>NC_136070.1:689034533-690234533 GCF_964261635.1 Lissotriton helveticus | reverse complement strand
GAAAAAAAGGAGTGAACAGTGATAGACAAATTACATTGTGTGTTTATAAACAAAACAACCAAACAAAACATCTCACTAAAACAATAGCATGTTATGTCTGAACCTAAATCTAATTTAGGACAAAAAAGCCTCAGTTTCTTTTTGCAATCTGCAGATGAAGTTTCACCCATGGGTAGGATCAGGGTCTTAAAAGGACTAACTGAATGTAGGAACACCTAAAACAAGTAATAGGCACAATTCCTAATGTGGCCAGCTAGTGTGGCCAGAAGGTGAGACATGTATATTCACCTTTTGCAGAATTAGGTCATCCAAAATTGGATATGGACCTTTCCTGGAATGCAAGGGGTAGGGAGCGTAAGGTAATATCAAGTGATACTGATGGGCAATATATATATATATATATATATATATACAAAAATATATAGACAGCGATAGGTAATGTGTGACGTATAGTTGTTAAGGGACTCCTTCACACAATCAATTTATGGACCTGGTCAAAGCAAGAAGGCCTGCCAGCAGCCCTCCTGACCTGTGTCCACCACAAACCTTTAAGACAACTCTTTTAACATGCCACGGGATGTCAGGCTCCCTAGCACATCTACAATGCCACTGCCCGAGGCTGGAGCGATTTTGGGAATTGGTTCTAAATGATATTGATGAGGCTTTTGACACCGAGATTCCCCGCTTCTCAGCTTACACCCTACTAGGTCTATCAAACCCCCTTACCTTCCCCCTGCGGTCACTGCACGGCAGGCAGATAGCATTGGCCCTTCTTGCCGCGCGTCAGGTGATCCTACTACACTGGGGTACTGCCACGGTTCCAGATCACTCGGATTGGCTCCATAGTCTTTGGATGACCTTGGAAATGGAACAGCTTTCGTTAATCCAAACTCAGAAAAGCGAGAAATATGCTGAACTTTGGGCTCCGTTCATTACCTTACTATCGAAAGATCTCTGTGAGGTCACCTGCCCCAAACTTCAGCAAGTACTTCATTTGATACCCTCTACTGAGAACTGCAATGACCCTCGATAGAGAGAATGGGTGTGGGTGGGCCTGCTGAATAGGGTCCTTCTACAGCCCTTGACACTTAGATATGGAATCCCCCGTCCCCTTTTTTTTGTTCTCTCTTTTTTTGTTTTTCTGCTACGGGAGTGGGTGGTAGGGAGGGAGTTTTTTTTTCTAATGTCTAATAAAAAAGATTTGTTCCATAAAGTACAACTCTTGAAAGCTGATGTTTATTAAATACATCTTTAATCTACATGTACTACCTTCCTTATGCATATATATATACATTCCATGAACTTATGCATCTATGCATCTATATATTTATTACTTTGCTTCTAATTCAGCATATCCAATCCACTACCCTATGTCTCACCCTATACCTCTATCAATATAACCTCTACCACCACTCTCTCATTCATCCCATACTACTATGATCCCCAACATAACCCTTTCTAGACTCTTCCCTCCTCTACCCCTCCTTGCATCATCTCATACCTCTTTTACTATTCAGATCTCTCAAAGAAGCCTTTCTAAACCCTTACCTCTGACTCTCTCCCCTCCATCTCCCTTTTACTCCTCCCTCTCTTATACAAGCATAAGCAGACAGACAACGTGAACAATGATATTTAGAAGAATATGATATATTTGCATCCATCATATCATACTGATACCCTAGACTTTGCAACAAAGACAATGGGCATGTTGTAACCCAATATAGATATGATGGATGCAAATATATCATATTCTTCTAAATATCATTGTTCCCGTTGTCTGTATGCTTATGCTTGTATATATGTACAGTAAACTTGACTAGACTTATACAACACCAATTGGAAAAGAAAGAAGATATAATGTTGAGTCTTGTTAGGTTTCTCGACGATTTTATATGTATATATACATGTATATATTTTTGTATATGTATTTTATATATGTGTAATTAAATGTGTCTTATATATGTTTGTTTATATGTTTTGTATTTAACAGCCCTGAAGAAGTCCCTCTTTGGGACGAAACGCGTCGGCTGTATGGTGCTTCACTTTTTTGAAATAAAGAAATCAAATCGAGGAACTTCCATCTCCGTGATTTATTGGGATTGTATACCAAATATCTGATTTTCCTCATGCCAAATGTTGTGGTGCACCTGTGCTGTTATGACCAATTGAATCTGGAAACTTTTTAGTAGTACCTCTGTGTGCTGGACGGTGGCATTTTGCCGCTCCACACTGATGTCGTTCTCCTTTGGAAATGACGTGTGGAACCTGTATATGTGCCACATCACCACACTGATGTCAGTTGCTTTGGAGACTGTCCGCATCCTCAGAGTTGCTTCGGAGGCTGTCCGCATCCTCAGACATGGATCCCCAAAAGCAAAGAGGTACAGCATTCAGATTCCTAGACGGGCCCTTATTAATGGATGAGTCCAATCACAGAACAGGGAGGGTGGGAGCATCGGTGAGGAATCTGCGGCTATACCAGAAAGAGACTATACAGGATGAGCATTACAGAAGTTAAGTAACTTGCTCTTCTGATAGAGACTTCTAGCCGCAGATTCCTTACCTTTTGAATATATACCACAGTAATACCTAATCAAAGGTGGGTCTGTGAACGGGATCAAACCAGAAATCCCTGCAGGACCAAGTGGGCAAATTGCTCCACGAGGCGAACCTGACTGTCCAGGCAATAATGCTTCATGAACGTGTTGAGAGATTCCCAGGGAGCCACCTGGCAAATGTCTAGAGCAGGGAATTTGCGTGCCAATGCAATGGTAGCTGCTTTGGCCCTGGTATTATGAGCACACCATCCTTATGGATGCTGCTTTTTGGCTAATGTGTAGCAGATCTTAAAGCAAAGCACTCTTCAGTGGGAGATGGTTCTCTTCTGATCTGTCTTGGGGTTTTTTTTGCTCCAAAGACCCCCACAAAGAGTTTATAGTCCATCCGGGAGTCTTTGGTGAGATCTATGGAGAAACTCAGGGCTCTTTTGGAGTCCAAGTAACAAAGTCTCTTCTTCTCCTTATAGGAGGGTTGTGGAGGGTAGAATGCCAACAGGGTGATGGTTTTACCAACGTGGAACAGCGTAACAACTTTAGGCAGAGAGGAACGCACGTTTCTGCAGACTCAGTTTGTCTGGGAAGAATGAAGTGTAATGTGGATTGACGCGGAGCCTGAAATTCGCTTACACGCTGTGCCGAGGTGAAAGGTAACCCTTAACTGTGCCCAAATCAAAGCCTTGAACGTCTGATAACTTGACCTAGAGGGGATCAATCTGGCTAGTGGAGCACCAAGTTCCACATTTTCCCCAGTGACACGAGTATAGGTTTTTTGTCGAGGAAAGCCTGGCTGCCAAGATGACATCAGCCACCTTCGAGGAAGGTCAAAGGTGTTCGGCTGCCGCCGCTCAAACTCCAAGCATGAATCTGGATATTGTGAAGACCCGGGTGCAGAACCCTGCCCTACTGCAGGTCCTCCCGGAGGGGCTGCCTGATTGGAGGACATGTGCTCAAGCCCAGGAGTTTTGGATACCATACTCTCTGTGCCCAATACAGAGCCACTAGGGTGACTCAGGGCAGAAGTAATATTGGCAGAAAGACATGCAGGAGTCTCGAGTTCCACTTAAGGCGGAACTCATCTCAGAGCGGGAGACACCTTGGAAACTCCAATGCGCAGAAGTGGTGATGCTGCTCGTTCTCAGCTGTAGTGAATATATCGAGCCAAGGTTCTTCCCATCTTCGGGTGTAGCTGCCACTTGTGATCCGCCAGGCATCAACTGCTGAGTTCATCTGCCCTGACATTCAATGATCCTGCCAGATAGTTCACCACCAGGAAAATTCTTTGCTGCTCCATTCATTTCCAGAGGCGTAAGGCCTCCTGGCACAGGGACCGTGACCCCACCCCGCCCTGTTTGCTGCAGTAACACATGATGGTGGGGTGTCCGTGAGCACCTGTACCAGCCTCACATTGATTGACAGCTTTCAACACCAAGCAGATGGCCCTCAGCTCCAGAAGGCTGATGTGCAGCTGGGACTCCACCGGAGACCAGGGCCATCTGATCTCCACCGCTCACCAAGATGGCCACCCAAATCCCAGAAAGAGGCGCGTCTGTCACCATTGTCAGCTCTGAGTGAGGAAGGAGAGGGATCTGTCACTGACACAATTGCTGTCCAGTAACCGCCACAGTGATCTTTTGCAGTTTCCTCCAAAATCTGAATGAGTTCAGAGCGGTCCCCTTGATTTTGGAGCCCATTGGGACTTCAGATCCCACTGCAGTGTCCACATTTGCCACCTGGTATGCTCGACCAGCAGGATGTAGAAGACAATCAGTCCTAGAAGCCTCAGAGTCAACCTCACTGAAATTCAGGAACTTGAGATCATAGCCTGAATGTCCTGGAACCTCTTTCCCGGGGAAAAGGCATGAAACCAAACTGTGTTCAGAATGGCTCCAATGAATGGGAGCATCTGAGAGGAAAGATGGGTGTGACTTTGGCACATTATTAGTGAACCCTAAAAATGACAGAAGATTTGCCATATCTGGAGGTATTTGATGTCTGCCAGGGACGAACCCACCTTCAACAGCCAGTCATCAAGGTAGGGGTAGACAGTCACCCCTAGACTCCGAAGGTGAGCTGCACTCTGGCATCACTTTCCTGAATAACCGAGGGGTGTTGGTGAGACCAAAGGGGAGCATAGTAAACTGAAAATGCTCCACCCAAACCAGAAACCAGAGGCAGAAGTAATGGGCTGCAGGATGGTTATAGGAAAATAGGCGCCCTGTAGGTCATATTTGCAGAATGTTTCCACTTGTCTAGATCCCTAATCAGGGGGAGTGGTAGAAAATGTGATGGGATTAGAACACATTTTGGAAGCTTGCAGCACTAGGCTTTCTGGCAAAAGATGCTGTGAAAGAAAAGTCAGGTCACCAGGGGCAGGAAGATGGTGCCTGGAAACTTGTCTAGTAACTGGGGGGCCAGCGCACGGATTGGCCCAAGCACCCACTTTATATCAGTTAGTGCCTCATTAAAGGGGAGATGTCTGCCCCAGTTGGAGAACTTCAGTTTAGATATTGGTTTTATCCTCCAAGGTGGGGAGGTGGAGGTCAAGAACTTCAGCCATGCTATGCATTACCATGGCGCAGGAAGAGGACTCCTCTTTGGCTGGTCAGAGAGCAGAAAAAAAGAGCTGTCTCCAGATGTCAGAGCCTCCTGTAAGTCATTGTACCATCTGCCATCTAGGTAGGGTGAACTCATCACCCAAGTCATAATCATTATTAGAGTCAGTCCCAAAAAGGAAACAAAGAGAGTGTTGTTTGGCCTGTGGTAAGTCAAGTGGGGGACACGGTGTGGATTCAGTGTAGTGACAGCGGTCTAGGTCAGACAGGCATCGGAAAGGACAATCTCCGCCACTATTTCAGGCTGGAAATTCGCCATCGGGGTCGTTGTGTCCGGGGCTGGCGTGAGTTGTGGCATCTCCATTGGAGTCGGAACACAAGCCAGAGGTAAGGCAAGTGTGGAAGATGCAACTGGCACTGAGTGCAAACCCGCTGGCAGTATGCCAGGTGGAAGGCCTTTCAGCTTCTTGGAGTTTTAAGGTGTGCCAGAGGGAGTCAACATGGATCCAAAGAGCCAGAGCATGGCTGTGCAAACTCTTTGATTGGACACAGACTGGGTGAAGGCCCCAGAAACTAAGTTGTGCCAGAACTAACTGCAGAATTGGCTCCAAAGTCAGCCAACTTTGGGAGCAAGATTGAGAAGGGTTGTGCTGTCCCCACACCTTTTCAGGCGAATGTTTGTGGCATGAGGGAGTGGAATCCCACTTCGACTTCTTGTGTTTCTTACGCTTGCCTGAATACTGAGAGCATGCCGAAGACCGACCTCTGTAGCAGCTCCATCGGTTCTGCTGTCCATCCCATTCCTGAATCTTGGACGCAGAGTGGGGCTGTCACAAGGTTTTCTTATGCATCTGCAGTGCATGCATCACTAA
This sequence comes from Lissotriton helveticus, assembly GCF_964261635.1. Lineage (NCBI taxonomy): Eukaryota > Metazoa > Chordata > Amphibia > Caudata > Salamandridae > Lissotriton > Lissotriton helveticus. The sequence goes on along the minus strand of NC_136070.1, from coordinate 690,228,551 downwards.
TGCCCCACTGTGATTATTAGAGGCCTGGTCACAAATTGCACTTAGGAGCATGTTTAGCAGTACACCTCACATACAGAAAAATGCTATTCACAAACCAACATGCAAAAACCCCAGTCTCTCCTCTCATTTCTATAAGGAGATTTACTCCCTGTTGTGGAGGACTCTGCACATATAGGTATACATTTTAGTAGTAAATGTGGGAGGAACATGGGGAGTAGCTAGTAAATAGGGAACAGTTACTATTTAATAAGAGGGGCTTGGAGAGTGGTCATGCACAAAAGAGTAAGCCCATTGCTATTCACAAACTGCACTTCTAAAGTTACTACGGCTAAAAGGATCGAGATCTGTATTAAATGTACTCTAGTCCAGCCTCAGAGTAAGACCTGCACTCACAGGAAAGAATATTTAATATCAATTAGTTCGATTTTTAAATTACACTTTTTTTGGTGTGAAATGTTATATACAATTTTAAAGTATTTTTTTACTAAATTAAATTAAATTTGTTAAATAATAAAAATTAAACAAATATGTTTTCATAAAAATTACGGAATAATTATTAAATAAAAAATGATATGAAGGGTGGGTTTTAAAAAACTGTTTTAATAATTATACATTCTAATAATATATTTTATTTATTTCTTACACATTTAGTTTGATGAGCTAACGTATGGTAACATTTTTTTTTTGAGTTCTAGGTTAATAATTATTTTAAGTTAATATACATTTCTATTTCGCTTTAAACCATTTGCAATATGTTTTTAATAACCATTGAACTTCATTATTTTCCCCTATATTTTACCATAGGATATCTCTACCCTGATGGTGGAGAACTCTTCCTACGTGTGAAAAGTTACATTTGTAAACCCTGTTCCAGAAGGCTGCACTCCATGTTTTGAGATGGTGAAGGCATATAAGTCTGCACCTAGTGGTAAATTTACATTTAGAAATGGTAAAAAGCAAGAGGGAGAGTGTGGCTTGGCCTGGATACAAGATGGCTTGCTTTACTCTTGAGCTCCACAAGCCTGCAAGCTCCAGCAACAGTAAAATGTAGAATCGCCACTATTCTAGATTTCCGAACCCGATTCAGACGTGCCCGGAACACAGTGATCACGATGGAGGCCGTCCTGTCGTGCAGTATTCTCCCCCAGGGATAAAGCGTCATGCTTGCTAGGCAGGAGCCGCTGTCAATAAGCCAGATCGCTTAGCCCTGCGCGGGAAGTAAGAGGTGAACTACTGGGGCGGATTGGCGATGGACGGGGCCTGAGAGAGCATCACCCTCTCTTTCCATGGTGTGACCTTGAAAAGGAATGGGAACCTATGGTGGAAGTCACTCTCCCTCGTGCGAGGCACGTCTAGAAGAGAGCAAGGTTGACCTGCTGACTGATAGTTTGCTGGTGGGGAGCATTACTGGATGTTTTGGGGTAGGGGGTCTGTGTCACCCTCCAGGGAGCAGATAACAACACATGGTAATTGCTCCAGAGAGGATGGAAGAATTCGTTACTAAGACGGAGATAGCAAGTTGACGGTAAATTGCATTATATGCAAGCCTGGAGCAGAAGGGAAACTGCTATTGGGCTGAGAGGGCGATAGACCCGAGAGGGGGTGTAAAATATGTTCCCTTGTTGACCCACCATAACGTGGATGCATTTTTTGCTTGCTCATAATAAAGTTGGCAGCCTGCAATTACTGGAGGGTCTGTGCACACCTGGTAGGAGGCTACCTCTGGTCTTATGTCCTGGTGGCCAATGAGTGGAAAGAGGACGGGGATCGAGACTGCTCATGCCCCCTGCTCACTAGTGGGGTGAAGCGACTCTCTGGCCTGTAAATCTCCTACAGGCCATGGGGCCCTGATCGGCTGCTGTAGTGCTTCGGCTGGTGAGGTCCCACCTCTGTGCATTACCTTACCACGCATGTAGACACTCGGGAACTTACAGTCTGCACCTGTCATACCCCAAAACGGGCAAAACAGTGAACCAGAGGCAGTCAAACATCATGTTTGAGGCTAGGCGGTGGGTGAACATGTGTAGGGACTCTGAAACCACTCAGGAGCAGCCAGTGATGAGTGGACACAAACTTGCTGAGGAGATTGACATGAAAGCACTCTTTAGTAAGATACAACTCACTCTGATGAATATTCACCAAATGATAGACTCTGTGACTATGCGAATGGACACCATAACCCAAAACTACAAAAGCATGAAGCTGGAACAAAAAATCTCCAATGAGGAAGAGGATCAAAAGACAGGCAACAAAAAACGTATTCAGATCCATAATAAAAGCCAAGAATGAAGATCTTAAAGCACACTCTCAAAGAAAAACTCTATGCATAATCAAAGTTGTTGAGTCTACAGCAACTGAGGAAATGGAACTCTTTGTAGAGGAAATGCCGGTGTAACTATTTGGGGTGGTAAGCTTTTCCAAACTATTAATTGTGGAGAAAGCCCATCACTCGCTCACACTCCGTCCTCCCGCAGATATTTCATTTCTACTAGAGACTAACCTCACACCTCAAACCAACAAATGATTGTTTCAGAAATGGGCAGCACTAATCATTATAGGGGAGAGGCTATCCTTATCAGACATGTCATTCCATTCCGACTGATACGCTCATTGTGAGATGACATGGGCAGATATGTCATAGTGCAGGGTGTGTTATGCTTCAGACATGTTATCTTGGTGAACATTTACGGCCCAAATGCTTTTCGAGGAAGGTCCAAGAGTTGTCATGCAAATTACTTATATGGGGAGGGGACTTACATTACACTCGACCCTCCAGTAGACAGATTGCATACATCATCTAGGAATCACTCTGCAGCCTGTAAATCCATCATCAACATTATTAGAAGCTATGAATTGGTAGATGTGTACCAGATCAGGAATCATGGTAAAGGGGAGAGAACGTTTTATTCAGCTGTTCACAAAATGTAGTCTAAACTACATTAATTTCTCACACCCCGAGAAGTTAGTACCAGGGTGAGGCGTGTGGAACACCATGCCCACACACTTTCTGACCACTCATCAGTGGCGCTTGAAGTCTCATTTTAAGATGTGTCTCCAGTGACAAGATTATGGCGCCTCCCACCGTGGGTTTTCTGATAGCTATTTTCAGGACAAAATATAAACAGACATTCAGAACTATTCTACTGAAACTTGAGGGTAAGTCACAACAATAGCTACGCTTTGGGAGGCTTTTAAAGAACTTTAGGAGGCTTTTAAAGTGGTGCGAAGAGGCCACTGTCTGATTAGCAAAAAGGGGTGCACAAGGCATTATATCAACATATGGCGACTTTGGAGAGGGACATCAACGAAATAGAGCAGCAGTTGACTATGAGAAAAGTGGTAATTGTGGGGAGGAGCTCAAATGCAAAATCACGTAACATAACGAACTTGGCGAATGAGATGTCAACTATTTTGGCAACTACACGGAAGCCTGAGTGTATGGAGAACGTGAGAGACCCTGAAAAACACTGGCCGCTATCATAAGGAAACATTGGGTTATGAATTATGTTCCTCAAATCATGCATGACGATGCTCAATTGCGATACAAAGCAGCAGTAATACGGGCGGTGTTCCATGCCTACCATAGCAACCTTTATGCATCTAAATGCATGGGTGCTCCTGAGAAAGTACACATCTACTTTGAAAACACATATAATGCCAGAATGATTCTGCCAGGAAAAATAACAAAAAGGATTTTTAACAACAAGTTAATTTAGTAAAGGGTCAAAGAATACCTTTTGTACATGTATGTTCAAAGATAACCTGCATCAAACTCTTAATTTATTTCATTGTCAGTGTTTTGACCCATGTATGCTTTGAAACCAGGCCTTCTTCAGGACAAGGAAGGAATACAACCTTGGAAACCACTTAATTGTTTGCAGAGGTACTCAAATACGTCCTTTGTCCTGGTAGGCATGCAGAACAGGACCCATCTGCTGTACTGGTATACGGGTCACTAGACCTCTAAGATACACGCAAGCAAAGCATATATGTGGGTTGAAACGGCAACACTGAAATAAATTATGAGCCTGATGCAGAACAATTGTCACAGGGCAAAATAAAGAGTTGAAAAATTGTCCCATTTTGACTAACTTTAAACATAGTAGTTCATAGGATCTTATTGATGTAATATATGTTGTGCATTGTCTTGTTGTTATCACACTTTTCAAGCACTGCGCTGATCTCCCCGTGTGGGATATATAATGTTATTGTCTTACAATTCTTGAATATAGTGTGTTTAGATAAATGGTATGTCGTTGTAAGTCAATAAACAATCCACTAAGGAGGATATTTAGAGTCCTGTGCTCAATAATTTGTTATTAAAAATCATTTTTGTTACTTTTTCGGCAGAATAATTCTGGAATTATATGTGTAACAGACCCAAATTCTGATGGTTACATGGTCCACCTGTGTATATTTTAACTACTTTCAAAACATGAAACTCGCATGTTTGAGTGTAGCTCAATGTGAACTCTTAGTTCACCCTCTCATGCTAGATAAAATAAAAGATGTTATCTTTGGACTGCCCAACGGAAGGGCCCCCGGGTCTGACGGCTTACCTGCTGAAATATACAAGACCAACATTGACCTGTTAGTGCTAGTTTCCTAACACTGATTTTCGTTGCTGCGCTGCGCTGCGTTGCACCAAATCTTAGTAAATATGCCCCAATGTGTATGGGCTTGCTAAGAGTAATAAGGCAGGACAAAACATCAACATATTGCATTATGCGAAGATTAGATGGGGAGACATAACGAAGTTAGAACAAGTTTAAAAAATGTGAAACAATTGTGATATAGACATAACCTTATTGGGAAATGTGTGCATATGCAGTGAGTGGTTCTAGTGGTAGAAGTGGGCTGCAACAGTACTGAAAGTGGGTGGTACCTCTCAAGAAAAAACTTGGGCATTGGCAACTATGTTTTTTTTCATACCAATTAAACACACAGATTTACCAGAGAAGGCCAGCAGGCAGCCTCCCCAACTAGGTGCAGGCAAATAGACCATTACCCCCCCAACTGTCCTAACTGTAGGCCCCAACCCGTAGTCAAATAATGGCCAAAGCATGGAAACATAAGGCACGAGTGTCTCAAAGGGTGGATCGCTTTTCCTGCAGAGTGTGTCCCAACTTCAGCATAGTCAAAAATTGTTCTGGTGAATAACTACCTTGCCCACTTTTTGTTGAGTACCTACATCTCAAGGTCAGGAAACATACTAAATGCATCATAGAATAAAGAGATCAGGATAGCACTGTGAAAAAGGCACAAGGGACTTTTGGCCTTGCTGTGTTTTGGGTGGCAGGCGTAACTCAAAAATCTAGAGTTATATGTATGTTAGACTCTTCATTACATCTTTATTCAAGATAGAGTATGTGTTTATCTCACTTTGCTGACAGTGGTGGTGTAATAGTATTTTGGTGTTTTTTTTTAGCCTGACGGATTATTTAAGTTTATTTTATTAATTGAACTAAATACAATGATTCATTTTCCACTCTACTGATGGAGGTAAAGCTGTTTATCAGCTGTCCACTTGAAAATACAAGAAGTTATTCCAGATCTTACAGGTTTGGTCAAATTGGGTAGCTGGGATTAGCACTTTGACCTCTTGGTCCACAGTCCGCAACTCAGCAATGTCATTGTCCAATGTGAATGTATGTTAGAGCTATTGACCTTCCCAGCCCCAAAGAGATGGATAAAGTACTGCATTCATGGGTAGTAGCTGCTCACAGAACAGGTGCAGGCTCAAGATCTTTCTTTTAGGACAGCGCTGTGAACCTCACAATACAGGCTGAGGAGCAGTTCTGCATTACAGATATTGAGGTGTAGAAAGAGCTTTAGAGAATTCAACATTAGAATCCCATTATTTCTGATAAGGCTTAAGCATGTACAACAATCCTAAAACAACCAATCCTGAAAGGATGCAGAGGAGCGGGTGCCTTTTTGAAAGATGGGCGTCTTAATACAGAGATGGCCTACAGTGGACCGACAGGAGATGGCCAGTACTCATGATTTCTCAATGTAACCAATGCATGGTATCAATCATGAATTCTTAAATTTGCAGTTAGTACGTACCTTGTTGCAGAACTGTCATGAAGGCGTCCCACACCCATCCTCCTTTACAGCCATCCCTATTGGTGCAACTGTCACAATCAATGAGCTCTGAAATCATAAATGTAATTTGTGATTACATGTATGCCCATTCCAGAAGAAAGTCAAGCAGATGATTAAAATACATAGGCCCACCATCCCTTAGGTCCATGAAGGCACTGGTCTCCACTCCGTTGTGGGGGAACCACCAGCCTTATTTAGAGATCCCCATCTGCCTGATTGACATTTCTCTGGCAGCAGGACTGATGCACTGAAGGTACAAATGAATGCTGAGCGGTCACCATAAACTTGGAGTTCATTTTGTTTTAAACAAACTTCCAAAGCAGGTCTTTGTATGGTTGAAAGAAAATCAATGACCTAGGCAATCCAGGATATCTCTTCCCATGTTACAAAGTTGCTGATTGATTTTTCCTCCTAAATCTGCGTAATGGTTGCCACGCCCTAAATAGGTTGGGGGCAACCATCAAGGTGACTTGGCAGCCCAGTGCTGTGTCGTCCATCAGGTTAAAGTTTTATAACAGCCGAGCCAGACAAGGGTCTACTGTGGGAAACCCTGTGGTCCCGGTCTCAAAATGGAAACCCGAAGGTTGGCGGGTTGGACATCTGCTGATTTTGGTGGCTGTTCTACATCCGCCAACCTCTAAATGACCCTTATAATATTTTAGCTATTTTCTAAATAGCCCATCATATCAATGAAAGCAAAGCAGATCTGTCTATTAAGTTGCCTTTCAAGCCTATACCCTGTCCAAACATGTCAGCAGCAATATAGACTAACCATCCATGTTAAACCACACAGACAACGGACCTAATAAGTAGCAAATTGGGTAGCAAAGAACAGGCAGAAAACTCTCCCATGACTAGAGTATTTTGTTGTTTTTTCTAGAATAAGGCTAAAAACAATGGCCATATCCGAAAGTGATTGCACAGTAACTAGAGTTAACATTGTTTATTGAGGAACACAAAAACAGCTAGGGAGTACACACCATTTATTTTCTACCTGTTTTATTATTTAAGTGCGAACAATCCCATAAAAACTATTTCAGTGCGCTGACATAATAATGCAAGTTGTATCATGAATGGGACATTTTATATACAGGACATTGACTGCTTAAAAAAATATTGATGTAAATTAAACAAGAAACAACCTCTCACTGGGGCATTGGAGGTTGATATACTGTTTGCCATGATATAATCGCATCGTGCTACCTTTTTAATTTTACAGTAATATTCAGCTGTGCTTTATTTTATCTTATTAAATATCACCCTCTACGTGGTGTACAATGACAATAAATTGGGTAACAGTAACGTACTAATATATGTTATTTACAGCACTAAGAAACAACAAAAGTGCAGAATGAAGTGCTACATACAAATAATTTATAGCACTTAAAAACTACATAAGTACTGAATGAACGTCTATATTTAAGCAAATTATTGTTGTTGTTGTTACTGAATGGAGGTGGCTGTAATTGCTTAGACTTTAAAATGGCTTGTGCACAGACTGAGTCTGCACAGTTTGACTGGCCAGTTACAAGCACAAGCCTACTGGCCTTTCAAAAGGCACAAACCTTACATGTGTCTAACCTGTAATCCGTAACTGTCACCTAATTAGTGGCATTCACTTCAGAAGTTACAGAGTTTCACCAAGAAAACAACAAGCTACTTACCTGTATATTGTAGTTATCTAGTATTGGTATTTTTCACAGATTAACATTCTTGAATTATTCCTGTTGCTGAGGCAGGAGTCTAACAGGATTATAATAACAATCAGTACAAAACCTAAACTATGCTTTAATAGCTTGGAGAGGTTACACAGTTAGCCTATCAATATCATTAGAAAATAGCCAAACTTAAGCATTTGAGAGCACAATACCTCACCCATCAAGGCCCACCTATACCTCAGACTTCCAAGGAGTGTTTATATCATGACAGAGATGAGCTGGTAACAGGGAGGGGAAACATCCTTTACCCTGCAGGCAGAACCACAATCTGCTATACTCGGCAGTCACTACCCAGACTTCAACGTTACCACATGTTCCTTTACCACGCAAGTCGTTACAATGACTTGCTTTAGGAGGCATGTTGTTGGACTGGTGTTGGATTTTAAGTCCAACACCTTCCCTACTCATACACTGACTAGTGTTGGAATAGTAATTTATACTATTCCAGAGTCCAGCACCCCCCTAAGGCAAGTATTTAAATTGGCTTGCTTGGTAAAGAAACGCGTGGTAACATCACAGTTGGGGTAGTGACTGTGGGGTAAAGGCATGTGTGGGAAATGCATGCAGGGTTCCGTCATGCATCCACGAGGGAGGAGGCTGGAGAACTATAATATTCACATAAGTAGCTTAAATATGACTTGTATACAAAATCAGAAGTGGTTGGAGGGAATCTGGTGAATACATTTACATTTGATACACAGCTCACATTACGAAAAAAAGATGGAGAAAGACTGCTTGCCCACCTGCAGCATCATTGTAAATCATTGACTAAAGACAGTAGTGTTGAGAAAACTCATGGGTGTTCTTCCATGTAGCATGCTATGCAAATCTTTTACAGAGGGACACCAGCAAATAATGCAGTAAAAGTTGCAATTGTCCTCGTGGAGTGAGCTGTTACTGCACCTTGTAGTGGACAATCTGCTTTTAGATGACAGAAGAGTATAGTAGCTGAAACACAACGTGCTACAGCTTATTTGAAAATAGCATACAGCTTTCTTGGGGGACCGTATGCAACTCAGGTTGATCGGATTTTCTAAAATTCTAAGTTCTATTGAAGTAGAATTTGAGACAACGATGTACGTCCAGAGTGTGGAGAATTCTTCCCTCTGCAGTCTTAAGATGTTTGAAAAAGGTACTGAGTACCACTGGTTCAGTAAGGTAAAATTCCGATGGCAACTTAGGGATAAAATGGAGATTTGTTCTTAGTATGACTCTGTCGTCCCTATACTGCAAATACAGCTCCTTTATAGTGAAGGCTTGTCACTCTTGTACACGCCTTAGTGTTTGGACCAAGGTGCAGAGATTTCTTCCAGGACAGGTATTTTATATTTAAATTATTTATTATTAAATATAAATTACAAATAGGTTCAAATGGATGTTTCATTAGCTCTGTTAAAGCAGTATTAACTGGTCATAGAATAAGAGGTTTAGTGACGGGCAGGAAAACCCTAAAAAGACCTTTAATGAATCCTTGATAATTCTTTGAGATCATAGGGATGCTCAGTTGTTTGCTCTTCTGAAACGACAGACTGCGGCTAAATGGTTCAAGATTGAAGAGTGAGAGAGACCTGATTGTACCAAATTAAGCAGATAAGGAAGAATATGTTCTAGAGATGATGACATAGGATGGACATTCTGAGCAGAGCACCCAACTCAAAACTGTTTCCATTTTGCTTTGTAATTTTGTTTGTAGCATCTGATGTGACCTTTGCAAGTATTTCTCTGAAATCCTCTGTGATGTCTAGGAGATGGTATTCATTGTGCTCAGAAGCCAGGCTGATAAATTGAGTGACCTCAGGTTCGGATGTAACACTTGGCCCTTGTGCATTGTCAAGAGTGCTGTAATCATCTTGAGAGGAATGTGAGCATACTCTGGAAGAGGAAGTAGCACTTTGTACCAGTATTGTCAGGGCCATGTCGGGACTATCAGAATGAGTTTGCATGGTTCTTGTTTAATTGTGTTTGTTAGCTTCGGCAGCATAGAATTGGAGGGAAACCATAGGCATCAACTCCTGATTTGCATTTCCCAATTATCTGTCTTGAGAGAAATTGCTGACATAAAACTGTCATTTGCAGTTCTTGGTGGTCGCAAACAGATCGATTCCTCATCTTTGAAAGATAGTTTTTAATTTGCGATCGTCCAATTTCCAGTTGTAACACTCGTTTGAAGTTCAAGTCATGGTGTCAGCACATTGGTTGCTGGTACCTGGAACATGTTCAGCTTTGAAAGAGATCCTGTGGTTGATAGTCCACATACAAAATGTAATGCCTCTCTGGACAGTATTTTTGACATTGTTTCTCCCTGCTGGTTTATATAGTATGATTGTTTTGTTGTTAGTGCATACTAGTACTGAGGATCCTGAAATCCTTGTAAGAAGGCCCGAAGTTCTATGGCCTTGGCTCATAGTTCTAAGAGATTTATATGTATCTGATATTCTTGAAATAACCATTTTCCGTTGACTCTTAAGTCCTGAAAGGGACCTTTCGAGCTCATCTGAGGTCATTAGGAACACAGGAGGAGACTAGAGAATTGTCGGTCCTGTTCACAAATTGTTTTCTTTTGTCTTCCTTCATCTTTGTTTATGATATTTACAAAGTCCTCAGAGAATCTTGGATCTGAAGACCATTTTATTTATTTATTTACTGTATTTGTGAAGTATTTATAAAATGCAAAGCTTATCCCCTTGGGGATGTCACGGGGCTAGGAATCATCCTATCATATCAACTGAGAAAACTCCACTGAGTTAGAACATATAAAGAAAAATAGTCGTCCGAGAAAAGCCAGGTTTTTAATTTCTTTCTAAACCAAGTATGGTTATCAGTGAGGCGAAAATACAGAGGTAAAGAATTCCACTGGACTGCAGACAAGTACAAAAACGATTGGCTGCCTGATCTAACTTTTCTGATTAGTTTTGTTTTAGTAAGATCTAGATTACAGGATCTAAGATCGCGACTAGGCTTCTAAAATTCAACTTGCCTGTAAGATCTCAGGTCCCGAGTTGTACAGGACCTTGTGAGCATTGCATAGAAATTTTTCACATAGGTAGTCAATGTAGCGTAGCCAAGCAAGCCGATGCAGAACTAAATCTGTCCATGTTACAGATTAGCTTGGCGGCAGCATTTTGAATTACCTGTAATCTTGTGAATAGGTAATCAGCCATGTCTACAAATACGGGGTTGCCATAGTCCGGTATAATTGCTATAAGAGCCTGGATTATGTTTTTATGCCAAGCTATTGGAATCCCTTTACACAGTCCTCTCAAAAGCTGAAGAATGCCAAATCATTTACCACAAGTAGCCCAGACATGTTCTTGCATGGAAAGGCAGTAATCAATAATGACCCCCAGGGTTTTGGTAAATTTCTTGGGAGTAGGCATATCCCTCAATAAGTCTGGCCACCACGAGGCATCCCAAATCAGATACACCCCACGAATAGCAGGATCTCTGTTTTATCTGCACATAGTTTTAGACAATGATTTGTCATCCATCCTGCAACTTCGATGAGGTACTCTCGTAATTAGCATCTGGTCTCGTCATATTTCTCCCCCAGTGATATAATCAGCTGGGTGTCGTCTGCATATGAGTCTACCTCAAAACACCATTTCCTTACAGTTTTTGCTAATAGAGAAACATAGACATTAAAAAGGGCGGGCTCAATAAGGAGCATTAGAGGGCTACACAATTGGAAGAAAATGAGCAAGCTCTGCCAGCTGAACGGTCTGTGTTCTATTCTTTAGGAAAGAGCTCAAGCACAGAATGGTGTATGAGTGTAAGCCAATTTCATGGTGTTTGCTAATCATCAAACTGTGGGAGACGATATCGGTAGCTACAGACAGGTCAAGTGGGATCAGGGTTGTGTCCTTGGCCTAATCAACTACTGACCTGGTATTCTCCAATACAGCTAACAATGTGGACTCAGTGCTGTTGTTAGCATGACAAGCAGTCTGGAAGGGATCCAATAGCTTGCCGTTTTCTAAAAAAATAGTTAATTGGCTGTTCACTAGTTTTTCCAGACTTTTTTTACATGTATAGGGGGAGCAATATAGGCTGGTAATTGGAAAGGGGAGATGCATCAATTCCAGGTTTTTCTGGCCGAAGGTAGAAGTACAGCTTCCTTCCAAATCTCTGGATCAATTGCCACTGTAAGGGATTAATTTAAAAATTCAAGTAAAATGGGGACATAGTATAGTATCTAATCGAGAAAGAATAAAATGAGGGCAGGGGTTAAAAGGGAGCCAGATTTGGCCTCCGTCATCAGCTTTAAAACCTGTATTTCTGAAAATTGGTCGAAAGTCCCCAGATATATGTTAGAGTATGGGGGGGGGGGCTCCATAAGGATTAGTTGTGCGGGATCCAGGAGCATATAGAATATAGAATATATATATATATATATATATATATATATATTCGCTCCTTAAACACCAGCCTGCCGCACTCCAGAGCGGGTGCACACGTAACGGGGGTGTGCCCGTTAAATATATACTGCTTCCAACATCCTCAGGCACTCTACCTGACAAGGAACGCGGCACTCACAGGGGTGGTTTCCATCGATTTTATTAGGAAACACTCAGCACATACGCGTTTCAGCATGGGCTTTCGTCAGTTGATCTACAGAAGCGCGCGGCGGCCATTAATGTTTTATGCATATGGGTCAGTTCATAAACAACAACATAGGACTACGGTGCATTCTCAGCAAAATATCGCGCCATATTGGAACAGGCAAACTAGCTGAAGGACGACATTATAAGTCAATACAACAACCTATGCTAATATATTTACATGCCTAAATCGCAACCACAGATACCATATAACAATAAATACGTATCTTGAATAATCACGCCCTGAATGGGCTATGTCTCTGCACCCCGTCCCAGTTTAAGCCCCAATCCTGCCCTAGATAGGCTAAATTAATTTTCTCTACAAAAATCATTATTATTCAATATATGATGTCACATGCAATGTACTGGACAGTCCAATCAATTCATAATATATATACATTTCAAACCAGTGGTCAAAAAATATCACACAAAATAAGGAGGATGCTTACAACGAACAAACATGTGCTGAGTGTTTCCTAATAAAATCGATGGAAACCACCCCTGTGAGTGCCGCGTTCCTTGTCAGGTAGAGTGCCTGAGGATGTTGGGAGCAGTATATATATATATCACGATGCTCCCTGACGTTTACCAGCAGGCGTCACCCAATCGTAATGAGGCCAGCTGGGTTTGAAAAGGTGGACACGGAAAGCACTTCCCAATCACTAGGGCATCTGATGAAGTCAAACGACGAAACGCGTCATGCCTGGGATGCTTAAATAAAGCGCGTTTTCTGACCTGCAGAACTGGTGTGGCTTGTTCTTTTCCTTGGAGGGGAACGTGGTTTGGAGATGTTTTTGTGCGGCCACAGCACAAATTGAGCCCCCCACCCAACGAAGCTGTTCGGCGGCAGTAGTGGCAAACTTTCTATTTGGTGTTACCTCACAGACTGGGGACACTGCCGAACCACCGCATTGCACTTCTGTGACCTGCCCACTGTTTGGATCGTGATCACACAAGGGAGCGTCGCACACAGAGGTGTCGCTCCGAGGCTGCAGAGTGTGCCCTGCGGGTGGGTGATGGTTCCAGGTCAGCCGCTTTTCCATCAAAGATCTGAGCGCCAGGTGAGAATAGGCAGTCACCGCCCACTTGGGGGAGTACTTACTACGTGACTGCCTAGTGTGAAATTCAGAGTGCTGAGTTTCACGATGCTCCCTGACGTTTACCAGCAGGCGTCACCCAATCGTAATGAGGCCAGCTGGGTTTGAAAAGGTGGACACGGAAAGCACTTCCCAATCACTAGGGCATCTGATGAAGTCAAACGACGAAACGCGTCATGCCTGGGATGCTTAAATAAAGCGCGTTTTCTGACCTGCAGAACTGGTGTGGCTTGTTCTTTTCCTTGGAGGGGAACGTGGTTTGGAGATGTTTTTGTGCGGCCACAGCACAAATTGAGCCCCCCACCCAACGAAGCTGTTCGGCGGCAGTAGTGGCAAACTTTCTATTTGGTGTTACCTCACAGACTGGGGACGCTGCCGAACCACCGCATTGCACTTCTGTGACCTGCCCACTGTTTGGATCGTGATCACACAAGGGAGCGTCGCACACAGAGGTGTCGCTCCGAGGCTGCAGAGTGTGCCCTGCGGGTGGGTGATGGTTCCAGGTCAGCCGCTTTTCCATCAAAGATCTGAGCGCCAGGTGAGAATAGGCAGTCACCGCCCACTTGGGGGAGTACTTACTACGTGACTGCCTAGTGTGAAATTCAGAGTGCTGAGTTTCACGATGCTCCCTGACGTTTACCAGCAGGCGTCACCCAATCGTAATGAGGCCAGCTGGGTTTGAAAAGGTGGACACGGAAAGCACTTCCCAATCACTAGGGCATCTGATGAAGTCAAACGACGAAACGCGTCATGCCTGGGATGCTTAAATAAAGCGCGTTTTCTGACCTGCAGAACTGGTGTGGCTTGTTCTTTTCCTTGGAGGGGAACGTGGTTTGGAGATGTTTTTGTGCGGCCACAGCACAAATTGAGCCCCCCATCCAACGAAGCTGTTCGGCGGCAGTAGTGGCAAACTTTCTATTTGGTGTTACCTCACAGACTGGGGACGCTGCCGAACCACCGCATTGCACTTCTGTGACCTGCCCACTGTTTGGATCGTGATCACACAAGGGAGCGTCGCACACAGAGGTGTCGCTCCGAGGCTGCAGAGTGTGCCCTGCGGGTGGGTGATGGTTCCAGGTCAGCCGCTTTTCCATCAAAGATCTGAGCGCCAGGTGAGGATAGGCAGTCACCGCCCACTTGGGGGAGTACTTACTACCTGACTGCCTAGTGTGAAATTCGGAGTGCTGAGTTTCAGGATGCTCCCTGACGTTTACCAGCAGGCGTCACCCAATCGTAATGAGGCCAGCTGGGTTTGAAAAGGTGGACACGGAAAGCACTTCCCAATCACTAGGGCATCTGATGAAGTCAAACGACGAAACGCGTCATGCCTGGGATGCTTAAATAAAGCGCGTTTTCTGACCTGCAGAACTGGTGTGGCTTGTTCTTTTCCTTGGAGGGGAACGTGGTTTGGAGATGTTTTTGTGCGGCCACAGCACAAATTGAGCCCCCCCACCCAACGAAGCTGTTCGGCGGCAGTAGTGGCAAACTTTCTATTTGGTGTTACCTCACAGACTGGGGATGCTGCCGAACCACCGCATTGCACTTCTGTGACCTGCCCACTGTTTGGATCGTGATCACACAAGGGAGCGTCGCACACAGAGGTGTCGCTCCGAGGCTGCAGAGTGTGCCCTGCGGGTGGGTGATGGTTCCAGGTCAGCCGCTTTTCCATCAAAGATCTGAGCGCCAGGTGAGAATAGGCAGTCACCGCCCACTTGGGGGAGTACTTACTACGTGACTGCCTAGTGTGAAATTCGGAGTGCTGAGTTTCACGATGCTCCCTGACGTTTACCAGCAGGCGTCACCCAATCGTAATGAGGCCAGCTGGCTTTGAAAAGGAGGACACGGAAAGCACTTCCCAATCACTAGGGCATCTGATGAAGTCAAACGACGAAACGCGTCATGCCTGGGATGCTTAAATAAAGCGCGTTTTCTGACCTGCAAAACTGGTGTGGCTTGTTCTTTTCCTGGGAGGGGAACGTGGTTTGGAGATGTTTTTGTGCGGCCACAGCACAAATTGAGCCCCCCACCCAACGAAGCTGTTTGGCGGCAGTAGTGGCAAACTTTCTATTTGGTGTTACCTCACAGACTGGGGACGCTGCCGAACCACCGCATTGCACTTCTGTGACCTGCCCACTGTTTGGATCGTGATCACACAAGGGAGCGTCGCACACAGAGGTGTCGCTCCGAGGCTGCAGAGTGTGCCCTGCGGGTGGGTGATGGTTCCAGGTCAGCCGCTTTTCCATCAAAGATCTGAGCGCCAGGTGAGAATAGGCAGTCACCGCCCACTTGGGGGAGTACTTACTACGTGACTGCCTAGTGTGAAATTCGGAGTGCTGAGTTTCACGATGCTCCCTGACGTTTACCAGCAGGCGTCACCCAATCGTAATGAGGCCAGCTGGGTTTGAAAAGGTGGACACGGAAAGCACTTCCCAATCACTAGGGCATCTGATGAAGTCAAACGACGAAACGCGTCATGCCTGGGATGCTTAAATAAAGCGCGTTTTCTGACCTGCAGAACTGGTGTGGCTTGTTCTTTTCCTTGGAGGGGAACGTGGTTTGGAGATGTTTTTGTGCGGCCCACAGCACAAATTGAGCCCCCCACCCAACGAAGCTGTTCGGCGGCAGTAGTGGCAAACTTTCTATTTGGTGTTACCTCACAGACTGGGGACGCTGCCGAACCACCGCATTGCACTTCTGTGACCTGCCCACTGTTTGGATCGTGATCACACAAGGGAGCGTCGCACACAGAGGTGTCGCTCCGAGGCTGCAGAGTGTGCCCTGCGGGTGGGTGATGGTTCCAGGTCAGCCGCTTTTCCATCAAAGATCTGAGCGCCAGGTGAGAATAGGCAGTCACCGCCCACTTGGGGGAGTACTTACTACGTGACTGCCTAGTGTGAAATTCGGAGTGCTGAGTTTCACGATGCTCCCTGACGTTTACCAGCAGGCGTCACCCAATCGTAATGAGGCCAGCTGGGTTTGAAAAGGTGGACACGGAAAGCACTTCCCAATCACTAGGGCATCTGATGAAGTCAAACGACGAAACGCATCATGCCTGGGATGCTTAAATAAAGCGCGTTTTCTGACCTGCAGAACTGGTGTGGCTTGTTCTTTTCCTTGGAGGGGAACGTGGTTTGGATATATATATATACATATATATATATACTTTGCAAAGCAGTAAGGATCCTTCCGGGATCGGCTCCCAACGTCAGGTGGTGCGTAGACCGGCAAACCCAAAGCCGGTCAGAATTATTCAATTAAAAATCCAAATGGTTGCGTATAAGCAAACGCACACTCGGAGGTTTATAGTTGCTTCAAAGTTTATTCTTTAGGAGAAAAGGGAGAAGGATCCCTTATCTGAAAAATATTTGTGTTTTCTAAAAATGGCACACTCTCACAATCATTCACGATTGGCCTAACACAACGCTGGTCGACGCGTTTCGAGTTCCCAGTGTGAGGAACTCTCTTCAGAACCTCTGATGGTTCTGAAAAATAAGGAAAGAACTATGTCTTATTCTGTTGTAACGGAACTTTTGGTATTCACACCCACTTCCAGCCGGGAGCAATGAATCTCTTACCTTAGCTAATTTTCATATACAGCATTGTGTTAGGCCAATCGTTTTTTATTGAGAAAAAATCATTTTGAAATGATGTCTAACGGTTTAGATGGCCTATTGTGAAATTTTCAAATGTAATTCTAAATGTTGTCCTTTTTGATATTAGGTTGTATAATCAGATTTTTCTAGTTTGTGAAGACTCTTTCTTAACCCCCTTCCTTCTTTCTTTCTTCAAACACCACACTTTTGATGTTTAAAATACTGTATATATGAGTATGCATGTGGAAAATGAATGAATGATTGTAAGAGTGTGCCAATTTTAGAAAACACAAATATTTTTCAGATAAGGGATTCTTCTCCCTTTTCTCCTTCTCTCTCCTGTGGATTTAATATGTTACTTTATTGATAAAAAGAAAAAATGTGATCTTTTGACTTATTACTTGAAATAAATGGATTAATTCAAATGAATGTTTCTTTCTGAAGAAGTAGTTTAACTCTTTTCTTCAGGTTGATGTTGTGATAAATAGTTTTGCAGTACTGGCATATGGTGGTTGTTTCCTAACTCTAAGGCTTGGCCTTACTGCAGATGAGCCAAACCCTTGATTGGTTTTTACCTTAGGAAGGAAGCTCGGATATGTACGTAACACCACCCTATTAGCCTGAAACACAGTATAAGGCTCCTTACAGCACAGCGCCTGAATCTCGCTCACCCTGCGGGCTGAAGTAATGGCTACTAAAAAAGCAGCCTTCCAGGTCAAATGCTGCAAAGACGCCTTATGAATAGGCTCCAAAGGAGCACCCATCAGTTTAGTAAGAACAATGTTAAGTTCCCAAGGCGGAGAAGGGCATCTCACTGGGGGATAAACCTCCCTGAGTCCCTCCAGAAAGTCCTTGACCACTGATATTTGAAAGAATGACCCCTGATTCGGAGACTTCCTGTAAGCTGTACTTGCAGCCAGGTGAACCCTGATGGAGGAATATTGCAGGCTGGACTTCGCCAAGAATAACAAGTAGGGGAGTATCACTTGCTCCTGACCCTTGATCAGATCATAAGCGTTTTCTTTACACCACAGGTAAAATCTCTTCCATTTGAAAGCATAAGATTTCCTGGTGGAGGGTCTTTTTGCTTCCTTGAGAATACTAATACAATCCGCTGAGAGGTCTAAGTGCCCGTACTGGATGACCTCAGGAGCCTTGCTGTCAAACGTAGGTACGGGAGGTTGGAATGAAATACCCTCTCTTCGTTCTTGGCCAGCAGGTCCGGTGGCAGGGAAGCCTCCGGTCGGGCCTCGGATAGCTGCAGAAGATCCTGATACCACCACTGGCACGGCCACTCCGGAGCTATCAGGATCATTCTGGTGTTAGTCCTGTAAAACTTCTGTATGACCGCCGGGATCAGAGGGAGTGGTGGAAAAGCATACAGCAATGTCTGCGACCATTTGATCAAATGTGCATTCCCCCGTGATCCTTGTTGTGGGAATCTGGACGCGAAGACGGGGCATTTTTTATTTGCCGCGTCTGCGAACAGATCGATGTCTGGCACTCCCCAATGCTGAAAAATGTCCTGAGTGACCTCGTCGTTTAGCACCCAATCGTGTGCTTCTACGAAGTCTCTGCTGAGAACATCTGCCTGCACGTTCAAGGTCACTGGAAGGTGGACAGCTACGATCGTGAGACTCCTCGCCAGAAGCCACTTCCATATGGTCTGGGAATCCAGAGACAGGACCCTTGACCTGGTGCCTCCTTGCTTGTTCAGATAGTACATTGTAGTTGTGATGTCTGTCTGAATCTGAATGGAACTGGACTGGAGAGATGAACTGCCCTTAGCTCCAGGAAATTGATGTGATAACTTCGCTCTGTCTCGGACCAGAGACCTTGTACCTGAAGCTGGCCCATGTGAGCTCCCCAACCCTGCAGTGATGCATCTGTAACAATAGTCTGGGTCGGAAGAACCTGGTGAAAGGTGACCCCTTGTAGAAGGTGCGACCGTTTCATCCACCATTTGATGGAGTCCCTGGCAGTCTGAGGAAGAGACACACGATCTACCCAACGGCCTGACAGCTGCATCCACTGATCTTCGAGGGACTGCTGCAGAGGCCGCATGTGAAGTCTGGCATTGGGCACAATGAAGATGCATGAGGCCATCGATCCCAGCAGCGATGACACCTGCCTGGCTGTAGGATGTGGAGCACTGAGAAGAGCGCGGCACTGAATTAGCATTGATGACAACCTCTCCTTCGAAGGACACGCGCTTGCCCTTGCGGTGTCCAGGGAAGCGCCCAAGTAATGTACCTTCTGTGTCGGGTTGAGGACTGACTTCTTGTAGTTGACTTGCAACCCCAGGGAGTGAAGAAGTTGGAGACAGTAGGTGAAATGGCTCTGGAGTAGTGAAGGTGTGGAACTCTTTAGGAGCCAGTCGTCTAGGTAGGGATAGACAAAGATTTTCTGCTTGCGGAGGAACGCAGCTACCACCGCCATGCACTTGGAGAACGTTCGGGGGGCGGATTTGAGCCAGGGCGGAAGTACTCGGTACTGATAGTGTTGTTGAGACACCTGGAACCTGAGGAATTTGTGATGCTTCACTGACACAGGAATGTGAAAGTAGGCGTCCTGCAGGTCGATGGCACACATCCAGTCCCCTTGGTGAAGATGTGGTCAAATCTGGTGTAGGGCTAGCATCTGAAATTTCTCTTTCCTTATAAACCTGTTCAACAAGCGCAGGTCGAGGATAGGTCTGTACTCTTTGGCTACCCCTCGCTTTTGGACCATGAAGTACTGTGAGTATACTCCTTGGTTTTGCTGGAGAAGAGGGACCTCTTCTATGGCTTTCTTGGAGAGAAGGGTATACACCTCTCCTTGTAACAGTAGCTTGTGTTGTTGCGGAAGGCACTTCAGTTGTGGAGGAACTTGCGGGGAGGGGACTTGAACCTCAGCAAGTAACCATGCTGCACAATATTCAGCACCCATTTGTCTCTTGTTATGGTTTTCCACTCTTCTAGATGAAAACAATACTCCCTCCTACCGGAGTGGCGAACAGGTGCGGAGGAAGCAATGCCTCACTGCTTTGGAGCCTGCTTGGAGGATGACTGCTGTTGTTTATTGTTCACCCTTCCTCTGCCAGGATGCTGCTGCTGGAATTGAGACCTCTGCTGGTTTTGGGAGGATCATTGAGGGGTTTGAACCCTCTGCTGGAAGGGGTGCTTGTCGTATTGACGAAAGCGTTTACAAAACTCCTTCCGTTTTTCTAGTCCAACTGCTTTGACCGTGTCCAGCTCGGTCTTCATCTTTGCCATCTCCTCATCAGCGTGAGAGCTGAATAAGGAGGAGCCATTGAAAGGTAGGTTGAGGATCCTCTTTTGGGCGTCGGTTTAAGACCTGTGAGGCGCAACCATGCTGAGCACCGCGAGCAGATGCTGTGTGCATAGCCATGCGCTGCAAGGTCTGAGGCGTCTGCAGCAGCGCTGATGACCTGGTTTGCTACTAAACCACCCTCCTGCAGGATCTCTTGGAAGTCCTATCAATCTTCTTTGGGAGGCTTGTCAGTAAACCTACCCAGGGAGTCCTAAAGAGACCTGCCGTAGCGCCCTAGAAGAGCTGATGCACTTGCTACTTTCATAGACGAATCAGACGTACTACACATCTTCCTGCCACAAGAGTCCATTTGCTTAATGTCCAAATTCAAATTCAAAGAATGCTTCATTCGATTTTAGCAACAATATAAAATCATAAAAGCAACAGTTAAAAAAAAAATAGTCCAATTCATACATAGTTACCATGTAAACAGTACATCTGTATCTAAAATATTGATGGGCGTTCCATGTAAAAAGCACATAGTTCAAAGTTCAAAGAAGTCTTTATTCGATTATTTCATCATAAAAGACATGCACACAATTTACAATGGCTAAAATACATGTGTTGTTTATAAAAATAATTTAAGGTAGTATTAAGAACAATCTAAGACCATATTAAATCGTTTATACAGAACTTCATTTAAAAGTTATTTAGAAATTTACAATAGATCCTTAGTTAAATAATCATAGTAAATTCGGGCACAATAAGTAGTTACACATTTACACACAGTCAATGGAGAGCCTATGATTTTTAGGCAAAAGCCTAAGTCGAGTTAATAAACCTTGCTCTTAAGATCCAAGCCCAGCCTAAGTATTTCGCTACTCCAATTACAAACACGGGCGACAGATCTGTCTTTAATATCCTACTGGCAGTTGCTGCGGAACGTGTTCCCAAGCTTCTACAAACTGGACTTAACCACTTTAATCTTGGGGCAACATACAGCGGGCAGACAAAAAGAAAATGATTTACACTTTCACCCTGTCCTGAGCACAAAGGACAGTGCCCAGACCCACCCTTACCCCACGTTATAGTGAACTCCCTTAATGGCAATGAACCGCATCTGTATTGGTGGAATAATTTACGGTCCAGGGGCTTGGTTATAACATCCCAGTATTTTTCAAAACAGGAGACATCCTTCATAACAACAAAAGTACCCGTGATGTTACTAACAGTCAATCCTGCATGTCTTTTTCCTACAACCCATTTCCAATATTGTAGCTTCAACTCCTCTTTGGAGGGGAAGGTTGCAGTATCGGGGTTTAACCATAGTTCTCCTAGCCCCGTGGCACACAAGGTAGTTCTTAAGTCTTTAAACCAACCTATATTAGAGGAGCCAAGAAGATCCCTGACCTCAATGCATGCTCTTGCATAGAGCAGGAGTTCGGGCGTTATCCAAAGGCGGCGTCAGAACGCTAATGGTCGCAATCTAGCTAGGTCCTCCACTGGTTGACACCCAAGATCATACAAGAGTGGGATCCGCGGTGTTGACTGCGGGAGACCGATGGCCACCCTAAGGAATTTGTTTTGGGCAACTTTCAGAGGATCGAGGTTACTGTAGCCCCAGAGCTCCGCCCCATACAAGACAGAGGGTAGAACTTTCGTTCCATAAATCTTCATTAATGGGGACAAAGGCCGGGTATAGGAGCTTTTATGTTCTTTAAGCAAGGCTCCTCCTATCTGCGCATGCTTTAATGCCAATGAGTCAACCTGTTGAGACCAGCTAAGGGTCTCACTAAACGTAACTCCAAGGTAGGTAAACAATTTAGTCTGTTCCAGGGGTGTGCCCCCCATAGTAACCCTAGCTGTAATCGGGGTGGGTCCTCTTAGTACCATAAATTTAGTTTTGGACACATTCACCTCGAGCTCATGCTCGCAGCAGAACAGTTCAAACCTAGTCAGGGCCTGTTGGAGGCCCTGTCTGGTCTTGGAGATTAAAAGAGTGTCGTCCGCGAACATGAGCAAGGGGATTTTCATTCCAGCCAGGGACGGGGCATCAGTGGGGTGATTAGCAAAATAATTTGTAACCCCATTTATATATAGAGAAAACAGGGTAGGAGCTAAAACACACCCTTGCCTTACACCTTAAGCGACTGGAAATCTATCCGTTACCTCCCCTGGTTTACCCCAACGTACTTGGGCAAAGGTTTGAGCATGTAAATTCACCAGGAGACATACAAGGGGAGTTGGCATACCCAGCTTCACTAAACAATCCCACAGCTTTGCCCTTGGGACAAGGTCAAATGCAGACCTTAGGTCCACAAAGGCTGCGTAGAGTATACCTTTACCTAGGATGACAGTCTTCCAATAAAGCAGAATAAACCGAAAAGCCTGGTCTAAGGTACTCACATGGGACCGAAAACCAGCCTGGAGTGGTGTAAGAATGTTGAATTCACTAATCCAGTCCTGAATCCTGCCAAGAACAAGGCGGGCTGTGATTTTTTGCACCGCATCTATGAGGCTGATCGGATGGTAGTTGGAAGGAACCGACCAATCGCCTTTCTTGTAAATTGGCAGGATTTCTGCCCCAAACCAGGACTCGGGGACCTTAGCACCAGAGGCTAAAGCATTAGCCAGATGGACTATATAGGGGGCCCAGAGATCCTGATCCTGCTGAAATAAGTCAGCAGGTATGCAATCCGGGCCTGGTGCCTTACCCCTTGGAATAGACTGCAAAATATGTTTGACTTCACTACTCGTAAACTTGAGAGGATCAACCAGGGCAAGACAGGGAATGTCAACCTGGGCGCTACTGTAGTTCCTAAATTGCTCCTCAAAGTAGCATACCCACTGATGTTGGCCAACCGAAGCAGGGCTTGGGCGATCTTCCTGGGATTTACCCCATTTTAAAAGATGCCAAAACTGTCGCATATTTCGAAAGCTACATGTTTCGGTAAGTGATAACCACCGTTCCTCATCCCAGTTGGTCTTGGCTTTGTGCTTAGCATCTTTATACGCCTTCCTACAAGTCCTAATTTGACTATGATTTTTTTGCTTTATTGCTTTAAACAAATCCACATGGGTCCGTCGACACTCCTCATCATACCAGGTTATAATTTTCAATTTCCCCCTCCTACCCTGCTTGGAGATAGACTTCACAAACAGCTTTTTCAACTCCAGGAATAGACTAGTATGAATGTTAGTGATTTTTGCGTTAATATCGTCCTGTGACCCACAACTGGATATTTCTTCCAGGAAGTTAGACACGAGGGATCTAATCTCCTTACGTGCCTCTACGTTAACAGAAATTTTTGGCCACCGTACCCTTCTCATATCATTACTGAGTACAACTTCATCCTGAACGGCGTTAGATCTACAGCTCTCAGACCCAAGAAAACTGTGGTCCCTTAGTTCCACCACCAGCGGATCATGATCACTTTCCGGGCGGGTCATGACCACCATATCCTCAACTGCAGCCCACAGCTTCACATCGACTAGAATATAGTCAATACGGCTACTGTGTCTGCCGTTGCTGAAGGTATGTCTACCCATCCTATCTGATCGCACTCTACCATTTAATGCTCGCAGTCCCTGGTCCAGACACATCCCTTTAATAAATGTTGCGGATTGTGTCCATTTCCCAATCGGGGATAACTCAAGCTGAGGAATCCCCCAGGTCATATCTTCAACCTCGGTGAGTAAGCCATCATCCAAACTCAGGGGTTCAAAACAGGAGTTAAAGTCCCCCATCACAACCGTGTACCCGTCTACTGATGCTCCTGATAAGAAGTCATCCAAAAGGCGGAGGGTTGGAGAGACCCTTCCGCCCTGGATGCCCCTAACATATATGTTAATCAAAAGAATATTAAGGCCTTTAGAAGATCTTATACTAACTATTAATATATCAGGGCTATCAATTGGAACCTCCTCCACTCTTACGCCCTCATACTGGCGAACCCAGGTAGTCAAGCCTCCCATTGCACGCCCTCTTTGTCCTTTAATTGCTGGTTTGCTGAAGTTTAAATAACCCACAAGGAACACCGATGAGAGTGCCCAGGTTTCCTGGAATGACCAAACATCACCTTGTTGTATGAAGTTCACCCAGTCCGGGATACACATACGGGACTCAAGCCCAGCTATATTCCAACTACCAAACTTGGTGCCGTTTGATACCGCCAGGACAGTGGTTTTGGCCTTAGAGTGGGAGGGTACTACATCCTATGATAGGGGTGCTACATTATCATCATATGCCCCCCAATAATTTGGAGTATCCTGTATGGGTACATCATCACTCCTTTTATCGGTTGCAGCTGCACCGTAAACTGCCAACACAGATTCCTGGCAACCATTAAAAGGCCCTCCAGAAAGGCCAATCACCTTATTGCCAACCTCTAGAGTCAATACATCCTGAACCTCAACCTCATCTATTTCCAGTCTCACAGCCCGGTCCCCGCCAGGGAGATCATACTTCCCATTCCCACAATGAAATGGCTTTTCATTCGATGCTTCATCATAGGAGGGAGCTTTATCTGAGGTAACAAAGATACCCGTACAATCTTGGTTGGACTCTAGATCTAGGAAAGGAATAACAAGTCATTCATTAGAATCCAACCCCGAATAAGGTTCATACAGGTTGTACAACGGGATGTTCCAATACTCATTGTGTTGGGTATAATTAGTGTGGTTATTTGGTGTGGGGAAGTGGCTAGGAGGATGACGGCGTAGAGGAAGGGAAAAAGGAATGTTAGAATTATTGGCAGGGTGGGAAAGAAAGGGTGTATAGTTAGCAAAATTCAGAGAGTGAGTGTTTCTACTAGATCTGGGATGTACAGGAGGTCTAAGCAAAGCCTCTGGATAAAAATAGCTTAGATTTCGAGTTGAAACACCTCCTTCCTTATTTCCTGGATACCAATCACTTATATGTGAAACGACTCTGTGGTCCTTAAAATTAACGATCACAATGTCTCCATCTACATCTTTCGGGCGAAGGCCCACCCAATTGCACCTTCTTACCGAGATTATATCACCATTTAAATGGGCAGGGAGGGGTCTATTTGTTCTCAACCAAAAGATAACTTTGTTTTTCAGATTAACATTGTGTTCGGGATTTCCATTTACAATCGGGGGAACCCCGGTTAATATGATCACAAAGTTTGCCGACTCTGGGGGTAAGTCCACTGTGGTCCTACAATTTGGGGTTGCTTTTTGACTTATACCTTTAATTTTGGGTACCCCTGGGAACATAGTTGGCTTGTTCATAGGTGGAATCAATTTATTCGGAACCGACTGTGTCTTCTCTTTAGCTGGCTTGAGAACTGTCGTCGGTTTAGGTGGTATTAGGGGGGCATTAGTATTGTTAGAAGGTAGGTTTCCATTAATTTTATGGGGTCTACTTGGGAACAAAGTAGTGGTACTGGGCTGGCATTTCGGTTGGGACTGGTCCTTAGGGTTCGCTGCGTCAGAATTTATGTTCGGAACGGCAGCTGCTAAAAGGCAATCAATTTTTTCCCCCAAAACTCTAACTCACTCCATAAGTGGGAGCATATAGGATTTTAGAAGTTGGTCGAAGAGTTCTATTGACTCTTTTTTGGACATGGGTGGCAATTCTTCGGGGAGTTGTGGTAGAGAGTGGATTCCTGATGATACCTCCCTCACGGATGGAACGATTGAATTGATTTCGGGGTTTACCAAAAGTGGTGGAGAGCTCAAGGGGATATGGCCTTTTCTTTTAACCCCGCCCTTTCTCCTTTTTTTTCTTGGCGGAGAACGAAATACCCTGCGTGGATTCATGGACTTAATTTCGGTCTTACTATTGGTATGTGTCGGAATTATCTCGGTGGATGCTGCAATATCAATTGAATGATTAGAGAAAGTTGAATGGAGTTGTGGAACTATAGTCGAAGCAGCTGGGGTATTTAGGTCAATAAGACTATTAGAGACGATAGGAGGGCTGTTTATATTATCCTCGCTATTAATAGCAGAGTGGGCAGGAGTTGTATTGTGGTCGCGAAAAATACTAGGGATATGGTCAGTACTGAATAAGTCGACATCTACGTCCAACCTACCAATACTGCCCGATTCTTGGCTAGTAATTTGATCTAGTAGGGAAGTCATTGGTTTCTTTTTAAGTTGTTCTATAGAGCGACGACGCTCAGCACGTTTCTCCGCTAGTAAGAGTTCTTTATCAATTTCCTTGTTTGCCTTCGTAAAATATTTATCGAGAGGCCCAAGGATCGAGACCCCAACACAGGAAGGTAAAAAACTAGACATGACTATAGGAGTCCTTAACATGTATGGTACCCCGGAGGCCGACTGACCTGGAACAACAGTAGGCACAGTAAGAGTGTTAGAGACCGGGCCCAGCCCGGCCTCCCTCGGCCCCTGACGGCCACAGACGGTCCCGCCCTTGTCCCGGGCTTCTCCCGGGACGCTCCCACGTGCTCCCGCGCAGCGGAACGTACTACTCGCTAAATAGAAGGGGGGGAGGGAGAATATGGACGGGGGCGGGTCAGGCTGACAGGGAGAGCGGACCAGGTGGAAATGGTGATTACCACAGGGGCTCCTGGGAAACTGAGTCCCTGTGGTTGCAACGCTCGCAGCCCTGTAAGCCCTCGCCTTTCCCCAAGGTGTCAGTGACAGTAGAGTCCTTTGCCCACGATGCGGGACCCGCAGAGCGGGTCCGGGGAGTTGTAGCGGAGTTCGACGGGCAGCAAGCAGGATAGAAAGACCTCCTCACAAAGAAGCAGCCAGTAGGTTTCAACAGCGTCCCATGAGTTCTCAGCACGGCTGGCTTAAATCCTTCCTTCGTTCGTGGTCGGGGGCGGGTCAGGCTGACAGGGAGAGCGGACCTGGTGGAAATGGTGATTACCACAGGGGCTCCTGGGAAACTGAGTCCCTGTGGTTGCAACGCTCGCAGCCCTGTAAGCCCTCGCCTTTCCCCAAGGTGTCAGTGACAGTAGAGTCCTTTGCCCACGATGCGGGACCCGCGGAGCGGGTCCGGCGAGTTGTAGCGGAGTTGAACGGGCAGCAAGCAGGATAGAAAGACCTCCTCACAAAGAAGCAGCCAGTAGGTTTCAACAGCGTACCCTTTTTTTTTTCAACAGCGTCCCATATATCTATCCATATTATAAATACGTAATTCCATTTCGTCTCTTCAGGATGCTCTTTAGTAGACCAGTCATAATCATAATGCAATATTCACTGTCCAGTTGTAGAAAAATATACACCCCCTGCCTCAGAAACCACTTAATCCACTTTGCTTGTTCATTAGCATAATAATGACAAAATAAAAACACATGTATGGTAGATTGCTGAGAGATGTTATCGCAGGGGCAAAGCACCAGATTCTTAGACCAGTCATTTTTCTCCGGGAAAGATAGCAGGTGATGAAATAGGTCAAACCTAAACCTGGTCAATATAAATCTACCAAAACCCTTCAGGCAGTTACACAAATAGGGTTGCATCGTGTAACATACCATGGTCATCTGGTGTTGTAAAACTGATTTTTTATTGATTTCCCCTGCTATTCTAAGTGTTTCTAAGTGGCTCATTCATAAGTCTCAAAAATTAAGCGGAAGGTTCCCCTGGTTTACTTAAACACAGGTTGGGGGATTATACTACATTAAAAAACAGTGGGCCTGTGTTTATGGTAAAAGACTCTATTAAAGTCAAGAGTCCTAGTTGGAAAATACCAATGTCCGCACAGAACCTAATTACATTCAGGTCCTAAAACTAATAGCCACTCTTGAACATGTGGAAAAACTTATATAACAGGCACCATCCCAAGTGAAAACAATGATATATTTTGATTCAAGATAGACATCTATTTATAAACAGGTAAAACAGGTAAGCACACCAGCAAAATGAAAGTGTTAACAAAATTTATTAAAATACCTCCCACTAGGGGTTACACTCTAGATTTAAAACAATAAAAACCATAAGAATGAACACATAAAAAGGTCAAAGTACAAAGGGTCGACGCTGCGTTTCGGTGTGAGTTTCAAATATTTACACCTTCTTCAGGACACTTTGACAGTTTCTTAAGTAATCTACAAATTAAAAACATCATTTTAGACACTGTTCTTTATAACACTTTATCGTATTTACAACATTACTATGTATTCACTGGTGTTTCTAGGGACATATCATTTTGCACTACCTGTTATTCTAGGGGTGAGCTTTTGGACAGACTCCATATGGTGACATTAACTTAAGCAATAAACATTCTTTCTCTAGCACATTTAGGTCTTAACGTACCCGCCTTTATCAAGAATTATATCCCAGTTAGTCAAAATCTGTACCTGTTGGTATTCTCTTTTGAACATTAAGAGAGACTTCCAAAATCAATAAGGGTCGTCGGTGCCTTCACTTTTGCTCAATGGCCTTAGTAAGGGAATAGATATTAAGAATAATTTTTAGTTGGCGTTCTTGTCTACTTCGCCCTTTATTTCAACTTATTTTATGCCATGCATATTACCTGATCTCAGTAAAGGTGCACGGTGAAGAACCCCGGAGGAGCCACCGGATCTCTCAGAGTGAATATAGACGGTTGTCTCACGTCTTTTATGTCTTTTGGGTCAAACAGCTTTTTTTCACATTAGCGCTGTATTCCTTGGTTTTCGATAAAACCTGTTAATGTAAAGTTAACGTGTTGTAGAGAACCACTGTAGACTTATGGGTCACATGTTATTTATGGTCTACAACGTCAATTCAATTCGGTTTGATGTAAAATAAATGTCATATTATATACATCCTCCTTATTCCGTGCCTTATTGGTTATATTATCCAGAGTATTGGCGGAGACACTTAAAAGTTCCCCCTGGTTGGGCTTACCTAAACATAATCCGGCATTTTACAAACGTATTGGCAAAAATACTTAGGAGGTTCCCCTCTGTTGGGCTTAACTGGACAAAATGCCGCATTATCCAAAGTATTGGCAATAGTACTTCGAAGGTTCCCCTGAATTGGCTTAGCTAGACACAGTACAGCATAGTGTGTTAGGCGCTGTAATTGCCCTCCTGTAATTTGACAGGACAGAAATACGGCATGGTCTATTTGGGGGCTGTTACTCCCTAACTACAGAATAACAAATATTAAATCAATGGGTAAAGGACCCAAACCGAACCGCTGCCGCCGGGGTTGTTTGCTAGCGTGTACTAGCTCGCTTACCAGTATCTTGTAAGTCGGCCTCCCTGCTCCTCCGTGTTCCGCGTCATCCGGGTAAATAATTTACCGGATGCCGGACTGGGTTAAGTACTCGCTCTTCCGGGGTTGACCTGGAAGTAGATTTTTGGCATTCAAATTTTTATATCCACATTCTTCCATGTCTATAGTGCATTTTTATTTATAAACGAAAAATTGGGGATATAAGTTTGCTTCTATGTCGGTTACTATTTATGCCGAGGTATAAATATTTATCGAGCGAGCATGACCCGGAAGTACTCCTATGGCGGGCGCGCTCGCAATTTTAAACTTATTTGTTTATTTTACTATTCTGCATCACAGTGATAAAGCTGAAGTGTGCTCCATCTAATACATCCTATCCTAGTCTTTATATATGTGTATTAGTCTACAGTTGGCAGGCACTCGATAACTACATAGTGTCCGCCATTTTGGATTGGGTTAATGTCAATAGTTTTGTTTGTTTATACTGTGAGTTACCCTTCGGTGTCTATAGTGTAAGCATTTGTAGGACAAAAACAAGACCACACTACAATGACCTGCGCATTATATGTTTTATAAAAAACCAATCCCTAATATCCCATTCATTATATACAGTGTCTATGTACACACTACTGCATCTATCACAGGTGTGCAACACCATGGCAATATATAACAAATCATTAGGGCGATCCAAGTATATCAAAGCATACATAAAAAACCATACATTAAAAATAATTTTGAACCGCCAGTAGAACATGTTCATCAATACAATGATCTTTTTAGATGTACAATATTTTTGTTCTATACACAGTCTATCTATATCTAGGGTTATTTTCAGCAATCTACGTAAGATATTTCATCAATCTAGTTTAGGCATTTGCCATTGACGGGTGTCCACAATTGAGGTATCCATATGAAATATATTATAGTTATTCATAGCCTTGACTAAGGTTACTCTATTGGTAATGAAAAAAATAATGAAAAAAATAATTTCTTGGGTGAGAATTTTTTTTTTCCATTCTAGTGATATTTGTCCTTACATAATCAATTTTTCCCATTCCTCTCTGTTATTCAACCCTGTTCTGAATGTGTTAAAGAGAGACATAAAAAATTGTTCTCTCCTTTTCCTTTTCATCTGGATATCTCCTCCTCTTAGGGTTTGTTGGATAACCTCTATGCCGCACCATTTGAGGTCCTCAATTCTGTGATCATGAGCCAACCAGTGCTCAACTAGAGGCGCTGTTCTTTTTTTGGTTCTTATTGCTGATTTGTGCTCGGTTATCCTCGTTTTAATTTCTCTGGAAGTTTCACCGATGTAGGCTTTGTTGCAGGGACACAATATAAAATATACTAAATTTTTGGTTCTGCAGTTGATAAAGCTTTTTATTTTATGTCGGATGCCATTATGTTCAATTGTATCTGTTTTCATTATGTTAGTACAATTAGTGCACATACTGCAACAAAAGTTACCCACGGGCATGGGTTTTGTATCTATAGTGCGTTGATTTTCTGATCTCTCGTCCCTGAAGGTATGGACTAAACAGTTTCTCACTGTTTTGTTTCTGCGGAAACTGAACATAGGTTTGGCCAGTTTTTCTCCATCATTTCTACTCAATAATGACCAGTTTCTATTGATTATGTTCTTCACTTTGTTACTGGCTGCACTAAAGTTAGTCACAAATATCAATCTGTCGTTTGATTTCTCTTTTTGTGCATGTTCTTTTGAGAATAAAGATTCCCTGTCATAGTATTTGGCACGTTTGTATGCTCTTCTGATTAGATGTTTAGGGTATCCTCTTTCTTTAAGTTTATCTGATAGGATATCCGCATATTTATTAAAATCTTGGATGTCTGTACAATTTCGTCTTATTCTTAAAAACTGGCCAAAAGGAATATTATCCTTTTGGCTCCTGGGGTGGTTACTATTATAATGCAATAAAGTATTGCGGTCCGAGGGCTTTGAGTACAGTTCCACTTCTAGACACTCATTTTTAGCTTTTATTCTGATATCTAAAAATTCAATGCTCTCTTTATTATATTGCGAGGTGAAACGGAGGTTCGTATCACCAAGATTAAGCCAGCTAATAAAGTCATCCAGATCTTCTATGGTTCCCGTCCAGATGAAAAAAATATCATCGATGAACCTCGACCAACAGGTAATGTTTTCAAAATATGGGGCTGCATCGTTAAATATATGCTTGTTTTCAAATGCAGCCACGTATAAGCAGGCCAGGCTTATAAAACATATAATGCGCAGGTCATTGTAGTGTGGTCTTGTTTTTGTCCTACAAATGCTTACACTATAGACACCGAAGGGTAACTCACAGTATAAACAAACAAAACTATTGACATTAACCCAATCCAAAATGGCGGACACTATGTAGTTATCGAGTGCCTGCCGACTGTAGACTAATACACATATATAAAGACTAGGATAGGATGTATTAGATGGAGCACACTTCAGCTTTATCACTGTGATGCAGAATAGTAAAATAAACAAATAAGTTTAAAATTGCGAGCGCGCCCGCCATAGGAGTACTTCCGGGTCATGCTCGCTCGATAAATATTTATACCTCGGCATAAATAGTAACCGACATAGAAGCAAACTTATATCCCCAATTTTTCGTTTATAAATAAAAATGCACTATAGACATGGAAGAATGTGGATATAAAAATTTGAATGCCAAAAATCTACTTCCAGGTCAACCCCGGAAGAGCGAGTACTTAACCCAGTCCGGCATCCGGTAAATTATTTACCCGGATGACGCGGAACACGGAGGATCAGGGAGGCCGACTTACAAGATACTGGTAAGCGAGCTAGTACACGCTAGCAAACAACCCCGGCGGCAGCGGTTCGGTTTGGGTCCTTTACCCATTGATTTAATATTTGTTATTCTGTAGTTAGGGAGTAACAGCCCCCAAATAGACCATGCCGTATTTCTGTCCTGTCAAATTACAGGAGGGCAATTACAGCGCCTAACACACTATGCTGTACTGTGTCTAGCTAAGCCAATTCAGGGGAACCTTCGAAGTACTATTGCCAATACTTTGGATAATGCGGCATTTTGTCCAGTTAAGCCCAACAGAGGGGAACCTCCTAAGTATTTTTGCCAATACGTTTGTAAAATGCCGGATTATGTTTAGGTAAGCCCAACCAGGGGGAATTTTTAAGTGTCTCCGCCAATACTCTGGATAATATAACCAATAAGGCACGGAATAAGGAGGATGTATATAATATGACATTTATTTTACATCAAACCGAATTGAATTGACGTTGTAGACCATAAATAACATGTGACCCATAAGTCTACAGTGGTTCTCTACAACACGTTAACTTTACATTAACAGGTTTTATCGAAAACCAAGGAATACAGCGCTAATGTGAAAAAAAGCTGTTTGACCCAAAAGACATAAAAGACGTGAGACAACCGTCTATATTCACTCTGAGAGATCCGGTGGCTCCTCCGGGGTTCTTCACCGTGCACCTTTACTGAGATCAGGTAATATGCATGGCATAAAATAAGTTGAAATAAAGGGCGAAGTAGACAAGAACGCCAACTAAAAATTATTCTTAATATCTATTCCCTTACTAAGGCCATTGAGCAAAAGTGAAGGCACCGACGACCCTTATTGATTTTGGAAGTCTCTCTTAATGTTCAAAAGAGAATACCAACAGGTACAGATTTTGACTAACTGGGATATAATTCTTGATAAAGGCGGGTACGTTAAGACCTAAATGTGCTAGAGAAAGAATGTTTATTGCTTAAGTTAATGTCACCATATGGAGTCTGTCCAAAAGCTCACCCCTAGAATAACAGGTAGTGCAAAATGATATGTCCCTAGAAACACCAGTGAATACATAGTAATGTTGTAAATACGATAAAGTGTTATAAAGAACAGTGTCTAAAATGATGTTTTTAATTTGTAGATTACTTAAGAAACTGTCAAAGTGTCCTGAAGAAGGTGTAAATATTTGAAACTCACACCGAAACGCAGCGTCGACCCTTTGTACTTTGACCTTTTTATGTGTTCATTCTTATGGTTTTTATTGTTTTAAATCTAGAGTGTAACCCCTAGTGGGAGGTATTTTAATACATTTTGTTAACACTTTCATTTTGCTGGTGTGCTTACCTGTTTTACCTGTTTATAAATAGATGTCTATCTTGAATCAAAATATATCATTGTTTTCACTTGGGATGGTGCCTGTTATATAAGTTTTTCCACATGTTCAAGAGTGGCTATTAGTTTTAGGACCTGAATGTAATTAGGTTCTGTGCGGACATTGGTATTTTCCAACTAGGACTCTTGACTTTAATAGAGTCTTTTACCATAAACACAGGCCCACTGTTTTTTAATGTAGTCATTCATAAGTCTTTCATTGCTTTTCTAGATATATCACAGACCGACTCCGGATTATCATAATAGTAAGGTCTGCTCAAATCGTTAAGTGTCTTCCGGACATAATTTAACAATGGAAAATTTCTTGCCTGGTCCAGGGCCATAGCATCCTTAATGATTTCTCTATTCAGCCCTAGAGTGAGTGTGGACCAGACTCTGTGCCATAATAAGATGGGTTGATATTTAATAAGAACTGCAATATGCTTGATGCCCAGTTCAGCATGGCAATTAAAAACAGTTGTACTCTGCGGGACCGCTAAAATATATCTTAGAAAATTAATTTCTACTACTTCAATTGACGCAACGTTACAAAGACCCCACATGCCTGCCCCATACATTGCTACGCTCCTGCATTTTGCCATCTATATTTTAAGTAGGATCTCAGGTGGTCTTGTGCCCATTTCTGGAGGAACTGAAGCTGATGAGGCTGCGGAGTGCGCTTTCCTGGTGGCTGCCACAATGACTGAATCCGCAGGCGGATCAGACCTAAGGAACACAGGATCTTGGTCTGGAGCCTTATACTTCTTTGCCATCCTTGACAGAACTGACCCGACTGTGGCAGGGGTGAGGAACGTAGCCATAGCTGGTTCAAAAAAAGCCTTGCACCAGAGGTAGCAGAGGTCTGGGAGCTGTACGATGGTGCAATGTCTCATAAATGACTGATGTAGGGACCACAGGAGTATACAAACTGATATTCAGTTTCTTAGCTCCTCTGCCAAGTATGTCAGCGAAAGTCCCAATGTCATCAATGGGAGACAACCCTGAAGGTGGCGTAGATGAAAGGGTTGGTGTGTAGTCCTGAACAGAAGACCTAGTGGAAGACCAGGTGGATGATCTTCTGCGCCTCCTCTTGTGTGCAGGTTTGTGGCGCGAGCTGTGATGACCCCTTGACCGTGATTGGCGTGTGGAAGGCGACCTTGGTTGTTTTGAAGGCGACTTTGAAGTTTTCTCGGGAGCGCCTCTCTCAGGGTCTCTTGAGGCTCTAGAGGGTGAGTATGTCTGCGAGTAGTCCGAGCCCGGACTTCTGCGGTCGCCTCTCCCTCTGAAGTCCTTCAGCCACCGTGGCGATAGACCAAAAACCTCCTTTTCTCCAGTCGTAGGAGATCTCTCTGGAGAAATTTGCACAATATTCAGCCCTGGGGATGATGAATAGGCTCTTGAAGTCGATCGGGATCTCGACGTTGCTTTGCGCCGGGCTTCTTCTGTGGCCGCTGCAGTCTTGTCCCTCGACGTCGAACGCCTCGACGCCGATAAGGTTTGCGCCACCTTCGCAGTCGATCTGTGCGGCGATCTGCTGTGAGAACACAGTCCCGTCTCGACGTCGGTCTCGACGTCGACCGCCCGCGGTGATGGTGGGATCTCGACCTCACATGGCGCCTTGCTGACGTCGATCTACTCGACGTCGAATGCCTTGACCTTGACGACGTTCTCGACGTCGACAGTCTGTCCACTCGCGGCATGGTCTTCGCCGGCGAGTCTCTCGACGCCGACCCTCTCGAGGGTGGTGGGGGAATGCCTCGCCTTGGAGGAAGCCTCGACGTCGACGGGGCGTTAACAGGTCTCTCTGGACCCACAGCCTTCGAGCCCGAAGTGCTGTGCCTCAACGCCAACTTACTGGCATGCGACGGAGGGTCTCGACGTCTAGACGATGACTTGTCCCTCGATGCTGAAGAGTGCCTCGGCCTCTTCGACGGCGATCTCGATGTCGACGGCGAACATTCTGTCACCTGCTTCTTCCTGGAATCAGGGGAGGTGGAACAACGCAGTTTTCGATGCTGCTTGCTGGAAGAGGGGGTTCTGATATCTCCATGGTCACCACCATGATGACTTCTATCCCTCTCCAGCTGGGCATGAAGCTTGATGCGTTCTCTGTCACACAGAGTCCTTTTAGAAAACTTCTAGCAATGATAACACTGGTAAGGGTTGTTTGAAGAAGGAAGACACACAATACACACCGAGTGTGGTCTGACAGTGCCATTTTCTTGCCACAGGAAGGACATTTCCGAAATAAAGCTGGCATTCTGACTGGAAAAAATTGGAAAAAAGTCAGAAAACCTTAGAATATACTTCTAGGAATCAAGAAATATTGAATTTAATTTTCAAAGAAAATGTTGATTATATCAATTTCCGTCAAAAAACTGAAGAGCTCGAACTCCAGGATCCTCACAGACGGAGCCGGAAACAAGAGCTGACCTAACTGTCACCTGTGGTGCATGTTGGGAGCAGAGGGTCTTCTGCAGGCCTTAAAGACACGGTACCATAACCCTGGGAAGCCTTAAAGGCAAGGTGTCAGTTTTCTTTGTTTCATTATTGCTCTGCTATGCAGCCTACAGGCAACTGCCTGCAATTACAAGTTTTCCTTGTGGCAATAAATCATTGCTGTATGACAACTTTTCATTGCATGTCCTTTTTTCCTTATAGGTTAGGAGGGTATTTTTTCTTACAATGCAAACCTATGTAATTTCGGCATTTTTGCCATGTTGGAAACATTTTAGGCTGCATATATATGTATATATATATATATATATATATATATATATATATATATATATATATATATATATATATATATATAAAGTCCAATCCCCCTTTCCTTTCAAAGAGGCACACCGGCTCTGGCTGGGTTGCAATAATTCATTTATTTAGTGAAACAACACGAAGGCAAGAGGCTTCCTTATCCCAACGTTTCTGCTTGTGAAAGCCTTGGTCACGGGAGGCAGTCTCTGTATTTTGAATTCGACCCACGTGGTCTGCTTTTAAACAGCGTGGGCCGTATTCTCTTTCAGAGTGCGCAAAGGAAAACTTGAAGGCTTTGAATTAAAAAGAGCATTCTGTGCTCCAACTTACTTGTTTTAATGCCCTTTCCAATGCGGAAAAATAATGTCAGCTTCATTGCACACTTCGAAATGTATGGGTGGGTTGCAGCCAGAGCCGGTGTGCCTCTTTGAAAGGAAAGGGGGATTGGACTTTATGTTTTCCTGGAAGCCTCGCACCAGCTACACTGGCCGCCCTGCAAAGGTCCAGGTCTATTTGCGTGGCAAATGTGGATTGATATATATATATATATATTTTTTTGCAACAAGAAGGCGCTGCACTCAGGAACTTGATTTTCTTTTTACAATTTATTCAACAGAGCCCAGTCTGCACACCGACGCGTTTCAGCCTTGCGGCCTTGGTCACGGTAAGTCGTAATACCTTCAGCAACTGTTTTTATACAACTTCCTGTTTGTCATGCCCATGAATTCTGGACATGTAGTTTCAATATTAACACAATTGAACCACAGTGCAGACATTCTATGTACATATAAACAGTTTTTGGTGCATTTCTTACCCTTTTCACAATATTTATAGCTGCAGATGTTACTTTTTGGTGTATTACCATCAGACAATCACTTTTAGGTCCTATTTCTAAACATCTCAAACTTGGTAGAGTTTTCACATTTATCTTTGGAAAGTTGTACCTTCCCAACTAAACTTTATTCGTTCATTATATTTTATATCGCCATTATTCCGGTACTAATACCTTCCTTTAATTTTAGTTTTTGGCCAGGACTTATTGGGGGTATAGTACCCTAGTATTATAAAATCAAATACCAAGTGTATTTAGAACATATTTCAAAGGGACCAACAAAGATGTCAGAGATTGTATAGAGTTTGGTAATTATCAAAAACACATCCAATAGTAATTAGATTGCAGTGTCACAGGATATCTATAGGACTGTATTAACACAGGTTCATATCAGTTCAAAATGTCTTTGGATTTAATTCATTCCAAATGGACATACATTTCCTCATCGAAATTCATTCCTCTTGGCTGTTTTGTCTTCATCCGAATGATATATTTCGACTCCAGTTGTCGTAATTTTTTCTTTTGGTCTCTCATGTGTTTCGATTGCATCTATTGCAAAAAAACTCATATGTAGCCAATTCCCATTTTGACAATCCAAAAGGTGTTTCGCAGTGGCATATGTGAGATCCCGATTCTTGACAGCACGGATGTGCTCAAGAATTCTCTTTTTAAGCATGTAAACCGTACTTCCAATGTATAGCATGGTACAATCACATTGAATCGCGTAGACTACATGTTTTGTCGTGCATGTGATTTTTTTGTCTATTGTGATCAATCTTCCTTCCGGGTCTCTGATGTTCTGTTTACTGATCCCTATTTTGCATGCTTTGCATGAGTTGCATTTTCGGAAGCCCAGTTGTTGATTAGTTAGCCAATTAGTCTTTGTACTTTGTGGATTGAAATGGCTTTTGATCAAAATGTCTTTTATGGATGGTGCTTTGCGGAAAGTAATTTGTGGTCCTGGGCCTATGATTTTCTTTAGATCATGATCTTGTTTTAATAACGGCCAGTATCTCTGCACAGTTTGGCGAATTTTTTGGGATTCCTTGCTGTAAGTTAGTATGAGTCTTGGTGGTTGTTGTTCTTTTTCTTCTGTATTAGATTTTTTCGTTTTTTTGATCAGCAGTTCGGTTCTAGTCAGTTTGTACAATTTTTTCTTACTCTTGTTGACCTCTTTCTCAGGGTACCCTCTTTTACGCAGACGATTGGCACTATTTTTGATTTCAAGTTCTGCATTTTTTCCTTGGGAGCAGTTTCTTTTCATTCTTAGAAATTCTCCGTAAGGAATACTGCGAATCAGTGGTTTCGGATGAAAGCTTGCAGCATGTAGAATGCTATTGGTAGCAGTCTTTTTCCGATAGAGAGTTGTTTGCAGCTGATTGTCTTGGATATAGATTTTAATATCCAAAAAATCTATATGATTACGATTTATGTTGTAAGTAAATGAGAGGCCAATGTTGTTTTGATTGAGGGAGTTGAAATATTCCTTGAACTCTGATTTACTTCCATCCCATATTAAAAACAGATCGTCGATGTATCTGACCCAAAGGACAATTTTGCCCATAACATCATTGTATCTTGGGGCCCATGCAACCTCCTTCTCCCACCAACCCATAGTTAAATTCGTATAGTTGGGGGAGAAAGACATTCCCATAGCAAATCCGCAAAGCTGGTGAAATAGCTCGTGGTTAAATAGAAAGATGTTACTTTCCAGACATGTTTTGATCATGGTTAGAAGCATAGCAGAATGTTCTAGTTCTCCAATTTGTTTTGTTTTAGGAAGTAGGCACATGCATCTAACCCTATTGGATGTTCAATAGACGTGTATAGAGAGACTGCGTCAATGGTGACCAGTTGGTATGTGGAATTCCAAGTTATGTTTGAAAGAACTCTCAGGAAATCAGAAGTATCTTGTATGTGTCATGGTAAGTTTTTAACCATTGGGGCTAAATATTGGTCAATATATGAAGAGATGTTTTCATAGATAGAGTCACATGACGAAACAATAGGTCTCCCCGGAGGATTTATTAGGGTTTTGTGAACCTTAGGCAGGAAATAGATTGTAGGGATAGTTGGTTTCTCCTTGAGTAGAAATGTGTATTCATCTTTATTTATTAATCCTTTTTCCCGCCATTCATCTAAGTGCTGTCTTGTATCCTCAATCATTTTCTGTATTGGATTTGTTTTTAGTGGTTTGTATTTTGTCTCATCTCGTAGTTGGTGATATGCTTCAACAATGTAATCTGTTGTGTTTTGGATGACAATATTCCCGCCTTTATCGGCTGGCTTTATTATGATTTTGTCATTTTTAGCCAATGTTTGTAGTGCTAGACGTTCATTGTTGGACATATTTTCTCTTTTACCTTGGTTTCTCAATTTTTCAATTTTTTCCAAGTCACACATTAGTGCTTTGGAAAATGCATCTATTTTATTTCCCGGTGATAGTTGAGGACAGAATTTTGATTTATTTTTTAAACCACTAGTTTCATGTGATGTTGTTGTAATGTCCATTGACTCTAATATTGTTAGTTCTGAGTTCTCATTCTCCTCAGTGTTCTGCTCTAGTTCATATAGATCTTTCAGGAGTGGGATTTCCTCAATTGTCATTGAGTCTGAATTTTGCAAGACATCTGATTTACTTTTTCCTGGAAGATTGTTATTAGGAATCCGTTTGTTGATGTGAATTTTGGCAAGTTTCAATTTCCTCACATATTTGTATAAGTCAATTTTAGTGTCAGTATAATTAAAATGTTGTTCAGGGCAGAAGGAGAGTCCTTTGTTTAGCGCTTTCTTCTCAAGTTCTGTGAGGCAATGGTCGGATAGGTTAATGATTAGATTTTCTGTTTCTAGGTCTTCTTGGTTTGATTCCTCAATGGGTAGAATCTTTTTGGTTCTTGATCTTCTAGTTTTTCTTTTGCTTCTGAAGACTTTGTATCGCTTCTGCCAAATCCTTTGCCTCTGCCCCTGCCCCTGCTCTTGTATTGGCCTTGGTTGTATGACATTCTCTGGTCTAGATTCACTAGACGCATTTCCTCTAAAAAAGACAGGTGAGGAAGAGAGGTGGTCGCTGTACTCTTGCCAGTTGTGGATTCATTTTCATTTTCACTGCCCCTTATATCTGATTCACTCCCAGGTTCACCCGTTGGTTTGGCCATTTTTTTGGCGTAGTTTGTCTTTAGTATTTGGAATCTTTTCGCAAATGTGAGAATTTTTCAATTTTTGTAATCCTCCTCATCGCGAGCAAATTTACGATGTTTGCGTTGCTGAATGTCATCTTCATATTTCTCTAGTCGGTCATCCATTTCTTTACGTAATTTATCAGATTCAGTTTTGTTTTTCATGGATATTTTCTCTTCCAGGTCTTTAATTAAGGAATATATTTCTTCCAAATCCATCTCAGCATATTTAATTAATATGCGCATCATGGTTTGGCTGCACATGGTGTTATTTTGTACCAAGTCCTTTAGCATATCGATTCTGGTGTCTAGATGTGTGGGCATGGTAAAGATCCTTAAACCCCGAGGTATCCTTTCTACCTCCAGATATTTTTGAAGGGTTAAGGCTTCCCATCCCTTGCTTATTTCTTTTTTATATTCCTTCTCAATGGCAGTAAAGAGCTGCTTCACGGTTGGATCGGTATTTGATTGTTGTGCCCATTCCAAGTTAATTGAAGGTTCTACCCCGCCTTTTGTGGTTAACATAGCAGCTATTTTGTCTGCACGTTTGTTTTTCCTTGCTTCCATTGTTAAATGTGTCTGTCCCTGTATTGAATGCCAGACGCTGTCAAATGTTTGAAGAGATGCAGGTTACGGGATGTTTCTTTTCTCAGAATTACTTCAACAAGTGTTTTTCAAAGATGCCAAGTAATTTTTGTAAACTGTTCGCGCTGTTGAGAACAGAGAGGCAGTTTTGTTTTTATGTAGATCGGACGCGTTCCTTTATTGTTTGCCAGACACTTTCAGTCATTAGGTGAAAAAAGAAGAAAGAAGTGGCAGTGTGTCTTTGTACCAGAAATCCTTCGGTAATTATTGCAAAGGTGCCATGTTCCTTTTACGACCTATTAGTACCGTTGCGAACAAGGGGGCAGCTTAAGATGTGAATTGTGTACGTCCTGTGTTGAATACCGGACACTTTTCAAACGTTTAAATGAGATAGCAGTAGCAGTGTATTTTGTCCCAGAACTGCTTCGGTAAATATTGCAAGGGTGCAGTGTTCTGTTTTCAACCTGTTTGCACCGTTTGAGAATACAAGGGCAATTTTCCATGTAATGCACACAAGTTCCTACTTTCAGGGAAACGTTATCATGAAAAACAGAATCGCATGAAGCAGTTTTTTAACGATATCTGTCTAAACGGTCCCTTCCACAAGTCGCTTCGAGGAGAGATGTTGTAATGACAATTAATCACAAGATTTCGCACTAACCTGCGGGGAGACTCCTGTTCGGGCGGCGTTCTCTACACCGGCCTCCAGCGCTCGACCCTGCAGGATTACTCGTGCACACTTGCTCGGCCACAGTGTCCGTTTCTTAGCAGCGTTTTTCCTCCTCGGGTGCCTCTGGTTTTGGAATCGAATTTACAACAATGTGGCTGTAATCTAGAGCAACACAGCAGCGGGTGCGGGCGTACAGCTCAGCCAAGAGCTAGAAATCAATTTTGCAACAAGAAGGCGCCGCACTCAGGAACTTGATTTTCTTTTTACAATTTATTCAACAGAGCCCAGTCTGCACACCGACACGTTTCAGCCTTGCGGCCTTGGTCACGGTAAGTGGTAATACCTTCAGCAACTGTTTTGATACAACTTCCTGTTTGTCATGCCCATGAATTCTGGGACATGTAGTTTCAATATTAACACAATTGAAACACAGTGCAGACATTCTATGTACATATAAACAGTTTTTGGTGCATTTCCTACCCTTTTCACAATATTTATAGCGGCAGATGTTACTTTTTGGTGTATTACCATAAGACAATCACTTTTAGGTCCTATTTCTAAACATCTCAAACTTGGTAGAGTTTTCACATTTATCTTTGGAAAGTTGTACCTTCCCAACTAAACTTTATTCGTTCATTATATTTTATATCGCCATTATTCCGGTACTAATACCTTCCTTTAATTTTAGTTTTTGGCCAGGACGTATTGGGGGTATAGTACCCTAGTATTATAAAATCAAATACCAAGTGTATTTAGAACATATTTCAAAGGGACCAACAAAGATGTCAGAGATTGTATAGAGTTTGGTAATTATCAAAAACACATCCAATAGTAATTAGATTGCAGTGTCACAGGATATCTATAGGACTGTATTAACACAGGTTCATATCAGTTCAAAATGTCTTTGGATTTAATTCATTCCAAATGGACATACATTTCCTCATCGAAATTCATTCCTCTTGGCTGTTTTGTCTTCATCCGAATGATATATTTCGACTCCAGTTGTCTTAATTTTTTCTTTTGGTCTCTCATGTGTTTCGATTGCATCTATTGCAAAAAAACTCATATGTAGCCAATTCCCATTTTGACAATCCAAAAGGTGTTTCGCAGTGGCATATGTGAGATCCCGATTCTTGACAGCACGGATGTGCTCAAGAATTCTCTTTTTAAGCATGTAAACCGTACTTCCAATGTATAGCATGGTACAATCACATTGAATCGCGTAGACTACATGTTTTGTCGTGCATGTGATTTTTTTGTCTATTGTGATCAATCTTCCTTCCGGGTCTCTGATGTTCTGTTTACTCATCCCTATTTTGCATGCTTTGCATGAGTTGCATTTTCGGAAGCCCAGTTGTTGATTAGTTAGCCAATTAGTCTTTGTACTTTGTGGATTGAAATGGCTTTTGATCAAAATGTCTTTTATGGATGGTGCTTTGCGGAAAGTAATTTGTGGTCCTGGGCCTATGATTTTCTTTAGATCATGATCTTGTTTTAATAACGGCCAGTATCTCTGCACAGTTTGGCGAATTTTTTGGGATTCCTTGCTGTAAGTTAGTATGAGTCTTGGTGGTTGTTGTTCTTTTTCTTCTGTATTAGATTTTTTCGTTTTTTTGATCAGCAGTTCGGTTCTAGTCAGTTTGTACCATTTTTTCTTACTCTTGTTGACCTCTTTCTCAGGGTA
Organism: Lissotriton helveticus; assembly: GCF_964261635.1. NCBI lineage: Eukaryota > Metazoa > Chordata > Amphibia > Caudata > Salamandridae > Lissotriton > Lissotriton helveticus. The sequence continues at coordinate 690,185,164 of NC_136070.1, read as the reverse complement.
CCCTCTTTTACGCAGACGATTGGCACTATTTTTGATTTCAAGTTCTGCATTTTTTCCTTGGGAGCAGTTTCTTTTCATTCTTAGAAATTCTCCGTAAGGAATACTGCGAATCAGTGGTTTCGGATGAAAGCTTGCAGCATGTAGAATGCTATTGGTAGCAGTCTTTTTCCGATAGAGAGTTGTTTGCAGCTGATTGTCTTGGATATAGATTTTAATATCCAAAAAATCTATATGATTACGATTTATGTTGTAAGTAAATGAGAGGCCAATGTTGTTTTGATTGAGGGAGTTGAAATATTCCTTGAACTCTGATTTACTTCCATCCCATATTAAAAACAGATAGTCGATGTATCTGACCCAAAGGACAATTTTGCCCATAACATCATTGTATCTTGGGGCCCATGCGACCTCCTTCTCCCACCAACCCATAGTTAAATTCGCATAGTTGGGGGATAAAGACATTCCCATAGCAAATCCGCAAAGCTGGTGAAATAGCTCGTGGTTAAATAGAAAGATGTTATTTTCCAGACATGTTTTGATCATGGTTAGAAGCATAGCAGAATGTTCTAGTTCTCCAATTTTCTTTGTTTTAGGAAGTAGGCACATGCATCTAACCCTATTGGATGTTCAATAGACGTGTATAGAGAGACTGCGTCAATGGTGACCAGTTGGTATGTGGAATTCCAAGTTATGTTTGAAAGAACTCTCAGGAAATCAGAAGTATCTTGTATGTGTCATGGTAAGTTTTTAACCATTGGGGCTAAATATTGGTCAATATATGAAGAGATGTTTTCATAGATAGAGTCACATGACGAAACAATAGGTCTCCCCGGAGGATTTATTAGGGTTTTGTGAACCTTAGGCAGGAAATAGATTGTAGGGATAGTTGGTTTCTCCTTGAGTAGAAATGTGTATTCATCTTTATTTATTAATCCTTTTTCCCGCCATTCATCTAAGTGCTGTCTTGTATCCTCAATCATTTTCTGTATTGGATTTGTTTTTAGTGGTTTGTATTTTGTCTCATCTCGTAGTTGGTGATATGCTTCAACAATGTAATCTGTTGTGTTTTGGATGACAATATTCCCGCCTTTATTGGCTGGCTTTATTATGATTTTGTCATTTTTAGCCAATGTTTGTAGTGCTAGACGTTCATTGTTGGACATATTTTCTCTTTTACCTTGGTTTCTCAATTTTTCAATTTTTTCCAAGTCACACATTAGTGCTTTGGATAATGCATCTATTTTATTTTCCGGTGATAGTTGAGGACAGAATTTTGATTTATTTTTTAAACCACTAGTTTCATGTGATGTTGTTGTAATGTCCATTGACTCTAATATTGTTAGTTCTGAGTTCTCATTCTCCTCAGTGTTCTGCTCTAGTTCATATAGATCTTTCAGGAGTGGGATTTCCTCAATTGTCATTGAGTCTGAATTTTGCAAGACATCTGATTTACTTTTTCCTGGAAGATTGTTATTAGGAATCCGTTTGTTGATGTGAATTTTGGCAAGTTTCAATTTCCTCACATATTTGTATAAGTCAATTTTAGTGTCAGTATAATTAAAATGTTGTTCAGGGCAGAAGGAGAGTCCTTTGTTTAGCGCTTTCTTCTCAAGTTCTGTGAGGCAATGGTCGGATAGGTTAATGATTAGATTTTCTGTTTCTAGGTCTTCTTGGTTTGATTCCTCAATGGGTAGAATCTTTTTGGTTCTTGATCTTCTAGTTTTTCTTTTGCTTCTGAAGACTTTGTATCGCTTCTGCCAAATCCTTTGCCTCTGCCCCTGCCCCTGCTCTTGTATTGGCCTTGGTTGTATGACATTCTCTGGTCTAGATTCACTAGACGCATTTCCTCTAAAAAAGACAGGTGAGGAAGAGAGGTGGTCGCTGTACTCTTGCCAGTTGTGGATTCATTTTCATTTTCACTGCCCCTTATATCTGATTCACTCCCAGGTTCACCCGTTGGTTTGGCCATTTTTTTGGCGTAGTTTGTCTTTAGTATTTGGAATCTTTTCGCAAATGTGAGAATTTTTCAATTTTTGTAATCCTCCTCATCGCGAGCAAATTTACGATGTTTGCGTTGCTGAATGTCATCTTCATATTTCTCTAGTCGGTCATCCATTTCTTTACGTAATTTATCAGATTCAGTTTTGTCTTTCATGGATATTTTCTCTTCCAGGTCTTTAATTAAGGAATATATTTCTTCCAAATCCATCTCAACATATTTAATTAATATGCGCATCATGGTTTGGCTGCACATGGTGTTATTTTGTACCAAGTCCTTTAGCATATCGATTCTGGTGTCTAGATGTGTGGGCATGGTAAAGATCCTTAAACCCCGAGGTATCCTTTCTACCTCCAGTTATTTTTGAAGGGTTAAGGCTTCCCATCCCTTGCTTATTTCTTTTTTATATTCCTTCTCAATGGCAGTAAAGAGCTGCTTCACGGTTGGATCGGTATTTGATTGTTGTGCCCATTCCAAGTTAATTGAAGGTTCTACCCCGCCTTTTGTGGTTAACATAGCAGCTATTTTGTCTGCACGTTTGTTTTTCCTTGCTTCCATTGTTAAATGTGTCTGTCCCTGTATTGAATGCCAGACGCTGTCAAATGTTTGAAGAGATGCAGGTTACGGGATGTTTCTTTTCTCAGAATTACTTCAACAAGTGTTTTTCAAAGATGCCAAGTAATTTTTGTAAACTGTTCGCGCTGTTGAGAACAGAGAGGCAGTTTTGTTTTTATGTAGATCGGACGCGTTCCTTTATTGTTTGCCAGACACTTTCAGTCATTAGGTGAAAAAAGAAGAAAGAAGTGGCAGTGTGTCTTTGTACCAGAAATCCTTCGGTAATTATTGCAAAGGTGCCATGTTCCTTTTACGACCTATTAGTACCGTTGCGAACAAGGGGGCAGCTTAAGATGTGAATTGTGTACGTCCTGTGTTGAATACCGGACACTTTTCAAACGTTTAAATGAGATAGCAGTAGCAGTGTATTTTGTCCCAGAACTGCTTCGGTAAATATTGCAAGGGTGCCGTGTTCTGTTTTCAACCTGTTTGCACCGTTTGAGAATACAAGGGCAATTTTCCATGTAATGCACACAAGTTCCTACTTTCAGGGAAACGTTATCATGAAAAACAGAATCGCATGAAGCAGTTTTTTAACGATATCTGTCTAAACGGTCCCTTCCACAAGTCGCTTCGAGGAGAGATGTTGTAATGACAATTAATCACAAGATTTCGCACTAACCTGCGGGGAGACTCCTGTTCGGGCGGCGTTCTCTACACCGGCCTCCAGCGCTCGACCCTGCAGGATTACTCGTGCACACTTGCTCGGCCACAGTGTCCGTTTCTTAGCAGCGTTTTTCCTCCTCGGGTGCCTCTGGTTTTGGAATCGAATTTACAACAATGTGGCTGTAATCTAGAGCAACACAGCAGCGGGTGCGGGCGTACAGCTCAGCCAAGAGCTAGAAATCAATTTTGCAACAAGAAGGCGCCGCACTCAGGAACTTGATTTTCTTTTTACAATTTATTCAACAGAGCCCAGTCTGCACACTGACACGTTTCAGCCTTGCGGCCTTGGTCACGGTAAGTGGTAATACCTTCAGCAACTGTTTTTATACAACTTCCTGTTTGTCATGCCCAGGAATTCTGGGACATGTAGTTTCAATATTAACACAATTGAACCACAGTGCAGACATTCTATGTACATATAAACAGTTTTTGGTGCATTTCCTACCCTTTTCACAATATTTATAGCGGCAGATGTTACTTTGTGGTGTATTACCATAAGACAATCACTTTTAGGTCCTATTTCTAAACATCTCAAACTTGGTAGAGTTTTCACATTTATCTTTGGAAAGTTGTACCTTCCCAACTAAACTTTATTCGTTCATTATATTTTATATCGCCATTATTCCGGTACTAATACCTTCCTTTAATTTTAGTTTTTGGCCAGGACTTATTGGGGGTATAGTACCCTAGTATTATAAAATCAAATACCAAGTGTATTTAGAACATATTTCAAAGGGACCAACAAAGATGTCAGAGATTGTATAGAGTTTGGTAATTATCAAAAACACATCCAATAGTAATTAGATTGCAGTGTCACAGGATATCTATAGGACTGTATTAACACAGGTTCATATCAGTTCAAAATGTCTTTGGATTTAATTCATTCCAAATGGACATACATTTCCTCATCGAAATTCATTCCTCTTGGCTGTTTTGTCTTCATCCGAATGATATATTTCGACTCCAGTTGTCGTAATTTTTTCTTTTGGTCTCTCATGTGTTTCGATTGCATCTATTGCAAAAAAACTCATATGTAGCCAATTCCCATTTTGACAATCCAAAAGGTGTTTCGCAGTGGCATATCCTATGGTCCTAGCGGTCAAGAACGATGGGCCACAAAGAGCCAACATGCTTACTCAGGGCATGCAGGCAATCAGCAGTTGGATGGCCCACAACTGCTTGAAATTAAATTCCGAGAAATCTGAAGTGGTAGTCTTCGGCAATCTCTCCCCAGAGTGGTCCTCTTCATGGTGGCCCTCGTCCATGGGCCAGCCTCCAGACCCAGTTGACAAAGTTAGGAATCTGGGTGTCATGTTTGACAACCGTTTGAATTTCCTACCTCATGCCAACCAGATCTCCTCTTCTGCCTTCTACAAACTTCGGCTCATCAAGAAAATCATGCCCTTTTTGCCTGAACATCTTGCTAAAACCCTGGTGAGCGCTCTGGTCCTCTCCACCCTAGATTACTGTAACGCCTTGTTTCTGGGTGCTCAGGAGAGAGTGCTTGCCAAAATGCAGGCTATACAAAATGCAGCGGCAAGGCTACTAGGGCGTATTCCGAAATTTCAACCGGTCTCACCAACTATAAGACAACTTCATTGGCTTCCGGTAAAAAAGAGGATAAAGTTTAAGGCACTGTGCTTGATATACAAGGCCTTACACAATGCCGGACCAGCGTTCTTCACCCAGAACTTAATCCCCTACTGTCCGTCTAGAACACTGTGATCCTCTAGCTCCCTTGATCTGGTGGTCCCCCGCACTAAAACAGTCAACTGGGGTGACAGACGATTTCTGGTGGCTGCACCAAGACTGTGGAACACACTCCCTCTATCGATAAGGACCAGCTCCTCCCTCTGGTCTTTCCGAAAAAGCGTTAAAACCTGGCTTTTTAACATCTGATGAACCATTCCAGTTTTTAGGTGTCTTTATGGGAAAACATTTCAGTTATCTAGCGCCGAGATGCCTAAGGGCCTTCGTTCGCGCTCTACAAGTGTTATAATAAATAAATAAATAAATAAATATGTGAGATCCCGATTCTTGACAGCACGGATGTGCTCAAGAATTCTCTTTTTAAGCATGTAAACCGTACTTCCAATGTATAGCATGGTACAATCACATTGAATCGCTTAGACTACATGTTTTGTCGTGCATTTGATTTTTTTGTCTATTGTGATCAATCTTCCTTCCGGGTCTCTGATGTTCTGTTTACTGATCCCTATTTTGCATGCTTTGCATGAGTTGCATTTTCGGAAGCCCAGTTGTTGATTAGTTAGCCAATTAGTCTTTGTACTTTGTGGATTGAAATGGCTTTTGATCAAAATGTCTTTTATGGATGGTGCTTTGCGGAAAGTAATTTGTGGTCCTGGGCCTATGATTTTCTTTAGATCATGATCTTGTTTTAATAACGGCCAGTATCTCTGCACAGTTTGGCGAATTTTTTGGGATTCCTTGCTGTAAGTTAGTATGAGTCTTGGTGGTTGTTGTTCTTTTTCTTCTGTATTAGATTTTTTCGTTTTTTTGATCAGCAGTTCGGTTCTAGTCAGTTTGTACAATTTTTTCTTACTCTTGTTGACCTCTTTCTCAGGGTACCCTCTTTTACGCAGACGATTGGCACTATTTTTGATTTCAAGTTCTGCATTTTTTCCTTGGGAGCAGTTTCTTTTCATTCTTAGAAATTCTCCGTAAGGAATACTGCGAATCAGTGGTTTCGGATGAAAGCTTGCAGCATGTAGAATGCTATTGGTAGCAGTCTTTTTCCGATAGAGAGTTGTTTGCAGCTGATTGTCTTGGATATAGATTTTAATATCCAAAAAATCTATATGATTACGATTTATGTTGTAAGTAAATGAGAGGCCAATGTTGTTTTGATTGAGGGAGTTGAAATATTCCTTGAACTCTGATTTACTTCCATCCCATATTAAAAACAGATCGTCGATGTATCTGACCCAAAGGACAATTTTGCCCATAACATCATTGTATCTTGGGGCCCATGCGACCTCCTTCTCCCACCAACCCATAGTTAAATTCGCATAGTTGGGGGATAAAGACATTCCCATAGCAAATCCGCAAAGCTGGTGAAATAGCTCGTGGTTAAATAGAAAGATGTTATTTTCCAGACATGTTTTGATCATGGTTAGAAGCATAGCAGAATGTTCTAGTTCTCCAATTTTCTTTGTTTTAGGAAGTAGGCACATGCATCTAACCCTATTGGATGTTCAATAGACGTGTATAGAGAGACTGCGTCAATGGTGACCAGTTGGTATGTGGAATTCCAAGTTATGTTTGAAAGAACTCTCAGGAAATCAGAAGTATCTTGTATGTGTCATGGTAAGTTTTTAACCATTGGGGCTAAATATTGGTCAATATATGAAGAGATGTTTTCATAGATAGAGTCACATGACGAAACAATAGGTCTCCCCGGAGGATTTATTAGGGTTTTGTGAACCTTAGGCAGGAAATAGATTGTAGGGATAGTTGGTTTCTCCTTGAGTAGAAATGTGTATTCATCTTTATTTATTAATCCTTTTTCCCGCCATTCATCTAAGTGCTGTCTTGTATCCTCAATCATTTTCTGTATTGGATTTGTTTTTAGTGGTTTGTATTTTGTCTCATCTCGTAGTTGGTGATATGCTTCAACAATGTAATCTGTTGTGTTTTGGATGACAATATTCCCGCCTTTATTGGCTGGCTTTATTATGATTTTGTCATTTTTAGCCAATGTTTGTAGTGCTAGACGTTCATTGTTGGACATATTTTCTCTTTTACCTTGGTTTCTCAATTTTTCAATTTTTTCCAAGTCACACATTAGTGCTTTGGATAATGCATCTATTTTATTTCCCGGTGATAGTTGAGGACAGAATTTTGATTTATTTTTTAAACCACTAGTTTCATGTGATGTTGTTGTAATGTCCATTGACTCTAATATTGTTAGTTCTGAGTTCTCATTCTCCTCAGTGTTCTGCTCTAGTTCATATAGATCTTTCAGGAGTGGGATTTCCTCAATTGTCATTGAGTCTGAATTTTGCAAGACATCTGATTTACTTTTTCCTGGAAGATTGTTATTAGGAATCCGTTTGTTGATGTGAATTTTGGCAAGTTTCAATTTCCTCACATATTTGTATAAGTCAATTTTAGTGTCAGTATAATTAAAATGTTGTTCAGGGCAGAAGGAGAGTCCTTTGTTTAGCGCTTTCTTCTCAAGTTCTGTGAGGCAATGGTCGGATAGGTTAATGATTAGATTTTCTGTTTCTAGGTCTTCTTGGTTTGATTCCTCAATGGGTAGAATCTTTTTGGTTCTTGATCTTCTAGTTTTTCTTTTGCTTCTGAAGACTTTGTATCGCTTCTGCCAAATCCTTTGCCTCTGCCCCTGCCCCTGCTCTTGTATTGGCCTTGGTTGTATGACATTCTCTGGTCTAGATTCACTAGACGCATTTCCTCTAAAAAAGACAGGTGAGGAAGAGAGGTGGTCGCTGTACTCTTGCCAGTTGTGGATTCATTTTCATTTTCACTGCCCCTTATATCTGATTCACTCCCAGGTTCACCCGTTGGTTTGGCCATTTTTTTGGCGTAGTTTGTCTTTAGTATTTGGAATCTTTTCGCAAATGTGAGAATTTTTCAATTTTTGTAATCCTCCTCATCGCGAGCAAATTTACGATGTTTGCGTTGCTGAATGTCATCTTCATATTTCTCTAGTCGGTCATCCATTTCTTTACGTAATTTATCAGATTCAGTTTTGTCTTTCATGGATATTTTCTCTTCCAGGTCTTTAATTAAGGAATATATTTCTTCCAAATCCATCTCAACATATTTAATTAATATGCGCATCATGGTTTGGCTGCACATGGTGTTATTTTGTACCAAGTCCTTTAGCATATCGATTCTGGTGTCTAGATGTGTGGGCATGGTAAAGATCCTTAAACCCCGAGGTATCCTTTCTACCTCCAGTTATTTTTGAAGGGTTAAGGCTTCCCATCCCTTGCTTATTTCTTTTTTATATTCCTTCTCAATGGCAGTAAAGAGCTGCTTCACGGTTGGATCGGTATTTGATTGTTGTGCCCATTCCAAGTTAATTGAAGGTTCTACCCCGCCTTTTGTGGTTAACATAGCAGCTATTTTGTCTGCACGTTTGTTTTTCCTTGCTTCCATTGTTAAATGTGTCTGTCCCTGTATTGAATGCCAGACGCTGTCAAATGTTTGAAGAGATGCAGGTTACGGGATGTTTCTTTTCTCAGAATTACTTCAACAAGTGTTTTTCAAAGATGCCAAGTAATTTTTGTAAACTGTTCGCGCTGTTGAGAACAGAGAGGCAGTTTTGTTTTTATGTAGATCGGACGCGTTCCTTTATTGTTTGCCAGACACTTTCAGTCATTAGGTGAAAAAAGAAGAAAGAAGTGGCAGTGTGTCTTTGTACCAGAAATCCTTCGGTAATTATTGCAAAGGTGCCATGTTCCTTTTACGACCTATTAGTACCGTTGCGAACAAGGGGGCAGCTTAAGATGTGAATTGTGTACGTCCTGTGTTGAATACCGGACACTTTTCAAACGTTTAAATGAGATAGCAGTAGCAGTGTATTTTGTCCCAGAACTGCTTCGGTAAATATTGCAAGGGTGCCGTGTTCTGTTTTCAACCTGTTTGCACCGTTTGAGAATACAAGGGCAATTTTCCATGTAATGCACACAAGTTCCTACTTTCAGGGAAACGTTATCATGAAAAACAGAATCGCATGAAGCAGTTTTTTAACGATATCTGTCTAAACGGTCCCTTCCACAAGTCGCTTCGAGGAGAGATGTTGTAATGACAATTAATCACAAGATTTCGCACTAACCTGCGGGGAGACTCCTGTTCGGGCGGCGTTCTCTACACCGGCCTCCAGCGCTCGACCCTGCAGGATTACTCGTGCACACTTGCTCGGCCACAGTGTCCGTTTCTTAGCAGCGTTTTTCCTCCTCGGGTGCCTCTGGTTTTGGAATCGAATTTACAACAATGTGGCTGTAATCTAGAGCAACACAGCAGCGGGTGCGGGCGTACAGCTCAGCCAAGAGCTAGAAATCAATTTTGCAACAAGAAGGCGCCGCACTCAGGAACTTGATTTTCTTTTTACAATTTATTCAACAGAGCCCAGTCTGCACACCGACGCGTTTCAGCCTTGCGGCCTTGGTCACGGTAAGTGGTAATACCTTCAGCAACTGTTTTTATACAACTTCCTGTTTGTCATGCCCATGAATTCTGGGACATGTAGTTTCAATATTAACACAATTGACCCACAGTGCAGACATTCTATGTACATATAAACAGTTTTTGGTGCATTTCCTACCCTTTTCACAATATTTATAGCGGCAGATGTTACTTTTTGGTGTATTACCATAAGACAATCACTTTTAGGTCCTATTTCTAAACATCTCAAACTTGGTAGAGTTTTCACATTTATCTTTGGAAAGTTGTACCTTCCCAACTAAACTTTATTCGTTCATTATATTTTATATCGCCATTATTCCGGTACTAATACCTTCCTTTAATTTTGGTTTTTGGTCAGGACTGGAAAAAAATAAATATATATATATATATATATAGTTACACCTGCAACAGAGGATTCCCTCCAAACGAAACAGGTCCGGACCACGGTATTGTGCCAATTTGTTTGTTTATTTCGTGCTTGGCGGCCTGACGCGCTTCAGCTCCCACCGGAGCCTTGATCACATAACAAAGTTCGCCAATGTCTTTGTTGTATTTAAAGTGCTCAGTGCATTTCAAAAATAGTCACATGTGCAAAATTCGCATAAACATGGACAAAATACTTCATTTGATAATAGAGTGAAAGCAAGGATAAAATGTTAAAAATGTGTTTGTTGATAAAAAAAAATATATAAATATATATACATAACAATAGAAAAAGAGATGGTTGATTATATAACCATTTCTGAGCATTTTCAATTTTTAGGTTGTTTTAGGTTAAATCCCATAACATTATTGTCTCAAATGCTACTCTCTTGTGCTTACATGTAATCATGCTAAGCAATTTTCATTATTGCTTTTAACATGTATTAACCTTGTACTCTGTCAACCACATTCTCTATGTGCGTATTGAATTGTCCATTAGTAATTTGCTTGCCGAATGACTAAAGTGCTTAATCGTGCAAAAAAATTGTTTTGTGCTAAATCACCCCTGGTTTTAACGCCTGTGATTAAATATATATAAGATCGTTTCATTTCTTTTTTCTCTCTCAAGAGGCTGGTGCAATAATCTTGCTTCATACCTTTAACCCGGTGTTTGGATTATATGGGTATGATCACGGAATATCTGCGGTTGGCATTTAAATTTCATAAGTACTTGACTATATCGGATGTTTTACTACATGATGCCTATTCACATGGATCAATATTTGTAGTGGAGGCAGTTGTAAATACTGTCATACTTCTGTTATATCTCCCAGGCACCGATTGTCGTGTGTAGGTCTAATTACCCCTTAATTATTCTAGTGCCTAGGTTCGCCAACTGATGTGTGTGTGTGTATTTTCTATATGCTCCGGGATCCCGCACATGGGCGGGGATTATTCACAGATTATGACTATTGATGAGTATCCCCTGGATGTGAAACATCTATGAAAAATCATTTAGAGATGTTTGGGTCTCAAAGCACAAATAGATTTTTTTCAATTTTATCCATGAAATAATTTCCAATTTCCTCACAGTAGGGCTCTGTAGGAGGTATTGACAGAGAGACAGGTCGGCTGGGCGAGCTCTTTCACAATTTCAAATATTTCTTTTGAAGAACTACTGTTCTAATCAATCAATTCTTTGAATAAAATAATCCTTCTTAGCTCTCCTTAGTTCTTTGTGGTATTTTTTCAGTTTTTCTTTGTGTTTTGAGTGATCTATTTTGTTTCTTGAAAACCTCTACTTCTGTGCGAGGTTTTTACTTTTTCTTTTTGTTGCTCTTTATTCTGCCGAATACCACTTTTCTTGAGTTCATAGTGGATTTACTGATTGTCAACGGTGCACATTTGTCAAATTAGTTTGAAATAGCAGCACTAAAAGATTCAATTTGGATTGTCATTATTCTTCAGCAAAATAGAATGACTGAAAAATGTCACCTCCGTCATATGACTCCGTGAGATCTTAGAACTCGAGGAGCTAGCTGCAAAATGTATTTAGTTTGCTGTAAGCATGGCCGAAAAAAAAATCAAAAACGATCTGTCCATGTTAGACGAGCAATGTCTATGACTTTAGTATCCTCAATATTAGAGAAGAGAAGATCTAGAGAATGCCCAGCTCTATAGGTTGGACGAATGATCCATTGTCTAAGGTGTAATATTTCATCACACAATGGGGAGAGAGAGAAGGGTGAAGAAAACTCATTCACCTTCCCAAATAATAATAATAACAAAAAATAATTAGTTACATACCTACTCAGCTATGAATAGAAAGATGGCTTTCATAAGTCTTAGGGCTTGAATGCCTTGGAACCTTAAGGGTGTTTTTAAAGAATCCTCACTCACCAACCTAGTTTGTGACATCACCAACCTAGTTTGTGACATGCTTCATCATTGGGTTCCCAACCTGGTTGCCAAATGCTTCCAGGGTGTGCTACGACGCCCGATTACAGCAGAGCTGGTGGCTTTCGTTGTGATTGCGTTATTGTGTGTGTAATGTGTAGTTATTTTAAAATTGGATCAGGTACTCCTACCACAATTAGTGATTTAAATAATGGAGGTCCTGGTCAAATTATAAAAGCAGTGGTGGATATTTGTGGGACTTGAGTTGATCCCAATTATCCAAATATGTGGTCAATATGTTTCAGTCATCTGTATCGGTGCCTCTAAGGGTCAATGTGGCTTTTGTCAGGACCAAAAATCAAACAAGCATGCACGCTAAGGCATGCGGTGTGAAGGTTTGTACTTACAAACCTGTTCAGTTATGGAGAAAGTCACTTCCTGCTACCAATCCTGAAAAGATAAGATTATGAGAAACAGATAAGCAACATTACTGCGTAGGTAATCATAAAAATGTAAAGGGCTTTATGCATAATTCCTTACGCCGCTCTGATCCCTGAATATGACAATATTCAATTGTGGCAAATAATATTTTATAAATGTTTAGTTACATTTTGTTTGTAAAAAAGATAAAACAAAGAACAGGCCCACATTCTTAGAAGATGAAGTGTACATATAATGTTTAGCTTGCGTGGTTGTGACAAGTACAACACAAAACAGACATGTAAAGTAGAAACTGAGGGAAAATCCCTAGTTTTTTAACAAGCATTTATGCATCCATAAAACAGCCGATGGCACTGTGCACCTGAGCATGCAAGTGTGAAAATTCACTTGCATTCAATAATGTGAATATGTCGAAAAACTGACTCATGATGCTGTAGTTGATCACTATATGGGATGTGATGAGGGGGTGGACCCTGTTGTCACACTCTATAAATCATGAACCGGTGTTTAGTTATTGCAGCGTTAAAAATTGGAGGAAATATCTATTGTTTATGTAAACGTTAGCAGGCTCCACCCACTGGCGTACCGAAAGTTGAGTGGGACCCCCTTCAAGGTACATGAAGTGGGCCCCCTCCGTCTTTAATATGGAGCTCCCAGGCCTGAGTACTGTGCTGAGGGGGTCCCCTGCAGCTCGAGGCCTCCCCGCACCGCAGGGGCTGCGGGGGCCTGTGTTACGCCAGTGGCTCCACCCTTAAAAATTACCCCACTTACTTCCTCTAGGTGTCTCACCCTCTGACACACCTACCAATCCTCCTCGTGAGTCCCGCATCTTGTATGGTACAGAGGGTTTTCATTTTAGATTCTTCCTTTTACGAGCGGGCTTTCGTGGAGGCCACTGATTGGATGAAGCCGAACCGTAATGGTTTTCATTGATTCAGCGCTCACCTATGTTGTGATAACAGTTGCGCCCTCGTGATTTTTGAGTACTGACCTCAGATTGCCATTGTGAGGTCAAAGCATGCCTGTCATCGGTCACCATGGTAACCGCTGTGGTGTGCGCTTTCTCCATCAGATGTGCATCGGCCTATATCTGAGGTGCGAGATTTGTTTACATTATGTCTGCGCATCCCAGCGAGGTCTACATCAACAAGATTCTCAGTCAGATGTATATCGGCATATCGCCGATATGAAAGATTTGTTTCCATTTTGTCTGTGCGTCACATTGGGGACTACGTCAACAAGGTTCCCTGTGGTCTTCAATAGGTTACCATGAGTGTAACCCTTTCAAAAATAAAATGAAGTGTATGGATCTTTTTGTATAATGCACTCAAAAGAAGAGCTTATTATTTTGCTAGAGTGTACAGGGAGACAGGAGTTTTTTTTAGAAGGTGCGGATTCTCATTTACTGTATATTTGTAATGCGGGTTACCGTTGACAATCAAACTACATAATTATGTTCCAAGGAATATTGTTGTTTAATCCAGTCTTATGGGTTGACATTCTGTAAATCCAATGTTGTTGCTTCTCAAACTGATGTTTCTCCATGTTATCCGTGTTGTGTTCTAACTGTTCAAGGATGACCCAGGTCATGTAATTGGGTGAGTGTCCTTGAGTCAAGAAATGACCTGTGAATTTTGTTGTACTTCTTTTACACCTTATATTACTCTGGTGTTCACTGATCCCAGTTTTCATCTTCCTCATGGTCATCCCTACGTATTGTAGACCATAGGTGCATGTGATCAGATAGACCACATTCATGGAGTTGCAGTTAGTATGTTTCTGTAGTGTCCAAGTTCTTTCAGGTTCGAGTTCCAGAATGTAGATTTTCCTTTTAGACCAGTGTCGCCTTTAGAAGGCTTTGACTTTCGATTTTCTGAAAAATTCCGCCAATTCACATTGAAGGCGGAATATGTCCAGGTGAGCTGTGGGTACAAAGCTAAGTCCTTTATGAAGTACTTGTTTTTGTGTATCTGTTAGAACCCATCTTGAAAGGCTAGTAGCTATGTTGAGCCTCTGCTAGCCCCCAGTTTGTTGTCTTTTGACATGCTCCCATTGTTCACTCTCATATGCTCATATCATTCTTCACTTGCTTAAATGTTTCATCCTCTTTTTATCAAGATGCAAATTGAAATCAACAATAAGGTAATTTTAGAGCTTTACACTTAACTCCTTTAGATGGGCGAGAAGGTTAGTAGTCCAATGAGAATCATGACAAGGGGGTCTATAAAGGTCCATGCCTCCAAGCAGCTTTATTTTTTTATGGAGCAAGTTGGAAAGCTAAAATCTCACAGACAATCATTACTTGTCTAGTTATTCCTGGAATGGTCGCATTCGCAATTTGGACTCACAGGGCTGCACAATGGCATGTTGCCAAGGATGAATTTGTACATGTCAACTGAAGTAGACTCTTTGTTTTAGTAATTTGTGAGCAAGATATTCTTCTTTGTAGGAAAAATCTTTCCCTGGTCGCTGTTTAGTATTGCTCCCAGAGAGGTTATCTTCCCTTTTAGTGTTAGGGAAGAATTTGCCCTGCTGAGGTTTAAACCTAGATTGTTGAAAAGTTGAAGACAAACCTTCATCGAGACTCTTGTCTTCTGGAAGGATTGGGCCTTGACAAGCCAATTTTCAAGGGTAATGAAAAATGTGGAGACCCAATCTTCCGAAGTATGTTGCCACTGGGACCACGCATTATGTGAAAATGAGTGAACCAGATTTGAGGCCGAAAGGGAGGAATTTGAATTGGTAAAAGTGACCTGCCACTTTGATTCTTGAGTACTTTCTGTGGGCAAAGTGCTTTGGAGTGTGAAAGTAAGCATCTTGGAGGTCTAGGAATATCATGAAATTTCCCTTTTTAATAGTTGTCGAATTCCCTGAAGAGTGACCATCTGAAATTATTGTTTCTTTAGGAATTTGTTTAACTGTCTTAGATCTAGCATTGGTCTCCATTTGACTGATTTATTTCTTATAAGGAAAAAATGTGAGTAGAAACATAAGTATTGCTTTGAGTAGGGCACAATCTATATTACTAATTTTTTATGTCATTGTCTTATTTCCAAGTGTGGTAGATGTTGCATTGATCTCTTTTGAGGGGGGTGTAGCTAGCATGGTAAGAAATTCTATGGTGTGCACATTTAGAACGAATTCCATGACTCAGCGTTCCGTTGTGATAGCCCTTCAATGCTCATATAAGTTTGATATGTTCCCTCTGTCAGTTGGAATACTATCAAAGGCATCTAGAATGTCTGATCATTGTTTTTCTCTGAGGTACCTGTCTGGAATAGGCTGATGGTGAAAGTTGTCTATATTGTTAATGGCGGTATTGCTGGCTGTAACTTTACTGAATCAACAGGTGGTGTTGGCATCAATACCGCTGGTATCTGCCTCTATAGGAGAATGGACCTCTCCCTATGGTGCCCTGAAATGGCTGGATTCATCCTTGTTGTAGGACACTTAAGGATCTTGTGTGTTCGTGTCTGCTTTGATAGATTGTAAAGCATTGTCAACATGCTTTCCAAGCAAAAGCTAGCCATCATAACAAATGTTGATAATCTTGGTCTGGTCAGCAGAGGGGAAATATTTTGCTTTGAGCCATCCCTGATGCCTAAGTACTGCCACTTGTGCTAACTGCTGGAAGCCAGCGGAAGCTGCATCCATTGCTGTGTAAATGATCTTGGAAGATACTTTCTCTCTCTCTTGGTTAATAGCCTTTACCTCATTTCTCTTATCTTCTGGGAGGGAAAGAGCTTAAGTCCAACCATATTTGTCTGTCATATCATCCCCCTATGGCTAGAGCATTAGAGGCTCTGACAGTAGCCGTCATAGCAGAGAAACATGTTCTCACATTGTCTAGTCTCCTTACTTCTGGGCAGAGCTAGGAGAGAATGATTCCTCAAGCTTGTTTGAGCTGCATGCATGACTACAGATTCAGGTCTTGAGTGACGTATGAGACCAGATGGAGGGTATTATGCAGTCTTTGATTTCTTATTGTGGTGGGGAATAATAGGTGCAACTGTTGTTGGGAAGTGGGGCCAACTCAAAAAATACCAGCAGGCGGGCGGAGGTGGGAGGGGAGATGAGGCCAGCTGAAAGCACGTGGGAGGGTGGACGCGGCGGGGGGGGTAATGATAAAAATAAAAACTTACCTGGTGCTGCAGTCCGTCCTACACTCCTTTGATGCAGTTCCTGTCAAAGGAGTCCCTGGGGAAGCATCAAGACTCCCATCCAATTCCTGAGCTGCTCTCATAGGAGAGCAGCGTGGTGATTAGCCTGAGCGAAAGGACACTCCGCTCAGGAACGGGAGTCTTTGGGGTTTCTCCAGCTCGGCTGTTCAATACAGTCAGGCTAGAGAAACCTAAGTGGACATGTGTGTTTGGCCGGCCTGAGAGAGACAGTCAAACATACATGCCCACTTAAAAGTGCACATAGCACTCCACGTACCCCCACCTATGACCCGGCTCCACCCCTCCCTGCACAAGCTGGCTCAGAGCCAGCAAATGAAAAATAAAACAATACTAAGATATTATCTTATTTTTCACTTGCTGTCTTTGAACCAGTGAGGCGATTCTCCTCCGCCATTGTGGAGGAGCCGCCACTGCTGCTGGGTTCTTCATAATCTTTAAACCATCTGCTCAGACATAGTCAATGATAGGGATAGATCCTCGAGACTTTAGAATTATTTATTTGAACTCATACAAGTAACATTTAGTAGGTTTGGCAAGCAAAGGAAGGTCAAAACGTTTTGAGACTCTCTAAAGTAATGCATGAAATCCACCTATGTCATCTGGTGGTGAGTTAGCCTGAGGGTAGGGGGAGCAGATAAAGGCGCTACATAGTCAACCCAAACTGTAACTCTGTCAACTGGTAGTCCATCCGCAATTTCACCCTCTTCCTGTTCCTTATCAGGTTAAATGTCCTCGTGTGGGCGTGGATGATAGGTCTTTTAGTAGGAGGTTTTACTATTTTATTACGTAACCTTGAACTAGTAAAAGATGGGATCATCTTTGCTGTATGGGGTGTCGAAGGGTGAGAAAGCGTTTGTACCCCTGGTGATTTGGGTTGTTTAGGAAATTGTTTATAATAATCTGTTAACATTAGGCGAAAGGCCTAAACCTTAGCTGTGGGCACCTGAATCACAGGTTTATCATAATAGTGGTCCTTTTTTTTCTATAGAGTCATTCTCTTGATGTTCCTGAAAAAGATTCTATGTCTCTCATTTGCATGCTCGGCCGAGAGGGTGGTTGTTTGGAGAATGAATATTCCTCTTCCCTATATTGGTTGTCTTCATCGTCATCATAGCCTTCTTAATACTTAACTTTGAACTGTGATGGGCTGTAAGCAGCTCTGAAGGGAACATCACCATTAGAGTATTCTGAGCACAGTAAATGCCTTGGTGGATAAGGCACCACTTTACTAGGAAACGTGTGTCCTGGGAGATTTGGCACTGGAATTTTCTTGTCTGAAATGTATATGGCCTTTGAAGGTCTTGACGTAGAGTCTGTCATTGATGGTGACTTGATGCATTGATGAAGACGTATGTGCCGATCTTTCCATCGGCTGTACTTGTGTCATTGACGCTGTCGCTGTCAACACTGTCACCATCAACGTTGTTGTCATTCTAGTCATTGAGGTAGTAGATTCATGCCTCGTCTGCATTTTCTTCGTCTATGTTTCTTTTGTAAAGTGTGACAGATCTTGCACTCTTTAGGTTTGTGGGAGGGGTGCAGACAATAAATACACTCCTTGTGGGGATTTTCCGAAAGTGGACTTAGCTTCCCATGGGATCCACAAGGTCTGAAGAGATATTTTTTTAAGAAGGTCTGCCATGATCTCTGACAGGAGAATTTACCTAGAGGTGATTCAGGTTGTTGTTGAAAGTTGTTGAAGGATCAAAATTAAGGAAAATGTTTGAAAAAAGATCTTCCTGAGGAAAGCTCACAATATTTTTAATACTACCAATTGAAACATGCTTTTAGGGGAAGGATGGCACCAGATGAGGACACTATGGGGGAGACTCTCCTAGAGCGACGACGCCTAGATGACCATATGACAATCAAAGGAATCTCATTAACCTTTAAGACCCTCATGAACAACACACAGGGGGATCTGATACATCTGCCAGTGGAATTACAGATGGATGTGCGCAGCTTGGAGGATGAGTGGCAGGAGGCGCTACAGTTTCCGAGGGAGGTGGCAATACAGGCGCGATTTCAGTTTAATTTAATTTCAAAATTCTCATTGAATATACTATACTAGAGTACTCTTGCACAAGATCGGTAGGGCAGTGAGTGATGAATGCCCGCGTGCCTGTGGTCAGAGATGGTCCTTCCTGCATATACTATGGAGTGCCCCAGGATTCACTTGTTTTTGGAGGGCGTAAAGGTTCATCTGGAAACGGCGATTGGGGAGCCAATCAAATTTCAAGCTCCATTGACATTGTTGGGGGTGTGAGGGACTTCAGATCTCAACTCTTTTCAGAAGAATTTTGGGTTTCTATTACAAAACAAGAGATCACACTGAAGTGGGGGAGTGCGGTAAGCCCAAGATTACAGGGTTGGGCCCGGGAGATGGATATCAATTGTGACTGGAAAAATTGGTCTAGGAGGGAATAGGTTGCCTGAAGAAGTTTGAGATGTGGGAGAGGGGTGGACCACAAAGAAATAGGAGGGTGTATCTGTGGGATGGGGTGGTGGCTCTCTAATGGACAATGGCCACCGTGAAGCAATAATGGAGTTGGAATCCCTGGCAGTGCAATACACCTGCCTCGACATGGTGTCATATGGTGAGATATTTCATTTGGGATAACTAGAGTACTGTGTTTTTCTTATCATGGAGGGCGATAGGGGGTGTCACTGCATGTTTTGCTTTATCTTATTGTGTTGTTTTATTATAAGCTGAAAAAAAACCAATAAATATATTTGAAAAAATTATAAATATTTATTTTAGAGAGTTAATGTGCTGTACCATTTTATTTTCTTAGTTGTGGGTTAAACATTATTATTTTACATTATTTTACATTTTCTTATTAAAATATTTAATTTTCTTTATAAAAATGAATACATTAATTTTCCCTATACTTTCCCACAGGGAGATCTCAGCCACTGTACCAATGTTTTCCAGCTAAGTGTGAAAAGTTACTAAAGGTAACTGTACACTCTTAAATTCGGTCTTAGATGTTTCCATCCTATGAACTAAGGGGGTTAAAATATATAAGTCTACACTTCAGTGTGAATCTACAATCGGAAAAGGTGGACAGCAAAAAAGTGTACACTTAAACCTAGATGTTTATTTATTTATTTTGAAGGCTTAATATAGCGCGAACAAGACCCTTTCGGGTATCAGAGCACTTTACAAGGAAAGAAAGATTAACAAAAGAACACTGTATGGCATAATTATGTTCTGCTATACAAACATCCGTTATGAGGGTTTGA
This sequence comes from Lissotriton helveticus, assembly GCF_964261635.1. NCBI lineage: Eukaryota > Metazoa > Chordata > Amphibia > Caudata > Salamandridae > Lissotriton > Lissotriton helveticus. The sequence continues at coordinate 690,165,523 of NC_136070.1, read as the reverse complement.
TACATTGTTCATATGAATTTACTCATGAGTAGAGACTTTACTTCTTTCTTAAAGAGACAGTAGAAGGATTCAGTCTGGTTTCTGGGGGGCAATGCATTCCAGACCCTTGGCGCGATTCCAGAGAAGGTCCGGGTGTAGGTTTTCTTTTTGGCAAATTGTTGTGGTGTCAGAAGAAGAGTGCTGGAACTTCTGGAAGATCTGCTACCACATGAGAACACCAGTTTCTCAACCAGGTAACTTGGGGTATTGTGATGAAGGGCTTTGTGAGTCATTCAAACGATTTTTAGTTGAATTCTTGCTTCGAATGGTAGCCAATTGAGGGCTCTAAGGTCGGGGGAAATGAGGCAGTTTCTTTTAGAACCCATGATGAGCCTGGCCGCTGAATTGAGTGAAGCTCTTAGAGGGGCCGTTGTAGATCTGGGAAGTCTGCAGAGAGTTGTACTCCCGTAGTGTAGTCTGGGGATTACTAGTGCTTGTACTGCCAATCTGAAGTCATTTGCGGTAAGGAAGTGTTTCTTCTCAAAAAGTGCATCTGTATGTTTGCTCCTTTAGTAGTAAATATACATCTTAATAAATATACATATGTATATTTACTTAGTGAATACGTCACAGGCTGACAAAAGAGTGTGACAACAGAAGAATGCAAGATTTAGAAAGCACTACCAAAGCCAACGAGCCATGCTTGCATTTTAAGTCTTGATTCAAATATCTTTTAAAAACCTGCTGCAGTGAAAATAAAAAAAAATGTTTTCTAAATACAAGGCATTGTTGCACCGGGCGGCGCTAAAGCCAGCCTGAGGGTAACACATTACTTTGCATCCAGGGTGTATTCTATGCGTGATACACGTTTCCATATCTACTAACAATGTTAGGAGTATGTACCCAAAAATGACACTTGCTTGAGGCAGGTGCAAAGTAGGACCTTCTTTAAGTTTTTCATATGTGCTGTACTGTATACCACACATACAAAGTAGTAAAAGTGACCCTATATGTCTGACTGTGAGCGTACTGTTTGGTACTGGAGGGCGATCCTTCCAGTACAAAATCTATCCTAGAACTCATGCCTCGCCTTTGCACCATCTTCGGGGGTATGGCTCTGTCCTGCTCTCTTCTTTCTGAACGCAACACAGCAATTGTGTTTGCCGTGCTGCGTTGTGTGAAATATTAGTAAATGTTCCCCAAAAAGTAGCTAGACCATAAAACAGTTGCCAAGTGCGACTTTTTGAGTGTGTCGGTATGTTTTTTTTCCTCGAATCATTGTGGCAACCCTAGAGTACGGAAATGTTTCTCTGATGTCGAGGAACGCCGCCTGGCTCGCCCCCACCCCCATCATGCGACTGACCTAGTTTCTGTCAGGTTCACTCGTGATGACATTTTTTTCCCGCCTCGCAGAAAAATGAAAACACATTCCCCGCCTGCTCCTTTCCGCTAGTTGGGGTGGGAAACAAAACTCCTTTGGCCTGACCACAGCTGGCAGAGGATGGGAACCAGGCCTGCAGTCCCAGAGTTGGCAAGAGAGGGTAAGCAACATCGCAGAGAGTTCTAGGGCGTGGTGGACTGTTTGAGGAGGACCGGACTGCACGTTTCCGAAATAAGGTGTCGATTGAGAAGCTCTGGCAACGAGGTTGGCGGCGATCAGAGTTGGACAAGTTCTCTTTGGGTCATCCACATAAACTGGAAACGAAAACACACATGAAAGCTGCTTGACATCTGTGGTCCTATGTGGTACACGTTATGTAGCCTACGCCACACACTGTCTGCGATTTCCTACAGACAGAACGGGCTCTACCAACACGAGGAATACTGCAGACGACTTGTAGGCTTTGTAGTGAAACAAACGGCGAAACAGCTGATACCAACGACTCGGAGCCCCGGGGGGCCATCCCGACCCAACACAACCTATATTTTTGTCTTATTTTCTGAAAAAGACACAGTGTCATATTTAATGACTATGTAAGCAGTAGCTTTTACTTTAGTTTATACACCGGAAGTTTGTGTCACGAACAATTAATCGAATGTTATGCACATTTTACAGTAATAAAAACATTATACAATTTTTTTTTGTATGGGATTTTTCTTAAAATCACATTCCACAATTTCTAGTAAGGATAGCAAGCGAGCCGAAAGACAGACTTGATAGGTGGATATTTTAGAAGGTCCCTCAAAGTCCTTCCACACAGAAACCTTCTGCTTAAGGTTTGAGGAGGAGATGAACTAGTCCAAGGTTCACGAGAGGCCGTGAAAGAGACAGAATGAAGTCTGCCTCACTGTAACCAATCATTATTCGTACCTCAGCATCCCCTTGCTGACTGGCGCTAGGCTATCATCACATGCATACAAAAGCTCGAGTACCCCTGGGATGCCCTATTCTATATAAGGTGGACATAGACACCTTTGTGCTCTACTGCACACAGGCCTAGACAGGACCTTTGTAAGTTTGGGCAGGAACAATAAATGGTGACGCCGAAGAAATATGGAAATTAAAAGTGAACAGGGGGTCCATAAAGTGTACTTTGAGTCACAAGGGTACTGCAACCGAGAAGACATACCTTGCACTGAGACGGTCCTTGGCGCTCCACTTATTCCCCAGAGGTATTCAATATTGGAAGCAGCTGAAAAAGCCCAGCATGACGCGCACTGGCCCTGGAAGAAATGAACACAGCGAAGGGTTCATGGTTACGGGAAAGCGGTGGGTGCTCATGGGATCTTAATAGTGGATCATAAATTCGACATCAGCACCAACACTGCGACTGTTTCTGGTCTTATCCCCTTCCCACAGTCATGGCAATTCAGTCCACCATAGCAGAACTGGCAGCACTAGTGGGCTTAAGGATTTGCACCCTTGAGCAATGCTGTGCCCGCTTCCTAATATGAGAAGAGGGCGGGAGTGCTTACCACTTCCCAGAAGGTGGTGGGATATTTCCTCAAAATCTTTAAACCAAAAATGTTACGCTTAGACTCGAAAACAATAATTTTTGCAATTTGGATGCGTTTCTTTATTATGGGATGTTTGGTGGTGCATTCCCTTTTGTACGGCAGGAGCACCCCCTTGCTTCCTCTTCCATTCCCTTGTGTATCCTCCTCACTTGATCTGCCTTCTAGCCACTATTGCTTTTGCACTCTTACTCAAACCACCTATTTGTATCAATCCCTTTGTAGCCACCCCGCATAGTCCAGCAAAATAATCACCATTAAAAGTGGTATCTTTTTTCCTTACTTTGACCATAAACCCTCATGGCCTTCTTGTGGGGAGAAATAACTGTCCTGTCTAATAGTGTCAAGAGTGGTATCTCTCCCAGTGTGTTCACAGCCTGCTAGACTGGAGTATGAGGCCTGGGGTTTCCGCCGCAAGGCAATGAAGGCAAAGAGAGAATCAGCTGTGAGGGAAGAGGTAAGCGAGAGAAACAAGTGAGTGGAGAGTAAGGAGTTGGAAGAAGAAAAATAAATGAAGAGGTAAAAAACAAAAATGGCAGCCAGAGGGATCCAATAAAGAGGATAAAGCAGTCATGGACTTACTCCATACCTGTTCTTTTATAGTACTGGCCACTCCAAGCTTCCTCCAGTCGCAGTGCTTCCGTTGACTGCGGCTCTTATTAAGGGCTACGGGTACAGTCTGAGCAGGCATGGTCTTTGGGAGGCGGCGGAGGCCCAGGAACTCTTCCTCTGCAATGGCGATTGAAGACAATGCACAAACAGATGTGACACAAAAGTACAGACATATGTCATGTATGAGGAATAGTTTCACTTATGTATGAGGACATTTTTGATTTCTCTTTGACTATTAAAGACAATCAGCTGGCTTGAGGTCACACAAGGCGATCCCAGATGTGGTCACCTTCAACAGACCCGGCCTAAGAGGACACATCTTCTGCTCCGACAGCATGCAGCAAGTTCACGGAAGGACGGATACCCAAAAAGAGCAAGTGTTTTTTAGGGGGCACAGCTTTATCGTTATTTAAGATTATGAAACTTGAACGTCATTGGATACATCTTTTAGAGGTTGAAGTGTGTTTCATCCCTGTTTGCGAGGTTTACTACTCTTATTGGGGGGACCGTCTGGTGGATTTTGTTTTTATCTTTTGATGAGAACTTCAGTATGAAAGATCGTCTTCGAATGGAGGAAGGACCTACGGTGTTGTCAAGGAGCGCAGTGAGCAGGTCCCTTCTCCTGTCTTCGTGGAATAAGGCAAGAGACTGCATGATTCCAAGGAAGTTATCTGCTGGGAATTTTATGATTACATGTTAGCCCCCTCCTTCACCATTACATCCTGGTTACAAATAAGTATTAATCAAGCCCAGCACACAGCGCTTAATTTGAAAAAATGTAAGTGCTAGAGCCCTTCTCACATGGCCACTGTACCTTCCACCACCCACTGCACCTGCCAGTGCTGCCAATGACAGAACCAACCCAACTACTAACCATCAAACTCCTACAAGTGTGACAATTCAGACGAATCCAGGCCTCCCAAAGCGATCAGAATGGTGTGGGCTGCAGGTGTTATTCATTTTTAATGCATATTGATGAAATACACTGGTGTTCTCATGTTAAAATTAGACAGACAGCACCACCATGTGGTGGGCTGTCAAAAGTGCTGGTGCTAAGCCCCGGAAACCACCAGCCCAAATTAAGTACTGCCCGCACACCATACCCTTCTAGGTAGAGCACTTCACGTTTGGGATGCTATAATACAAATGAGGAATGAATTCCTCCCTAAAGGGCTCTCATAGCTTGGTTCTATCTATCTATCTATCTATCTATCTATCTATCTATCTATCTATCTATCTATCTATATTTGTTGTGTGTGGTCATAAGCTGCATGGAACAAGGGTGAAAGATAGGTTTGTTTAGCAAACCACAAATGGGAACATTTAGTGGATTTTGTATTGTAACCATAATACAAATTTAACTGTGCTTTTTTATGGAATTCTTAAACTTTTTATGAATGCATGTTAATTTCATCTTAGAACAGAGAGCCATTACATACTTTCGGCAAAGTTGTTCAGTGTTTAATTTATGATATACAGCACTCACTCCCATCCTTCCCAAGTCCGCTGTACGCACATTCTGTTGTGTGCAGCAGCCTCTGGATGAATCTTATGGCTGTACGATGTGCCAGCCTTCATACCCCCTAAACCAGCTGTGTGAGGCCTATGGCCATGCGCAACAGGCTATTGGCACACAGCCAGGCTATATATCAGGTCCAGTGGTCAGGCCCCATCCCACTGTAGTAGCTGTGAATGACCAGAGGCCGCGCACAGCAGGCTCTGAGTACAGGGTCAGATCCCACCTAAATTAGCTGTCTGTGTGCAGTGACTCTGGGTGCTTGGGTAGGTAGGCCTATAACCTGGGTCCAGGACACGTCCTATAAACTGTCGACGATGCCCTTTGGCTATGCAGAGCAAGTTTTAGGTTTTTCCTGTATACTCTTTAATCTGTGGATCAGGATCCTTGAATTCAGGATCTGGGCCTGGATTCAAGCATATAGATTCTTGGAACCAGGCTTGGATTCGAAGACCTGGGTCTGTGCATCCAGAATGGCAGACTGACAAAAGCAACTACAAATATGAGGGGCATGGGCGTCGGCAGAATTTTTTTGAGGGTGGGGCATCATTTTAACTTAATCCATTCTTTGATCCTTTTTGACAATGTCAAAGGGCAGGGGCATAATCATTATCACATAAAGCAAAGGCATGCAAAGTGGTGAGAAACCTGATGCAAAAGCTTAATAGAAGGATCAAGCTGCCATTGTCTGATTAACAATCTCTAATCTGTTCTTATGTTAACACTATTGAATTCATCACATTATTCACACACACATGATCATGGCACTATAACAGAATTATAAAAAAAATGTAGAATCTGCATTAGGCGTTAACGAGTACACACTACTGACAATTAAAATATAAGACAAATGTATTTATTTTGAAAATGTATTAACTTAAATAATTTAAAAGAAATAACATTGGGGGCGTGGTTAGAAGCCGCCTGTAATGGCCGCACTTGAGTGAAGCTCCGGTCTTTCTAAAGTGAAAGCCCGTAATCCGTACACTGATCCGGACCTGCATAGGAGTGAAAAAGCCAAAATACAACCCCAGAGCCCCCTGACTTCCATGTGTATCGGCCTGTAACTGGAGAAAAGCCGGCAGAAAGGAGCGGAAGTGGCGCTCTATACACTGCGTGTTGACGACGAAGCAGGTTGCCAGGCAGAAAGGAGGTCCGCGCACACATCGTCGAAGACCAAGACCGGGCTACGAGATGAGCGGCCGAAGGGAGGCAACTGGTGACAAAATGCTCCAGTGAATGAACCATTGATGGACCCACAGAGGCCGGTGAGACTGCCGTCCCTGTTTGAGGAAGCAACGCTGGTTGCAGGTGAGATCGAGAAGACGCAGCAGCACTGGGCCCGGCGGTGGAACACGGCCGAACAGAGTGACGGGCGGGATTAAAGCGGAGTGCCGGAGCAGGAGCGGACCCCCACTGGCTCACAATAAATTAAGTGAAATTAAAGGTATCTAGCATAGACTAGTCGACATGCTGGTGGGAGAAGTGGGGAAATACAGCTGCACCCCACCCTGCAGACTATAAAGCCAGGCAGGCCAGAACAGGCCAACGATTGTACAACCAGACGAAGTGCCACCTGGAAACGGGGGAACACTGCGCGAGGGCCTGGGCTGGTGGATCATTCATCCAAAGAGAGACACAGACAGACCCAAAAGGGCATAGTGAATAGATATCTAACTGCTCCCAGCCACATGTTTGCCCAAAGGAACTACAGAGGCGACTGGGAGACGAGGCAACAAACTAGGGGTAATTGGCCGGGCGAAGAGGGGCCTGGAGCCTAACAAAGGAGGCACCCTGAATAGTAAGGGATAATATACAGGGGTGAAGAGACCACACACATTCGTAGAATACCTCCTGGATTCCCAGACAACAAGAAATGGTGAAACCAAAGGCCTCATCCATCATACAAGCCAACAAGATGGACAACTGCTTGGTCACAAAGCCCCCGGCAGTGGCTCCAGGAGCACAGATGGTGAAAGTGGGGTCGGCGGAACCCTCGCTGACTGCCATTATGGCTGCGATAACAGATCTCAGAGGTATTATTGAACCCAAGTTGAGCCCCAGAGTGTCAAACTATTTTACTGTTGAACGTGTGCACAGAGCTCCAATACGAAAACTGAGACCGGGAGCACTGCCTCGAACGATAATTGCAAGGATCCTGAACTATAGGGACAGGGATGCGATCCTAAAAGCGAGCGCGTGTTCATGAAGACCTCCTGTACGAAAATGCGACGATACACTTCTTCCCTGACTTTACTCTACAGGTACAAAAGTTGCTTCCTAACTTTGAAACAGTAAAGCGAGAATTATGGAAAAAGGACATTAAGTAAATGATGCTGTATCCGGCGAGGCTGAAAATAATGGTCGAGGGGAAGTCCTGGCTTTTTCCCACGCCAGACGAGGCCTGGGAGTGGATGGAGGGGTGGAGAGTCATAAAGCAGAAGTCTCCCAAGGCTAAAGAACAGCGGAAACCCACGGGCTCGGAAGGGGGTGACAGAATGGAAAGAAATGGATTGGAGATATCGGGAGTGGAATGAGGATACTCCGACAAAGAGATTGAACCGGACTCAGATATGGACAGGCTGGATGTGCTAGCTCTGCTTCTGTGAAACTGGTGAGAGGGTTCAAGGGGGATGGGTAGAGGATCTGGGGAGATGGAAAGTAAAACTAAGAAACACGACCCTATGCAAGGGAGTGATGGCAGAGGACAACTGGGCAAGCTGTAAGATTGTATTTGCAGACTAGTAGGGGGCTCTAGCTCACCCCAGCATGGTGCAGTTTTTCAAGGGAAGACATGCTCTCTGCAAGTTGGGGTGGCGGGTGGTTCTAGACCTGTCAAGAAGGGTAGCAGAGTGGGGGGGTTATAGTTTGGGGAAAGTAAATAGCCACCTTGGGTGAATTTATACTGTTTTTTTCTCACCCTTGGACATTGCAGAAAGAGACTGTGCACCACCTCCGAGTAAAGACGCCATTCATGATCCATCATGCACCTGTGGCTGAGTTTGTCCGCTATGGCGTTCAGTGAACCTGCCAGGTGTTGAACCACCAGGTATATGCCCTGATGTCCAGCCATGTCCAGAGGCACAGGGCCTCCTGACATAGGTTCCATTACCCCACCCGCCCTTTTTCTTTCAGTACCACATGGCGGTGATGTTGTCTGTGAACACCTTCACTACTCTTCCCCGGGCAGAGGGAAGGAATGCCTTTAGTTGAAGACAGATTGCCCGAAGCTCTAGTAGGTTGATATGGAGTTCATACTCCCCCGGAGACCAGAGTCCTCTGTTCTGTGCCTCTCCAATGTGGCCGCCCCATCTCAGAAGGGATGCGTCTGTTCTGGTTGGGGAAGGGACAGGAGTTTGCCGTTGACCCAATCCTGGTTTGTGAACCACCACTGCAATTGTGGTGCAGTGCCCTCCGAGATCTGGACGCAATCGAACAGATTCCCCTGACGCTGCGCCGACTGGAACTTCAGGTCCCACTGCAGAGCCCGCATATGCCACCTGGCATGATCGACTAGCAGTATGCAGGAGGCCATGAGGCCCAGCAGCCTCAGGGTCATCCTGACCGAAACCTAGGATAGAGGTTGAAAGATCAGAATCATAGCCCGAATATCCCGGACTCGTTGTTCAGGACGATAAACCAGAAACTGCGTTGTGTCCAGAACGTCTCAGATGAAAAGGAGCTTCTGAGAGGGAATCAGGTGCGACTTCAGCACGTTGATGGAGTACCCCAGCAAATGCAGGAGGTCGGCCGTAGTCTGGAGGTGGGAGACGACTGCCTGGGGCAAGCCTGCCTTCAACAACCAGTTGTTGAGATAGGGGAAGACTGGAACCCCTGATCTGCGCAGATGAGCTGCGACCAACGCCATCATTTTCGAGAACACCCGAGGGGTGCTGGTAAGGCCAAAGGGGAGCAGGGTAAACTGGAAGTGCTCGTGGCCTACCTTGACCCGCAGGTAACGCCGGTGGGCCGGGGATGTGAAAATAAGCGTCCGGCAACTCTAACGCTACCAACTAGTCTCCAGGGTCGAGGGCAGACAAGACCTGAGCGAGCGTCAACATTTTGAACGTCTCCTTCCGGAGGAAGCGGTTGACGTCCTTGAGATCCAAGCTAGGACGAAGGCCTTTGTCCTTCTTGGGCACCAGAAAGTAGTGGGAATAGCAACCACGGCCTACTTCTGGGGCAGGAACGCGCTCAATGGCCCCCTTGGCCAAGAGGGATGAAACTTCCTGTTGCAATGGTACTGAGGTGGCATGGAGGGAGGGGTAGTCTTGAAGGGGAGGGAGTAGCCCTTTCGGACTATCTGCAGACGCCACCTGTCTGACATGATGGTGCGCCAGGGGGGGGGGGGGCGGATTCTGCCGCCCACTGTTTTTTGGTGGCCCTGGAAGGTCGGACTAGGAGGGTTTGGAGGCTGATTCAGAGGGGGCTGGGGTGGACTGGCTCGCTCGCTGGCCCCCAGAACCACACCGGTGGTTCCCAAGTCCCCAGCCGCGCTGGAACTGAACAGCCAGCGCAGCCTGTGGCTCTGGGCGGGACGTAGTGGGGCACCCCTTCTGTAGCCACGAAAGGGACGAAAGACAGACTGCGCAGGGCAGGTGGTGGTGAGGCAAAAGGACCTGTCCGTAGCCCGAGAGTCCTTAAAGTGTGTTGTCTGCCTTGTCGCTGAAAAGGCGACGGCCATCAAAGGACATGTCCATAAGTGTGGATTGGACATCCCCGGGAAAACTAGTCGAACGCAACCAGGCGTAGCCCCGAAGGGCTACTGACATAGCAATCGTCCTGCCACGTGCGTTGGCGGTATCCAGCCCACAGCGGACGGTAAACTTTGCTTCAACTCTCCCCTCGGCGACTGCACGGGAGAGCGCGGCCCGGGCCTCCTCCGGGCACTGAAGCAGCACTTGCGCCACTGTAACCCGCACAGAGTGGGAATAATGGCCCAACAGACAAGCAGTGTTTACCGACCACAGGACTGAGCAGGAGGTAGAAAACATGTTCTTCCCAAGTTGGTCCAGCTTCTTGGATTCCCTATCAGGTGGAGCTGTAGGGAAGGCGCCTTTGGACATAGAGGCTTGGACCACCAAGCTCTCAGGGGTAGGGTGTTGGGAGGGGAGAGGAGAGTGGGGTTGCCCGGGCCGGGCGCTGGCGTCGGGCAACCATCCTATCCACAGGAGCCCCTGTGTTGTTCCTGGACCAGGTGCCCAAAAGGATGTCCGTTAGGGCTTCATTGAACTGCAGCAGAGGCTCTGAAGAGCTTGCTGCCGGCTGAAGCACCTCTGTCAGGAGGTTAGTCATGACTGCCACCATAGGAACCTTGAGGTGGCGAGCCTCAGCTGCCTTACGCAACACCACTGCATACGACGCTCCCTCCTCCGTAACAACGGTATGAGGAGACAACATGCCTGGGTCTGGGGAGGTATCCAGACCACTGGCATCCCCCAGTTCCTCTCTCAAGTTCGGCTCGTACTCCAGCTGGTCTGTCAAAGGGTCAGCAGAACCCTCCCAGTCTTCCTCATCCTCATGCAGCTGCCAATCTGGCTGAAAATGGCCAGGGTGGAACACAGGGACAAAAGTACCCATCATCGCCGGATCCGGCGTCGGTTGACGCCGGTCCGGCTCCGTGTCCACATCGGGGTGGAAGCCGGGGTCAATGCCGGGTGGGGGTCCAGCCGGTGTCGGCTGCGGACGTGGTGCCAGTGGAATCGGCGCAGGTGGAAGTGTAACAAGGTTGACCGGCCCGATCCTGATCCAGGCCTGGATCCAAGGGGGTCCTGCAGTGCCGAGGCTGGAGCTGCCGGCATCGAAGGCCTAGGGCCCCCAACTGAGTCCGCGGGGCCCGAAGGCGCGCCAGCAGAGTCGGGCTGCCCAAAGATGGCATGCATTGCGTCATAAAATTGACGAAGTTGGGCAGGGGTCTCTCCCGGTCACGGGAAGGCTGTAGTCGACCCTGAAGGCTCTGCACGCAGAGCCGCGGGAGGGGCACCACCCGCACCCTGCGTCGCGTCAGCTGAAGGACAAGGGGAAGTCAAATAGTGACGATGCTTCTTTGACTTCTTGTGATTCGACTTACTTGACCCAGAGTGCGAAAACTTAGACGACGAGTGGTGGTGATGGCCCTGCGATCGGTCCTGCGACCCCCCTCACGACCGAGACCTTGAGCGACGTGGAGCTGACTGCCGGGCCTCAAGGAGCTTTCGGGACCGCTCCAGCAAAGACTTCGGGGCCATGGTTCGGCAGTCGGAGCACGACTTGAGGTTGTGGTGGGGCTCCAGGCAGTAGAGGCACACGCGGTGCAGATCCGTTACCAACGTCAGCCGGGTACAGGGTCCGGAGGCCTTGAAACCGGGCATCCTTCGTGCACCAGGAGTCAATGAAGACTCAAAAACAAAGTTGACAAAAGTTGCAAAAACTCAGTCAAAAAGTGACTGGGGCACTGTTCTCTCCGGATCCGTGCTTGCTGGCGCGGAAAAAGAAAGAACTGACAGCAGCGCGTGAGGGCGGCTTCTAAGTAACTTCTGCAATGTCATCCCGGCGACCACGACGAGGGACGCGGAGTCGACCAACGCCACTTACCGACGCGCAGGGGTACTGCTGACGAAAAACATTCCGGATTCAGGCTGACGCCTGGGGAAAATTCTAAGCTAGGGAATCTATAACTAACTGTTTCTTTCAGATTGGCAATACATGGTTGCAACGCTACACAGACTGGTCTTAGGACATACGTTTTGCAAGTGGGTAAAGCTTTTGTATCAGGACACACAAGCAGGGTACGGGTTAATTGAGTAATCTCACGCCCCTTCTCACTCAGGAAGGGCACAAGGCAAGGCTGTCCACTCTCACCACTGATCTTTGCACTGGCACTGGAGCCTTTGGCAGCATGGGTGTGAAATGATCCAATCCTATCAGGTATAAGGGGTGGAGGTGACTTGGAGGACAGAATATCCCTATGTGCGGATGATGTGCACCTGCATCTGACTAACCCACATAGATCGATGCACAGAGTCCTACACTTATTCCAGCTGTTTGGCAGCTACTCTGGGTATACGATCAACTGGAATAAGTCCCTGATCTTCCCATTGTAGGGTGCCATCCATTCGAGACTGATTGAGACAATACCACTAACTGTCAAACATACTTTTACATACTTAGGTATATGAATTTCAGAAAGAGAAGAAGACTTCCTGGAAGGTAACCTACACCATCAGAAACAGCAATTAAAGAGTGAAGTGGAATGTTGGAGGATGTTGCAAATATCAATGATGGGCAGGGCAGTGGTTTTTTTTTTTTTTTAAACTTTTTATTAATTTTATAAATACAGACACAAACAACTTGCAAGGAACAAAGAAAAAGAGAAGACAGCAATATAAACAACATTGCATTACATGGTGTGGGAGCGGGAAGGTCAACCAATGAGCGTATTTTCCATCAAGAAAGAGTCTCGCATGGGGGGGGGCAGAAGGAACACAATGTATCCAATACACAGTAAGAGGTGGAGGAACCCTCGGGTTACGGGGACGTAGGTGCAACATCTGGACTAGGGAGAGGGGGGGTACATATATCGCCACGGTAAGTGTTCCACTGAGTCCATATCTTCCCCCATTTTCGAGGGGTACCCCGGGAAATATATACAGTTTTTTCCCTGAACATGCACCAGTCCATGTTTTGTTTCCATTTCCGAATCCCGGGTGGTCCCTGAGCACCCCACAGTTGCGCAATGTCTCTTTTGGCGATCATATTGCCCAAGGTCACCCATCAAAGCTGCGATACGGAGTAGTCGTTCGGTTCCCATACATTCAGCAAGCATCTCCTAGCCTCCGGCATCGATCGCACCCCCGTAACCTCACTCATCACCTCGTGCACACTGGTCCAGAATCGCACTATCTCAGGGCACTCCCAAACGATATGTAAAAAGGTGCCCAGGAGACCGCATCCAAGCCGACACAAACCATCCACTGAAAAGCCCATATGTACCAAACGGGGACCAGTCACATACACTCTATGCAGGATTTTAAGTTGCACAAATCTAAGGCGCGCCTGGATGGCCACCTCTTTAGGGGAGGAGATCGCCGCCCGCCAGTCCTCATCGTCCAGCTCCAGCCCATCACCAATCCAGACCTCTCGAAGGCGAAACAGGAGATCAGACCTGGAGTTGATCAATTTTTTATAAATAAGCGAAATCGTGCTATCAGGAACATGTCCGTCTAGTACCCTGTCTTCAAGCGGGGACGACTCCGGAATCTCCACACCCGAAGGGAAGACCGAGAGCACCGCGTGGCGGACCTGCGCATAGCGAAAAAATTCGCGATCGCTCAGAGCGTACTCGGTTTTCAATTCCTCAAACGTCTTCATTCTCCCCTTAGTCCAAACATCATCAATCCTGCTGATACCTATCAAGTCCCACCCATCAAACCCCTTTGACTGCCAGAGAGAGCCAAGTCTATCGGATGCATACAGTGGGGTGGCACGAGTCAATTTATCAGTCCACCCAAGCGCCATGGAAGCATGTCTCCACACCTGGACAGCCGTCCTAGTGGGGCCCGTTACGTTTCGAGGGGTGATTCTCGAGTAGAGGGCTCTATTATAGTCACCCCCCGGTAACAACCATTTGTCCATCTCGAAGGCCGGATTCGGCAAAGGGCCATACATGCAATGATTTATTGTCCCCAATTGAGACGCCCAATAGTAGCGACGGATATCAGGCAAAGCAATTCCACCGTCGTACCACGGGAGCGACAGTTTAGCGATGGCGATCCGGGGCCTACCCCCCCACACCAGTTGTCTCTGTAAACTCTCAACCTCACGGAAATATTTAGCCGGGACAACGTCAAGTGTGTTTTGCAATGCGTAGAGGAAGCGGGGCAGTGACATCATCTTAAACAATGCCGCTCTACCTAGGGGAGAGAGAGGGAGTTTCCCCCAAGCGACAACATCTGCCCGAAGGCGCTGAAGAGGGGGCAGCAAGTTCCGGTCAAACCGCAGTTCAGGTTTCAGAGTGATAAAAATGCCTAGGTATTTAAAACCATCTCTCACAATCGCGATAGGACAACCACTTGGCAGAAGAGGGGCGTCTCCCGACAGGACGTATACACAGGACTTCGACCAATTGATGACAAGACCCGAGTTTTTGCGAAAGGACGTTAAGACATCGAACAGTACAATGAGGGATTTACGGGGAGAAGTGAGATACAGCAGAATATCATCAGCATAGAGAGATATACGGTCCTCAAACTCCGAATTCCATCTAATGCCCTTCAGGGACGGCTCCCACCTCAACCAGGCCGCCAGCGGTTCCAAGGCGAGAGCAAACAACAAGGGGGACAGGGGACAGCCCTGTCGCGTACCCCTGCCCAGTGCAAAGGGTGCAGAGACCCGACCATTGACCACCACCTGAGCCATGGGACCGGCGTAAAGCAATTTGACCCACCGAACAAACTCCGGACCGAAACCAAACTTGGCAAGAACCGCCCACAAATACGGCCATTCAATCGTATCAAACGCCATCGTAGCGTCCAAGGACGCCAAGATGGCGGGCTCACGTAGCGTCTCGGCTCGTGCCAAGACGCCATGCAACCTTCGGAGGTTAAGCGCCGTGTTGCGATGCGGTATAAAGCCGGATTGATCAGGGTGAACCAGGTCCCCAATGACAGTCGCCAAACGTGTCGCCAGCAGCCTGGCCAAGATTTTAGGCTCCGCATTAATCAACGAAATGGGTCTAAAAGAGGCACAGCGATCCCGAGGTTTACCATCTTTGTGGATGACGACTATAGTGGCCAGTCTCTGGTCTGGTGGGAGAGAACCCACCTCCAAAGACTCGAGAAACATAGAGCGCAGATGTGGAGCTGGCGTGTCCGGGCGTAGTTTATATAGCTCAATGGGGAGCCCATTAGGGCCCGAAGCCTTGCCGGATCGGATCGAACGGACAGCAGCGGCAATCTCGTCCACAGTAGGCGGCACATCCAGAGCATCCCTATCAATGTCAGGCAATCGGGGAAGTGCAATATCCCGCAATAGCAGGTGGGAGTCCTGCTCAGATCGATCAGACACCTGGGAATACACCTCGCGGAAGTAATCGGCAAAACATGTGACAATATCAGCAGGGTCAGTACAACACTCTCCATTCTCCGCAACAATCACAGGGACGACACGACTTGCATTCTCCCTCTTATCCAGCCAAGCAAGTAATTTCCCAGCCTAATCACCCACATCATACAGGCGGCCCTGCTGTTCCCTTCCCATTTCCTTAGCAGCTTCCGTGACCAGAGCCCTGTATTCATGTTGTTTCAACTCCAATAGATGTAACCCCTCAGCGGTGACCTCAGATTCCAAGCACCCCTCCAGGGCTGTGACCTCCCCCTCAAGGCGAACCATCTCAGCACGGTTGGCCAACTTCACGCTACCAATCAACGAGAGGGCCTGGCCACGAAGGACAGTCTTGTAAGCTTCCCAAAGTAAACTCGGGAGGAAACAGAGCCCACATTTTCCGCAAAATTACAATCGTGTGTTTTAACCAGCTCAGCCCTGACCCTGGGGTCCTTCAAATACCAGGGGTTAATCGGAGCCACTCGGCCCGCCGAACCTTGCCGTGCATCAACCACCAGCCAAAGCGGAGAATGGTCCGAGATACCCCTTGCCAGATGTTTAACTTCCCGTATGAGGGATGCATGGGCCCAGGGCAGCAATACATGATCTAACCTCGAGAGACTACCATGAGCACCAGAATGATAGGTATATTGCAACCGCCCCGGGTGAAGCAAGCGCCAGCAATCAGTGAGCCCCAGCGTCTCTAGGAAGTCACTCAACCAAGTCTGGGCCTTCGGCAGTTCCCTGGGAGGGTGACGGTCACACATCCCCGAGACCACCGCATTAAAATCACCCCCAACCAAAAGCAGACCCTCGGGGAGACCCAGGATAAGTCCACTCAGATCCGCGAATGTGGTGGCTTGGAGGCCCGGGGGCACGTACACGGAAATCAGAATAAGAACCTTCCCTTCCCAGCGCCCCACAATGGCGGCGTATCGTCCCTTATCATCCAGTATGACATCATCAATGGCCAAGGGGAGGGAGGTCCGAACCAGAATGCCCGCCCCTCTGGAGCCTGAAGTGAAACCTGAGTGCGCCACAAGGCGATAACCACGCCTATTCAGAGCGTAGCACTTGTTGCCGAGCAAATGAGTCTCCTGCAGTAAGACAACATCAGGAGACAAACGTTTCAGCAATTGCAGCACCACCCTCCTCTTGATCCCATCCCCCAACCCGTTCACGTTCCAACACAATATCTGAAGTCCCCTACCCCCCATCCCCGAATTCAGCCCCTTCCCCGCCCCACACCCAAAGCAACTGCATAAAACAGGAGTTTGCCTTTCCTTCGCCTTGCAAATAACAATAAAATTCAAACCAACAACCCAATCCCCCCAACAATGCCAAAACAACTATACCCCCCACCCCTGCTGAAGACCTAAAAGCCCCATAAACTTGCAGTGTGCCTGTCGCCCAACCACCCAACTAGTCTACGAAAAGAAAACCCAGGAGGAGAAAGGACCCGCTCACCCCCCACCCACCCCTAAAAGGACTAATACTTGCAAACATTAATGACACAGCATAGCACAGTTCAAAGCTAACATGAAGGGTACGGGGTCAAAGTCGACATCTACTCCTGCTCCGTCGGGCCACCGTCCGCCCGATCCGATCTGCCAGAGTCCTCAAAAGGTTCTTGATCCGCAGGCAGGTAGTCAAGCCAGTCACTCACGACCCCAGGATGGTCAAAGAAAAAAGTACGATCCCTATGAACCACCCGCAAACGGGCCGGGAAGAGCATGGCATACTTCATAGACCTTTCCCGGAGTCTCTTCTTGACCCCTTGAAACCCCAGCCTCTGTTTCTGGACCTGTTGTGTAAAGTCCGGATAGAAGCTGACAGTAGAGTTCTCAAAGGCAATGGGACCAGACTGCCTCGAAGCCTGCAGGATAGCGTCTCTGTCCCGGAAATGAAAGATCCTCGCAATGATGGGCCGTGGGTTAGCACCCGATCTAGGTGTGCCGCCGGGGATCCTATGTGCACGCTCGACAGCGAAAAACTTGCTGAGACCCTTGGGCGCCAAGTGATTCAGCACCAGGTCTTCCACCAATAAGTCAGTCGAGGCAGCAGTCGATGATTCCGGGACCCCAATCAGGCGGATGTTGTTGCGCCTGGCACGGCTTTCATAGTCCTCTAGGCGCCCAGAGAAATAGTCATTAGCTTTCCGCAGATTCCCGACTTCAGCCTGTAAGTCAGAGACGTCAGTGACCAGGCTAGTGGTCTTGAGATCCAGGGATTTGACCTTTTCGTTTGTCTTCGCCAAATCCGCCCTGATCAGATTGACATCAATCGACACAGTATCCAGTTTGAGAGTCAAGGCCTCATATTGTTGCCCCAATGAAGCCTTCATACCGGTAATGGCGCCCATGAGATCCCGCAACGAGGGCTCTTCCTCAATCGATGAGTCCTCCGGCATTGCCGTCGAGGGTTTAGATGCTGCGCCCGGCGATCCTTTAGGGAGGGTGTACCGGTCCATAATGTTCGTTTGCAAAGCACTCCCTCGAACACCCGGTTTAGCCTTGCGCCTCTCACTCTCTGGCTTGGTGGCCATCTTAGATCCTGGACCCGTACGGGTCGCCTGTTGGCGGGTGAAAATGGTGACTGCGGTGGCAAATGCAGGACCAAAAGGGCGAAGGTGGTGCCAGTCTCAGAACTGAAAGCCACGACAGATCGGCATCAGAAGCGGATAGACCAAAAGTATAGGCACGTCCGGCCGTCTACGTAGCTAACAAAGTCAGGTTGATCTCCGGACGGGAATCGAAACCAAAAGCGGTCGCCAGCCCATGCAAGTCAGGCAGTCCGTTGTTGTTCACTTACTGGACGGCAGGCCAGACAAGATAGCTCGGGGCGTCACCCTGGAGCAGGCCAGAAACTGCGACGATCTGTAGCTCTGGACCCCGAAGTCCAAAAAAGTTTTTGGGAACAGATAAATGATCAGTAGAACTGTGCCAATAAACACCCGTCGTCCGAACCAGGATAAAGTACAGGATAGTCGATGGAGGTGGCGAGGGTCCGGGAGCCCTGTGCTCACGCGACCATCTTGAGTGCGCGCGAAGCTCCTCCCCAGGGCAGTGGTTTTTAAAATGATGTCACTACCCAGACTAATCTATATTTTACAAAATACCCCATTGAAAAAAACAAAGTTTGTGTTCTAGGGTATAGATAGAGAGCTGGGAAAGCTTTTGTGAGATGGAGACTGCTGCAGAATTGCACTTTGTAAGTTACAAAGAGGAATATACGAGGGAGGGTTCGCAGACCCGGACATTAGAAAGTCCTATTGGGCCTCGCAATTGGCAGTGGTGAATGATTGATCATTCACGGATCACAATGATCCGGCCTTTCAGGGAGACCACTCGCTATGGGAGAGAGGGGCTATCTAGCAACTCTACTGTAGAAGTAAGGAAAGACAGCTTCCACCACACACAGACAGTGGTGCGTGCCCAGCGTGAAACTTCCATACACCGAGGATGGGAAGGGAATTTGATGGGGAGGACTCCTCTGTGGGACAGCAACCTGCTATGAGAGCTGGGGACCTTGTCAGGATAAGAAAAAATGGGAATTGTTGGCGATTGAAAGTCTGGGCGATATCTGGAGGGGACATGCACAGTTAAAGTTTGAAACTTTGCAAAAAGAATATGATTTGGTGAGTGCGGAAAGATACAGATACCTCCAACTGGGACATGCCCCATGCCAACATATCAGGGAAGAGGAAACTCTGACAGAATACTCGTCACTGGAGGACAGATTGTTGATCGACCCCATGAGGACCAAGGCAACCCCTTTAACATATAAGAAAATCATATCCAACTCACCTAACCTGATAGACCCCCTGAGGGCAGCATGGGAGATGGAATTAGAACTCCTGGAGGATGACGATTCGGAGGAAGATGTGCAGAGCCCGAGGGAGGTAGCTTTAAGGGCCTGATTTCGTCGCATCCTGCTGCGCATTCTCCACAGGTCGTACGCTTTTAGAACAGTACTACACCAACTAGGTCATGGCACATCTAAGTATTGTGCGAGAGGCTGTGGAAAAATTGGCTCTTTTTTCATATAATTTGGGAGTGTAGACCCATCCATAATTATTGGAAGGCAGTAACTCGAATCGTGTCTGAGGTCACCAACTTAGAGATTCCAATGGAGCTACGATGGCTACTGTTGTGTGAGACAGGCGAGACAAAATGGCCCAAATACACACTAATATGGCTTAAAATAGCAGCAGTTCTGGCAAAAAGAAATATAGCCAGAATGTGGGGGGCAAATTGAACACCAGACTTAAGGAAATGGGCGGAAGACTTGTATTGGTGTTCAGGAGCTGAGAAAGCAAAGTATAAAGCCAGAGGTTGCCCGCAAAAATGGGAAAAGGTTTGGGGGCCATGGATTGCATACAGGGGACATTAAAACAAAGTGTGCGGAACAGATAGTAGGCAGCAACAACGTTAGGCCATGATCCGGTGGGGAACAGACTTACGGTATAAGAAATGTATTATACGAAAAATGACTGTTCCATTCGGTTGTAATTCCTATGTAAAAGTCAGATGTACTGAGCAAATGTTAATAAAAAGACTTAATAAAAAAAAGAATGAGTAAAAAATAAAAAATAAATAAAGAACATTAATGTATTAACTTAAATATATGTATATGAATAACAACTGGTCTCATCCAAATTGGAAAATAAAAAATATAAACTTTAACTGGATAACTGTTGCAGGTTTGGAACTGTAAACATTGACACTTGTTAAAATTTAACAATCACATTTTTCAATAAATAGTTTAAAACAGTTCTTGTTCACAGGTTAGTGACCTCAAAAAAGGAACTGTAAACATCTGTGGACTAATGCAAATTCATCAGTTACTTTTTCAATCAGCTGTTGTTTTTCTTCATCAATTTTTGCTCAATGTATGCTCATCATGCACAAACCCGATAAGCAATCATCTGCCATTGTCGACCTCAACCAGTCTTTCACCCTTCTCATTGTGCTGAAAGACCATTCCACTATAAGTGATCACTGGTAATGTGAGAGCAATGAGAATTGTGTGCTGGACTGATGAAAATACATCTGCGTGGTTTAGCAAATCCTGAAATCCATTGTCAAACTGCTCCTTCTTCGTGGACCAGATCTCAATCCATCGGACTGCTTCGGCTTCAAGGTTTTCATGTTCTAAATTTCTCTGATGTTTGCAATCTAGCATTTGTATTGCTCAAGTGTCATTTTTGCCATTTGTTTTGGGTAAAGTGATAACAGACTGAAAATGTTCTTGTTTTGATTGCCAAACCAGCTTTCTATTGATGTGATGATAGAGTCCATGTATGGCACATAGAGAAACAGCGACAGGAAGAAGCAGGGCGCCCTCCTTGGTTCTGCTTGCCTAATGGTTTACTGCCAGTGTTTCTTCCTGAGTCCTTTGTGTGTCATTGAACTGCACTGAATTAGATAAGAGCGCATCAACAGGTGCTGTATTAATCTAAAACTTGTTGTCTTACTGCCCTGGTTTCCGACGTAGTTTTTTTTTTTGTCTTACTCGTTTAACATCTGGACTGTGATATTCATAATTCGGCAAAGAACAAGTGACTGATATTTTACTTTCCTTTTTTTCTTTTTTTCATCTGCTTAGTTTGAAATGGGAAAAAGAAAGGCTGTAAATACACTAAAGAACAAATCACCAGGGAAAGCATGTGCACCGTTAATGAATTACATAACCGAAGGGGGTTGGGAGCACTAGAAAAACAAATATTAACTGTTGAAGAGACTCTGCAATCTGGTGGGGAGGGCTCCATAGTACCATCTATGCAGGTGCCAGGAGTAGAGCCCATTTCTTAATTAGAGAATAGATCGAAAAGTCAAAATGGGTGTGTCCAAATTGCTTCTGAATCTATCTCTATGAATGAGCTTGACCTGCAACCAACATCAAAACGCCCCAGAAACCCAGAGATTAGCCCTAAAGTGGGTTTGACTGGGGTAAGAAACACTTGCTCCAAAATCTCTAAACCAAAGCCAAGCCCATCTGCTAAAATGCTCCTCAAAATTCAACCAGGCAATATAAAAAAAATTTACCTCCCTTGTAGAATCAATTTATGAGATCAACGCCTTAACTTCTAGAGTCAATCAAATAGAGCATTTGTTTACTGCCTGTATGGATATGATGAAGGCTAAACAGGAGCAGCCGGCAGCGCAAAAGCACGTGGAAGCATCTGGGGTTTCTAGAAGGGAGGAACTGATAGAGCGAGGATGAAAACAAAAAAAATTGTATACCCCTCGTGAAATCACTTCCCCATAACAGTAATATGTATTAATCGTTTGGTTTTGAAAATAACCAACAAAGAATAGAATGCACACACACAAATACACGTGGGATACTAATTTGCTTATGTTGCAAATCATGAACCTACTAATTAAGTGAAGTTGTTACACTAATCCTATTCGCTAATGTGGTAATCCAATCAAAATCTGTATGTATATGCTTTCTGTATGTCTAATTGTGGCAGAAATGATGGAGAATGGTGAGTAAACCATGCTTATTTGTTGCTAAATTTGCTAGGTAATAACTAACAGGGTTATCTTAGTATGGAGGAAGGTAAACTGAAGAGCTATACTTCGAAATGTAACGTTTAATTGTGTTTGTTTCTATAATAGTTCCAATTCTGGCCTATAAAAAGATGGAGGTTTTCGTGACTCCGAGATTGTGATGTTGTACGCATGCGCGACTGAACTCGAGAGAAGTGCAAGCAGCCTATGCCTGTACAGCGTGGGTCAAGGTTAACGTGGCCTGAAAGAAATGCTAAAAGACAATTGAGACTTTATTTTTTTTATTTTAACAATGACTAGACGGAAATATGGACAATGAGGAGATGAGGTTATGCTCATCCACCCCTTGATTCGACCAATGAAAATGAATAAGGACGCTAAAAAGTTTCTTTCTTAGATAGATAAGTTAGGGAAAAAGGGTATAAAAGAGGACGTTTGGAAGTAAGAAAAAGCTTGCTTTTCGATTTTATTACGCACCACGACATGCTGATTAATTTTATGGTGCAAAGACTTTGAAATTTTTCTGAACTTTACCTTTTGAATGGGTGCGGAATCCTGATGGAAGGTGAATATCAAGAAAGAATAGAGAGGTGGTTTTTGGAAACTGTTCTGTCCTTATGCTGATGTCTGTGTCCTGGAATCTTGGTAATATGATTTTACTTATTTTCCTGAATAGTAATGCTAATAAAATAAATGTTTGAACTTAATTTCTCTTTCTCTCTAGGTTATTAAATGTTTTAAATGATTATTAAATAGAGTGAATAAAGTAAGGTCATGCTAGGAGATTTAAATCTCTAAATAAAAATTAAATAAATGGAGAATTAAGCTGGTCTTGTTGTCCTTTAGTTAACTTTTACTAGCAGATCCATTGACAATAATGGTGGGGTGTTTTAATGTTTGTTGAAATAAAACCATGGTAATATCAACAAAAACTGCAGATATATATAGTGTATAAAATTTTAGTACGAAATAAGACACTCCGCTTAAATCCAGCAGCTCTCCTCTAGTCTTCACCAATCCTGGGAGCAGGGTGAATGTGTGTATAAATGACTCGCGGTGTTATGGGCCCCACTGACGAGTAATGTGTGAATAGTTCCTAGGGAGTACAGTGATGGTTTATAGGTGTATCTCTGGAGCCGCGCTGGATCAGAACTAACTGGCAATATTAGTCAGATGGGCCACACCAGAGATCTATCGATTTTCAAAGAGTGTACTGCAAAAAATGTATTAACCTGTAACGCTGGACTCTCATTACACTTTAAACCTGCAGTATCGATGGCGAAAAATAACAAAAAGGTTAGAGAACCATGTGCTATCGGGAATACGCACTCTACTACAGACAAGTTTATACAGACCAGTTATACACATATTATCGATCGTTTGGATCTGCCACCAACTGTAACTCTATATGTGGTGGTACTAGTGAATGTCCCTACCTTGGCAGATCTAGGAAGTTAATCTTGCCACACTTTGGGGAACAAAGCTCTGCACTGGGTGGGAAGTAAAACGGGGTGAACACAGGCCCTTATTTTATGACATAAAAATGGTCAGAAGAGTGAGCTATGTTGAGTGGGCCGTAAAACTCTACAAGGAGACTGCGTGGTTCTCTCCTTCAAAACCTACGCCTGGTAGAAACTATTATTAAAAGAGCTAGTACTCCCATGGTCTTCTGTCAAAGTGTTAATCTGCTACCGCTGGGATATTTATAAAAGCCACCAAGCAATGTGGAACCAACATGATGAAGGCTATAAATAAGGGACATCCACATGGGGGTTCATTCAATCTACAAGTTAATAACCGTTTTGAGTGTTTGCCAATGTTATATGGTGTAGATTGACTCACTTTAGACATCTCTATGTCCCCCGAATATAATGGACACATCCAGACAAGAGTTTTCTGCCAACCAGCGAAGGGATTAGAACTTGTGAGAAAATGTGTAAAATATTATCTATCGATACTTCACCACCATTGACATTGAATCCTCTCTTGCCCCCAAATGTTAACTCAGATATAGACAATAGAATAGATGTCCTAACAAAGGTATTATACAGTGAATATGGGATGTATATTGCAGTTGTGTATTCTATATTACAGTTATTCTTGTGCGTGATAAGTTTACGGTTTTATGGTTCTTGCTTGTTGAGAAGTTATGTTGGGATTGCAGTCCCTTCTGTGATTCCATTCCATGATAGAACGGTCTAACCATAAATGTCAGCAATGTTCAAGTTTCCCAGATGGATATTGGCTGGCTGTGCCCTAAATGAACTACAGCTATATGTTCCTGATGACTCTTTAGTTGCCAACATTTTGGAGGCCTTATCACTCCAGCTCCAAATACTGAAAGCTTTTCTTGTGATCTTGAAAAAGCTGTTGTAGTTGGAGGCAGGACCTGAGGTCCATTGTTGACTGCCCTCAAATTAAAACACAGAGTTTTGCCTGCCTCTGTGTTGTGTTTTGCATACAAGCATCCACTAGCAGTTCCTGTGATGATGAAGAATGAGAATGGAGTAATGAGGGTGTGGTATTCAACTCCACAGGTACACAAGCAAGTGTCCTGTACACTCGGGGTTCTGTTATATTGCCACCAATTGGGCTTCATAGGCCTCATGAACATTGTCTGTCCATGGTTTGGGTTTTTGGTCCATCATGCACTGTCCTCCGGTGAATGTAGAACTACAATATAAAAGGTGACTGAAATATGTGCTTCATCAATAATCAATGAGACCTCAATTATGACTAACTGCCAACGGGGTGCAGCTCCATTTCAATCACGGACCATAGTCCACAGTGTGGGTTGGTTTTCTAAGGAAAGCCCCATCTCGCTTTGGAATAGGTAATGCTGCTGAAATGGAAATACCTGTGAGGTCGCTGAATTGGGTCACTCCGTATTCAGCAGTCCCCTGATCCAACACCTGTAGCCGCCTCGCCTCTTCCAGGTTCTGCTGAAAGATCTGAAATCGCTGCTGTAGTTCTGTAAAGAAACATAACCAGAAATCAAATTAGGCAGAGTGGAAAGTAGGGCTAGCATCCAATGAAAGGCTTTGAAATCCTGGTGTCTAGTTCACTTTAAACCTAAACCAGTCTGCTACCCATTGCAATCAAGCGTACATCTCTTCTAATACAACAGAATCCCGACTTGCAACATTACCTCTCATTCTAACACTCACAAATATATATCATGACATACCTTTATATACAATGACCGGTCACTGACCGCAATGGAGTATGTATTTATTATTCTATCTCCACACGTGCCTTGAAACAGGGATATGTTATAAAGCAGACCAAATCAATTATAACTGTGTTTTTAGGTTTCTGATACACTGGCTCAAATGTACCTACATGCACCACGGCGTGATGGTCCTTACAGAGAGGGTTTTTTTAATACCATCATCATAATACTCTTTATTTCGGTAAATATACCAAAAAAAAGATGCACAGTTTCCTGTCTACGCTGCTTCATGTAATAAAACAAATCAAATATATATATGGTTCTGTTTGGTAATAGAACATCTTTTGCTGACTTCGTTGGTCCGTTCCTCATTTCTGCTGCCGTGGAAGAGGTGGCTGCGAGCGCAGAGCTTGCTGAGGAGGAGCCTTGATTTTATATATATATATATATATATATACGGCTATTTGGTCCAATATCTTCATTCATTGGCCTATTTAATTGTCATTCACAGTTTGATTCTGGCCACCACAGCATTTAAAACCGGCGTTAGTGCGTCAGCCCACATATGCAATTAGCTTTTTTGCACTTTGAGTGGTCAACAGTTCAATGGTCATAAACACACTGTCTCCTAAAAAAGAAAGCACCTCAGAATTGAAGCTGATGGGTCAATATTGAACTTTGAAAATTATTTTTTGTACCATTCTTTATGCCTTGTTATTTTTTAGTGTTTAAACCAGTGACATAGCATAACATAAGCCCCACCGTGCGGGAGGGGGCTCAGAGCTCCAGCGGGCCCCCTCAGCAAAAGTTGTAGGTGGTGGCCTGGGAGAGGTGGCCCCCTCCGTCTCCGTGTTCTCTGTGGGGGAAGGGGGGAGGGGGAGGGGGGGGCTCTCAAGTTTTGTTACGCCACTGCTTTAATTCATGTCTTCAGGACACAATACTTCAATGTAAATATTTTCTTTGTGACAATAAGGACCATATTTTCTAATGGTGTGCATTAAAACTATAAAGGGTGTCTATACCTGTTCTTTGTACACTGCCAGCTACGATGTACCCGTAGTGTTTTATTAAGTTTATATGTAATGGTAATCTTTTTAATTTACACATTTTTTTCAAGCACATGGTCATCACGTTTAGACATCAGGGACCCGATGTAGGTAATTCTTATTTACCACTTCTTAAATACCGAATTTTACCGATTCGGTATTTAAGAAGTGGTAAATATGAAGGGGGAGATGTAGGTATTACAGATTCTGTAAATACCGAATCTTTAAGAATCGGTATTTACCGAATCTGTAAATACCGAATCGGTATTGCCTATTGATTCCTATGGGCCTTGAAGCCCATAGGAATCAATGGGCAATACCGATTCTGTAATTACAGAATCGGTAAATACCGAATTTTGCAAGGGTGCAGGGGGTGTCACTTTGACACCCTCTGGCACCCCAAAAATAGGCATGTGCGCCATGTGGCACACAGACATGCCCTAAGGGCATGTCTGTCTGTCACATGGCTAGGTGTGCATGCACAC
The DNA here is from genome assembly GCF_964261635.1 of Lissotriton helveticus. Lineage (NCBI taxonomy): Eukaryota > Metazoa > Chordata > Amphibia > Caudata > Salamandridae > Lissotriton > Lissotriton helveticus. The sequence goes on along the minus strand of NC_136070.1, from coordinate 690,139,160 downwards.
ATGTGCATGCACACCTGAATTCGGTATTTTAACACCCAATTGGATTGGGTGGTAAAATACCGAATCTGAAAGGCCTGCGGCACTCAAAGATGTGCTACCTACATGTGCTTTTACAGAATCTGTATTTTTACCGAGTCTGTATTTACCGATTCGGTAATTTTACCGAATCTGTAAATACAGATTCGGTAAAATACCGATTCTGTAAAGCATGCTCCTACATCTGAAAACCCTAATACCGGTCGGAAACGGCCGAAATCGGCCGTTTCCGACCGGTATTAGGGCTCCTACATCTGGCCCCAGATGTTTTATTTTATTTTTGGGACATATACTTGCGGTGAAAAATAAAATTAAAAATGTATCACTGCATCAGCTAGAGAAGGCGAGACCTATTGGCTTTTTCAGTGTTTGTTTGCGGATTAAATATTATTTCTCCTATCCGGCGCTAGAAAGATTGTTTTAAGGTTTCAGGCACCTCAGGGTTTCACGTAGCAGAGTCGCCCTGCTACAATTGTCACTTGAATTGGTATATATATATATATATAGCTGGACATTTCACTCATACATAACCATTGAAATTCCTCCATTATAGTTAGTTGTACTAACTGTAACGCTCACACCCGCAAACCACTGCTGATGATGTTACATATTACATCATTCATGACATGGTCAGTGACATCACTGATGACATCTCAAATTACATCACTGATGACGTCATCCAGTGAATGTGGTTTGGTTTGTTATTTAAATATGTATTATATATATAGCAATCTGCATTGAAGAATGAGTGGATATATAAATATCTGGATGGAGGATTTAGTAGCAGTGTGATTGACTGTTTACTTGACTAATTTATAATGTCTCACTAAATATATTGGATAGTGACTAAACTGTGTGAATATCGGTATTACGTTGTCCGTTGTTGTGTAAACTGCTGCACCAGTTGGTTACTAGCTATGTGAAAGTCTATATTAGTTATTGATTAGTTAACTGAGTATTCGTATGGGAGAGTGAATGTGTGTGTGGTTCGGTGGGGGGGGTGTGACTGCCCAAAGATGTGTGAATAGCTGATTCAGTAGGCATATGACGTTAAGACTACATGTTTTAATAGTTGTTTGGGTGAGGGAATATCTTTATGGGTGTGCTGATTAGCAAATATATCTCTCAATGGTACATGTCCAACAAATTAGAATAATAAAAGGCAGTGTATGTGACATTTGCTGTATATAAATAAGTATACATAAGACTCAGTGATTTCACGAGTGACTGTATGGATTACTGTATACTTGTAATAGTGATTTTATAACACACTAAGTATGAGTTACTGTCTATATGAATAAATGAAGTGGTGTTTGTATAAATGTGTAGCTAACTAAATGCAAGTATGATCCATTGTTTGCAAAAGTGAGTAGGATGACTGCATAAGTGAATAGGATGTGTGCTGGTTTGTAATGTCAATATAGGTGTATAAGTATATTTGATAGTGTGCTATTGATCATTGACAGCATGTATGAGACAATCTATAGGTAATTGATTAGATGTGTGTGTAGATCTAGGAATCACTGAGTGGGTTTTTAGATATTTTTATTGGTGTGTCAAATATGGTACTCTGTGTTTCACAATGAGTGATGAAAGGTTATACTAGTGTATGATGAGGTGTATCTGATTGTCACGTGGATGATGTCATCAGTGATGTCATCAGTGATGTCATTTGAGATGTCATCAATGATGTCACGGATAATGTCATGAATGATGTAATATGTAACATCATCAGCAGTGGATTGCGGGCGTGAGAGTTACAGTTGGTACAACTAACTATAACAGAGGAATTTCAATGGTTTTGTATGAGTGAAATGTCTAGCTAACTATAACACCACTGAAACCTATGTTTTTTTCCGTGAATTTCTAAGGTTTTTTAAATGATAAATCTTAACTATAACCTGCCTGAAACCTATGTTTTTTTCAGTGAATTTCAAAGGTTTCTTTTTTTTTTTTTACACACAAACCCCCCCCACCACCCCCCAACTGAAACCCGTTACAACACCCCCCACCCTGCACCCCTGCGTACGACTCAAAAGCCACCCCAACTTGCAGTGTGCCTGTCGCCCTGACATTAAACTAATCTACACAAAGAAACCCGGAGGAGGAAAGAGTCCCATTTCTCCCCACCACCCTCGGGTCAATCGCCAATGAAACTTAATAGGACAACAATCATCAAACTCAGCTGTGAGACAATTGAAGTGTTCAGACATCGGGAACCACAGTGTCACTCTTGGTCCGGTAGACCACCCTCGGCTCCACCAGGGTGCTCAGTTCGATCATCCCTTTTAGGCAAAGAATCCAGCCAGTCACTGACATTTTCTGGACGGTCGAAGAAAAACATCCGGTCCTCGTATTCGACTCGAAGCCTCGTCGGAAACAGCATAGCATATTTAAGGCCTACATCTCGCAGTCTTCGCTTCACTCCTTGGAACCCCATCCTCTGCCTCTGAACAAGCTGGGTAAAGTCCGGGTAAAATTTCACTGATGTATTTTCGAACTTTACAGGGCCGCCCACCCGTGAGGCCCGCAGGATAGCATCTCTATCTCTGAAGTGGAAGAGTCTGGCAATAATAGGTCTCGGGGGGGGGGGGCACCCGGTTTCGGATTCCCACCCGGAACTCGGTGGGCACGCTCTAGTGCAATGAATTTGCTGAGTCCAGTGGGGGCGAGATGATTCAAAACAAGATTTTCCACCAGGAGATCAGTAGCAGAGTTTTCGGGGTTTTCAGGGACACCTATAATGCGTACGTTATTACGCCGGGCCCTGTTTTCGAAATCCTCAAGTCGATGAGCCATAAGTCCGTTGGATGAGCGCAGATTACCGATTTCGGTCTGTATGTCTGAGACATCGGTAGTGAGGCTGGAGGTCTTTAAATCCAACGACTTGACCGTCAAAGGTTTTTTAAATGATAATTCCTAATTATAATGTTCATTAAGCATATCTGTTTTTTTCTATCTTTTTTTAAATATCATCCCATTCTCAAGCTAGTAAAAACTGCAAATAATACCACTCTTCAATTTATTCCTTCCTCCAACAAAATCGCTACAAGCCAGAACTACAACTAACAATAATAATATACAAACTAGGCGTTCCCGTAGAAAAAAAAACAAAAAACACCACTTCCCCATACTTTCAACAACAAGCCAAATCTGCAATGCTACCTAAAAAAGCAGGCGATAGTTCCATTTACCACTAACAAATTAACATCAACATTTAACTAGTGTAAGGACGTTGACTATGTACTGCGTGAATTACATCCAACTCACACCCATATTTAAAGACGAAAATGTGATAGAGGTACTAATTATGCACTACCAACACCCAACAAAATCACAACACCCAGCGCCACCACCACTACAACCACCCCTCCTGACCTCTCCCCCTCTACTACCTCAGAGGCAGCGCAAAACAGGACAACAGACCTTCTCAAAATAATATATCCCCTCAACAGCACACTAGCTGAATGTTCAGAGATGTGGTAACCAACTATGTATAAGGGAGAGAACTCGCACATCAACAATAATTTACACAATGCCAAGACTACCGGTGATATGCTATAGACAACTCACTATACAAACCAAAAACTTTTCTGTGTGTAGATATACTATTGATACGTATAGTGTACTGCACAGTGAACGCAACCATATTATCTCAGACACTGGGGAATATCTTGGTCATGTAGTTGTGTTGTCCCCCCCCCTTGAAGCAGAAGCGGAGTGGGCTGGTCCAACGTACGCAACTCCAGCGTAAGATTATAAATAATTAGGCTACGCCTTGGACGTGGTTCACTTGTGCAAAGACACAAGACTCTGCCACAGCGAAGGTCCTCACCCAGCCACGTGGCTACTGCCATGACCACGTGCCTCTTCGATACAGGCCCATTGCGAACTCAGCGCCACAGCACCGCAGACTTATGTCTGTATCGACTACTTACTTCGATCTACACTGCGGACAGCAGGGTTCACAACTTGAATTCAGCTTTGGATCTACACTACAGACAGCATTGAATTTAGCCTTGATTTATGTAAGGCGGAGACAATTGTATTGTATGTCCTCAGATTTTGTTAAAGGATGTGACAACAAGTATTCCTCGATGTCTGTCCTGACTACTGCCTTCGATTTACACTGCGGACTGCAGGGTTCACAACTTGAATTCAGCTTTGCTTCTACACTACGGACAGCATTAAATGTAGCCTTGATTTATTCAAGGCAGAGACAATTGTACTCTATGTCCTCAGATTTTTTTAAAGGATGTGACAAAAAGCATTCCTCGATGTTTGTGTCGACTACTGCCTTCGATCTACACTGCGGACACCAGGGTTCACAACTTGAATTCAACTTTGCATCTACACTACGGACAGTAGGAAATTCAGCCTTGATTTATTTAATGCAGTCACAATTGTACTGTATGTGTTCAGATTTTGTTAAAATAAGTGACAAAAAGCATTCGTCAATATCTGTGTTGACTACTGCCTTCGATGTACACTGCGGACAGCAGGGTTCACAACTTGAATTCAGCTTTGGATCTACACTACGGACAGCATGAAATTCAGCCTTGATGTATTTAAGGCAGAGACGATTGTACTCTATGTCCTCAGATTTTGTTAAAGGATGCAACAAAAACATTCCTCAAAGTCTGTACTGACTACAGCCTTCGATCTACACTGCGGACAGCAGGGTTCACAACTTGAATTCAGATTGGGATCTATACTACAAACAGCATGGAATTTAGCCTCAATTTATTTAATGCATGTACATTTTGAAAGAGAGAACACGAAAACCTGCTCTCTCTTTTAAAATGCAAAGCAAATTGCTTTTCCCCTTGGGGATCTGCATATTCGCATTACGGCCATCTCCTCACCACTATTTAGGCCACCTGGCCTTTTAGTCTGATTTTCAATGATGTGCTGCGACTCTAATCTGCATAGCTGTAAGAGTCTATTCCCTCCTCTTACATTCAGGGGCACTTGATCCATACAGAAAAAACTTAAAAGATCTCTATTGCTGTCATGGAATTTCTCAAAATGCCTCGCCACTGGGTATGTGGATCTCTGTTCTGTATGGCCCCGAGATGTTCCAAAATTCTTATTTTGGTGGGGTGGATTGTACTTCCTATGTAACGCAAGCCACACGGACATACCAAACAGTATACCGTGTGGCTTGTGTTGCAATTCATCAGGCTTTTGATCTTCATCGGTTCTTTAATGCCTGGTATTTGATACTGTAACACTTTTCGGCTATGCTTACAAGCCCTGCATTTAAGACATGGGTAAAACCCGGCCAACCTATCAAAGGGGGTGGATACCCTACTTTCCTTTTCACAGTGACTCTGTACCTAACTACTCCGTAGGGATCTCGCTCTTCTGAAGGTGAGAAGAGGTGCCCTTGGTAAATCCTTACCTATTATTCAGTCTGACTTTAAAATGTGCCAGTTGTTGGCAAAGATCCGCCTGATATTCATGGCATCACTGGAGTAGTTGGTTATCATCCTCAGGGTGTCACCTTTGCATTGTTTAAGTTTCTCTTTCTTAGTGCTAGATTCACCTGACACTATCAGATCTTCTCTTTGAATCCTATCCACTTTAGATTTGGCATTCTCTAGAATATCCCTATGTCCTGTGGCTTGCGTTACATAGGAAGTACAATCCACCCCACCAAAATAAGAATTTTGAAACATCTCAGGGCCATACAGAACAGAGATTCCCACATACCCAGTGGCGAGGCATTTTGAGAAATTTCATGACAGCAATAGAGATCTTTTAAGTTTTTTCTGTATGGATCAAGTGCCCCTGAATGTAAGAGGAGGGAATAGACTCTTACAACTATGCAGATTAGAGTCGCGGCACATCATTGAAAATCAGACTAAAAGGCCAGGTGGCCTAAATAGTGGTGAGGAGATGGCCGTATATTTGTAAATGCTCCCTGTACATTACTGAAGGTACTCTCACAGTGGCTCTTCATATGTGTTTTTGAACAGTTTATCTGTATATGAATACATAAATGAAACACGTGCAGTTAGAATTGTTGATGTAAATTAGGCCCATCCGGGGCATGCATTCTTCAATGTATACTTGTAGCTGATGAGTTACTATAAGCCCATCCAGGGCGTTATGTTTTACTTTATTTAACACATAGTCACATGCCAAAATTATAGCAGCAGATGTATGCTGTGTATGATGTGGCTGACTTTTGCTTTACTATTTTGCACGTTTAGTAATGGCCGACACCTTTGCGAAGGTAGCTGGGTGTCCTTTGTTTATGTTTCAAACATTATTGTGTGTATACATACTTACCTCATGGTGGCGCCGACCACTATTGATAAAGGCGGCAAGCTGAAATGCGTCTTGAGGTGTACTTTAAACCCAATAAATATCAGGGGTTTAAATTGTTCCTGTGAGTGCTTTTTGCATTTTCTGCGAGTGAGCTGTTGGATTGTTGTGGATCCGTGCGGGGTCTGTCACCGCGCTTCAGAGCACCCAGTCGCGAGTGAAGAGCGGGAATGGCCGACAGCGGAGCAGAGTATATATATATATATATATATATATATATATATATATCAAAACAAAGGTTGCCCCACTGGAAGGCCTCACACGAGGGGGTAACATAATTTATTTATTCCCCATTGTTGGAAATGTCAAGCCCCAGTGGGCAGAGTACAACATGGTAGGAGCCGCAATGACACCAATATTTACCCGCGGCCCAGGACCCCCTCGTTCAATTCACTGCTCAGAGTCCCGGGCAATGTAGATTTGCTTTATCAAAGCGGCGGGACCTTCCGCGATCGGACCAGCCACATATCACATCAAAACAAAGGTTGCCCCATTGGAAGGCCTCACTTGAGAGGGTTACACATAATTTATTTATTCCCCATTGTTGAAAATGTCAAGCCCCAGTGGGCAGAGTACAACGTGGTAGGAGCCGCAATTACACCAATATTTACCCACGGCTCAAGCCCCCCCTCATTCAATTCACTGCTCAGAGTCCCGGGCAATGTAGATCTGCTTTATCAAAGTGGCGGGACCTTCCGCGACCGGACCAGCCACATATCACATCAAAACAAAGGTTGCCCTATTGGAAGGCCTCACTCGAGGGGGTTACACATAATTTATTTATTCCCCATTGTTGAAATACTACCTTTCTTTGGGAAAGTTATCGAATATCTGGTAAACAAACGTGTGTCCTCTTATGTTGAAACCCATGCCCTTCTTGACCCGTCACAGTCTGGATTCCGTGCCGCTCACGGCACGGAAACCGCAGTAATAGAAGTATTGGACAACATCCGACTTTCCTTGGATAGGAGCTAATCAGCCATTTTGGTTTTATTAGATCTCTCTGCCGCCTTTGACACCATCTCCCACAGCATTTTGAAACATCGTCTGTGGGAGGTTGGTGTCAGAGGTAACGCCTTGGCTTGGTTCGCAGACTACCTCGGGGATCGTAGTGCCTATGTCAGGATGAACTTGCATGCATCTCCCACTATTCCGCTATCCATAGGGGTCCCGCAGGGATCCATCCTAAGTCCCTTGTTGTTTAATCTTTATCTCCGTCCTCTGGCCCATATTATAAAATCTTACGGATTCTCTACTGTGTCTTATGCAGATGATTCTCAGGTACTTATTACCTGTAAATCTAACCCTCAGGATACTTGTTTAAATTTCAAACGATGCATGATTCACATCCAAAGTTGGATGAGTGAGAGCATGCTCCAACTTAACTGCAGTAAGACTGAGATCCTTCTTTTCGGTAAGGCTAAGACCTTTTGGTCCCAAGATTGGTGGCCTCAAGAACTAGGGCCTTGCCCCCAGCCTAAAGAGACTGTAAGAGATCTGGGGATCACGCTTGATGGGGATCTCTCTATGAAGGCCCATGTACATCAGGTTGCCGGGACGTGCTTTGGGATCTTGCGACAACTGCGTAACATCTTTAAATGGCTCCCAACTGAAGCTAGAAAGCCGCTGGTTCAGGGTCTGATTGTCAGCAGGTTTGATTATGGAAATGCCATGTTTGCCTCCATTAACGAGAATCTGCTGACAAAATTACAAACTATTCAGAACGCGGCAGCAAGACTAGTGTTGGGCTTGCCTCCAAGATCTGCCTCTAAACCAACTCTGAGGAAATTGCACTGGCTTCCTGTGCGCCAAAGATGTCAATTTAAAATCCTGAGTTTAACTCATAAACTTCTCCACGGTGTTGGTCCTTCATATCTAAAAGAAAAACTGGCCTGGTATATCCTGGGTAGAGATCTCCGCTCTAGCTCTAAGTTCCTGCTGTCCCAGCCCAGAGCACGGACGTCAAGGCATGGTTGCAGGTCTTTTTCATACGTGGCTCCACGGCTATGGAATAAGCTACCCACCCGTCTTCTGTCTTTATCCAATCACCTAGAATTTAGGAGAGGATTGAAAGTGTGGCTTTTTCCTAAATAAGGGCCACCGTTTGTTCCTCACTCTGGTAGATCATTGCCTTTTCTCTGCAGAGCGCCTTGAGACCTCTTTGGTGATAAGTGCGCTATATAAGAGAATTTGACATTTGACATTTGACATTTAAACACTCGTTTGCCGCTGGTAGTGGCACTGCAGCCCGCCATGCTCTACTCCATCTCGCGCCAAACGCGTTTTGGGCGTGCCTACCGCCCTTGATCACTGGCTGAAACAACAGGAGACGCAGGCTGATTACTTGCACATAATTTATTTTGAAAATTAAGTCCCACCCATTTAGGCGTCATCAGGGAGCATTATGGTCTTTGCAGTTCCCCGTTGGACAATGTGCAAATCCTCAGTGGTTGCCAGTATTCCCCGTTGTTGAAAATGTCAAGCCCCAGTGGGGGGAGTACAACGTGGTAGGAGACGCAATGACACCAATATTTACCCGCGGCTCAGGCCCCCCTCGTTCAATTCACTGCTCAGAGTCCCGGGCAATGTAGATCCGCCTTATCAAAGCTGCGGGGCATTCCGTGACCGGACCAGCCGCATATCACATCAAAACAAAGGTTGCCCCATTGAAAGGCCTCACTCGAGGGGGTTATACACTCGTTTGCCGCTTTTAGTGGCACTGCAGCCCGCCATGCTCTCCTCCATCTCGTGCCAAACACGTTTTGGACATACCTCCTGCCCTTGATCACTGGCAGAAACAACAGGAATTGCAGGCTGATTACTTGCACATAATTTATTTAGAAAATTAAGTCCCGCCCATTTAGGGGTCATCAGGAAGCCTGAGCCGCCGGTAAATATATATTTTTTTAAATGTATTTATTATTTATTTATTTATCATTTTTTATTAAAGAGGATGCAATACAACAACACAATACAAGATATAAGCTCCATATCAAGACACCGTGCAAAGTGGCAGGTCACATCCTAACATAGCCATATTCAGTACAGTAGATGGCGAAAAGGCAGCAGACAAGTCCTGAAACATTGATGTGGCAGCGCAGCGCTCCTTAGAAAGAAAGTCACCTGGGCTGGCTAGCATGGGAGGCGGGAGCCCCAGGAGCAAAGGCGCAGGAGCAGTCAGGAATCAGATAGTCCGGGACTTAGCATAAACCAGCACCAGCGGCCGCCGCGGGCCAAGAGCGGGCGGGGAGCGTGGGGGAGGCAACGCCGGGAGGGATCTACAGGTAGCGCATTCACTGGGCAGGAGCAAAATAGGGAATCAGGCATTGGCCACCACCGCAGCCGCCGCGGGCACAGAGCCGGCGGGGAGCGCAGAGGAGGCAGCTCCGCCAGGAGAGGAGCGGGAAAGAAGGTAAGCAACCAGGGGGCCCCAAATGTCGACAGGCCAAGATCTAGCAGGCATCAGGTCCCAAAACTCAGAAAGGAGCGTTTGACAACGGGAGGCATCATCCAGCCAGCTTGCCACCACAGGGGCGGGCTGATGGCCCCAGCAGATAGCAACCCTGCATCTCGCCAGCACCAGGAGCATAGCGACCAGCCGACGGGAAGCGCCAGGACACGGCTTGGTAAAGCCAAGGAGACAGAGAAAGGGGTCCGGGCGCACAGCTGCACCGGTAATTTCAGAGATAATGGAGCAGACCTCTAGCCAGAACACCTGCACCCTAGGGCAGAGCCAGGACAGATGACCAAAGTCCGCAGCTGGTGCAGAGCATCGCTTACAGGAGTCCTCCGGACTGAGCCCCAAGCGATGAAGATGCACTGGAGTGCGATAAAACCTGTGCAAAAACTTGAAATGAATCAAGCGGAGCCGATAGTTTGGGGAACGTTCGGTAGTTTGGTTGCAGCAGTAAAGCCAGTCGGCGTCCGAAATATCCACGCCGAGATGCGCACTCCACGCCTCGCGCGCCCGGGTCGAGGAGATGGGAGAAGCCACCAAAGCGAAGGCATACAATCTAGTGACAAGCTTGTGTGGGGACGCCGAAGTGTACACGAAGTCCAGTGCCGGGAAAGTGGGCGGAGGGTGCGGAAAGGTCGGGTGCAACTTCCGGCAGGTGGCACGCAGCTGATAAAAAAGGAGAGTGTCCATCAAGGAAGGGGACTCAGGAAGGGAGTAGAAGGAATTATCCAGGTACAGATACGCAACGGTCTTGAGGCCCCGCAACGCCGCATGCCGAGACATACTAGAGGTCTGCAGGGGCGGAAAATCCGGGTGGTCTACAATGGGTACGGCGTTAGCGGACAAAAAAGAGAGACCTGAAAGGCGGCGCAGATATGACCACGCCCAGTGCAGCGTCTCCATAGTATTTACCTCCACCCGGGGCCGCACCGCAGGAGCGAATAATGCCGTGGAGGGGGAGGCAACATCCGATTCCACCGCGACATGGGGTTGGTAAGGGGTGCGATGCAGCCAAAAATGAAGAAAACTTGCTTGAACGCAAAGAGCGTACAGACGAAAATCCGGGGCACCCAGCCCGCCCGCCGACATAGGCAGGGTTAGGATGTCGTAAGCAATCCTGGGCTGTCGCCCGGCCCAGACCAGCGATACCACCAGCGAGCGGAGCCGACGGAAAAAATAAGATGTGAGAGGGATAGGTATGTTAGAGAAAAGATAAAGGAATTTGGGGAGGACCCCCATCTTGGCTATAGCAACACGACCCGCCAGGGATAGCGGCAGTCGTCTCCACTGGGCGATTCTAGACTCAAACCAATCCACCACGTGGCCAAAGTTGGATTGCCAGAGCTCGTCCGGGTCCCTGCTCAGCCAAATGCCCAAGTAACGCGTGGGGCCAGACGCCCACTCAAAAGGAAAGTCAGGCGCAAACGGGTGAGTGGCATCTGTCAAGGGAAAGAGCACGGACTTACTCCAGTTGATCTGGATGCCTGAGAGCCTGCCAAACCGAATAACCTCCCGCACCAGGGGGCTGAGATTGTCCTGGGGATGACGAACATAAAGAGTGACGTCATCAGCATACATGGAGACCAGGAGGGAGCGGGATGAAAAACCAATACCCCTGTGAGTGTGGTGCTGCCGCAGCCGGGCAGCTAGGGGTTCCATAGCGATGGCGAAAAGCATAGTCGATAATGGGCCCCCTGCCTGGTTCCGCGAGAAACGGCAATAGGATCAGACACCAGTCCATTTATACGAAGCCGAGCAGTGGGGTCAGTATATACGATTCGAATGTTCTGCAAACAATGGGCGCTAAAACCCAATCGAGACAGGACATAAAAAAGGAAGGGCCATTCCAGGGTGTCAAACGCCTTCGTGGCGTCAAGCAATGCCGCCACGGCTGGAAGATCAGGGTTAATTTGGTGTAATACAGAGAAAATGGTGCGGAGATTATGGGAGGTATCCCTACCGGGGATGAAGCCAGATTGATCGGGGAGGGCAATGGTGGGCATTAGTTATAAAAGGCGAGAGGCAATCAGCAATCTATATTAATAAGGGAGAGGGGGCGATAGGAATCACACCGATCAGCAGGTTTGTTGGGCTTAAGAAGAAGGGTCAGCAAGGCCTCGCGGAGAGATGGCGGAAGCGTGCCCATATCTAAAGATTCGTTGAACATAGCAGCTAGATGCGGAACCAGGAGAAAGTCAAACGTTTTATAAAAGGAGGCAGGCAGGCCGTCTAGGCCCGGTGCCTTGTCGCTCGGGCGGCTGCTGATAGCTGCGAGTATCTTCGAGAAGGGCTCGTCGAGAAATTTACGATGATAATCTGCCAGCCAGACCAGGGTGATGGACTCAAAGTATTGTTCAAACTCCACCGAAGGGGGAGAAGAACCCGCGGAGTAGAGACAGGAATAGAAGGCAACGAAACTGGCCTTGACCACCTCCGAGGACATGGTGCGATCCGAGCCCCCATCACTGAGGGCAGTGATGTAAGAAGCAGCCAGCGGCGGGTGCAATAAATTAGCAAGGGTACGCCCCGGGCGGTACCCCTCCCCAAAACGGCGGGCTCGGCCTTCCCTGCCCAGAAAGGACAGCTCACGGCCAGCTTCGTCCGAGAATTCGGTGTGTTTTTGGCGCAGGAGCGCCAACGCGTCAGGGCTAGGGCTATTCAGTAGAGCAGCATCCAAATCACGAATCTCTCCCTCCAACCTGGCTAGCGTGGAGCGAATAGACCGGAGAACGCCAGATTGCTTAGAGATGCACTCACCCCGAATAAATACTTTAAAGCTCTCCCAGAGGGTAGAGGCAGAGTCGACGGATCCCACATTAAGCTCAAAGTAGTTAGTGATGGCGGTCTGGATTTCGACACAAAATACAGAATCCCTAAGGGCGTTAAGGAAAAGACGCCAAGAAAAGGCCTGTCGCTGAGAACAGGGGGGTCGAATGAGAAGCCGGACCGGCGCATGATCGGAAAGGGTGCGGGCCATATGGGTGGCATCAATGATCCAGGACAGGACGTCTGGCGAGGCTATCCAGAGGTCGATTCTCGACCAGCAGCCTCTCGCACCCGTAACGCAAGTGCCCTCGCGGGCTTCCGGGCGAAGATGACGCCAGGCGTCAAAGAGCAAATTGTCGGCCAAGATGGAGGACAGAGCAGTGGCGGCCCGCGGGTGAGACAGGTGAGAGCCCGATCGGTCTAGCGTCGTGGAGAAGGCAACGTTAAAATCCCCGCCTCAGATCACAGCCACGGGACCACAGGAGGAAATCAGATGCCAGACGTGGTGGAAAAAATCTGGATCGTCGGAGTTCGAGCCATACACCGCGGCAATGGTGACCGGCTGTGCCAGCAGGAGACCATGCAAGATCACGTATCTACTCTCCGGGTCTGTGAGGGCATTGGAAGTCTGCCAAGGGAGACCACGGCGCAGCAGAATTGAGACCCCCTGGCATAGGAGGAATAAGTGGAAGAGTGGGATTCCCCCCAGTAACACGCATGAAGCCTGGAAACCGAGCTGGGAAGTAAGTGGGTTTCTTGTAGAAGACAGATGTCCACGCAGTGGCGCTGTAGATGGGCATGGGTCAGGCGAGCTTTGCGGTGATCATTCAGGTCACAGACATTCCATGTCCAGCACGTTAGATTAGCCATGAGAGGGGAAATAAAGGGCAGCACAGCGCGGGGGACGCTACAGGGGACCCAGCCGTGTCCAACACCCGGTCACAACGGGGCGGTCGGAAGGCCTAATGGAGGGTGTATGACGGGCAGCAGCCCAGGGGAGCAAAAGCCATCCCAGGGAAAGCGGACTCGCGCACCAAGGATAAGGAGGACTAAGGATGCAACATACGCGCCATCGTAATGCAGCTGACAAATTGAGAAGGGCATATGGCCACATCAGTGAGCAAACGCCAAGACATATAATGGAGCACCTTGCGCAAGAGTAAAAAAAAAAAAGCTTCAAGCATAGCACAGCGTCTATAAAGGAGCAAGTATAGACAATCAAATTCAACAGATAGGCAGCAAACCAAAGCCACCACCCCGCTAAGAAAACAAACCCCCCCAACCCCCCATTCTTAACAACCCAAGTGTTGCGCAGTATAGGAATACAGAATCTCAAGCATGGCACAGTAGTAGCATTGGAACGTGCAATGACACAAAGCATCAATAAAAAGACAATACAACCAAATCACCACTTCGCTTGAGGAACAGAACCACCCACCCACCCACCCCCCACAGATCGCAGACCAAGGTCCGCACAAAACAGAACGGTCAAAAAACCCCGCTGTGTCCCACCCCCACACCCACTCCAACCCCCCAATCAGGCTGAGAAGACCCCCCACCCCACCCAGGGAACCCAAAACTTGGACAGGGCAACCAAACAAAAGAAGTGGGAATCATCCCAGGTGGGGCATGGCAGGACTCTGCGAACACCGAGAGAAGTGAAAACAATATGTCTACACTACACAGCAATCCTGGAAAAGAGCAAGGACAAATACCAACTGTGGAGAGGAGAGAGAATTACGAAAGAACAACCCTGATGATCGGGAAAAAATCACAGACATTCAGTGTACAATACGCAGTACGGGAGGCCCCCACCGACGGTGGGAGGAAAAGAAAAAAAAAACCCTGGTCGTGCATGGAGTCCATGGCCGGTACCAATTCACAAAGCAAACACAGTAGTGTCCAGACAGACAAATCAATCATTGTCACTCAGATGGTTGGTGGCTTCATGTGATGATCCGGAGGGGGAGTTTCTGGATTCCTTGTCCAGGCGCTTGGCGAAAGCGAGTGCTTCTCTTGGGTCAGGGAAGACCAGCGTCTTGGAGCCCTGGCGGACCCTCAACTTCGCCGGATAGGCCAGGGAGTAGGATACCTTGTGTTTCTGGAGGATTCGCTTGGCTGGTAGAAATTCCTTCCTCGCGGCCTGAACAGTCATGGTGTAGTCAGGATAAAATGAGAGGGTATTGCCTTGGTGTGTGATGGTGCCCCTGTCTCTTGCGGCCCGGAGGATGGCATCTCGGTCGCGAAAGTTCAGAATTTTAGCCACTATGGGGCGTGGAGGCATAGCAGGACGGGGACGCAGGCCAAGGGAGCGGTGAGCCCGCTCCACAACAAAGAAAGGCAAAAGTACGTCCCCAAACAGCTCCCTGAGGAGGTTTTCCATGAAGTCCTCCATCTTAGAAATATTGGTGGACTCAGGAAGGCCCGTAAGGCGGAGGTTGCTCCGACGGGAGCGAGCCTCCAAGTCCTCGTTTTTCTCGTGGATGATAGCGAGGATTTTGTCCATTTGGAGCAGCTTCTGTCTATCCTGGGTGGCCGCATCTTCAGCATCAGAGACCCTAGTCTCGACATGGAGGAGCCTGTTGTCGTGGGAGTCAACTCGGGCCTTCACAGAGTCAAGGCAAGCGGAGAGCTGTTCCAGCTGAGAGGCGATACCGGTGACGGCCGTCTTCACCTCCAGCATGATAGCCTTAAGGTCATCATCACGGCCGGGAAGAGCATCCCCCCCTCCGAGCCCGCACCAACCTGACGGGAAGACCTGCGAAGTTCAAAGGCGATCTTGGGCTGTTTGGGGTCCGACTTCCCCATAGTGGAGCAAAGCGCCATGGGTCCAGCAGGCAAAGAGGGGACGACCAGGCCCAAGGTGGAAGAGGAAGTTCAGGAGGATCACGCCAGTGATGGAGAGGTCAGGGAAACTAGTACACCCGCAGAGTAACAACCCTCGTCACGCGGTGCATCAGTGTAGGTAAGTGGGAGATGTACCAACCAGGTGGAGCCGTCCACGCACGGCCAGCCACTTCAGGGAGGGCGCACATCAAGCGCCGGGGACCCCGGGTCGGGGTAGCGGGCGAAATCAGAGGGCCCGATGACTGTCCGTGTGTGGGCGGATGTGTAAACCAGGCCAATGACACCGCTGACCGCAGGAGGCCCAGCACCCAGGACGCCAGCCCCAGGACCCGGCCAGACCTCAACAGGAAAGCAGCGGCAGGCGCGGCAAGAGGGTGAGGTATCAAGGGTGAGCTTCAAAAGGCGACACCACCCCCAGCTTCACGGGGGGTGCGCCTGCAGTTAAGTCGATGCCACAGAGCAGAGGAAAGATGCCACAGTAGAAAGGCTTCCAGGTAAGGGTGGCGGACGGCGATGGCAAGCACAGCACTAGAGCGGGAGTTCCAGGCGGTAGAAGACGAGGTATAAAAATCCCTAGTGGCAGGCGTCGGCCGTCAACAGGCCAGGCAGCAGCAGGAGGCCAACATGTGAAGCACCTGGCCAAGTCCCGGACCGCAACCAGACCAAGGCGCCCAGCGGTCGTCCCCCAAGGCTTGTGGAGACGGGAAAGGAGGTGATGTCAGGCTCTGCCCAGGGCAGCACACCGCCGCCAGGATGGGGCCTCTCCGCGAGTCAGGAGTGCTCTTCAGCAGGGCCAGGGACCCCTCCGGGTCAGGCAGCACGACAGCTGGGATCACGGCGCCGCCGCAGCCAGCCCCGCACCGGAGGCCTCCACCCCCGGGTCAGCACGATGGCCGCAGTGTGCGAGAGTCAGCGCCCATAAGGGAGAGACACAGCCGGAGGGGGCTGAGGGGAGCCACCACGCCGCCACCCCAACTCCCAGCGGGACCCGGCCCAACACCAGGCCGCGGCCGAGGTGAGGGCTAGGCCCCAGCTAGGCCGCAGCCCCGTAAGAACAGATCAGGCGGCAGGAAGCCCCCAGCCCTCCCCGGCGGACCCCCCCGCAGGGCGCCACTCACCGTAGGTTGGCCGATGATCCACCGCGGACGCCTCTCCAGCACCGCGGTCCGCGGCTGATAGCCTCGAGAAGAATGCAGGTAATCACGGAGCGTGAGGCCCAGCGCCAGCCCAGAGGTCCAGATCTCCACTCCGGCAGCTCCAAAATCTGCCAGAAGGGAAGAAGGCAGATACCCTCTCTCCCACAAGTTGGTAGGAGGAAGCGTAGTGTAGCCAGGAAGACGGAGGCTGCAGGATCTTATCGGATTAGGAGCTTGGCCGGCAGAGCCCACTCAGAGTACGGCCATCTTGCAGCCGGCCAAGCCACGCCCCCTGAGCCGCCGGTAAATATTGGTGTCATTGTAGCTCCTACCACGTTGTACTCCGCCCACTGGGGCTTGACATTTTCAACAACGGGGAATACTGGCAACCATGGGGGATTTGTACTTTGTCCAACAGGGAACTGCAAAGACCATAATGCTCCCTGAGAACCCTTAATGGGCGGGACTTAATTTTCAAAATAAATTATTTGCAAGTATTCAGCCTGCGTCTCCAGTTGTTTCAGCCAGTGATCAAGGGTGGGAGGTACGCCCGAAATGCGTTTGGCACGAGATGGAGTAGAGCATGGCGGGCTGCAGTGCCACTACCAGCGGCAAACGAGTGTGTAACCCCATCGAATGAGGCCTTCCAATGGGGCAACCTTTGTTTTGATATAAGTACACACGCACATATACCTTTTATATCAGGGATGGCAACACGAGACTTTAAGCAAGAGCCAATGAAGCTCTTTCAGACATCACTGAAGAGGTCCACCTTTCCAGCTGCATAGGTTAATTGGTTAATCTTGATTCACCAAGGAAACTGGATATGGAGACATAGTTTGCGCATATTGAATTGTACAGGTTCAAGTGTAAATATGCACTTTGCAACAAGAATATCATACACATGAACACAATTCCTTATTAACAGTCGGAAGGCACAGACACTTGACACATTAAGCAGGAAACAAGTACATTGGTAAAAATTGACAAATTGATGGAACAAGAACTCATGGAAATCACAGAATAAGTGAACAGAAAGAAGTAGGAGGAAACAGATATATGGCACAAGGTGACACATAAAACAAACACAGGAGCATGTGGACACCTGGGGAATACAAGGATCAATGGCCACACAACCACCCCTCCAGAGACTCCCACCATTGAGAGGACCCACAACGAGGAAGCAGTCTGCACATTTTGGACAGTGACGCTCTCATACTGAGACGGTGTGACCCTGGCACCCACATAAACTGAAGCACAAGACTCCATCATAACCAAAGTAAATGGTTTTTAAAAAAATGTTTGTATTGTTTTTACATATTGACAACCAAGACGCTGCACATCATTCAGAAGGGACAGGAAAAGGAGACATAGTTACATCACCAGCAGTTTGAGTGGTTAAATATTCCAAAGTCAGCTGAAGATCTCAAATATACATATGTTAGCAGGTCATAGTAGTGGTAGTAGTCTGGGTACATGCAGGTACATCTCACATAGAGCATTAGTCAGGTTAATGTGGTCATCAAGTAGCTCTTCACTCAGTAGTTTCTGGCTCTATAGACCTTAGGTAGGCACAAAAGGGTGACCAAATATCCTTGGGGTGTGAGGCGAGAGGTTGGAGATGTGCATAATCGTCTCCAACTCTCTCACATCGGCTCATGCTCCCAAGCCAGTCCATGCAGCAGGCGGGCGAGGTCGTCCCCAATGCAGTGCTATCACCCGCTTACCCAGTAGAAGTGCTAGGGAGACGAGCCGGCGGTTGGAATGTGGTATATTAAGGGTGTAGCCCAGCAGTGCCACCAGTGGATCGGGCACAATTTCAATGTCAGTCATGGCAGAGATATGTTTGAACACTGCTACCCAATAGTCTTGTACAACTGGGCAAGTCCAAGTGAGGTGTGCAAAGTCAGATTCCTTCCCCTTGCACTTCATGCACTTGTCAGATCTAGTGTGATTGAATGCTGTAATAGCAGCTGGCGAAAGGTAGTAGTGGTGCAAGAATTTAAAGTGTAAGAGTTTGTGTATTTTACTAGTTGATATGTGCTTTGTTTGTGTGCAACAGTATGTCCTCATTTTGTCTGTTATTGTCACCCCTAGTTCCGCAGCCATATCTCCCGCACCCGTCCAGTAGTGTAAGGCCTCAATGCGATAGAAGCGCAATATAATCTTGCGGTCATATGGGCTCCCCCAGTACTTACTATGGTCAGTGTTAAGTTCAGTTAGTAATAGGTAGGTGGGTACCAACGATCTCCAAGTGTTGCAAAAGCGTCTAAGAATGAAACGGTCCGACCAACTCCCCAGACTGTATGGGTCCCCTGAGGGAAGCCTGGGAATCCGATGTCGGGCTACTGTAGGACAATGACTGGGCTGAAGCCTTACAGAGCCCCAGAGAAATAGCTATCAGAGCGTGTTTTAGGCTTGTTCAGCTCCGCATTCGCCATAAATCGTATGCCTCACGAATGGTACAGTTCCGCATTGGCAGATGTGTGTCCAAACAGTGTGCAAGAGGCTGTGATGAGGAAGGGTCCTTCTTTCACAGTGGTGGCAGAGAGGGTCCGCTGGAGTATAGATGGCACATTCTGGGACTAACGGAGAGATCACATGGCCACAGTGGGCCAAGACCTGGCTGACCTTGGCGGGGGTAGCCAAGAGGAATACTGGCCGGGCGAGGGGGGCAGCAGAGGCCCCAACACTGGAACCCTGGAAGAGTGACATGGATTGGTGCCATAGGGCGGAATAAGTGGTCTACCAAAGCCGGGGCTGCCCACGCAAATAGGCAATGATATGGGGGAATGGGCAAAGTATAGAGGCCAATGGGTAGGGCCATGAGGTGTATCTTAAAGTTTTGCAAAGCGAAAAGTGAGGATAACAGCACCCTGAACTGTAATGGTGCTAGCAGCAAGCAATTGGGATCGGTACCAGATGCGCTATGGCGTTCATGTGACATTTGTTTACCCACAAAATGTATGACGTCCAGCTGAAGCTTGTTCTTATGTTTAATAAAAAGAATAAAAAAAAAAAAGAATTAAACGGTCCATATATGACACGTTCCCTTCCCATGGGCACTCCACCAAAGGCCTTTCTTAGAACAGGTCCCTCATAGTGTATAAGTTATGACGTTGTAGTGTACGTTGAACTAGTTTTTCCAGGGTGAGTGGGAGCCAAGGATTGCCGGGTATCGGAATAGCACTGGAGTATAGAGGACCGCCCCCCACATACATCGGAGGTACTGCCATGCCCAGCACGCAGTGGATACCGTCTGTATGTCTTCGGTGTCTAGTGGTATGCCCTTGGGTAAGATCTGAGAGGGTAATATTCCCTCCAGCATCGCCCGCTCTGGGAACAGGTATGGTGTCTGGGCATCTGATTGGTACCAGTAATACGTGTAGTGGCACTGGAATGCCAAGTAGGAAAGGTGTAAATCCGTGACTCCAAGTCATCCACGTTCCAGGGGAAGTGCGTGTATCACACCGAATATGTGGGTGCGCTCCTGCCCCCAGATCAGTCGTATTGGGGTGCTATGGAGTGTACGGAAAAAGGTTTGTGACAGTGGTACAGGGATGTTAGTAAACAGGTAAAGGAAACAGGGCAGGACAATCATTTTTATTATGGCCACTCATCCAGCCATGGATAGAGGGAGTCGGATCCAACGATCCACTTGCGCATTAGGATCTGCTATTGCCATGCCATAATTGCGCTGTGGAATTTGTTCTTTGTCACTATGGATATGCATACCCAAGTATTTTGTACCACCCACGGCCCACTTAAGGGGAAATTCCGCCTGTGGTGGGTCAGTAGTCTCCGTCAGTGGAAACAGTTCCAATTCAGCCCAGCTTATGCGGAGGCCAAAGAGTTCACTAAATCACCCTATTTCCTTCATAAGTGGGGGGACGTTGAGGTGAGGGTCCCGGATAAGTAAGAGGATGTCGTCCGCATATAGCGACATCAGGAGAGGCCCATGAGTAAGCTGTAGTCCACGATGCAGATGACATTCCTGCACTGCCTGAACCAGGGGGTTCATCGCCATAATGAACAGGAGTGGAGACAATGGGCATCCCTGTCTAGTGCTGCGCATAATCGGAAATGCATCTGACAAGGCGCCGTTCACCCGTATCCCAGCCATTGGGTTGGTATATAATAGCATGATCAGTGCAGTGAACGGGGAAGGGGGGATACAGAGTTTAAACAGAACTGCCCTCAGAAAGGGCTACTCAAGAGAATCAAAGGCCTTTTCTGCATCTAACAGGGCCACTGCTGCAGGGTTGGGAGGGAGATTTTATTGAGCACCGCAAAGACGGTTCTAGGACTAAGGAAGGTGGATCTATGTGGGACAAAGCCCGACTGGGCTGGGACGATCAGCTGTTCCATCAACAGCACCAGCTGAGTTGCTAGTACTTTAGCCAGTTGTAGGAAAGTAGGATCTGTTTCTTATGGTTACGCCCACTTTTTGCTTGATGTCTCACTATGTTTGACTAGTCTGACTGGGATCCTGCTAATCAGGACGCCAGTCTATCTGCTTTCTCCTTTAAATTGACATACATGTACTTTGGTACACTCCAGATTGGATACTGGGGTATCCTTATCAGTCCCTAGTATATGGTACCCATGTACCCAGGGCATAGGTACCCCAGAGGCCTCCCAAGGGCTGATGCATGTATTATGCCACCCATGAGAGGCCATGCAAAATGGAACTACAGGTCTGCTACTGCAACCTGTGTAAGCTGGTGCTTGCACCACTTACTTTAGATGTAGGGTAACTATATCTATTGGTCACTACACTTAAAACTTCTGTCACCCCTATAGCAGGCCTTATCAATCCTGAAGGCAGGGTGCTGGGTTTTGTGTGAGAGGGTGCCCCTGCATGAGCAGAACCTCTCTGCAGCCTTCAGAGATCATTCTCTCGGGTTGTCTGTGACTCAGCCGGACATATAGGTCAAGGTGCATTATAACCTCGCGGTAAATGCTATCTCGAAAATGGCTGCATAGAAACACATCATGTTTGGTATCAAACACCTTGGAATCATACCTCAACAAAGGTAACCGGTGTGGGAGGTATGATTCCACCCTCTCGAAGCGAACTTCATGGGGTCACTTGTCTAGCCGGTGCCAGCCTTCTCGACCTAGACACGGGGAGGTGTGACCACCTCCCAGACAGGGTTTAGTGTATTGGGGCTGGGTGGGTGCACTCAGAGTGGTGGACAGGCCGGTCTTTCTTCATGATGTCCTCACACACCCCGGGGGATGTCATGCTTCATCATAGGGCATTTGCCCCTCGTCAGGCCGGCGCTGCAATGCCTGACGGGCTCCCGTATTCGGGGCTCTTTATCGGAGATCTTTTTGAAGAAGCTGTTAGGTGCGTGCGGGTGTGGGGGCTGGGTAGTGCACAGGAGAGTGAGATAAAGTAAATTAGGTCTGGAGCAGTCCTACTTAGGTCAAGTTTTAATGGTTCAGGTAGCTCTAGCCTGGTTAAAAACGATGCGAGTGCCACTATGTGGGAGTGATGTTCCTAAGGGGCCCAGAGCTAGGGTAGGACAAATGCAAGTCAGCTGCCTACACCTCTCCCGGAGCAAAGACGTGCTCCGTTTTCCCCATCAGCCTTAGACTGTGTATCTAGGGGTCTACAGTACTCCCCAGTACAAGTCTACTAGGGTACTCCCTACCGCATCTGGTAATTAACTCTAAGATTTTCAATACCAGACGGTAGTGCACCATTCACATTTAGTTACTTCCGTCCTGATGAAGTACCAACTGACCCGTTAGGGGCATCCTGGGCACGAAACATGTTGACCGACTTCACCTTGACAGCCCCTTAGGAACATCACACCATTTACGGGAGCCCGTCAGGCATTGCAGTGCCGGCCTGACGAGGGGCAAACGCCCTATGATGAAGCATGACATCCCCCGGGGTGTGTAAGGGCATTACGAAGAAAGACCTGCCTGTCCCCCACGCCTAGCCAGGAACTGCACACCCATATCAGACTTCGCTTCCTTGGGAGCCTGTGTGCAGGACCTGATAATTCGGCTCCCTGTCCCTCTTTTGTTAAAATACACTCTGAGAGTGCCTGAAAGTCTGCACCCAAGGAATAATTCAACTTTCATGTCCCTGTGCATAGTCCAGCTCAAACCAGTTCTGGGAGCCATTCGCTCCTGCTCTGGCACGAAACTAGACAGAGGACATGGGAGTAACCTCCCCTCAGAACTGCCCCTCCCCTAGGAGGGTCCCCTGAATCTGTCCAACCCTCTTCCGTGGGTACAAAAGGGCTTACCTGGCTTTAAGACTTTAGATTTTAAGTGGAGGAGATTCTACAAGAAGAAACCACTGACCTTCGACTGTCTGGACACCCTGGACTTCACTGGACCTCGACTGGGCTCGACTTCACCCCCCCCCTTTCCGTCCAACGCTTAGTTTGTGCCCTTGCTCCATACAAGCTCCGTGCAGGACATGTGGTGCACTAAAGACAACTGAAGAATCTACCTTGGAGTCACCCCCTGCCCTAGCAGGCAACTGACCAGCCTGCTGCTCCTGCGGACTCCGAAGATTTCAGCAACACAGGAGATGGGTTTCTGAAGGTCCCTGAGGTCAATCTATCATCTCAGTAAGTTTGAGGCCAGTATCCATCGTGGGTACTGCATAACCTGAACCCTGTACACCGCGTCCCTTTGCAGTTGCATATGCTTATTGGCAATTCCCGAGCTTGTGCATTGGACTCCGTGTAGTCCTGACCCTGAGCAGTATTTGCACCAAAGAACTCTGGCCTCCTCAGACCAAGTGCTCCGTGGGCTGGTACTTTGCAATCTTGCTCGAGGTCCCCTTGCGACTACTGGTCCTTCGGCCTGTGGGTCCCCCAGTGGGTCATCTTGATTTCTCTTGTGCTTTCCTGGTTGCTCCATATGTGCCCTGATTGCTTGGTGAGTCCCCTGGACGTTGCTGGTCCACACCATAACCTGTTTGACCTTCCTGTGTGGGTTGCTTTTGCCAAGGCTTGTCAGTGCTCCCGCCGGACAACGACCCCTCAGCACTCGACATCCTTCGTGAAACAGCTTGCATCTGGCTCCTGGTTGTCCTCGACGTCTCCTGGTCCTCATGGCTGCAGAGTCAAGCATCCCTTCTTCGCACCTGAAGCACTCAACAACGGTGGGCATTCTTCTACCGAGCCCCTGGTCACTCTGAAGTGAACCAGACTCTGTCCCCTCTGCTTTCGGATTCCGTCCTTCCAGAATCCAGGCTTGGATTCCACTGGACCCTTTTCAACTTCACGGCAGCAGTACTTCTTCACAGCCCTCCATTGAGAACGAGAGCGGTTTCCAACACCATTCCAGACCTATGCACCCGGCTCCTCTGGGATAGGTAACTCGGGTACTACGGTATCCACGGGTGGGGTGGCTCTCCAACCTCTTATGTTCCAAAGGGTTTGCTCGAAGTCCTCCTACAAGGGTCCTTAAACTTTAACTTTCCAACCGCAACTTCCCAATAGAGTTGCACGGAGCACGCAGTCGTGTTTCCTCACTGCACCTGTCCTCCGTGGGGTCCCTGTGTCATCACCTTGGGTGGCTCCTTGGGGTCCCAATGATTCTACGTGCACTAGACACTGTCTCTAGTCAAGTCCTGATTGTAATACCACTATTTTAGTATATGGTTTGGTCCCTCCCTGGAGCCCACTGTGTATTGTTCCACT
Source organism: Lissotriton helveticus (assembly GCF_964261635.1). NCBI lineage: Eukaryota > Metazoa > Chordata > Amphibia > Caudata > Salamandridae > Lissotriton > Lissotriton helveticus. The sequence goes on along the minus strand of NC_136070.1, from coordinate 690,114,909 downwards.
TACAACTGTTCTGTTGATCTAGTATTGTGTGCTTTGTGTTCTATCCTCGTGTAAAGAGTAGTAGAGTGTTATATTAATAAATACATATTTTGATATAACTACTGTGTGGTTCCCCTTCATTTAGTCATTCAGGAGGTGATATTCTGGTAAAACAAGATGCTTTACATTCCTTCCAGATTAAGCCTGAAGGCTGCTCTCCACAGCTAACCACTAGGATAGCTTTTTAAAGGTTATCTTTGACCTCATACATCATAAGGGTCATTTGGACTGGTGCAAGGTGCCCATTTTAATTAGTGGACAGCATATACTAGGCCAACTTCTCGCACCAGTATCTTATTGTCTAAGTTCAGCAGTGATAGGGGGCGGTATGAAGCGCAATCGCTGGGATCTTTGCCAGGCTTCAACAGCAGGGGACCACCTCGCGAAGTGTGGGAAGCAGGGTACCCATTGTTATGGCCTCATTGTACAATGCCAGAAGGTGTGAAGCGATCTGTTGTTTAAAAGCTTTATAAAAGGCCCCGGTTAAACTATCAAGGCCAGGGACCTTGGAGCCATCTAAGGCATCAATTGCTTAGGTTACTTCCTCCAAAGTTAGCGGTTCACACAGGAATTGCCTCTAGGCTTTTGGCAGCCATACCACTGCAATGTCTGTGAGATAAGAAGCAACTGCATCGGGGTCCGAGGAGTCATGTGGAGTAATTAATTCCTGGTAATATGACCGAAATCTAGCCATGATGCGTTTTCCGCCTGTGATAGTCTCTTCGTTGGTAGTTTGGAGCTCCGCAACGTAATTAAGTGATCTATTAGGGCACAGTATGCATGCAAGAGTGCGACCAGGTTTCTCCCCTCTCATTGCGACGCGCTTCAGCGTGTTTGCCCATGTATACGATTTCTCTGTCTGCTAAATCCTGGTATTCCGTCAGTAGCTTCGCTCGTTTATGCAACCATTAAGCCCTATCGGCTATTGCCTTAAGAGCCAGATCTTGTATTTCCCCCTCCACTCTGCCAAGTTGTGTGCGGATGTCCCTAAGGATACCCACATGCTTGAAGATACATATCCTCCGAACATATGCCTTAAAGGCCTCCCACAGGATGGCCTGTGTAGACACAGATCCAGCGTTAATCTCGAAGTATTCACGGATGGACTTTGCAGTTTTCCACAGAACATCTCCATGGAATGGCCAGTTGTATTCGAGGCCACATCCATGAGGGATCCGAAGTTTCAAAAGGACAGGATTGTGGTCTGAGAGTGTCCGTGGAAGCACGGTGTTCTCAGTCACCCACATGTGGGCGATGGCCGACAGAAACCAGTAATCTAATCATGACCAAACCAAGTGGGGCGCCGAGTAAAATGTTAAGCCGTGGGTGGTGGGGTGACGGGTTTGCCATGTGTCATATAGTGCATAGCTAACAATGATATGTCAAAATAGCTTGTGCTATGCACTATGTTTACGAACAGGATGCTTTAGTCCCAGAGGGTTACGTGCAGTAGCGGATATCTGCCACTGGGTCTGAGTAGTGGGAATGACAGAGGAAAGGTATTGTTCTGTGGATTAGGATACAGGTACCTTGGGAGTATGAGCTATAACAAGAAAATAGCGGTGTGTGCCCCAATTCTTGGCGAATGTGTGCTTGGAGCAAGGGAGAAGGTATGTCTCCTGGAGAAAGGCAATTTTAATGGACTGTCTGTTAACATAGGACAGTACTTGCTTCCCTTTTTGCTGGTTATTAATATCAGGTATGTCCTATGAGATGACTGATAGGTCAATCATTTTACTCATACTACGAAGCAGATTTATAAAGGTGTATCTCAAGCCGTACGCCTGAGCAATATGTTGCAATGAGGGCTTTGTGTATAAAAACGGGATGTGCATAGTCAGTTAACTTTTCAACCCTCAATGAAATAACCCTCTACAGTTCCCCACCCACACCAGATTTAGGAACGTCCAGTGAATCCTGTTTAAACAGTTAGTAAAAAGAAAAAATAACCCCAAGTAATAGGTGTTGGTGAACACCATGAAGCCGTGGCGACAACACGGACATCGGCAGTCCAAAAAAGAACAGTTATTTATGCTAGTATAGTGTGGTCACCGTTGTAGGGTGTGATAACTTTAGCTGGGTGCAATATTGTGAGCAACAGTGTCCAGCATACATGTCTATATCTTCAACATCTCTCGCCTACCGACACAGAGTCAGGTCTTTTCATGTTTTTTCATCCGAGAGGCCGATGAAGGGCTCTCACATCTTCCGGATCCATCACGGCCGTTGGTTGCAGGGGACCTAGTACAGACAGATTTACAGAAGGTCTCTGCAGCAGCCGGGGTATCAAGGATCTTTACTTGCCCCTTGTGTTCCACCCTCAAGTGCGACAGATAGAGCATGGAATAGCGAATCCCTTGCTTGCGGAGTTCCTTTTTTACGTTGTGTTATTTCCTCCTAGCTTCTTGTACAGTTGGGGTGGAATCTGGGAACATTGAGATAGTCAAGCCCTGGTACTGCAAGGACCCCTTTTCCCGTGCCAGCCAGAGTGCGATCTCTCTGTCTCTATAGTTGAGGAGGCAGGCTATAAGATATCTTGGAGGTGCCCTAAGGAGCGTCACTCCATTTTGTGGTTTCTGCTGTACCAGAAATGCGGATATTGTTCTGCCTGGAGCAGGCCTCCAAATCATAATTCTTGATTGCGACCTGTTTCAGTATCCGCTCCATTTCATCCAGCATTGTGCTGTTGTCCTCTAGGCTGGAGATTCTTTCCTCTGTGCCATCAATACGGGCACCCTGTTTATCCATCCACTCACCCATCTTGTCCATGCGGCCTGCCTGGGTGTCAAACCTTGCCTCCATGGCACCGAAACCAGCTCTTAATTCAGTTATTACTGCAGATATATCACATGTGGGTGCCTCCGTGGTGTTGCGACTATGAGCCTCCTCAGAGTCAGCCTGGGTACACTGGCACTGGGTCCCGGTAGAACCCGCGTAGTCAAAAGTGAGCCTCCTCTGTTTGGGTTCTATGCAGCCCATGTTGAGGTCCCAATGTAGCAGCTAGCTCGTGGTACAGGCAGTGTTGCAAGAGTGGTATCAGGGTTTTTGTTTTTATTCTCCTCTCTTCCCCTGTCCTCTCTGCGCAAGGGAAGGTAGGGAGCGCCAGGCCGCAGGTCTTGCCTCTGACGTCAAAAGGGGTGCACTTCTGATGGGTAGTTATCCCGTCCGGTGTTTTGTACCCCCAGATGGTGGGAGAGGTAATAGAGAGTGGGCAGTAGATAAATGCGGTGTGTGGCAAACTTGGACGTGTGTTTGAGACTGCAAGGGGGCAGCAGAAGGTTTATTTACAGCCAGCGCTACAGCGCGGTCGTTGGGGCTGTGAGGGCCCGATAGCACAGGGCGGGCTCTGGCTGGTAGTGGCGGTCTGCCACGATCTTATCCCCACCTCGCACAATGGCGCCAATCAGCTGCGCAGGCCGGTCCGTGCCGACATGCGGCCAAGCACGCACCCCAATATCGTAGGTGCGGCTCCGTCCACATGGTGGTCTCTCTTGGGCCCAGCTGTGTCGGCAGGGAGCGGGTTGCGGCAGGTGTTAGGCAGCCCGCCACTCCCGCATTGGGTCTAGACACTGCTGGCTGCATCTCCCCGGCAGGCAGCAGTCGTTTCTCTCCTCTCAGCTCATGATCTTTATAGGGCTGTATTTGTGTCTCCAGGAAGGAGGTGTCCGTTCTCGCAGCTTCGATGTAGAGAGGAGGGTGCCAGCAACCAACGAAGTCGGGTGATCTCTGCCTTTGGCTCTCCCATGGCCCCTGTAGCCACGGGTCCTCCGAGGCTGTGTCGGCCCCACAATCCTACCTCCCCCCATCTCCTTTAAATGAGGGCCTACTGCCCCCAGCTGGGCACCATTTCCACAGTCTGCAGGTCCCTGGCTTCCCAGCTACTTGTTCATATCAATCTGTAAGGGCCTCCGCAAACCACACGTAGAGAACCGCAGAGCCGGAGCCTCACAAATGTGCGGCCATCATGGTGGCAGTCAAGGCCATGCCCCCCCCCCCACCCCAAAGTAAATGTTAAAGTCCTGGGAATACCACAATAATCAGATACCAACTGAAAGATATAGCCCAGCACACAGAGCTGAAAATATAAAGTAAAACAACACAATCATGGAAGTTAAAGGATGTTTACAAGACTCGATCTCATGCAGACCTCATCACTGGAAAAAACAATAAGAAGGAGACAACAGTCAGCATTTGGAGGACAGGCTGTACAGCACCATAACTGAAGAAAACAAGTTACTTACCTGTAACTGTAGTTCTCCAGTATAGGAAGCTTTCATAGATTCACATGCCTGAATCATTCCCCGTCTTGGAGACAGGAGTCTCCCGTATATAAAAAAGCAATGCTTAGTTGGATAGCAAACATAAAAGAGGTTATGTAAAAGAGGCCAAACTTGTCTCAAAACCAATCAGAGACCCTCATCCTCTAGAACACTCCTGAGAGAACCTTTTGCCCCTCAGATTTTCGTGCACTTGTGCCTTAGCACCTTTCGTGCTAAATCCAAGGTGAGCCTCTCAGGGGAGGAGGGTGGGTCGCATGTGAATCTATGAAAGCATCCAATACTGGAGAACTAGTTACAGGTAAGTAACTTGTTTTCTTACTCCAGTATTGGAGCTTTCATAAATTCCCATGCCTGAATCAGAATAGCGAGCAGTAAATCATAGCACATTTTTTGTTACCTAACACCTGGAACTAGGCAACGTACGTAGTTTGATAATAGCAGTGTTCATATATAAATATATATAGAGAAAAAACTTCAAAAATTGCATATAATACAACATACAACAATAAAATGTTCATATGGCACCAACAAAGGAAGGAAGGATGGTAAAGAGGGCTCACTGTAACTGGAAAAGGTTCCTCAGTACTGCTTGTCATACTGCCACATCCTTCTCTGCAGGTGCATCGAGGCAGTAATGACTGGTGAAGTATGTGTACTCTTCCAGGTAGCAGCTCTGCAGATATACTGGATAGGTTCTCCCACAAATAAAGCACTGGAGATGGACACTGCTCTTGTAGAATGAGCACGAACATGTGCATTCAACGGCTTCCTGGCCGCCTGATGACAATACTGTATTGCACTTGCAATCCATCGGGCAATTCCCCTCCTTGACAAAGGAAACCCCTTCCTGAGGGCACTATAAGCAACAAACAGTTGGGAAGACTTGCGGAAAGGCCTTGTTCTTTGCAAGTAGAACTTCAGACAGCGTTGAACATCTAATGAATGAAGAGCTTTTTCCCCTGCTGTTGACAAGTGATGGTTTTGGTTGTAGACAAATCGGATGATCCACCAACAGTAGGAGCAACTCTGTGAACCAGTGTTGCCTGGGCCACCACAGAGCTATCAGTATTACTTTGCATGGTTCCTTCTTTATTTTTGTGAGAACGCGTGGCAGGAGGGGAATCGGAGGAAAGGCATAGGCAAAGACGCCTCACCATGCCATCAACAACGCATTCCCCCAAGATCCCCATTGGTGATGCCAACTTGCGAAGAACCAGTATTTTTTGTTCTGAGCTGTCGCAAACAGATCCACTGTCGGTTTTCCCCATTTGAAGAAGATGCTTTTTAATATGTCCAGGTTGATCTCTCACTCATGGCAGGTCGACTTCAGTCTGCCGAGAGCGTCCGCTTTGACATTCTGATCTCCAGGAAGATGTTCCGCCTTTAGAGATACTCCGTGTTTAACAGCCCAGTTCCATATCTTTTGGGTTTACTTGGCTTTACTTACCAGAACAGACGCTCCCTGAATTCTTGTAGGAATGCCAAGCCTACCGCTTTCAGTTCCAGAAAGTTGATGTGAAGCTGTTGTTCCTGCAATTTCCACTGGCCGGTGACCTGCAGGTCCTGAAGGAATGCCCCCCATCCTTCCAGAGATGCATTGGTGGTAATTACTAATGGAGCCGGTTTGGTCAGGAAGGAAAGACCCACCAAAATGTTCCTTTTGTGGGTCCACCATGCTACTGCTTGCACCATAGCCGGCGTGATCTTCACCTTGTCATCAGAGGATCCCTCTGCCTGGTGCCAGTGCCGATCTAGTTCTTCCTGTAATGGACGCATTTTTAGTCGGCATTAAGGAATGAGAGGCATGCAAGAGGACATTGACCCTAGTAGCGACTTGTACCTTCATACTGAAAGACACTTTTTTCTTGTGAAATTCTTGGCAAGAGACATGAGACCCAGTTGCCTCTCTATGGAGGGAAATGCCTTGTTTACTGAGGTGTCCAGAATCACTCCCAGGAACGTGATCTTCCTTGAAGGTTGAACGGGTGATTTCCCTATATTCAAAGTCAGTCCCAGTTCGGCAAACAATTGTATGCATGCCATAGTTGACACCTGGGCTGAAGTTTCTGATGGCGGTTTTACCAACCAGTCGTCCAGGTATGGAAATACCTGGTGTCTTTGCTTTCTGAGAAAAGCTGCCACTGGCGCCAGACACTTTGTAAAAATTCTCAGGCTGATTTAAGGCCAAATGGTAGTACTTTGAACTGGTAATGGTCTCCGGCTACTGCAAATCGAAGATACCGTCTGTGAGAAGGATGAATGGGGATGTGAAAATATGCATCTTGTAAGTCTAGAGTGGTAATATGATGCCCTCGGTTTAAGAGCAGCAAAATGTCTTGGAGGGTCACCATTCGGAAAGACTGCTTCTTGAGATAAGTATTCAGAGATCTCAGGTCTAGAATAGGACGCCATTGGAAAGCATTCTTCCGGACTAGGCAGAAACAGGAATAAAACCCTTTTCCTTTTTGGGAGATTGGCACTGGTTCTATTGCTCCCTTACAGGAGCATTGTCCAAACCTCCCAACGCATCTGAGATAGATGTTTGATCTCTTGATCTGTCGGTGGAGTCCAAGGGGGGAATTGAAGGAATTCTAGAGTATGTTTGAATTGTATATATCTGTCCGTCCTTATTTTCTGCCAATGATGCAGATGGGAAACAACTCTTCCACCCAGGGGAACTTGTGGAGGGGAAGGAATACATGTAGCCGGATTCAGAAGGCTGTCATTGTCTTCTACCAGTCTTTTCCTTGACGACCTCCTCGTCCTCTAGGAGCAGACTTTGCATAGCTCCCTGATTGTTTTTGACCATATTGTTGACGGTATGGTTGTGATGATGAGGAATAAGAGGAGTATCTTGCCTGTTGGTAACCCCCTCTATAGGATTATTGGCCTCTACCTCGGGCACCCTGAAAGGGCACTTTGCGGTACTGAAGTGTACCTAGGGCCTTCGCAGTATCTGTATCTTTCTTTATACCCTGAAGTGCCTCATCCACTTTTTTCCCAAATAAATCTTCTCCATCGAAAGGGAGAACCAGAAAATTATTTTGGACCTCTGGTCTAAAGGCAGTCGCCCTTAACCATCCCTGACGCCATAGCACCGCCGCTCCCTCAAGCGACCGGAAGGCTGTGGTCGCAATATCCATCGCATAGTCAATGATTTCAGCCGAAGCCCTTTCTCCCTCCTGAAGAATCTTTTTCACCTTCTGGGATGAGGTCCATATATGGTGCTATATCGCACCACATCTGCCTATCGTATCTGCCCAGAATGGCAAGGGCATTTGCTGCTTTAACTAGGAGAGAAAACATGGCTGAAAACCTTTTTCCTGCATTGTCTAAGCGTTTCCCCTCTCTGTCAGAAGGCGCTGATATAGGCACAGAGGGATTCTTAGATTTCTTTTGCGCCGCTTGAGAAATCACGGAATCTGGCTTAGGATGGCCCAGTAAACAAGCTGGTGCGTCTAAAGAAGCTTTATATTTCTTCTCTAATCTGGCGAGCACAGGTGTAACTGTCGCCGGTGTCTTCATGACTTTTAAACCTTCTTCCCACACATGGCTAACAATCGGGATAGCCCAAACTCACTTGTAGTATGGCTCCCTAAAATCATATAGGAAATACTCCGTTTGTGTTGTAGACATTGGAAGCTGGAACCTCTTCGCAGCTCTTTCCATGAAATTATGGAATCCGCCGATGTCCACCGGCGGAGAATCAACAGGTACTGGTGAGGGAGATGCCGGGGATGGAATCAGGTAATCATCCCATTCTTTGTTGGGATCTGCTATTTTTTCTTCCTCCTGGTCATCATCGTCAGTGGTGACAGGATCCTGGTGGTGTACTGTTTGAGGAGTTGTAGGTGTAACGTCTTGAAGTCACTCCCTGCTTCTAACTGGAGTAGCAGGGATGGAACGTGGATGCGAGCCAGTGATTTCCCGAGAAGCTGGTGCCAGCATAAACTGTAGATCCATCATCATGGACGATGGCATGGCAACCATCTCTTCCTTTTACCCTTGGCGATAGTGTTGTTGTGGAGGATATTGATACTTCCCGTATCCCTCCTCATAGTCATCATCTTGACATTTCACATGTAGCTGTAAGGGACTACTGGCGGATCCAAAGGGTTTGTCGTCCTCCTCTTCCTCTGAATCCTGCTTCTCTAGTAGGTGTGATGGCACTAGAGGAGTAATCTTGCTTGGGGAGGTGATCTCTGGTGTGATTCTCCTCTTCCTGACAATTTCCAGATTTTCTGCAGTTTCCCTTGTCGACGAGCCAGTCGACGAGATCGCTGTCGACACCACTGTCGTTGATGCCGCCATCGACACCAGGAGTAGGGATTTATCTGTCGTCGACGACATAGTCACCGTTGTCGATGTTCCCGTCGACTACACTGTCGTCGTCACCGTTGACGACGATCCCGTCGTCGACATTGTCGTCGTCACTGTTGCAGTCGTCGTCGATGCCGCCGTTGATGTAACCGGCGTCGAAACCACCGTCGACAATGACGTCGTCGGCGGAGAGGCAACTATTATAGGCAATGATGGTGTCTTTGATATTAGCTTTACCTCAATCTTCGTCGTCGACGATGATGGTTTCTTCGTCGACGATCCCTTCGACGATGCAGGTGTTTTAGATTTTACCTCAAAAGGCATAAAAGACGGCTTCCTGAAGGGTTCTTTGACCTGAGGAGGTGATTTTGGTGGCTCAGAACTCGTCTTTTTCGATGCTTTTTCTCCAGAAGCATGTCCTTTACTCTCCTTTTGCACAGATTGAAAAGATTTTGAAGGACTGCACCCAGAAGAACCATGAGTGGTCTTTTTTAGGGCCTTCTCAGGACGTTCTTCTGAGGAATGAGTATGAGGAGATTTTCTTCCTTTTGAAATCTCCTAGATGTTGAGGAGGAAGCCTCATCACTATCACTGGAAATAACCTCCTTTCTGGCCTTTAGCTTTTGAAGCCATATCAAAAGGCTCCCTTCACGATCTCTCAGAGTCTTACTTGAAAAAGTGCAACATACCTTACAGTCTTTGGCCTGGTGATCCGGGTATGGACAGTAAATGCAGTCATTATGAGGGTCATCAGTATAGAGCCTCTTCTTGGAACAAGTGGCACAGGCTCTAAATAAACCTTTCTTCGCCTTTCCAGACATTCTCTAAAGAATGCATTTGAAGACAGTCCAGAGTAGTAAAAAATCCAGATGAATTTCTAAGAACAAAGTTCTTCAATGAGGTTGAAAAAAGTAGAGTTTGAGCAGAGCTCAAAGGAGACTCCCTAGCAGTGCAGTAGAAAATCTGAGGGGCAAAACGTTCTCTCAGGAGTGTTCTAGAGGGTGAGGGGCTCTGATTGGTTCAGGGACAAGTTTGGTCTCTTTTACATAACAAAGGTTATGGGTTGCAAAAGGGAAATGGGCCTTGGTCTCTTTTCAGTTTGCTATCCAACTAAGCATTGCTTTTTTATATACCAGAGACTCCCGTCTCGACGACGGGGAATGATTCAGGCATGTGAATCTATGAAAGCTCCAATACTGGAGTAAATACAAAGTCTACCCGGCACACTCATTCAGGTCAGTAGATGGTCTCCTAATCAGAACTCCTGCCTTAGGGCATGCCACAATCAACAGACGGTGATTCAAAGAGGTGAGCAACCCAGTTACACCCTTGAGGGCTTGGGTAATTAAATGAAAAGGTAAGGGGGCCTTCAAGGGATATATTTCAGGAGAACAATCAATTATACAATGTCAATTATGGAGAAATTAATTCACCAAATGTGTAAATCATGTAATCAAAATATAAACACATTAAAACATATAAACATATAAACAACAAAACACAGAGGTGTATATAAAAAGAATTTTATCAAAAAGTTCATTAAATCAGCAATAAATCAAAAGAAGCAGGTGAGGAAATGCTGGTATAAATGACGTGATAGTACAATAATCAATACCACAGCAAAACCTAATAAGAACATCTATCTCAAAAAACAACGTGAATCAAACACTGTAGAGATAAGGTGAAGGTCTATCTCTACAGTGTTTGATTCACGTTGTTTTTTGAGATAGATGTTCTTATTAGGTTTTGCTGTGGTATTGATTATTGTACTATCACGTCATTTATACCAGCATTTCCTCACCTGCTTCTTTTGATTTATTGCTGATTTAATGAACTTTTTGATAAAATTCTTTTTATATACACCTCTGTGTTTTGTTGTTTATATGTTTATATGTTTTAATGTGTTTATATTTTGATTACATGATTTACACATTTGGTGAATTAATTTCTCCATAATTGACATTGTATAATTGATTGTTCTCCTGAAATATATCCCTTGAAGGCCCCCTTACCTTTTCACAATCAACAGACAACAATCTTAGCACAAAGTCACCCCTCAGCGCCAGGAAGGCCAAAGGACTGGTGAATGTTACACCATACAAAAACCACGCAACATAGCATAACATAACATGATCATTGCCTATACCACAATTATAAGTGTCTTTTTTTCCGCAAAAGGCTATAGCACTCAAAAGAGGTGAGCAGTATGTCAGAATATCATCTGATATAACTATCACGTCCTAAATATTGCTTATAAAACTATCATCCTCTTCGGTGTCGATTTTCCAGTATTTCCTCTAATAGGGGGAGCAGACCTTCAATTTTTTTACATTTACAAAGAAAACTCTTTCATTGCTGGATTAAGTATGGAGCCATCCAACACCGATACTTATCATGGCCTGTTTAATAAGTAGGATTTCCTACATGGGTGGGATCTGGGTAATAAAATTACTGGTACACATAAATGTCTTCACGGCTCAATAAGTCTTGAAGACTCAATATTCAAATTGCATACAAAATGGGTACAGTAGTGCTTAGGGGAACCTCTCCTGACATAGGAATCAGGGCTGACTGCTTTGACTCAATTCTAATGTGCTATGACGGGACGGTTCCTTCCCTAGGGTGCTGGAGCATTGCCCCTTGCCCCCTAGTGTCAGGCCCGTGCCATGCATAATTTGTTTTAATGGTGTGAGCCTCTCGCTCCAAACTTAATATGGTGCATCCTTCAGGGAGGAATGGCCAATCCAGGTGCCTGGCAATGCTGACAGGCAGCATCAGCTGATTAATGCGCATGATGGGTTGGACAGCTCTCAGATCGCAACCAATTTGACCTGCGCACTTCAGGCAAAGAACCCATGCTCTGTTAAGGAGCCAAGTGGTACAAAAGGGGGTGGTGATGGACGGAACATCTGAACCAATCAAACACTCACACCCAGTCAACAGATCTGGGTTTAATCCATCACCTGATGAGGAGTATGAATCCGAAACCGGTCCCAGGATGCTTGTTTCCAGTCCAGGGAAGACATGGCTTGGCAGTTCGGGCTGGACTGTTCCCATGAGGCACAGGGTCAGACTGATTTGCATATGGCCATGTCTGAACTGGGGTGGCTGAGTGAGCTAAAGAATGGTGATGGATTAAACCCAGATCAGTTGACTGGGGGTGAGTGTTTGAGTTGCTCAAACGCTCCATCCATCATCCCCTTTTGTATCGCTCTGTTAAGGAGCCAAAGCAAACACAGGGAGATGACGGGCGGAGCACTGAAACTTTACACTCACCCCAGTCACAGATCTGGGTTGAATCCATCATCATTCTTTAGCTCCCTTCTCCACCCCAGTTCAGACCCAGCTATATGCAAATCAATCTTGACCCTGTGCCTCATAGGAACAGTCCAGTCCGAACTGCCAAACCATGTCTTCCCTGAACCGGAAACAAGCATCCTGGGACCGGTTTCTGGGTAACACCCTTCATCAGCCAGGTTAGCTTAAATCTAGTGGTAAAGTGAGCAAGGGATCCACGTCCGGGCATACCCTGCCAATTTAGGGCAAACAAAGCCAGGCAGGGGGAACACACCACACCCCTACCAGTCTCTGGTAGAGTGCTGGGTTCACCTGCACGGCCAAATCCTTGCTATGCTCTCATGCTGCTTTAATTATTAAAAAGCATGGGAGCAAAGCCTGGATTGGATCTGGACAGGCTAGCCTGTCCCCACAGGTCCGAACATTCAAGGCAGCGGGGGGCAGGACGAAAGGACAGGACCAATTACTGTGTGGTTTTATTTTAAAGCAACACAGTAATTCATCAGGTGACATGATTCAACTGCATTTTTACCCCCTCATGCCCCTCACCTGTGATGGCATTGTGCACGAGGGGAGAGTAGAAAGCAGTCGTGTTCCTGAATGACGCGTCTGGCAACAGCCCATGCAGCAGGCGGTGATTGCTTGTTGTTTGTATACACCTGTATACTGGCCGGGGCTAGCTATTGTAGGAAACTGTGTTGACCAGTGAGAATAAACATCAAGAAACTATAGGACTGGCTAATGAATATAAAAAATATTTTGCAGTTGGCCTAACTTACGACTACAATGTGTTTGAAACTGCCACAAATATTTGTATTTGAGTCCATTGCTGATGAAGCTCACTAAGAGTTAATGCGGTGTACCAAATTAAGTATATATATATAATTTAGTATCCAGAGTTTAAAAAAGATAAGACTAAAGTGTAGGCAGTAGTTTAAATTCTAAATGTACGCCTCCTCAAATCTGCACAGTTAACTCGTCAACGCAGAAAATTAATCTGGAAACGCGCAATCTATAGAACAACCTATCAATTCCTAAAAACAGTTAACTCGGTATAACACAGTTATGTAATACCAACTAAACCTATTGGTCAAATGTTTAATTCAAAGAGAGTTTCTATTTCATCCTGCATTTTCCTCTCAATAGTAGCACTTTGTAAACTGACGATTATCAGAACAATTATAGGCAATGAGTTTGTATATGGAACAATGTGTTTGTGCCAGAATTAAAGGCTGCTTAATTAGAGTAGTTTTTGTTTTCTCTAATCAGGGTTCTGGATGTGGTATTATGGCCAGAGCCGCCGACTTTAGAAACTGGGAAACCAGCTTCAAGTCTTTGCGTCAGCACAACATCCTGGGCACATCACATAATCTCCTGTGTCAATTAAAATTAATGTGTTCTTGTGTAATGGAAATGGTACTCAAGTAAATCCCGGCACTACCTTCAGGCCAATTTGTGTTCTACAAAACTGCAGATAAAAACAGAATCTGTAGAATGAACATTTACTGGGAAGAACTTAATTTGAGAGGCACAGGTCAGATATGTTTAAGCAAAAGTTGAAAATAATTTACTACAGCATCTTCCTAAGTGATCTTTACAGAAAATGTTCAAACTAAAAGAATATGAAATTCACCTTTTTACCAAGTCATATGTGAGACGTGCTTTTTTAGGTCTAGCCTAACAGCATCGCGCATGCACTGCTCGGTGTGCGAGGCATGCTGTATTAAGGTATACAATAGCAGCCCCACCCACTCTCCACCCACATTTGTTATTGTCCTTCCCAAATAGTGCCTTCTAATACGTAAATAGGCTTATTAGTCCCGCCTTTATACCGCCTTGTCTGCGGCAGGTTATTATCATTTTATTTTTCCCTAGCGATCTCCAAGTGCAGGGCGGGGCAGGGCTAAGCTGCCCACACAGCAGGGTAGGAGTGGTGGCACTCCTCAAGTTTGCATAACTGCTTGGCCGGCTGTCTTGGGCCAGCCAAACAGTCTTGCGCACTGTGTATGTTCCCCACCAGGCTGTAATACAAAGCCTGGTGAGGAACATACCCAGCCTCCCATTCTCCATATGAGCGCCAAGCCATGGTGCTCAGACCAATCACCACGCTGCTATCAGCAGCGTCGTGATTGGCTAGAGGAGTCTGGTAGCCTCGGTAGTTCCTGCGTCTGCAAGAAGGATGGAGGAGATGCAGCCGCCGGTAATGCATGTTTTATTTTTTTCTTTGTTTTTTCATTTCTCTCTCTTTTTTATTACCCCGGCCCCGCCCCAATACCGATGGCTAGTAACAGCCTCTACTGATTGTAAATGACAATGCCTTTAATTTATCTGTTTTTAAAAACAACACATAAATAAAAAGGCATTGTCATTTACAATGCCAATAGCTCAAACTCTCGTAAATGCGAGACCGATTGCTTTGCAAATGCTTGTTATTCAAGCAGTGCATGTTATTCCATCAACCAGGAAGGTTTGTTGCCTTATATTGATGATGGAATGACTCTTGATTTGTATATGGCTCGATCCAAACTGAGGTGGCATGGTTGAGTAACTAGAATCAATCCATTTCTATCCCACCTAGGTACAGGAGCCTCTCAACACAGAAAAAATCTAAAAATACCTCTGGGATCGTCCACTTAATTTTATTTCGAACTTACCCTGCAGGATTAAAAATGGTTTGGGGGGGGAGGGGGGGGGGGGAGGGGGGGGTATTCCTGGATCCTTAGTATCCGGGCCCCCTAATGTATTTTTTGTGTTATTCTATTAATGATGGATGAGATGACAGAGGGATTACTTCTAGTTCCTTCATACGTTTTGATAATAACACAAAAATGTGTCTTTTTGCTCCATTCTGGATGTTGGTCTGCGTCAGGGTGTTGATGCGTGTCCTATGAGGAAGCATTACACTATCTAGTGTGTGAGGGCAGTATTTTAACACAAATGTCGTGACCCGACAGGCAGACCGGTAGAACAGGAGGACACTAGGACCCTGTGGGTCATGAGGGAGGTGACCAGGTCACCGGACACCACATCCGGTTAGGGACAGGAAGGACGGCAGTTTGACCAGGACGGGCACCAAGACAGGACGTGCATGTAACCAGTTCCAAGAAAGTGTAATAAAGAAAACGTTGTGTAACCAACCTGTGTCCAGAGTCTGATGTGCTGCCTGACGCCCACTGCAGAGAACACGACAACAAAGGGATTCCCCACTGCAGAATGCTGAGCAGCTCCCAGTGAGACAATGGGTCACTCTTTACCCCATCTTTTCTTTGGTGTGTTTCAATGTTACACAAGGGAGGACGAAGGGAAAGGTAGTACCTCTCGCCTCCCTGTGTTTTGTGTGTGTTGGTATATGATACTAAATTATGTATAGGGCTCCCGGTTTTCCGTTTAAATGATTTTTACATATAAATACAGACAGAAAACAAGTTTTCCTTTGTCTGTATTAATATGTAAAAAAGGGAAAATACTAGCACATTTTGATTTTGCCGCGCTGCTGTGCTCCAGCAGAGTTGCCTCGCCACGTCCTCTTGCTGATTCTAGGGCTGTGGCTGCCGTCAGGAACAAAACACCAGCTTCAGTGTTGCTGGAAATTTGAGAGTCTACAGAATCAACACTGATTGGCTAGCTGAAACAACGCAAGCCCAGTAATATATGCAGCACCACCCCCTTATCTATGTAGCAATAGGTAGCGCATGAAGCTGAGCCCGAGGCACTTAGATTCGAGTGTAATCACAGGGGACACTTCTAAATAATTCACTCAGGCGCTGCTGTTGTTTGTCCCGTTCAGCTCGTCGGATTGTGTTGTGTGCAGCCCCCCCTCCCTCCGTCTCACCCTCACAATAATGCCTGCTACTCCTGTTCATTGTTTTCGCGCTCAGTAAGTGCCTGCACAATGGGGGGGGGAGGGGGGGTCGTGGCAGGAGGCGCGGTGCCCTGAGCTCCGGGATGATCTGCGGCTGCCAGTGCCAGGAGGCCTGTATTGTTCTCAGCGCCCCATCTCCGCGAGGTAAATCACTCTCTCAGCCCTCCTCCCTTCCCTTGGCTCGGGCTGCGATCTCACTCTCTCGCAGACACGCCTGGGGTGGACAGGGAGGAGTGGGCAGCGGAGAGAAGAAACCGAGGGCCAGATGTAGGTCGGTCGGTAACGGCCGAAAATCGGTATTTTCGGCCGTTACCGACCGGAAAATCAGATTTGGTATGTAGGGCCCAGAATTTTACAGATTCGGTAAATTTACCGAATCTGTAAATTTACCGAATCTGTAAAATACCGAATCGGTATTTATACCTATTCGGTATTTTTGATATGTAGGTGGGACTCTTCTGAGTCCCACAACCCTTACCGATTCTGTATTTTACCATCAAATATATATGATGGTAAAATACCGATTCAGGTGTGCATGCACATGTGTGCATGCACACCTGTGCCATATGACAGGCAGACCTGCCCTTAGGGCAGGTATGCCTGCCACATGGCCCCCGAATCTTTTTTGGGGGTGCTAGAGGGTGTCAAAGTGACACCCCCTGCACCCTTGTCAAAATCTGTATTTACCGATTCGGTAAATACCGACCGGTAATGCCCCATTCATTCCTATGGGCTTCAAAGCCCATAGGAATGAATGGGCCATTATCGGTCGGTATTTACCGAATCGGTAAATACAGATTTTTACCGATTCGGTAGCAGGAACATCTGGATGTTCCTACATCTCAACCCCTTAGATTTACCGATTTTTAATTACCGAATCGGTATGATTCGGTAATTAAAAATCGGTAAATCTATTTTACCTACATCGGGCCCTTGATCCTTGTATTTTCAGCCCGGGCTGCACTGCACTGGAAGGCAGGGCTCAGTCAGACACACACAGGGGAGAGGGAGTAAGTGAGACTCAGAAACAGAGTATTTGCAGAGTTTGTGACCAGACTGCATAGCCCATAACCATTATTGTCTCTTCCTTCTGCCCGGACATGACAAAGACAGTGTCCAATTCTGCTGCCCCCCCTTTCTTACTCTTCCTTCCTCTCTTTGTCACGCTCCTCCTCACTTGCAGAAAACCGTGATTCTTCTTTCCTCTCCTTTCTGTCATTCGTTTCCCAGTGAAATGGATCCAAAAATAAGAGCACACTTGTCTTACAAAAGTCTTTTTCTGACATTTTCTATTCCAAAATGCGGCCTCAGGAGGAGAGAAAAATGGTTTTAAAATACGAACAATAAATACATAACTAAATAAAACAAGACAGAGTAGTCGCAAAGTGGCATGTTGGTTTTATTCACACCCAAACACAATAGCGCCACCTTACAGAGTTTGCCAGTCAAACGCTACTTTTCTTTTCGTATCCTTAGTTCTCTGAATAATGAGTGTAAAAGCTTTAAGTTGCGTTCCCTATGAGTGTTTAATTTTGCCAGAATGATTTTACTTTTTTCAGGCATCAAATTACTCTTCTCTAGTGCATAGTTTGAATTGAGTTGCTTCTAGGTGTTTATAGCGGGGCACAATTGGGTTGTAGCTGAAGGGAGTGTGAGTTTCTCTCAGTGGGGCAGGATGGTGTTCAGTGGGAAGAGGATGTAGCACTCTGTGCCGATGACAGAAACTGGGGGGGGGGCACACTGAACTGACCTGGGTGTCCCGGAGGGTGCTAGGAGCGCCGCAGCTTTCCCGTGCTGCTTCAGCGGGGACCACCAGCCTTCCTGATTTCCTGCCGCCTGACTACATTTCCCAGCGCCCCACGCGACCGGAAGTCGCGCACGCCCTGTCCCGCCCCCGGAGGTGCTCTTAAGTCCAACCAGAGCCCCTGCGTCGCGGGATGCGCGCGGGTGGTGCCGGGCGAAGCCCGGGCCCTCTGTGGCCCTCCAAGGCCTGAGGAGGACGGGACGGACCACCCCCCTTGGCTTTCCCACAAGAGGATGTTAGGAGACCCGGACCCCATACTTTGTGGTTTAACTAATATTCGAATTGATTTTTTTAGTGGACTCTAACTTTCGTACACTAATATTTCCTGACCGTGTTGCTGCTTGGTATTACCCATATCCATCTCAGCCTTAACCAAGCCACATCATGACGCCTAAGGGGGTTAATAGAAAAGCCATCCCTCAGAGGGGTTCGTGCCATGGGACACAAGTCCATCACCTAAATGGGACAATACTGCCCATTGCCAGAGAAACAGATGAACACGATTCTCGCCAGTCCGTAGATAGCATACTCAGCCAAGACTCTCCTCCATTAACACCCGGTATTGCGCAAAGCCTCTCACTGGTAGAGGAATTAAATATTCTGTGTAAAACTAGGTATGTTCCAGTGGAACCGACAATCGAACAAAATAGTGCTCTACCTGTCCTGCAAATACTATCGGTGCATTATCCCCTAACGACTGCCCGCTGGAACCTCCGCCATTACCTAATTTTTTTTTAACCCAAAGCATAGCACTCCCCCAGGTCTCATCCGTTAAAAGGAAGCACGGGGGGGGGGGTAAACACAATGGGATTCACCCAAAGCTACAAAAACTGTGCGTAAGCCTTTCATTGTCCACCACTAATTCCCCCTTAACCCCAGAGGCTGCAGAGGAACTAGACCATCCAATATCTCCCTCCCAGTTGGCCTTACTGTCCCAGATTGAACTACTGGTCAAATCTATTATATCGCCGTTGGTGGAAAAATTAAACACTCTAGGGGATAGGCTGACGGGCCTAGAAGAAACGATCAAGGCTAACTTGCCATCCATCAAAAACTTTGTACCATCTAACCGCTCTCAGCCACCTGCTGCCTCCGAAGCATCTACGTTAACTGCACAAAGCATTAATGTCCAAATTTGGCCACTAGCCCTTTATACATCAGCTCCAATTGCTCTCATGATCCCTTCTAAACCAGTATTAGCACAGTGTACTGCTCCTAGAGCAGAGCGTAATAAGGCACCTTATATACACCTACCAGCGGAGGCCGCCCCATTCGTGTATGTCCTTTCGGGAGTACCAGCACTCACTCATGGTAAAGTCGAAAGACAAGAAGATCTACTAAACAAGGTTATGTTTTGGCTAACAAAAAATAGACCCCTGCCAACAGACCTTAATGGTAGAGTAGTGAGTGTCAGAAGGGTGTGCTGGTTAGGTTCTCTCCCAAAAGACATCCCCGGTGATCTAGTGCTAGTTAAATTTAGGAACAGACACATTGTCCCGTACCTGCAATCCTGGCAGCCCCAAGAAGGAGACGGCCCTATATCCACCTGGGATTTACATGACTTTTGCCCCAGTGCGTCATACACCCCTCTATTTAGACCAAAGACAGTGTATAATTATTCGATGGGTTGAAGCGTCTGTGTATTGAATGGTAGTAGCTTTTCCGCTTCTAATCGACTCGAACCAATATGCAACAGCTATAAACATGGAAAGTTCTATTTTGCTTCTAGTAAATTACAATCTGATGTAATGGTAGAATTGTGAATGCTAATCCTGTGATAAGCACGTAAACAATAAGGAAATTATTCCCACAGGTTCAAAGCACCTCATATTCAAAGCAGTTTTAATACAAAAAGAATGCTAAAATGCATCTTAAGTGATAATCCGAAGACTAAAAATAGCAATAGAAAAATGTTATTGTCATCTAAAACCAACAAGGATACGAGTTTAAAGACAGGTCAAATGTGTTTATTTCCCAACCTAGTCTAAGAAGAAAATACCTGACTATCAGCATAATCACTACACTGTGTTCTTCCCCAGTTAGATATTTGAGTATCTTTATGAAGGACTGTGGGATTGTATTAGGGTTTGGTGGACCGAGCAAAAGCAGACAGGGTTGTGGAGTACTTTACATCCTCCCTTTTCTTTGCCCATCAAATTTAGAGCTGTCCGCCAGCCCCGCGGATATATCTACACATTGGCAGGAATCGCCTTCATGGCGGTTCCTGTGATTGCAGGAAAAGTTTGACAACTGCTCCATCAAACATTATGAGCTTTGCCTTAGTTTTTTATTTTTCAAAAACAGACTCCCAAAGCGGTAAAATAATGACCTCTATACCTTGGGAGTTTTCTCCATTGGTGTTGGGGTAATTTTTCCTTTTTCACTCCGCCTCACTGCCAAGATATAACAAGCAGTGACAGACAATAACAAGGTATGTGCTCTGCGATCTAAGATTATGGGTGTCGGACTCCCGCATTTAAAATAACATTATAATTATATTAGGGAAACGAAGGTATAGCTTTAAAAGTAAAAGATTTTGATAGATCCCGATGCGGCGCACGCTCTAATATATGTCTCCTTTCAGCATTAGGTTATACACATGAAGAGCATGAGAAATATAGCCCCGGTAATGTGAGCTGTATCTTTGTTTGTATTTAAAGGTTTCGACCACGGGAATCGAATGCCGTGAAATTATACATCTTGCGCGCCGTAATCATAGACGCTTTACGAGCACTTAGGATTTTCTCGGAGTAATTTGGACGCTCTTCAAGTATTTTGAACAGCGTATTTCAAGTAAGCAAGATTGGTTAACCTTATAGGTGTGTAATGAAGTATATTGCCCACTCGAATTGGCATTCTAAACCAGTTTACGTTCTGAGAAATATTGTTGTGGTAATATCCACTCTTTCTCATTTTCTGTGTGTTTTTTTGCCATTGTTTGCAGAAAAACATTTTCTGGCTACCAGACCCTGCTACACCCTGAATGTTGCAGTGCATAACTTTTCTCTGACTAATTGAGGTAAGGGCATAATGCTCTACAGTATGGAGCTCTCATGTAGATACATGTATACAACGATTAAATACTAAAGAGTATCACCCCCTCTGTTTTCTTCTATCCTTCCTCAGAGGTGCACTTGAATACGGTCTAAAGCAAGATATATTCTTTTACCATGACAGAAGTAAATAGAAACGCTATACTCCACGACATGACATACTAAGAGGTAATACCTTAGAGTGTTTTAATGGATAGTGTAGGAAATTTAGGTGTTACTGATACCTAACAACTCCATAAATTTCTTTGCAGATAGCGAAGCAACAGCAGTACAGTCTACTATATGCTGTACCAGCATTTTTACTCTATGAATCTTGAGATATGAATGTTTGAAGGAACATAACAATCTAATTCCGGTACGTTTCATACATACAGATTCAGTAGACTGATCGAGTATGTCAAGGAGTTTTGCTGGTACTTTTATTAATAGGAGCTTTTCTGTAGAAAAATAACAACAAAGATTAAACCCATTTTTGCCCCCTTTTTATTTAGCACTTAGGACATCTTATATTAGGTAGAAAATTAGCACCAATGATCTCTTTGTCTAATTAGTCTTTGGGTTTCACTATAGACTTCATCATTGTATGTTATGTTTTTTGTATCACCTTCAATGGTACCAGTATATCCTTGAGGCGTGTCTATAACTATGAGGCCTTATTATGAGTCCTTTTTTAAAAAATGAGTTAGAGGATGCTTGGCCATAGTAATGGGAGAGACACTAAAGAGTTGTTTATAATTTTGATTGTTAAGTCCTTACTATGCTTCTATGCTTTTATGTGTCTCTATAATTGTGGTATATTTTGTCCTTGTTGTAAGACATGTCTGGCAGTTTGTAAAAAAAAAAGAAATGAAATTGTATTTGTTAAAACACAAGTAGATATCTTATAATCCTGTTTTTTTAAATTGTAGAATATGCTGATTTTGTCCTGATGAAGACACACTGGCTGTGTCGAAACGCGTTGGCAGATATTCATCAACTTTGCCAATCAGCTGGGGAAATCATCATAATTCACTTCTCCTTTTTAATTTGTAGAGAACACGACAATTGAACATTGCATTCTCTTTTTATTATCCTTTTATCAATTTGTGTATTTGATTGAATATGCCTATCAATTCTTATCATTGTCATTAAATTTTATAATATCATGATTATTAGTTAGTAAATTTTTTCTTTACTTGTGTTTTGTGTGATATGTTTTATTTGTGCCAGTTGTCTACTCTGTTGATGCCTGGATACATTCTTTTGCTATCAGACAATAACAAAAAGCCATCTAACTGTCTGCCCTAAAATGCCATCCGACTGCCCACTCTAAATAGTCTAAATAGGGCGGAGAGTAGGGTGACTTACCTCATGTTCCCCAACTCCCCCAGACTGGCTGAGGAAGATTCATGTCAATGGAGTAAATTTTACACAGCGTAAACCTGGCAGTCCGACCTCTAAATCAGACAGGCTATCCAAGAGTTTGGTGGAGAGGGTAATCTGTCATTGTTGTGATGGAGTACCATCTCTGACGAATTCTAAATCGTCCACTGTAGCTTATACCAGACTTTTTTTTACCACTTGTCTATCGACAGTCTCCATTAAGCCTGCACCCTTATGGAGAGAAGGCATCCAGGTACGGACACAAAAAGCTCCAAAAAAACGGAACACCGTATTGCTAATAGGGCAGTGCTGTAGGGAAACAGTACTGCAAATATTACCACCAGAACTACATAAAATACGCCAAGGGAGCCTTCCAGAAAACATCACAATACATCAGCATAAGAGGCTTTTATTACTGGGCACCACTCTTGTTGAGTAATCTTGATTTGGGCACAATACTCCCACAGACACAAAACAAGTGATGTCTACAGTGGTAACACAACATACCTTTGTCTTTAGGTTATATATCTTGAAATTATGTAACTTGTTTGACATGAATTTTAAAAGCCGGTAGTTATCTGAGGTCTGGAAACAATATATGTTCCATTTGACATTCTTCTGCTGTCCAGATATAATTGTTTCCAAATGGAAGCATTGTAGGTGTTGTGGGTGGAAACTATAAGCAAACTCAATGCAAATGTGAACTATTCTTTGGATAACTTACATGTTCCTTACTGTCAACATCCATACAAAGTCTCCTATCCATCAAAGCCTTACCATTGTGACTTCCGTAACTCTTGTTGAAGGTAACCATAAAGTCCTTGAACATTCCCATCTCCACCTAGGAAAATCGCAAAAGTGGGAAATCGAGTTATTAGTTATGTGCAGTACCTATTAGAATTACCTATAACATTGAAATTGGTGCATTATATTTTCCATTTAACTCTCCAGCGGTCCAATTAATGACCTGCTATGACATTCGTTTACAGAAAGAGAATGGTCACAACCTTCAGAACATAAAATAACTCAAGTACTCCAAGGTAAAATTACATTTCCATTTCTTGAAAATCACACCATTCTGTGTTTTTTTTATTTGATTTTATTTTCCGTTGGGTCTCACTGCTAGGAGAGACACTCTCTGCTGGGTCTCACTGCTTGGAGAGACAACGCCTACCGGGAGCGGGACTGCGAGGACCAGAGGTGCTTGCGCCAGGTCATCGCGCGCACCTGGTGCCTCTTCCCGCCCCCTCCTCCTACTTAGCCCAGCCTCCTGACGCGAACGCGGGACGCGCGCGGACGGAAGTGCGGGCGAAGACCGGGCAAAGAGCGGGCCGTTTGAGGCCGTTCGAGGACGAGAGAGACCGGACCGGGCTATTCCCCATACATAACAACATCGAGAAATACACCTGAGTACTGTAAGTACTGTTCTCATATTGAGGCCACGCCTCTAACTCTCCAAAGAAGCTAGTCCCAACCCCTTTTTTCTAAACCGACTATCAGCCTCCACGTATGGTAACGGTGTACAAAGAACCATGGTATTAACTAGAGGAAGTAAAAGTAAGGCAAAAGGGAGCGGGGGTAAATTATTAGGACCTATGGACGATTTCATCACTAAAGCTAATTTATTCATCGATCAGAGTATCACCTTGATGGAAGGCAGGGTGTCCCTAGACTTAGAACATGCTAAGAGATCCTCGATGGGTTACTTAGCGAATGTAAGATCCCCCCTAACAGGTAGTAATCCTGAGGAAGGAACCCTTTGTGAGGGCAGGCTCAGCCTACCAAACAACGTGGATTTATCAGTATACCAGCTATCAGACTCCCAATTATCAGCCGACCAGATAACTATAGATCTGGAAAGGACACCAGAGCTCCCTCCTCAAATTACACCGGACGAAGTAAGACAAGCAAGAGGGAGAAGGGAGGGCGCGATAAGTAAAAGAAAACAAAATCTAAAAAGTAATAGCGCCACAGAAATTATAGAGATGGCTAGAGCGATAGAGAATGTACCTTCCAGGACAGAACAGATAGTAGTTACCGCAACTATAAACAATTCAGTACATGACTCACCCAATCTTATCAGTCTAGATTCACCTAGCCCCCCATCTTGCACCAACGACACAACTGCTGATAACAACCTGCAGTTCTGAGGTTCCGTGACAATTGTAAGTGATGTTTTCGACTCGCACGAATATGGTCGAGTCTGGTATTTAAGAACCGCAAATGACGAGTTTAGTAAGTATGCGCAGTTTCGCTGTGCTAACTTAAACCGTTCGTTTGATATGTGGGTTTTTCATCTGTACCCACGGGTTCCATCTTAGATACGGCATCCATTTTGTCTCTTGCCCTCAAGTAGCCAGCGAACGGACACTGTCCGCTTCGTTACCCTGGGACTTTCAAGATATTTGTGGAAGACACATGTTCTTTGTAAGTATCTTTTACGATGAGGGGGATGATACTGTAAGGCAGATGGCCCCGCTTCTGCCGTGCCGGTTTATTGTCTCAGCCGTGCATCTCATTAGGCACGTCCCTTTGATTCCTGTATCTCGTGTTTCCCGATACCTCCCCTTTTACACCCTTTTCAATCTCCCACTGTCTCCATCTTCCTCTGCACCTGTCTTTGTCCCTATTTCGATCTGTTTTACTGCCGATTGGAATTCACTAATGTTGGGAAGATGGGTTTTTACAGTTGGGAACCGCCAAATGTTTCCACACTTATGTTCCGGACCTTATGTGTACCAAAGTGACCAAAGCGACCCCTCTGGGGGATAATTATGGGAACCAGGTTGTAAACTTTTGTGTACCATGTTGTCCTATGAGTAAATTCTGTATAAAAGGAGCGCTCCACAGAACCAATTTGAAGCAGTCTCCCCAAGTTGCACGTGTTGTACTTGTTGTGACTTCTGTGTTCCCTGCAGTAAATAAACCTTGAATCTTTGACGCCGAAGGAAGTGTCCCGTGTCTCTGTAGTTTGTGCGCCGAAACAGGTATCCCATGAAGGTTATAGGTGTTGTTCCCTGGCACCGCTGGTACTGTTAAAAAGTCCAGTCCTTCAGTTGGCGCCCAACGTGGGGCGACTTCAGCGGTACCGGTCCAAAGCCTGATGATCGTGAGGAACTTCGTGTGAAATCTCCGAGGGAAGGTGCACCCCGCTTCATCGATCCTGTTGTCGGAATAAGTGGCCCGAAGTTTTTCCCTGCGAAGATTCCCGCCTCCTGACGGCTGCGACGGACCGATGCCCTGACTGTCGACCTGTCTTCGACGCCCGGCGTAGACCTTATGTACAAGCGAGACGATAGACGGGCCTGGTGACGCCATTGAAGTTCTGAGTTAAGTATTTGTGGGTCGCTCCCAGTCCTTAGTGGTTGTTCTAGCTTTTGAAAGCTTTGTTGTTAGCCTTTAAGGCTTTGTGGCAATAGCTCACTGAGCTTTGTAATAGCCTCCTCAGGCTTTGTGGTTAGCTCTCCGAGCTTTGTGATAGCCTTAAGGCTTTGTTGTATTGCATGGTTCCATTGCATTTGTGGTTCTTAGTATTGGTCCTTAGTATTATTTGACAGTTGCAATTGCCAAAAACCGAGGGTTTTGACTTACACGAGGTTTTATTGCTTCGGTAATCCTTGAAGTTTGATGCTAGGTTAGTGTGCACGATGCCTAGCCATAGTGATTTGTTTCGTATTTTCAAATGTTGCGCAATGGATTCCCGGTTGGAGGACTCGTGTCCGATACCTCCAGTTGGAACTCCGATACATGATCTTTATAGTCGACATGGGGTGGGTCCTATAATATATAATGAATACTGGGTCCGCTATACAAAGAAAGACGGTGATCTTAGATGGCCACACCATGGAACTTTTGAACTTTCGATTTTAGATAATCTTGAGGCTAAATTATTTTTAAAGAAAGCTAGGCCAGCTATGTTTGATTCCTTTCGGATATGGCGTAAAGAGGCCAAGCAGAAAGAAATCAAACAACTTAAAAAGGATCAAAAACAAGAGTTCGTTCCTGTAATGCAAGCTATAAAAGAATGTAGACAAGACAAAGAAGAAAAAGACATGGAAATCGCTACTAGATTGCATCACATGAAAATAGATAAATGTTACCCAGTTTTACCGACTAATCTAGAAAAGAAAAAAGAAGATTTGAAGGAGGATTCCTTGCTGTCATACTTGATGAAATCACCACCTCCTTATGTACAGGGTGCTACTGCTCCTGTAATTGCTCCTGTAGTACCTCCTGTTGTACCTCTTGTTGCTCCAGCGGCTGCGGGCCAGCCCGCTGTTAACCCTACGTTTGTTTTACCACCTGTTCTTGTTCCTACTGCTCCTGTACCTGTACCTTCGCAGACTGTTGTTTCTGCTACTCCAACTATCTTGTCCGTTCCTACTATGCCTTCTTTCACCTCCAGTGTTGTTGCCCCTGTTTTTCTTTCTCCTTCTGTTCGTAAGCGTGTTCCTAACTCTGTTGCTACTCTTTATTCACCTCTTTCTGGTCCGTTATTTTCGTCTGAGTCATCTGAAACTCCTCAGAGACGGAGTCAGATCCCTAGTGGTAGGGAGAAAGAGACGTTAGTAACAATGGCACATAGGTGGATAAGACATCCTGCTAACTACACTCCACGTGTAGTCTTTGATACGTTTTCTCAGTTTAATGAGCCTACGCAGAGATTCGTATTTGAGGAGATGTGTAACTTTTTGAGGGAAGAATGGTATAATGATGATGTAGATAATGTACCGTCCGACATAATTGAACTTCAGAGTCACTTTTCAAATGGTATGATTATAGGAGACGATGTACGACGTGCCGTGGAACGCTTATTAGCATTCAGACCCACAGCACATTCTCGGATATCATTAGATGATACCACTGAGAACTGGAAAGCGGTTCCTGGTCAGTATCCTATGAGAGAGGTTCCGCCACTGTGGGTGCCTGGTGATCCTAATGCAAACCCTGTGGTGCTACCGCATTTTCGAAGGGTGTGGATACATCTTCCATGGAAACGACCAGAAGTTTTGCAAGTGAAGCAATCCTTACCCGATCCGCGTAAAAATCCGGCTGGTTATTATAAGGAGTTATCACAACTGGTAGAAGCTACTATTATGAATATTGCCGACATCGACATGTTGTTTGGCAATGTGGTACCGCAACCAGTTTGGGCTAAAATTCGTCAAGCCAATCATGCAGTTGAATTAGGGGGTGATTGGGCTGCACTGCTAGCAGCTGATGCATTAGAAGTTGGTGGGGCCAAGCCTGAACAGCTGATTTTGGATTTGCCTCAGAAAATCATTACGCTCATGAAAACTCTCATGCCAGCGATGAAGGTGAACTGGGATAAGTTATCAGCTTGCAAGCAAAAGAAAGACGAGAGTGTCTCAGATTTCTTTACAAGGTTTGAGGAAGCGTTTGTCGACCACAGCGGCCAGGACATGGGCGCTGAGGGAGGCCAGCGGTTATTCGTTGACAAATTCGTGTCAAATTTGTTGCCTGAACTAAGCAACAAATTAAAGAATTCAGAAAGTGCGTGGGCAGTTTCAACCCCTGCGCAAATACTAGCAACGGCTCAGTATTATGAGAATAGGGAAAAGGAAGAAAGTGATCGTGTAGAAAAGAAAACTAAGGAGCTCAAAACGAAGGTTTTGTTGCAGCAAGCATACCCTCCACGATCAAACCAAAATGATTCGCAACAGCAGTATCGACCACGAGCACAGCCCGATAGGACACAGCCGCGCTCTGACAACTTTGATTATAGATCTTCACTTGGGTATAATCAGTGCGCATATTGTAGGAGAGAGGGACATCTAAAATATGATTGTCTTGCCTTACGGGACCGTCTGAATGGTGTGTCGACACGTGGAAACCGTGGTGGTGGTCCTCAACAGGCACCTCGTGGTAGAGGTCGTGGTTCATTCCACAATCAAAGTGATCGTTATCAAAATCAATCAGACGCAAATAATTGTTTTGACCAGCGAAATGCGGGGTCAGTTCGATCTGCACAGTATAATGTTGATGATTATTATGCAGACCATGAAACTGTTGTAAATGACCATTACTAGGACAGCCAACGACAAAGAGAGGGAGTAGTGTCAGTTCCGGTCGATCAGAGTGGGCCTTACGTTGCAGTGGCTATATCAGGTGTAGTTGAGCCTTTTCTGTTAGACACTGGTGCGACGAAAAGTTCCATCATGCATTCAAAACTCCCTGGCGCACCTTTGTCTGGCTTAACAAATGTTTCCGTCGGATTCTCTGGCGCCCCTGTTAGTAACCCAGTCTCTAACCCTTTGCCTCTTATGATTGGACCTCGTGAGCTAACCGCTCCACTGATTCTCTCTACAGGTTGTGGTGAAAATCTTTTGGGCCTGGATTTGTTGAAACGATTATATGCAACATTGTATTGTTCCCCCGAAGGAGTGGAACTTACATTGGGACGGAGAGTGATCTCTCCCATGTATTTATCGGTTGATAAATTCCCACCAGAATTGAGTTCCCTCCCTGCGTCTTTATGGGCCACAGGTCCCAATGACGTGGGCCTGTTAGACATTCCACCCTATGTGATTCAATTGAAACCAAATGCGCGATTACCGCGTTTACCTCAATATCGTATTTCTCTTGAGGGCGAACGAGCGCTGTTAGCAATTGTTTATGATCTCATTGGAAAGGGTGTTGTTGAAGAAACTCGTGGAAATGTATGTAATAGCCCTGTATTGCCAATTCTGAAACGAACTGACCCAACTAAACCTCCTGTGTATCGTTTCGTTATAGATTTGAGAGAGGTAAATAAAATAGTGGTTCCACAATTTCCCGTGGTCCCTGACATTACGGCTTTACTAACAATGATTCCGGCAACTGCCTCCTGGTTCACAGTGATCGATCTAAAGAATGCTTTCTTTAGCATCCCAATTGCAGAGGAAAGCAGAGATCTATTCGGATTTTCATTAGGAGGTCGCAGTTTTAGGCTAAAACGCGCTCCACAGGGCTACTGTGAGAGTCCGTCAATCTACAGCCAAGCACTTAAAGGACAGCTTGATGCCTTTGTATTACCTAAAGGTGCAGCTTTGATTCAATACGTTGACGATCTTTTAGTGGCAGCTGATACAGAAGCTATTTGCAAAACGGCTACAGTATCATTATTGCACTATCTACATAACTTACACCACAAGGTATCGCCTTCAAAGCTACAGTATTGTTGTCAAGAAGTTACCTATCTAGGTCACTTATTGTCAAAAGAAGGGAGAAGGTTGACCCCAGAGAGAATTGCAGCGATTTCCCGAATGACTGTGCCAAAAACCCAAAGAGATGTTCGCGCCTTTTTGGGTATTACGTCCTACTGCAGACAATGGATTCCAAATTTTTCATTGTTGGCGAAACCATTGATAGCCCTTACATGCAAAGATGTTTCATCCCCAGTACCTTGGTCTGAAGAATGTCAGAAAAGTTTTTCTGAATTGCGTAATGCGTTGTGTTCGGCTCCTGTGTTGGGCACTCCTGACTACAGTAAGCCGTTTACACTATACGTTCACGAGAGGGATGGTTGCGCGTTGAGTGTTCTGACACAACCTTTTGGTGGTAAGCAACGCCCATGTGCCTACTTTTCTTCGACTTTAGACCCAGTAGCAAGAGCCTTGCCAAGTTGCTTAAGGGCAACAGCGGCAGCTGCGGCGTCCATTCGACAGTCCGCAGGTCTAGTCATGGATAATATGCTCACGGTAATGGTTCCGCATGCAGTCGACACTCTATTGAACCGAACGAAAACTCAACATCTGACAAGTGCAAGATTGTCTGGTTATGAATTGACGTTGCTGGCCAGTCATATACGGATAAGACGATGTAATGTGTTGAATCCAGCAACATTGCTGCCGATCGACACAGAATCAAGTGATGAAGCAGTACATGACTGCTATCTCAGAACTGAAGAGGAAACTAAGGGTCGCATTGACCTAAGAGATACTCCATTGACAGATCCCGATGGTACTTTATATGTGGATGGTTCTTGTTTCAAGTTGCCGAACGGTGATGTGACAACTGCGTATGCTGTAGTTACATTGAGAACGATTGTGGAAAACGCAAGGTTAAGTCAGAATTCGGCTCAGGCTGCCGAGTTAATTGCTTTGACGAGAGCGTGTGTGTTGTCTAAAGATAAACGGGTGAATGTGTTTACAGATAGCCAGTATGCGTTTGGTGTGGCACATAGTTTTGGACGACTGTGGAGAGAGAGAGGATTCCTTACGTCACATGGTACGAAGATTCAACATGGCCAGCTTGTAAATGATCTTTTGGATGCACTTACGTTGCCTAAGCAAGTGGCGATTGTTAAATGTAGTGCGCATCGTAAGGTGACGGATGATGTTGGTCGTGGTAATGCGTTTGCGGATGAGACTGCTAAGGAGACTGCCCGGAACCTTAGCACTCGAATGTATGTGACGAGTTCGGTTAGGTGGCCTGCAGAATCAAGTATGTGTGAAAACACTATCGAGAGTGTGAAAGCAATTCAGAATGAGGCCACCGAGACTGAAAAGGCGAAGTGGAAAGAAAGTACGGGAAAGTTGGATGCGAATGGTTGTTGGATTGACTTATCGGAACAGAAAAGATGGATGTTGCCTGATGCGTATGTGCTGGCTGTTGTGACTATGGCACATGGGTTAGCACATATTAGCGCGAAAGGTATCTGTAAATTGCTGTTTCCTGTGTGGAAGAATGATGGTATTACGAAATGTGCTGAACGCTTGGTTAAGAATTGTATGGTATGTATGTTGTACAATCCTGGTAAGGGAACCCCAACTCCTCCTGGTAGTTTTGCTCCCCCTTCATGTCCATTTGAGGTGATCCAATTGGACTTCATCCATATGGAGCGATGCAATAACTTGAAATACGTTTTAGTTGTTGTTTGCGCATTCTCCCGATGGATTGAGGCCTATCCTCTTAAAGACAATACTGCTTTATCCACTGCGAAAATCCTACTGAAGGAATACTTTCCTCGGTATGGAATGCCTAGAATTGTGTGGTCAGACAACGGAAGTGAGTTTGTGGGGAGTGTGATGAAGAGTGTGTGCAAGGGCCTTGGAATTAATCAGAAATTCCATAGTGCCAATCATCCTCAGTCAGCTGGTTTGGTTGAAGGGTACAATGGCACCCTTAAACTAAAACTAGCAAAGATTCAGGCTACGACAGGTCTTTCATGGCCTGACGCTTTACCCTTAGCATTGCTGT
Organism: Lissotriton helveticus; assembly: GCF_964261635.1. Lineage (NCBI taxonomy): Eukaryota > Metazoa > Chordata > Amphibia > Caudata > Salamandridae > Lissotriton > Lissotriton helveticus. The sequence continues at coordinate 690,083,691 of NC_136070.1, read as the reverse complement.
CAACAAGGGCAACTGTACACTCCCGAGTAGGGCTCAGCCCCTATGAAATAGTGTTCGGTCGCCCTGCCAATGTTTGGGGGGTCCCTAGACCGGGTGCCTTTTGTGATCTTGAGTATCCAATGTTGATCGATTATCTTTATGACTTGACTGCTAAACTGAGGTTAATTCACCAACAGGTTCACGAAGCATTGCCGACGCAGACGGAGGGTCCAGGCCACCCGCTCCAGCCCGGAGATTGGGTGGTAACACGAAACTTTTCGCGCAAGAACAATTTGGATCCCAGGTTCACTGGACCCTATCAGGTCCTCCTTGCCACGAGAACTGCAGTTCGTCTCGAGGGGCGGAAGAATTGGGTGCATGCCACCCATACCAAGAAAGTCCCCATCCCGTTGCCAGCAGACTCGTGGGTGAGGAAAGGCAGTGCATCAACTGAAACCGAAGGATTGCCGACGTTTGTACCTTTCAGCGACGCACAACCTGTCGGAGAATCCTCAGTGCAGCAAAAAGGCATTGTTGAACACTTGTCATCAGAAGACTCAAGACCAGAACATTCAGCTGATCAACAGGGCGTTGTCCCTTCGACAGATCTTTTGTTTAACGAACAGACACGTCCTGGGAAAACCCGATATCTTTTGCGATCCAGCACTAAAGACTAATAAAAAACCCCGTTCTGTCCCTTGACAAGTGCATTATCCCGTTTTCCATGATCAGTTTGAACACTCATACTATTGTAATTATTTTGTACATATTCATTGAGCTTCGTTCCTTACACTTTTTGTTTCCACAGCTGAGAGACATTGTTTTCACATATATATATATATATGAAATGAAGGCCGTAGGGCCGCGCGCGTACTTCCTCCTGGTTAGTAGGTCTTGACGCTAGGTTAAAGACCGTCGGTTCCTGGGAACTCCTAGGAATTGACTATTACTACACAGAACGAAGTGCGTCAAGAAACGTTGCGGACGGTCATAGGGAATGGCATTTTCAAAGCTGATGGACTTGGAAAGAGCTCAAGCACAAAGATTCAAGCTGCAGCAACTCAGTCGTACCAAATGTTTTGTGTTCCAAATATTCGTACTGTTTGTGACTGTTTCTGCGTTATTGGTGGGTGGAGTATATTACACGATGTCTTACTTCTTGCCTTCTACCATACCTACTCCTACCCCTGACCTTAAACTCACCTCCACTGCTTCTCCTCATTCTTTTCACATTTTACCTGAACACGAGCAGGCTAGACGTGCAGAATTCCGCAACAATTCCTTTATTCAGCTCCTTCATCAGCATCAGTTAGTGGTTAACACTACTAATTGTTGGGTGTGTGGGTTGATGCCGCATACTACGGATAAGGGAATTCCATATCTGGTGTTACCGTATAGCTCCCAAGGGTCTGCTCGAGCATTTCAAACAATGTTTCAAAGCGCACTGGGTTTCCACCCCATTCGAGAACCACGTTCCCCCTACTCTGGTCCTACCTCGTACCAAAAATCTTTGTCTATAGCAATAGAGGATTTAGATAGCGATATCTATGATCCCTCGCTTATCCCTGAAGAAGAGGTACAAGCCTATAGGGTCCTAAGTAGAGGCGAGTATAGTGTGTTCACTGGTGAAAAACAGCTTAAAAGCTCGCCTCCGATATGGGTCGTACCCCACATTGGTAATTTTTGTTTGATAGGTCGCGGCCGTAGATCGAAAGCCCGACTTGGAGAGAGTGCTTGCACTGAAAATTATATTTTGCCAATGGTCTCGTCCCCTGTGTTTTTGGCTGCCAAGGGTACATACTTTATTTGTCATGATCGTGCGTATGCATGGTTGCCCTCTGACTTCATGGGCTCATGTTTTATCGCAAACTTGTTGCCTCCGACGTTTACTGTAGATGCAGATTATCACAAAACTAGAGTTGTGAGAGGCGTAATTAGCGAAGAGGATACTGCCGGTCAAGAGGCAGGAGACTTTTTCAAGGGTTTCCTCCCATTTTGGGGACCTATGGTTAATAGTAGGAACCTGAGACAGTTGACTCGAGTGGTAGAATCGACAGCTAATATTACTGCCAGTGCCCTTGGTAACATCACCACAGAACTTCAGGCGGATAGACTTATGACGTTACAAAACCGTATGGTTTTAGACGTGATCTTAGCAGATCGAGGTGGGGTATGTAAGGTGATCCATTCGAGCTGCTGTATTTTCATTCCTGATAACGCTCCGACTGTCTATCAAGCCATCTCGAAGTTGCATAAGATCTCCGAATCCATACACGTGGATGTAGGGGATTGGACGCTACTTGGATGGTTTTGGGGCCTGATGTCGACTTGGGGTTGGAAGATTCTGATGATCATTGGAGTCGTTGTAACGTTCCTGTTCACGTGTTGCCTTTGCGTGCAGTGCGGTCCTGCCTTATGTGGCCTCTGTGCTACAACGTGTATGAGACAGCCACCTGTTACCAAAGGGTCTCGGTTGGACAGAGCTATGCTACAGCAACATCTCGAGGGTCTGATGAATATCGAATATGATTCCAACTAGTGCTTGCCTACATGAGGGCAAAAGGAGCGTCTGAGGTTCCGTGACAATTGTAAGTGATGTTTTCGACTCGCACGAATATGGTCGAGTCTGGTATTTAAGAACCGCAAATGACGAGTTTAGTAAGTATGCGCAGTTTCGCTGTGCTAACTTAAACCGTTCGTTTGATATGTGGGTTTTTCATCTGTACCCACGGGTTCCATCTTAGATACGGCATCCATTTTGTCTCTTGCCCTCAAGTAGCCAGCGAACGGACACTGTCCGCTTCGTTACCCTGGGACTTTCAAGATATTTGTGGAAGACACATGTTCTTTGTAAGTATCTTTTACGATGAGGGGGATGATACTGTAAGGCAGATGGCCCCGCTTCTGCCGTGCCGGTTTATTGTCTCAGCCGTGCATCTCATTAGGCACGTCCCTTTGATTCCTGTATCTCGTGTTTCCCGATACCTCCCCTTTTACACCCTTTTCAATCTCCCACTGTCTCCATCTTCCTCTGCACCTGTCTTTGTCCCTATTTCGATCTGTTTTACTGCCGATTGGAATTCACTAATGTTGGGAAGATGGGTTTTTACAGTTGGGAACCGCCAAATGTTTCCGCACTTATGTTCCGGACCTTATGTGTACCAAAGTGACCAAAGCGACCCCTCTGGGGGATAATTATGGGAACCAGGTTGTAAACTTTTGTGTACCATGTTGTCCTATGAGTAAATTCTGTATAAAAGGAGCGCTCCACAGAACCAATTTGAAGCAGTCTCCCCAAGTTGCACGTGTTGTACTTGTTGTGACTTCTGTGTTCCCTGCAGTAAATAAACCTTGAATCTTTGACGCCGAAGGAAGTGTCCCGTGTCTCTGTAGTTTGTGCGCCGAAACAGGTATCCCATGAAGGTTATAGGTGTTGTTCCCTGGCACCGCTGGTACTGTTAAAAAGTCCAGTCCTTCAGTTCTTATGCAATATCAAGGACATACTGAAATCTCTATTTGAGCCAGTAGAAGCAAGACTGATGCACATAGAGAACCAGTTGGCCAACCTTATAAAACACATAAAGCCGATGCAAGTTCCGGGGGACCAACAAACGGTGAGAAATAAAGTCAATAAACAGCCCCTTTCCAACCATCCAGTCACACAAAATAACTTATCTATACTGCCAAACCAAACTTTAAAGACAAAAGCTTCTGAAAGGACAAAAGCTTCAGAAACGACAAATGAAAATAGCCTAGTAAAATCTTCTGCTAACACTGTCATTACTCTTTCACAGGGTAACTCATCGGTAGTTTTGGCACCGGCGCCCAAAACATCGGCGCCTAAGACACCCAAGACATCTGCCCCGGTGCCAAACACCGTGGCGTCAAAAACATCGTTAGCAAAAACTCCGGGTCCTAAACCCCAAGGTCAAAAAAATCCGCCCCCAGTATCAAATAGAGGCGGCTCTAGAAGACCCCTTGAAGCTAGACTCCCTGTTGAAATGCCACCAGAAGCATCTCCCTTTGTGGTGGTACTGACTGGCGCCCCAGAGCTGGTGGATCGTAATACAAAACCTACGTGGTCACTGCAAAACAAGGCCCAGCATTGGCTAAATAACAATAGCCCTATACCGCCAACCTGGCCTTCCAGGATTTTGATGGCCCGTAGGACTATCTGGGTGGGAAATGGAAGAAAAACAATCCCGGGAGATTGCATTGTCATTACATTTGAGGACCCCCGAGTAGTAGATTATATCTGCTCTTGGGACTCCTCGAGTGCAGCTGGAAGCATAAGGACGAAACCACTTTCCTTCTTTTATCCCGCAAGGCAATGTAACGGTCCCCTAAATGACTACGAAACCCCTTGGGAAATAACAGCTCCCCGGCCTTTTGAATACGGTAATCTAAGACAAATAGTCCCTCCTCGTGGGTACGACTATGATAACTCCTGGCACACAGTAGGACCACGCCACAAGAGGGGAGGATGGGACGATTGGGGCTCATATACACAGAGAACGACCCATAGAGAACCGCCTCGCTGGGATACTTGGTTTAATATCCCGACGAGGAACAGATTCAGTGACCTCGAAATGGTCGATTGACCACTAGAGGCGACTGACTTTAAAAATCCAATCTCACCTAAAGTAACAAACATACTGCTCCCAGTGATCGAAGAGGAGGGGATTAAACCAGCGTTACTGTCCCTACCCATCTTCTTTTGGAATGTGGCGGGTCTCCGCCCTAAAATTGAGGATGGGACGGCCCTGTATTTCTTGGAGCAGGGGAAAATTATCTGTCTCCAGGAGACATGGTCCACAGTGGAATTACACCTCCAAGGATATAAAACTTACTTTATCCCAGCTCTGACTTGCAAAGCAGGCAGACCGAAGGGAGGGATAATCACATATATTGCAAACACTGTGAACCACCTAAAAGTAACGACAGTTGGGTCCGATCCAAATTTTCAAATACTCTGTCTGGTACCCAAGAACGGGGATTCCATCCTTTTAATCAACCTGTACAATAATTTAGAAGAGGGACAATTTGTGAACCTTCTTTTTAATATTCAGGAGAAAATAACCCAGTTCCGTAACTCAAAAACAGGAAAAGGGGTAATCCATCTTCTTTGGGGAGGGGATTTTAACTTACACCCATGCCCACATGTCGAGAAAAACCAATGTGGGATAGTAGATGAACATGACACCCCATTAATGCACTTTGCTCACACTAAAGAGGGGGTTGCCATGAACAACATGCTATCGAATCTGGACCTGGTAATAACCAATAGGTTAAGCTATGACACAAACTCCCTACAACCAACCTATATCGGCAGGGAATCCCAGATGACAGTCGACTACATCCTCCTGTCATCTGGATTGACAGATAGAGTTAGATCTTTCGAGGTTAGGAACAATACTCTAAGTGATCACTCAGCACTGAGGCTGGATCTACAATTCATCATATCCAAACCCCTAGTTAGAATCATAGAGAACACACTTGCCCAGAATAAACTAGAGATAGCTAAAAAAAAATGGATATACACTAAAATGGGAGAAGCTAAACCAGGCTGCAATTACTGGAAAACTGGTGAAAGCGGCCTACCCAAACATAATTAAATGTTTGGACCCGCAAGAAACGGTTGAGGCCGTTTTAAACAACTTCACACAAATATTGGAGAAAACCAAGAGCCTCCTAACGGCTAATCCTAAAGGACATAATACCATCACCAGAGGATGGTTTAACCATAGCTGCACAGCGGCCTTAACCAATTTAAAACTAGCCCTTAAAAAAAAAACTAGAGACTCGGGCAAGATACAAATATGTAGACAAAATTATAGTAAGGCACGCAAAGCAAGAATACAAGAACTAAAACAGAAGCTGTGGGATGAACTCCACAATAGTGCCCTCTCCAAAAATAGCTAGGCATTCTGGCGCACAGTTAGATCGCCCTATCCAATAGACGATAACAGTCCCAAGATAGAGGTGGCCATAGGGGAAGACACATGGGTGTCCCATTTCTCAAATTTTTTTGAAATACGTTAACAACAGAAGGGACAGAATACATACTCCCAACGGTCGAGTACCCAATATCCTTACAGTTTGACATCTCCGAGATACTCGCTGCATTAGATACAAGCAAAAAGGGGAAAGCACCGGGTCCGGATGGGGTCCCAGTAGATCTTTTTAAATATAATCTGGACCTCTGGGCCCTCATCCTCACCAGGGTGTGTAGTGCAGCAGCAAAAGTGGGACTGATGGAATCTTGGACTAATTCCATCATGGTCCCAATCTTTAAGAAGGGGGATCGCCAAGATGCTACATGCTATCGCCCCATCTCACTGCTGGATTCCCTGGGTAAAGTCGCAGGCAGGGTAGTCCTCGAGCGACTCCAGCAGTGGGCTGAGGAGAAAGGCATTATCTCCGATCTCCAGTTCGGATTTAGAGAGGGATTTGGTACGGTGGAGCAGGCCCTTAATCTCAGTTTGCTAATGAGCAAATACATTCAAGCAAAGAAGGACGTGGTCTACATGGTCTATGTAGACCTGTCCGCTGCTTTTGATTGTGTCTCGCATGCTAAGCTCTGGACAATACTGAGACAAATGGGCGTGGATCCCGCCCTCTTAGATTTTCTCAGAGAACTATACTCTAGAGCCTCTGCAAGGGTGCGTTTTGGCTTAAGGGGGGAGCTGACGGCGCCGTTTGGCGTAGAGCGCGGAGTCAGGCAGGGGTGTGTCCTGGCCCCCTTCCTATTCTCCTTGTATACCAACGGTCTTGAGGAGGAGATGCTGAGGGGGGCTCAGGACCTGCCACGGGTAAAAAAGCGCCTGATTCCCGCTCTGCTATATGCAGACGACGCCGTCATCCTGGCCCGCACTGCGCGCGAGTTACAGAAGTCCCTAAATAAATACACTGATTACATGGGTAAACTGGACCTGCATGTGAACGTTAAAAAAACGTTCGTCATGATAGCTGGTAGTGGGAGAAAACAACCAAAGAGCATTTACCTTAAAGGTCAAAAACTTGAGGTAACTGCCCAGTACCCCTACCTAGGCATTATGATTGACAAAAAATTAAACTGGCGGTCCGCAGTAGAGGCAAGATGTCATCTTTTTAAAAGAGCTACAGCGGCCCTAATGAGCTTCTCCCAGAGGTTAGGACGAAGGGCACCAGTAGAGCTACTAAAAATTTATAGCGCAAAGTGCCAGGCAATTGCTCTATATGGGGCGGGCCTCTGGGGACATGTAGACGTTAGCACTCTCCAGGTCGCAGAAAACTCTTTTTTTAGATTCCTCCTAGCAACACCGAGATGCACTTCCATCTATGCATCTCACTTAGAACTTTGTGTTCCATATCTAGAGGATCTAATTAAGATTCAACCACTACTACTCTGGAGACGCATCTGGACTTCTGAAAAAAATTCATTGACACAGACAATTGCAACAGAGACAATGACTCTTGATCGAACTAACAACATAATATGGCTTCGGTACATTAGAAATGTCTTCATAGATCTAGGTATGGAGAAGTACTATTTCCACCCCGAAACCATTATCGACCTACCAAAGAAAGTGCTGAAACAACTGGCACTGAGCCACTTAGAGTCATTGAGGCTGACATCTGAGTCCATGAAACCCTCGGTCCTTCATGCTAATATGATTCAGACCATAGATTTGATCCAGCCATATTTAACGCTACAGATCACCACCTACGAGAGGATGTTATTGACAAGATTCAGATTAGACCTCTTTTTCAGACTAGTAGCCTTTTATGATGGAAACAGTTGGGATGCCACCTTTCCTGTCTGTCCTTGCGATGAAGATTCAAAACAAACTAATTTACACACAATATTATTTTGTAAATGTTATCTTCCGCATCGGAAAATATGGCTTCTACCCTTGCTAAGGAAATGGGGACTGAGACAGTGTTGTCCAGCAATGCTGCGTCTCCAGTTGCTAGAATCTGAACCCGTTTGTTTTCACGTCATGAATTTTTTAAAATGTATTATGAGGCACAGGAAAAACCTGTAAAAAAGTTATTTCGGACGTGGTTCTAGATGAGGCAATGTAGCAAAACATCCTGACTTTTTTAAATGTATTAACTTGTTCCTACCTGAGACTTTGCTTATAACATGTTTACTTGTTTATTTTTTAACATATGAAATTGTATTATCAAAAATGCTGCTTTTATGGTTTGCCAATGTGTAAAGCCGAATAAAGAAATTTATATATTAATACAACACAAAATAATCATAAATACACACGACATACCAAGAACTGTGAAATGCAAAATCAGACGAAATTGTAATACACACTTAGAAATAATCAAATAATAGCAGACACTTAAATAAAATCAAGAGGCTGTACACAAAGCAGCATCAAATGACATTTAACAATTAAAGGGCTAAGGATCACATCAATGTGGAGGCAGCATCACACCATGTCTGATTCATAGACCTGCCTTAGGTTTTCCGATACCAGTAGGAGCTATAACGGCTATCATGACCCTTCTATGGTGGTAGGTGGGGGGAGGCGACTCTCGCGCCTGAGCCTCAATATAGGTAGTGTATAAGCCTAAACAAATGAAGGAGTCTACCCTGAAGACAGAAAGTTGGTGACATGCTTCTTCATAGGGGTCCCACTCGAATAGCCGAATGCTATCCGGGTGTGCTTCAACACCTGATTACAGTGGAGCAGGTTAGTCGCAACAGTGGTGCAGGTGAGTGTAAAGGTGAATTTTAAAATTGTCTTTTAACTCCCTAAGACTTTACTATGGAGCAACAAGATAAGGTTAAAAGCAACGTGAGATACCTAACTCGGCTAAATTGACCTATGGTATCTATATGAGAATAAAAAGTGATTGTGGTCTACATGTTTCAACCTATTGGTGATATTACCAGGTTTTCTTCAGGACCTATATATGTGACCCGAGTGACACACGCTAAGGTGTACCTAACACTGGGTCAATCATATACCACACCGTATACTTACAGTATGGTGACCTCTCAGCAGTCTGTGAAAGGGAAAAATTAGAGACTCGATTCAGTCGTGCCTCAGGTGTTGAAGCACACCCGGATAGCATTCAGCTATTCGGGGGGACCCCTATGATGAAGCATGTCACCAACTAGGTTGGTGAGTGAGGGGTCTTCTTAAAAAAGGAAAACCTTTTCCTTTTTGTTTCCTCCTCTATACAACGACGACACTTTGTGTCTTCAGGGTAGACTCCATTTGGTTAATATGAATACCTCAAGGGGACTAGGAGTATTCCCTTTGTTATAAAAACCCTTTCTCTCTTCTTTGTTAGTTATGGTAGTGTATAAGCTCCAAAAGGTCTTTGTCCGGTTCCAAGGTGGTAGTAGTTCACTATACGCTTCTGTTTGAGTGTTACAGTACATCATGTCTCTAGTCCATTGCGCTAGTGAGGTGGGGGGGCACAGGACCAGTGCATTGCAAGGACGCGTTTAGTGACTAGTAGGGCCATGTCAACTAGGCGTCAGATGGGTTTCTGCAATTTTTTGGAATAGCTGAGAAGGGCTAGTAGCGGGTCGGGGCTGAGCACTTCTTGTGTGACTGCACTTATTTCGGCAAAGACTTGTAGCCAAAAGATCGCAATAGCGGGGCAAAGCCACGCCAGGTGTATAAAGTCGGCCTCACTTTTCCCACATCTCTCACAGTCGACCGTATCACGGAGCCCAAATCTGCGCAAATGCACAGGTGTATGATAGGTTCTGTTAAGGAATTTGAACTGTATGAGGCGGTGCCGACCGTTAAGAGAAATGCGCTTGGTGGTCTCAGAGCAATATGTCCACATGCTATCATCTATGGTGAGCTCCAAGTCAGTCTGCCACTCAATCCTGGCTTTGACATAGTGGTTTCGGCTCAGTTCCTGTGTCTTAAGAGTATACTTGTGATACCAGTCTCTTCGGGGAGTTTGTTCATAGCAGAGCAGAAAAAGAGTGTACTTTCGGGGGTTCCTGTAAATCGTCCCCAGGTAAATCCTGCAGTGCACTTCGGGCCCTAAAATAGTAAAATGTGGTTAAAGCAGTTGGTGGAGGTTCGACCAATAAGAAGCCGTCCCCGTCTCTACCCACCCAGTCATCAGAGTGTAGTGCCGCTATCATTCCTGGAGTGGTAAGGGTCGGGAGCCTCTCACACCAATCAATAGGGATGATGGGAAAATATAATATTGAAAGTGTTTGTCGATTAAGAAGGTTTTGCCAAGCATGTGCGGTGGCGTTGATGGAGTCCAGGACCTCAGTGGTGTGGTGTGGTGCGTGGAACAAAACCGTCGCCAAATGAGCAGGGGCCTGCGACAGTCGCTCTATGTGTAGGTGCAGAGGAGGCGACTGCTGATGCAACCAGTAATATGCGTGCAAAGCCTGGACAGCCCGGTAGTATAGGTCGAGGGCTCCAAGCCCCCCCATGGAGTTCAGTAAGACTAGGATCTTCCAGCTCGCCCGTGGCTGTTTGTCGGCCCAGGCCAACTTAATCAGCAGCGTTCTTAGAGATTTGAAGAAGTGTGCCGGCAATACCATAGGAATATTGAGAAACAGAAATAAGAATCTGGGGAGGACCACCATTTTCATGAGAGATATTCTGCCTAATAGGGAAAAGGGGAGACGGATCCACCTCGCAATATCTTCCTCAAGTTTAGTGATGGCATAGCCGTAATTTTCTCTGAACACTAGTTTAGGGTCTGTGTGGATCTGAATTCCTAGATAATGTACCGGGTCTGTAGACCACTGTAGGGGAAAGTCTAATTCCTCAGGGAGCGTCAACCCTGAAAATTCAGCAAATCTCACCACTTCACGCAGGATGGGGGACACATTTTGGGCTGGATCATGAATATATAGAAGGGTATCGTCCGCATATGCCGAAATTATTAGGTTGTACCCAGGAAACCGGACCCCCCTGTGGCTATGGTATTCCCGCAGCGCGCAGGCTAATGGTTCAGCCACCAATGCGCATAGGAGCGGGGAGAGCGGACAACCCTGTTGAGTCCCTCTGGATATCCTCAGGGGGGCAGACAGTATCTCCAACCACACGGTCCGTATATAATGTGCTGATCAGACGTAGGAAGACTTGTCCCAACCCCATGTGCTCTAGGGTCAATAGCATAAAGTTCCACTCCACGGAGGCAAATGCTTTTTCGGCATCCAGGAAAACTGCAGAGGCCTTAATGTCTGGTTTAGTATGTTGGATTGTTCCTGAAGACTGTGCGTGAATTGTGCGTACGTGTGCGTCCTGGTATGAAACCGGCCTGTTCCATTCCTACAAGAATTGGCATCAGGGGGCTAAGTCTATTCGCTAGTACTTTAGCAAAGATTTTCGTGTCCACGTTCAATAATGAAAGTGGTCGATAAGAGGAGCAGTGTTGCAGAGTTTCCCGGGCTTCAGGAAGACTACCAAGAGCGCCTGTCTCATCGAGGGAGGCATAGAGCTTTCCTCGGCCATCTCCTCAAATAAAGTCTAAAAATGTGCGGTTAGGAGTTTCTTGAATTCCTTATAGAATCCCTCCATGAGCCCATCCTGTCCCGGCGCACTGCCAGAGCACATAGTGGACAGGGCCGAGTGTATTTCCCATGCCTCGAGGGGACGCATCAAGTATTCTCTGTGGGAGTCTAACAACCAGGGCAGTTTAATGTACTCTAGGTATGTCTGCATGTCTGAGGGTACAGAGTGAGACCTACCTTTGTATAGGTAGGCATAGTACCACCAGAACTGCTCCACAACACCGTCAGTGTCCTCAATGTTTCCCCCTCAACAGTAGTCAACTTTATGGGATGAGAAGCTGCTAGGCGCCCTTTCATGAGGTTCGCCAGGGTCCTGCCTGGTCGGTCCCCCTCTCCGTATACCCTTGCAACTGCATATTTACCCATTAGCCTGACCTCTCTTTCCGCCTCTGTGTGGTATTCTTCTAGTGTTTCCTTAAGGGTGGTCAGAATAAAAGGGTCGTTGGTTTCTAGCGTGTCTCTCTCTAGTTTAACCAGTTTTGTTCTAAGAGGGGCAACCTTCCCCTAATTGATTTCAGAACCCAATTCCTAGGACATACACCTTGAAAGTCTCACAGATTGTGGCGCAGTGCGGAACAGAACCCAAGTTGGTGATGAAAAAGCTTTCTATTGCCTCCAGTATTTCCGCCCTGAAGGCCTCATCTAATAACGTGCCACATGAATGGGGGGGGGGGGGCGCTTGGTGGAAGTAGCCAATGTCAGCAGCAAAGGGGAGTGGTCCGAGTAAGTGCGGGAAAAGACTTCGCATTCACGCACATTGCCTCTAAGCGATCCCACCAGGAACCAATAGTCTATCCTGGTATGGAGATTATGAGGTGCCGAATAATGCGGAAAGCAGCCGGCTGCCACTGAGTGCGAGCGCCATACATCTACCATGTTCATCTCCATCAGAGCGTCTAAAATAGCCTCTGCTGCCTGTGAATGGCGCCGCGTCGGGCCCACGGACCGATCCATATCAGGGTTGAGAGTGCAATTAAACCCCCCCCCCCCGCCCATATCTGCGGAATATCAGGCAGTCGCCGTGTTAGGGTTAACAGATCATGAAAGAACTGCGGACAATCATGATTAGGGCCATATACAATGACGATTATGCACTCTAAACCTTTCCCCCTGCATCTAGACACCACGTATCTACCATTGACATCTGTGTGTAACTCTTTGACAGTGAGGCGGGCCGTGGGGTTAATCCAGGTGAGGACTCCCCGCGCGTGCAAGGTGAAGCCCGCAACATGGAACATGCCGCACATCCTGCCTCGAGTCTGCGGAAGGTTCGCCACGGGGAGATGTGTTTCCTGTAAGAGTGCGATGTCTATGTTGTGCCTAGTGAGTTACGACATGACTTTCCTAATCTTACGTTGGTCATTGAGGCCTCTAACTTTCCAGGACAAGAACCTCAACCTAGTCTCCATTACCTAAGGTGGTGAAATGAAACCAAAGCAGCTAAAAATGCCTCGACGGCCTCTGATGAGCTGGCCAAATATTTGGTGCATATCTCGGTGTTTGCATCTCATATAATAGTGCCATAAGAAAACCAAAACAGTAAGCAAAAGAAATAAGGAAACAACCACAACAATCCCCCCCACCCCCCTCCCACGCCATGCAACCCCAATCTTAGTACAGACAGAGATATCCCTCCCCATCCCTACCCCTAGATAAGTATGGCAACTAGCCATGTAGTGTGTAACAAGCAGGGGAGGATGTTACCTAGGCACTACGAGTAACCATCAGCACTTGACCACGTAATACTAAACGTAACCAGGCAATCATTTATTAGAGAAGGTCAACTGGAAAAGGCAAGCATGTAAAGTATACAGTACATTTAACAATGTCAATTGAATCGTAGACTGCCTTCCAGTAGTTATCGCCAAGACACAAAAAGGAACTACACTAATCAAGCAATAAAGCATATCCTGCTCCCCAAAAGCCATGTAGAACACAAATACTTGCAGAGTGTTCGATGGGTGTCTTCACCGGGCGTCCATTCCGGAGGACCCTAGGTGCATTAATGGAGAGCGGTCACAGCGCCTCAAGGGGCAACAGGCATATATCACAGTCAAGGAGGAGCTGTGGAACGAGTCTTAGCTGAGAGGGAGCACCCCTTATCTGGATGTTCTAGTCATTGTTTTTGAGGGAGCTTTCCTGTGATCCCCCTGTCGACGCCGCCGAGTCCTCCTGTGCCGCCTCCCGCTTCGAATTCTTGAGTATGTCTTTCAGAGCCTTTTGCAGAGCTTTCATGTCTATGAAGATGTGTGAAGAACCCTCCAGATTCACCCTCAGTTTGGCCGGGTTCAGCATGGCGTAAGTAACGTTATGGTTGCGGAGCTTGAGGGGATTAAAGAGGCCTTCTGTACCTTTGCAGTAAAATCTGGGTAGAGTGAGATAGCTGAGCCCTCATATCGGAGTTCCCCAAGTTCCCTGGCTCGTCGCAGGGATGAGTCCTGATCCCTATAGTTCAAAAGCTTGGCTATCACTGGTCGTGGTTGGGTGCTGGAGGTGGCCGCGGGCCGAACGACCGATGTGTTCTTTTGATCACAAACATGTCCGAAAAGGTGTCGCAGCCCAGTAAGGAGATGAGTAGCTTCTCTGTGAATTGCTCTGCGTTGCCCATTAGGGTGAACTCCGGTAGGCTCATTATATGAATGTTGCTGAGGCGGGATCAGGCTTCCAAATCCTCTGCTTTGTCTTGGAGTATAGTGATGGTTTTAGCCATTTGTTTCTGTACCTGGTCCGCCTCGGTCTGGGCCTCCTCGACCTCCGTAATCCTGCGTTCGGCCATGTCTGTGCTTTCTGCTTGTTTATTTAGGCGCTCCGACATCCTGTCCATTCGGTATACCAGAGAGTCGATCTTCCTGTCCATCGTTGACAGGCTTTTCTGTATGGTTGCAAACATTTGCTTGACCTCATTTGGATCATCTTCTAAGTGGTCCGCTCCAGAGTCCGCAGAGCGCGCCCTCTCCGCCTCTTTAGATTTGGTACCGTTAGCGTCAAATGGAAATCTGGTTTGGGTCTTGTCTACCCCACCCATGGTGCCTGACCAGGAAGAGGTGAGGCAGTCCTCACAGGATGTAGGTCGTGAGTGAGGAGTCCAAACGCAATGCACGCCCCTGTCTTCCCAGCACTCTGATCAGGCCAGGGGCCCACCGCTCAATGGGCAGCGTTCAGGAAACAAGCAGGCAGGAAACCCTGCACCACAATCCCTTCCATACCTGATGACAATGGAGAGGCAGGGCACAGGGGCACCCGCCGTAGCCGGAGCGTGCCCGCCATCAAGGGGCGCCTTATTTACATAGAAGCCGGGCTGTTGCAGTGGCCCCCGCATCCAGGTGCACGCTCCAGGTCTCCTCGCCCAGCCAGGCACCACAGGGAATCCAGGGAAGTCCTCCACCAAGCCTGTCGACCTAGAATGGTGGGGAAAATGAGGGGCCTTGATGTCTCCTACCGCGGGCCTGTAGATAATGGCAAGCGGGCCGCGTCACCGCCGTCCAGCTATAGGGCCTCTCCCTCTAGCTACGCGGTCTTATTCCGCAATGCGGGCCACAGTAGGGGCAGGCATCATGCTTCAAGCACATATTGTCAGGAGGGCAGATTGTACAACGAGAAGGCCCAGCTCCGGCGATCTGTGCGCCCCAGGGGGGGTCCGCTCACCTCCCCCGATCGCTCGTCTGCATGGGACCTGCCATACCAGGAGTGAGGCGCACGGCCTCCCTGCAGATGGGGTGGCCAGACCAGCGTCCGAGGCACAAGGGGTCCCAGCGCCGCCTTCCAAATCTCCGCTCGGTGCCCGTCGGGCCCCGCAACAGCGCAATGTACCTGCGCAGCAAGTTCAGGCCTCCAGGCCACAGGATTTCGTGTCGGCAGCAAAGGACGGCCCGTGGCAGCCGGGGCCGGGGGCAGACGTCTCGGATGACCGGCAGCGTCGGAAGATCCCCGAAGCCCTGCGGTCTCAGTTTCAGGTAGCGATGCCTCGGTCCTGCCTTCGGTGCCACAAGTAGCTGTGCAGCGGGTGTGCGGCCGCCGTCTCACTTCGCTCTCTTGGCCCAGGCCAGTGGCGGTCTCTGGGTGTTTCACGGCATCAATCCTCACCGCAATGGCATCGATTGGCGTCTTTATATTAGCGGCATCAGATGTGTGTGCAAGAAGGCAGTTTAGTATCGGGATTACCAGGATTCGTGCATCGTGATGCCGATGGCTCGCGGAGCTCTTTCTCTACGTGGCCAAGCTCGCCCCCCCCACCATTCTGTGTTCTTCTTTCCCAGTAACTTCCCAAAGTTAAATGTGGTGAACGCAAGTAACACATGCTAACACATGCTAACTCGCCTACCATACACCCTCGCTGCACATGCACCTGTATCCGAGACTTTGTTAATGTTTTCTCATGCCCCTTTTTGACATTCCTTCTTTGGACACATAATTGCTGTAGGAAAAGACCACTTTTTTTTATGATCACCCCCTTGGGATTGATACTGCTGTTTTTTTCGACTCTGTAGTAGACTGGGCCCTGTTGTCTAGGCCAAGTACATGTGCTTTGACCACCAAACTACGTGTAAAATTAGCTAATATCTTATTGGCTCATTTGCCTTATTGGAAAGACCCTAGAATATGGTACAAGAGGCACCCAGGGCCAGGGTCAGACTACGATAGAAAAAAAGGGCCCGGGCACCAGAATAAAAGTGACCTCCATTAGCTGATCAGATAGCTAAAAAGGTGGCCTATGTTTGCAAATCTGGGTTGTTTTGAACGTATAAACACAAGCTGTGTAAGTGTTTTGCGAGGCATGAAAAACTGCATATAATGTTTATGCTAATATAAGGGAAATTAACAGTAGAAACCGGCCCGCATACCTTGAGAAAGGGCCACGACAACCAAAAAATGGACCCATAGACTGACTCATTAGACCAACCGATCAGGCACTGCCTGACTGCCCTATAGGCCTGGGCTAGTAAGTTAGATGTCATAAATGGGTTGCAGCATGCAACTGTTCCATCATCGCTGTGACAAGGTGAAACTGTGTCTCATAGCCTGCAACTGCAACCTGGTTGGGCAGTTTAAGCATGCAAACTCAACATGACAAAATAAACCATTTTGCCAGGTCAAATCCTTCCTTTTTAATATTAATAAGCCACCCGAAGGGAAGGACAAGGTAGCCCACCAGGCAGTGTGCTTAATATTAAAATAAGGGCATGGTCTTTGTGTGCTGAACGCACCCTGACAGCGAAAACACAAAATTGACATTTTCACTGTAGCAAGGCCGGTGGTCCCATTGGCTAACATGGAGTTTCACTAGCCATAGCACTAAGTGCGAACTTCCATTTTGAACCACCAAAGATATCACTCCAAGGCATCAAATTTATCGTTACATTAAACCCTACTCATTGCTGAAATAGGATTTAAGGTAATTTAAAAAAAAAACTTGGGGCATATAATTAAGGCAGGCAAAATTAAATTATCGCCGCTTTTGCGGCCGGTTTCGGCCGTAAAGCGGCGATAATTCCATCGCCCTATTAGCAAGCTGTAGCTAACATTAGTTAGCGACAGCTTTTAGGTGATAGTGAGCGGTTTGGGGCCCGCTTTGCATGTCAGCGATATTTATCGCTAATGACATGCAAAGTGGGCGTACCCAACCAGTTAGCGACTGAAAGCAGTCGCTAACGTCGCTATCGCCTATTAGCAAGGCAGGCGTAGCGATAAAAAAAATTGCGCTAAGCGCGAATATCGCTAAAAACTAACGCCTGCTCAGACCAGTTCTTAGCCATTATATTCAATGGGAGGTGGATATTCTGGCTAAGACCTTATTGGCGATGATGCGTGAATATTGCTGGTTTTCCATTGATAGTCACGCATTTCGCTTCTATCGCCAGTTATTTTATCGCATTGGAGCTAAACGTTGCTAATAGCATGTTATCTCTGCGATAAAATCCGGCGATGCTTGGCGATAAAAAAAATGTCTCTAAGCTTCTTTAGTGATAAATATTGCTAGTTGTTGATAATATGCCCCCTTGACTTTAGAAAGTCACCACTTTGTTGCCCAAACCTTCGATACAATTCACTAAAATGCGAATGAGACATATACAGGTCCATTGGGAGATTCCCCAATTCTCGGAGACCACATAGACGGTGGCAATATCTTTCATTAATCAAAGTAGGAGCTAAATCCAAACCACCTGAAAATCAATTAAAAAACTTGAAAGGTATGGCCTCACACACTCCTGGGTCTCATGATTCCTCATCACCATTCTCCCATGCTATTGCATTCTCTAGTAGAGGATCGGCTTCGCCCCTGAGATAACTGGGAGCCTATATCGATGAGGGTAAGATGCACACAAAAAACACAAAGGCTAAAAATCCCAGGAACGCTCACTGAGGAGATACCATTATTGGATTATGAGGGTGACGGGATGATTAAAAAAAAAGCAATGCCAGGAGTCCGACCTATTAGGTTGACAAGTTTCAGCCAATTGGCCCCACGAGGCCCACGACTTTCTTCAGGACAAGAGATCACTTCTGCCTAGGTTCTTAGATCCTACATCTTACCGTTCAAGCAGGCACACATTCATACCATACCCACTGGTTTAAGTATTTTTCTCCTGCTAATTGGAGCTAAGTTTAGTCAGCATGTATTTGAAGAAGTCCTGCAAGGACATGCAAACATAAATAAACTGAAATTAAAAAAAACAGACAGAAAATCAAACGACAAAGAAAATATAAAACACACATAACATGTAACCAGGAGAAATTGCTCCTTACAATACGCTGGATTCAGCTGAGAGTGAAAAGGTCATGCCACATACGTAGATGAGGTCTAATGCACTCCACTGTAAAAAGTGAAACACTCTGAGGAAAACAGGTGAGCGTTCCAATATGCACTGCAAAACAGTGTTTAAAATACATGACTATTGGTCGCACACATGCATGCAAATACTGTGGCACACTGGCTCATGAACATACCCTGTACTAAACTAGGGAATACCACTTGGAGGAGGCAAACAAGGGTGACCTTGTAGTCACACACTGAAAGTGAGAGAAGTTAGAGAAAATGTAAAACCCATCAAGTAATCATAAACATAGTTGAAATGCCCATTACTGAATCTCATATATCTACTCAATTTATCAAAGGTTACAGCCTGCGGATTCACCTATTGCGGTGTCTAGTCTCCTTCCACCAAAGCGGAAAATGGAGGTTCTCCGTACTATAAGGGAGAAATAGGGTGTATGTCGGGGCCACGTGGGCGCATGTACCACATGATTGTGTAGAGCGTGAGGACTTTAGCCTGTACGTTTTCACATGGCACACAGGACATCTGGGAATTGAAGTCCTGCGCTGTTCCAATAGGATTGAAGGAAGACCCACAGAACACATTGCTGTTGTCAAATGGGAATACTGTTATTGAGTTATTTTTCGAGCAAATGTACCAAGGTCAGTCCCCCAAAAATATTTGTGGAAAAACTTATTTACATTTTTGTGAAACTCAGTATAGATGTTTGCAGTCATAGAGAATGACTGAGGGCCCAGAAAAAGTATATTCATGGTCCACAATGTATATTTAAGATCCAAGTTTAAAATGAACTATGTCACAGTCTCAATTTTCAAAAAAGGTCATATGACATTAATAAAAGCTTAGTAAAGCTGCATGCTTATTAATGTGTCATTATTGCATAGCATAATTAGTGGCTCTGAGCCTATATGAAATCTGATCTTTCCTGATATCCAAGTCCTTGATGTGTCCTTACAGGAACTATCCCAATACAAACAGAGGGTCAGGGTGGTGAATCTGCAATACGTAATATTGAAATATCATGAACTGTTATTATGTGACTTGTAACCATGGAATGTCATCATTGCGTCCCTTTATGTGTTCCAAGGTGGTACACCCAATGTTGTTTCCTATTGAAAAGTAATTGCATTACATTTCCCTTGGTGTATGAACTTTCTCCAGCACAACCCAGCTAATGTCATTCTCACTATGTTTGGGTAACAATAACATCTATTATTCAGCGGCAAGATACCTGTTGCTGTGAACATGTGCATTAGAAATACACATGTTCATCATCTTCCTGGTGTTCTTCCTGCATCTTATGTTGATTCTATGCTCATTAATCCTGATACAAACTTTACGTGGTATCATACTACTTCCATATTTCATTATGCTTATTCACCACTAATCCTTTATGGGTTCCGGAGTAGCGTGCTACTCCGAAAAAGCTCTGTGGCGCCTTGTCAGGAGTAGTAAGCGCTATATAAATGCAATTACAATACACTAGCCACATATCTTAACCCACACTGGTATGTGATCATGTATACCACTGTAGGGAGTGGGGTGCTCGGGCGACAAGAGGGACCACAGGACGCTGAAGTGTGATACACTTGTTTTTATTATGTTCAGGGTCTTGGCCTTTTCTGTGGAGATAGTAGACCACTCAATAGTGTCAGTGCACAGTTTTCTGAATAAGGGAACCAAAATAAAAACTAGTGGAAGACAGGCTCTTCCTTTTTTTCTTTTCAGGAGTCGTCTTCGGCTCCTCGGGGTCTTGCTGTTTTCCGGGCTTTTGGGGTTTCTCGCTCTCTCTTGGCCGTTGGTGCAGGAAAGGAAAGAAAAAAAACAGGTTGGGGTGAAAACCGGGCTTCGGTTTTCCCTTGTTCTCTCAGTGCTACCGTCACCAATGTTCAAATAGTGGGAGGGAAGGGGACCCGTGAGGGATTGTATCAGTGCTCGGTTTGGTCGCCGTATACAAGATACTCTGCTGGCTCCACGTCTTCCCGCTTTGCTCGTCTTCTTCCTTGTCCTTCGCACACCTCCCCGTCTCCTGCCCCTCCCTCCTTCCGCTCTCGCCGCCTTTGAAATCCGCCCTACACCTCCTGGGTCGTCTGTCTTGTTTTCGTCTGTCAGATTCCTTCTGACAGTGGTGAGTTTTTGGATACCGAGGCAATAGCCTCATTACTCCACATTCATTTTGAATTTTTTAGTCACTGTTTAGGTTGTCTTATTGATATGTGACGCGTTGTCACAGTTGAGGTTGTATCACAAGTTCAGCTCAGTGATGGGACACCTCCTGGGTCCTCCTCTTCCGCTGTTGTCAGCAGCCCCTTCTCGCATGCTTCGGTCGAGACTAGACCGCTGTTTGTTTCCGGCTGGGTAGGAAGGTTTGGCTCGCCCGTCGGCCACTTTCGATCTGCAGCGCTGCAGTCCTTCTCACAACCACGTTCTCAATATTGCAGTTGGAGTGACTGAAACAGAGCTACAGGTACTAAACAAAGGGCTAGATTTGTACCCACCACCAACCCATTTGAATTCCGATGCAAATTGGCAATTTTTGGGTTTTTTTATTTCGAAAATTCACTTGAAATAATGTTCCCAAAATAAGGGTGAAACAATAAAAACAGACTCTGAAATAAAACATTTGCTTGACATCTAAGTTCACGTTCCAACCTCCCCTTTCATTTGTACCGGTAGTGGTAATCATATTTGAAAAACAGTCACCCAGGAAATAGAATCCATGGACATCCGTGGTGAACACATCTTTGATAACTTCTCTAAAATAGAAAAGAATACACTTAAGAGATCTGAAAGATAACCAGGCGCTTGTAATAATACCAGCTGATAAGCGAGAAGCCATTGCTGTCATGAGGAGCGAGATGTATGAAGCTGAATGTATTCGCCTCCTATCCGACACCATTAAGCTATGAAATTCTAAACAATGACCCGACCGGAAGGCTCAGGAATATGATTGTCAACATCACTGAGAAAGCATCCTTTGGGTGGATTACAAAACAAGAGGGTGAGTTTAACAAGGAACCTTGCATTGCACAACTCTATATCCTCCCCAAGATACAGAACAATACATTTACCCTGCCCGGGAGATCAATAGTATTGGTTCAATCTTAGAGCCCCTTTCACAATTCTGTGATTGGTTTCTCTGTACTTTGGTCAAGAAAATTCCACCAAGGAAATCCTGGTTCAATTGAGGGATCTGAATATTGATATGACTAACCCTTTCCTCATTACTACGGACACAGATGCTCTTTACAACAGTATCCTGCAAGAACGTACACTATAAGAATTGGAGGCCATTCTTAGACAAACTGAGGTAAATAGCATCACCCCCGTAGAATTTGTAATGGAATGTGCACCTATTGCCCCTACTGGACAGTATTTTGAATACAATGGAACAGTCTATCACCAGATACAAGGGACATCAATGGGCAGTACCTACATGCCTAGCCTGCCTAAACAAATGTACATCAGGTTGAAACATACCACATCTACCCTTCGACCAATCCTTTTTTCTGAGCACATTGTAACCTCGCGCATATAGATTGATGATGTCATCATTATCTGGAAGGGAGATGAGGATTCGGCCCTATAATCAATGCCACTGATCCCAATCTTCGAATGACCCTTATCATTGGACATAGAGACATCGCTTTTCTTATTCTGAATATGCAAGTGAGGGATGACGAGTTTGTCACTAAGGTCTTCAAGAAACCAACGGACAAAAATGGTTTAATATGTTTCAACAGCTTCCACCCCAGGGACCTCAGAGAAAATCTCCCTTTGGACAGTTTCTCCGAATTTGGCACAGTTGCTGTGAGTTGGCAACTTTTGATGAACAGGGAATGGCCCTGAGTAGTAAACTAAAGACTAGACTATACCCTACAAAAATTCTAAAGAAGGCAAAAAAATTGCTTGAAACTACAATAGGGATTCCTTACTTGAAACTATCCCTAAATCCACAGCGGACAGGCTCACGTGGGTTACAACTTTTTATACTCTCTTTAACAGGATAATTAAAAACAAATTGAGAATCTTACGCAGTACAGGTAATGACTGAGCCCCCCCATTTTCTTTCAAAAAGTTACTACATTGGTGCACACTCAACATAGGAAACAGGATACTACCTAGTAACAAAATTTAGGGGTTCAGGGGCACTAATTATGATATGCACTAAGGACACATTAATAACCATGAAGCTTTGCTCTGTTTTTGTTTTATAGTGTTATGTGGCTTTTTTTAAATTGATACAGTGACACAGTTAATTGTAATCTTGGACCTTAAATATACCTTGTGGATCTTAAAATATACTTAGTTCGGGCCCTACGTCAATATCTATGACTGCATACATCTCACTTTCATTGTGTGATTACAAAGCCACCCTTGTTTACCTCCTCCATGAGGTGTTCCCTAGTTTAGTACAGGGTATTACATGAATGAGACAGTATGCCACAGGATTTGCATGCATGCGCAACCAGTAGTAACGTATATCAGCACTGTGTTGCAGTGCATATTGGAACGCTCAAATGTTTTCCTCACAGATTGTTTCACGTTTTACAGTGGAAGGCCTTTGACCTCATCAACAAGTGCGACGTTACCTTTTCACAATCAGCTGAATTCAGCATTTCACAAGGAGCAAGTTTTCCTGGTTACATGTTCTAGGTTTTTTATATTACATTTGATATTTGATTTTCAGTTTGGTTTTTTTCATTAGTTTATTTATGTTTACTTGTCTTTGCAGGAACTCTTCAAATTCACGCTGATTAAGCGGAGCTCCAATTAGCAAAAGAAAAAGACTTATACCAGTGGGTATGGAAAGTATGTGTGCCTGCTTAAACTGTAAGATGTAGGATCTAAGAATATAGGGAATGGGGATACCTGGTCCTGAAGCGGTAACTACACAAAATATCGAGTTAAAAATATCGACTTACATAAATATCGACTTCAAAATATAGAATGGACAAAATATAGAATGGACAGAATATTGTCAAGGTAAGAAATTTAATATCGAATTTCATAAATATAGAAAGTCAAAATATCGAAGTATATAATATAGGTATTAAATATATCGATTTTTTAATAATATCGAATTTTTTAAAGTGTTTTGTATGTTAGTTTATGTGTGAAAAGTGTATATTTATTTTATAATTTATTTTAAGCAATGAATTTTATGGTATTTAATTTTTGCGTAATTTAATTCTGTAGCGGGTTGTGGGTTTATAGGGGAATAGGGTGGGAAGTAATTTAATTATAGTTGATTAAATATTTAAATTTATTTATTGGCATTTATTTTTAATTAATTGTTAATTAATTTTTATTTAGTAATTAATTGCATTTTAATTGGCAATTCATTTTACTTAATTGATTAATTGATAAATAAGTTAATTTTATTAATTTATTTTCTGTAGCGGGTTGTGGGTTTATAGGGGAATAGGGTGGGAAGTAATTTAATTATAATTAATTAAATATTTGTATTTGTTTATTGGTATTTATCTTGAATTAATTGTTAATAAATTTTTAATTGGTAATTAATAACATTTTAATTGGTAATACATTTTTAATAATTGATTAATTGATAATTATGTTAATTTTATTAATGTATTTCCCATAGCGGGTTGTGGGTTTATAGGGGAATAGGGTGGGAAGAAATTTAATTGTCAATAATTAAATATTTTAATTTATTTATTGGTATTTATTTTGAATTCATTGTTAATTAATTTTTAATTGCTTATTAATTATTTGTAAATTGGTAATTAATTTGTATTAATAGGTAATGAATTTTGATAATTTTTATTTTTATTTTTAATTGATTCATTATTATATTATATTAAATTGGTCATTACTGTTAATTAATTTTTTATTGGTATTAATATATATATATATTTGTAATAATATATGAAGTATTTACTTTCCCTACTGTTGCACTCACTGGAGTGGGAATAGTAATTTTTACCCCTAAGCTATCCAACGCTTTCCCTACTGTTGTACTCACTGGAGTGGTAATAGTAAATTTTACCCTCCCGCTATCCTACGGTAAAAATATTGTATATTTTTTTATTAATATTATGTTAATATATATATATATATATATATATATATATATATATATGTTTCGAAAAATAAAATTGTATGTTTTTTTTAATAACTTAAATTAATTATTTTATAATTTTAAGGTTATTTAAGTATTTCTAAGTATATTTTAGTTAATTATTTTTAATATGTCATTAATTTAAGACATTTACAAAAATTCGATATTTTGACTAACTATATTTTCTTAACAATATTTTTCATTCAATATTTTTGTATTTACCTCTTTGTAGATATGAATTCGATATTTTTGTATTCGATATTTTAATCCTCGATATTTGTGTAATTCTATATTAGTGTAATCAATATTATGTCAGTGATCCCGTGAAGCAAGTAGCAGACCCCAGGGAACCAATTGGCTGAAACTTGTCTACCTAATAAATGCAAGTGTTATAATGACTCCTAGGCATTGCTCGATTTTGTAATCCTGCCATCACCCTCATAATCAAATTAAGGCAGCTCCTTAGTGAAGGTTCCTGGGGTTTGTAATCTTTGTTTTTTGTGTGGATCCCACCCAAACCTACATCCATATAGGCTCCCAATTATCTCATTGGTGAAGTTGACCTGCCACTAGAGAATGCAGTGGCATGGTAGGATGGCTGATGATGAAGCACGACACCTAGGAGGTGTGTGAGGCAATACCTTCCAATTTTTTTTGTTGATTTCCAAGTGGTTTGGATTAAGGTCCTACTTTGACTTTTGAAATATTGCTACAGTCCATACGGTCTCCCAGAATTGGGGAATCTCCCAGTGGTGACCTGTGTATGTCTCATTCACATTTTTGTGAAAGGTATTACGTGAGAGAGGATGCAAATGTAGACAGCCCCCTTTTTTCTCTTGGTCACCTGGTCCCCTATTGGGTTTGAGAGTCATTTGTTTAGAACCAAACCTTCAACAGCCTTTCCTGTGTATCTGCAGCGGTTGTCATCCAAAACAACATGCTGCCCTCTGCTATTAAGTGTGAATCGCTCCGAGGAAAAGAGAACAAAGAGAACTGCTGAAGTGTGCAGGTGTGTAAAGAAGAAAATGGTATGGAGGGATTAATCGCTCATCTATTTTCAGTCAAGGCACCCTCAACCCTGACGTTTTCAATATATCTCATAAATCATTATAAACAATTCAGTAAGATACACATACTATTCATCGGGACAATGGGACAAAAACAATTATTCATAACAAAGGGGGGGGGGCGTGGCCAGCAACCAAGCATGGTGGCTGCCTGTTAACGGAGCTCCGGACCCGAGCCTGCTAAGATCCTGTTTTTTATTGGCCTTACCTGACGTGTGGACGACGGTAACTGCTGGGGAACGCCAGGGGAGCGGGTCTCTGCACTCGGAGCTGATCGGAAACCACAGCGTACCGCGATTTACGCTGATACGGCCGAGGTCGCATCACGCAGGAGTGGAAGCGCGGCAACCCGGATCGGTAGACTGGGGCCAAGGGAGTCGGCAACTACCACACTGGACCTGGCACAAACTTCTAGACGAAGGGGGCGACACATCTTGACACCCGCCAGCTGCAGACACGCCGGAATTCTTCTCGCTGTTTTCCCTGGCAGATGAGAGGCGGTCTCAGGAGGTGAGCCGGGACACACATCTACGCGAGCCAGAGGATGCGGTGAGGCCTGCTTCTCTTCGGCGCTGTCCCCCGACGGACATTGCCTACATTGTGGAGTAAGAAGAACCCCCCCCACCTCTAATACCTGTGGCAATCCGAGGTTGGCGGGAGGATCGGTGAACTGCCCTGCTAGTTTCCTCTGCCAGGAAAGGCCTGAACACGCGCCGGACCTGAGGCCTAGTGGACAGCCCCCTGGAGGCAACGGCCATTTGCAAAGTAGGCCGGATGCAGCTGTGGGTGATTGTGTTCGGATCTGGTGCCCCTGACTGCTCTCCGGGGGCTGCATGAACTAACAGGCGAGTGCCCGCTACCGGAGGCCTGATAACTGAAGCTTGCGAGGTGGTGTGTGAAAGAAAGGGGCACACTGTGCTGACATTGACCGACAACACCGTGGAACGGAATACTCTGATGTAATCCCCGCGGGGGAGACGCTGTGACGTGGTGTGTACCTCCCTGGAGTATACTGTGTAAGACCCGCAGGCACCACATTGCCATTGCCCGGAGACATGCAGAGGTTGCTTTGCGAACACCAATAGGGGTCAATCTCTCTTCCTCGGGTGTAGTTGCCCCATGCCCCCCCCTTGTGCAGGTCGTGACGAGAGTTGATACACACAGCGACTCTACGCTCCACGGAACCGCGACGCAGGGAAAGAACGACCCCCCCCCATTCACGGTGTTGGGGTGGTGCATGACTGGGCTAGGACGTGCACGGTGAGTGGCTTGAAGACGACACCAATTGCCTTTGGCGGCTGTGGCTCGGCTGGTGCCCACGTGCGGTCCGAGTGGGCGCCGCTCTCTTGGTGGCCCCAACGCATTGCTGGAATACGGCGAGGAGCAGCGCTGTCCCTGTGATATGGGGCGCATCAGATTGAAACAGCAGGGGCAGCTGATGGTGGGCTCCACGCAGGATACGAATGACGAAATGGATACTACACCTGGATCGGACGGTGTTCCCCCTACGGTGGTGCCTGCACAGACAGACAAACTTGACCTTATTCTGCAAGAAGAACACGACTCCAGAAATGCCATTGAGTCACAGATAGGTGCCCTAACCACTGGCTTAACCCTGTTAAGGGCGGATCACACGAAAGTCGCAGATAAAGTGAAAGAACATGCCAAGACATTGGCGGAGGTGCTCCCGCAGCAGAAACAGACAACGGCGGATGTGAAACTTCTACAAACGCAGATGGCGACCTTACTAGACCAGGTGGAGGATGCGGAAGGGAGAGCAAGGCGTAATAACATTAGAGTGATTGGCCTGCCGGAGAGAAGTGAGGGGACTGACGCAACCAGTTACATGGAGCAATGGTTCAGGGATCACGTTATGCTGGAAGGTCTCTGCCCGCAATATTGCATCGAAAGGGCGCATTGCATACCTACTGGCAGGCCGAAACCGGGTGCTCCGCCGAGACCCCTCATTGTGAAACTGCTCAATTTCAGAGATAGGGACGCATTGTTGCGGAAGGCCAAGGAGAGGCACCGATTACCTTCGAAAATACGAGGGTCTCCCTATACCCGGACTATACGGTGATGGTACAGCGCCAGAGATCTTCCTTCCTAGAAGTAAAGCGTAGATTGCGAGACTTGAATGTCCAATATGCTCTCCTATTCCCGGCGCGCCTGAAGATCCTACATGAACAAAAAGCTTACTTCTTCGAGAGCCCTGGTGACGTGGAGGACTGGATCGAAGTGATGGAGCTGACGGCCGCTGCAGACGCCGCTAACCGTCAGGACCTCGCCAAAAGATCTCAGCAGACTGCATCTGTAGGTCGTAAGAGCGGTCGCGTCCGAAAGACCCCTGAACAAGCGAGTTCCCTCGCAGCGGCTACTACATTCGAAGCAACAGGCGATCGTCGCGACGGCAACCTTCACACAAGGTCCACGTGCTGGTAATGAGACTAAATCCTCCACAGAAGAAGAGTCTTCACATGGGTCGGACTCTGAGGGCAGCGTGGCCCTCTTCCCCTCGGCTACGCCCCAGCTGATTACGGACTTCTTTGGCTATTGTACCCATGCAAGTATATGCTATGCTGTAATTTTTTAGAACGACACTTAAGTACACTATTGATTTTCTTACTTGCTGTTTATGTGCATATTGCAGGAAAGTAATGATCGGGCTCGGGTACCGTTGTAACTTTGAAACGTTCGATCAAGGTGCTGTGCATACGCATGCAGGGTGCAGGAGCCGCCCCCCACATGGCGAAGGCCCTTGGTTTGCGATTTTGGCTTTGCTTGTTGCAGTGTTACGTTGTGGTCTGGTATGGTTCTGGTCCCAGACCATGTATTGGGGTAGTTGGGGGGAGGGTTGGTCATTTTCATAACGCAGATGTCACTTTAGTCGCTTTACTAGGCACTAATGTTGCACCCTTACAGATGTACAGATTGTCACAATGCATGTGCAGGACAGCTGTACCATAATCACTTGGAATGTACGGGGTATGGGCAACACGCACAAACGCCACAGGATACATGCACTGCTGACACGACGCAAGGTGCAGATAGCCTATTTACAGGAGTCACACATAATAGCCAGCGAAATAGCAAAACTCAGTAAGAAATGGAGAGGGCAGGTTTTCTCCACCTCATATTCAGGATACGCTAGAGGATCTACGATTTGGGTATGCCATGGGGTGCCCTTTGTAGCCCACGATCAAAAAATTGATAAGGAGGGCAGATATGTTTTTGTGCGGGGGACATTGGACGGACAACTAGTGGTGTTGGGATCCATTTACGCCCCCCAATTTTGACCAGGACAAATACTGGGAGCTTCTTAGTGGAGCGCTTGCAGGCTGGGATACATGCCCTTGGATACTAGGGGGGGGGGGGGGACTACAATACGGTAGTAGATGTAACCTAAGATAGATCGCACCTGCCACTACGTGGCGCTAGGGTGTTTAGACAAACTGAGGCGCTGGTGCGCTGGATGGAAGCTATGTGATGTGTGGAGCATGAGACACCAAGGCCACCGGGAATACTCATTTTATTCGGCAGTACACGCCTTACACACTAGAATAGACAGGGTTCTATGCTCCGATGATATTGCAGCGCAGGTACTTCACTCTACATACTTACCCAAAACATTCTCTGACCACAACCCACAGGAGATCAATATCACGTGGTGCCTTTGGCCTCAATTACTGGAAGACACAGTGTTTCGTGCAGACATACAATAGAACAATACTTCACCGAAAATAGCGGCACAGCGACCAATGGATTGATAGAATGGGATGCATTCAAGGCGGTACTAAGAGGCAGAGCGATTAGCGTGACGGTGGGTGCGCGACAAGAGCTGCATAGGTCACTAATGGACACCGAAACACAAATGGGCAGATTAGAACAGTTGGCGGCGACTGACGACACACATTCGGGGGCGCTCCAGGAAGTGCGGATTAAACATGCCGAGCTGTTGGAGTCTCTCCGAACCATAGATTACCAAGAATACACCAGAAGAACACACACAGACGCTGACAAAGCAGGCACCTTACTAGCTAGACTTCTCCGGGACGCTCCTCCCGCAATCGTGGTCAATGAAATTCAGAAAGGGGATGACACTAGAGTTTATACACAGGGTGAGATTAATGAGGCCTTCAAAACGTATTATGCTTCTTTATATGACATACCCAAGGAGATACCCACCGAGCGAACAGATGCTTTTCTATCCACCTTGATCTTCCCCACACTGCCGCCCCTGGCACAAAAGGACCTCTCAGGGCCCATAACCTCACAAGAAATAAAAACGGCTTTAAAGGTCCTTCCTCAGAATAAGACCCCAGGTATGGATGGCCTGCCCATCGAATTTTACGCCACGTACGCGGAACTGCTGGTACCCAAACTGACGGAATTATATAGGAAGATCTGGGAGGAGGGTGCACTACCTCTCACCACCGCACAGGCACTGGTCATCTCATTGCCTAAACCAGGCAGGGACCAGACGGATATGGCTAATTATCGGCCGCTGTCGCTCTTACCCACCGAATACAAAATACTGAGTACGGTGCTGGCTAATAGACTACAGCCCTTCTTAACCCACTTGATACACGTAGATCAGACAGGGTTCATACCAGCGCGTAACACCTCCCTAAATATTAGGAAATTACACCACTTAATGTCAGAGGTGCCGCAGCACTTTCCTCATGCAGGGTGTCTCTCTTTGGACCTCAAGCAGGCGTTCGATTCGATCCACTGGGATTATATGTTTAGGGCACTACCGCGTTTTGGGATACCTGAGAGTTATCTAACATGGCTACGACTGCTCTATACTGAACCGACGGCAAGAGCAAGGACGGGTAGACACATTTTGGGAGCATACACGATACACCAATGGACACGACAGGGCTGCCCGTTATCGCCTCTGATTTTTATACTAGCACTGGAACCCCTGGCGATTGCAATGCGGCAGAACTTCCCGGAGCCGGGCATACCACTCAGACACACTACCCACCTTTTCTCGGCATATGCAGATAACATAATTGTCTATCTCCGGGACCTCCGACTGCCTTTAGCTCCAATTTGCGACTTGTTTCGGACTTTCGAGGCAATGTCCGGCCTTGCCGTGAACATTGCTAAATCACACGCCTTTTTCTTTACAGATCACGCTGACGCCACAGAGGTGGAATTCGGAGACGCTTCACTATTGGTTGCCCCCACTACGGTTAAATACTTGGGTATCCAAGTGTATAGAACACATGCTGATCTGTTAGAGGGCAATCTCAGCAGAACAATCCGATCCCTGAGATCCAGTGTAGTATTTTGGACTTCGCTACCGTTATCCGTTATGGGTAGAGCAGCAATAGCGAAGATGGTAGTCCTGCCGCGCCTACTTTACTACTTTACGAATTTACCTCTCCTAGTACCACTACCCACCTTTCAAGCGTTGAACACGTTGCTCATAGACCTAATCTGGGGTTCAGGGAGACGGCGAATTAGCCTGAAGAAACTACAAGTAGGCACTAGTATGGGGGGGGCTGGGAGTCCCAGACTTCAGGGCATACTACTACGCCTGCCAATTACAGTGGTTGTCCTACTGGACGGCAGGACGTAATCTCCATGAAATAGGATTCACAAAAACTGCGCTGGAGAATGGTGCATTACACAATTTATTGTTGCCAAGTTGCAAAATACAGAGAGGCCTACCTACACTGCTCGCCACTGCTTTGACATGTTGGAAGGCGGCGCTCAAATACACAAAAACACCCGTCTCGTATGCTGGCAACATACCTCTGATGGGCATCCCGCTTGCTGCTGGTACCCTCACTAAACGTACACTGACACCCTGGGCAGAGTCTGGTGTAACTACAGTGGCAGACCTCTTTGGACATGGGCTCCTATTGGATGACGACACGTTCGTGCACGAGACAGGTGCCCCACAGCAGTTATTTTTGGCCCACGCTGCTCTGATACAATACATTAAAAAACATTGGGCACCTCAGGGGAGAGAACCCGACCAAAACGGACTAGTAAAGATGGTACTTTACATGGGAAGGGGGCGACACCTGATCCGCTGGATATATCATGGGATCAGTGCCCATACCAGGATGTGCCTGGATCCTCTGCGAACGATATGGGCGGAGGAGATAGGTAGGGAACTATCGGACACCGAATGGGCGATGATCCTGGAACACCCCGAAAAGGTATCACGCAACTCGAGATTTAAATTTATTCAAACTTTGATACTACACCGAGCCTATCTGGCTCCTGACCGACTGGATAAAATGTTCCCTCAGACGCAACACTCATGCCCAAGATGTCACTCCCCAGGAGCGGGATTGTTACATATGTTGTGGACATGCCCTAACCTGTTAGACTATTGGGTTCGGATTAGAGAGATCACGGGACCAGTGACACACCTTATATTGCATGATACCGTAGAGGAGTGTCTGCTAGGGCTACATACACACAGATCTAAACACAAGGTACGGTTCCGATTCATAGATCTGGCGTTACTCCTGGCTCGTAGGAACATTACAATGCAGTGGAAATCCAGTAGGCCTCCTGAGATACACAGTTGGCACACGGACATGGTGAAATGGAGCAGTGCGGAAGGCGCAGCGCTGCGCAGAGAAGAGACAAGGGGTTTGCGTAAAACACCAATAGCACTAGAATGGGAGACTATGTTAGAAGCGTTCAAATCACGGGAGCCTGATGTGTTGGTTTGACATTTACCCTGAATGTGTGGTCAATAAAGAAAATTGTCCATACCTGGATATCTAATGGAACGTGAAGCTAGGTTATGCACATGTATGTAAATTGAATGGTGGACAGGGTACAAGTGTATTGATACTAATACTGCTTATGTAAAATGACCACAGTTCTAAGGGGTGGGGGGAGGTTTTTCTTAAGGGGTGGTATTTCCTTTATGTTTACCTGTCATGGATTACTGACATGTACTTTCTTCTTACATATGTAGCAATGTTCACAGTTATGCAATGTTGTACACTTAATGAGAGCACTTTACAGGACTGTAAACGGAAATTAAAAACCCATAAAATATGTTTAAAAAAAAAAATTCACAACAAAGACATGAAACATACTATACGTATAACATAAATGCACAAATCATTATTACAGCATCAATATAATACATATACACAATACATTCAACCTATACACAACCCTAACATATACAACTACTGATGCACACTCCTTAATCTAAGTGATACACTGTCAGGAAGTCCTCTTAGCGCCAGAGTTATCAAACCTCTCTCTATTCCCTAATATGCGCCTATAATGTCATGCCAAAAATATAATTAATTAGACTCCTCATATATCTGTCGACGCGGTCGCAGTCACGTTTCAGCCCACAATTTCTTTTGGCCTCTTCAGGACAAGGGTACAAAATATCTACATTAACAATCGAAGTTACAAAATTACATAATATTCGTCAAATCCACCTACAGAGTCCTATCCCTTATATGCCCATACAGTGCTCAAGAACCATAAGGGTGAAACTGTTCAAAAACAGTGTGCAAAGTAATCTAAACAACACCTAGTGGAGGTGAAAGGATAACATCTGAAAGGCTCCAAAAGAAAGATCCCCATTCTCCATAAAAACGAGTCTGAGATATATACATCACACCATATCTGTGTTGCACCTAAAACACCAACCAATGGCCTACTCTAAAGAAGAGAGGGAAATTACCTGTAATCTTCTCCGAACTCTCAATCACAAGAAGAGTTCAACTCCCCTAGGGTATATGTACCCCTAAGCAGGGAGATCCACAATCCCACTCCTCACCTATGGGAATGATAAGGATGTAACACTGATAAGTCAACGTTCCTATTTCCAAAAATAAAGTCACGCTATCTTTCTATTTGTGCCAAAACAGATACACAAGTTACCTTAAGTGATTCAATCTGCTGTGCTTGAGAAAAAGTGGTCACCCTCCGGTCACTGGCATGTATAGAGTATCAATAACTAATAAATTGAGTGCCCCGCTTGCCGAGTTTGGAACAGAAGCTCTAGTCTACGCTGATAAATACCTGCCATAAAGGTCCTCTGGTGTCTCCAAACACTCCTTGTAACTCCCGCCGCGTTGGTAGCTCACAAGACCCTATCCGGCATTATTAAGCAATGTGCAGGATGACTACTGGGCGGTGGCCACAGATGGCCCAGGGTCAAAGAGTCTACAGCCTCAGTGAAGCAAATGGCGATCATATCTTCGCTTGCCCCCTCATTTGAGTAGGCAGTCCGGCTGGCATCTCCTCCAGAGGAGGAAAACCAGTTACCAATCCAGTCTCTCATTATGCTGGGTACACTCTCGGGGTAGGGCCACTTGTACCATCTTGGTTTAGAGTACAGAAGGGTGTCCGGGGATTGTTTGATCTCCAAATCCCCCGGAAGTGATGTAAAGTGGGAAGGGTAGCCTTGTGGGAACAATTGCCCCATTGGCTGGTGAGTCCTCCCCTCCCTCAAGCAAGCAGATGGCATAAAAATGGCTCCTCTGAACCATAGTCCTCAGATCACTGCTGGTCTGGAAAGAAGAAAGAAGAAGTACTACCCTGCTGCTTTCGTGGGCCCAGAAAAGAGAGGCTCGACCAAGGAAGAACTGCTCCTGCTGAACTCAAGGGACTGGCAAATAGGACTTAACCTGCTGTGCCCACTTGTGGAAGAAACACTCCACTTATGCCCAGAACTGAAGAAAGACTGCCCGGCAGCTCCCTGATCACAGAAAAGAGGGCTGCACCAAAAACTGGACTGCACCTGCTGAACCCGAGGGACTTGCAAAGAGGACTGTCTCTGCAATGGCCACTTGTTGAAAAAAACGATCCACTCGTGCCAGGTCATAAGAAGTGACTTCAAAGGCTAGGTGGCTAACCCCCTGTTCAACACCAGGAACCCAAGAACTGAAGTGGGCCTGCATCTGTGTAAGCCAAGCTACTCATGATTGCCTTCCCACCAGTGGACGCCGAAGTGCCTGGTGGGAGACTGAGTCCTGACCTGTCGGGGTGTCTCAAAGTCTGTGAGACCTGTGGCCATCGTTGAAGTGGACCCTGATCCTCCTGCAAGAAAGACAATCGCTGACGACTGTTGTAACCAGAGACCACTCGACCTTTGGCAGCTGGACCTGCACTGCAGTCTACTGGGGCATCGTGAAAGATCGAGTCCAGAGGTCAGAGATAACTCATGAAATATGTAGACCCCGTGGTGGCCCAGGAATACACATGGCATCTCTTCCACAGCTCCCGCATCCTCAGCATCTTCTCAGGATCCTGCATCCCTAACATCAGGACCACTTCTTCGTTGGAACCGCGTTCCAGGAGAAATCTTCTGTCAGAATCCTGAGACTGATTGACCTGATAGGTAACTGTCTCCTTGGATCTTAGTCGTCCTTGTAACTGGCTCCTAACTCATTGTGGTGAGTCCAAGAGAGGATTCAAAGTCATACTAGACCGTTGGCTCATAAACGGAGATGCTGATTACAAAGATTTACTGGAACTTAAAACAATTTACTTATATTTTAAAAATCATATCTCTGGTTCCCCTAGATAGATTTTTGTCGTTTTAGTGTCTAATTTTAGATAAAAAGTCATTATATTTTTATAAATTGGTTTGGAATTTTTATTATGTTATGTTTCTTACTTACATATTGTTTTGGTACTTGCAAATGTTTTACACTTGTTCCGTTAACTAAGACTGATTGCTCTGTGCCACAGCTACCCAGGACTGAGCAAAGGGTTTCTATAAAAAAATCTAGCTGGATCTGATAGAGGTTGTGATATATTAGCTGGTGAGGTCTCACAACCACGACACATAATAATCCACCTTCCTACAGTTGAAAAATAAATCAGTTTATCAAGCAATATGGCTATTATACAGATGGTCAGAGGACTTGATTCCATCTGAAAAGGAAGGCCCCACTCCTCGCCTGCTCAATACAAATCACATTTTGTTCGGTGGTGTTTTGAAGTGTCCCTTTTGATACAATGGTCACAAAGAAAGTTCTCACCATTTAATCAAATAATTGCTTTTTAGGTTGTTATTAACTCTGCTTGCCTATTCAACCTATGGATAAAGTGTTACATAATTCCCTCCAAAATGTAAGAAACGCAACTAAAACTGCACAATATCCACATTTCACCTTCTGGGCTTTTGTTGGAAGCAGTCTGAAGAGCAAACCATGATAACGTGAGTGTGTGTATATATGACAACTAAAGCACAAGTGTCACCATCGCATATTTTAGGGATCACATTACATAAACTTGTTTGTGTCCTGCGATTTTGCACTGACGTTTACACGGACACAGTGGTGCAAAAACAGAATTTTTAAACCAATTGTTTTGTATAAACGCTCAATTTGATCGCCCTTGTAATGAAGCATATTTGAAGCTCAAATTACAGTTGTATTCTGCTATGTTTTCTCTTTTGTGTTACATAGTTTTTGAAAGCCAGTATGTCCTCAAGTTATGACCCAGCCACTTGTCAGATAAGCAATACACTGGCCTCTTTTACTCTATGTAATCAGCCACACTGTCCACGCCCCCATCCACAAAAAAAAAAAACTTGGCAAAGCTAATATGGTTTGTCTTAAAAGGGCGGTGGCTGTTCTTTTGGCTTTGCAGAATGCTTGTTGCTGATGCTAGACAGCATCAGTAAAGAGAAAAAACGTAATGCGTGCTGTCAATTGTGAACATGAACAAAAATAAAACAAAAAAAATCTAAAATTGTCAGCCCTTGCATTATGATATATGCATAGGCATGCATCACTCACTGGACATACGTCCTCTGAAAAAAAAAATGAAAGTTAATGTGGAGGGGCCGGGAAGCATTGAAATGGGGTGAGGAGCTTAGAGGATGTGCCAAGCAACAATGGAAGGAGGGATGAAGGAGATGGCAGGAGAGGGGAGTAAAAAATGAAGAAGAAAAACAAAAAAAAAGCAACCAGAAGAGGAGACGTGAGACAAGCAACAGACACACTCAGGAGGAAGCAACATGGAAAGCGTCGAGGGCGGGGCTGTAGGGGTGAGCAAATATATGTTGGAGAGCAAGACAGCATATCTACTCCCAAAGTGTTTGCAGCTACAGACAGCTAATAGAGGTATGTAGAAGAGAGCTGCAAAGGACAGTAACAGATACACCAAGGATGTATGACGTTACAACGCAGGCTATTACAACGCCTGCCTTTACAACGCGGTTTTTACATCGCAATACATTACAACGCATAGTGCTTTTGGGTGCTGGATAGTGAATAGTTTAATTTACTATTCCAACTCCAGTCCCCGTGGACACTAGGGAAGGTGTTGGATAGTAAATTAAGCTTATTCCCTATCCTAGAGCGCCCCCCAGTGCAATGCGTTGTAATGGTTTGCGTTGTAATGACCGCGTTGTAATGGTAGTGCGTTGTAAAAGTTTTGTTGTAAAGGTTGTTTACCATACACAAAACTCAACCCAAGCTACCAACCCACACTGTCCTCGTAATGTGCCCAGGTCAGTGACGTTCCCCAAGACGACGTTCTGCTGCTGTTGCCTGATCTGAAGAACGACTTTCAGATGACAAATGCATCATGTAACTTATGCAATTACCCATCTACAACTAAAGCATGGGTAGCATACAATAAATATGAGGTGTAAACATAAAAGCATATTTTAAAATGTTTTACCTCCTTAAAATTTAACCTATCTGGAAACATAATTACTTTTAAAATACTTATGATTATGAATTTTTTTGATACCTAACCCCTAAAAACAGTGAGTAAAATATTCCTTCTTCAAACCTTATCTGAAAAGTCAGGAATAGTTTTACAATTGAATTCTCAGCATTTTCAATATCACAATACTCTTTAATTAGGAATCCATGGTCCTCAAGCCATGCCTCCCCTTTTCCCCAAAAATGCTTCTCAAATTTGACATGAGCCAGAGATCAGCTTTCCTATCTTCTGTTATCCACATGCTACCTGCACACTTAGCAGGAGAGCACAGGTAGCTTTCTTGTATGCACAAAATAATCTTTTCACATGCTTTGTGTCACACAAGGAAGGGTGTCGTTGCTTGCTGGCTAGTTTCCGGCATAAGTACATGCTGTTCCATCCACTCAGGATGCCCATCAGGCCACCCCATGCAGATCAGCAACCATGAATATCTGGGGCATATGGAAGTCTCGGGGCCTCTTCACCACACTGTGCAGCCAGGCCCCTGAATTTTGTTATGATAATAAATTCAATAAGCCCACGTTTTGGAGACCATCTTGT
The DNA here is from genome assembly GCF_964261635.1 of Lissotriton helveticus. Classification (NCBI taxonomy): domain Eukaryota; kingdom Metazoa; phylum Chordata; class Amphibia; order Caudata; family Salamandridae; genus Lissotriton; species Lissotriton helveticus. The sequence continues at coordinate 690,046,047 of NC_136070.1, read as the reverse complement.
ACCTTTAATAAAAGAAAACAAAATGAGGGTTGATTGCTTCTCAGAAACTTGCAAACCTCTTCACGTGAATCTACTCTGTCTTACATGGGAGTGGGGTTGGTCTTAACTGCTCCACTTACCCATTCTTGTACTATTTAATTACAAGGTCCTCCCTTTCAAAAGGACCACGCTTCATCTTCGTAGCTGCAGTCCAGTGACGTCACTTGCCTGTCACTATAAGTCATGCCTGGGGGTAAAAGGGTGATTTGGCTCAAACTGTTATTTCATATGGGAAACTCCTGCACCACTGAGTACATAGTAACACAAATCTCACATACAAAAGGGTTGAAAGACATAGTAACACCAATCTCACATACAAAAGGGTTGAAAGACATAGTAACACAAATCTCACATACAAAAGGGTTGAAAGACATAGTAACACAAATCTCACATACAAAAGGGTTGAAAGACATAGTAACACAAATCTCATATACAAAAGGGTTGAAAGACATAGTAACACAAATCTCATATACAAAAGGGTTGAAAGACATAGTAACATAAATCTCACATACAAAAGGGTTGAAAGACATAGTAACACACACCTCACATACAAAAGGGTTGAAAGACAAAGTAACACAAATCTCACATACAAAAGGGTTGAAAGTGAGCTGTCTGTCTTTCTCACCTTAGACAAGCTCTGAGTCTCGAGATCTTTCTCTCTCTATACCTATCATATAAAATGTATGTTTAGGGCCCTTATTCCGAGTGTGGAGAAGGATTAAGAGTCGAGTGATAATTATCGAACTGCGCTTTTTTTTTCTCGACAGATCTTGGCAGGTCAAACTGCCAGAATGTATCAAGATAAAATGTGGCGTAAAAAGGCAAAATGTGAATTTTTCAGCGTGACAAATAACGAATCCACCGGTTATGCCTCATTTTACCCTACAAAACACAGAATCGGAAGCATTTTCTACACCCAGTAAACAGCTCGCCTTGTGGAATCAGTATTTACTGTGCTTGCTAAACAGCGCCTCCTTTTCTGAAGCCCAAACGCTCACAGAAAGGGAGGACGAGCAGACAGACCTCCACTCCTCTGCCAGTACTCACCGTGTACAGGTCCCGCCTGACGTTGGTAGCCTCGGCCTTGCCGGAAGTGGCCCAGGCTGCGAGCAGCGCCAGGAGCACAGCGTGTGCTTCCATGCTCTCTCTAAACGTGCTTTGTGCAACCCTCGGGTGTTCATTTATGGGTGGCCTCAAACAAAAGTCCAGGATGTGGTGGGCGAGGGTGTGCAAGCCACCGGCGGGGGAACAGCACATGGTCAACTACCTGACACCCACAAGGGGTAAAAAAACATGCATGGGGTGCGCGTGGGCGAGAAGGTGCAGGCACCCCACAACATCTGTTGTGTGATACCTCACCCCACTGCATTCAGCCGCACTCACATTACCAAAAAAAACGCCGATAACTACATTGCTTCATATTTTCCGTTCTCCTTTCATACCGGGGTATTTTATTAAAGATCATTTACAAGCAACATTAGTTACTACTTTTTAAACTAATCAAGGCAAGTCTTTTTCACATCCCCAGGTGTTTATAATGTATTGTTGCTTGTTCGATAAACATCTTAAATAACCAACAGCTCAGTTAAAAGAGCCTGCGAAGATGCGTGCCACTGCACCATCACCTTCGTGGGCACTGATGGAGTAAAGCCAATGGCATTTTTTGCTAAAAACGAATATGCTAAGGTGTGCCGAATACAAACAGCTTTTATTCACGTATTTGTGCGTTTAAAGAGACTTCCATAATGTGGAGAGCCATTGACCGTTCTAGAGCCCCATTACGAATTGAACAAAGCGTTAATCCCACCGAGGAGGCTGCTCTGGGAAACTATTGCTTTCGTGGTGTGTCCTGGGCCAGAATTATTGGGGCTGCAGACTCCAGACCCTTTAATTCCAGGCCCGGGCGTCCTTGTTAAGGTCCAGGGGCTGCAGGCAGCTTCTGAGCCCGGCCTCTCAGCCTGCCGCCTTCATATGGGGTAGCAGAAGAACACCCCTCACCCCCTCAGCTGAAGTAAAAAAAAATCCCTTACCACCTGTGGCTCCATGCCTGCATCACACGCAAAAGCAAAACACCCGCTACATTTACCACTTGGTCCAAGCAGGTAGTAAATGTACCTTGTACACTCTTACATTCCTTTGCGAATCGACCTGAAACGCCCAACACTCTATTAGTAAAAGTGCATGGAGAGCACAGCTCTGTACTAATTGTATATGAATATTCAATGATCATTACCATTTGAATCCCATTTTGGGTGTTTTGGGGTCTATTCACAAAGGCGAGTAAAAGTAAATTAGAGAATACTACAGGAGTGTTTACGTACTCTACTAGTGACCTATCCGGTGTGGACAACCAGGACAGGACTAGGAACCAAAAACAGCCCTGCCATTACCGTTCAAAGCGTTTATCGAAAATAAGGGTACCCCAATATGTGAACCTGGGCTGGTAAGCTGTTTAGGGAAACAATGGTTCTGATGTGGCCTAAAGGTCCATTCAGGAGTGACCCTCTGGGGGGCACTAACAACTGAGAGTGGGAAATTAATTCTTGAAAGGAGAGGTAAGTAATATACTATAATATAATATAATATCGACCCCCAACAACATGCACTCCTTTTACTTTGTATAACTTTTCTAAGGAGTTCGCACTACTGATGTCAATGCGATGTTTTATTTTAATTTCACCTTTACTTTTCACACCACACTTTTTGTCACTTATTGTGTGAGCAGCTGAATACTATTGTTTTTGAATAAATACCTGTATATACTTGACCCTACAATCCCCTTGTATATTACTTACCGCTCCATTCAATAATTAATTTCCCACTTTCAATTGTTAGTGTCCCCCAGAGGGTCACTCCTGAATGGACCTTTAGGCCACATCATTACCGTTCAAAGCAGCGCTGCTCTTTTAGGCTAAAGCCTACCAGACAGTGCAGCTGTCTAGTTTGTTAACGACTTCTTGTGAGCATTCCGGAAGCTACCCTGAGAATGAATTAGCCCATTGCTTACCATTGGCTTTGGGGTTTGTAACTCACAGTCGCTTGTTTTCTATTTGTGGCTATATTTGCTTTAGGCTGTCCAGCTTCAGTTGGTCTCTCCGTTTGCCCATCCCTTGCTTACTGTTTTCTTCCACAAGCTCCCTTTCAGTAAACAGGTCTTTAAATCTTGTTCTTAATCTTAATACATTTCCTGCACATTTAAAGACAGCAGTCCAATCGAAGGCTCTGTCTTCTGAGCTACTTGGTTTTTACTTTTCTTTCTCCGACTTCAAAGTGAGAGAATTTATGTGACACTCTTGCTGCAAAATGGATTTTATCTAGCACACAACAAAATTTAAATGTCTGTAAATAAACTGTGTTGATATTTCGGAATATATCAGAATTACGAAAAACAAACAAAGCACATTTTTTTGTAATCTTGAAGTGTGCTTGAAACAAATATTTGAATACGATCAAAACACATCAATACAATAGGTGATGACATTTCCACACAATATTGTTTGTGGGTAGTAAAACTGTATGTCTGTGCAAATGTAATGGTCATTTCAAAATACAAATGTGTTGTCTGTAATGGCATTGTGCTACCACACCATGCATACTCCACACTACTACAGTCTACTGTACACCACTTTACTTTAAAACACTCTACTCCACTCTATGCCCCTCTACTCTGTGCCACGCCATTCTACCATATTCCACTCCACCTAAAACAAGCCACTCCACTCTATGAAACTCCATTCCACTCTAGGACATGCCCCCAGTCAAAGCTCCACCCCTCGAAGACACTCTACGACATCCCACTCCACTCTACTCCATTCCACAATACGTGGTCCAGTCCCCCCACTCCAATCTATCCCACCCCACTCTAACCTAATCTATCCCACTCCAATCTACCCCAATCTATCCCACTCCAATCTACCCCAATCTACCCCACTCCAATCTCCAAAATATACCCCACTCCAATCCACTCCAACCTACCCCACTCCACTCCAATCTGCCCACGCCACTCCTATCTACCCAACTCAACTCTGCCCCACCTTAATCTATCCCACTCCAATCTACCTCACTTCATTCCAGTCCAATCTACCCCATTCAACTACTGAAATGTACCAAACTCAACTTAAATCTACCCCATTCCGCCACAAATGACCTCAATCCACCCTAATATAGACCACTCCACAAGTCCAGTCTACTTCACTTTACCCCAATCTACCCCAGTCCAGTCTACCCCATGCCACTAACTTTTAGCCATGCTGAACAGCAGCTACACTTTTGTACAACATGGCTGAAACCCTTTGCCAAAGCCAAAAGCTCTTATCTCCCCTCTGCTGTATTCTCGTCCTCTTTCTCTTGCCTTCCACATTTTTCCCTCACACCCCCTCTCTCGACCCACTGTGTCCACTGCAATTAACCCTGGGAAGCTAGAGATGGTGACAGAGGTACCATAGGGGACCATCCACCTTCTAAACCCGGCCTCCAATGGCTCCAGCCCCTAAGAAATGCCTGGAGAGATAGAAAATATGATGTAAACAACAAAGGCTTTGTCTTTCGAATGTTATAGTCAACTTCCCACAATTTTTTGAGGATCAGAGCCTGTCAATTGGTACCTGAGTTTTTTGGACTTCAACTCTAAAAGAGTAATCGTTCCCTCGTGCTAGACATTTAGTGGACTGTATCTTCTCTTATTCCATCATGGTTTCTTTGAACCTATTTCTTAATCTTTGTGGCTCATCTCCCCACCGCATTAATGATTCGTATTGTACTGCAGTTCTTTGTCAGCATCAAGACACCACTTTGTCAGTAGTACTACTGTGCATCCTGGTACCTCATCTATAATCCTGTACTTGCAGACTTTGTCTCAGTCAAGCTACTCACTGACAAAGGGGATTGTCTCTAGCAGCTCGGCATGGGGAGAACACCGGACAAGCCTTAAACAAGTTAACTTCGATTAGACTGGCCTCTTTCGATACCCTGCATTGCCATTAGCCTTTTGCAACCTGTTGCTTAGCGCTCCAAATTTTAATTGACACTTTCACCCTCAAATCAGCAAACATGTTCACAACCCTCAGTGTCGTACAGAAAGATGATGGGGTCCCCTGCAGAATGTGATGAGGGGCCCAAGTCTCCCATACCTTAAAAGTATTATCTGGCCTTGGGATGAATAGGGCTGACCCTGAATGTTTGGGAGTCCATGAAGGGTGGGAGGCTTGGATTATACTTGCTTGATGCTTTTCTAACTGGGGGCCGATATTGCAGCACCGCAGCAAACCCGGCCCCCAGCCTTCCGAGGAAAACGCCTGATTCCTTGTATGACCAGTCTGGCCCTGCCTACAGCCCTATTATAGAAAGTGTCACAGAGATGCATCCAGCGCTTGCGCCCCTCTCATTTTTTAGGTCTCGGACTGATCCAGCGCATACGCTAGTCTCGCCGAGACATTTAGTAGCTGCTTTGAAAAATGCAACTTTCCCGGCGACCAGCTTACTATCACGCGTACAAGAGAACGCGCGCATGCGTGTAATAGCAAGCTGGTGGCAGGCAAGATAGCACTTGCGGTGACGCGCGTGCGCACCTCTCGCGGTTTTTGTTGTTGTTTTTTTTCTTTTTGATGCTGCCCGCTCAATGAGTAGTGAGAACCAAGACAAGAGTTTTACGCACCGCTTGTGAGAAGGCTGACACAAGACAGGCAGAGGATGCATTCACAGTGTAAAAGCTGAACACTACTTTAGGATTTACACAATCAATGAAATCAGTTGAAACCCAGGCCCTTATATGATATGTGTATTTGTAAACCACGTGTTCACCCTTTGGTCTCCTGGCGCTGAAAATCATATGCATATTGTTACCCAACTCCATGGTACTCGTTTTATCGCCCTTGGAAAGACGAAAGTTGTAGAACCAGCGCCCACAACATCCAGAACACTCGTGAGGACGACCGGCAGGGGCGGCTGCATCGCACAATTAGCCCGTCGTGTGCCACAGACATGCCAGCTCTCGCACAAGCGCCGCTAAAGTGTTTTACGGGTAAGCGGCCAAGTCTCGCAGTATTTACCAGAGCTGCCCTATCCGTCAAGGGCCTCTCAGGCATGCGCACGCACGTGCCTCTCACACCAAGGGACACTTCTGTTCCTGCACTGGCTCCAGACAACCCTTTCCATGGCCCGAGGCCTGGGTTTTCTGGCAACTGGTTTCCGGCAGCCAGAGGCTCCTCCACGCTTAGGTTAGCAGCCATGGAGTAGCCGCTTACCTGCGCCTCACATCTGCACAGTCTCTGCCTCGCATTCCCGGGACACACCTCATAGGAGGCACGGGCGTCCTCGGCTCAGCTTAAAGGGGTAGGGTCCGCAAACCGAACATATGCTTGTGGGCCCAGTCTTCCTTTCAGCTGCCTGCCAGGTGAGCTTTATTTACCTGCTGCTGCCTAAGGTGAGATTACGGTTCTGCCTGAATTGAGGTTAGTGCTTGTTCTGGACACTGTAGCAGTAGGCCCAGCTGCTGACTCCCCGTCACTTCTCAGTGTGGGCAGCGCTGCCCCACCACTGCTGACACGCGCAGGCATTGTCCCGCTCTTGTTGTTCATTGGCGCCTTGGCTGTGCACCAAAGGCCAAAAATGTGCAATTTGTCTAAACTATGCCTGGGCAGTATCAAAGACACATGCACACTGCTGCGGAGAAACAGACCAGATTTGCATTGCAGTGTAAGCGTCCGCCCCCGCACACAGACACAACCACATGGTTATACAAAGATACAGTTACCTAAAACAGACACACACTGACGCTCAGACTCCAGCAGTGATGTGCTGCCTTTGCCCTATATTTCCAAGCTCCTTCAGGGCAGGCATTCATGAACTGGAACCTCCATTCTTGCCGTTTCCATCAATGTGAGCATTAAAAGCAGATGCTTTGGGGTAAACTATTGCCCGGAGCACGGACGCACATGGCACAGTAGGGTGAACACCTGGGGCCTCATTTATGAGGCTGTGCGTCACTTTTACGCCGCCGGTGTGTCACTTTTTGTGACGCACCAGTAGCGTAAAAAATGTGCCATGTTGCACCATATTTACAAAGTGACGCATCTAGGTAGATGCGTCACTTTGTAAACCCATGCGCCACATTATACCTGCGCCACGTATAATGTATGCAGGGGGGCGTTCTGACGCAAGAAAGGGTCATAGAAGTGACGCAGTGAAATCTATGAGATTTCACTGCGCCACTTCTAGGACACAAATGCGTCAATTTCTTACGCCTGCTTCACAGCAGGCGTAAGACTGGCGCAGGCCCTTTCACATGGGGCTTGCCCCATGTGAAAGGACACATTGCTGGAGTTGAGTCACTTTTGTGACACACTCCAGCAATGCGTCACTTTTGCGCCATACAGATACGTCAGGAATACTGTCGTATCTGTAACTCCTTGCGCCATGATGCGTCATACTGTAAATATGACGCATCATTGGTGTCGCAAGGAGGGCGCAATGAAAAGTGACGCATCGCTGTTTTCACGCAGCGATGCGTCACTTTTCATAAATGAGGCCCCTGGAACTCAAAGGGTGAGAGTGCTGCATGCACCATGACGCACTCTCACTGCCTACTGCTGCAGCGCAACAGAGTAGCCTGAAACTGCCCAGCTCGGACTGCCCAGGGCTGTACTGATGCAGTGTACTTTGAAATCCATCTGCGTCAGCCATCACCACTCCAGAGCAGGGCCTGGATGCCCCGCACCAGATGGACGCAGACTGCACTTGATGCAGCAAATCTAATAAAACCATTTTACAAAGCTGCCTGCAAGCTCCTCTTGGCTCTGTAACTGTGGGCATTGCAGCTTAGATCATGGAGCCTTTCATACTGTTTTAAATCAAAAGAGAAGGGTGGCCTACAAATCAAACATGTTACCCTAAATTCTTGCTTTTTGTAAACAAGATTTTTGGCCTATTTAGGTTATTCACTACCCAAATACACATTTGTGTGCCAGGCTGTTTTATTTCTAAAATGCAGATGGTTCAAAATGTGTTCTCCAGGCACGTAAAAAAACATGTATGACATCCCGCTGTGCTCATTGCGTGCCATCTACCAAAGATTCTTCTCTGGAGAGGACACTCAATACGTATATTTTTAGAGCAGTCTGTGCACCCATTCTTAAAGAAAAAGGCATGCCTCTACGCGATTAATTCAGTGGGCAAAGTTACACGATATAGGTTTATTCCTTCATATTACTCTTTCAAAGAATGTACACCGCCACATGATTCAGACTGTACTTCCACAATACAAGTTTATTAATCCATTAATTCATTATTTCACTCTTTCATAGAGCGCATGCATGTAGGTGAGTCGGTTTGCAGAGTTACACAATACATAATTCATTCATTTCACACTTTCAAAGAATGTATGCCTCTGGGGGTGATGCAGTTTGCAAAGTTAATACTTTATTCATTCATTCATTTCACTATTCCATTCATTCGCCTACGGCTCTTGTACATCGGTTCCGTAAATTTCCTTTTTATCAGGTCAGTGTTTGATTTGACAGCCAGCACGGAGAAAGCTGGCAAAAAATGTACTGCGTGACAACACTTATAACGTCCCAAAGGCGAGACCTATTGGCTATGCCAATGCTTGTCTTTTTTTGCAGTTTTATATAGCGCGATCTCAGCCTGAAGGTATCACAGCGCTTTGCATGACTACCAGTTGCATTACAAATGGACACATTCATTTCTAGGCACAGGGATATTAAGTGATTTGCTCAGAATCACAGGATGTTTTAGCCTCCTGCCAGGCTTGGAACTGGCTCCCTAGCTTCAAATCCGACTCCTCTAGCCATTAAGCCACAACCTAAGGGGTGTTTCTATTAGAGAAGGGGCCGCAGATGCTTGTGCTCTATGTATGATATGGATGGCGCAGACGCATGTTTTGTACTCAATGCTTTAAATGGGCCGGTACTGTCTGGTACCAATACCTGCACTTTTTTTATTTGAGATGGAGAGCACCTGCACTTCTCAAGAGAACTGTGATATTTTTAATTGGAGAGTACCGGCACTTCTCAGAAACAAGCAGGTACTCTGTTACAGGGTACCTGTACTTCTATTTTTCCATTTCAAGCACTGGTTGTAGTTGTGGAAATACAATGGGGTGTTCCCTCGTTTCCAGAGGGAGTGGCCCAGTGCAAATGAGCAATTGTTGCCTTGCTTGCTTTTGTACCATAGAGGCAAAGAAGCTTCATGGTAGGAATTGACTGCGCCACATAGAGGTGAGGCACAGTCACCCCAGCCTCCCTCGAGCACACCTGGTGGCTGAACCTGGGTATCCCCTAGATATCCCCTGCAGGTGGATTCAGGGAAATACCTTTGCCCCTTGCCAAACAGAAGCCGATCTGCCTTCAGTGAAAGCCCGAGACGCAGTTTCAAACGGCAGGTCTCTTTCACTAAGGCTCTCCCCTCACTGCAGGCTCAAACAATTAGAAAAAAACATATTTTATACAATCAGTCGCTCTTAGTCCCTCTGCACTGGGTGCATCTAGTGAAGGACGCACAGCAGCTCAAACACACGATATTGTATTCGGGCCCGGGCGTCATGTACACAGCAGGCACACACCTTGGCACAAACACATTCACCACTAAATGAAATACAATTCGGAAAAAAAATCGACAGTGAACGTTTGCCTCTTGACTCTGCAATGCCATAAAGGGCATAACCAGAGAAGCGGTCTGTCAGCCTGAAACACGAAGCGTGGGCGGGGAGCCGGAGTTGTTCTCACCTTCTCAAATGAACAGGCAACAGAGTACTGAAATGTATGTGCGAGACGCGAGTGGCTTCCGTCACCCACGGCCTGCCAGCATCATCTCTGAATTTATTGCCCGTAAATTTATTCTAGAAATGTAGAGTACTGCATTCTGGGGGTGGATTTACAACAGGGACGACCAGTGCCTCAAAACAAGTCTGAGCCAAATCTGCTTAACGATCTTTCATGCTTTTCGGTAAGTAGCAGGGCAGCTCTCAAAGTCCTAGTAGTGTAATTAAGTTACTACTATTCAACCTCCAGTCTGATTTATTTCGTGCTTATGAGTGAGCTCTGATAGAATGGATGAGGTGTAATAATTTTGTAGATGTCAACTAAAAGCTTGGTGCTGTGCGCTCTGCAAGTCATGAGTGCTGTTGTATGTGGTTCTTTTATCAGAAGGGGTTGTGCATAGGGTGTTTGGGCTAGGGTTCTGATTGGTTATTGGGTCCAGGTTTTCTATTGGACTTAGGGATTAGGGCTTTGGCTTTGATTGGCTGTTAGGGCTAGGGCTGAGATTGGTTAATAGGGCCAGGTCTCCCATTGGCTCTAGGATTTAAGGTTAGGGTTCTAATTGGCTAGGGTTCCATTGGCCAATAGGGACATTTTAAGCGTAGGGCTCAGGGCGTCTCAGTCCGGGCATCAAGGCTAAGGGTGGAGAGGACAAGTGCAGTTGCCTGTTTTGGGCTGGGCGGAGATAACAAGGGCAGTTGCCTGTATGGATGGGCGGAGAGGGCAAGGGCAATTGCCTGCTTGGGTCTGTTCGGGTTGGGCCTAGGGCCCGAGATGCTGCCCAGTTTTCACTTACGAGCTACCACCTTAAGCCCTCTACATCTGCCAACTTCCAATTACAATATCAGCAAAAGCATTCTAGTCATTTAATACTCACAAACCTCATCTAGATTTCAATGTGTATTGAACCATACACAACCCCTACAAACCCCCAAAAACCACACCTACACACAATTGTACCCCAAATACAACACTATGGTACCTGCATTCTCAAACAAAACACAACTCTGTCCCATACCACTAACACATCCACACATTACCAACACAACACTACGCCACATTATACATTCCTTTTATGCATCCAAACACACACTTCCTCTTCAACCAAACACTCGCTTTATCCTCTACTTGCTCCAATTAGATCCTCTTTTATCATGACAAAACCTATACTCAGCCTTCCATCACACCATCCACCAATACCACCTCCCTTTTTTTTACCAGTTACACACAACCACACAATCCTTACACACCACTCCAGCACACACATGACCTATTCCAGTTATAAAACCTAACACAAACACTCATAACTCTTGTCCATCCCCTCTTACACAAAAAACAAAAGGGAGGAGGTAGAGGAAATAGACCAAAGGACTCATCCTCCTATTAATCGTTTTGTAAACAAAAAGAGCCCATCCACCTCTCGAGACTTTCTTTCATTCCAGGTATGTTGAAAAACAGAACGTTTTTCTCCCCCCACCAGTGTTTCCCCTTGGTGGCATGCTTCATCATTGGGTTAATCCCGTTCCACTGCAAAATGGGGCGTGGGAGCACTTTTGGTGCAAGTCTATATATTAGCTGAAGGAAAAATAGGAGTGGGGTTGGGGTTGTGGAAGATTAAAAATACCTATCTAGTACGAAAAATGTTTTATTTGTACCTCTATCCGTTATGGTTAAAAAATGGGGAAAGTGCAAACTCAATGGACATATGTTTATGAGTTTCACAGGTCTACATGTTTCAAGCCCTACCCCAAAGCTATTCATCAGGACCAATAGTTGCTCCTCCCTGATACCACTCCTGTCAACACTCAGTTGAAATGCCACTGCATGCTGAGAAAAAGAAAACACATATACATACAGCAACAACTGGTGTTTAGAACTGGAAAGTCTGTGAAGATATATGAAGGGAAAGAGATTAGTCTTACGTTGCTTTTGGCCATGTTACAAGTATTATGCTTATGTGATGTAAAACAGATCACCTAAGTGGAAAACGTGATATATTTTTCTTTTGATTAACCCCTTCCATGCGGGGCTGTTTCCCCCGCTGTGCTGGGGGGGCGGGGGTAGCGTACAGCGCCCCGGTGCTCATGACGAGGTCAGCTCGTCATGAGCTACGGCGCTCCAGTGCTCATGACGAGCTGAGCTAGTCATGGCCACACCCGTTCCCATGGAATGTTCAGCACAGCAGGGGAATCAGCCCAGCGTGCGAGCGTTCCACGGAACGGGCGCGGTCATGACGAGCTCAGCTCGTCATGAGCACCGGAGCACCGTAGCTCATGACGAGCTGACCTCGTAATACTACCAAATAAAATGATGTTTAAAAACAGCACAGGTTTTGACTTACACACATGTATATACAAGATGTTTAAACAGTGAAAATTAAACAAAAAATAACATTAAACTAAAAAGACAAAACTTGTAAATTGCCTCAATTCAGCATCATGAGTCCATATGGGGGAAGGAACACCTTTAGTCACACTCTGTGTAAATTTCAAATGAAAGGAGCCTAGCTTTCTGAGCGATTTCCAGTGGATAAACCTCTGTTATTAGAAAATCAGCTGCTCTGTACTTACTACACCTAAGTTACTCCCTCACCTAAGGAAAAGACCCGCCTGTGGCTCTGTGGATGCCGGCGGTTCGTGCCGGCACTGTATATGTTCGCGGTGCAGCTGGGAGGATGTCGGCATCCTCTTGTCTGTGAAAGACTAGGATGCCAACCGTCCAAGATGGCCACCGAAAGTGGGAACCACTTCATGGTTCCTGTACCCATAGCGATGTATATGCTATGGAGCACAAAACAAATGTTTTTTTGGAGAGATTCTCAGTCTTTATATTAAAAAATATATATATATAGTTGCGCAGTTTAGAAGCCCCCACCACGCAAATGGGCTCGGAACGAATCTGGCATGCTTCATGGCACTTTGTTACCTCCAGGGATGGATAGTGTCTGGTACCCGCCTCCCCAACAGGGTGATCGGAGTAGTTGAGGTATTCTACCTCTATCTGCGGCATTTTGCTTCGTGCACTTTGGCCCCTGCTCATTGCTTTTCCTGTGCGGGGGGCTGAGGTAGTACGAGGGGACTCAAGGAGAGACTTTATTGAAACGGGACTTTCCGTGGAGGGTCATGGGATTCTGCTTTATTTTGACCCGCTGCTGTTATTTCAACCAATGTACTCCCCATACTTCACCGACCCGAGCTGCTTTGAACATTAAGCATTCTGGGAGTTGCAGTCCGGACATTGTGGAACGCCCTGCAACAGGTGAACTGAATTGTTTGGGGGAGGAGCGGATCAGCGTCATCCATTCAAGAGGCAGCAAGGCTAATACTCACCGTGACTTTCTTTTCTGGTGTTGGGCGCTGAAGAAGGCGTAAATGCCGAAATGCATTCGCTGCCACTAGAACTGTTCTGAGGAAATAAAAGCCTTTCCAACCAGTTCTCCTCAGGGCTTCTGCCTCTTTTTCGGAGGGAGATCGTTGTCGATATATATATATATATATATATATATATATATATATATATATATATATATATATTATGGAAAACGTGTATTTGAAATTGCTGATTCTATTCAGGATGTGAAAAGTGGTGTTTGCTTCAAGTAATATTGACAATTATTAAAAAACATTTATTCACACAATTAAAGGATGGCAGTTTAGAATTGCTGATATGCACTCAGGTAGTTGAATGGAGTCCTAGAAGAATAATTATACACACAAGAAAAAACACATTTTCTGTGGATGTATATTGGGTGTATTACATATCCACACTTAACCACTATGTTATCTTGTGAATTGGCTCTAGGGTATATTTTCGTTCAGACCTTCAACGAGTGTTTCTTATCCGAACACCCATTGTTGTTCTTTTTCAAACAGTTGTGATTCCTGACTCACTTGTTTTATGATAATCCAATGGTAATCACTTACAGTGTGTTTGTGTTCCATATAGTGAACTGACATTTTTGTAGTTGCACGCCCACATCTGAGATTTCTGCGCTGCTCGCAAATTCTGTTTTTGACTTTTCAGGTAGTCATCGCTATGTAGATTGCATGGGCTCGTTGTCATATAGATTACACGTTGGGAGTTACAATTGGTGAAATGTCTCAATTACCAAGTGGTGTCGTTATTAAATGTGATCCTTTTTGGTTGGTTGAGTGAGGTGGCAGACACTGCATTTGCCACAAGGGTGATGTCCTTTTATGCAGGGTAATCTGAACTTGGTTCTCTCCTGTGTTGTTGGTTTTTCGTGATCGTGTGTGGACTTACATGTCCTGGGGACTTCGCCCCCGTTTATGTGAAAACATAGGTTTTGGAAACTTGAATTCTACTATTCAATGTACGTCAGTGTTTGTTTATTGTTAGACCTGGCACCTTGGCGTGAGTCTCCCTTCCACTTTTTGCTGATGTGCCTCAGATGTTTTTGCTGGTGTTCGCTGCTCAGGGCACTGCGCCATGGCCAATCCATGCCGCAGTGCCAGTGCTCCCAATGTAAAATGTATATGTGATTGATTTCCATGATTGGCTCATTGGATTTACTGTCAGTCCCCAGTAAAGTGCACCAGGAGTGCCAGGGCTTGTAAATGCCAATACTGCTAGTAGGCCTGCAGCGCTGGTTGCGCCACCCACAGAAGCAGCCTTTGAAAATGTGTCTAGGGTCTGCCATTGCAGAACCTTTGTGCAGTCTGGTACTGTCATGCTGGCTGGGCAAGTGCACCCACTTGCCAGCCTCAAAACCTTCCCTTTGCTTCATATTAGTCACCCCTATGATAGGCTCTAGGGCAGGGTGCATTGTAAGTGTAAGGTAGGACAAGCCCTGATGTGTGTGGCATGTCCTAATAGTGAATTACAGCCAATTTCGTTTTCCACTATTGTAAGGCTACCTGTTCTCTTAGGCCAAGATGGGCTGCTGGAATTATTACACCCTATAATCCCAGCAGGCTCAGGGAGCATGGTAGAAGGTCAAGTTTAGTATGCCTGAACTCAGAATAATAAAATACTTCTTTTAGTAAAGTTTATTTTAATATTCTGTGTTTGCAAATGCTACTTTTAGAAAGCTAGCATTTGCTTGCCTAACCATTTCAGCCCGCCTCTGCTAGGATGTGTATCTGACTGTCTGGGTTGTGTGAGTGACAGGGCTGGGGGATGACAGGTGGTGAATGCAAGGATTACACCTTGGTGTGAGGTGGGAGTGCCCCTGGACTCTGAATAGGGCTGTGCTCTGCCACGACAATGCTGGCTCCACCTCCTGGGGAGTGACTGATGACTCAGCCCGACACCTGGCCCAGGAAGGGGGAAGCCTGTCAACAAAGTACTCCTGGCTGCCCCTGTCCACACAATGCTGGCACCACCTCCTGTGGAGCGTCTGATTTGCCACCCCTGCTCCCTGAAAGGAGAGACCCAAGTTTACCCAACACAGTGCTCAAGGACTGAAAGAAGTTATGCAGAGGCCCCCTGGCCTGACAGAACAAAAGAAACTGAGTATAAGTATAGGAGCCCTGCTCCCAAGAAACTAGATCCTGCTTGTGAACCAAGACGCCCCTCTGCCTAAGGAGAAGGAACCAAAGGAAGCTGAAGGAGAAAGACTGTCCCTACCCTGGGGGACTAACCAACAGTGGGAACCTTGCTGCCAAAGGAGAGGAAACAACTCTACTGAAAAGACTTTTCTTTTTATTCTTACTTGCTACAACAAACTTGTGCTTCCCTAGCTGATCTCCAAGGGCCTGGAAGTGAGCTGGCCCCCTGACCTGAGCCCCAGGACCATTGGGCTCTTCTGCTGCCTTCACTGAATCCACAGAGTCTGCTTCGCTGACCCGCCGCTGGACCCGCACTTCTGGCACCGCCCTGAGACCCTAACTCTCGGCTAAGTCCGTGCCGTACTGCCTGCACCGTGCGTCTCCGCTCAATCCTCGAGACGAAGTACGCACTGCCCCAAAGCCAGACCGCACTGCACAGCGTTGTCCCTTCTGCCGCCCAGAGCCGCTGTGTCCCAGCCGCCACCTGAGATCTGCCGCCTCGCAGGACCAAGTGCGGCTCGTACGCTTGGAGCGTACCAGCCGCCCTGCACCGCACCTCTCCCCCGAATCACCCGCTCTACTGGTGCGACTCGACCGGCATCGCGTACTGCCCCAGTACGCCTCGAGTCCCTGCACGTACTCTGAAGGTACACCACGTACGCCGCATACGCTAGAAGCGTGAGGAATTGCACTGTGCCCCGGTACGCCGCGAACGTACGCCTGAAGCATACACCGGCGCCCTGTCCCTTATCGCAACGGAGAGCCTGGAAGATACGGCTCGCACACCGCCCTTGTGACCTGGCATTGTTTCCCCTTGAGGCCGCACCGCACTAGAGAGCCGCCCTGTACCCTTGAAGCATACAGGCAGCTCGGTGCCGCATTGCCGCCTCGGGGGTCCCTGACACCACAAAGGATCACCTGTGACCGGACCCTCCGCTTCGCCCCCTCGAGGTCCCGCCTAGACGCCCTGCACCGCGGCGCCTCTCTACGGCCGGGTCTCCACGGGCAGCCCGCCGAGGAACGTCTTCTTTTTCCCTGCATCTCTTCTTGAGGAAACCAGGTACTGTTTCTGCGCATTGCACCGACGAGTGCCCGCCATGGACCCGAGGGTCCCCATTGTTGATCCCAAATTCTATGCACCTCTTCCCCAGCAGAGGGTCACCCCGTGTTTAAAATCTGCGCAAACCTGACCCCCAAGAAAACGCTATTTACAAGAACATTCCAAGTTAAAGAAAGTATTGTGGGCATTGTTTTCTTTACTGATTTAAAGACGCTTTGCTGAGAGAACTGTACCTTAAGAAACACCTGAACTGAAGTATTGAATAGCCCAGAAAGTATCCATACAAAAGGGGATGATGGATGGAGCGTTTGAGCAAATCAAACACTCACCCCCAGTCGACTGATCTGGGTTTAATCCATCACCATTCTTTAGCCCACTCAGCCACCCCATTTCAGACATGGCTATATGCAAATCAGTCTGACCCTTTGCCTCATGGGAAAAGTCCAGCCCGAACTGCCAAGCCATGTCTTCCATGGACCGGAAACAAGCATCCTGGGACCGGTTTCGGATTCATAATCCTCATCAGCCAGGCTATCTTGAATCCAGTGGCCAAGTGAGCAAGGGACTCACGTGTGAGCATACCCTGCCACACTTAGGGCGAACAACGCGATACAAAAGGGGATGATGGACGGAGCGTTTGAGCAAATCAAACACTCACCCCCAGTCAACTGATCTGGGTTTAATCCATCACCATTCTTTAGCCCACTCAGCCACCCCATTTCAGACATGGCTATATGCAAATCAGTCTGACCCTTTGCCTCATGGGAAAAGTCCAGCCCGAACTGCCATCCATTCCGAGTTGGTGAAAAGTATTGTGTGCATCCTGAATTCCATGTTATTTAAGGTCTTGTGATAACTCTGCAAAACTACTATCTTTTACATAAAGTATACGTATTTTTATATAAATACAGCCTGGTGTCCATTTGTGGGGGGTCAGTTTTATTTATTGTATGTGATTATAAATGCTTAACTAATGCGCCCTGAGGATTAGCCTTGACTGCTCCCGCCACGCAACCTAGAGGGTGAGCAGGGGTTATTCTTAAGGGGTAGTTCCCTTGCCCTGACTAGAGGAGAGGGTCCCTGCTTCTCACAAGTGCATACCTGTGCCAACCAGAGACCCCCAAATCTAATATTTATGATTTTGGACACTTGGTTAGATGCTACACTGTAAGTTGTGATGCATATTGTTTGTTCTTTTTTCTCTTTTGGATGTAGGATCTCTAGTAGTGCCTCACTGTGGTTGTTCTTAGCTCATTTCTTAGTGTGTGAAACAATTTTTTATGGGTAGGTCCTTGCTTCTAGTTTTGAAGCCAGGCTCTCATCCTGTCTTTTGTAGTCACTGAGTTTGGTGCAAATCCGTCTCAGTTTCAGAAATTGGCCAAATGGTAAATTCTCCTTGAGGTGCCTCGGGTGGAAACTATCGAAAATGAGCAGACAATTTTTTGCTGTGGGTTTCACATGGGAGGTTGTCCTTAGGTTCCCATCATCAGGGAAGATGTTTAAGTCAAGGAAAACAAATTCAGTTTTAGACAGAGTGTGCGTGAATTCAAGAAAGTCATTCTGTCTGTTTAGCCATCTTAAGAAATCCAAAGCAGTGGTTTCATCGCCTTGCCATATGACTAACACCTCATCAATGTATCACTTCCACATAGTTATATGCATAAGGTATGGGTTAAGCCGGCATAGGATTTTGTGTTTTTCTAGATGGTGAGCATAGAGACCAGCTATGCTTGGCGCAAAGGGTGTGCCCATGCTGGTCCGTTTTTTTGTAAGCACAGGGTAACCCCGAATCTGAAGAAATTGGTGGTTAGGGCCCATTTGCAGAATTCCATAACTGCATTTCTTGGGGTCTGATATTCCCAATCTACCGCGAATAATACATCCTTAATTATGTTGATGGTCTTGCTGTGTGGGAGACTAGTGTGCAGACTTTCGATGTCTAAACCCATCAGAAGTTGTTTGTCAGGGTCAAATGTTATGTTTTGTAGTGGTATTCCAAAAGCCCAGCCGGCCTCCGGAACAGCACGCATCCTACCAACCTATCTCCCTCCTGAATATAGAGGCCAAGATCTTGGCCAAAGCACTGGCTAATCGGCTCTTGCCTTACATTGCGGAGCTTGTTCATCCGGACCAGGCGGGCTTCATACCCCAGAGGGCGACTAGACATAATATTCGGCGAGCGCAAGTGGCAGTAGCTGCGGTTCGGGGCAGGGGGGAGCAGGCGGCCCTTCTCTTAGCTGACATGGATAGAGCCTTCGACTCCCTGAGTTGGGTTTACTTATTTGCACTTTTGCCTCGGCTTAACTTGGGACCCCACTTCCTGTCATATCTGCGACTATTGTATACAGACTTGACGGCCTCAGTTCGTGTTGGCAGGAACATATCCTCAAAATGTTCCATTGGGCGGGGCACCCGACAGGGCTGTCCCCTCTCACCATACCTTTTTGCCCTGACCATGGAGCCATTAGCGGCGTGGGTGCGCATAGATGCGCAGCTGTGAGGGTTCGAATGGGAGTGAGGATTATCTGATAGGATCGTACTATACGCAGACGACGTCTTATTTTTTCTCACGAACCTTAATAGGTCGGGGCCTCGCTTATTGCGGATCATGCAAATGGGTTGTATATGAACCCTCGCAAGTCGACTCTATGGGTTCTGGGGGAGCGTTCGGGTGTAGGAGACTGGGCGTCAACACTTCAGGTGGCGGCGGGGGCATTAAGTACCTGGGGGTGTTCTTGTCTAAGGTCCCCGAGGTCTACTGGGAGCGGAACCTAGTGCCGGTTTGGGACCGAGTTCGAACAGACATAAAGATGTGGTCCCGCATGCCTCTGACTATCTATGGTAGGTCAGCCATTTTTAAAATGGTGGCCCTCCCTAGGCTGCTATACCAACTACAAAATCACCCTTACCCCGTCCCACCCCACTGGTGCCGACAGGTGGACTCCGTGCTGGGACAATTTCTTTGGGCGGGAGGTGTTGTGCGGGTTGCACTACGCACTTGCTTCTTATCAACGTACTGCGGTGGATTGGCGACATCCGATATTCTCTCATGTTACTAAGCCTCCCATCTTTTGGTCTTGAATGAGTGGTGGTATGGAGACAGGGGGGACCCGGCATACGCTCTGGAGTGCTGCCTTATGGGGTCTAACACTCTGCACACCATTTTATACTCGGCGCAGTTGAGGATGCTGCTACCACCGGCCACCCAAGTGGTATTCCAGATTTTGCAACAGGCCCTGCGCCGCATGGGATGGTGGAACACGTTAACTAGGGAAACCCCCCTGTGGCGTAATGGACGTTTGCCTGGACTAGCGAATCTGCAGGGCTTTGGGGATGGGACAACATCGGAATATTGACGCTAGGAGACGTGCGGTCAGGAGTGACACTTAGGTCTTTTCAAGATCTGAGCCGGGAATATGGCATGCCTCGATCACAATTTTTTAGATATCTCCAGTTCCGACACGCCCTTGCCCCGAGTTTGGAGGGTCTCGACTCTCTGCCCGAGTTTAGCCCACTAGAGGCAAAGGTATTTATGGGAGACCTGGAGACAAAAAAAATATCTCGTATATATACCAATCTTTAATCACACACTGTTCCCCATCGTTGCAGAAATTACGGGAGGCCTGGGAAAGGGATGTAGGAGATTTAGAGGAGGAGGATTGGAGGGAGGTGTTGGCAGCCCCCAGAAGCCCTGCAATAGCGATGCGCCTGCGGCTCATCCAATTCAAATACCTGCATAGAGTGTACTTTACCAGGGAGAGATTGTGGAGGGCGGGTATGATTGCATCCCCAGACTGTCTCCGATGCGGCCAGGAAGTGGGGACATTCTTACACACGGTATTTTTTATTTTTTCCAGAGTTTTATATAGCGCGAACTAGAACCAAACCGAATCAGTTATCAGAGCGCTTTACATAGCACCAGTTACGTTACATGAGGACACACTTTCATTTTTTTTAGGCACGGGGAGATTAAGTGATTTGCCCAGAATCACAGGGGGTTTTTGGCGTTGTTACCGAGACTCGAACCCAGATCCCCAGGTCCGAGGTCGAGCGCCTTAGCCGTTAGACCAACCCCTCTCCCCAGTTGTAATTCCCTGGATAGGGTCTGGAAGGGGGTGTGGGATTGTATGTCCGAGGTCCTGGGGTGGGAACTCCCCCGTACACCGGAGAAGTGTGGCTCAGGGGTTAGAGGCAGCAGACCCGGAAGCTGAGATCGGTCCTGGACCAGGGTTCAATTCCCCGCCTCGGCGGGGTCTCGGGCTAAAAATTCCACGGACTCGATAATTCTCGCCCCGGTGCCTCCTCGACTCACGGGTTCACACTCTGCGACTCTGGGCAATAGCTTGCTTAATCTCCACAACGGCCCCTCGCGGCGGGATGCCTGACTTTCACCTTGTGGATACCCTGCTATCTCACAGGGGAATACCAGGAAGGGTTCCCTAAGCAAGCGCCGGGAAACCCACTGCGGGTAGCTGTGCGCTATATAAGCTCAACTACATTTACATTTACATAGGGGGTTTAGCTGATTTGTGTATCTTGGGGATGGTATGGAAATAAGTGTGATTGGAGACCTATTGACTGGGAAATACCTTTCTTTCCAGGATATCCAGTTGTGTGCCAGTGCTTCCTCTGTCATGTTCAAAATGTGTACCCCGAGTGATTTGGCTGGGTCCTCTGTCAGTGGTTCATATTTCCTAGCGCTGTTAAGTAAACAGAGGCATTGCATCCGGTATTCCTCTGTTGTGTGTATGACCATTGCCACTCCTTTATCAGCTGGCTTTATTACTAGGTTTTTGTCCTCTGCAAGCTCTTTTATAGCTAGCTTTTGTACCTTTGTTGTATTATGGAACGTTCTCAATGTATCAGGATTGATTTCCCCTATCTCTGACAGAACAGCTTTTTCAAAAGCCAGTATTTCCAATGGGATTGCTGTGACTGGTGGAGTAAAAGATGATTTAACTCTCAAACCTGTGTCGCCTTGTAGGTCCAACTCCATGGGTTTGTCTGTGAAAAAGGACCTAAGCTTGAGTTTTCTGAAGAAATCATTAACTTCACAGCTCAGTTTGAATATATCTAGGTTAGCTGTGGGGACGAAACCCAGGCCTTTCTCAAGTACCTGTATCTGTGGTAGGGTGAGAGTTTGTTCTGTAACGTTTACAATCAGGCTGGTTGACTGCTCGGACCTGGTTGTTTCTTAACTGAACTCACCATGCTCCTGGTCGATACTCAGATTTGTTCCTGTTCTGGGGCTCACTGAATTTGGGTTCTCTTTCTCATCCTGTCTCTCTGTTGTCCCTGGCGTGTCCCTCAAAAAGGCCCATACTGGTTTGGTTGGTAATTCACAAAAGGGGGAGTCTGTGTGTCCCAATGGTTGAATGGGAGTGGCTGCATATGAGGTGGGGTAGTGGGCCATAGTAGAATGGCACTGGATATGTCAAAGGGCCTTTATGTGGTCCCCATCCCCTACCTTGACCATGTCCGAAGACCCTCCTGTTAGTCCTTCTTCCCCTGAAGATGCCTTTGGTTGTGCCAGCTGCTATTTCCGTGACGCTTGTGCTAGGAGGCAAGCACCCTACGTCTGTGGCAGGGTTTGTGGACAACTGTTCGTGCAGGGCTGCGAGCGAGGGCGGGCGCAGGACTACAAGTCCCAGGAGCGCCCGCCAGCCCCTACTGCTGACACCTGGGACGCTCTCCCTGCAGGCTCCGCCCCACCATTACTCCGGTTAAAATCACTGTGCACCTGGACATCGGTGGATTACTTTCCTTTTTTCTGTGCTCCTGTTGGTGATTGTGTGGGACTGCGAGCTGCTGAAGCTCTCAGTGCTCTTCCTGCTGCTGCTCGCGGAACCCGCTTCGCGGGTCCCGCTTCGTGTGGGGATTCCAGTGCCAGCTGCTATTTCCGTGACGCTTGTGCTAGGAGGCAAGCACCCTACGTCTGTGGCAGGGTTTGTGGACAACTGTTCGTGCAGGGCTGCGAGCGAGGGCGGGCGCAGGACTACAAGTCCCAGGAGCGCCCGCCAGCCCCTACTGCTGACACCTGAGATGCTCTCTCTGCAGGCTCCGCCCCTCTCATACTGACTCTACTTAGCCTATGGACTTGTCCCGCTGCGCGGGGGCGCGCGGGAGCGACCGGGAGAAGCCCGGGACAAGGGCGGGACCGTCTGTGGCCGTCCGTGATCGGGCGAGGTTGGGTTGGGCCATAACCCTTTGGCTTTTTCTTTCTTACTGCCCTACATCTTGTTATTGATATTGTATCATCCCTGGGGTTACTGTTAAGCCCGCTGTCTTAACCCACTGATTGTTGTTGTGGGGCTTTTCCCCTTTTATCTTTGATTGTACCTTGTTAGTATTTTCCAAGCATTTTTCCAGTATGCCGCTACGCTCTGGTAGGGATCGCTCAGTGGCCATACAGACCGCTAAGGGGGTGGTCTCGGGCCCTCTGGACGCTTTCATAACTAGAGCAACGGGAATACTGGAGAAGGAGATATCCTTTGTTGAGAAAAGGCTATCCTTAGATTTAATTAGCAGGAAAGGATCCTCTTTAGGGCATATAGCTTCTGTAACAAGCCCCTTACCCACTTTACCCCCCCCCAACCAATAATACAAGTGTAGTCCTTGTTTCAGCGGATATACACAGTGACTTAGCTGGTCCTTCCAACCTTCCAAATGCAACTACTGATCCTAATGATGCTGATATATCAGAAGGTGAGGGGGGAAATAGTGCGCTATCGGCTAGCCCGTCCCTAGTAATTTCCACATCTGAAGAAGAGGCTACAGAGTCAAGTCTTACTGGCAAAAGGAAGCGCAACAAGGGACGCCAGAAAGGGGGACCGTCTAAGGTTCTAAAAACTTCTTGCCCATCACTACCTGTAAGTAATACTTGCTTACTAACTGGAGACCTGTTACTACCCCAATCACTTAATAGTCTAGAAACCACCCCTTTTGGGGTTCCAAGTACGGGCATAGCTAATATGAGTAATTGCGACATCGACCTACTGACACGTATGGAGGTTCTATTTAAGACACTCCTGTTGCCAGTACTCGAGAGAACAAGACTCATGAGCCTCAAAATTGACAGTTTAGAGTCCCTTTTAACAGCTAATTCAATCTTTCTTAAAAAACTGGTACAGGAACAGGCTGTTCAATTGGCCTCTATGTCCTCTCAAAGTAACCCAAAGCCCAAGGGGAATGATTTCCCAGCATCCAAGGTTCAAGCAGTTGGAGGACCATCTAATATTAGCTCCAAACAACCGGTTCCAAAGGATAGGAATCCTAAATCGTCTGGTGCTTCCAACCAACCTCCGACCCCGGCTGTCCACCCTCCCATTCCCAAAAAGGCTGGCAGCAAATCTAATGGCGTGCCACAGCCTGGCACCTCCAAGCCTATGTTTCATGCTCAGGCCCAGACTGGGGTGGTAGCCAAACCTAATGCTCCCAGTCTCTATGTAGCTGGTTCTAGCTCTAGCTCCAGCTCTATTGCTGGTCGGATTCACCCCCTTATGAATGGTTCTAGAAGGATATCCCCTCCAGCGGACTTGCCAATTGAAGCTACGCCATATACCATAGTTTTGACAGGCGTTGCACCTCTCAGGGATGGCCAATCTGAGTCACATGGCGACCTACTGAACAAGGTAGTTTTTTGGCTAGATAAAAATCGTCCCCTCCCACCCAACTCCTCCACTAAGATTTTGACTGTTCGGAGAGTTAACTGGGTGGGTTACTGCACCAAGGACCTGGATGGTGATTGCATTTTAATTAACCTTCGTGATCCTTGGGTGGTTGAGTATATATGTAGGGAGGCTAGGTTTGGAAGGCTGGGGGACGTTCAATCTTTAAGCTTGAACTACTTCTACCCCAAAAGGAATGGCATCAGCCCCCCCCCCCCCCCCCCAACACCCTACCATTATTTAGACCAGTGGGGAGGAATCAGGTAGCGTGTTTTTCCAACCTCCCCTATTATCCCTCTCTATCTAATAGGTTTGATCCCTTGTCTGGGCTAGAATCTATTGATTGACTTGAATAGGAAAACAGGCCTAATGGTATTAGAAGGGATCATACAGGCATTAGCAAGTTGTCATCTTTCTCAGAATTGAACACTGTGGAGGAGGATTTATGTAACGAAGACAGTGTTCTTATGCCTGAAGGCCCCAGTCTGAGTTTGAGTCCTGTACATAGGGTTATTGAGACCAGGGTGGTGGATGTTAGCTCACCAGAGTCTAATCCAACCTGCAGCCAAGCGGGGTTGCTCAAAGTAGTCTCCTGGAACATAGCTGGGTTAAGGGGTCGCTTGGACAATGAAGATTGGGCAGAATTCATCGACACCTTTGACATTGTTATGTTTCAGGAGAGCTGGGCAACAGCCCCGTTATTTAGAGCAGGGTACCTAAACTACTACAAACCTGCTATTCAGGGCCCAAAGGGAAGAGCCTCTGGGGGGCTGGTGGTGTGGATTAAACACTCTTTGGGGTACCGTCTCTCTGAAATTTTGGTAGGCAGCCCAGACCTCTTAGGTATTAAACTTAGTAGAGGTAATGATCAGAGCATTGTGCTAATAAATATTTATGCCCGGGGCTGCCAAGGAGGTCGTAAGCAACCAGTCTTGAATGACCTTGATCTGCTTCTGAGGGAATTGGGCAGTGACAATTTCATCCTAGTGGCAGGGGATTTGAATTGTTCATTTGAACCTATTCTTAGTTTAGTCGAGGATTTGGGAGCTGATGAGGATACTGTTTGGAACATCCCGCCATTGTCTATAAACAAGGGAGTTAGGGGAACTGAGGCGGCACTGCTTTGGTTGGGATTTTGTTTGGAGTGGGGGTTGCGGGCAGCGAATGGGCGTACACTTTCTGACAAGTCTGGCCATTCGACCTTTAATAATGGGATCAGCATGAGTCGGATTGACTATGTTTTGGTTAAAGTTGATTTCTGGTCTTTTGTGGTTGACATGGAGGTTGTGGTACGGCCAGAGAGTGACCATAATCCCCTCTCTTTCAGCCTCAGGGTACCCGGTGTGGGGGATGGACCTTCTGTAACAGCATGCCCAACGTCCGATGTCATTCTGTGTAATGACAGAAGACGGGTAAAATGGCCTAGGGTCATTGCAGACCCCTCGCTTATCAAAGATATAGAGGAGGTAGTAATGAAAACAATGGGTGTCATGGCGGATTTTCCATCTTCCCATGGGATTAATTTTCAAATAATTGATTTACACGAGCAATGCTTTATGGAATTAAAAACTTTGCTTACAAAGCCACTGAGGTCTAAGAATGATAATGCTCACAAAAGGTGGTATAATAAGAGTTGTAGGGCAGCACACAGCAAATTAATCTCAGCAGTTAAATCTAGGGATATTAATGACATAAAAACTGCCCGGATATCATACAAACAAGTATTGTGGGCAGCAAAGAGGGAGTGGGATGACCAATATTGGTCAGAACTCCTCTTGGCGTGTCAGTCATCAAACCAAACGAAGTTTTGGGAGACCGTCAAGTGGGGCAGGAATTCTGATTCCCAAATGCCTGTGAACCATGTTTCCGCAGTGGATTGGGTGGTCTTCTACTCCGCCCAATTCAAAGATATGAGTGCAGCACATGTTATCCAGCAGGAGCCAGCAGTAGTTTTGCCTTTTATTGATGGGGCCGAGCTTACATTCTCATCTACTGATACAGAGCACGCCCTTGGTGCTGTACAGTTAGGGAAAGCACCTGGATTGGATGCAATCCCTGCAGATCTTTTTAAATCAAATCTTGATGTTTGGGTTCCGTACATAACTATGCTGGCCAATGTCATTGCGGCAGGGGCCAGGATCCATGACTCCTGGAAAGGGGCAGAGATTTTACCCATTTTCAAAAAAGGGGACCGCTCACTTCCAGGAAATTACCGCCCTATAAGTCTGATAGATTCACTTCAAAAAATAGTTGCTAGGATGGTACTAGCAAGAATATAGGGGTGGATGGAGCAGGAAAACATACTGTCCCCCATGCAAGCTGGGTTTAGACTGGGCACTAGCACTTTAGATCAGGTCTTCAGACTTACTATGTTGTATTGGAAGGTGGTACTACTGGGTGGAGGTGTTATCTATGCCGCCTTTGTGGACCTTAAGTCGGCTTTCGACTTGGTCCCAAGAGCAAAACTGTGGGACTCTTTGAGACTTATGGGTTTACCCGTAGAACTTCTGGACATAGTTATGAGATTGCACGAGGATAACTTTGCCAGAGTGAGGTGACTGACAGCTTCCCGGTTACACGTGGAGTGCGCCAGGGATGTGTGTTGGCCCCCACCCTTTTCCTCCTGTTCATCAACCAGGTAGTAAACATTTTTTCCAAATCACCGACAGATGCACCATCCTTGGGCGGGTCTAAGTACCCGATGCTAATTTTTGCTGACGATACCCTGCTTCTTTCAAAAACTCGTAATGGGTTGCAAACAGCCCTGAATAGGTTTGCAGAGTTTTGCAGGATAAATGACCTACAGATTAATGTAGATAAAACCAAATTTATGGTTTTCAGTAATAAAAATCCAATCACAAGTTCTGTCAGCTTGAATGGTGTTTTGATTGAACAGGTGAAGGTAATGATTTATCTGGATGTGACTCTGGATTACCAACTAAGTTGGAAACCCCAGATTGAGGCATTATACCTCATATTTGTACGTCTCACGGGTTGTTTGCTTGTGGAACAAAAGAAATCCCTGACTAAACGAATTGCACCCGTACTAAAAATCTATGAAGCTAAGATAAATGCAGCCACTTTGTACGGTGCGGATATTTGGGGTTTTAAGGACCTGTCTCTCCTGGTCAAAGCACAGAATAAGTTTCTGCGTAATTTGGTAGGCCTTCCCCAGTCCACGCCTACTAAACCATTGTTGCTTGACCTGGGTTGTAAACCCCTAAATGAGATGGCCCGGTTTCGTCTGGTGGCATTATGGCGACGGATCTGGACGACTCCGGAGCTTAACCTTTTTGCCAAAGAATTAGATGAGGTCAAATCATTGTGGGGAGCTTCCAGAATCCCATGGCTTAGGGAAGTGAAACAGGTATTGTTAGAGATGGGCCTACATCAGCTCTGGACCAATCCGGGGGGTTCCATTTTTCCCTCCAAACAAGAGTTTAAAGACCTGTTCTGGGCTTCTGTTAAGCTAACTGCAGTTACCCAATCGGAAGATACTAATTTAACAGGTCTTTTTTTAACCCACAAACTGACACCTTACCTTGAGCCATACTGGGATGTGATTTTTAAAACCCTTGACCGGAAATTATATCATCAATTCCGTGTCGGGACGCTCCCGATCAATTCCTTTACTGTCAAGTGGGCTGCGAATTCAACTAATAGTTGTCCTTGGTGTCCGGATCATCTAGAGAGCATTGGTCACTTTTTCTTTGCCTGCCCAGCCTATCGAGCCCCACGCCTTAAATGGCTCAAACCCTTATGTTGTAGACTGGATAGTAAGGGGTATCTTGAAGCCCTGATGACATTTCGTACTAACCAGTCTGAGTTTGTTGTGGTTGGTGTGGCCAAGTTTTTAGGTTGGGCATGGATTATCCGTACTAGGAATCCCAACATTTTATAATGGTTTTAAATATTGATGATGTTTTATAATTGATAATGTCTGTAGGCATTTTTTTATTGTAATGTCTTTATCAATTGTTTAATAACTTTTTAAATGTTCTTCTGATATGATGGTTTTATTAATATTCCATGTATTGTATATTTGTCTTTTATGAATTTTATTTCTAAATAAAGACTTATTGAACTTGAACTAGTCCTTCTTCCCCTGAAGATGCCTTTGGTTACAGGGCTAGAACCTGAACTGTTTGATCCATTGTCTGATAGGTCACTTTCAGTATTATAACTGGGGTTTCTTCCCGAGGGAATTTAATCTTCCCTAATGTATGGGTTCACTCGTCAGGACTGAATTTGCTTGTATCTTTCTTCAGTTTCTGAAACTTGCTTTGTTTCAGTGATGCCTCAAATTCATTTGGAGTTTGATTTAGTTCTTCAAGTCTTTTCTTGAGAGAGCTGAGTGATTGGTAAGTTTTTAAACAAACCTCAATTGGCTGGATCTCAGTTTTAAGTTCCTGGAACAGACGTGTTACTGTTTTTATAATTAGGATTAACCAATCTCTCGTGCAGTGCCAAAAGATAAGAAACTAGTCTTTCTTGAATGCTTTCTTGTGTTGGAAAATGAAAGTTCTTGCCTCACAATTAATCCCTGGGGGGTGGGGGCTGGTTTGCTCATAATTATTCGGTCATCATGATGCTATGTATCATGGTTTTTATCTGTGTTCTAGTAGGTGCATTGAGCTCCTCCCACTCTTTATTATCCAAAACTGGTTCTGAGTTTCTTATGCCCTTAAAAGGTGACATAGAAGATAAAATGTATTCTACTTCCTCAGCCAAGAAAGTGAGGCCTGTGATTTCTGCCTTCCTTCAGTGTCAGTGATGTAAAGTGGTTGAAAAAACGAATAAATGTGGATATCCTGTGCGTCGAAGGGTTAATAGTATGTGTTAACTCCCACAGCTGTATGCTGTGTAAAATATATGAAAAACAAGAAGGAGAAGATAGAGGAAATAGACAAAAGGACTCGTCCTCCTATTAATTGTACCGTAAACAAAGAGAGCCCATCCATCTCTTGAGACATTTATTCCACTCCAGGTGTGTTAGAAAACAGAAAGTTTTCCTTAGATAACCCTCACCCACCAGGGCTCTCCCTTGGTGGCATGCTTCATCATTGGGTTCTTCCCGTTCTGCTGCAGAACGGGCGTGCTGAAATCTACGAGTAACATGGGAGCACTTTTGGTGTTAGTCTATGTAGCAGAAGAAGGAAAAATAGGAGTGGGGGGTTGTGGAAGATTAAAAATACCTGGCTAGCAGGAAAAATGTTTTATTTGTACCTCATTAAAAAAATGGGACAAGTGGCAAATCAATGGACTTATGTACTACATGTTTCAAGCGCTACCCCAAAGCTAGTCATCAATACCAAGGGTTGCTACTCCCCGATACCACTCCTGTCAACACTCAGTTGAAATGCCCCTGCATGCTGAGAAAAATAAAACCCGTATACATGCAACAACAATTGGTGTTCAGAACTGGAAAATCTGTGAAGATATATGAAGGGAAAGAAATTTGTCTTACATGGCTTTTGGCCATGTTACATGTATTATACATATATAATGGAAAACACATTACCTAAGTGGAAAAAAGTGATACATATTTTTTTATCAATGTGAACACTTCTAGTGCAACCAAATAAAACTGCTTTTTTGTTTAATTTTCACCATCCACACACTTTTGGCATATATGTGTGTATATCAAAGCTTGTGCCGTTTTTAAACATTGTTTCATTTGGTAGCGCTAGAAGGGTTCAAATTGATCGAAAGAATGGCCGCCCCAGCCCTGAAAACGAACCTGACCCCACCCCTAAAAACACCCTAGCCCCCTACATTGAGACCTAAAAGTGTACCCCAGCCCTAAAAACGATCCCGTCCTCCGCCCTAAAAACTCACCAGCCCTAAAAACACCCTAGCCCTCTGCCCTGAGTACTAAAACCGGCCCAAGCCCTAAAAACAATGTTCAGCGGTAATTGTCTCTTTTATTCCCTTCAGTGGGCCTGCTGACTACTAGCCGCCACTCGCTCTCTGATAGCCTGCCTAAAGTCACCTACTTACCGTGGGCTGTCCGCTTAACGGCGACCCCCGGCGACTGTGGGCGCCATTTTGGGTTGGGCAGCTGGCCTGGAACATCTGAGCCACTCCCCCCTGATCACATCACTATTTAGGTCCCGCCCGCCCTCGCTCCTTTGATAGCTATTAGCCCGGTGGCAGCGGGTCAACGCGCATCTGCTGGAGCGCGAGCATTGTATTTTTAACTTCTTGATCACCTTGCTGATTACGAGCATTTTACCATACCTTCACCCACCCCCTGCCCTGCTGATCGCGAGCAGCGGTAATTGTCTCTTTTATTCCCTTCAGTGGCCCTGCTGACTACTAGCCGCCACTCGCTCTCTGATAGCCTGCCTAAAGTCACCTACTTACCGTGGGCTGTCCGCTTAACGGCGACCCCCGGCGACTGTGGGCGCCATTTTGGGTTGGGCAGCTGGTCTGGAACATCTGAGCCACTCCCCCCTGATCACATCACTATTTAGGTCCCGCCCGCCCTCGCTCCTTTGATAGCTATTAGCCCGGTGGCAGCGGGTCAACGCGCATCTGCTGGAGCGCGAGCATTGTATTTTTAACTTCTTGATCACCTTGCTGATTACGAGCATTTTACCATACCTTCACCCACCCCCTGCCCTGCTGATCGCGAGCAGCGGTAATTGTCTCTTTTATTCCCTTCAGTGGCCCTGCTGACTACTAGCCGCCACTCGCTCTCTGATAGCCTGCCTAAAGTCACCTACTTACCGTGGGCTGTCCGCTTAACGGCGACCCCCGGCGACTGTGGGCGCCATTTTGGGTTGGGCAGCTGGCCTGGAACATCTGAGCCACTCCCCCCTGATCACATCACTATTTAGATGGCCCCCTTTCGTCAGCGCAGCGGACGAGCGCAGCGGGCGCGACATAGGCGCGCCGGAGTCGCGCCAGAGTTAAGCCCGTCTGCGCCCGTCCGCGGCTGGCCGGGGCCCGGGCTTGGTCACCCTGCCCAATATCCCTTCAGGTACTCCTCGGCAACGCTTCACTCTCTCTGGCACCCCCGTCTTCCGCCAACCCCCGCACTGGAACGCATTGGCTCACTTGGCCTACGCAACCCCAACCCGGTTACCCCGCGTCCTGACACTCCCTTCCCTCAGCCTCATCCCTCCCGTCTCACCCCCACCAGGCCGCCCTCTAGGCCTGCTAACACTCCCCTACGCACCCCCGACAATCCCAAACCCGGTACATCTGCGATCCTTCTTAATACCAGGTCTGCGGTGGGGCACCAACTTGAGCTTTTCCATCTGCTCGACTCACGACAGCCCGACCTGCTTTTCCTCACGGAGACATGGTTTAGGGACGATTCGCTTCCCAGCCTGTTGTCCATATTACCTCCCACTTACTCGGCCATTAGGAGGGACCGCCTAGGGGGGAAGACCGGGGGCGGTGTGGCCCTAATCACCCGCACGGACTTCCTCTTTCAAACCCTACCTTCCCCTGTGATTCCGGCTGTAGACTGTTTAGTAGTCCGCTCCACTTCTTTCGGGGTACCCCTTACCTGTGTACTTCTTTACCGCCCGCCTAAGCCCACCCCTGAGTTTTTACCAGCTATTGAGGATCTTTTGGCCACGCTTGTGGTGAATAACTCCGCTATATTACTACTTGGAGATCTGAATTACTGGCCGAATGACCAAGCTGAAGACACTAGATCTAAGGAGTTTACGGCTTTGCTCACCAGCCTAAACTTCCTTCCTCAGCTACGCACGGCTACCCATATCAAAGGTCACCAACTTGACCAGATTTGGTCCCTTAACATTCCCATGGATTTTCCAACTATCGCCCCGTGCTCTTGGTCCGACCACTCGCTCATTTCCTTTACGGCCGACCTTGGACGGCCGCCCAAACCTCCTCTGCCCAAAAACATCTGGGCCAGAAAGTGGGACAAGGCGGTCCTCCCCGCAGTTTGCTCTGCCCTTGCGGCAACTAGTCCAGAGCTCACCGACCTTCCCCTCCCCACCCAGCTCTCTGCCGTTAACAACTGGCTGCTTAAGGCGTGTAACTCTACCGTCCCCCTTAAGAGAGTGACCATTAAACGCGCTCATGCGGCTAATCGTTGGTTTACCCCTGCCTTAAGGGATAAAAAGCTTGCCACCCGCAGAGCCGAACGTGCCTGGCGCCGTTCCTATTGCCCCCTGCTTAAAACCTACTTCTGTCAGTCTATGAAAGAGTACAAACATGACATCCTAAAAGCTAAGATGGAGTACTTTTCAGGGAAGATCCTGACAGCAGATAACCAGCCAAAGGAGATCTTTGCCACTGTTCACGAGCTCGCTGCTTCTGACAGGGCGACCCCTAAAATCCCTCCATCTCAAATTCTATGCAATTCCCTCAATTCTTATTT
Organism: Lissotriton helveticus; assembly: GCF_964261635.1. Lineage (NCBI taxonomy): Eukaryota > Metazoa > Chordata > Amphibia > Caudata > Salamandridae > Lissotriton > Lissotriton helveticus. Next base: position 690,013,636 of record NC_136070.1, on the reverse strand, counting down.
TTTCGAGAAGATTGCCCTTATTAAGGCCAACATCCTTCCTTCACTTTTGGTTCCACCTCCTGCCCTTCCCTCCCTTCCCACCCCCTCACTCACCGAGTTTCCCCTCCTCACCCGGGATTCTTTGCTCCCCCTCCTGGCCCGGATTAAATCGGGATCACCCCATGATATAGGCCCTGCATTTGCTCTTAAAGAGCTCTTCTCCAATTGTTACTCTCCTCCTCTTACCCTCATCAACCACTCCCTTAGCATTGGCACTGTCCCCTCCGCCCACAAGTCGGCAGTTGTCATCCCCATTTTGAAAAAGGCAGGGGCGGATCCATCTTTGCCCTCCAACTACCGCCCCATCTCCCTTCTCCCTTACCTTGCGAAGGTCTCAGAGGCTCACGTCACCAGGTCTCTCAGTTCCTTCGTAGAATCCACGGGCGCCCTCTCCACCCGACAGGCGGGCTTTCGCCCGCTGCATTCAACCGAGAAGGTTGTGGTGTCGGTGATGGATCAATTAAGGGAGGGGATTGACACTGGCCGACCACAGGCCCTAGTCCTGTTAGATCTGTCCGCCGCGTTCGACACGGTGGACCATGACATCTTGTTAACCCGTGTCCAAGCGGCGGGCATTGGGGGCACGGCCTTTGCCTGGCTTTGCTCCTTTTTGACCGACAGGGAGCAGGCCGTCCAACTTGCTAATTTCACGGCCCCCCCTCGGAAGGTAACCTGTGGAGTTCCACAAGGCTCCTCCCTATCCCCTTTATTATTTAATTTATACATCTCACCCCTCATTTTTTCTTTTTAGCAGATGGAGGTCTCGGTGTTCAACTACGCCGATGACCTCCAACTTATTTTCAACCTCTCATCCTCCCCTTCTTCGTCTTCCAACTTCCAGAAGGTAATGCTTTTCATCCAAGGGTGGATGAACTGCAACCACCTCAAATTAAACCCGGACAAGACCGAGCTGGTCTTGACGGGGGGTGGTTGCAGTCCTGGGTCCCCCTCCTTCTGGCCCCCTTCCCTCGCCCCCCCCCCCCTCCCAGCCCTCAAAGTCAAAACTTTGGGTATTTTCATTAACCCACAGCTTACCCTCCACACTCAGATTAGTTCTGTGGTGTCTGCCTGCTTCTTCTCCCTCCGGACTATCCGGAAGGTTTCACGTTTTTTTTCAGCTGCTGCACTCAAACTCATTCTCATGGCCATGGTGCTGTCGCGCCTTGACTATGGGAATGTTATTCTCAACGGTGCCCCGGCTTACCTCATCCACCGGCTCCAACTGATTCAAAATCAGGCGGCTCGCCTGATTTTTGGTCTCCCCAGGTCCAATCACACGACCCCCTTGCTTCAGTCTCTCCACTGGCTCCCTGTGAGGGAGAGGGCGCTCTTCGAGCTGGGCTGCATTACCTACCAGGCCAGATCTGGGACCGCCCCCACCTTCTTGTGCGAATCCATCTCTCCATACCTTCCGTCCAGAGAACTTCGCTCCACTCACCTGGCCCTTCTGTCAGTTCCTCGTTTCAGGAAACAGAAGGCCGGGGGGGCCAGATTTGCTGTGCTGGCTCCATCCTTTTGGAATTCACTTCCACCTGCCCTCAGGATGTCTCCCTCCTATCTGGAGTTTCGCAAGCAATTGAAGACCCTCTTGTTCTCCAGATCTGTTGCAGCTTAGCTCGCTTCCCACTGACCCTCGGCTATCTAGCGCCATGAAACCGGTTCGGTATAAGAGCGCTTTATAAATATTTTAAAATTCAAATTCAAATTCAAATTCCCCGTCGCCCTGAGCTCTAAAACCTGGCCCGAGCCCTGAAAACGATCCTGTCCCAGGCCTAAAACTGACCTCACTGCCCTAAGTCCTAAAACCGGCCCCAGCCTTAAAATAGACCCCATCCACCTGCCCTGAGCCCCAACACCCGGCCCCAGCCCTAAAAACTACCCCAACCCCAACCCGGTCCAGAAAACTATTTACCAAGCCGAGTCCCGATCCTTTCCATTCCTCGCAATCTCATCTGGGCAGTAAGTCCTTCCAAGTCTCCAACACCTTCCACCGTAACTCATTCGCTCCGAGTCTAGAGCCTGACTGCCTTTACCATGCATATGCCTTTACAACGAAAGTCGTAATAAAGGCATGCGTAGTAAAGGCATAAATGTGGTAAATGCAAGCGTGGAAACAGTTGGATTGTAACGACATGCGTAGTTCAGACAACATGGTTAATGCCGTTTCCCTATGGACCAGTTATGAAGAAATTTCTTTTAGCTAACTGCCAGCACCCCAATGCCAAAATTAAAATGAATAGCACATTTTTAACAGAAATAACCAGACAGGATTGTCCCCGTTCCCACTTTTGTTCACCCAGTCTATGGAACCTTCCATAAACAAAACCCTGACATAAGCCGTTTACCATAAGGGTGTTATTTTCTGATAATATACTCCTGCTTTTCCAAAATTATTAGAAGAAATCCAGACGTTTTCATAATTGTTGTGGGTTTAAAATTAACCGCTACATATTGATAGGTACGAACATTTCTTACTCCCAGCTGGTTTCAGTTGTTTAAAGGTCCCAAATAAATATCAGTAAATCTATCTCACCCTTTTAACTTGCACATTATATGGGAATAATGTCCCACATCTACTGGACACCCCTAATCATCTTTATTTTTTTTTACTGTCCCTCACAGGTATGTTTTACCTGGTGGTGAGGGACTGCAGAAAAATCATAGCACCGTACATTCTCGGTAAAACCATGAAATATGTAAATAGACTTGTCAATTTGTTGTGGAACCTAGAACTAATTGCAATACAATTTTTGTGAGTGGATTGTTGTTGAAATTTTTCCGTAGAAAACGATGGTGAAAAGTCTACAACTCTCTCATGACGCGTTAATCAATATGGCGGATTTTTCAAAATGGCTGCCCACTATTTGAGTTATAGAGTATAACTGTTTAAATGCCCATGTGTGGTAGCATTTTATATGTTTCTAGGGACGGGAAAGTCAAAAATAACATCAAAAATTGTTTCTGATGACCATAATATCAAATAATCGCGGAATATGTCAGATAGACAAAGTTTGTATAATTTTTTCGTTAACTTATATGACATTGTGTGAAGGAACGTAAATATTACAATTAACTTTTGAAATAAAAAGTTTGCTATTGTTTGTGTTTTGTTTTGTAACTTTGTTGTTATTGGTTTTTTTTGTTAATCAAAAATGTTTAATTTATGTGTTACAGGTTCTTGCGAGTTGCTGTGAGATACAATGAAAATGGACGTAGAAAAGTGTTTCATTTGTGATGTGGTGTTTCAAGAAGATGACGATGTATCTGTACTCACTGAAAGAGGAGTGACTGGAATTCCAAAAACATGCAAGGAGAGAAAAATATCTAAGTTTCACGTTGGTTTTGGGCAGAAAGTTCACAAGAAATGTAGAGCACGTTTTGTTAACTTGAAAACTCCGTTCCAGGAGAAATAATCAGATACCACAACTTCTCGTGTTCTACGGTCATGTGAAACCACGTTTGATTTTAGAAAAAACATTTTTTTCTGTGGTACTGAGTTAAGTTTATACTTCAGGGAGAGGAAAAAAAATGCGCGGTTTAATGCACGAACAGTTGAATACAAATCATCAGTTTTACAAAAATGCAACGAACGCAATGATGACTGGGCAGACAAAGTTAAGAGACGTATCCAAAATGTGTCTGATTTACATGCTGTAGATGCATGCTGCCACAAACAGTGTTACGTACATTTTTATACTGGAAAATTAATTCCCGGACAGTTGACTGATAACCCTCCAATATCTCCAGGTTGACCAGAGGACTCAGTTCGCCGGGAAACTTTTCTTCAAGTAGTTAAATACATGGAGTAACATGATGAAGAACAAATTACTGTTAAAGAACTTGTTAATAAAATGTGAGAATTACTGCCAGAAGATAGCGAACCATACTGTTCGAAGTATATGAAACAAAAACTCAAAGAGCATTTTGAAGATGAAATCTTCACAGGAACAGTTGCAGGGACTGCTGATGTTGTTACTTTTAAAAGTACAGCTGCTCATGTATTGCAAGAGTACCACAGTAATAGCCATGAAGATGTTGAAGAAGATCGAAACAATCTCCTTATGGCAGCTGCTGAAATAATAAGAAATGATATTAAAGACATCCCTGTAGGACCAGAAATATATCTACCCATTGAAAACATGAGTAGTGTTGACTATAATGTGAGCTATATTCCTGATTTGTTAAGGCTCTTATTATCAGTGTTTGTTACTGATGAAACCAACAGAGAGAGAAAAGTAGCTTCTATAGGACAGGCAATTATGCAAGCTGAGCGCCCACGAGTCTTAGTTGCACCGTTGCAGTTAGGGCTGGCAGTTCAATTACATGACAACACAAGCTCGAGATTTGTAGTTGAGGCAGTAAATCATATGGGATTCTGCAGCTCCTATTCAGAAGTTCTTTGTTTTGAACATTCAGCTGCAGCACAAAGAGTAAATACTATACCTGTCCTTGTGTAACCTTCTGAAAGTCCTCCGAAATTCGTTCAATATGCAGCTGATAATATTGATCACAATATTATTACAATAGATGGCCAAGGTACTTTTCATCCAAGCCATTTGGATTAGGAAAACGTGACTCCATAAAATTGCTAAGAAAATCAGGCAGCTTCAAAGAAAGTGCTGCCGTATTCCAAACTTCACAAAAATCAACATAAGAAATTGAAAATGCTGGTCTTAATGCTAATATATCGTTGTATGGAGGAATAACAGGAGACAGCACAATACATGATATGAGACTTCGAACTTTCACTTCAAAGGCAACAAAATCAACAATACATGTGAAACCGGAAGTCTAGCCTCCAACAGAGGATGCCTTCAAATTTCATTCGCTCAGAGTATATCATCAGGTGCAGCAGTGGATGGGTATTCATATGGATCCATTACAGTGGGGATTTGAAGTGAAAGATGGAAGATTGGCTCCCATTAGAATGAGTCAAGCACCAGCACCAGATCATTTATTACAATTTGTGAAATGTGGCTGTATCAAGAGTCAATGTGCGACTCTGCAATGTATATGCAAAAGACAGGCGGAGTGAGGACGTGAACGTTCGGTAGCTAACCTGGCGGCTCCCTACCCCCTCAGATATGAGCTTTTACAAGCAACTGAATAAAGCGACTGAATAAAGAACGGCGTATCAATTTTTACTCACGGAGCACTCTCCTCCCTGGCAAATACTTCAACGGAAAGAAACGCGAATGCGGAATAAGAAGTTGCTCGGCAGATCACGAATGCTGTGGCTTTCAGGCTTCCCACGGATCATCCGGCGCGCAATCCGCAATCTGATCGCAGGTTCTGGGCTTGGCTGGCCTGGACTTACTCCTGCAGCACGATTCTGGGATTCCTGTAGAATGTCTCCAAAAAATCCGCCCCGCGTTACACGCAACACCAAGAACTGTGCGGCCGCTCCCCCCCCCTCCTCCTCCTTCTACCACAGCTGTAGCGCAGACGACTGCTCCGGTACCCGTCACGGTAACTGCCTCGGACTTTACGGTGCCCCCGGATCCAGCGGGAGGGGCGACTACACCGTGCAGCCCCGTAGCTAAGCCCTCGGCAGCCTTAGGAGTGAAGGGGACGGTTCGTGGAAATGCCGGTAAGCCAATCTTGCGCCCCCCCACTCTGACGGCACAAAGCTCCACTCTCTCTAAACACGTCAACAAAGCTACTCTAAAATCAGGGGCCAAGTTCAGGGGGGTAGCTTGCAGCGTAATGCCCATGACAGACGAAGATATTATCTGTGCAGCAGCAACTCCGGAAAGTGTTGAGCAATTGCTGCCCGGCAACAACGTATCTTCCACGAATCAAACACTAGCAAATTCAATTTTAGATACTAATACTGCCTCAACCTCTGGGGGTTTGGTGAATGAATCAGGAAAAACAGAAGCAAGAGTAAACATAGAAACCTACCAGGCGGTATCTAACGCTGAATGGACAGATGCTGGGAACACAGGCTTCCCCGAACCAGTACCGGATTTTGACTTGGGTGCTGTTATCACCAGTGTGGGCAGCAATCTCGCTGGCCCTTCAATTTTAAGGCCGGATGAAGGACTGGCTACCGGTGATACTACTCTCCCTGAACTATTATTGGATTCAGACCTGGATGTAGCTATTACTGAGGCAGCTACCAGTGTCGTTGGACTTCCAAGTACAGGCCTGAATGAAGGTATGGCTACCAATGAAGGGTTGGCTACCGGTGATACCTCTATAGTAGCGATAGAGGACAATGCTGATCCAGGCTCTTACGAGGATTATGAAGTAGAGACGGAGGAAGAGACAGATAAGTTAACCAACCACTCTACGAAATCCCTGGTAGATAGAAGACGAAAAATCAAAATCACGCCCAAGTTTAAAAGAGGAGGAAAAACTGTATCTATCTTAAATCGATCTACTGTAGGCAATATTGTGATTGCTAAGAAGACTCTCACTGATAAAAGCCCTCTCAGAAAATGGATGGAGGCAAAAGGGCTTGTCAAAAATATGACACTAAGACTATCAGGGACAAGCCCTACAGACTCCGAGCCATCTTCCGGTACTCTATGCCACCCTGCCCCTGAGATCAATTTATCAAAAACTTCATCAAACCTAACTCCAGATAAATTAGATAAATCAGATCTGAGGGCGGGATTTCACCGCCTAGTGTACTAACAATGAATACCAATCCGAAAATGCCAACAACTATCATAGATGATGATAAAATTCCTACCAGGCCTCACGGACCCACACTAGAGGGGGAGGATAAACTGGGGTCGGATCCTTCTCAACTGGACATTATTTTGCAATTACTAACTAGCCAACGTGCAGAAGCACAGGAACACTATCTACAACTTCGGGGAGACAATACTAAACTTCAGACCTCCCTTTCTGAACTAACCTCTAATCTCAGTGGGGTCTCACAGGACATTGAGGAGTTACAGCATCGGGTCGTGGGCGTAGAGGAGGTTGCAACATATATGAATTCTGTAGTGAGCCAACACGATGCTCAGTTGACACTTCTTCAGCTAAAAGTTGAGGACTTGGAAAATCGGCAGCGTCGGTCTAACCTAAAACTTTTTGGGATTCCGGAGGGATCCGAAGGCTCTTATCCAAGGGCTTTTCTGGTCAATTTACTATCCAAAGCTTTCCCAGACCTATCAGATTGGGATTGGGATTCCCAAATCCAACGGGCGCATCGTCTACCTTTAGTTCAAAAAAACAAAGAGAGTAAATTCCCTCAACCCTTTCTCATTTATTTTGGCAATTTCTTATTGCGACAAGCTATCTGGCAGAAAGCACGAGCTAACACCCCTATAACTATAGGGAACCTCTCTTTGTTCACACGCTCCGACCTTAGCAAATCCACTATGGATAGACGGTGGGAAATGCGTAAATTGATGGACCCTATTAAACCCATCAGGGGTCTACTTTTTCTTCAGGAACCTGCCCGCCTTAAGGTCACCAGAAACGGACGCACGCACTTTTTCAATGATACCCGCGAGGCCGAGCTGTTCGTATCCAGTCTAAGCAAGAGCTAATCTTTAATTATGATAGTATTCCAAGCTGAAACTTCATCAGGCTTACACACTAACATTAAATGTTAGAAGGGATTCTTCTTCCTTTCCTTTTTTTTTCTTCTCTTTTCTTTTTCAGAGGGGGTGGGTGGCATAACCAGGTACCCTATCGCAGGTGCTGCCACAGCAGCGGCAGCGGAAACTCAAGGGGGGTCTCCTCCCGGGGGCGGGGGGGTGGGAGATTGAGGGGTGGAGGGCGGGGGTTCTTTGCTCTCCGCAGGGTGGGGGGTGCTGGGGGGTAAAAAATATGAAAAATTGCTTTGCCAACCTGATGGGGGAGCATGCTAACAAAGATAAAGTATTGAGCAAACGTCCATTCTTTTGTGGTTTTTGGACATCTGTTTTCCACTTGGCGAATTTTCTTTTTTTTGAATGTATAAACTAAGGTGCTTGGCATGGAATGTTTCGGGGCTAAATAGCAATAACAAAAGACGTCTTGTTTCAGAGGAGCTGAGATTACATAATCCCCATTTAGTGTTACTTTCAGAGACGCATAGCGCTGGCAAGGATAAAAAACTGCTGAAACAACTTGGCTATGATATTCTAACCTGTACCACCATGGGGGTCTCTATTAGAGGGGTAGCTATTCTTAAGGACAAAAGACTAAGGGCAGAAACCCTGCAAACTGCCTACGACAAGGATGGTAGATGGGCTGTCGCTCAAATGTTTATTGATAACAAAAAATATGTCATATGTGCGGTGTATGGTTCCAACCAAGATGAACCGAAAAATTTTGAGTACTTAAACATAAAACTTTTAGATTGGGAGGGGGAATTAATCATAATGGGAGACTTCAATTGTATTTTAGATTATCAACAAGACTCTACCAGGGCCGGAAGCTTTCAAAGGATGCGCAAAACTAGAGCTTCTATCTTAGACCTATGTCGCACCCACAATAATAAAGATGTTTGGCGGTGTCTATATCCAAATATCCCCGGGTATACATACTACTCTGCACCCCATAAATCATGCTCCCGGTTGGACCTGGCTCTAGCTAATGATAATCTATTGAACTCTTGCTCAATGATGGTATGCTCTCGAATCACCTCGGACCACAACCCTATAATGATGATATTCTCTTCCTCACACATTCGTACCGGTCCTAGACCTTTTTCTTTTCCCAGACATTTAGTAGCAGACTCTGTTTATATTACTCAGTTAAAAATCCATCTCACTGACTTTATAAATCATAACCAAAACTCTACAACATGCAATATGGTCTGGGACGCCTGTAAAGCTAGTATACGGGGTTTTACTCAGGCCTATGTGCTCAGACTAAATGCTGAGCGACGTAAACTTGATGAAACCTTCATATCTAATATTGCTGTTCAGGAAACACTACTAGCATCCGCACTTCGAGCAGGCATGCCAACGGTAACTGAAATATGTACTAAGCTAAGCCAACAAAAGTTCGAAACCAAGGCTAAATTTATTAAAAAAAATAGTGCTAATATACATAAATTTAAGATTGCGCAATACGAGGGAGGGGACAAAATCGGGAAAATTCTGGCATATAAGGTCGCTGAAGACAGAGCCAATACTACGATCACGAATATCCGAGGCTCTGATAACAAACTCTATGACCAACCATGCGATATATTAGAACAGTTTGCTGATTTTTATACGTCCTTATATACCCCAGAATCTATACCTAATACTGCCTTAATTCAAAATTACTTAGAAGAGAACTCAATCAACCTTAGTAACTTTACAGAAATCGATATGCTATCTGACGACATAACCAAGCTTGAACTCTGTCAAGCTATTACATCTTTGCCCCCAGGGAAGGCTGCCGGGGAGGATACTATTCCTATTGAGATCTACAAAATCTGTCTAGAGGAACTCTCACCTCTTCTACTACAAGTTATACAAACTGTTGGGCTAACCGGAATAGCTCCCCGCTCATGGACTAAGGCTAAAATAATATTTTTTCTTAAAAAAGGAAAACCGAAGGAGGAGAGGGGGTCTTACAGACCCATCTCATTGATTAATTCTGACGCCAAGATTTTCGCGAAAATCTTGGCAACAAGGCTGGCTCCTCTGATGCCCAAAATTGTGAACCCACAACAACACGGGTTTGTGACTGGGAGAGATACCACTACCCATATCAATATGGCCATAACCGCTTTTGACGTGGCAGAGACTGAGTCCACCCCACTCGCTATGATTTTGCTGGACGCCGAAAAGGCTTTTGATCGAGTGGGGTGGGACTATCTCTGGCAGGCTATGTCAAGAATGGGGTTTGGCGGGCATTTTTTAAAGGGGTTACAGGCACTGTATGACAACCCCTCTGCCTGCATCAGTTATGGGGGGCTGACGTCGTCAGACTTTTTGATTCCCCGGGGCACTCGTCAAGGTTGCCCCCTTTCACCTTTACTATTTGCCCTATCACTCGAGCCTTTTCTTCAAGCACTTCAGATACAATCACGAATTATACCCTTTAAGTCTAATACACAGGTATTGAAAATCACGGCTTACGCCGACGATATTGCCATTTACTCATCTGATGTCACATAGGCACTGAAAGGGATTTCCATTGAGGCTTGTAAATTTGGGACAGTATCCGGCTATAGGTTAAACATAAATAAGACACAAATTATAGCTAGTTATGCACCGCCAGTAGCGACCCCCGAGATCTGTAAAGTCGCTATATATCTAGGCGTGAAAATAACATCTAAAATACAGGAAATTAACAACATTAATTATAGTGAACTGATTAAATCTACCACTGTAATTCTGAAGAAATGGCATAGACTCCCCCTGAACTTAATCGGCAGAATTAATTTAATTAAAATGAAGGTACTTCCAAAATTTTTGTATTTATTCCGTTCCATCCCTTTGGCACTAAATAATTCTTTTTTTAAACAACTGGACGAAATATTTAGTAGCTTTATTTGGGGCTATAAAAAAGCTAGAAGATCGTTGAAACATCTCAAGAACGGTACCGATAGGGTTGGGCTCAATTTCCCGGACGTTAAGTTATATTTCTGGTCCTCGTTTATTAGGCGTATTCGCTCTCTGCTTAACAAAGAAGACACTTTTTTTTCATTTATGTATGCTAAAAGCTGACTCAAACTTGTTCTTATTTCGAGCAAACGACCCTAACTACTTTAAAAGGGTTCAATTTAAGACTGCAAGGGACACAGTGAGTATTTGGACAAATATATTAGCATTCTGTAAGACCAACATCTATCATCCGAAACTACAGTTATGGGGTAATCCGGGTCTTCCTGGAATCTTTAATGATGGAGCAGCCAGGGATGTGGAATTCCTATAGCCCGACTCCCAGGACATATTGTTTGGGGTCAAGGGCAACAAGTTTTCATGTGTATTTTGTCCTTGGGACAAGTAGGCCCACCCCTGTAACGCAAACCTTTTAGCTTCCAGTTTGCAGGACCATATTATGGATCAGGGAAGGGCACAGTCTGCAGTTAAGGTAATCTTTTAGTCCATATGTATATGCTGTTCAAACATGTATTTATGGTTCATTAATTGAAAACCTTTATTATTAGGGTGAGCTTTCAAAGTAAATCTTGTAAGCACTAACTGCACTACTGACAGTGCTTCCAGTATAAAAGCGTGCACACACGTTTTTAAGGTTTAGCAATATTAGGGTATGTATAATCCTCCCAGAATGCTCTCTGATTTGATGCAAATATTTGAAGAAGCTTGAAAGAAAGATTGATGATACTTTGCTTTCAAAATAAAATGTTCATAAAAAAATGAAAGCAGAAAAAATAACATTTAGCTAAACTACTGTAAAATGTCTGGTACCATTTCTTTACAGCATCATTTAGTAACAAGTTTTTATGCATGCTAGTATTTCCCAAAAATATTAAAAATGGAGAATCTGTGTAACCAGTTCCAATAAGATTATGGGAAACAAAAATAAACAATCATTGGCAAAGCCAGTAGGTCTGAAATTAGTGGGCAGCTTTTTAGTTTTGTCAATGTGTGACTTGTTTTGGCATGGTTTTTGTAAACCTTTATTGGTGTGTGAGCTGCCGGGCCCTCACCATTATAACAAACATTGGCAAGAGCAAAAATTGTTTTTGGTCTCAAAAACCACACACTGCCACAGGAGTTACTCGCACTCAACACAATTACTTTGTGTGCCGATATGCTCCATCTGAAAGAGCAGAATGCTGTCACTCACAGTGAAGCCAGCCAATACAGAGAGAGAGGCAGACTTTTAATAAACGCAAAAGGTCATGGTCAACACCAGACCAAATTAGGGGCCCAATTATTAAAGAAAGTGCAGCTATATGGCTTTTGTGAATTCCCAAAAATTTACAGAAGTAGGTCAAGAAATAGTACTCCTAGAAAATATTTGTGAACTGCATTTTAGCATGAGCAAATATGCATGTGCAGATTTGCTCATGTGAAAATCTAAGTGTTTGAAGTTCACTTTCCCTCCAACCACTTTTTTCCCAACTCTGGAAGAAGGTTTACATCTGTCATTGTCAGGAGTACATTTCCAACATTTGTCAGTATGGGAAAAGATTAGAGAGGAGCTTTTGAAAACCCTTAAAACATGCACGTTAGTAGGTTTGCCCAGACTCAAAAGGGATTTCTAAGCCTGGAACTATTGCTTACCACTACCTTCAGCCCTAGTATGTAGATCTGCAGAAACGTGGCAACATAAGGGGACTGCAAGTATTCAAACACCGCTGTGGTAGGAGCCCTGGCATAATCACGAGAAACTATATATGAGCTCTTATATATGCCATAATTTGTCGCTGCACTACATGAAACCAAAGGGACATGTGGATTTTGTTACAGGACAAGTAGATTTATGAAGCAACCTGCCCCATGGACAAGTAGATATTTTATTAAATTCCACACCCCTGAGCAGCTCTAAGATGGTCTATGCAGGGAGTTAATGTTCTGGGGGACTTATACGGCGCACAAGGGTTCTTAGATTTTCACACACTGAAAATTTTGTATGGCTTGCCGGAAACGTGCAGGTTTAAATATTTACAAATTCGCGACTTTCTGGTACGAAAAAAACAAATCTACAACATCTTAGACTGTGATATTTGGAACTATTTATATGCAACTAAAAACAAATCAATAATAAGTGATGCGTATAGAAATCTCTGTGCCTTTACATCTGATGATTGCCCAAAATTAGCAAGGAAATGGAGCAATAAAACTGGTTTAAATATTACACCAAAACAGATAACTCAATCTTTATCTAATATTAACAACTCAGTCAGATCATCCAGTTTAAGGTTGCAACAATTTAGAACAACATGCATGTTATATTATACACCAGAGAAGATTTCGAAATGGTCTCCCAACAACAGCTATGGCGACCGCACCAAATGTCCTAAATGCTCAGAGTATGCAGCAGACTTGGAACACATGCTGTTTTCTTGCCCTACTCTGAGGGATTTTTGGGGGGAAGTACACAAAGCTATGGAAATCAAGAAGATCTATCTACCTCTCATCACATCGGTTACAGTTCTGCTTGATGTACATTCCTCCTCCCACTTTATCCAGCTCTGGTTACGATCCTTTTATCTTGTGCTAAACTGACATTGGCCAGAGCCTGGACTTGCCCTAAACCTCCTAACATATCGGAATGGTGGTCTTTAGTACTAGAAATACACTCTATGGAGTCAGCCCTGGTAAAACTAAGAGGCGTTCGCAAAAAAAATCGAGAAAATATGGAGAAACTTTATATGAAGTATGTATAATTATGCTAACACTATTCATTTGGTCAAATTCTGATTGCTTCGTTTATCTTTTACTTTTTTTTTATATCTATTATTTTTCTGGCCTAGTTATTTCGCCTCCGCCTTGTGCTTAACATGAATCATTATTGCTTAATTTATTGTACGTGGAAGCCAGAAACTGAACACGAAAATGTAACAAGCTTTGTATGGACATTATAACTTGGCATGTTTCTTCCCATCAGTTTGTCAATAAAAAATTCTTTAAAAAAATAAAATAAAAAAAGCATAAGACAGGGAATAGTGTGCACAGATGCGTGAACGGATTGTCGAGGAATAAGCGGTTGCAATTCCATGGAAGTGGACATAGACGATGATTGAAATCATACGATTCTTATACTAAGGAGTGTTGTTTGAATTTATCTCTTTAACAATTTTCATTTGTCAGTGTCATGTTGAGAAGTGCTATATTATCTAGTTGAAATTTGTTTATCCTTTTCAAATGATGTTAAAAAAATTTAAATAAAAAATAATGTCAAAGCTATGTTTGGCATATGAACATATAATTATTGTTGTTTATTGTATTAATCCCAATTTGATGTTATAGTCTTCAGAAACAATTTTTGATGGTATTTTTGACTTTTCCGTCCCTAAAAACATATCAAATGATACCACACATGGGCATATAAACAGTTTTTTTTAACAAACTTTATTTATAGCTGTGCAGATCAGATGAAACACATTTACATTTTCGACATATGTATGCAACAACCACTTTTTCAGTTTTTCTCCCCAATCATGTCGTCCCTTAAACTCAGGGTATCTTTCAAGACACGTACAATGTGATGATTAATATACTGATACTAATAGAGATCCCCCGTGGTCAAATTATAATTCTTCATATGGCATAAGCTCACAACATTAAATCAAGACCCTTCAAAATAATTACAGGTACGACAAAGAATCCCTTATTTCATTTATACATTTTATTTCTTTTTTTCCATATTTGTATCAAAAATATTTTTCATTTTAAAAAAAATTTACTTAGATATATGATATACTATGAATACGTCACTTGCAATACATTATTGGTTCTTCAAATTTTAGGTATGCGGTGATGGTTCTTACCACAGTTTAATCTCAAGTCTGTCAGTCATGGGCGGTATGATATTTGCACGTACAATTTTGGGGTAAGCTATTAGTTATTAGCTATTTGTTTTCTGGTGAATCATGATGTCTTAGAACGTAATGCACATAAAAGTTGGAGAGATCCAATATGAACGATTGGATCAGTTGCCCTTCAAATGCAGGTTTTTTGTTACAGGTCTTATATATCCTATTAACGTATTTGATGTTAGCAATGTGCTAGTGAAATATGATGCTCTTTGAATTAGTTATAAATGATGTACTAAAAGGAAATGCTTTGTAAATAAGATTTAATTGTAGATACATTATATGTTATTTGTAATTACAGATACCCTGTACACACAAAAAAGAAAGTAGAGTAAAACTCTGTCTGGTGTGGTCCTGAGGAAGGTGGTTGAACCCGCCGAAACGCGCGTAGACCTGGCGTTGACATTGCACAATTAATATCTGTGCTACCTCAGCTGTAGAAATGGGTTTATTTTTGTGTCTTCTTTGAGTTTCCTTGAGTCCTTTCTTTAAATTTGTGTGTTGTGTTGTGAAGTGGTATGTATGAGTAAGTGTATATGTTGGTTGGTGTGTGACAAACAGGGTATTAGGTTTTATTGTAAGGCACTGTATGTTCTCAAACACATTGTATGTACATTATAACATGAGTTGAATTATGATCTATGTTTGTGAAAGGATATATATCTAAGTAAATTTTTTAAAAAATGAAAAATATTTTTGATACAAATATGGAAAAAAAAAAAATGTATAAATGAAATAAGGGATTCTTTGTCGTACCTGTAATTATTTTGAAGGGTCTTTATTTAATGTTGTGAGCTTATGCCATATGAAGAATTATAATTTGACAACGGGGGATCTCTATTAGTACTAGTTGTGTATTGTCCTCTCTTATCCCCGGTCAATTAAATTAATTATAGAGAGGGTCCCAAATCTCCTGTGACCATGATTAATATACTGTCCTTGAATGTCTCTGACATACTACATCTGTCCGACTCTAATGCGAATTAGCAGTATATCTGCTACATTGTCCTGTAGTACAATAGGAAGAGAACAAAATAAAACACCCAACATCCCCCCCTCCCTTAACAATCCTCCCATACTCTAACCCTCCCTCCTCCTGGTGGTAACGGAATCCTCTTTGGGCTAACTCCAGCCAACTATATCTAATATGTACGCTGTCGAGTGATGAGTCCTGATAAATCGTGCGCTTTCTCGGGAACTAACAGATCTTGCCAGAGTGACCTTTATAATGTTCACTGTCCCTACGCTCCATTCCCAGGTGCCGGGACTAGGTCCATTCTTTCCAGTGCCATTAGCATAATCTCCCAGTCTTGTGATATAGGATATTTCCTTTGACCTTGCGCCTCCTCCCTACGGAGAGCTGTCCCCTCTGCTCGTCCCCAGTTCACTACTTCTATCTGCCATAATGATGTCCCCGGTGATCTGGGGGATTTCCACCTCATCGTTAATGCTCCGACTGCCAGTAGAAGTGGCAGGTCAAGGAATTTCAACTGGGCCTTCAGTGACTTAGATCGCCTACGAGACCCCACTAGGCAGGGCAGTGCTTCTTCTGGTACTGGCAAATTAGTGACCGTCCGTAGTGCTTCGCATACCTCGGACCAATACCCCCGTATGCATGTAGAGGACCAGACCATATGTAGGAACCCAGCCTCGTCCTCTCCACAACGTGGGCAACAGTAGGGGGAGTTCAGGAACATTTTGTGTAGCCTTTTGGGGGTCAAATAGGCTCTGTGCAAGACCATCACCTGTATAAATCTGAACTTAACGTTTCGTGAAACCCACCTAGGGTGTTCCAGGATCATCTTCCACTCTTTATCTGTTAGCATTGTGCCTGTGTCTTGAACCCAGGTGTTCCTAAGTGTCATGATCGAGATTGATGCGTGCGTTCTGGCCCCTGTGTATAGCCAACGGACTAAGTGTCCCCCTGCTCCCATGTAGTATAATAAATGAACCAGTTCATTCTGTGCAGGTTGGAGTCGTTGTGGCGCCCAAATGGTTCTAATGTAATGCGTGACTGTGGCGTGTAACAGGTAGAGTCTGGGGGGGGTGCCCGTAGCCTGCAAGAAGGTGTCATGTTCTAATAGGTTACCATCTCCAAAAAAGGCGCCCACTCCTGTTATCCCGGCCGTCGCCCAGGGGCGCAATATCCTTTCCGTAAGCCTACCCTGTGTTGTCAGGATTCCCAGTAGGGGGATGTTTGCTGCATATGATACAGCCGGTGAAGTGTATGCCAGGGCTCTCCTCCAAAACAGCAGAGCCGTGTGCAAAAGCGGGTGACATTCTGTGGGAATTCGACTCCTTGGGAGCAGCAGGACGTGTAGCTCTCCCCGTCCCAGCCTCTCCGGTGTGGAGTCAATTTCGTAGAGATTCCTACCTGCCGTCCAATAGGATAGCCATTGGAGTTGGCTAGCATAATAATAGCCCCGGAAGTCTGGAGCTCCTAGGCCCCCGATATAGTCCCTAGCTGCAGCTTACGTAGGCTAATCCGTCTCCTACCGACCCCCCAAATGAGATTGATTAAGAGGGTATTGAGTGTATCAAACACTTGTTAAGGTAGAATTACAGGGAGATTGAAGAAAAAATACAGCATGCAGGGGAGCATAACCATCTTAGATATCGTAACTCTGCCCATGAGGGACAGGGGCAAAGAAGTCCAGAAGCCCACAGAATTGCGAAGACGCATAATAGCTCGTTTAATATTCCCGTCAATTTGGTCTTCTGCCGACCTATACACTTGGATCCCCAGGTACTTAAATGTGGTCTGGGCCACCGGGATTAGGTAAGCTCCAAAAGGGATGGAAACAGGACCTGGCGTTTCCCTGAAATAAAAAACGTGCGACTTTTCCGGGTTAATAGCCAAACCCGAAATCTCCTCAAAGTGATTAAAGATATCGTATATAGCAGTGTGATCCGCCTCTAGGTCGTTGAAGTGTAGTAAGATATCATCTGCGTAAATCGATATCAAGTTAAGTGTTCCCCGAATCGGGATGCCCATCTGCTCTCCACGGGCACGCAAGGCTACAGCCAGGGGCTCGAGGGCGAGGACAAATAGGAGTGGGGACAGGGGCCAGCCCTGCCGGGTGCCTCCGTGTAATGAGTAGCTATCGGAGACGTGCCGTCCCGTGTGCGCCCTAGCCGATGGATCTGTGTAAAGCAGTCTAATCCACGCCAAGAAGGAATCCGGAAGCCCGAATCTCTTCAGGGTTGCAAACATAAATGGCCAAGACAAAGAGTCAAATGCCTGCCTAAGATCCAGCGTTACCAGCGTTACCCTGGGGAATTCCCGCGGTGTAGTTGTCATGAGTGCGTGCAACCTCCGTGTATTCAAGGAGGTGCTCCGTCCAGGGAGAAACCCAGACTGGTCACGATGGACAAGGGTAAGAAGATAGGTTTGTAACCTCAAGGCTATTGCCTTGCTAAGTATCTTATACTCTGTGGAGAGCATCGAGAGAGGCCTATAGTTCGTTATGTCCAAGGTATCCCTGCCAGGTTTAGGTATAGAGATAACCAGAGCCTGCATCGTCGATTCAGGTAAGTATCCCTCCTCAAGCGCCGTCCGGTATACTTTTTCCAGAACAGCGCTAGAAGGGTTCAAATTGATCGAAAGAATGGCCGCCCCAGCCCTGAAAACGAACCTGACCCCACCCCTAAAAACACCCTAGCCCCCTACATTGAGACCTAAAAGTGTACCCCAGCCCTAAAAACGATCCCGTCCTCCGCCCTAAAAACTCACCAGCCCTAAAAACACCCTAGCCCTCTGCCCTGAGTACTAAAACCGGCCCAAGCCCTAAAAACAATGTTCCCCGTCGCCCTGAGCTCTAAAACCTGGCCCGAGCCCTGAAAACGATCCTGTCCCAGGCCTAAAACTGATCTCACTGCCCTAAGTCCTAAAACCGGCCCCCAGCCTTAAAATAGACCCCATCCACCTGCCCTGAGCCCCAACACCCGGCCCCAGCCCTAAAAACTACCCCAACCCCAACCCGGTCCAGAAAACTATTTACCAAGCCGAGTCCCGATCCTTTCCATTCCTCGCAATCTCATCTGGGCAGTAAGTCCTTCCAAGTCTCCAACACCTTCCACCGTAACTCATTCGCTCCGAGTCTAGAGCCTGACTGCCTTTACCATGCATATGCCTTTACAACGAAAGTCGTAATAAAGGCATGCGTAGTAAAGGCATAAATGTGGTAAATGCAAGCGTGGAAACAGTTGGATTGTAACGACATGCGTAGTTCAGACAACATGGTTAATGCCGTTTCCCTACGGACCAGTTATGAAGAAATTACTTTTAGCTAACTGCCAGCACCCCATTGCCAAAATTAAAATGAATAGCACATTTTTAACAGAAATAACCAGACAGGATTGTCCCCGTTCCCACTTTTGTTCACCCAGTCTATGGAACCTTCCATAAACAAAACCCTGACATAAGCCGTTTACCATAAGGGTGTTATTTTCTGATGATATACTCCTGCTTTTCCAAAATTATAAGAAGAAATCCAGACGTTTTCATAATTGTTGTGGGTTTAAAATTAACCGCTACATATTGATAGGTACGAACATTTCTTACTCCCAGCTGGTTTCAGTTGTTTAAAGGTCCCAAATAAATATCAGTAAATCTATCTCACCCTTTTAACTTGCACATTATATGGGAATAATGTCCCACATCTACTGGACACCCCTAATCATCTTTATTTTTTTTTACTGTCCCTCACAGGTATGTTTTACCTGGTGGTGAGGGACTGCAGAAAAATCATAGCACCGTACATTCTAGGTAAAACCATGAAATATGTAAATAGACTAGTCAATTTGTTGTGGAACCTAGAACTAATTGCAATACAATTTTTGTGAGTGGATTGTTGTTGAAATTTTTCCGTAGAAAACGATGGTGAAAAGTCTACAACTCTCTCATAATGCGTTAATCAATATGGCGGATTTTTCAAAATGGCGGCCCACTATTTGAGTTATAGGGTATAACTGTTTAAATGCCCATGTGTGGTTGCATTTTATATGTTTCTAGGGACGGGAAAGTTAAAAATAACATCAAAAATTGTTTCTGATGACCATAATATCAAATAATCGCGGAATATGTCAGATAGACAAAGTTTGTATAATTTTTTCGTTAACTTATATGACAAAGTGTGAAGGAACGTAAATATTACAATTAACTTTTGAAATAAAAAGTTTGCTATTGTTTGTGTTTTGTTTTGTAACTTTGTTGTTATTGTTTTTTTTTGTTAATCAAAAATGTTTAATTTATGTGTTACAGGTTCTTGCGAGTAGCTGTGAGATACAATGAAAATGGACGTAGAAAAGTGTTTCATTTGTGATGTGGTGTTTCAAGAAGATGACGATGTATCTGTACTCACTGAAAGAGGAGTGACTGGAATTCAAAAAACATGCAAGGAGAGAAAAATATCTAAGTTTCACGTTTGTTTTGGGCAGAAAGTTCACAAGAAATGTAGAGCACGTTTTGTTAACTTGAAAACTCCGTTCCAGGAGAAATAATCAGATACCACAACTTCTCGTGTTCTACGGTCATGTGAAACCCCGTTTGATTTTAGAAAAAAAAGTTTTTTCTGTGGTACTGAGTTAAGTTTATACTTCAGGGAGAGGAAAAAAAATGCGCGGTTTAATGCACGAACAGTTGAATACAAATCATCAGTTTTACAAAAATGCAACGAACGCAATGATGACTGGGCAGACAAAGTTAAGAGACGTATCCAAAATGGGTCTGATTTACATGCTGTAGATGCATGCTGCCACAAACAGTGTTACGTACATTTTTATACTGGAAAATTAATTCCCGGACAGTTGACTGATAACCCTCCAATATCTCCAGGTTGACCAGAGGACTCAGTTCGCCAGGAAACTTTTCTTCAAGTAGTTAAATACATGGAGTAACATGATGAAGAACAAATTACTGTTAAAGAACTTGTTAATAAAATGTGAGAATTACTGCCAGAAGATAGCGAACCATACTGTTCGAAGTATATGAAACAAAAACTCAAAGAGCATTTTGAAGATGAAATCTTCACAGGAACAGTTGCAGGGACTGCTGATGTTGTTACTTTTAAAAGTACAGCTGCTCATGTATTGCAAGAGTACCACAGTAATAGCCATGAAGATGTTGAAGAAGATCGAAACAATCTCCTTATGGCAGCTGCTGAAATAATAAGAAATGATATTAAAGACATCCCTGTAGGACCAGAAATATATCTACCCATTGAAAACATGAGTAGTGTTGACTATAATGTGAGCTATATTCCTGATTTGTTAAGGCTCTTATTATCAGTTTTTGTTACTGATGAAACCAACAGAGAGAGAAAAGTAGCTTCTATAGGACAGGCAACTATGCAAGCTGAGCGCCCACGAGTCTTAGTTGCACCGTTGCAGTTAGGGCTGGCAGTTCAATTACATGACAACACAAGCTCGAGATTTGTAGTTGAGGCAGTAAATCATATGGGATTCTGCAGCTCCTATTCAGAAGTTCTTTGTTTTGAACATTCAGCTGCAGCACAAAGAGTAAATACTATACCTGTCCTTGTGTAACCTTCTGAAAGTCCTCCGAAATTCGTTCAATATGCAGCTGATAATATTGATCACAATATTATTACAATAAATGGCCAAGGTACTTTTCATCCAAGCCATTTGGATTAGGAAAACGTGACTCCATAAAATTGCTAAGAAAATCAGGCAGCTTCAAAGAAAGTGCTGCCGTATTCCAAACTTCACAAAAATCAACATAAGAAATTGAAAATGCTGGTCTTAATGCTAATATATCGTTGTATGGAGGAATAACAGGAGACAGCACAATACATGATATGAGACTTCGAACTTTCACTTCAAAGTCAACAGAATCAACAATACATGTGAAACCGGAAGTCTAGCCTCCAACAGAGGATGCCTTCAAATTTCATTCGCTCAGAGTATATCATCAGGTGCAGCAGTGGATGGGTATTCATATGGATCCATTACAGTGGGGATTTGAAGTGAAAGATGGAAGATTGGCTCCCATTAGAATGAGTCAAGCACCAGCACCAGATCATTTATTACAATTTGTGAAATGTGGCTGTATCAAGAGTCAATGTGCGACTCTGCAAGGTATATGCAAAAGACAGGCGGAGTGAGGACGTGAACGTTCGGTAGCTAACCTGGTGGCTCCCTACCCCCTCAGATATGAGCTTTTACAAGCAACTGAATAAAGCGACTGAATAAAGAACAGCGTATCAATTTTTACTCACGGAGCACTCTCCTCCCTGGCAAATACTTCAACGGAAAGAAACGCGAATGCGGAAGAAGAAGTTGCTCGGCGAGATCACGAATGCTGTGGCTTTCAGGCTTCCCACGGATCATCCGGCGCGCAATCCGCATTCCGATTGCAGGTTCTGGGCTTGGCTGGCCTGGACTTACTCCTGCAGCACGATTCTGGGATTCCTGTAGAATGTCTCCAAAAAATCCGCCCCGCGTTACACGCAACACCAAGAACTGTGCGGCCGCTCCCCCCCTCCTTCTACCACAGCTGTAGCGCAGACGACTGCTCCGGTACCCGTAACGGTAACTGCCTCGGACTTTACGGTGCCCCCGGATCCAGCGGGAGGGGCGACTACACCGTGCAGCCCCGTAGCTAAGCCCTCGGCAGCCTTAGGAGTGAAGGGGACGGATCGTGGAAATGCCGGTAAGCCAATCTTGCGCCCCCCCACTCTGACGGCACAAAGCTCCACTCTCACTAAACACGTCAACAAAGCTACTCTAAAATCAGGGGCCAAGTTCAGGGGGGTAGCTTGCAGCGTAATGCCTATGACAGACGAAGATATTATCTGTGTAGCAGCAACTCCGGAAAGTGTTGAGCAATTGCCGCCTGGCAACAACGTATCTTCCATGAATCAAACACTAGCAAATTCAATTTTAGATACTAATACTGCCTCAACCTCTGGGGGTTTGGTGAATGAATCAGGAAAAACAGAAGCAAGAGTAAACATAGAAACCTACCAGGCGGTATCTAACGCTGAATGGACAGATGCTGGGAACACAGGCTTCCCCGAACCAGTACCGGATTTTGACTTGGGTGCTGTTATCACCAGTGTGGGCAGCAATCTCGCTGGCCCTTCAATTTTAAGGCCGGATGAAGGACTGGCTACCGGTGATACTACTCTCCCTGAACTATTATTGGATTCAGACCTGGATGTAGCTATTACTGAGGCAGCTACCAGTGTCGTTGGACTTCCAAGTACAGGCCTGAATGAAGGTATGGCTACCAATGAAGGGTTGGCTACCGGTGATACCTCTATAGTAGCGATAGAGGACAGTGCTGATCCAGGCTCTTACGAGGATTATGAAGTAGAGACGGAGGAAGAGACAAATAATTTAACCAACCACTCTACGAAATCCCTGGTAGATAGAAGACGAAAAATCAAAATCACGCCCAAGTTTAAAAGAGGAGGGAAAACTGTATCTATCTTAAATCGATCTACTGTAGGCAATATTGTGATCGCTAAGAAGACTCTCACTGATAAAAGCCCTCTCAGAAAATGGATGGAGGCAAAAGGGCTTGTCAAAAATATGACACTAAGACTATCAGGGACAAGCCCTACAGACTCCGAGCCATCTTCTGGTACTCTATGCCACCCTGCCCCTGAGATCAATTTATCAAGTGCTTCATCAAACCTAACTCCAGATAAATTAGATAAATCAGAGTCTGCATTGCATGAACCTAATGAACAAGTAGCTGTGCCTAGGCCTGGATCTGAGGGCGGGATTTCACCGCCTAGTGTACTAACAATGAATACCAATCCGAAAATGCCAACAACTATCATAGATGATGATAAAATTCCTACCAGGCCTCACGGACCCACACTAGAGGGGGAGGATAAACTGGGGTCGGATCCTTCTCAACTGGACATTATTTTGCAATTACTAACTAGCCAACGTGCAGAAGCACAGGAACACTATCTACAACTTCGGGGAGACAATACTAAACTTCAGACCTCCCTTTCTGAACTAACCTCTAATCTCAGTGGGGTCTCACAGGACATTGAGGAGCTACAGCATCGGGTCGTGGGCGTAGAGGAGGTTGCAACATATATGAAATATGAATTCTGTAGTGAGCCAACACGATGCTCAGTTGACACTTCTTCAGCTAAAAGTTGAGGACTTGGAAAATCGGCAGCGTCGGTCTAACCTAAAACTTTTTGGGATTCCGGAGGGATCCGAAGGCTCTGATCCAAGGGCTTTTCTGGTCAATTTACTATCCAAAGCTTTCCCAGACCTATCAGATTGGGATTGGGATTCCCAAATCCAACGGGCGCATCGTCTACCTTTAGTTCAAAAAAACAAAGAGAGTAAATTCCCTCAACCCTTTCTCATTTATTTTGGCAATTTCTTATTGCGACAAGCTATCTGGCAGAAAGCACAACCTAACACCCCTATAACTATAGGGAACCTCTCTTTGTTCACACGCTCCGACCTTAGCAAATCCACTATGGATAGACGGTGGGAAATGCGTAAATTGATGGACCCTATTAAACCCATCAGGGGTCTACTTTTTCTTCAGGAACCTGCCCGCCTTAAGGTCATCAGAAACGGACGCACGCACTTTTTCAATGATACCCGCGAGGCCGAGCTGTTCGTATCCAGTCTAAGCAAGAGCTAATCTTTGATTATGATAGTATTCCAAGCTGAAACTTCATCAGGCTTACACAATAACATTAAATGTTAGAAGGGATACTTCTTCCTTTCCTTTTTTTTTTCTTCTCTTTTCTTTTTCAGAGGGGGCATAACCAGGTACCCTATCGCAGGTGCTGCCACAACAGCGGCAGCGGAAACTCAAGGGGGGTCTCCTCCCGGGGGGGGGGGGAGATTGGGGGGTGGAGGGCAGGGGTTCTTTGCTCTCCGCAGGGAGGGGGGTGCTGGGGGGGTAAAAAAATGAAAAATTGCTTTGCCATGCCAACCTGATGGGGGAGCATGCTATCAAAGATAAAGTATTGAGCAAACGTCCATTCTTTTGTGGTTTTTGGACATCTGTTTTCCACTTGGCGAATTTTCTTTTTTTTTAATGTATAAAATAAGGTGCTTGGCATGGAATGTTTCGGGGCTAAATAGCAATAACAAAAGACGTCTTGTTTCAGAGGAGCTGAGATTACATAATCCCCATTTAGTGTTACTTTCAGAGACGCATAGCGCTGGCAAGGATAAAAAACTGCTGAAACAACTTGGCTATGATATTCTAACCTGTACCACCATGGGGGTCTCTATTAGAGGGGTAGCTATTCTTAAGGACAAAAGACTAAGCGCAGAAACCCTGCAAACTGCCTACGACAAGGATGGTAGATGGGCTGTCGCTCAAATGTTTATTGATAACAAAAAATATGTCATATGTGCGGTGTATGGTTCCAACCAAGATGAACCGAAATTTTTTTAGTACTTAAACATAAAACTTTTAGATTGGGAGGGGGAATTAATCATAATGGGAGACTTCAATTGTATTTTAGATTATCAACAAGACTCTACCAGGCCCGGAAGCTTTCAAAGGATGCGCAAAACTAGAGCTTCTATCTTAGACCTATGTCGCACCCACAATATTAAAGATGTTTGGCGGTGTCTATATCCAAATATCCCCGGGTATACATACTACTCTGCACCCCATAAATCATGCTCCCGGTTGGACCTGGCTCTAGCTAATGATAATCTATTGAACTCTTGCTCAATGATGGTATGCCCTCGAATCACCTCGGACCACAACCCTATAATGATGATATTCTCTTCCTCACACATTCGTACCGGTCCTAGACCTTTTTCTTTTCCCAGACATTTAGTAGCAGACTCTGTTTATATTACTCAGTTAAAAATCCATCTCACTGACTTTATAAATCATAACCAAAACTCTACAACATGCAATATGGTCTGGGACGCCTGTAAAGCTAGTATACGGGGTTTTACTCAGGCCTATGTGCTCAGACTAAATGCTGAGCGACGTAAACATGATGAAACCTTCATATCTAATATTGCTGTTCATGAAACACTACTAGCATCTGCACTTCGAGCAGGCATGCCAACGGTAACTGAAATATGTACTAAGCTAAGCCAACTAAAGTTCGAAACCAAGGCTAAATTTATTTAAAAAAATAGTGCTAATATACTTAAATTTAAGATTGCGCAATACGAGGGAGGGGACAAAATCGGGAAAATTCTGGCATATAAGGTCGCTGAAGACAGAGCCAATACTACGATCACGAATATCCGAGGCTCTGATAACAAACTCTATGACCAACCATGCGATATATTAGAACAGTTTGCTGATTTTTATACGTCCTTATATACCCCAGAATCTATACCTAATACTGCCTTAATTCAAAATTACTTAGAAGAGAACTCAATCAACCTTAGTAACTTTACAGAAATCGATATGCTATCTGACGACATAACCAAGCTTGAACTCTGTCAAGCTATTACATCTTTGCCCCCAGGGAAGGCTGCCGGGGAGGATACTATTCCTATTGAGATCTACAAAATCTGTCTAGAGGAACTCTCACCTATTCTACTACAAGTTATACAAACTGTTGGGCTAACCGGAATAGCTCCCCGCTCATGGACTAAGGCTAAAATAATATTTTTTCTTAAAAAAGGAAAACCGAAGGAGGAGAGGGGGTCTTACAGACCCATCTCATTGATTATTTCTGACGCCAAGATTTCCGCGAAAATCTTGGCAACAAGGCTGGCTCCTCTGATGCCCAAAATTGTGAACCCACAACAACACGGGTTTGTGACTGGGAGAGATACCACTACCCATGTCAATATGGCCATAACCGCTTTTGACGTGGCAGAGACTGAGTCCACCCCACTCGCTATGATTTTGCTGGACGCCGAAAAGGCTTTTGATCGAGTGGGGTGGGACTATCTCTGGCAGGCTATGTCAAGAATGGGGTTTGGCGGGCATTTTTTAAAGGGGTTACAGGCACTGTATGACAACCCCTCTGCCTGCATCAGTTATGGGGGGCTGACGTCGTCAGACTTTTTGATTCCCCGGGGCACTCGTCAAGGCTGCCCCCTTTCACCTTTACAATTTGCCCTATCACTCGAGCCTTTTCTTCAAGCACTTCAGATACAATCACTAATTATACCCTTTAAGTCTAATACACAGGTATTGAAAATCACGGCTTACGCCGACGATATTGCCATTTACTCATCTGATGTCACATAGGCACTGAAAGGGATTTCCATTGAGGCTTGTAAATTTGGGACAGTATCCGGCTATAGGTTAAACATAAATAAGACACAAATTATAGCTAGTTATGCACCGCCAGTAGCGACCCCCGATATCTGTAAAGTCGCTATATATCTAGGCGTGAAAATAACATCTAAAATACAGGAAATTAACAACATTAATTATAGTGAACTGATTAAATCTACCATTGTAATTCTGAAGAAATGTCATAGACTCCCCCCGAACTTAATCGGCAGAATTAATTTAATTAAAATGAAGGTACTTCCAAAATTTTTGTATTTATTCCGTTCCATCCCTTTAGCACTAAATAATTCTTTTTTTTAACAACTGGACGAAATATTTAGTAGCTTTATTTGGGGCTATAAAAAAGCTAGAAGATCGTTGAAACATCTCAAGAACGGCACCGATAGGGGTGGGCTCAATTTCCCGGACGTTAAGTTATATTTCTGGTCCTCGTTTATTAGGCGTATTCGCTCTCTGCTTAACAAAGAAGACACTTTTTTTTCATTTATGTATGCTAAAAGCTGACTCAAACTTGTTCTTATTTCGAGCAAACAACCCTAACTACTTTAAAAGGGTTCAATTTAAGACTGCAAGGGACACAGTGAGGATTTGGACAAATATATTAGCATTCTGTAAGACCACCATCTATCATCCGAAACTACAGCTATGGGGTAATCCGGGTCTTCCTGGAATCTTTAATGATGGAGCAGCTCTAAGATGGTCTATGCAGGGAGTTAATGTTCTGGGGGACTTATACGGCGCACAAGGGTTCTTAGATTTTCACACACTGAAAATTTTGTATGGCTTGCCGGAAACGTGCAGGTTTAAATATTTCCAAATTCGCGACTTTCTGGTACGAAAAAAACAAATCTACAACATCTTAGACTGTGATATTTGGAACTGTTTATATGCAACTAAAAACAAATCAATAATAAGTGATGCGTATAGAAATCTCTGTGCCTTTACATCTGATGATTGCCCAAAATTAGCAAGGAAATGGAGCATTAAAACTGGTTTAAATATTACACCAAAACAGATAACTCAATCTTTATCTAATATTAACAACTCAGTCAG
Organism: Lissotriton helveticus; assembly: GCF_964261635.1. Taxonomy (NCBI): domain Eukaryota; kingdom Metazoa; phylum Chordata; class Amphibia; order Caudata; family Salamandridae; genus Lissotriton; species Lissotriton helveticus. The sequence goes on along the minus strand of NC_136070.1, from coordinate 689,985,908 downwards.
ATCATCCAGTTTAAGGTTGCAACAATTTAGAACAACATGCATGTTATATTATACACCAGAGAAGATTTCGAAATGGTCTCCCAACAACAGCTATGGCGACCGCACCAAATGCCCTAAATGCTCAGAGTATGCAGCAGACTTGGAACACATGCTGTTTTCTTGCCCTACTCTGAGGGATTTTTGGGGGGAAGTACACAAAGCTATGGAAATCAAGAAGATCTATCTACCTCTCATCACATCGGTTACAGTTCTGATTGATGTACATTCCTCCTCCCACTTTATCCAGCTCTGGTTACGATCCTTTTATCTTGTGCTAAACTGACATTGGCCAGAGCCTGGACTTGCCCTAAACCTCCTAACATATCTGAATGGTGGTCTTTAGTACTAGAAATACACTCTATGGAGTCAGCCCTGGTAAAACTAAGAGGCGCTCGCAAAAAAAATCGAGAAAATATGGAGAAACTTTATATGAAGTATGTATAATTATGCTAACACTATTCATTTGGTCAAATTCTGATTGCTTCGTTTATCTTTTACTTTTTTTTTATATCTATTATTTTTCTGGCCTAGTTATTTCGCCTCCGCCTTGTGCTTAACATGAATCATTATTGCTTAATTTATTGTACGTGGAAGCCAGAAACTGAACACGAAAATGTAACAAGCTTTGTATGGACATTATAACTTGGCATGTTTCTTCCCATCAGTTTGTCAATAAAAAATTCTTTAAAAAAAAAAAAAAAAAAGCAAAAGACAGGGAATAGTGTGCACAGATGCTTGAACGGATTGTCGAGGAATAAGCGGTTGCAATTCCATGGAAGTGGACATAGACGATGATTGAAATCATACGATTCTTATACTAAGGAGTGTTGTTTGAATTTATCTCTTTAACAATTTTCATTTGTCAGTGTCATGTTGAGAAGTGCTATATTATCTAGTTGAAATTTGTTTATCCTTTTCAAATGATGTTAAAAAAATGTAAATAAAAAATAATGTCAAAGCTATGTTTGGCATATGAACATATAATTATTGTTGTTTATTGTATTAATCCCAATTTGATGTTATAGTCTTCAGAAACAATTTTTGATGTTATTTGTGACTTTTCCGTCCCTAAAAACATATCAAATGATACCACACATGGGCATATAAACAGTTTTTTTTTTAACAAACTTTATTTATAGCTGTGCAGATCAGATGAAACACATTTACATTTTCGACATATGTATGCAACAACCACTTTTTCAGTTTTTCTCCCCAATCATGTCGTCCCTTAAACTCCGGGTATCTTTCGAGACACGTACAATGTGATGAGTAATATACTGTCCTTGAATGTCTCTGACATATTACATCTGTCCGACTCTAATGCGAATTAGCAGTATATCTGCTACATTGTCCTGTAGTACAATAGGAAGAGAACAAAATAAAACACCCAACATCCCCCCCTCCCTTAACAATCCTCCCATACTCTAACCCTCCCTCCTCCTGGTGGTAACGGAATCCTCTTTGGGCTAACTCCAGCCAACTATATCTAATATGTACGCTGTCGAGTGATGAGTCCTGATAAATCGTGCGCTTTCTCGGGAACTTTCAGATCTCGCCGGAGTGACCTTTATAATGTTCACTGTCCCTACGCTCCATTCCCAGGTGCCGGGACTAGGTCCATTCTTTCCAGTGCCATTAGCATAATCTCCCAGTCTGGTGATATAGGATATTTCCTTTGACCTTGCGCCTCCTTCCTTCGGAGAGCTGTCCCCTCTGCTCGTCCCCACTTCACTACTTCTATCTGCCATAATGATGTCCCCGGTGATCTGGGGGATTTCCACCTCATCGTTAATGCTCCGACTGCCAGTAGAAGTGCCAGGTCAAGGAATTTCAACTGGGCCTTCAGTGACTTAGATCGCCTACGAGACCCCACTAGGCAGGGCAGTGCTTCTTCTGGTACTGGCAAATTAGTGACCGTCCGTAGTGCTTCGCATACCTCGGACCAATACCCCGTATGCATGTACAGGACCAGACCATATGTAGGAACCCAGCCTCGTCCTCTCCACAACGTGGGCAACAGTAGGGGGAGTTCAGGAACATTTTGTGTAGCCTTTTGGGGGTCAAATAGGCTCTGTGCAAGACCATCACCTGTATAAATCTGAACTTAACGTTTCGTGAAACCCACCTAGGGTGTTCCAGGATCATCTTCCACTCTTTATCTGTTAGCATTGTGCCTGTGTCTTGAACCCAGGTGTTCCTAAGTGTCATGATCGAGATTGATGCGTGCGTTCTGGCCCCTGTGTATAGCCAACGGACTAAGTGTCCCCCTGCTCCCATGTAGTATAATAAATGAACCAGTTCATTCTGTGCAGGTTGGAGTCGTTGTGGCGCCCAAATGGTTCTAATGTAATGCGTGACTGTGGCGTGTAACAGGTAGAGTCTGGGGGGGGGTGCCCGTAGCCTGCAAGAAGGTGTCATGTTCTAATAGGTTACCATCTCCAAAAAAGGCGCCCACTCCTGTTATCCCGGCCGTCGCCCAGGGGCACAATATCCTTTCCGTAAGCCTACCCTGTGTTGTCAGGATTCCCAGTAGGGGGATGTTTGCTGCATATGATACAGCCGGTGAAGTGTAGGCCAGGGCTCTCCTCCAAAACAGCAGAGCCGTGTGCAAAAGCGGGTGACATTCTGTGGGAATTCGACTCCTTGGGAGCAGCAGTGCGTGTAGCTCTCCCCGTCCCAGCCTCTCCGGGGTGTAGTCAATTTCGTAGAGGTTCCTACCTGCCGTCCAATAGGATAGCCATTGGAGTTGGCTAGCATAATAATAGCCCCAGAAGTCTGGAGCTCCTAGGCCCCCGATATAGTCCCTAGCTGCAGCTTACGTAGGCTAATCCGTCTCCTACCGACCCCCCAAATGAGATTGATTAAGAGGGTATTGAGTGTTTCAAACACTTGTTAAGGTAGAATTACAGGGAGATTGAAGAAAAAATACAGCATGCAGGGGAGCATAACCATCTTAGATATCGTAACCCTGCCCATGAGGGACAGGGGCAAAGAAGTCCAGAAGCTCACAGAATTGCGAAGACGCGTAATAGCTCGTTTAATATTCCCGTCAATTTGATCTTCTGCCGACCTATACACTTGGATCCCCAGATACTTAAATGTGGTCTGGGCACCGGGATTAGGTAAGCTCCAAAAGGGATGGAAACAGGACCTGGCGTTTCCCTGAAATAAAAAACGTGCGACTTTTCCGGGTTAATAGCCAAACCCGAAATCTCCTCAAAGTGATTAAAGATATCGTATATAGCAGTGTGATCCGCCTCTAGGTCGTTGAAGTGTAGTAAGATATCATCTGCGTAAATCGATATCAAGTTAAGTGTTCCCCGAATCGGGATGCCCATCTGCTCTCCACGGGCACGCAAGGCTACAGCCAGGGGCTCGAGGGCGAGGACAAATAAGAGTGGGGACAGGGGCCAGCCCTGCCGGGTGCCTCGGTGTAATGAGTAGCTATCGGAGACGTGCCGTCCCGTGCGCGCCCTAGCCGATGGATCTGTGTAAAGCAGTCTAATCCACGCCAAGAAGGAATCCGGAAGCCCGAATCTCTTCAGGGTTGCAAACATAAATGGCCAAGACAAAGAGTCAAATGCCTGCCTAAGATCCAGCGTTACCAGCGTTACCCTGGGGAATTCCCGCGGTGTAGTTGTCATGAGTGCGTGCAACCTCCGTGTATTCAAGGAGGTGCTCCGTCCAGGGAGAAACCCAGACTGGTCACGATGGACAAGGGTAAGAAGATAGGTTTGTAACCTCAAGGCTATTGCCTTGCTAAGTATCTTATACTGTGTGGAGAGCATCGAGAGAGGCCTATAGTTCGTTATGTCCAAGGTATCCCTGCCAGGTTTAGGTATAGAGATAACCAGAGCCTGCATCGTCGATTCAGGTAAGTATCCCTCCTCAATAGCCGTCCGGTATACTTTTTCCAGAACAGCGCTAGAAGGGTTCAAATTGATCGAAAGAATGTCCGCCCCAGCCCTGAAAACGAACCTGACCCCACCCCTAAAAACACCCTAGCCCCCTACATTGAGACCTAAAAGTGTACCCCAGCCCTAAAAACGATCCTGTCCTTGTGGTAAATAAATAATTAAATACCGGTTCTATTTTTGACTGGATGCAATATAAACAGATAGCTCAATAAATAAGAGTCAAGATTCGAGGTAGCTGGAGTTTGCAGGTTTTAATACAGCATAAAGGACAGGAACAGGACAACCTGCACGGGAATAGGATGGCAGCTGCCGGGGGCAGGATCTGGGAGCATAAGGGGTAACTTTTAATAACAGTGCACAATATTTATAGTTAAACAAAATACATTACATGCAATACAGTAGGCGTAGCGGTAGGCGTGGTTTCGTAGCAGTCGCGAAAGATAAGGCAGAAAGTAGGTGTAACAAGAGGCGTGTACATAGACATGTGATGCAAACGTAACAGAATATGTCATAAACGGGGCGGAAACATGGAGGGGGCTACCTGAGGAGCTGGGACCTCTGACCTAGTGGTGCGCGCAAACTGGCAATGACGTGTTACTAGGAGGAACTGGGGGCTATGACTTCTGCACTAGAAGAGGAGACTAAAGTCTGCGGAGTCAGAGCGACATGTACCTAAAACCTATCTGGTATCTGGTGTTTAGAGAACATGTTGATAGAATCCAAAAGTTATCAGGGTAAAGGCTAACAGACACTAAGACTGGTGCATGCATTATTCTACATGTAGTGCGGGTGCTAGGAATATTCTATGAATATTAATACAGTATTTCTCTTACATGGAGACATAAAGGCTAGACTATGACTGGAACTATTGATGCGATTCAGTAGCTTAGGAATGCAGAGAAGGAGGGCTGGACTGATAACTAGAAGCATAACATACTCTTGGCAGACTGGGAGGCAGAGCCAGGCCGAGCCGGGCACTGTGAGGCAGGAAGTAAGTGAAGGGTCAGGGATACAGGTGGGGGCTGTATCGCTCCTCGGAGAGGGTTCAGGAGACAGGAGCTGAATCTGGTGTCCGGGCCCTTTTGAGGCCTAGAAACGGGGACAATTCAATGAATTAACGTGCACACTGTAAAACGTGGCAACATAGGTTTACATAGGCCTAATACTCGTAGCTTTCATGATGACTGGGAACTGGCATACTAGAGTTGGCCACAACTATAATTGCGTCTTTAATCGATCATAGGGGATACATATGCATATCGATCATGCACAGATAACATAAGATGGGGAACACGTAGGCACATACAACATGGCAAAATTTACTTTTCCACATTCCCTCCTTGTGCCCTACGTTTCCATCAGGAAACATCAATATTCATGATACCATCTATCATTTCATATAGCATCATTTGCTCGTCTCGAATTGTCTTGGAACGGGACTTAGGACTTGGAATACAGGATGTAGCACAAATGCTGCAAATCGCAGGGCCACATTGTAAACAGAGGCAGCAACTGAAAATGATCATTACTGCTATACCTAGGAATGACAATACTTTCCATCCCCAGGCAGAAATTATACTCCAGAGCCAACCGGACCATGTCCAGGTGCCTGGATTCTGGTGTATCTGATGGGCAATTTTATGAAGTCTGGTTATAGCTGAATAAACAGACGGCGCGTTATTAGGAATGAAAATGCAGCAACTAGATCCGATGACTCTACATGCTCCTCCTCTATCGGCCAGTATGACATCAAGAACGAGACGATTTTGGAGCACAACAAATCTCATAGCAGATTGCTCTTCGGTTAAGTTACCTAGAGCAGAAGTAGTCTCATTCACTACTGCTTCAAGGGTTCTGGTTAACCTACGAATTAACTTACTATTCTGGATAGGTCCTATAAAGAAGAAGAAGCCTCTATTGAAGTCTGTATACTGTTCTAGAGCAGTTTCAGTTTGATCGACAATCGGGGACTCGATCTCCCTTCTATGTCTGACATGTACTAGATGTGTGTTTCTGTGATAATCAGATGGGGCTAGGAAAACTGGTGGCAGTAGGAAGGCAATGTAACAGGTTCCATCCCAATCGAGGGGCAGACGAACATACGCGGTCTGACCACAAACAAAATAAGAATGACGTGAGGCTTTAAAGATAGATTTCCCACTGTCACTATACTTGACAGTAGTAGTACAATCACTATGTCCTACATGTGCGGAACCATTCTTTCGGACACATAATTCGCCTTTGACTGGTAGTACTGAAATAGCAGGCAAGTCTGGAGTAGTATCGGACTGAACATTCAGGACCATGAAATTCGAAGAATAATTACCTAAATCATATACTTCATTTTCTAGATCTAACCCTGTTCTATGGGGGAGACCTTGCTTGTCTGGAAAACATGTACTATTCAGAAGGGACATATCATTGGAGGATGATGTTAACGTGGACCATGCTCCACACGAACCATTATGTGAAAATGGATAAGGAAAGAGTGGCAGAACTCCCTTAGGTGTCTGGAAAGGGGGGAGTCGACCACACACCCAACAATTAGTGGCATTGCTGGTCTGGTGTGAATAGTGTAACATTCTGATGAATGTATTATTACGCATAGCAAGACGATAGGATAGCTCGTGAGGAGGCAGATCACTAAATGTGTGCTCTACTGTAGCATTAGAAAACTTATTTACATGAGAAACTGGAAAACATAAATGCAATGCATAACTTGTGCAGGTAACCATCAAACTTAGAAACAATAAGAAACTTAGAAAAACGATACATCGGATAGAGTTTTGACTAACTCTCTCACTATGGGGGTCTATCTCATACATGTCAGAAACCTGTCTAACCGTTTCACCCGAGGGGGACTTAGACAATTAAACTGGCTGACTTATTTTACTAGACCTCAACTTTGCTTTATACTCCTGCTGCGGAGTTTCCTCTAACAGGGGAGGCTTGGATTCAGAGTCAATCTTTAGGCAGTCCTTAGAAATGTTCTTGGCAAATGTTTTTTCTCGAAGTCCATGAAACTTCTTGATGTGGGACAGGTGGACCCACCCCTTGCGGCCTTCCAACTTCACGGCCGTGCGGGTGGTCAGAAGGACAAGTCGCGGCTCCTTCCAACGGGGTTCCAGCGGACTTGAACGATCAAAGTTCCTTACAAGGACAAGGTTTCCTGGAACGATTTCATGCGGTTTCACCTCGGTATTGTCTGGAAATGCGGCGGCAACCTGTGAACGACAAGAGTGTAGGGCAGACATCAAGGAAGCTAGGTAATCTGTCAGCATATTACTGGAAACATCTGTAATACTGCGGGGTCTAGGTGTACCCCACATGTTTGGGGGGCGGCCGAATACGACCTCGTACGGGGACAGACCTGATCTAGAATGTGCAACCATGCGCATATAAAATAGAGCGACTGGCAGAGCTACTAGCCAGTCTACACCTTTCTCTTTACAAACTTTGGCAAGTCGGATTTTCAGAGTCTGATTATGTCTCTCTACGAGACCGGCTGCTTCAGGATGGCGCACACAATGGAACTTCCACTGGTACCCTAACAGAAGGGACACATGCTTCATAAGTTCTGATGAGAATGGCTGGCCGTTATCTGAATACACGACCCTAGGGAGTCCATAGCGGGGAAAGAATTCACGAACCAACTGCTTGGCAGTGGTCACAGCTGTGTAATCTGGAACTGGATATGCTTCTGTCCATCTGGACAAAGCGCATACTACTACGAGGACATACTTGAAACCTCGACATCGCTCCATCTGAATGTAATCCATCTGGAGGACTTCAAAAGGGTGGTCAGGAGGTTGGAATCCCCCTTGTTCCACCGGGACACTTTTACCTGGATTGAACTGGCAACATATCATACAGGTACGGACTTTCTGCTTGGCTGCAGCTCGTAAGTGCTTGTTGAACCAAATGTTCTGGATACTGTCTAACATAGCTTTTTCTCCTAAATGTGCAGGACTATGTGCGGTATTGATAATAACTTGAACCATTGAGTCGGGGAGAAACCATGTGGCTTTTCCCTTCGTCAACCATCCCTGATCTGTCTGGACCCCTCCTTGTTCGGACCATTTCTTGATTTCGTCGGGAGTAGCATGTAACTGTATGTCTATGACATCTTGAGTAGGGTCCTTAACTGTCATACAAGTAGTCTGTTCTGGAGTGTGTGTCAGTGTCATGTTAACTGGAACGTCTGGTGTCTGAGCTGTAAGCTTGGCTGTTCGATCGGCTAGATCGTTACCTTGGGAAATAATGTCAGTGACTTTCGTATGTGCTTTGCACTTCATGATAGCGATAGCTGTCGGTAAATGAATTGCATCTAACAGAGCTTGAATGAGGAGACCATGCTGAATCTTGGTTCCATGAGAAGTCATAAAACCTCTTTCTTGCCAGAGCACTCCGAAGTCGTGTACGACTCCGAATGCCTAACGTGAATCTGTGTATATGTTTACTTTCAGGTTCTTGGCACGCATGCAGGCTTGGGTCAGAGCGACTAGCTCTGCTGCTTGAGCAGACAGGGTGTCAATACGGTGTGTCTCTATTACTTCAGTCTCAGTAGTCACTGCATACGCGGCTACTAGTTCTCCTGTACTTGTTCTCATACATGAACCATCCACATAAAGTGTCAGGTCGGGATCAGGTAATGGAATATCTGTCAAGTCTTGTCTTGGCTTTGTCATGGTGTTAACAACTTCCACACAGTCATGTGTGGCAGGATTTGAAGTAACTGACGGTAACAGTGTAGCAGGGTTCAGAACGTTGCAGCGTCTGATTTCTATATGTGGCTGGAACAGTGTTAATTCATAACCTGTTAAACGTGCAATTGTCAAGTGCTGAGTCTGAGTTCGGTTTAAAAGAACTTCCACGGAGTGTGGAACTTGTACTGTCAGGGAGTGTCCTAACACTATAGAATCACTTTGTCTGATAGCTAGTGCTGTGGCTGCAACTGACTTGAGGCACGCAGGCAGAGCCTGGGCTACTGGATCTAATGTGCTTGAAAAATAAGCACAGGGCTTGTACTGTCCGGCTTGATCTTGTGTGAGAACAGATAATGCAGTACCATTACGTTCTGTAACAAAGAGTGTAAAAGGCTTACTGTAGTTTGGTGTTGCTAGAACAGGTGCTTGGCATAAGGCTTTCTTTAATTCATTAAAAACAAGTGTATGTTCCTGGGTCCAAGGGAGGACAGTCGATACGGCTGCCTCCTGTGTCGTTAACTGTATCAGTGGCTTGGCTAGAAATGCATACTGAGGAATCCATTGTCTGCAGTAAGAAGTAAGGCCAATAAAAGCTCGTACCTCTTTCTGGGTCTTGGGCTGAGGAAGACTCGCTATTAACTGGATACGGTCAGGTGTCAACTGCCTACCCCTCTTGGACAGTAAGTGTCCTAAGTAGACCACTTGCTGGACACAGAATTGAAGCTTCGAAGGGGACACCTTGTGCCCCATCTCGGCTAGAAAATACAGGACTGTAAGTGACGCTCGCTCGCAGTCACGTTCAGAACGGGCTGTGATCAGTAGATCATCGACATACTGGAGCAGGGCAGTGTCAGCTGGCATGTGAATATTGTCTAGTTGTCTCTTGAGTGCTTGACTGTAAATACTAGGACTTTCTGTGAAACCTTGAGGAGCTCGTGTAAATTTATAGCTCCTTCCATTTAAACAGAAACCGAAAAGGTACTGGCTGTCTGGATGAATGGGGACACTGAAAAATGCATTCTTGAGGTCTATGACAGTGAAAAATGTAGCTTCAGAATCAATGGCTGTCAATAGGGAAGAAATATCTGGAACAACTGGGTACTGGGGAATGATACATTTATTAAGTTCTCGAAGGTCAATCACTAATCGATATACTGGAGGTGCATTTGGATCAGTACGTTTCATGACTGGAATGATAGGAGAATTACATACATTGGAGTCAGTTTCTACAACCACTCCTTGAGCAATAAGCTCGTCAATAATTTTGGATAAGGCTGCTACAGCCTCAGGTGGCAATTTGTACTGTCGGATTCGTGGCAAAACTATACCTGGCTTGAGAGTCACACGGTGGGGTGTGATGTGCATACAACCAACATCAGTTGGACCTTGTACCCATAGATGCTGCGGGACATTCAGTAATCTTGGATCAAAATCACGTAATACATAGTGACCTTTAAAGTCACGTAAAAACAATCGGATTCCTTCTGGGGAACAGCATATAACTGCACCTAATTCTTTTAACGTTTTAATGCCTAACAAATTTTCTGGACATGACTTTGTAAGTAACAAATCAGTAGTTCGGGACAATGGACCTACTTCTAGGGAAACTGGTTTTGAAATCTCGTTAACAATTGGCTTTCCTGAAAATCCAAGGGAAACATTTCTTGAGCCTGAGAGCGGAGCCCCTGGAACCTCGTCATGACTGATTGTAGTCCTACTTGCCCCTGTATCAATCAGAAACTTTCTGTCTTTCCCTAATACTTGACTGTGTACATAGGGACCCTCTTGATCTACAGGTATCTCGATGAGAGGCAAGCCTACCTCCCTCTCTAGGCTGTTTCATGAATATTGTTGATACTCTGGATACTCTGACTGGGCATACTGGCACATCTGCTGTGTAACATGCTGTGTTGCAGCGATAGGCTGCGGTGCTGGAACTGTCTGTTGTGCATTCTGTGGTGACTGAGAAGTCTGTGAAACTTGTTCTTGTCTAGGCGGACGTGGTCTTTCTTTAGTTTTACCAGTAGCTATGTTGTGTTTCAGAACTGCACACTCGTTTATAAAATGACCTGGCTGTTTACAATAATTGCAGGTCCCTTTAACAGGAACTGCAGGATGACTGGCTTGATTCGGACCCCTCTTCTGACTGTCTTGTGGAACAGATTGTGCAACTAATACTTTCATTTTCGTGTCTTTCATACGTCTCCTTTCGTGTTCTTGCTCTTCCCTGATTCTGTTCTGGTGGTACTGGAGCATCTGAAGCATTTGGGACGGGGTATTAGCTTGCCAGGTACTTTCGACTTTCAAAACGCGATTTTTAACTTGTGGACTTGAATTCTCGACTAGTTTAGTAACAAAAAGATGAGGGTATGACTCGCTACTCGTCTTCAAACCACTGTTAATAATAAAACATTTTTCGAATCTAGAATAAAAATCATTAGTATCTTCGTCTTGTTTCTGTTTACAGGCTGAGATTGCATCCCAGTCTTCCTTTTTCGTGGCTAGTAATCTTGGCAAAACTTGTATCAATAACTCAGGTAATTCTTTACATTTATCTCCTAGACCGGTACCTGGTACACGTGTTTTGTCTTCAGCTTCTAAAGCCGTCCAATCTATCTTTTTCTCTCCCACCTCCCATTCTTTTTCTTTGAGTTTTTCATATACCCCTGCGGGCAACAGGACTTTTAACATTTTAATTATATCTGGATATGTGTATTCTCCCATACGGAGCATGTCTTTTAATTCACGGTGGAACCCTGCTGGATCTTTATCGTGACAGGGAATTAACTTTTTCATCTCTAAGAGTTCCATCTTGGTAATCGGGGTGTAAACAAATACTCGTTCTAGATCGCCACCCGCTGTCCTAACTGGGTGTACTTCTCGTAACGGATGCTGTCTGTCTATGTAGAATGGTTTACTTTCGGGGGGTGAGACATGAACAAAATGCGGATTCAGGAACGTTCGGTATTTGTGGCGCTGTTCTAGAATGATACTAATTAAATCGGTACCTAGACCTTTCCATCTGTACTGTAGTAACTCGTTCAGAACATCATGTAACGGACCTGGATCAGAATGTTGACCCTCATACAGAGTGATGAGGTGCTGGATATATACATATACATACCCACCAGTCGCTGCTCGGCTGGGGGCAGTCTCAGAAACATTTGTGCCACTATTTCGTCTGGAAACGTGGTAGAATCAGTAGTCCATCGGACCGCTGATCGGGCTAGTTCTTGTTCATGCATAGTACTAAGTTCACTATAACCTATTCGTGATTTCAGGATTTTATCTGTAGCCTGGAATACTTGTTCTAGAGAACACTGTTCTGGTACTGGAGAAGGAACAGTTTTCTTATAGTCTAGACGTGAATGTCGGTCGGAAAGTCTAGTTCTACCTACATACGCTATTCTGGAAGGATTCTCGTCGTCTACCTCTTCAGTAGAAGAGTCATTTTCTTTCTCGGTTGCTTGTGTTGCTTCTCGTTTCTCGTGTAACTTTATTATTTCTTTACGGATTTTCTTGTACATACTCTCTATACTAGCTAGTGTCTTGTGTCTTCCCTCGGCTATATGGTCACTCCACCTGGTCAGGACTTTCATTTCTTCTGGATCTTTTCCTGGATAATCTTGTTCCCTTATTAAACAATTAATTAGAAACTTTAAAATCATGAGCTGAATCTCGACTTTTCTTTGGACCATGGTGTCGCCAATACTTTCTGGATCTATTCCTGTACGGATGAAATTATATATTCTGTCCAGATAACTTTTCATATTCGGCAGGGTGTCCAAATACTCGGTCACCCTTCTTACACGCAATGAATACAAGACCATATCATCATCGCCTGGGACTGGATCATAACGGCATTCGGTAAGTGCTCGCTTGATATCTGCAACTGACTGAAATTTGGGTGTACGCTGTAACGCTAGTTCATGCAGCGTCGTACGTCTGTGTTGAGGCGGGGTACGAGGAGAACCTCCCCCCCGCGGCTCCTAAACTGGAATCGTCGGTGGGTACTGTACGGGCTGGGAGAGTGACTGATGTAGCGGGTACTTGTACTGTATGCTGGACCGGGGGTACCGTAACAGGTGCTGCAACGGGTGCCCCGGTGGCTGGAGGAACAGGAATTACATTATTTACGGGAGCTGGCGGAACAGAATTTGCATATTCTGGGACTGTGTCGTCCAGATAGGACGAGAGAAAAATATCAGCTGCGGTCGGTTTATGACGTAGCTTAATCGGAACTAATGGCGGAAAATTACTGGATGCCTCTGGGGTTGCTTTTGGCAAGCCCTCGACAAGAAGAGGGTACATACCCTTAATAAGGGCATTCCTCTGTCTGTCTGACTGTTCTGTTTTAACTCGTTCACCTATTTCGATTAATTCCCTTTCTTGGGCTCTTTCTGAGGATTCTCTACTTAATTCTGCTTTTCTGAATTCTTTTTCGGTTCTTTTATGAGATTCTTTGCGCCATAACTCGATGGCATCTTTCTGTGACTGTCTGGCTTTCTTTTTCCATAATACTTCTTCTACTCGCATGATGCACTCGGCATCCCATGTGCCTGATACAGGCCATCTATATTTCTCTTCGAGATGTCTGGTATAATCAGACCATAAATCTAGATATATTATGGCACTTAAGCCATGCTTATGATACATAAAATGACCTGGACTGTCCCTAGGCGGGACAGGGACTGCTTCCTCGAGCAGCCCTTTTCTAGTTTTTAACTGACGTAACTTAGAGAACAGAGGCATGATTTAGACTGGAATCTAGACACAATACAATATACAGTCAGTCATAAGCTTTTATTCGATATGCAAGATATCTTGTAAGCACATTTGAATACAAACATTACAGTATCAAAAATAGAAAAACATGCCGTACAAGAAGCCAGTATAAAACACATTATAAGAGGGATAAAAGGGCGTGAAATGCCCGTTAATAAATTAGCTAAAAAATGAATTAAACAGCTACTGACAATCTCTTACAACGAATAAGCCAAAACTGCTTTAAAAATTTTGCTATTCCACACACTAAAGGGGGAGAAGTGTCTGTGGTTAGGATACGCAAGGCTACTTGGTGGTTACGTGTGCCCATATTACGACATAGAGGTTTCAGCCAAGAGCTCCTAGGCCTTGCATAATCCGGGCATTCGAATAGAACGTGGGCAATGGACTCAACCCTGCTCGGGCAGCATGCACAATTAGGGGAAGTGCGGCCCGCTGATGTCCATTTCGATACCACAGCACCTACTGGAAGGGATCCAACTCTGAATTTAAAATAAAGTGATCGATCAAAGGGGATGGTGATCATGTCCAAGTAGGGTTCAAAGGCAACAATGTCTTTAATTTGTAAAAAGGCAACCGTGGATTTGCAATGGTTGGAGTTTGTACTTAAGCGCTCCGAAATCCATTTCCAGTAATGTTTCTTAACCACTTCTTTTGGAGGGGCTGAACGTGATGGCCAGCAATCTCCTAGGCCGATCTTCTCCAGGAGGTTTTTAGTTTCACTTAACCATCTTATCTTTGCCCAACCCCCCAGGCTCATTATATCCCCCAGGGCATCAGCGTAGGACTTTAGTTCTTCGGCCCTCCATATTCGTGTCCATAGTAGGAGCGGCCGGAGCTGGGCCTGGTCTTTGATATTTTTACAGCCCGTGTCCAACCACACTGGTACAGAGGGAGTGCTCAGAGGAACGGAGATAATGGATTTCAGTAACTTACTCTCCGCTGTCACTAGGGTGTCCATTCGACAGTGGCCCCACAGTTCAGCCCCATACAAGGCTGATGACACAACTTTAGCCTTGTAGATGTCAATTACTGGGCTGAGAGATCTCCTAGGTGAGGCCCTGAACTCCCTCATGAGGGCTCCTCCAACTCTCCTATGGTTGAGTACCATTTTTTCAATGTGGTTTGCCCAGGACAGCCTATCCGTAATTCGAATGCCCAGGTAGTCGAATTCCGCTACTTTTTCTAAAGGGATCGAGTTAAGTGACGGTGGGCGGCCCAGTTTCTTAGGAGGGTTTAGGACTAAGTATTTTGTTTTATCCACATTTATTGTTAGCCCTTTTGCTGTACAAAACTCCTGAAATCGTGTTAGCAATTTCTGTAGGCCTTGTGGGGTCTTTGAAATTAGGAGCGTGTCGTCCGCGAAGAGTAGGGTGGGGATGCGGACTCCTCCGAGGCAGGGGGCGTCGGCGGGTTCTTGCTAGAGATATTTGACCACCCCGTTCACATATAGCGAGAAGAGGGTGGGAGCCAAGACACAGCCCTGTCTTACACCCCTAGACACTGGTATCTTCTCGGTGAGCTCTCCGTTCTTACCCCAGCGGACTTGTGCATAGGTATGGGTATGAAGGCTAATGAGAAGGGACAAGATGTAAGGAGGTAGTCCCATCTCATAGAGTACCCTCCAAAGCTCTTCCCGGGGAACCAGGTCAAAGGCAGTCTTCAGGTCTATAAAGGCCAAATAAAGACTACCCTTGCCTAGCTCCACCACCTTCCACCCCAATAGTGCCAGCCTAAACACCTGCTCTATTGTCCCCATACCTGACCGAAAACCTGCCTGAAAGTCTGATAGGATTTTATTTTCCTCCACCCAATAAAGAATCCTACCAAGGATAGCTTTCCCGGCTATCTTTTGGGTGGAGTCTATCAGACTTATAGGGCGGTAATTCCCCGGTGTTTCCCTACACCCTTTTTTGTAAATCGGGACCACCACTGCCCCTTTCCAGGATTCTGGCACTGCCCCTCCCGCCATGATATCGTTCAGGAGAGCTGCTATAACCCTAGCCCACTCCGTTGGGAATGCCCTCATAAGGTCCCCTGGTAAGCCATCAGGGCCCGCTGCCTTACGCGGTGCTACCCAACCTATAACCCCCTCAATCTCTAGGGGAGTGAAGAGATCATAGGCAAGGGGTTCAATTTCACGTATAAGGTCCACCCCCAAGATCAGTTCCCCAATTGGCGGGAGATATAGATTCCCAAAGTGTTTTACCCAGTTTTGGGGCGGGATGTTACAGGGTCTCATCGATACATCGGGTTGATTCCGTGTGCTAATGAGATTCCAAAAGGCCCTTGAGTCCCTGATCTTACTAGCCTGGAGGAGGTCATCCCAAAAATTTTCTTCCCATTCCATCCTGGCAAGTTTGAGGGATTTGTTATAGGCCTTCCTAGCTTCCTGAATCACGCCACGAGATTTAAGTTTTACCGCCTCTACTAGCCTTGCCTTGTGGACCCTACAGGTTTGAGTATACCAACCATCGACTGTTTTTTTTGATTTTTTATTGCCCGACTGGTTTGGATACATGGTAAACACATTGGTTAGGGCTACTACCAGGGAGACAAAAAGCCCGCTAGGTCCACCCGCCCCTTCTAGGGAGGTTCCAAGGGTTGTTACTGCCTGGGTTAGAAGGGATTGAATTTCCCCTACCTTTGCCTCGGATAAGACCAGTTTCGCCCATTTTATTCGTCTACCACAAGGGGAAACTTCGGACTCATCCGGGGATGGGGCTAACAGGTTAGTATCAACCCTATTTGAAGTGCGCCACCACTGAATCATACTTAAAGAGAGTGAATTGTGGTCACTTTCAGTCGAGGGGACCACCTGCATGTCCCTTACATAAGGCCATAAACATACGTCTATTAGGAAGTAATCCAACCTCGAGGAGTGTCCTGGCCTATTGTAGGTGTGGGCCCCCCCCCTATCCGAGGGCGTCCTCCCATTTGCTGCCCTCAAGTTAAATTCGAGACACAGTGAGTATAACTGGAGCGCGACTGCTGTCCACCTTCTAATCGGTGGGATTTCTAGTGCCGGGATCCCCTTCCTGGAATCCTCCTCATCTTGGTCGAGGGAGACATCCGAGCCCAAGGGCTCGAACGTACAGTTCATGTCACCTGCGACCAGTGTGCATGTTTTATGAGGGGTGTTGTTTAACAAAGTCTCGAGGAGTGATATTACAGGAGACTTCCTCCCGCCCTTTGTTCCCCGGGCATAAACATTATAAACATTTAAGACAATTCTTCCCCTTTGATCTAATAGGGTGATGTTTTGTATGTCCGGGGAGCCTGTGGGGGACTCCACTACTCTACAGTCTAAGGATGCAGCGACCCAGATGAGAAGGCCGCCCGATGGTCGCCCTCTCCCTGTTGGCGAGACTTGTGCTGAGGTAAAATAGGAAGAGAATCCCACCCTGTGAGCCGGGACCGAGCTCCATGTCTCTTGGAAGAGACACAAGGAATACTCATCAACCCAAGCATTAAAATCTGGTAGAGCCAGTTTTCTTGCAATCCCAGCCACATTCCAGCTGAAAACCTTTAGGACTAGGTCCGTCACAGTTGGAGTGCAGTTGGGCACAACAAAGCCCCTATCTGAGGGCCTCCTCTCAAGCATCTGGGGGGAAGAAGAACCCTGTGGGGGAGCTACAGAGGTTCCTACAATATACGATAAACACAATAATAACTTGAAAACAGATCACTCATACCACGACATTAAAACCACATTAAAATAACATTTAAAATAACAGTTCGAACAGAATACTACCTGGAATACTTGAGAACAGAACACATGAATTTCTCGAGAACGGAACTTACTAGAATTACTAGATGCACTGCTGAAACAGTACGAAACATACCGGTCCCATAAAGAGACACGTCAGGACCCGCATCCACCTAGGTGGACACTTCGTGTTGGATTTGCGTACCCAAACCCACGGACCAGAGACAAATTAATTGACCCTGTCTAGATACTACCCCAGCAACGGTACTCACCGGGCAGCAAGAACGGAAGGCCTCGGACTGGACTGGACTGCTACGACGACGGACTACGAACTTCGGACTTCAGTTACGGGTGGGCCTCCGGATACCTCGGACCTTGGACTCTCGGCTTGGGCTCTGGTCGGGACTCGCCGCGTTCCTCCACCGCCTCGTCTGGATGCTGGACCGCAACCTCCGTCTCCTCCGTGGGCCTGAGGGATACTTGAAGCAGAAATATCTGCACGTGCACGGTATGGTTCCGTCACGGCTGCAGAGGATCAGGGGGCCTGCGTGGCTTCTCCGGCGCGTGGGGAAAGGGCAAGTCCCTATTCGGGCGCCATTACGTGGTAAATAAATAATTAAATACCGGTTCTATTTTTGACTGGATGCAATATAAACAGATAGCTCAATAAATAAGAGTCAAGATTCGAGGTAGCTGGAGTTTGCAGGTTTTAATACAGCATAAAGGACAGGAACAGGACAACCTGCACGGGAATAGGATGGCAGCTGCCGGGGGCAGGATCTGGGAGCATAAGGGGTAACTTTTAATAACAGTGCACAATATTTATAGTTAAACAAAATACATTACATGCAATACAGTAGGCGTAGCGGTAGGCGTGGTTTCGTAGCAGTCGCGAAAGATAAGGCAGAAAGTAGGTGTAACAAGAGGCGTGTACATAGACATGTGATGCAAACGTAACAGAATATGTCATAAACGGGGTGGAAACATGGAGGGGACTACCTGAGGAGCTGGGACCTCTGACCTAGTGGTGCGCGCAAACTGGCAATGACGTGTTACTAGGAGGAACTGGGGGCTATGACTTCTGCACTAGAAGAGGAGACTAAAGTCTGCGGAGTCAGAGCGACATGTACCTAAAACCTATCTGGTATCTGGTGTTTAGAGAACATGTTGATAGAATCCAAAAGTTATCAGGGTAAAGGCTAACAGACACTAAGACTGGTGCATGCATTATTCTACATGTAGTGCGGGTGCTAGGAATATTCTATGAATATTAATACAGTATTTCTCTTACATGGAGACATAAAGGCTAGACTATGACTGGAACTATTGATGCGATTCAGTAGCTTAGGAATGCAGAGAAGGAGGGCTGGACTGATAACTAGAAGCATAACATACTCTTGGCAGACTGGGAGGCAGAGCCAGGCCGAGCCGGGCACTGTGAGGCAGGAAGTAAGTGAAGGGTCAGGGATACAGGTGGGGGCTGTATCGCTCCTCGGAGAGGGTTCAGGAGACAGGAGCTGAATCTGGTGTCCGGGCCCTTTTGAGGCCTAGAAACGGGGACAATTCAATGAATTAACGTGCACACTGTAAAACGTGGCAACATAGGTTTACATAGGCCTAATACTCGTAGCTTTCATGATGACTGGGAACTGGCATGCTAGAGTTGGACACAACTATAATTGCGTCTTTAATCGATCATAGGGGATACATATGCATATCGATCATGCACAGATAACATAAGATGGGGAACACGTAGGCACATACAACATGGCAAAATTTACTTTTCCACATCCTCCGCCCTAAAAACTCACCAGACCTAAAAACACCCTAGCCCTCTGCCCTGAGTACTAAAACCGGCCCAAGCCCTAAAAACAATGTTTCCCGTCGCCCTGAGCTCTAAAACCTGGCCCGAGCCCTGAAAACGATCCTGTCCCAGCCCTAAAACTGACCTCACTGCCCTAAGTCCTAAAACCGGCCCCCAGCCTTAAAATTGACCCCATCCACCTGCCCTGAGCCCCAACACCCGGCCCCAGCCCTAAAAACTACCCCAACCCCAACCCGGTCCAGAAAATTATTTACCAAGCCGAGTCCCGATCCTTTCCATTCCTCGTAATCTCATCTGGACAGTAAGTCCTTCCAAGTCTCCAACACCTTCCACCGTAACTCATTCGCTCCGAGTCTAGAGCCTGACTGCCTTTACCATGCATATGCCTTTACAACGAAAGTCGTAATAAAGGCATGCGTAGTAAAGGCATAAATGTGGTAAATGCAAGCGTGGAAACAGTTGGATTGTAACGACATGCGTAGTTCAGACAACATGGTTAATGCCGTTTCCGTACGGACCAGTTATGAAGAAATTTCTTTTAGCTAACTGCCAGCACCCCAATGCCAAAATTAAAATGAATAGCCATTTTTAACAGAAATAACCAGACAGGATTGTCCCCGTTCCCACTTTTGTTCACCCAGTCTATGGAACCTTCCATAAACAAAACCCTGACATAAGCCGTTTACCATAAGGGTGTTATTTTCTGATAATATACTCCTGCTTTTCCAAAATTATTAGAAGAAATCCAGACGTTTTCATAATTGTTGTGGGTTTAAAATTAACCGCTACATATGGATAGGTACGAACATTTCTTACTCCCAGCTGGTTTCAGTTGTTTAAAGGTCCCAAATAAATATCAGTAAATCTATCTCACCCTTTTAACTTGCACATTATATGGGAATAATGTCCCACATCTACTGGACACCCCTAATCATCTTTATTTTTTTTTACTGTCCCTCACAGGTATGTTTTACCTGGTGGTGAGGGACTGCAGAAAAATCATAGCACCGTACATTCTAGGTAAAACCATGAAATATGTAAATAGACTAGTCAATTTGTTGTGGAACCTAGAACTAATTGCAATACAATTTTTGTGAGTGGATTGTTGTTGAAATTTTTCCGTAGAAAACGATGGTGAAAAGTCTACCACTCTCTCATGACGCGTTAATCAATATGGCGGATTTTTCAAAATGGCTGCCCACTATTTGAGTTATAGGGTATAACTGTTTAAATGCCCATGTGTGGTAGCATTTTATATGTTTCTAGGGACGGGAAAGTCAAAAATAACATCAAAAATTGTTTCTGATGACCATAATATCAAATAATCGCGGAATATGTCAGATAGACAAAGTTTGTATAATTTTTTCGTTAACTTATATGACAAAGTGTGAAGGAACGTAAATATTACAATTAACTTTTGAAATAAAAAGTTTGCTATTGTTTGTGTTTTGTTTTGTAACTTTGTTGTTATTGTTTTTTTTTGTTAATCAAAAATGTTTAATTTATGTGTTACAGGTTCTTGCGAGTTGCTGTGAGATACAAAAAAAGTGTTTCATTTGTGATGTGGTGTTTCAAGAAGATGACGATGTATCTGTACTCACTGAAAGAGGAGTGACTGGAATTCAAAAAACATGCAAGGAGAGAAAAATATCTAAGTTTCACATTTGTTTTGGGCAGAAAGTTCACAAGAAATGTAGAGCACATTTTGTTAACTTGAAAACTCCGTTCCAGGAGAAATAATCAGATACCACAACTTCTCGTGTTCTACGGTCATGTGAAACCCCGTTTGATTTTAGAAAAAAATGTTTTTTCTGTGGTACTGAGTTAAGTTTATACTTCAGGGAGAGGAGAAAAAATGCGCGGTTTAATGCACGAACAGTTGAATACAAATCATCAGTTTTACAAAAATGCAACGAACGCAATGATGACTGGGCAGACAAAGTTAAGAGACGTATCCAAAATGTGTCTGATTTACATGCTGTAGATGCATGCTGCCACAAACAGTGTTACGTACATTTTTATACTGGAAAATTAATTCCTGGACAGTTGACTGATAACCCTCCAATATCTCCAGGTTGACCAGAGGACTCAGTTCGCCAGGAAACTTTTCTTCAAGTAGTTAAATACATGGAGTAACATGATGAAGAACAAATTACTGTTAAAGAACTTGTTAATAAAATGTGAGAATTACTGCCAGAAGATAGCGAACCATACTGTTCGAAGTATATGAAACAAAAACTCAAAGAGCATTTTGAAGATGAAATCTTCACAGGAACAGTTGCAGGGACTGCTGATGTTGTTACTTTTAAAAGTACAGCTGCTCATGTATTGCAAGAGTACCACAGTAATAGCCATGAAGATGTTGAAGAAGATCGAAACAATCTCCTTATGGCAGCTGCTGAAATAATAAGAAATGATATTAAAGACATCCCTGTAGGACCAGAAATATATCTACCCATTGAAAACATGAGTAGTGTTGACTATAATGTGAGCTATATTCCTGATTTGTTAAGGCTCTTATTATCAGTTTTTGTTACTGATGAAACCAACAGAGAGAGAAAAGTAGCTTCTATAGGACAGGCAATTATGCAAGCTGAGCGCCCACGAGTCTTAGTTGCACCGTTGCAGTTAGGGCTGGCAGTTCAACTACATGACAACACAAGCTCGAGATTTGTAGTTGAGGCAGTAAATCATATGGGATTCTGCAGCTCCTATTCAGAAGTTCTTTGTTTTGAACATTCAGCTGCAGCACAAAGAGTAAATACTATACCTGTCCTTGTGTAACCTTCTGAAAGTCCTCCGAAATTCGTTCAATATGCAGCTGATAATATTGATCACAATATTATTACAATAGATGGCCAAGGTACTTTTCATCCAAGCCATTTGGATTAGGAAAACGTGACTCCATAAAATTGCTAAGAAAATCAGGCAGCTTCAAAGAAAGTGCTGCCGTATTCCAAACTTCACAAAAATCAACATAAGAAATTGAAAATGCTGGTCTTAATGCTAATATATCGTTGTATAGAGGAATAACAGGAGACAGCACAATACATGATATGAGACTTCGAACTTTCACTTCAAAGGCAACAGAATCAACAATACATGTGAAACCGGAAGTCTAGCCTCCAACAGAGGATGCCTTCAAATTTCATTCGCTCAGAGTATATCATCAGGTGCAGCAGTGGATGGGTATTCATATGGATCCATTACAGTGGGGATTTGAAGTGAAAGATGGAAGATTGGCTCCCATTAGAATGAGTCAAGCACCAGCACCAGATCATTTATTACAATTTGTGAAATGTGGCTGTATCAAGAGTCAATGTGCGACTCTACAATGTATATGCAAAAGACAGGCGGAGTGAGGACGTGAACGTTCGGTAGCTAACCTGGCGGCTCCCTAGCCCCTCAGATATGAGCTTTTACAAGCAACTGAATAAAGCGACTGAATAAAGAACGGCGTATCAATTTTTACTCACGGAGCACTCTCCTCCCTGGCAAATACTTCAACGGAAAGAAACGCGAATGCGGAAGAAGAAGTTGGTCGGCGAGATCACGAATGCTGTGGCTTTCAGGCTTCCCACGGATCATCCGGCGCTCAATCCGCAATCTGATCGAAGGTTCTGGGCTTGGCTGGCCTGGACTTACTCCTGCAGCACGATTCTGGGATTCCTGTAGAATGTCTCCAAAAAATCCGCCCCGCAACACCAAGAACTGTGCGGCCGCTCCCCCCCCTCCTCCTCCTTCTACCACAGCTGTAGCGCAGACGACTGCTCCGGTGCCCGTCATGGTAACTACCTCGGACTTTACGGTGCCCCCGGATCCAGCGGGAGGGGCGACTACACCGTGCAGCCCCGTAGCTAAGCCCTCGGCAGCCTTAGGAGTGAAGGGGACGGATCGTGGAAATGCCGGTAAGCCAATCTTGCGCCCCCCCACTCTGACGGCACAAAGCTCCACTCTCTCTAAACACGTCAACAAAGCTACTCTAAAATCAGGGGCCAAGTTCAGGGGGGTAGCTTGCAGCGTAATGCCTATGACAGACGAAGATATTATCTGTGCAGCAGCAACTCCGGAAAGTGTTGAGCAATTGCTGCCCGGCAACAACGTATCTTCCACGAATCAAACACTAGCAAATTCAATTTTAGATACTAATACTGCCTCAACCTCTGGGGGTTTGGTGAATGAATCAGGAAAAACAGAAGCAAGAGTAAACATAGAAACCTACCAGGCGGTATCTAACGCTGAATGGACAGATGCTGGGAACACAGGCTTCCCCGAACCAGTACCGGATTTTGACTTGGGTGCTGTTATCACCAGTGTGGGCAGCAATCTCGCTGGCCCTTCAATTTTAAGGCCGGATGAAGGACTGGCTACCGGTGATACTACTCTACCTGAACTATTATTGGATTCAGACCTGGATGTAGCTATTACTGAGGCAGCTACCAGTGTCGTTGGACTTCCAAGTACAGGCCTGAATGAAGGTATGGCTACCAATGAAGGGTTGGCTACCGGTGATACCTCTATAGTAGCGATAGAGGACAATGCTGATCCAGGCTCTTACGAGGATTATGAAGTAGAGACGGAGGAAGAGACAGATAATTTAACCACCCACTCTACGAAATCCCTGGTAGATAGAAGACGAAAAATCAAAATCACGCCCAAGTTTAAAAGAGGAGGGAAAACTGTATCTATCTTAAATCGATCTACTGTAGGCAATATTGTGATCGCTAAGAAGACTCTCACTGATAAAAGCCCTCTCAGAAAATGGATGGAGGCAAAAGGGCTTGTCAAAAATATGACACTAAGACTATCAGGGACAAGCCCTACAGACTCCGAGCCATCTTCTGGTACTCTATGCCACCCTGCCCCTGAGATCAATTTATCAAGTGCTTCATCAAACCTAACTCCAGATAAATTAGATAAATCAGAGTCTGCATTGCATGAACCTAATGAACAAGTAGCTGTGCCTAGGCCTGGATCTGAGGGCGGGATTTCACCGCCTAGTGTACTAACAATGTATACCAATCCGAAAATGCCAACAACTATCATAGATGATGATAAAATTCCTACCAGGCCTCACGGACCCACACTAGAGGGGGAGGATAAACTGGGGTCGGATCCTTCTCAACTGGACATTATTTTGCAATTACTAACTAGCCAACGTGCAGAAGCACAGGAACACTATCTACAACTTCGGGGAGACAATACTAAACTTCAGACCTCCCTTTCTGAACTAACCTCTAATCTCAGTGGGGTCTCATAGGACATTGAGGAGCTACAGCATCGGGTCGTGGGCGTAGAGGAGGTTGCAACATATATGAATTCTGTAGTGAGCCAACACGATGCTCAGTTGACACTTCTTCAGCTAAAAGTTGAGGACTTGGAAAATCGGCAGCGTCGGTCTAACCTAAAACTTTTTGGGATTCCGGAGGGATCCGAAGGCTCTGATCCAAGGGCTTTTCTGGTCAATTTACTATCCAAAGCTTTCCCAGACCTATCAGATTGGGATTGGGATTCCCAAATCCAACGGGCGCATCGTCTACCTTTAGTTCAAAAAAACAAAGAGAGTAAATTCCCTCAACCCTTTCTCATTTATTTTGGCAATTTCTTATTGCGACAAGCTATCTGGCAGAAAGCACGACCTAACGCCCCTATAACTATAGGGAACCTCTCTTTGTTCACACGCTCCGACCTTAGCAAATCCACTATGGATAGACGGTGGGAAATGCGTAAATTGATGGACCCTATTAAACCCATCAGGGGTCTACTTTTTCTTCAGGAACCTGCCCGCCTTAAGGTCATCAGAAACGGACGCATGCACTTTTTCAATGATACCCGCGAGGCCGAGCTGTTCGTATCCAGTCTAAGCAAGAGCTAATCTTTGATTCTGATAGTATTCCAAGCTGAAACTTCATCAGGCTTACACAATAACATTAAATGTTAGAAGGGATTATTCTTCCTTTCCTTTTTTTTTTCTTCTCTTTTCTTTTTCAGAGGGGGTGGGGGGCATAACCAGGTACCCTATCGCAGGTGCTGCCACAACAGCGGCAGCGGAAACTCAAGGGGGGTCTCCTCCGGGGGGGGTGGGTGGGAGATTGGGGGGTGGAGGGCGGGGGTTCTTTGCTCTCCGCAGGGTGGGGGGTGCTGGGGGGTAAAAAAATGAAAAATTGCTTTGCCAACCTGATGGGGGAGCATGCTAACAAAGATAAAGTATTGAGCAAACGTCCATTCTTTTGTGGTTTTTGGACATCTGTTTTCCACTTGGCGAATTTTCTTTTTTTTTAATGTATAAACTAAGGTGCTTGGCATGGAATGTTTCGGGGCTAAATAGCAATAACAAAAGACGTCTTGTTTCAGAGGAGCAGGGATTACATAATCCCCATTTAGTGTTACTTTCAGAGACGCATAGCGCTGGCAAGGATAAAAAACTGCTGAAACAACTTGGCTATGATATTCTAACCTGTACCACCATGGGGGTCTCTATTAGAGGGGTAGCTATTCTTAAGGACAAAAGACTAAGGGCAGAAACCCTGCAAACTGCCTACGACAAGGATGGTAGATGGGCTGTCGCTCAAATGTTTATTGATAACAAAAAATATGTCATATGTGCGGTGTATGGTTCCAACCAAGATGAACCGAATTTTTTTTAGTACTTAAACATAAAACTTTTAGATTGGGAGGGGGAATTAATCATAATGGGAGACTTCAATTGTATTTTAGATTATCAACAAGACTCTACCAGGCCCGGAAGCTTTCAAAGGATGCGCAAAACTAGAGCTTCTATCTTAGACCTATGTCGCACCCACAATATTAAAGATGTTTGGCGGTGTCTATATCCAAATATCCCCGGGTATACATACTACTCTGCACCCCATAAATCATGCTCCCGGTTGGACCTGGCTCTAGCTAATGATAATCTATTGAACTCTTGCTCAATGATGGTATGCCCTCGAATCACCTCGGACCACAACCCTATAATGATGATATTCTCTTCCTCACACATTCGTACCGGTCCTAGACCTTTTTCTTTTCCCAGACATTTAGTAGCAGACTCTGTTTATATTACTCAGTTAAAAATCCATCTCACTGACTTTATAAATCATAACCAAAACTCTACAACATGCAATATGGTCTGGGACGCCTGTAAAGCTAGTATACGGGGTTTTACTCAGGCCTATGTGCTCAGACTAAATGCTGAGCGACGTAAACATGATGAAACCTTCATATCTAATATTGCTGTTCATGAAACACTACTAGCATCCGCACTTCGAGCAGGCATGCCAACGGTAACTGAAATATGTACTAAGCTAAGCCAACTAAAGTTCGAAACCAAGGCTAAATTTATTAAAAAAAATAGTGCTAATATACTTAAATTTAAGATTGCGCAATACGAGGGAGGGGACAAAATCGGGAAAATCCTGGCATATAAGGTCGCTGAAGACAGAGCCAATACTACGATCACGAATATCCGAGGCTCTGATAACAAACTCTATGACCAACCATGCGATATATTAGAACAGTTTGCTGATTTTTATACGTCCTTATATACCCCAGAATCTATACCTAATACTGCCTTAATTCAAAATTACTTAGAAGAGAACTCAATCAACCTTAGTAACTTTACAGAAATCGATATGCTATCTGACGACATAACCAAGCTTGAACTCTGTCAAGCTATTACATCTTTGCCCCCAGGGAAGGCTGCCGGGGAGGATACTATTCCTATTGAGATCTACAAAATCTGTCTAGAGGAACTCTCACCTATTCTACTACAAGTTATACAAACTGTTGGGCTAACCGGAATAGCTCCCCGCTCATGGACTAAGGCTAAAATAATATTTTTTCTTAAAAATAGGAAAACCGAAGGAGGAGAGGGGGTCTTACAGACCCATCTCATTGATTAATTCTGACGCCAAGATTTCCGCGAAAATCTTGGCAACAAGGCTGGCTCCTCTGATGCCCAAAATTGTGAACCCACAACAACACGGGTTTGTGACTGGGAGAGATACCACTACCCATGTCAATATGGCCATAACCGCTTTTGACGTGGCAGAGACTGAGTCCACCCCACTCGCTATGATTTTGCTGGACGCCGAAAAGGCTTTTGATCGAGTGGGGTGGGACTATCTCTGGCAGGCTATGTCAAGAATGGGGTTTGGCGGGCATTTTTTAAAGGGGTTACAGGCACTGTATGACAACCCCTCTGCCTGCATCAGTTATGGGGGGCTGACGTCGTCAGACTTTTTGATTCCCCGGGGCACTCGTCAAGGCTGCCCCCTTTCACCTTTACTATTTGCCCTATCACTCGAGCCTTTTCTTCAAGCACTTCAGATACAATCACGAATTATACCCTTTAAGTCTAATACACAGGTATTGAAAATCACGGCTTACGCCGACGATATTGCCATTTACTCATCTGATGTCACATAGGCACTGAAAGGGATTTCCATTGAGGCTTGTAAATTTGGGACAGTATCCGGCTATAGGTTAAACATAAATAAGACACAAATTATAGCTAGTTATGCACCGCCAGTAGCGACCCCCGAGATCTGGAAAGTCGCTATATATCTAGGCGTGAAAATAACATCTAAAATACAGGAAATTAACAACATTAATTATAGTGAACTGATTAAATCTACCACTGTAATTCTGAAGAAATGGCATAGACTCCCCCCGAACTTAATCGGCAGAATTAATTTAATTAAAATGAAGGTACTTCCAAAATTTTTGTATTTATTCCGTTCCATCCCTTTGGCACTAAATAATTCTTTTTTTAAACAACTGGACGAAATATTTAGTAGCTTTATTTGGGGCTATAAAAAAGCTAGAAGATCGTTGAAATATCTCAAGAACGGCACCGATAGGGGTGGGCTCAATTTCCCGGACGTTAAGTTATATTTCTGGTCCTCGTTTATTAGGCGTATTCGCTCTCTGCTTAACAAAGAAGACACTTTTTTTTCATTTATGTATGCTAAAAGCTGACTCAAACTTGTTCTTATTTCGAGCAAACAACCCTAACTACTTTAAAAGGGTTCAATTTAAGACTGCAAGGGACACAGTGAGGATTTGGACAAATATATTAGCATTCTGTAAGACCACCATCTATCATCCGAAACTACAGCTATGGGGTAATCCGGGTCTTCCTGGAATCTTTAATGATGGAGCAGCTCTAAGATGGTCTATGCAGGGAGTTAATGTTCTGGGGGACTTATACGGCGCACAAGGGTTCTTAGATTTTCACACACTGAAAATTTTGTATGGCTTGCCGGAAACGTGCAGGTTTAAATATTTCCAAATTCGCGACTTTCTGGTACGAAAAAAACAAATCTACAACATCTTAGACTGTGATATTTGGAACTGTTTATATGCAACTAAAAACAAATCAATAATAAGTGATGCGTATAGAAATCTCTGTGCCTTTACATCTGATGATTGCCCAAAATTAGCAAGGAAATGGAGCATTAAAACTGGGTTAAATATTACACCAAAACAGATAACTCAATCTTTATCTAATATTAACAACTCAGTCAGATCATCCAGTTTAAGGTTGCATCAATTTAGAACAACATGCATGTTATATTATACACCAGAGAAGATTTCGAAATGGTCTCCCAACAACAGCTATGGCGACCGCACCAAATGCCCTAAATGCTCAGAGTATGCAGCAGACTTGGAACACATGCTGTTTTCTTGCCCTACTCTGAGGGATTTTTGGGGGGAAGTACACAAAGCTATGGAAATCAAGAAGATCTATCTACCTCTCATCACATCGGTTACAGTTCTGATTGATGTACATTCCTCCTCCCACTTTATCCAGCTCTGGTTACGATCCTTTTATCTTGTGCTAAACTGACATTGGCCAGAGCCTGGACTTGCCCTAAACCTCCTAACATATCTGAATGGTGGTCTTTAGTACTAGAAATACACTCTATGGAGTCAGCCCTGGTAAAACTAAGAGGCGCTCGCAAAAAAAATCGAGAAAATATGGAGAAACTTTATATGAAGTATGTATAATTATGCTAACGCTATTCATTTGGTCAAATTCTGATTGCTTCGTTTATCTTTTACTTTTTTTTTTATATCTATTATTTTTCTGGCCTAGTTATTTCGCCTCCGCCTTGTGCTTAACATGAATCATTATTGCTTAATTTATTGTACGTGGAAGCCAGAAACTGAACACGAAAATGTAACAAGCTTTGTATGGACATTATAACTTGGCATGTTTCTTCCCATCAGTTTGTCAATAAAAAATTCTTTAAAAAAAAAAAAGCATAAGACAGGGAATAGTGTGCACAGACGCGTGAACGGATTGTCGAGGAATAAGCGGTTGCAATTCCATGGAAGTGGACATAGACGATGATTGAAATCATACGATTCATATACTAAGGAGTGTTGTTTGAATTTATCTCTTTAACAATTTTCATTTGTCAGTGTCATGTTGAGAAGTGTTATATTATCTAGTTGAAATTTGTTTATCCTTTTCAAATGATGTTAAAAAAATGTAAATAAAAAATAATGTCAAAGCTATGTTTGGCATATGAACATATAATTATTGTTGTTTATTGTATTAATCCCAATTTGATGTTATAGTCTTCAGAAACAATTTTTGATGTTATTTTTGACTTTCCCGTCCCTAAAAACATATCAAATGATACCACACATGGGCATATAAACTGTTTTATTTTTTAACAAACTTTATTTATAGCTGTGCAGATCAGATGAAACACATTTACATTTTCGACATATGTATGCAACAACCACTTTTTCAGTTTTTCTCCCCAATCATGTCGTCCCTTAAACTCAGGGTATCTTTCGAGACACGTACAATGTGATGAGTAATATACTGTCCTTGAATGTCTCTGACATATTACATCTGTCCGACTCTAATGCGAATTAGCAGTATATCTGCTACATTGTCCTGTAGTACAATAGGAAGAGAACAAAATAAAACACCCAACATCCCCCCCTCCCTTAACAATCCTCCCATACTCTAACCCTCCCTCCTCCTGGTGGTAACGGAATCCTCTTTGGGCTAACTCCAGCCAACTATATCTAATATGTACGCTGTCGAGTGATGAGTCCTGATAAATCGTGCGCTTTCTCGGGAACTAACAGATCTCGCCAGAGTGACCTTTATAATGTTCACTGTCCCTACGCTCCATTCCCAGGTGCCGGGACTAGGTCCATTCTTTCCAGTGCCATTAGCATAATCTCCCAGTCTTGTGATATAGGATATTTCCTTTGACCTTGCGCCTCCTTCCTTCGGAGAGCTGTAACCTCTGCTCGTCCCCACTTCACTACTTCTATCTTCTATCTGCCATAATGATGTCCCCGGTGATCTGGGGGATTTCCACCTCATCGTTAATGCTCCGACTGCCAGTAGAAGTGGCAGGTCAAGGAATTTCAACTGGGCCTTCAGTGACTTAGATCGCCTACGAGACCCCACTAGGCAGGGCAGTGCTTCTTCTGGTACTGGCAAATTAGTGACCGTCCGTAGTGCTTCGCATACCTCGGACCAATACCCCCGTATGCATGTACAGGACCAGACCATATGTAGGAACCCAGCCTCGTCCTCTCCACAACGTGGGCAACAGTAGGGGGAGTTCAGGAACATTTTGTGTAGCCTTTTGGGGGTCAAATAGGCTCTGTGCAAGACCATCACCTGTATAAATCTGAACTTAACGTTTCGTGAAACCCACCTAGGGTGTTCCAGGATCATCTTCCACTCTTTATCTGTTAGCATTGTGCCTGTGTCTTGAACCCAGGTGTTCCTAAGTGTCATGACCGAGATTGATGCGTGCGTTCTGGCCCCTGTGTATAGCCAAAGGACTAAGTGTCCCCCTGCTCCCATGTAGTATAATAAATGAACCAGTTCATTCTGTGCAGGTTGGAGTCGTTGTGGCGCCCAAATGGTTCTAATGTAATGCGTGACTGTGGCGTGTAACAGGTAGAGTCTGGGGGTGGTGCCCGTAGCCTGCAAGAAGGTGTCATGTTCTAATAGGTTACCATCTCCAAAAAAGGCGCCCACTCCTGTTATCCCGGCCGTCGCCCAGGGGCGCAATATCCTTTCCGTAAGCCTACCCTGTGTTGTCAGGATTCCCAGTAGGGGGATGTTTGCTGCATATGATACAGCCTGTGAAGTGTATGCCAGGGCTCTCCTCCAAAACAGCAGAGCCGTGTGCAAAAGCGGGTGACATTCTGTGGGAATTCGACTCCTTGGGAGCAGCAGTGCGTGTAGCTCTCCCCGTCCCAGCCTCTCCGGGGTGTAGTCAATTTCGTAGAGATTCCTACCTGCCGTCCAATAGGATAGCCATTGGAGTTGGCTAGCATAATAATAGCCCCGGAAGTCTGGAGCTCCTAGGCCCCCGATATAGTCCCTAGCTGCAGCTTACGTAGGCTAATCCGTCTCCTACCGACCCCCCAAATGAGATTGATTAAGAGGGTATTGAGTGTATCAAACACTTGTTAAGGTAGAATTACAGGGAGATTGAAGAAAAAATACAGCATGCAGGGGAGCATAACCATCTTAGATATCGTAACTCTGCCCATGAGGGACAGGGGCAAAGAAGTCCAGAAGCCCACAGAATTGCGAAGACGCGTAATAGCTCGTTTAATATTCCCGTCAATTTGGTCTTCTGCCGACCTATACACTTGGATCCCCAGGTACTTAAATGTGGTCTGGGCCACCGGGATTAGGTAAGCTCCAAAAGGGATGGAAACAGGACCTGGCGTTTCCCTGAAATAAAAAACGTGCGACTTTTCCGGGTTAATAGCCAAACCCGAAATCTCCTCAAAGTGATTAAAGATATCGTATATAGCAGTGTGATCCGCCTCTAGGTCGTTGAAGTGTAGTAAGATATCATCTGCGTAAATCGATATCAAGTTAAGTGTTCCCCGAATCGGGATGCCCATCTGCTCTCCACGGGCACGCAAGGCTACAGCCAGGGGCTCGAGGGCGAGGACAAATAAGAGTGGGGACAGGGGCCAGCCCTGCCGGGTGCCTCGGTGTAATGAGTAGCTATCGGAGACGTGCCGTCCCGTGCGCGCCCTAGCCGATGGATCTGTGTAAAGCAGTCTAATCCACGCCAAGAAGGAATCCAGAAGCCCGAATCTCTTCAGGGTTGCAAACATAAATGGCCAAGACAAAGAGTCAAATGCCTGCCTAAGATCCAGCGTTACCAGCGTTACCCTGGGGAATTCCCGCGGTGTAGTTGTCATGAGTGCGTGCAACCTCCGTATATTCAAGGAGGTGCTCCGTCCAAGGAGAAACCCAGACTGGTCACGATGGACAAGGGTAAGAAGATAGGTTTGTAACCTCAAGGCTATTGCCTTGCTAAGTATCTTATACTCTGTGGAGAGCATCGAGAGAGGCCTATAGTTCGTTATGTCCAAGGTATCCATGCCAGGTTTAGGTATAGAGATAACCAGAGCCTGCATCGTCGATTCAGGTAAGTATCCCTCCTCAAGCGCCGTCCGGTATACTTTTTCCAGAACAGCGCTAGAAGGGTTCAAATTGATCGAAAGAATGGCCGCCCCAGCCCTGAAAACGAACCTGACCCCACCCCTAAAAACACCCTTGCCCCCTACATTGAGACCTAAAAGTGTACCCCAGCCCTAAAAACGATCCCGTCCTCCGCCCTAAAAACTCACCAGCCCTAAAAACACCCTAGCCCTCTGCCCTGAGTACTAAAGCCGGCCCAAGCCCTAAAAACAATGTTTCCCGTCGCCCTGAGCTCTAAAACCTGGCCCGAGCCCTGAAAACGATCCTGTCCCAGCCCTAAAACTGACCTCACTGCCCTAAGTCCTAAAACCGGCCCCCAGCCTTAAAATTGACCCCATCCACCTGCCCTGAGCCCCAACACCCGGCCCCAGCCCTAAAAACTACCCCAACCCCAACCCGGTCCAGAAAACTATTTACCAAGCCGATTCCCGATCCTTTCCATTCCTCGCAATCTCATCTGGACAGTAAGTCCTTCCAAGTCTCCAACACCTTCCACCATAACTCATTCGCTCCGAGTCTAGAGCCTGACTGCCTTTACCATGCATATGCCTTTACAATGAAAGTCGTAATGAAGGCATGCGTAGTAAAGGCATAAATGTGGTAAATGCAAGCGTGGAAACAGTTGGATTGTAACGACATGCGTAGTTCAAACAACATGGTTAATGCCGTTTCCCTACGGACCAGTTATGAAGAAATTTCTTTTAGCTAACTGCCAGCACCCCAATGCCAAAATTAAAATGAATAGCACATTTTTAACAGAAATAACCAGACAGGATTGTCCCCGTTCCCACTTTTGTTCACCCAGTCTATGGAACCTTCCATAAACAAAACCCTGACATAAGCCGTTTACCATAAGGGTGTTATTTTCTGATAATATACTCCTGCTTTTCCAAAATTATTAGAAGAAATCCAGACGTTTTCATAATTGTTGTGGGTTTAAAATTAACCGCTACATATTGATAGGTACGAACATTTCTTACTCCCAGCTGGTTTCAGTTGTTTAAAGGTCCCAAATAAATATCAGTAAATCTATCTCACCCTTTTAACTTGCACATTATATGGGAATAATGTCCCACATCTACTGGACACCCCTAATCATCTTTATTTTTTTTACTGTCCCTCACAGGTATGTTTTACCTGGTGGTGAGGGACTGCAGAAAAATCATAGCACCGTACATTCTAGGTAAAACCATGAAATATGTAAATAGACTAGTCAATTTGTTGTGGAACCTAGAACTAATTGCAATACAATTTTTGTGACTGGATTGTTGTTGAAATTTTTCCGTAGAAAACGATGGTGAAAAGTCTACCACTCTCTCATGACGCGTTAATCAATATGGCGGATTTTTCAAAATGGCTGCCCACTATTTGAGATATAGGGTATAACTGTTTATATGCCCATGTGTGGTAGCATTTTATATGTTGTTAGGGACGGGAAAGTCAAAAATAACACCAAAAATTGTTTCTGATGACCATAATATCAAATAATCGCGGAATATGTCAGATAGACAAAGTTTGTATAATTTTTTCGTTAACTTATATGACAAAGTGTGAAGGAACGTAAATATTACAATTAACTTTTGAAATAAAAAGTTTGCTATTGTTTGTGTTTTGTTTTGTAACTGTTGTTATTGGTTTTTTTTTGTTAATCAAAAATGTTTAATTTATGTGTTACAGGTTCTTGCGAGTTGCTGTGAGATACAATGAAAATGGACGTAGAAAAGTGTTTCATTTGTGATGTGGTGTTTCAAGAAGATGACGATGTATCTGTACTCACTGAAAGAGGAGTGACTGGAATTCAAAAAACATGCAAGGAGAGAAAAATATCTAAGTTTCACGTTTGTTTTGGGCAGAAAGTTCACAAGAAATGTAGAGCACGTTTTGTTAACTTAAAAACTCCGTTCCAGGAGAAATAATCAGATACCACAACTTCTCGTGTTCTACGGTCATGTGAAACCCCGTTTGATTTTAGAAAAAAATGTTTTTTCTGTGGTACTGAGTTAAGTTTATACTTCAGGGAGAGGAAAAAAAATGTGCGGTTTAATGCACGAACAGTTGAATACAAATCATCAGTTTTACAAAAATGCAACGAACGCAATGATGACTGGGCAGACAAAGTTAAGAGACGTATCCAAAATGTGTCTGATTTACATGCTGTAGATGCATGCTGCCACAAACAGTGTTACATACATTTTTATACTGAAAAATTAATTCCCGGACAGTTGACTGATAACCCTCCAATATCTCCAGGTTGACCAGAGGACTCAGTTTGCCAGGAAACTTTTCTTCAAGTAGTTAAATACATGGAGTAACATGATGAAGAACAAATTACTGTTAAAGAACTTGTTAATAAAATGTGAGAATTACTGCCAGAAGATAGCGAACCATACTGTTCGAAGTATATGAAACAAAAACTCAAAGAGCATTTTGAAGATGAAATCTTCACAGGAACAGTTGCAGGGACTGCTGATGTTGTTACTTTTAAAAGTACAGCTGCTCATGTCTTGCAAGAGTACCATAGTAATAGCCATGAAGATGTTGAAGAAGATCGAAACAATCTGCTTATGGCTGTTGCTGAAATAATAAGAAATGATATTAAAGACATCCCTGTAGGACCAGAAATATATCTACCCATTGAAAACATGAGTAGTGTTGACTATAATGTGAGCTATATTCCTGATTTGTTAAGGCTCTTATTATCAGTTTTTGTTACTGATGAAACCAACAGAGAGAGAAAAGGAGCTCCTATAGGACAGGCAATTATGCAAGCTGAGCGCCCACGAGTCTTAGTTGCACCGTTGCAGTTAGGGCTGGCAGTTCAATTACATGACAACACAAGCTCGAGATTTGTAGTTGAAGCAGTAAATCATATGGGATTCTGCAGCTCCTATTCAGAAGTTCTTAGTTTTGAACATTCAGCTGCAGCACAAAGAGTAAATACTATACCTGTCCTTGTGTAACCTTCTGAAAGTCCTCCGAAATTCGTTCAATATGCAGCTGATAATATTGATCACAATATTATTACAATAGATGGCCAAGGTACTTTTCATTCAAGCCATTTGGATTAGGAAAACGTGACTCCATAAAATTGCTAAGAAAATCAGGCAGCTTCAAAGAAAGTGCTGCCGTATTTCAAACTTCACAAAAATCAACAGAAGAAATTGAAAATGCTGGTCTTAATGCTAATATATCGTTGTATGGAGGAATAACAGGAGACAGCACACTACATGATATGAGACTTCAAACTTTCACTTCAAAGGCAACAAAATCAACAATACATGTGAAACCGGAAGTCTTGCCTCCAACAGAGGATGCCTTCAAATTTTATTCGCTCAGAGTATATCATCAGGTGCAGCAGTGGATGGGTATTCATATGGATACATTACAGTGGGGATTTGAAATGAAAGATGGAATATTGGCTCCCATTAGAATGAGTCAAGCACCTGCACCAGATCATTTATTACAATTTGTGAAATGTGGCTGTATCAAGAGTCAATGTGCGACTCTGCAATGTATATGCAAAAGACAGGTGGAGTGAGGACGTGAACGTTCGGTAGCTAACCTGGCGGCTCCCTACCACCTCTGATATGAGCTTTTACAAGCAACTGAATAAAGAACGGTGTATCAATTTTTTCTCACGGAGCACTCTCCTCCCTGGCAAATACTTCAACGGAAAGAAACGCGAATGCGGAAGAAGAAGTTGCTCGGCAAGATCACGAATGCTGTGGCTTTCAGGTTTCCCACGGATCATCCGGCGCGCAATCCGCAATCTGATCGCAGGTTCTGGGCTTGGCTGGCCTGGACTTACTCCTGCAGCACGATTCTGGGATTCCTGTAGAATTTCTCAAAAAAATCCGCCCCGCGTTACACGCAACACCAAGAACTGTGCGGCTGCTCCCCCCCCCTCCTCCTCCTTCTACCACGGCTGTAGCGCAGACGACTGCTCCGGTACCCGTCAAGGTAACTGCCTCGGACTTTACGGTGCCCCCGGATCCAGCGGGAGGGGCGACTACACCGTGCAGCCCCGTAGCTAAGCCCTCGGCAGCCTTAGGAGTGAAGGGGACGGATCGTGGAAATGCCGGTAAGCCAATCTTGCGCCCCCCCCACTCTGACGGCACAAAGCTCCACTCTCTCTAAACACGTCAACAAAGCTACTCTAAAATCAGGGGCCAAGTTCAGGGGGGTAGCTTGCGGCGTAATGCCTATGACAGACGAAGTTATTATCTGTGCTGCAGCAACTCCGGAAAGTGTTGAGCAATTGCTGCCCGGCAACAACGTATCTTCCACGAATCAAACACTAGCAAATTCAATTTTAGATACTAATACTGCCTCAACCTCTGGGAGTTTGGTGAATGAATCAGGAAAAACAGAAGCAAGAGTAAACATAGAAACCTACCAGGCGGTATCTAACGCTGAATGGACAGATGCTGGGAACACAGGCTTCCCCGAACCAGTACCGGATTTTGACTTGGGTGCTGTTATCACCAGTGTGGGCAGCAATCTCGCTGGCCCTTCAACTTTAAGGCCGGATGAAGGACTGGCTACCGGTGATACTACTCTCCCTGAACTATTATTGGATTCAGACCTGGATGTAGCTATTACTGAGGCAGCTACCAGTGTCGTTGGACTTCCAAGTACAGGCCTGAATGAAGGGATGGCTACCAATGAAGGGTTGGCTACCGGTGATACCTCTATAGTAGCGATAGAGGACAATGCTGATCCAGGCTCTTACGAGGATTATGAAGTAGAGACGGAGGAAGAGACAGATAATTTAACCAACCACTCTACGAAATCCCTGGTAGATAGAAGACGAAAAATCAAAATCACGCCCAAGTTTAAAAGAGGAGGGAAAACTGGATCTATCTTAAATCGATCTACTGTAGGCAATACTGTGATCGCTAAGAAGACTCTCACTGATAAAAGCCCTCTCAGAAAATGGATAGAGGCAAAATGGCTTGTCAAAAATATGACACTAAGACTATCAGGGACAAGCCCTACAGACTCCGAGCCATCTTCCGGTACTCTATGCCACCCTGCCCCTGAGATCAATTTATCAAGCGCTTCATCAAACCTAACTCCAGATAAATTAGATAAATCAGAGTCTGCATTGCATGAACCAAATGAACAAGTAGCTGTACCTAGGCCTGGATCTGAGGGCGGGATTTCACCGCCTAGTGTACTAACAATGAATACCAATCCGAAAACGCCAACAACTATCATAGATGATGATAAAATTCCTACCAGGCCTCACGGACCCACACTAGAGGGGGAGGATAAACTGGGGTCGGATCCTTCTCAACTGGACATTATTTTGCAATTACTAACTAGCCAACGTGCAGAAGCACAGGAACACTATCTACAACTTCGGGGAGACAATACTAAACTTCAGACCTCCCTTTCTGAACTAACCTCTAATCTCAGTGGGGTCTCACAGGACATTGAGGAGCTACAGCATCGGGTCGTGGGCGTAGAGGAGGTTGCAACATGTATGAATTCTGTAGTGAGCCAAAACGATCCTCAGTTGACACTTCTTCAGCTAAAAGTTGAGGACTTGGAAAATCGGCAGCGTTGGTCTAACCTAAAACTTTTTGGGATTCCGGAGGGATCCGAAGGCTCTGATCCAAGGGCTTTTCTGGTCAATTTACTATCCAAAGCTTTCCCAGACCTATCAGATTGGGATTGGGATTCCCAAATCCAACGGGCGCATCGTCTACCTTTAGTTAAAAAAAACAAAGAGAGTAAATTCCCTCAACCCTTTCTCATTTATTTTGGCAATTTCTTATTGCGACAAGCTATCTGGCAGAAAGCACGACCTAACACCCCTATAACTATAGGGAACCTCTCTTTGTTCACACGCTCCGACCTTAGCAAATCCACTATGGATAGACGGTGGGAAATGCGTAAATTGATGGACCCTATTAAACCCATCAGGGGTCAAGTTTTTCTTCAGGAACCTGCCCGCCTTAAAGTCATCAGAAACGGACGCACGCACTTTTTCAATGATACCCGCGAGGCCGAGCTGTTCGTATCCAGTCTAAGCAAGAGCTAATCTTTAATTATGATAGTATTCCAAGCTGAAACTTCATCAGGCTTACACAATAACATTAAATGTTAGAAGGGATTCTTCTTCCTTTCCTTTTTTTTTTTCTTCTTCTCTTTTCTTTTTCAGAGGGGGTGGGGGGCATAACCAGGTACCCTATCGCAGGTGCTGCCACAAAAGTGGCAGCGGAAACTCAAGGGGGGTCTCCTCCCGGGGGGGTGGGAGATTGGGGGGTGGAGGGCGGGGGTTCTTTGCTCTCCGCAGGGTGGGGGGTGCTGGGGGTGCTGGGGGGTAAAAAAATGAAAAAATGCTTTGCCAACCTGATGGGGGAGCATGCTAACAAAGATAAAGTATTGAGCAAACGTCCATTCTTTTGTGGTTTTTGGACATCTGTTTTCCACTTGGCGAATCTTCTTTTTTTTTAATGTATAAACTAAGGTGCTTGGCATGGAATGTTTCGGGGCTAAATAGCAATAACAAAAGACGTCTTGTTTCAGAGGAGCTGATATTACATAATCCCCATTTAGTGTTACTTTCAGAGACGCATAGCGCTGGCAAGGATAAAAAACTGCTGAAACAACTTGGCTATGATATTCTAACCTGTACCACCATGGGGGTCTCTATTAGAGGGGTAGCTATTCTTAAGGACAAAAGACTAAGGGCAGAAACCCTGCAAACTGCCTACGACAAGGATGGTAGATGGGCTGTCGCTCAAATGTTTATTGATAACAAAAAATATGTCATATGTGCGGTGTATGGTTCCAACCAAGATGAACCGAAAAATTTGGAGTACTTAAACATAAACCTTTTACATTGGGAGGGGGAATTAATCATAATGGGAGACTTCAATTGTATTTTAGATTATCAACAAGACTCTACCAGGCCCGGAAGCTTTCAAAGGATGCGCTAAACTAGAGCTTCTATCTTAGACCTATGTCGCACCCACAATATTAAAGATGTTTGGCGGTGTCTATATCCAAATATCCCCGGGTATACATACTACTCTGCACCCCATAAATCATGCTCCCGGTTGGACCTGGCTCTAGCTAATGATAATCTATTGAACTCTTGCTCAATGATGGTATGCCCTCGAATCACCTCGGACCACAACCCTATAATGATGATATTCTCTTCCTCACACATTCGTACCGGTCCTAGACCTTTTTCTTTTCCCAGACATTTAGTAGCAGACTCTGTTTATATTACTCAGTTAAAAATCCATCTCACTGACTTTATAAATCATAACCAAAACTCTACAACATGCAATATGGTCTGGGACGCCTGTAAAGCTAGTATACGGGGTTTTACTCAGGCTTATGTGCTCAGACTAAATGCTGAGCGACTAAACATGATGAAACCTTGATATCTAATATTGCTGTTCAGGAAACACTACTAGCATCCGCACTTCGAGCAGGCATGCCAACGGTAACTGAAATATGTACTAAGCTAAGCCAACTAAAGTTCGAAACCAAGGCTAAATTTATTTAAAAAAATAGTGCTAATATACATAAATTTAAGATTGCGCAATACAAGGGAGGGGACAAAATCGGGAAAATTCTGGCATATAAGGTCGCTGAAGACAGAGCCAATACTACGATCACGAATATCCGAGGCTCTGATAACAAACTCTATGACCAACCATGCGATATATTAGAACAGTTTGCTGATTTTTATACGTCCTTATATACCCCAGAATCTATACCTAATACTGCCTTAATTCAAAATTACTTAGAAGAGAACTCAATCAACCTTAGTAACTTTACAGAAATCGATATGCTATCTGACGACATAACCAAGCTTGAACTCTGTCAAGCTATTACATCTTTGCCCCCAGGGAAGGCTGCCGGGGAGGATACTATTCCTATTGAGATCTACAAAATCTGTCTAGAGGAACTCTCACTTCTTCTACTACAAGTTATACAAACTGTTGGGCTAACCGGAATATTTTTTCTTAAAAAAGGAAAACCGAAGGAGGAGAGGGGGTCTTACAGACCCATCTCATTGATTAATTCTGATGCCAAGATTTTCGCGAAAATCTTGGCAACAAGGCTGGCTCCTCTGATGCCCAAAATTGTGAACCCACAACTACACGGGTTCGTGACTGGGAGAGATACCACTACCCATGTCAATATGGCCATAACCGCTTTTGACGTGGCAGAGACTGAGTCCACCCCACTCGCTATGATTTTGCTGGATGCCGAAAAGGCTTTTGATCGAGTGGGGTGGGACTATCTCTGGCAGGCTATGTCAAGAATGGGGTTTGGCGGGCATTTTTTAAAGGGGATACAGGCACTGTATGACAACCCCTCTTCCTGCATCAGTTATGGGGGGCTGACGTCGTCAGACTTTTTGATTCCCCGGGGCACTCGTCAAGGCTGCCCCCTTTCACCTTTACTATTTGCCCTATCACTCAAGCCTTTTCTTCAAGCACTTCAGATACAATCACGAATTATACCCTTTAAGTCTAATACACAGGTATTGAAAATCACGGCTTACGCCGACGATATTGCCATTTACTCATCTGATGTCACAGAGGCACTGAAAGGGATTTCCATTGAGGCTTGTAAATTTGGGACAGTATTCGGCTATAGGTTAAACATAAATAAGACACAAATTATAGCTAGTTATGCACCGGCAGTAGCGACCCCCGAGATCTGTAAAGTCGCTATATATCTAGGCGTGAAAATAACATCTAAAATACAGGAAATTAACAACATTAATTATAGTGAACTGATTAAATCTACCACTGTAATTCTGAAGAAATGGCATAGACTCCCCCTGAACTTAATCGGCAGAATTAATTTAATTAAAATGAAGGTACTTCCAAAATTTTTGTATTTATTCCGTTCCATCCCTTTGGCACTAAATAATTCTTTTTTTAAACAACTGGACGAAATATTTAGTAGCTTTATTTGGGGCTATAAAAAAGCTAGAAGATCGTTGAAACATCTCAAGAACGGTACCGATAGGGGTGGGCTCAATTTTCCGGACGTTAAGTTATATTTCTGGTCCTCGTTTATTAGGCGTATTCGCTCTCTGCTTAACAAAGAAGACACTTTTTTTTTCATTTATGTATGCTAAAAGCTGACTCAAACTTGTTCTTATTTGGACAAATATATTGGCATTCTGTAAGACCACCATCTATCATCCGAAACTACAGCTATGGGGTAATCCGGGTCTTCCTGGAATCTTTAATGATGGAGCAGCTCTAAGATGGTCTATGCAGGGAGTTAATGTTCTGGGGGACTTATACGGCGCACAAGGGTTCTTAGATTTTCACACACTGAAAATTTTGTATGGGTTGCCGGAAACGTGCAGGTTTAAATATTTCCAAATTCGCGACTTTCTGGTACGAAAAAAACAAATCGACAACATCTTAGACTGTGATATTTGGAACTGTTTATATGCAACTAAAAACAAATCAATAATAAGTGATGCGTATAGAAATCTCTGTGCCTTTACATCTGATGATTGCCCAAAATTAGCAAGGAAATGGAGCATTAAAACTGGTTTAAATATTACATCAAAACAGATAACTCAATCTTTATCTAATATCAACAACTCAGTCAGATCATCCAGTTTAAGGTTGCAACAATTTAGAACAACATGCATGTTATATTATACACCAGAGAAGATTTCGAAATGGTCTCCAAACAACAGCTATGGCGACCGCACCAAATGCCCTAAATGCTCAGAGTATGCAGCAGACTTGGAACACATGCTGTTTTCTTGCCCTACTCTGAGGGATTTTTGGGGGGAAGTACACAAAGCTATGGAAATCAAGAAGATCTATCTACCTCTCATCACAGCGGTTACAGTTCTGCTTGATGTACATTCCTCCCCCCCACTTTATCCAGCTCTGGTTACGATCCTATTATCTTGTGCTAAACTGACATTGGTCAGAGCCTGGACTTGCCCTAAACCTCCTAACATATCGAAATGGTGGTCTTTAGTACTAGAAATACACTCTATGGAGTCAGCCCTGGCAAAACTAAGAGGCGCTCGCAAAAAAAAATCGAGAAAATATGGAGAAACTTTATATGAAGTATGTATAATTATGCTAACACTATTCATTTGGTCAAATTCTGATTGCTTCGTTTATCTTTTACTTTTTTTTTAATATCTATTATTTTTCTGGCCTAGTTATTTCGCCTCCGCCTTGTGCTTAACATGAATCATTATTGCTTAATTTATTGTACGTGGAAGCCAGAAACTGAACACGAAAATTTAACAAGCTTTGTATGGACATTATTACTTGGCATGTTTCTTCCCATCAATTTGTCAATAAAAAATTCTTTAAAAAAACAAAATAAAAAAAAAAAAGCAAAAGACAGGGAATAGTGTGCACAGATGCGTGAACGGATTATCGAGAAATAAGCGGTTGCAATTCCATGGAAGTGGACATAGACGATGATTGAAATCATACGATTCCAATACTAAGGAGTGTTGTTTGAATTTATCTCTAACAATTTTCATTTGTCAGTGTCATGTTGAGAAGTGCTATATTATCTAGTTGAAATTTGTTTATCCTTTTCAAATGATGTTAAAAAAATGTAAATAAAAAATAATGTCAAAGCTATGTTTGGCATATGAACATATAATTATTGTTGTTTATTGTATTAATCCCAATTTGATGTTATAGTCTTCAGAAACAATTTTTGATGTTATTTTTGACTTTCCCGTCCCTAAAAACATATCAAATGATACCACACATGGGCATATAAACTGGTTTTTTTTTAATAAACTTTATTTATAGCTGTGCAGATCAGATGAAACACATTTACATTTTCGACATATGTATGCAACAACCACTTTTTCAGTTTTTCTCCCCAATCATGTCGTCCCTTAAACTCAGGGTATCTTTCGAGACACGTACAATGTGATGAGTAATATACTGTCCTTGAATGTCTCTGACATATTACATCTGTCCGACTCTAATGCGAATTAGCAGTATATCTGCTACATTGTCCTGTAGTACAATAGGAAGAGAACAAAATAAAACACCCAACATCCCCCCCCTCCCTTAACAATCCTCCCATACTCTAACCCTCCCTCCTCCTGGTGGTAACGGAATCCTCTTTGGGCTAACTCCAGCCAACTATATCTAATATTTATGCTGTCGAGTGATGAGTCCTGATAAATCGTGCACTTTCTCGGGAACTAACAGATCTCGCCAGAGTGACCTTTATAATGTTCACTGTCCCTACGCTCCATTCCCAGGTGCCGGGACTAGGTCCATTCTTTCCAGTGCCATTAGCATAATCTCCCAGTCTTGTGATATAGGATATTTCCTTTGACCTTGCGCCTCCTCCCTTCGGAGAGCTGTCCCCTCTGCTCGTCCCCACTTCACTACTTCTATCTGCCATAATGATGTCCCCGGTGATCTGGGGGATTTCCACC
This sequence comes from Lissotriton helveticus, assembly GCF_964261635.1. Classification (NCBI taxonomy): domain Eukaryota; kingdom Metazoa; phylum Chordata; class Amphibia; order Caudata; family Salamandridae; genus Lissotriton; species Lissotriton helveticus. The sequence continues at coordinate 689,941,989 of NC_136070.1, read as the reverse complement.
TCATCGTTAATGCTCCGACTGCCAGTAGAAGTGCCAGGTCAAGGAATTTCAACTGGGCATTCAGTGACTTAGATCGCCTACGAGACCCCACTGGGCAGGGCAGTGCTTCTTCTGGTACTGGCAAATTAGTGACCGTCCGTAGTGCTTCGCATACCTCGGACCAATACCCCGTATGCATGTACAGGACCAGACCATATGTAGGAACCCAGCCTCGTCCTCTCCACAACGTGGGCAACAGTAGGGGGAGTTCAGGAACATTTTGTGTAGCCTTTTGGGGGTCAAATAGGCTCTGTGCAAGACCATCACCTGTATAAATCTGAACTTAACCTTTCGTGAAACCCACCTAGGGTGTTCCAGGATCATCTTCCACTCTTTATCTGTTAGCATTTTGCCTGTGTCTTGAACCCAGGTGTTCCTAAGTGTCATGATCGAGATTGATGCGTGCGTTCTGGCCCCTGTGTATAGCCAACGGACTAAGTGTCCCCCTGCTCCCATGTAGTATAATAAATGAACCAGTTCATTCTGTGCAGGTTGGAGTCGTTGTGGCGCCCAAATGGTTCTAATGTAATGCGTGACTGTGGCGTGTAACAGGTAGAGTCTGGGGGGGCGCCCGTAGCCTGCAAGAAGGTGTCATGTTCTAATAGGTTACCATCTCCAAAAAAGGCACCCACTCCTGTTATCCCGGCCGTCGCCCAGGGGCGCAATATCCTTTCCATAAGCCTACCCTGTGTTGTCAGGATTCCCAGTAGGGGGATGTTTGCTGCATATGATACAGCCGGTGAAGTGTATGCCAGGGCTTTCCTCCAAAACAGCAGAGCCGTGTGCAAAAGCGGGTGACATTCTGTGGGAATTCGACTCCTTGGGAGCAGCAGGGCGTGTAGCTCTCCCCGTTCCAGCCTCTCCGGGGTGTAGTCAATTTCGTAGAGATTCCTACCTGCCGTCCAATAGGATAGCCATTGGAGTTGGCTAGCATAATAATAGCCCCGGAAGTCTGGAGCTCCTAGGCCCCCGATTTAGTCCCTAGCTGCAGCTTACGTAGGCTAATCCGTCTCCTACCGACCCCCCAAATGAGATTGATTAAGAGGGTATTGAGTGTATCAAACACTTGTTAAGGTAGAATTACAGGGAGATTGAAGAAAAAATACAGCATGCAGGGGAGCATAACCATCTTAGATATCGTAACTCTGCCCATGAGGGACAGGGGCAAAGAAGTCCAGAAGCCCACAGAATTGCGAAGACGCGTAATAGCTCGTTTAATATTCCCGTCAATTTGGTCTTCTGGCGACCTATACACTTGGATCCCCAGGTACTTAAGTGTGGTCTGGGCCACCGGGATTAGGTAAGCTCCAAAAGGGATGGAAACAGGACCTGGCGTTTCCCTGAAATAAAAACCGTGCGACTTTTCCGGGTTAATAGCCAAACCCGAAATCTCCTCAAAGTGATTAAAGATATCGTATATAGCAGTGTGATCCGCCTCTAGGTCGTTGAAGTGTAGTAAGATATCATCTGCGTAAATCGATATCAAGTTAAGTGTTCCCCGAATCGGGATGCCCATCTGCTCTCCACGGGCACGCAAGGCTACAGCCAGGGGCTTGAGGGCGAGGACAAATAAGAGTGGGGACAGGGGCCAGCCCTGCCGGGTGCCTCGGTGTAATGAGTAGCTATCGGAGACGTGCCGTCCCGTGCGCGCTCTAGCCGATGGATCTGTGTAAAGCAGTCTGATCCACGCCAAGAAGGAATCCGGAAGCCCGAATCTCTTCAGGGTTGCAAACATAAATGGCGAAGACAAAGAGTCAAATGCCTGCCTAAGATCCAGCGTTACACCGCGGGGAATTCCCGCGGTGTAGTTGTCATGAGTGCGTGCAACCTCCGTGTATTCAGGGAGGTGCTCCGTCCAGGGAGAAACCCAGATTGGTCACGATGGACAAGGGTAGGAAGATAGGTTTGTAACCTCAAGGCTATTGCTTCGCTAAGTATCTTATACTCCGTGGAGAGCATCGAGAGAGGCCTATAGTTCGTTATGTCCAAGGTATCCCTGCCAGGTTTAGGTATAGAGATAACCAGAGCCTGCCTCGTCGATTCAGGTAAGTATCCCTCCTCAAGCGCCGTCCGGTATACTTTTTCCAGAACAGGCACCAGGGTGTCAAAGTAAATCGCATAAAACTTCACGGGGAGCCCGTCTATACCCGGTGTTTTATTGCGGTTAAGGCATTTAATGGCAGTCCGTATTTCACGCTGTGTGATGGGCCCTTCTAGTTCCCGCCGGGCGCCAGCCGTCAAAGCCGGGAATGGAAGGTCGCGGAGGAACTCGGAAACTTGGTCCGGATCCTCTCGGCCAGAGGGGGCGTACAACACTTTCAGATGGTCATGAAATGCTCTGTTGATCTCAAATTGTGTACGGACCAGGTCTCCGGACTGGGCACGTATTTGGGTTATCACCGGAGGGTCAGATTGGTCTCGTACTAAGCGGGCCAATAAAGCCCCTGATCTGTCCGCCTCTATATGCTGTCGGCGTAGATATTCCTTGTGGTCTATGACCCTCAACGTTTCCAACTTATCGGCATGGTCTATATTCCCTTTTTGCAACTCCCCTCTCTTTTCGGGATCCTCACTCGCTTCCCTTTCAAGTATCTTTAACCGATCCTCTATTTCGCAGAGCTTTCGGTGGATTTCCTGTCTGGCTCCCACCAGCTGGGCTATGGCCGCACCTGCACCATACCTTTCATGGCGTCCCACACCACCAGGTTGGAGGTGGCGGAGTCCCAATTTTCTATAAAACATTTACTCAGAGTATCAGATAAGGTCGCCCGGAAGGGGCCGTCCTCCAGAAGGAGCGGGATTAACCACCAGGTAGGAACCGGGGTCAGGACTCGGCCCTAGAGGAGACTGAACGACAGAGGTCTGTGATCTGAAAAGGTTTTGGCCAAGTACTCCGGGTTCCCCACCTTCGACACCAATGACCCGGAACACATGAATCTGTCAATCCTAGTGTGCAACGAGTGTAAGTGTGAATAATAAGAATATTCCTTTAGCTCCGGGTATAGGGCTCGCCATACATCTATTAGGCCCCAACCTTCCGCCCATGTCAGGAACACCTCTGTCAGTCTGGAGACTCCGGCCATTTGTAGGGGGGGGGGGGTGATCTGTCACGGTCCAAGTCCAGACCCAGGGGATTCCCGCCCAATCTGCGAGCGCCAGGCTTACCGAAGTTAAGAATGTATTTATTTAGGGTGCCCTTCACCAATATGAATCAGCCCTGCTCATCCACCATTCGCTTTAGCTCTTCAAACGGTGTACCATGTCTGACCCAAATAGTCACCCCTCTGGAAAAGGCAGAGTATGTTGTAGAGTAAATAGTACCTCTCCATTTTTTCCTCAACTTTAGAGCTTCTGACGCAGTGAGGTGGGATTCCTGAAGGAAAGCAACCTCCGTGTGGTGTCTAAGTAGGAAGGAATGTATCCGATGTCGTTTCTGTATTTCCCCAAGTCCCCGCACATTCCAGGTAGTAAACCTATACGATCCTACATTGTCAGCCATACGCATTCGTAGTCAAACTCAGGAGTGGCCGGAGGCCCTTGACATGATCCCTATTTACTAACCACCAGGAGACTACCCACCCCAATTCCCATTTTAAGAACAGAACAGATACGGCGCAGCAGGGCAACAGTACTGGGCCCAACATTAGAACAAGGAACAAAATATCCCGAACACCAGTGAATTCGCCTTTGGGGGGGTGGACTAGCACCAATCTAGTCATCTTGTCGTTCCTACTGGGTACTGCTGGCTCAACGGTACACTGTCCCTGGGGGCAAAACTACAAAAAGAAAATTTTTGACTCGCATTCGCTGTTTATAGACATCCCGGTAGGACACACCCACCGACTCAGTGAGGTTGTGCTCTCTCGAGAGGGGGGGGAGAACGGGGGGGCGCCCAAACAGGATGGGACGTTGCTTGAGCCAGGTAAAGAATCACAGGCTACACATCGTAAAACAGCAATAAATACATAATGCAAGTTACATGCACCCCCTTCAGTGTGCTAAAACATTGAGCCATAAATAAAGCTCTAAGTTTAAAGGATACGATACGTTTGTCATACAAGTAGTCCGCTCCCATCGGGGCCATCCTCTCTCTCAATTGTCCAGCAGGTCATCTGCCGCTCGAGGCGTGATGGTAGGGAACAGGATTACACTGTGGTCCGAATCTGAGTGGACAGTACTGTCTTCCGAGTCAATTGTAATCTTTCCGGAGTCTTCCCAGAATGTGCCCACCATCGCCAAGGCTTCCATTTGATCTTCTTTCTGTTGTTCCCGTGAAGGGCCGTGTCGTCTCGCCTCCCGTCTCGGCTCCGGGGACCCCGTCTCGTCCCGTATCTGGCTATCCCTCGGTTCGCTGGCGGCAGACTCCTGGGTGACCTCCTGGCTCCCATCAATGCCCATCACCTCCAACCCCTCTTCGACGTCCGATGGGCTCTCAAAGAAGTGTGTCTTCCTGCCATGGATGATCTTTAGACAAGCCGGGAAGAGGAGCGCGTACTTAAGCCCAGCTTTTTGTAACTTCCTCTTCACCTCCGTGTACGAGGAGCGCTGCTTCTGGACTGTGTTGTATAGTCCGGATTAAGGGAGATCCTTTGGTGGTCGTACTGGATGAGGGATTTCTCCCGTGCCTTCTGCAACAAAACATCCCTGTCCCGATAATTGAGTATCCGTACAATGAGACGGCGAGGGGGACGACCTGGTCTGGGCCGACCAGTCGGGATCCTGTGTGCCCTCTGTACGCAGAAATGCGGCGAGAGGCCTTCTGTTGTGATATGATCCCGGAACCACTGTTCCATAAAGTCTGCAGCGTGGGCCCCCTCACACCGTTCCGGAAGGCCTATAACGCGGATATTATTGCGGCGATTACGGCTTCCGTGTCCTCCACCCGATCCATTAGGGAGGTGACCTGCTGTTGGAGTTGCTGTATAGAGGTAGTATGGTCCGCTACCGTCGGTTTAAGGTCCGCTATAGCTAGACCCTAGTCCTTGACTTTATCTGTCAGTTTGCTGTGGTCTGCTGTGGACTTCTTCCTAAAACTCTACCTATCACAAGTTAAGTCATTTGTACAGGACACCACAGATTTTATAAATAAATTGATGACAATTGAATTCAATGTTGACACCCACTGGATGGTGACAATGGACATTACGTCCTTATACACACAGATCCCGCAAGAAGAGGGGATCTATGTGTTAGAAGCATTTCTAGAAGAAAGAGAAAGACCCCATCAAATACCGACTTCTTTTATTCTAAAGCTTGCAGAATTTGCACTCAAAAAGAATTATTTTAATTTCAATGGAGATTTTTTCTTTCAAACAGGCGGTGTGGCGATGGGATGCCCCTTCGCCCCAGAATTAGCGATCTTATTCATGTCGAAATACGAGGATACTTTTATCTATCGGGACAATCCATTCTCCTAATGGATCAACAACTGGTATCGTTATATAGACAATATTTTCTTCGTCTGGACAGGGACAGAGGATGACTTGAAGAAATTCCATGGTTGGATAAATAACAAAGTGCCAACAATTAAATTCAGTATGGAACATTCCCAGAAAAAGATGCAATTTCTAGATGTTGAGGTGTACCCTTCTGAAGGTGGATTAGTAACAACACTATACAAAAAAACAACGGACCGCAATAAAGCCCTTCATTTTAAAAGCAACCACTGTCGAAGCCTCAAAGATAACCTTCCTTATGGGCAATATTTAAGGATTCGAAGGAATTGCCAATATAAGGATGAGTATCTGAGACATGCGGAGAACCTTACGAATAATTTGTTACAGCGAGGTTACCCAAAAAAACTATTGAAAAAGTCCCTCAAAAGAGCGTGGTGGACACCACAGGAAAGCTTATTGGAAAGAAAACCACAAAAAGAAACTGAGAGAATGGTCTTTGTGTCCACGTTCTGTCCCAACTCAAATGCACTGAAAAAACTAGTAAAAAACAATGTTGTGTCTACCGCCCATTCAAGGACACCACAAATGTGGGGATTGTTCATGTTGTGATACAACAAAGGAAGGAAGTCTGTTTGAACACAAAAACATAAAATGGAAACATGACACATTCACGAATTGTAAATCTCGATTCGTCATATATGGAATATTATGTCCTTGTAACCAACTTTACATTGGGAAAACCAGTCAAGAGGTGCGAATCAGAATCCAACAGCACAAATCGAGAATTAAAAACAAGGTAGTATCAGCACCCCTTGTCAATCACTGGCTTGAAAGGAATCATAAAGAAACAGATTTGATCTGGACAGTTATTTCAAAAGTGGATAACGACGAAAGAGGGGGCGATCTAGAAGGAAAGCTCTGGAGAAGGGAGGCAATGCTTATTTTGAAATTTAATTCTGCAACAGAGGGACTTAACAAACTAACCGAACTGTTCAAATTAGGATAAAGAGATACTCGAGCAAAATCTAAACTTGAAGTTGCATGGGAGTCTGATCTTTCTCAGGAGTGGTCCGTTCTTCTTTGGGATAAGATTTGGACCAAACTTCATAAGACCTCTAGAGCTGCTAACACTACCCAAACTTTATATTTTATTTATAATAGAGTCTTGGTTACCCCTCTCTCCCCCTCACGCTTCTCTCCAGACACACCCTCTACCTGTTGGTCTTGCCCCTTTCCCTCAGCTGACCTCAAACACATGCTTTTTGATTGTCCACATATTTCCAAGTTCTGGAATTCCGTATGGGCCCAAATCCAAAAGATTTTCCATTTTCAGATCCCCTTCTCCCCAGTTCTTGTTTTTCTGGGTTCCATTTCTCCTGACCTTCCTCAGTCCTCTAACCATTACCATCTCTTTGATCTCTTAATAGCCGTTGCTTTCCACACGATTACATCTCACTGGAAACAAGCCTCAAACATGTCTTATCGTTCCTGGTGGAATGCAGTTTGTTACCATCACCGGTTAGATACCAATTTTGTTTCTCCAGTTTCACTGGCTGTTAAACGGGATCTTTTATGGCTTCCTTTGGTAACATATCTTTCCTCCACTGCCCCTGCATGCTCCTCCTTGGCTCCTGACGTTGTTGAAGTCCGTAAACCACCATGAATTTAATTTGTCTTTTGTTTACTTGTTTATTTCCATTATTATCACATAATGCATTTGTATCTTCTTTACCTTATTTGCTCATGTTATTTCATGCTCATTTTATCTGCCTTTTATGAATTTTTATTATAATAACTAATGTGATTTTCCTCCCTTTTTATGAGAATATTGAGATTTTATTGTAATATCCACTGTGCTTTTCCTTAATTTGTAATTATTACCATATCCTTCTTCCTGTTTCTTCTCCCTTCCCCTCCCCCTTTTCTCTCTTATTTTCAATAAAATCAAACTTAAAAAATAAATAAAAATAAAAATAAAAAAAAAGGATAAAGAGATACATATATGTGTCAACTCCCAACTCCTAGCCTGCAACATGAGGCATCCTCGGAATAGAAGGCTTCTGTAATGTGCCTACTGAGTTCGATCAATACCGCATGACGACACAACTGATAAACAGTAGTCTATACATGGAGACAGCATTAAGGGCAACCCAGTAAGTACAATGAAGGAGGTTAGAACTACAAAAACCATGATGCACCCCATGCGCAATGCAACACCTTTGACCAAATTTAAAACCAGGACTAAAAACCGCCATGATCAAGGCCTGATACAATGTAAGATTTCACTGCCCATTCGACGATTTTCAGCACGACAAATAGGGAAATAAAATATTTTTATTGGTCACATGTAACGAAATACACACTCATGAAGTGAGTTACATTTCAATGACTTTGGAACATCACCCTGATTAGAATGCAAAATAAAAGAAATATGCCGCCATATACTAAGGAAAGTAGAAAATACCGCCTGATCCGGACGATTTAAGGGACTACTCATGCCCGGGACTACATCACCCATGATCCTTGGGAAACCCGGAAGTCAATGCTACACTGAACGTGGCGTTCACACAGAGGGGAGAACGGATTCAACGCTCGGTGCCCGACCTGTTAAGGTAATAGCCGTTGCGCGATTAGATTAACTCTCTTGGAAAACGCTGTTTCCTCCAGACACTAACCATGCCCCGTCTGGCCATTTCCCACAGACGGGAGCACTGTCCCCGGACAGCAGAAGCAAGCAGCCGAGAATCAGGTACATCTAATGAATGGTGTTTGCAAATGTTGAGGCAGAGGGACACTAGCAACCCATACTCAATTAGCTCCTTTTTCCTTTGGTATAGTTACAGGCTGCACAAAGTATCAAGACCTAGACCCCTGCTTATCGCGCAAAAGTAAGTGGCACAATAACACAATGGTTTGAATGAACTGACAGTGGTGAGAAAAACTGACTTTGACGTGTGCATTGTCTTTTCTTTTCTTGACTCTCCCTCTTTGTTGCATCTGGTTGCCTTAGAATTGATTGTACTTCAGGGACACTGCCAATTCCCCATGCTCTGATTTACAAGAGGTAAGATAAGGAGGTGGATAGTGTTGAAGTGCCCAGCTTGTAGATATTAAGAAAGAATATCTCTTTAAAGCAAGGTTTTTTCCTCTTTTACAGACTATGGTCCTGATGAGAACTCCGTAAATAAACGCGAGTTCGAAACGCGTAGACTGTTAATAGCCATTGAAAAGATTGAACAAATCAAAGGATTATATAACAAATTCAAATCTCTCTTTAGAGACAACAGATTTTATATGGCTTTGCTGTGAACATTATAATTCCAGCTGTATTTTATCTGTAATGGTATGAGTGGAGTATGTTTGAAAGTTTGAATGATTTTGTTAGAAATATGTTTCTGAAATATTAATGTTTAGGTTTTGTACATAAGGTCTGAAAAATTGTAAAGTGTGTTAAATGAAAAATAATAATACGTGGAAAAAGAAATACTGAGCAAATTAAATAAACTATAAAGAAAATAAAAATAAAAAACATTTGGTTTGATTCCAATTTTTTAGATAAATAAGGTTGTTGTGTTTAATCGACTAGCACCAGCATTCTCTGTTGTTTATCAGTAGCTTGTGGCTAAGCTGTACTATTGGGAGCCCAGACCCAGTGGTGGTATTTTGGTAGTATTTGCAGGCAACAGCCTGTGTGTTTCTTGTCTCAGTTGAAGGAAGCTGAGTCAGAATTGGAATTAGTTTGTGAACTGTAGCAGTAACTAGGGTTCTGCGTCCGTGTGATAAGGCTCTTTGAGTGGACCTTTTGGTAAGAGTGAGTTGTGAATCTGTGATAGTATGTCTGAAAGTGAAACATTTGCTTATAGCGAGGAACATATAAAGAAACTACTTGCTGCACCTCCACTATTTACCTCTGCATCACTAAGCACCTCTGCTCAAAATCAAAACGAAATCGACAAATTAACACGATTAAAGAAAAAACAAATCCGAACTGACCTGCATGGTCACTTCTTACTTCAACACTTAAGAAGTGGAACAATCCCAGGTGGTTTACAGATTAAAAACGTGCCTGTAATTTTTACAGAAGACCCCCTATATAAAAAAGGTTACAGCTACATAGAGACAAAATGTAGCCGCGACCTAATGGTGCTCACCATTGAAACAGCCCAAAGACTGTCTAAAGATCAGCTGGAGGAAATTGAAGCATTAGAATCTGCAATTTCAACAAACCAACTAATATCGGATTCAAAAACTTTACTTGAAAAAGTCCAAAAAGATATTGGAGAGTTTATGGACTATACAATAAATCAAAAAACAACACAATTTGAAAAGGTCAAAAAGAATTTCAATTTAGAGTAAGTATATCCCTTCCTACAGCCGGATTTTTACACAAGACCAGAAGCAAGAAAGCATCTTCAGGAATATCAGGGAAGATCACAGAATAACTTTATAACATTCTCGGACACATCCTCTTCTGGCAGTAGCAGTGAGGGGGAGAACTCAACCCCGCGGAGAAATAACAATAGACGTGGAGGATTCCAACAGCAACATCAAGGAGCATCTTTTTTAGCCAGGGGCCAAACAAAATCTCGCGGCAAAACAAGATTCAATCAGCAACCATGGGAAATGTCCACAAGAAGACAGAACTACAAGAATTAGCTCTATCACCAATATTCAATTTATCTAATAGAATCCTTACAAATGACGAGGAGAAGGTATTGAAAAAAGGATTGACATTTGTTCCTACTAGACAAACAGATTTCGTAAAATTAAAAACTGAAGTGATCGAGTTCTGTCGAAAAGTACGACTAAAATCCTTTTTTTCAGAAATGATATATCAATTACCATCAGAAACTACTGGGCTAAGAAATAAATCTGTCGTCTGTCCTCCCAGTAGCAAGATGCCCAAAGAAATAATCACTTTCGAAAGAACGATTTTATCTGGAGTGACTGAAATGGAAACAAAAAGAAAATGGATCAAACACAATCTATCTAAAGTGGAATCAGAGGCACTATTGAATTTGAAAAAAGACACCTCAGTCATAATAAAACAGGCTGATAAAGGGGGCGCCCTTGTGATCTGGGACAAGGCCTTGTATATCCATGAGGTAGAAAGACAACTTAATGACAGGGCATGTTACCGGAAAATTAACAAGGACCCTACATCAGAATTAAAACAGGAATTACATAAAATCATCGATGAGGGTTTCGCATTGGGTTTCCTGGGCAAAAAAGAGATGGAGTACCTAAAAATCAAGCACCCGAGAATCCCAATTTTTTATGTCTTACCGAAGATACATAAAGAGGAAAAAACACCCCCGGGACGTCCGATTGTTTCAGGCTGTCAGTCATTATTAGAACCCATTTCTACGTTTGTGGACTTCTTCCTAAAACCCTTCCTATCACAAGTCAAGTCATTTGTACAGGACACCACAGATTTTATAAATAAATTGATGACAATTGAATTCAATGTTGACACCCACTGGATGGTGACAATGGACATTACGTCCTTATAAACACAGATCCCGCAAGAAGAGGGGATCTATGTGTTAGAAGCATTTCTAGAAGAAAGAGAAAGACCCCATCAAATACCGACTTTTATTCTAAAGCTTGCAGAATTTGCACTCAAAAAGAATTATTTTAATTTCAATTGAGATTTTTTCTTTCAAACAGGCGGTGTGGCGATGGGATGCCCCTTCGCCCCAGAATTAGCAATCTTATTCATGTCGAAATACGAGGATAATTTTATCTATCGGGACAATCCATTCTCCCAATGGATCAACAACTGGTATCGTTATATAGACAATATTTTCTTCGTCTGGACAGGGACAGAGGATGACTTGAAGAAATTCCATGGTTGGATAAATAACAAAGTGCCAACAATTAAATTCAGTATGGAACATTCCCAGAAAAAGATGCCATTTCTAGATGTGAGGTGTACTCTTCTGAAGGTGGATTAGTAACAACACTATACAAAAAAACAACGGACCGCAATAAAGCCCTTCATTTTAAAAGCAACCACCCTCGAAGCCTCAAAGATAACCTTCCTTATGGGCAATATTTAAGAATTCAAAGGAATTGCCAATATAAGGATGAGTATCTGAGACATGCGGAGAACCTTGCGAATAATTTGTTACAGCGAGGTTACCCAAAAAAACTATTGAAAAAGTCCCTCAAAAGAGCGTGGTGGACACCACGGGAAAGCGTATTGGAAAGAAAACCACAAAAAGAAACTGAGAGAATGGTCTTTGTGTCCACGTTCTGTCCCAACTCAAATGCACTGAAAAAACTAGTAAAAAAAACTGGCATCTACTGAGAAACTTGGATGAAGCATTTTACAAAGAGCCGTTATTTGCATTTAAAAAGAACGCCAGCATTGCCAACCAATTAGTAAGAGCGGGGTTGCCACAAAAAAGAAAAAATCCAGATCTAAGAACAATGTTGTGTCTACCGCCCATTCAAGGACACCACAAATGTGGGGATTGTTCATGTTGTGATACAACAAAGGAAGGAAGTCTGTTTGAACACAAAAACATAAAATGGAAACATGACACATTCACAAATTGTAAATCTCGATTCGTCATATATGGAATATTATGGCCTTGTAACCAACTTTACATTGGGAAAACCAGTCAAGAGGTGCGAATCAGAATCCAACAGCACAAATCGAGAATTAAAAACAAGGTAGTATCAGCACCCCTTGTCAATCACTGGCTTGAAAGGAATCATAGAGAAACAGATTTGATCTGGACAGTTATTTCAAAAGTGGATAACGACGAAAGAGGGGGCGATCTAGAAGGAAAGCTCTCGAGAAGGGAGGCAATGCTTATTTTGAAATTTAATTCTGCAACAGAGGGACTTAACGAACTAACCGAACTGTTCAAATTAGGATAAAGAGATACATATATGTGTCAACTTCCAACCCCTAGCCTGCAACATGAGGCATCCTCGGAATAGAAGGCTTCTGTAATGTGCCTACTGAGTTCGATCAATACCGCATGACGACACAACTGATAAACAATAGTCTATAAATGGAGACAGCATTTAGGGCAACCCAGTAAGTGCAATGAAGGAGGTTAGAACTACAAAAACCATGATGCACCCCATGCGCAATGCAACACCTTTGACCGAATTTAAAACCAGGACTAAAAACCGGCATGATCAAGGCCTGATACAATGTAAGATTTCACTGCCCATTCGACGATTTTCAGCACGACAAATAGGGAAATAAAATATTTTTATTGGTCACATGTAACGAAATACACACTCATGAAGTGAGTTACATTTCAATGACTTTGGAACATCACCCTGATTAGAATGCAAAATAAAAGAAATATGCCGCCATATACTAAGGAAAGTAGAAAATACCGCCTGATCCGGACGATTTAAGGGACTACTCATGCCCGGGACTACATCACCCATGATCCTTGGGAAACCCGGAAGTCAACGCTACACTGAACGCGGCGTTCACACAGAGGGGAGAACGGATTCAACGCTCGGTGCCCCGACCAGTTAAGGTAATTGCCGCTGCGCGATTAGATTAACTCTCTTTTGGAAAACGCTGTTTCCTCCAGACACTAACCATGCCCCGTCTGGCCATTTCCCACAGGCGGGAGCACTGTCCCCGGACAGCAGAAGCAAGCAGCCGAGAATCAGGTACATCTAATGAATGGTGTTTGCAAATGTTGAGGCAGAGGGACACTAGCAACCAATACTCAGTTAGCTCCTTTTTCCTTTGGTATAGTTACAGGCTGCACAAAGTATCAAGACCTAGACCCCTGCTTATCGCGCAAAAGTAAGTGGCACAATAACACAATGGTTTGAATGAACTGACAGTGGTGAGAAAAACTGACTTTGACGTGTGCATTGTCTTTTCTTTTCTTGACTCTCCCTCTTTGTTGCATCTGGTTGCCTTAGAATTGATTGTACTTCAGGGACACTGCCTATTCCCCATGCTCTGATTTACAAGAGGTAAGATAAGGAGGTGGATAGTGTTGAAGTGCCCAGTTTGTAGATATTAAGAAAGAATATCTCTTTAAAGCAAGGTTTTTTCCTCTTTTACAGACTATGGTCCTGATGAGAACTCCGTAAATAAACGCGAGTTCGAAACGCGTAGACTGTTAATAGCCATTGAAAAGATTGAACAAATCAAAGGATTATATAACAAATTCAAATCTCTCTTTAGAGACAACAGATGTTATATGGCTTTGCTGTGAACATTATAATTCCAGCTGTATTTTATCTGTAATGGTATGAGTGGAGTATGTTTGAAAGTTTGAATGATTTTGTTAGAAATATGTTTCTGAAATATTAATGTTTAGGTTTTGTAAATAAGGTCTGAAAAATTGTAAAGTGTGTTAAATGAAAAATAATAATACGTGGAAAAAGAAATACTGAGCAAATTAAATAAACTAAAAATAAAATAAAAATAAAAAACATTTGGTTTGATTCCAATGTTTTTGGATAAATAAGGTTGTTGTGTTTAATCGACTAGCACCACCATTCTCTGTTGTTTATCAGTAGCTTGTGGCTAAGCTGTGCTATTGGGAGCCCAGACCCAGTGGTGGTATTTTGGTGGTCTGCTTTCAACAAGGACAAGTTCGTAGCCAGGGTGCCCATCTGCTGTTCTAGCGCCACCCTAGAGTCTCGTATTTCTTTCAGGATTATGTCCAGTTTTTCCACCTGTTGCTCACCTCCATGGTGTTGCGCGGAGGTCTCCGAGAGGGCCCCCTCATCTCCAGCAGTCCGCACAGCACAAACGGTCGTGGGACCACCCAAACTCTCAGTCATTCTCGCTCCCTTGCGGACCATGATGACCTGCACTTGTGTTCCCCAAGTAGTTAGCTCTGTAGGGGTCCCCGGGGGAGGCCCTGTCCCAGTAATCAATCTTGCATGAGGGATCCGTCCCAGAAAACCCTCCACGGCGGTACTCCGGGCCTGTCGGGGTCAGTGGGTTCAGGCAGGAGACACAGCACATCTACAAATTAAGGTAGTTGGGGGCTCTTCTGCACAATCCCCGCCTCAGTCAGAATGCGTCCCTAACTGGGGAGTAAGCCGCCCCTCTCCGATGTCCTGCACTCCAGTCTGGAAAGGGGGTTCCCCCCGGGCCCCCCCACAATCAAAGACCCAGGCCTCTGTGCCTCACCGCAGCGTCGTTTGCTTCACTGAACTGGGCCTTGAGGTCTTCCGCGCTGTTAGTGCGCGGTCCTAGTTCCCGTCTGTGTATCGTGGGGCCAGCGGTGTCTCCATCTCTTGGGGCAGGCCCGAGCTGCGACTGTAGCAAAGAAAGGGGGGGGGAGGTCTCTTCCGTGGTTCCCCGCACCTGGCCGGGATCTCCCGCAGCTCCGTTGCGGATCTCCCAAAAACAGGGGGGGGCCTAATATCTCCGTGCCGCCCCCCTGCCCCAGTCCGCCAACCTCCTACCGCCGGTGGTGTCGCACAGTTCACCGGTCCCGCGGCGGTCTGCAGCAGTGTGACGTGCCGGTGCGCTCCTCCTCCTCGCCACGGCAAGCACGGGCTATATGTCCGCCCGTCTCCGCTCGGTGTCTATGGTTACGCCTCTCAAACGGGCGTCCGGGCATCCACGGTGGTGTCGCTGTGCCGCAGGGTCTCCAGACCGGGCACTTCCGGTGTCGCCCAGCTCGGGTGTTTCGGCCTCATCTACTACTGTGGCTCCCGGCTTCAGCCTAGCCACTCCACAGCAGGCCCACTCGAGCAGTGCCGGGTTACACGGAACCTCTTCCGTCCTGCAGCGGGTCACAAAGGCACAGCTGGGCTCCGCTAGTGTTCCCCCCTCCGTCGCCACGTCTCCGGGGGGCCCCAAGGTGCCGATGGTCAGGATAATGCCTCCGTCAGTCCCGGAGCTCTAGCAGCACCCGACTGCTATCATGGCCGGCTAGCCACGCCCCATGGGTATATAAACAGTTATACCCTATATCTCAAATAATGGGCAGCCATTTGAAAAATCCACCATATTGGATTAACGCGTCATCATAGAGTGGTAGACTTTTCACCATCGTTTTCTACGGAACATTTTCAATAAGAATCCACTCACAGAAATTATATTGCAATTAGTTCTAGGTTAGCCCATTTTTAGAACTAATTTGACTAGACTAAAACCTCCAATGGGTCGTACTCGGTTGGGCTGTTGGAGGAGTATGTCTGCGGCAGAGCTAGAGTAGGCTCTGTTGTTAGCTCACTTAAGATCTGCTCGCCTCTAAATCAGGTGGGTGGACCGACAGCTTGGTGGAGAGTGTACTCCCTTGAAGGTGCAACAAAGTACCCTCTCTGCCAAACTCTAAAAGAGGACCTTAGTGACCAGTTTACGAAAAGAGTGGTAGATCTGTACCTATAGAAGTAATCCTTGGATGGGCGCAGACTTACTACTTGTTGGAATCCACAAAGATTGGTAGTAGTCTTGAGAAGCTGCACCAGTTTAAGGTTTCCAGGCATACAACTGGCAACCAAACATAAAAAAACTATGGGCTGTTGTTGTGTAGTTTCCACCATTCAGTATGAACTGTGCGTTTGCAGATGACATAAACTGAGTCTATGCACCCCCATAAGATATGTTTTCCCCTGGACCAGCTAGCTCGCACTGCCACTGTTAGCCCCCTTTAACCTGAACATGGAGCGAACAGTTGTGGCAACCACTGAGATTGACAGCTCTGTTCCCTCAGAAACCGTGGTGACAGACTTCAAACCTTTGCTCAGTCACTCATGCTTTGCTCAGTCACTCATACTCAAAGGGGCGTTTTCAATACTTATTGAACCAGAGTGATTCTTATAAAGAATATATGGGCTGCGATGATTAATAGACAGAAGCAGATAAAAGTTATGAGTGTCAACTCAGAGAATAAAACAAAGAGCTCCACCATCTCTTTATCATTGCTTGTGGCCTTGGGTACTTTTAGGATGCTTTGTGCTTCCTGACCCCCACTATCAGCTGCAATACATTATCCCACGCAGTAGGATTGCTGGGAGAGCTTTGAGCGCATTTGTGAGGACAGTGGGGTAAATGAATGACTCTGCACACCCAGGCGCGCAACACTCATAGGGCTGAATGCCCCGCCCTCCCGTCACATGTCTCAGCCCGGGCAGCTGCAGCTTGAGCTGCTGTGGGCTTGGCTGGTCAGTGTCTGGAGTCTTATCTCTGGCATGCCCGAGTTTTTCACAGGTCTTTAAAAACCATTTGCATATTTACATACCTTTGTTAACTGGTTACCAAGGCTTGCTTTTTTTTATGATTTCCAGTATGCCCTGGGCCCCCACTCTCGTCCTATTCCTTACATTCCCATTTTACATTTACTGCTGGAGTTTGAGAATGCATTTCATGAAAATAAATATAAAGTAGGGTTGCCAAAAGAAAAATGCCAGCCATGTGTTGTTTAAAGAGCTTGCAAAGACCTCGACTTGACACTAAATAGGGTTATAAATAAAAAGTATGTATTCATTTGTAATGTGACTTTTCTCTCTTTGTTTGTTTTAAAAAAAAAAAACTTTATTTAGCATTTTTTAGTAACAACAGCATTGCATTGAGTATATATTATTAACAGCACCAGTATTATGCATAACGATTCCGAACACATTCCATACATTTTCTAACAAGCACATCAAGGAGATCTACCATGTACGCTTTTCTTAGTGGCCCATGTCAAGCGTCTGACCATTTGCCCACCCCCCGTACCCCACCATCCCCCCTCTCCCATGCCTTGCCTATCGCTGTTACCTATGTGTAATCATCATGAAATGTGTAGGAGCCACGGGAGAAAACGTCACCACACCATTCTATCCTATCCCTGTTGGAATTATACCCTGCTCTTGTTGGGTGGGGGGAGTCTCGCTTCTGTGCCGCCAGGAAGGCCCGGAAGGGGCCCCAGATATCTTTGGGCCTAGATGTAGGTGGGATTGTGTTGGCATATAGTTCGCTTTTCATGGAGCAGGAAGCCAAGCTATAGTGCCAGTCCTTTTCTGTGGGTGCACGTTTACTGATCCAACGTATCGCAACTTCTCTTTTGGACAATAATAAACAAATAGCAACAAATCTACGAATTTCCTGTGGAAGCTGCACAACATAACCCAGCAAGGCAATCTCCAGCAGGTGTTCCATCGATATCCCTATCATATTACTAATTGTTTTGTGCATACCTATCCAGAAATTGTGAATGTTGGGGCATGTCCAGGCCAGGTGAGAAAAATCTGCATACTGGGAGTTGCATCGCCGACAGCAATTCGACCTGGTGGGGTCTATTCTGTGCATTTTGGCTGGGGTGATATACATCCTGCGCAGGAATTTAAAATGAATCAGTTTATGTCGGCTATTAAGGGAAACAGATTTCGTAACTGCACAACAAGCCAGCCACTCCTCAACCGTTATCAGGTTCCCCAGGTCTGCCTCCCAAACCCACGTATCGTGTCATCTTGAACCAGAAGGATGTCGGCACACACTCTGTAGAGCTGGGACATGAGATGGACTCCCCTGTTGCTGTTAATCACTATAGTGAGCGGGGGTAACGATGCAGGCTCTAGTGGATACTCCGGGAACTTGGCCCTCAAGGCGGAACGTAATTTCATCAGGATAAATCTGTCCATGAAGGTGGTGTCATGAAACAGGGCCTCGTCGTCTGGGTCGAAAATGTGGCCACCAGGATAAAAGTCCCCCATTCTTAAGGATGTTAAATTTAGTACAAGTCTTCTGAACTAGCTTTTCGCCCGTAATGGGTAACCATCTGGGGTTAGGGAGCGGTAGGGTGGAGGAGTACAATGATGAAGCGTTCAATATGCGTCCTAGTTTGGTCCAGGCCCAGCTAGTCATTGAGACCGGCTGAATATGCATGGCGTCCCTCGGGATACCCAAAGGCAGGACTGTGGCTAAAGTGTTCGGAAGCACAAAGTCTGATTCGGGACGCAGGAATGGTATCCTAGTATCTGGGTGGTACCGAGCTTGTGCAAAGCTGCTTTGTGCTGCCAGATAATATATTTGAAGATCAGGGACCCCAAACCCTCCTCTAATGCAGGGAAGTGTTATGACTTGCCAGCGCACTCTGGGTTTTCTATTACCTCAGATCAATTTGATTAAGTGTGAGCGAAGAGTGTCAAAGAGATATAAAAACTTCGGAAGCACATTCATTTTTATGAGGGCTACCCATCCGGCCATGGAGAGTGGGAGTTTCAGCCATGTATCTATTTGTGATTCCAATTTGGAGATCAGCACCCCATAGTTACGGCGGATGATCTGATCCGTCTCAAGGTGGATGTGAACCCCCCAGATATCTTACTGAGTATGATCCCCACTCCACTGGAAATTCAGTGTCCCATTTTGAGGTGCTAGCTGTGAGGGGGAAAATCACCGACTTATGCCAGTTTATACCCAGTCCGGAAAAAGTACCGAATCGGAGTATTTCCCGAATAAGGGGTATCCAAATTTAGTCGGGGTTCTCGAACGTATAATATTGTGTCATCTGCATATAGTGAAACTACCAATGGCCCAGTGGAAAATTGTAATCCTCTATGCAGATACTTCTCCTGAAAATGCCTAATTAAGGGGTTCATTGCCAAAAAAAAGAGCAAGTGGGACAAGGGACAGCCCTGCCTTGTGCCGCGTGATAAGGCAAAAGGGGCTGATTGAGTGCCATTTAACCGGAGTTTGGCAGTGGGTTGGGTGTACAGTAGGGCCGTTGTGGCAATGAAACCAGCAGGCATCCTCATACATTGCATAATGGACAAGAAAAAGGGCCACTCTAACGAGTCAAAGGCCTTCTCCGTGTCCAGTAATATCACTACAGCGGGGATTTCCGGGTCTATCCTGTGCAGGGTGTTAAATAATGTACGGAGATTGAGGGCTGTGGAGCGATGCGGCACAAAACCGTACTGTGCTGGGGAGATTATAGATTCCATCAGCAAAGAGAGACGAAAAGAGAGAGCCTTAGCAAGTATCTTAGAGTTGAGGTTTAAAAGGGACAAAGGTCTATAGGAGCCGCACAATTGAGGGTATTTTCCGGGCTTGGGGAGCAAAATAATAACCGCTTCACGGAGAGTGGAAGGTAATACCTGCCTCTCTAGTGCTTTGGCATATACCCCTAACAACCGGGGGATCAGAAGGTCTTTGTAGGCCTTGTAGAATTCACCCGTGAATCTGTCTAGGCCAGGGGCTGTGGAGGAGTTGAGAGCAGTGATGGCTTCATCTATTCTGTCTTCAGGTATTGGAATCGCCAAAAAGTCCTGCATAAAGCGCTCTAAATATACTAGCGCAATTTCAGATAAATAAGTCTCCTGGTCTGTCTGGTCATGACCTAGTCTCGTGGTGTATAAAGTTTTAAAATAAGACAGGAATTCACCCTGGATGTCAAGTGGGTCGGTAAGTGGCTGCCCCGTCGCTGTTTGGAACTCTGCGATGTACATTTTTGTGTATGGGGGCCTAATCATCTGGGCGAACACCCTCCAAATGGCGGTCTTCCTCCCCGTATACCTTAGCGTTATGGTATTTCCCCATGAAGAGGATTTCCCTCTCAGCTGCGTCTCTGTAGTCTATGAGTAAAGCTGCTCACTTGCTGTCAGCATCCGGATCCAATGACGGCGCCTGCCTGGCGTCCAGCGCGCCAAGTTCTGGTTCCAAGCGGGCAAGGGTACCACGCAAATCCCTCAGCACCCCCGCGCGCCTGGATATGCACACACCTCTCATGTACGCCTTAAAGCCCTCCCAAAGTACTGCCTCGGTATCCACCGACCCTGTATTTAAAGTGAAATATTCCTCAATTGCCTCCTGGATTTCCTGTCTAAACAGCTCATCCTCTAATGCGCGATTGGGAAAACGCCATGGTCTCTCGAAGCCCTCGGGGCGGGGGACCCTCAATGATAATAAAACTGGGGAGTGATCAGAGTAGGTCCTGGGGAGAGTACGAATTCCTTGGAACCAATCGTGAGCCAGTAATCAATCCTTGTCCATGTGTTATGTGGGCTGGTGTAATGTGTGTAGGTGGTGTTGCCAGGATCCATTGAGCGGCCCAGGTCTAGCAGTGAAGAACAAGTTACTTACCTTCAGTAACGCTTTTTCTGGTGGATACAGTATCTGCCTGTGGATTCCTCACCTTGTGAATATCCCCCTGCGTCAGCAACATTTGGAAATTCTTTTTGTAGCTTCGCGCCGACGTGGACGACGTCACAGAAGCACGGTATCGCGCGCGGCTCCGCTGACGTCACCGGCTCATATTAGGCCCACGTCGGCGTGATGACATCAGTTCCGCCCTTTTTTCTGTGCCTTCGAGGCACACGGACGGATCAACAACAGTAGATATACACACAATGTACACAGTACCAAATAATCAAAATAACACACACAGTGTGTAGTCAATGTAGGAAAGCAATTATAATAAAACATTTCCTTTGACAATAAAATATATACATTACACTAAATCCGGTATAGAAGAGTGGACAGCGGGGAGGCGGGTGGCCGGGGTGGGTCAGTGAGGAATCCACAGGCAGATACTGTATGCACCAGATAAAGCGTTACCGAAGGTAAGTAACTTGTTCTTCTGATGGATACATCTGCCAGTGGATACCTCACTTGTGAATAGAGTCCCACAGCAGTTCCCACTTCCGGAGGAGGGTGTCCACTCTCCTATACCAGAAAATCCTTGAGGACAGAATGCGCAAAGTAGCCGTCTCTCCTCACTTCGGAATCTAAGCAGTAATGCTTCGCAAAAGTGTGGAGGGAAGCCCAAGTCGCAGCTCTACAAATGTCCTCTACAGGTACAGGCTTGGTAGTTCGGACTGGACTGTTCCCATGAGGCACAGGGTCAGAGCTGATTTGCATATAGCCAGTGTCTAACTCAAGGTGGTGTGGAGTGCAAAAAACGATGGATTTAGGCCCAGATCCTTGTATTGGGGTGAATGTATGATATTGTTCTACATTCTGTCCATCCACTGTGTTTTTTGCAATTTCACCCCGTGTGGGCTGGGGATGCTCAGACGTGAGTCCCAGGCTCTCCACACCACTGGAGTCAAGCTATCCAGGCTGATGAAGGCTGATAGCCAGAAACCGGTCCTTGGATGCTTGATTTCGGTCTGGGAAAGACATGGCTTGGTAGTTCGGACTGGACTGTTCCCATGAGGCACAGGGTCAGAGATGATTTGCATATAGCCAGTGTCTAACTCAGGGTGGTGTGGAGTGCAAAAAAACGATGGATTTAGGCCCAGATCCTTGTACTGGGGTGAATGTATGATATTGTTCTACATTCTGTCCATCAACTGTGTTTTTTGCAATTTCACCCCGTGTGGGCTGGGGATGCTCAGACGTGGGTCCCAGGCTCTCCACACCACTGGAGTCAAGCTATCCAGGCTGATGAAGGCTGATAGCCAGAAGCCGGTCCTTGGATGCTTGATTCCGGTCTGGGAAAGACATGGCTTGGTAGTTCGGACTGGACTGTTCCCATGAGGCACAGGGTCAGAGCTGATTTCCATATAGCCAGTGTCTAACCCAGGGTGGTGTGGAGTGCCAAAAAACGATGGATTTAGGCCCAGATCCTTGTACTGGGGTGAATGTATGATATTGTTCTACATTCTGTCCATCAACTGTGTTTTTTGCAATTTCTCCCTGTGTGGGCTGGGGATGCTCAGACGTGAGTCCCAGGCTCTCCACACCACTGGAGTCAAGCTATCCAGGCTGATGAAGGCTGATAGCCAGAAACCGGTCCTTGGATGCTCGATTCCGGTCTGGGAAAGACATGGCTTGGTAGTTCGGACTGGACTGTTCCCATGAGGCACAGGGTCAGAGCTGATTTGCATATAGCCAGTGTCTAACTCAGGGTGGTGTGGAGTGCAAAAAAAACGATGGATTTAGGCCCAGATCCTTGTACTGGGGTGAATGTATGATATTGTTCTACATTCTGTCCATCAACTGTGTTTTTTGCAATTTCACCCCGTGTGGGCTGGGGATGCTCAGACGTGAGTCCCAGGCTCTCCACACCACTGGAGTCAAGCTATCCAGTCAAGCTATCCAGGCTGATGAAGGCTGATAGCCAGAAACCGGTCCTTGGATGCTCGATTCCGGTCTGGGAAAGACATGGCTTGGTAGTTCGGACTGGACTGTTCCCATGAGGCACAGGGTCAGAGCTGATTTGCATATAGCCAGTGTCTAACTCAGGGTGGTGTGGAGTGCAAAAAAAACGATGGATTTAGGCCCAGATCCTTGTACTGGGGTGAATGTATGATATTGTTCTACATTCTGTCCATCAACTGTGTTTTTTGCAATTTCACCCCGTGTGGGCTGGGGATGCTCAGACGTGAGTCCCAGGCTCTCCACACCACTGGAGTCAAGCTATCCAGGCTGATGAAGGCTGATAGCCAGAAACCGGTCCTTGGATGCTTGATTCCGGTCTGGGAAAGACATGGCTTGGTAGTTCGGACTGGACTGTTCCCATGAGGCACAGGGTCAGAGCTGATTTGCATATAGCCAGTGTCTAACTCAGGGTGGTGTGGAGTGCAAAAAAATGATGGATTTAGGCCCAGATCCTTGTACTGGGGTGAATCTATGATATTGTTCTACATTCTGTCCATCAACTGTGTTTTTTGCAATTTCACCCTGTGTGGGCTGGGGATGCTCAGACGTGAGTCCCAGGCTCTCCACACCACTGGAGTCAAGCTATCCAGGCTGATGAAGGCTGATAGCCAGAAACCGGTCCTTGGATGCTTGATTCCGGTCTTGGAAAGACATGGCTTGGTAGTTCGGACTGGACTGTTCCCATGAGGCACAGGGTCAGAGCTGATTTGCATATAGCCAGTGTCTAACTCAGGGTGGTGTGGAGTGCAAAAAACGATGGATTTAGGCCCAGATCCTTGTACTGGGGTGAATGTATGATATTGTTCTACATTCTGTCCATCAACTGTTTTTTGCAATTTCACCCCGTGTGGGCTGGGGATGCTCAGACGTGAGTCCCAGGCTCTCCACACCACTGGAGTCAAGCTATCCAGGCTGATGAAGGCTGATAGCCAGAAACTGGTCCTTGGATGCTTGATTCCGGTCTGGGAAAGACATGGCTTGGTAGTTCGGACTGGACTGTTCCCATGAGGCACAGGGTCAGAGCTGATTTGCATATAGCCAGTGTCTAACTCAGGGTGGTGTGGAGTGCAAAAAAACGATGGATTTAGGCCCAGATCCTTGTACTGGGGTGAATGTATGATATTGTTCTACATTCTGTCCATCAACTGTGTTTTTTGCAATTTCACCCCGTGTGGGCTGGGGATGCTCAGACGTGAGTCCCAGGCTCTCCACACCACTGGAGTCAAGCTATCCAGGCTGATAGCCAGAAACCGGTCCTTGGATGCTTGATTCCGGTCTGGGAAAGACATGGCTTGGTAGTTCGGACTGGACTGTTCCCATGAGGTACAGGGTCAGAGCTGATTTGCATATAGCCAGTGTCTAACTCAGGGTGGTGTGGAGTGCAAAAAAACGATGGATTTAGGCCCAGATCCTTGTACTGGGGTGAATGTATGATATTGTTCTACATTCTGTCCATCAACTGTGTTTTTTGCGTATCCACCAGATAAAGCGTTACCAAAGGTAAGTAACTTGTTCTTCTGATGGATACATCTGCCAGTGGATTCCTCACTTGTGAATAGAGTCCCACAGCAGTTCCCACTCCCGGAGGAGGGTGTCCACTCTCCTATACCAGAAAATCCTGGAGGACAGAATGCGCAAAGTAGCCGTCTCTCCTCACTTCAGAATCTAAGCAGTAATGCTTCGCAAAAGTGTGGAGGGAAGCCCAAGTCGCAGCTCTACAAATGTCCTCTACAGGTACACCCTAGACAAAGCGGATGTAGCAGACCTTGCTCTAATGGAATGAGCTCTTAAACCTTCAGGAGGTTCCTTACCCGCCAGAGAGTAGCATATCTTGATACACAAGACAATCCATCTCGACAGCGTGCGCTTGTCACCGCCTTGCCTCTTCTGGCTCCAATGAAACCCACAAAGAGCTGGTCATCCACTCTGAACTCTCTGGTTCTGTCCAGGTAGAAGCTCACCGCCATCTTTGGGTCCAGGCGGGGAAGTCTCTCCTCCTCCTTGGAAGGGTGAGGGGGAGGATAGAAGGTAGGGAGGGTAATGGACTGCCCTAGATGGAAGAGAGTTACCACCTTAGGCAGAAAAGCAGCCCTGGTCCTGAGTACTATTCGTTCAGCATGAATGGTCAAGAATGGGGGATTTGAACTAAGAGCTTGAAGCTCACTTACCCTCCTTGCTGAGGTAATTGCAATCAGGAAGACCGTTTTAAAAGACAACAGTCTCAAGGGACACTTGTGCAAAGGTTCAAAAGGTGAACCCATCAAGAAAGTGAGCACAAGATTCAAGTCCCATTGAGGAACAATAAAGGGAGTAGGAGGAAATTTATTTGTAAGGCCCTTTAGAAACCTTAAAACAATAGGAGATTTAAATAAGGACGGCTGATCCGGCAGACAGAGAAATGAAGACAAGGCTGAAAGATAACCTTTGACCGTAGCCACAGCAAACCCTTGCTGAGCCAAAGAAAGAGCAAACTGAAGAATGTCAGACAATCGAGCCTTCAAAGGTAAATGGACTTCTCCCCACACCAAGAGACAAATTTAGAAAATCTATAAGAGTAGACAGACTTGGTGGAATCACGCCTGGCCGATAAAATGACATCCACCACCTCATGTGGGAGAGAAAAAGAATTGAGGTTGCCCCGTTCAATCTCCAGGCATGAAGGTGTAAGGTCTGGAGGTGGGGGTGTAGAACCTGCCCCTCCATCTGAGAGAGGAGATCTGCCCTGAGAGGGAGACGGAGCGGCGGGCACGAGGAGAGGTGGAGAAGATCTGTGTACCTCACCCTTCTTGGCCAATCCGGGGCGATCAAAATAACTTGGGCCCGGTCTTGGCGAATCTTCCTCAGAACCCGAGGAATCAAGGGTATGGGAGGAAACGCATAAAGGAGTCTTGAGTCCCAACTCAACTGAAACGTGTCCCCCAAAGCTCCCTGCATCGGATACTGGAGACTGCAGAATAACGGGCAGTGAGCATTCATGAGAGTGGCGAACAGGTCCACCCGAGGAGTTCCCCATGTCCGAAAAACGTGAAGAACCACCTCCGGATGAAGCCTCCACTCGTGGTCGGCCGAGAACTGCCGACTGAGACTGTCTGCACATATGTTCAGAACTCC
Source organism: Lissotriton helveticus (assembly GCF_964261635.1). Lineage (NCBI taxonomy): Eukaryota > Metazoa > Chordata > Amphibia > Caudata > Salamandridae > Lissotriton > Lissotriton helveticus. Next base: position 689,916,390 of record NC_136070.1, on the reverse strand, counting down.
AGCCAGATGATTTGCCATCAGACAAATCTGATGGTCCTGAACCCAGGACCAGAGACGCAGAGCCTCTCTGCAGAGACACTGCGACCCCACTCCTCCCTGCTTGTTGACATACCACATCGCGGTAGTGCTGTCAGTCAGGACTTGAACCGACTGACCTCGAAGGAAAGGGAGGAAGGTCTTGAGCGCCAGACGTATCGCCCGCACCTCTAAAAGGTTGATGTGAAGTAACCTTTCCTCTGGAGACCAAAGACCCTTGATCTCCAGATCTCCCAGATGAGCACCCCACCCTAGAGTGGAGGCATCCGTTATCACTGAGGCCACCGAAGGAGGAAGATGGAAGGGCTTTCCTTGAGTCAAATTGCCCTCCACGCTCCACCAAGCAGCTTCTCTGGAGATCCTCACTGACTCCCTGAGATCTCCGTTGTGCTGATACCACTGCCTGCGGAGGCACCACTGGAGTGCCCTCATGTGCGAGCGTGCATGATTGACCAACAGAATGCAGGAAGCCATCAGACCGAGCAGTTGGAGGACCTTCAGGACTGGAACGACCGCTCCATTGTAAAATAAAGGAATCATTTCCTGTATGTCGCGAATCCTTTGAGGAGGAGGAAATGCCCGAGTCACAGTTGTATCCAGTACAACACCTATAAACAGGTTGCGCTGGGAGGGCACCAGGTGAGATTTGGGTACATTTATCGAAAAACCCAATCTGAACAACAACTGAGTTGTGACTTGCAGACGATGGAGCCCCTTCTCTGGCGACTCTGCTTTGATCAGCCAGTCGTCCAGATAAGGGAAAACTGGTATCCCTGATCTTCTGAGATGTGCCGCCACCACAGCCATCACCTTGGTGAAGACTCGAGGCGCAGTAGTAAGACCAAAAGGAAGGACCGCAAACTGGTAATGCTGCGAACCCACCGTAAAACGGAGATACTTTCTGTGCGACTTCAGGATGGGGATGTGGAAATATGCATCCTGCAAGTCGATCGACACCATCCAGTCTTCTTCCAGCAGCGCTTGAAGAACCTGCGCAAGTGTGAGCATCTTTAACTTCTCCTGCTTCAGAAAGAGGTTCAAGACCCTGAGATCCAGGATTGGACGAAGTCTGCCATCCTTCTTGGGGATCAGAAAATACCGAGAGTAACATCCCTGTCCCCTTTCCTGCTCGGAACCACCTCTATAGCACCTTTTCTCAGTAACGCCAGGACTTCTTCCTGCAGGAGTATGTATGTATATGTATGTATAAAATATTTTATTACGCGCTCTGCTACTACAGAGTATCCTGGCGCGATATGTGAGCTAGAACAGAGCCTGACCAGAGGGAGAGGAAGAGCAACTAAATACTGAGTTTAAAAAGGTGGGTTTTTAACCCTTTCTTAAATTCTGTCAGTGTCGCTGACGCTCGCAGAAAGAGCGGCAGGGTGTTCCAAGATCGGGCTGTTTGGACAGAAATGGACTGACCACCCAATCTCACATATCTGAATTTCGGCATGTCCATCAGAAGGAGATTAGCTGATCGAAGTGCACGGCGAGGGGTATAGAAAATGAACCTTTTGTGCAAATATTGTGGTCCCTGTTGGTGCAGGGCACGAAAGGCCAGGACCAAAGATTTGAACACAATACGATGGGCCACTGGAAGCCAGTGGAGTTTTCGGAGATGGACAGATGCGCTAGTTCTTCTTGGAAGATGGAAAAGAAGTCGAACCGCCGCATTCTGAATAATCTGCATTCGGTTGATGAGATATTTAGGGAGACCGCTAAAGAGAGCATTGGCATAATCCAGCCTTGAAAGGATCAGAGCACGCAGGACCGTCTCTTTTGCTTCCCTGTGGAGCAGTGGAAGGAACCTTTTTAGTGACTTGAGGGTCAAGAAACAGGTCGCTGTTAGTTTTTTTAAGTGTGCTTCAAACTTAAGATCCTGTCCGAACCAGACCCCCAAGTTTTTTGCCAGGCCTCCAAGAGAGCTGGGACAGGCAAAATCGGACGGCCAAATAAGATCTTTAAAATTGGCCGGAAAGTTGCCATAGAACAGCAACTCAGTCTTGTCCTCGTTGCATTTAAGTTGGGCTAAAAGGAGCCACCGGAAGACGTTGGATAGACAGGAGCCGACGACACTGGCATCTAAACTATTCTTAGGCCAGGTAAACAACAGCTGTGTGTCGTCGGCATAGGCCATTATTTTGGCCCCCCACTGCTCAGCCAGATGGATCAACGGGGTCATATAAACGTTAAACAACAGGGGGCTTAACGTCGACCCCTGTACTGAGCTTCTTGGGAGACGAGGCGTAGGGAGGCATCCAAACTTGCTGCGTCCGTTCCGACAAAAACGAGGACAGCCAGGCCAGAACCGCGCCTGACAGTCCAACCTCAGCCAGCCGGTTCAGCAGCAAAGCATGGGGTACCGTATCGAAGGCGGCAGATAGGTCCAGCAGAACCAGGACCGCTCTGCCGCCTCCGTCCAGACACTCCCTGATGGCCTCCGAGACTTTCACCAGAGCCGTCTCGGTGCTGAAAGCCGCCCTGAAGCCCGATTGAGCCGGGTGCAGGGCCTGAGAGGACTCAATAAAATTATTCAGCTGCCTAAAGACCACCTTTTCACAGACCTTCGCCAGTGCCGGGAGCAACGATATCGGACGATAGCTGGACGTGGCTAGAGGGTCCAGGCCGGACTTCTTAAGGAGGGGAAGCAATTTCGCCTGTTTCCAGCAAAGGGGCACAGAGGCAGAGGCCAGAGACAGATTGACCACATGAGTGGCCTCCTGGTAGACCAAGCTCGCAGCTCCCCCCAGAACCCTGGCGGGGCACGGGTCAGAGGGTGAGCCCGACTTTAGTGACTCCAAGATGGCCAGCACGTCCGCTTGCGTAGCTGGCTCAAAAGTGGACAATTGACTAGTAGATTGCTTCACCCCAGAACTGGCGAAGGGTAGCGCGGGCTGAAGAAGACCGCAGGAATTCCGGAGCTCCTCTTGGATTTTGATGATTTTGTTATCAAAAAAACAGGACAGTTCTTCGCACCAGAGATCAGAAGCCGGAAGAACTGGGGAGGCAGCACAGGGAGAGAGAAAACTCTGAACAATGGCAAAGACTTCTCTGCCATTGTTGTCCGCCTTCTCTATCCTATCAGAGAAGTACCTACTTTTGGCAGCTTTAATTTCTGCGTAGTAAACCTTCTGCGCCCTCCGCAGATCGATCTTCAGATCAGGGCGGAACTCACGGCGCCAGGCTCGCTCCAGTTTTTTACAGCCGGCTTTAAGTTCCCTGAGAGCGTGGGAGAACCAGGGTTTAGAGGGTGATGACCTAACCCGTTTGCAGCCCCCTTTATTGGTGGGCCCAGCGGCACTATGTTTAACCCAAGCGTTTAATAAATCCACTGCAGACTCTAGGTTAGACGGCAACGTTGGTCGATTAGCCAAAAGTGAATCTGAAAAGGTGGTTACATTTATTCTCTGGGCGTGAGCTTGAGGGGCAGGCAAATCCTTCAGCACTTTAGGACCCAAGGGCCAGGTGAACCGAAGTAAGGCATGGTCGGACCAGGTAACCCTCATAGGGGGTGACATAGTGATCTCGAAGTTAGAGCAGACCAAATCTAACCAGTGACCAGCCTTATGAGTGGGGAAGTTCACCCATTGTGTTAGGTTCGCCACCGCAAGGACATCAGCCAAACCCCTTGATTCGGGCAGGTCCCCAATGTCCATATGGATGTTAAAGTCACCCAGCAGGAGATAGCGAGAAAAATTAAGGGCACGAGGCACAATAACCTCCTCGATATTGCCCATAAAACTGCCGGCATAGACGGGGGGGCGGTAGAGTAGGGTACCTCCCAGAGTGAAGTGGGGGGAAAGGACCACAACAAAGTGTAGCATTTCAGAGTCGCCAAGTATATCTGGCGGTTCATTCACCACTACCCAATGGTCACGATAGATAACCGCCACACCGCCGCCCCTGCCAGATGGTCTGTCCATCCTCGTGATCCTAAATCCACGTGGAATGGCAAGTTCGATCACCGGTATACAAGATTCGGTGAGCCAAGTTTCAGTAATGAAGAGGAGATCAAACTCCTGACCATCGAGCAGCTCAAAAATATCGGCCGCGTGGCTGACCATAGATCTTGCATTAATCAGTCCGGCTTTAATATTGTCTACATTGGTCCTGGATATAATGGCAGGGGACGGTTGGTGTATAAAACGGAACCCACAGGCCGGACAACAATGTAGCGTGGTCTCCAGCACCTCCCAGTGTTTAGTGGCATCGCAGCTGAAAGTATTGAGGGCAAAAAGTTCCTCAGAAGTATACTTCAGAGAGCCAGCATGAACACATCGGGGAAGATAGGGAGGTGGCAGGGCCCTGGGCCCGTCCGGGACACGTACGGGCACAGACGGGCCCTCCTTTGGCGCTCCTTCGGCGCGCAGACGGCGCGCCCGCAGCGCGCGACCGCTGCGCGCTCGACGCATTGACGCGTGAAATAGGCACTTCCGGGAACCGCTGGGGCCGAGCGCTGAGGGCGGGAGTGACCTGAAATGTGCAAACACGCAATATTCAAAAGTGCACAGTGGAGAGCACCATTACACTAAGGTAGGCAGAATTAATAAAGTTTCACGCTAAGCGCCAGAGCAGCAATTAGAGATAAAAGCAAATTAAAATGCGCGTGATTGAAGGGTCATTAAAAAATACAAAGCGAGTCAAAGGCTCAGTCGTAGTCACATAGCCAGGGTAGTAGCAGGTGGTCCTCTGAGCAAAACCCTTGGCAAGGAGGGTAATTCGGAGGGAACTCCCGAAAGGGAAAAGCATACCCATTCTCCACGAGATGGAGAACCCAAAGGTCCGATGTGACCGATTCCCAATCTCGTAGCAAATAGGTAAGCCGACCCCTACAGGACCCGCATGATCCAGAATGGCGGATCTAGGGCTGCTTTGCTGATGTTGGAGGGGGGTGGGGAGAGGAAGAGGAGGAGGAGGAGGAAGCTTGACGTCCTCGAGGACGAGCTCTTTGTTTGCCCCTGTATGACTTATACAGCGGATTTTGCTGTTGTTGCTACTGTTGCGAAGGCTTGTAGGGACGAAAGGAGGACCTCCCAAATCCCCTATACCTTTTGCCCTCAGTTCCTCTGGTTTGTAAACCCAAGGATCTGGACGTAGCTCTGCTGTCTTTGAATATTTCCAATGCAGCATCAGCCTTTTTCCCAAAAAGGCCCGAGCCATCAAAAGGCAGATCCATTAAGGCAGCCTGGACATCGGCAAAGAATTCGGAGGACTTCAACCAGGCCGATCTTCTGGTGGCAATTGAAGATCCCATGACTCTCGCCACCGATTCAGCTGTGTCCAACCAACTCTGGATGACTTGCCGAGCAGCAGCCTGAGTCTCAACAAGCACCTCATTAAAATTTTTCCTGTCCTCCTCTGGAATCTTAGGAGCTAGTTGTTTCACAGAATCCATCAAAGCATGGATGTAACGCACCAAGAGGCATGTAGCATTTGTCGACTTGAGAGCCATACTCGCCGATGAAAAGACTTTCTTTGTGGCTTGGTCCTGCTTTTTAGATTCCTTGTCCCCAGGCACCTGAGGGAAAGCACCTGCAGATTTTTGGGAACAGCTGCCTGTACCACCAAGCTCTCAGGCAAAGGATGCGAAGATAAAAAGTCTGGGTCTCCAGGAGCAACCCTGTATCTTCTTGCAACAGCTTTAAAGACAGCAGGAGCTGTAAGAGGTCTATTCCACACCTCCAAGATTGGCTTCGTCAAAGCATCATTGAAAGGAAGCATGGGCTCTACAACAGAAGATGGAGAGTGTCGGACTTCTGTCAAAATATTCGACTTGAACTCAGCAGTGGGTAGAGTTAAATTCAATAGATATGCTGCCTTCTTGATGACTACATGGTATAGAGCCACATTTTTAGAAGGGGCATCTGAGACAGAGGCTAACTCCCAATCCGGAGACAGTTCCAATCCACTAGCCTCTCTTAAGTCATCAAAGAAATCCTCAGTATCCTGAAGCTCTCCCTCTTCCATCTCGACTTCTCTGTATCTTTGTTCCTCAAGAAGTCGTTGCGCCTCACGTCTCGACCTCTCCTTCGGGAACGGCGTCGGCGGATCCGGAATTGACTCCGACGGAGCCAGCGTCGAGCTCGGAGCCGGATGACCAGGTCGCTGTTCTGGAGGTCGTAACGGTCCCGGCGCCGGAGACAAAGGCATGTGCGTCGAAGGCTTCGGCGGCGCCGAGAAATGCCAAGGCAGTGTCGGAGCCGGCATAAATGGCATGAACGGTGCCGGAGCATAAGTCTGGGGGACTCCCAGGTTAAATGCCATCGGACCCATGGGACCAGCCGGTGCTCCAGAGGGGTACAAGGCTCTTGTATAGACACCATACATAGCGTTTAAAAACTGTGTAGGGTCTTGACCTGGGCCCAGAAAAGGAGGGTATGAACTCACAGGCTGCTCTCGAGGAGGCACTGGATTCGTCTCATCTTCAGGTTGGTGAGCCGGAGTCGTCGAACCCTCAGGCAGGGGAGCCTCTTCCTCCTCTTGAGTTGTAGATCGAGATGGCGAAGGAGAGGGATTCGACACCGGAGCCGGTGAATGCTCCGGCGACTCCATGGGAGAGGCCTCACCCTCCAGATCCAGAGCCTTAGGCGAAGGAGACATAACATCCTACCGATGCTTCCTGCTTGGTGGCTTTGGTCTCGAATCCGAATCTTTCTCCGAATGATGTCGAGACCCATGCTTCCTCTTCTTGTGCTTCTTCTTTGTCGACCTGGAAGCATGCCCCGATGACGACCTCGAGGGTGACTTCGAACGAGACCTCGACCGCCTTGATCGCGACCTCGAGCTCTTCCTGTCCTTTTTACCATTCATCTTGGCAACCAGGAGCTTCGCCTCTCTCTCACGTAGGGCCTTGGGATTCATCTTCTTACAGGATGGACACCATTGGACATCATGGTCTGAGCTCAGGCACCAAACGCAATCTTCATGCGGGTCCGTAATCGACATCATCTTCCCGCATTCACCACACGGATTGAATCCGGTCTTCTTCGACGACATTTCGACAGGAGAAAGCGATACAAGAATCACGAAAACCAACAAACAGTAACAAAGTTACTATCAAAGCTACAGAGGATCCCTCGAAAACCATTAGCGTCGACGACATGGAAAAAAGGGAACTGATGTCATCACGCCGACGTGGGCCTATTATGGAGTCGGTGACGTCAGCGGAGCCGCCCGCGATGCCCTGCTTCTGTGACGTCGTCAGCGCAAAGCTACAAAAAGAATTTCCAAATGTTGCTGACGCAGGGGGATATTCACATGGTGAGGAATCCACTGGCAGATCTATCCATCAGAAAACTGGTCGCACAAGGCCTCTAAAGCTCTACGCGCTCGAGGTTTGGGGTGGTCGAGGTGCTGTCCACTGTCCGGTTGAGGGTAATGTTAAAGTCTCCCCCCAGTACCAGTGGCATGGGGCCCAAATGCATCAGTTTAGAGAGTAATGAATAATAAAAGTCTGGGGAGTCTGCATTTGGACCATAGATACATATCAGTGCTACTCTGTGACCCATAAGTATACCCACGAGAATCACAAACCTGCCTCCTTCATCGTATGTTACAGAGTGACATTTAAAGGGGATGCGCTTGTGTACAAGGATGGCCGTACCTCTGGCATAATTGCGGTAATTCGCAAAGTGCCTATTCATGCCCCAACTCGCGGCAAAATGGGAGGGATCGCTGATGGGGAGATGAGTCTCCTGTAAAAAAGCTATATTGACCCTGTGTCTGAGCAAATAATGGACTACCTGCCTCCGCTTGCGTGTATTATTCAAGCCCCGTACATTCCACGTGGCAAAGGTGACGCTAAAGGGCCAGAATTAAAACCTATCTGCGCCATGTAACTGTGAAGTGGCGCGAGCCAGTGAACAGGAATCGTGCATATCTGTGAAATATATCTATGTACATGTCAACTTTTGTTTTAATGCAAAGCAACAAGAACCAAAGCCCTCCCACCAACCCTCACCCAGCCTTCCCGCCCATCCGGAGAGGCAATACCAAGTGTAATAAACTACCACATAGTACCAATAATAACATCAGCGTAATGAAAAACAGGCATCTTGGGTACCTTTTGTCCCCGCAACAAGTATTAGTGGGTGAACACCAAACAGGGGGCGATTACTCTCCCACAGCTAAGTGACTCATGTAATATAAAGAAGTATGAGAACCATTTCCCAATGTTAACAGCAGAATCTTATATGTGCAGCCTATCCATGCAGTAAAACGGATCCGGGCCGTCAACCATGCCCAGAACCCGAAAACAGTTCCATGCTGGCGTCCGAACCGCTGTGCGGGGGTGAAAGCTGGTCTTAGTCTAAGGAGTGTTTGGAGTTAACTTTATAAGTGAGGCAGAATTCTTGTACTGCTGTAGGATTTTCAAAAATGCGGGCACGGCTGTTGACCTCCACCTGTAATCTTGCTGGGTAGAGCATGCCATACTTCAGGACCAGGTTTCTGAATGTCGCTTTGACTCCCATGTATTTCCTCCTAGCGTCCTGGGCCATAGCTGTAAGGTCAGGGTACAATGAAATTTTGGAACCTGCCATATCGTTTCACCCCTCTGACGCGCTAGCCTCAGTGCATTGTCCCTGTCCCTACAGTTCATCACTCTGGCGATGATGGGTCTAGGAGGGCAACATGGATTGGGCCGAGGGCCGAGCGATCTGTGGGCAAGTTACACCACAAAGCCTGCTGTAAACGCTTTCCTCCCAAACAGGTCAGTTAGAATCGTCTCCACCAAGGTATCCATTCGACCAGTAGCTGTAGACTCAGGCACTCCCAGTAAGCGAACGTTATTGCGCCGGCTGCGTGCTTCTAAATCTTCACTCTTGACCGCGACCTCCTTAAGAATACGTTCCATACGATCAAGCCTCTTCAAGGATTGTGTCATCCCATCCTCCAGGTCCGATGTGCAGGATTCCACTACATCAAGGCGCCTGTCATGCACCGTAATCTTGGAACCCAATTCCACCATATACTTGTCTAAAGTGTCAAATCGGACATCCAGAGCTTTAAATCCCACCCTCATTTCCTGCAGTAATGGGCCCAATTATGTAACATTGTCGGCTGTGGTGGTGGAGGACTGACCACCTTCTGCCATATCGGTGGTGGGGTCGGTGGCGATCTCAGAGACTTTTTCAAATGGGAGTAGACGCTGTTTGGGGTCCTTGCGGCCCATGCCGTAACAGCGCTGGAAAGCACGTGGAGGGAGTGGACTTGCAGGCCCTAGTCCTGAGGCCGTGGAATCCACAGAGGCAGGGCATCAATGAAACTGGTTGCGGCCAGGGAGGCCCACCTGAAACTTCGGGGGTGCACTAGTGGGGGACCCGTCCGGTCTGCCTGCTGTGAGTTTCCGGTCCAGGGAAGACATGGCTTGGCAGTTTGGGCTGGACTGTTACCATGAGGCACAGGGTCAGCCTGATTTGCATATGGCCAAGTCTGAACTGGGGTGGTGGAGTGAGCTAAAGAATGATGATGGATTAAACCTAGATCAGTTGACTGGGGTGAGTGTTTGATTTGCTCAAGCTCTCCGTCCATCATCCCCTTAGGTATCGCTTTGTTCGCCCTAAGTTGGTAGGGTATGCCCAGACGTGGGTACCTTGCTCACTTTGCCACTGGATTCAAGCTAGCCTGGCGGATTAGCCAGAAACCGGTCCCAGGATGCTTGCTTCCGGACCAGGGAAGACATGGCTCGGCAGTTCAGGCTGGACTGTTCCCATGATGGACAGGGTCAGACTGATTTGCATATGGCTATGTCTGAACGGGGGTGGTGGAGTGAGCTAAAGAATGATGATGGATTACACCTAGATCAGTTGACTAGGGGTGAGTGTTTGATTTGCTGAAGCGCTCCTTCCATCATCCCCTTTGCTTTTGAGTTACTTTAAGTGTCTAGGAATACACCCTGCCCACAGACAACTCACTCCTCATTCTCGCCCTTCACTTTCACGCTCACCCTGCACTCACAGCGATCACAATGCACTCACATATTCACCCGCTCACCCTGCACTCACAGCGATCACTCTGCACTCACAATGCACTTGCGCTGTTCGCTCTGTACCTCCTCCTGCAGTCACACGAGCACACTACTCACCCTGCACTCATCTGCCACTTCACTCACCTGTTCCCCTCACTAACCAATCTCCAATCTCACTCAAACAAGCCCATCACTAACCATGCATTCATTCATCCCACTCTGCACTTGCACCCGCACCCAAATTCATATGGTCACCTCACTCACTCTGTAGTCATTACTCTTACCCTACTCTCACACTATTGCATTGCTCGCCGTGCACTTACATGGGCACTCCTGCCACCCACACAGTGTAGAGGGTTAATGTGCCTGCTACAAAGAACGTGTACCATACAGATAACAGAACAGAGTGTGAGTAATCTATGAGTAGCGCTATAAAAGAAAGAAATGTTTGTCAGAAAGGTGCTATAGAGGGATGAGGTGCATTGTTGGTCAGTGGTAGTGAGGGAATTCATGGAGAAGGAGGAAAGGGGGGAGGGAGCGCCAAAAAAAGACTGGTGCACTTTGTGCAACCAACCAGTGCTAGGGTCAGCCCTGACTGGGAGTGTTAGCAAGCCCCCCCCCTAAAGTTCGGGTCTAGTTGCGCCCCTGCCCTGGAGCTAGCTCATAAACTGCCATCCGGAACTGAGGGCAGCTTCTTTATTAAAGTACTGACGTCACGTCAGGTTAAATCACATTCCTGCACCAAAAGGAGTATCGGGCTCTGAGGCCATGCTAAATACCTATCATCTGTGGTGTACTCCCTTAACTCCTGGAATACACTTATGGGCGTTACATTCCTCCCCACGAACTATAAGAAGAAGAAATTAACCAAACACGCTTAACCGTAATTTGAGGCAGTGTGTATATTCTTTACACCAGAAAGGCTGTCTCGCCAAGGGAGCTGGGTTGCTTCAAAGATGGTATCGAGACTGAGCTTGCCATCATTCTGCAACAACCTCCTCTCTGTCTCTCAGTCTTTCTGGCTCCTTTCTAGTCTCAGTCGAATGTAGCAGGTCTCTCGGGAGCACTTTGTCAGAGCAACAGACCTCATGAACGCCTCTGCTAGGGAATATATCTGCATGCTCACTACAGCTACCATCACATGACTCTGGCTGATCCTCCCATGGAAGGTTGACATCACATGGTTCCCACTTTGAACTGGTGTAAAGCTTGAAGATGGGTACAAACCAGGGGACTTCCTTGTCTCCTCTCTTCGCTGTCACTATGGTACCACAAGGAGGGACTACCTTCCATTGCCAGGGTGCAAAAAGGCACTCGAAATCTGCTTCCCAGATGCCTATCCTTAACCAACACTATATCTACAACCATCAGGTGTGACTTTTTAGTCCTCCTCCTTTGACTGACCTGGTCGTTGCTTCTCACTTATCATTGGAGGACTAGTTGCTCATCAGTAGCAGCTGGCAGCAAATCGGGATGGTGTGGAATGACATCTTGGACCACCCGTCTCATCCACAATTGGATCAGGGGCTTCACCAGTGGTAGCATGTGGCGTTTGTTGTTACTTGCGAAGTAAGAATAAATGCCCCATTCAAAGAATTGCCAACCAGCTTGGGCACTTTATTCATCGTCCTCATAAACAGGTCACCCTCTCCATTGGCCTGTGGCCATTGCGGCATCACCGTTTGTGCTTCTTGTTCAGGTACTTGAGCTAATCCGCCATCTCTTGGCTGCTGAACGGTGTGCCATTGTCACTGTATAATTCCTGCAGTATTCCATATGTAGAGATAATTTCCTCAAGAGTTGGCAGGACTTCCCCTGCGGCTAGTGTTGATCACCTCCATTCAGGAATATTTTGAATAATCATCGATCACCACCTGCATGTGGTTCCAACAGGAAGATTCCCAAAGTCTATACAGGCACATATCTAAGGTTGCCCGAGTCCATCTTCAGTGATAATTGGGGCTGGGGTATCTGAACTCCCTGATGCCTGGTGCAGGATACAGTCATAACCCATCGTCTCTACCATTTCATCAAAGCCAAGAAACCAGACTTTGCTCTGGAGCCTGCTTTTTGTATTTGTCGTGCCTTGATGCCCAGTGTTAGCCAGCTATACAATGCAATTGATGAGATTGTTTAACAAAACATTACCCAAGCCTCTCAGCAAGCACCAATCAGCACCCCCTTCCAGCTCCTGCTGGACACTGAATAGAGTTGTAAGTGTCTGCTGGACCTAAGGGGTTCTCTGAGCCCACTGATATCTTAACATTCCCCACTGTCCTGTGGCCACCACTTGGAGGGCTAGTTACAGACAGTAATCATGGCACGTGTCATCTAGAATAGCCTCCAGTGTTATTGTCAGTGACCTCTCCAACACATACCTCACTTTCTCCTTGGTTTCTACCATTTCCTTCTTCTCTTACTGCACACCCTCTTGAGGAAGTCTACACAAATAATCCGCAGGGTTGGAAGATCCCAGGCAATACTCTACTCAGAAGTCGTATTCTTGCAGTTGAAGCACCCATCTCTCGATGCAGGCGGCGGCTGAGACAAGGACTTTGGAACAGGGGTATGGCCGGATTGTGGGCAGTATATACCAAGAATTGGTGTCCGTGCACATACAGACGAAAGTCTCAGCACCCACAGTGGATGGCGTTGGCTTTTCGTTCAATCTGATAGTGGAGAACCGGGCCTTATGAGCCAAGCGGTGCAGGGCACGCCTAATATCTCCGGGTTCACCTGCCTTGACAGACAGAGACACGAGACACTCTGTTAAGCGTAGAAAAGCAAGTTTATTAGCTGCAGCTAAGCACAGTTATCTAAGAAGTACCACACAGGTAGGTTATCAAGAGACTGCCACTTCATTCCGTGGCGTACAGTCTTTTATACAAAACAAGTTTACAATGACAACTCCCAATACACACAAAACTAACAAATAGGAATAGTTGGAAAACAAGCTATCGGATGTCCAAAACACACCCTCCTTTCAGACCCCGTGTGCTCTCCTCCCCTCAGGTTAATCAAAACTAGTGCCCGTAATTCAATATACAGGTGGTAGAACATGTGTAGAATGCTTCAAAGGAAGGGCTATGTAACAAGAGAACACACGAAGAGAATGGTGAAGGCCAGTTAAACAAGATAAGAATGAGAAGAATGGTGGGACCCAAACAGTGGAGTAAGGCATGGATTCATCAGTCTAGACATGGCTTTACGAACTCAGCCAGACCCTGACATCGGTTTCATAAACATGGACCAGGGTTGTTCTTTAACAGAAAAACACGTAGCAGCTGAAAAGGCAAAAACACCATATTTACCGCGTTAGCCGTGCTGCTGAGTGAAGCAACACAAAATGGCGGCTAAACATAAAATGGCGGCTGAATACGAAGCGGAGCCGAAAACTACGTAACCTCAGACCCTCCTTTTGCCACACTCAGGCAAGGCACAAAGGGACCCATGTTAGTCTGAGTCAATATCAATGGTCATGAGGTCATTGAGTTGTTGCTGCAACATCATCCTAATATGTTCTGTTTGCTGTACTACTGGCTTGGAGACACAGACAGTGGCACAAAGTCCACAAATAGCTGGGCCACACTGTAAACAGAGACAGCAAGAAAAGATTATGGCTAGAATCATTCCAAGGAAAGTTAACACTTTCCATCCCCAAGTGGACAGTAGTCCCCAAAACCATCACAGTCCAATCTCCAGTGTCCTGATGAATGGATTGAGAGATGACATGTAGCTTAGAGATGGCTTGGTATACTGTAGGGGCATTATCCGGAATATAAATGCAGCAACTAGACCCAATCAGTTTACAGACTCCTCCTCTATCTGCAAGAACTATATCTAGAACCATCCTATTCTTTAAAGTCATAAGACGATCTGCCTGAAGTCCGGCTGTCAAATTCTTCAAGGCTCCAGAAGTTACATTTATTGTGGCATCAACCACACGAATCAGGTGTCTAATGTTTCTGCTATTTGCCATTGGACCCCAAAAGGGAAGAAACCCTTTCAGAAAATGTCCTCCCTCTTGTTCAGCTGTGTCTTCCGAATCTACAACTCCTCTACCAAATCTCGTTCTATGGTGATCAGCAGAAGCAGTATATGTAGGGGGAAGGAGAAAAGCTATATAACATGTTCCCGAAAAATGTGTGGGAAGCCATGTGTAAGCTCTGTCACGACAGATAAAATATGTACCTTGAGATGGCACTAGTGGTGAAGAAATCAGGGGTGTATAGACATATGTATGGGAACAATTACCCTTCTCTTGCTTAATTTTGGTATTCTGGCCATTTATTTGCAGACACAAATGTCCTCTTTGGGGTAGGACCCAAATCGGTGTAAATCTCTTTTGTTTAACTTTGTCAGTGAGGCTGATAGTATAACGGGTTACATTCCACCCATCATATGCTTTCTTCTCATCTGCGGGAATTTTACTAATATCAGCAATCTTTGCCATGGTTACTATTCCCTTTATCAAAGGACTATGACTGAAATCCACTCCACCATTATAGGACCCATCAGGAGGATATCGAAGTTGATTCTGGTATGCATTGGAAAACATAGCCAGATAAGCCCAAGCAGAGCCTTCATAAGAAAATGGAAGGACTAGATATGGCATTCCTCTCTGTGTATTATGCGGGATGAGACCAAAAACCCAACAATCAGTAGTATTTACTATCAATTGGTGCTGGTGTAACAATTGAATGAATGAATTGTTAAAACATTCCATTCTTCTCATTTGCGCATGGTCTGGGAGTGAGTAAAATGTATGCGGAGAAACGGTAGTAGAGGAAATTAGAGACACAGAAGTAGGAACAGGTGCTAGCTGCAAAATATGTACAAGCCATCCTATGCATGCTAATAAACTGTATAAACACACTAAAACACACAATGCTACGCCACAATGACTAAATAATAATTTCTTATAATGAGCTCTTTTCGTCATTTTAATATCACTCCCTTTTCCTGCAATATCCATTACTCTAAAGGCGTTGCTCACGATAATCTTCCTTAATCACTTGGCTGTGATTGTTAGCCGTCCTATGACACTGCAAGTCCTGTTGACCTAGTCACTATTCAGGTCACAGCTCAAGACTCCTACCGTGACCCTGCAACTTGATGGATAAAGGAAAAAGGAACGTTTCTTTTTTTTTTTCTTTTTAAATACAAACAGAAGTATGAAACACAGAATTAATTGTCTTTAAGCAACCTCCTTCTCAGGTTGTATCGTCTCTTTCCAGGTATCGTTTGATCCTTGAATAAACCTTCTGAATCTGTGGTATTGAGTCTCAAGTGTAAAGGTACAGCTTCCTGTAAAACGTTGTCGTCTTCCTTCTCCGAACTAGTCCAATCCAGGCGTGCACTGCTGAACGGTATAAATCTGGGTACCTTCTCACACTCGCTATCACCGACACCTTCTCGGACCCATTGGTCATAAGGGAACGGTAATGGTACCCTTTTGCAATGCATGCCGTGGATCCAATTCTTCTTTCCAACGACTTTTACAGCTGTACGAGTGGTCAACAGTTCTAGTCTTGGCAGCCCCCAACGAGGTTCCAGGTTCTTTTTCCTCTGGAAATTCTTTAGACAATCCCAATCCCCAGGTCGGATGGAATGTCCTGGATCTGAGGAGGCTTCCGGCAAAGCGTTTTGAACCTGTTGACGAATAACATGTAATTTAGTGGTGAGGTCATGCAAGTAGTCAACCAACAACGGATACAGAATGTCTGAGTACTTCTTGGGTCTGGGGACTCCCCAAACATTGGCTGGGCGTCCAAAAACAATCTCGTATGGGCTAAGCCCCAAACGGGAATGAACTGTCGTCCTAGTTGAAAGAAGTGCCAAAGGCAAGGCATCAGGCCAAGAAAGCCCTGTGCTGGCCTGAATCTTTGCTAGCTTAAGTTTGAGAGTGCCATTATACCACTCTACCAGACCCGCTGACTGAGGATGGTTTGCCGCATGGAATTTTTGTCTAATACCCAGGCCCACACACACCTTCTGCATAATTTGGCCTACGAATTCACTCCCATTGTCACTCCAGACAATGCGCGGCAAACCAAATCTCGGGAAGAATTCCTTCAAAAGTATTTTAGCAGTGGACAAAGCAGTGTTGTCCTTTAGGGGGTAGGCCTCTATCCACCTAGAAAAGGCACAAACCACCACCAGGACATACTTGAGATTGTTAAAACGTTCCATATGGATATAGTCTATTTGCAGTACCTCAATGGATACGTAGGAGGAGCAAAGTGACCTGCAGGAGTTGGAGTTCCCTTTCCTGGATTGTGCATCAAACAAACAATGCAATGTTTCACCACATTTTCTGCACATTTGGAAATACCTTCATTTTGCCATACTGGAGCTAAAAGTTTGCATATACCCCTTGAGTTAATATGGGCTGGTCCATGAGCCATAGTAACTACAGGTAGTACATACGCATCTGGTAACAACCATCGCTGATGCTCTGATAATTCCGTCCAACATCCCGTCGTATCCAACATTCCCGTACTCTCTTTCCACGTACTCAATTCTTTCTCAGAGGCCTCATTCTGAATCGCTTTCACGCTTTCTATTGTGTTTTCACACATACCACCTTCCGCGACCCACATGTGACTTTCAACATTCCTCGCTGTTTCCCTCGCTATTTCATCCGCAAACACATTTCCTCGACCCACATTGTCAATAATCTTTTTATGTGCACTGCACTTCACAATTGCTATTTGAGTAGTTAAAGCAAGTGATTCAAGAAGGTCGGTTACTAACTGACCATGCTGTATTTTAGTGCCGTGGGAGGTAAAGAATCCTCTTTCCCTCCACAAACGACCAAAACTATGGGCAACACCAAACGCATACTGACTGTCTGTATAAACAGTCACTCTTTTCCCTTTCGCCAACACACATGCTCTCGTCAATGCAATCAACTCTGCAGCTTGCGCTGAGTTCTGTGAAATACGTGCGGTTTCTACCACTGTGTGCAAAGTTGTAACAGCATAAGCAGCTGTCGTCTCACCATCAGGAAGCTTAAAACAAGACCCATCTACCCACAGGATCCCATCCGGATCCACAAGTGGTGTATCTTTTAGATCGATTCGACCTTTTGTTTCCTCTTCTGTACGAAGAAAACAATCATGCTGATCTTGTACATTTTTCTCATCCAAAACAGGCAACAATGTTGCTGGATTTAGAACATTACATCTTTTGATATGTCAAGTCAAGTCAAATGGCTTTATTTCGACAAAGAACATGTCTTAAAAAGCAATACATATGCACACATTAGCTTAAAAAGATAAAAGGAACCAATTCATAGAAAAAGTACATACAATTCATGGTACAAAGGCGCCAATAAATTACATAAAAGAATAGCAATTTAAAACCAGAATTAAACAAGATACAAAAGCCTATTTGATCTGATCAGCCATGCCCAGCTTAAGAACTTCGCCATGTCGCAGGCAAAGAGAGGCCGAGAGTCTGTTTTCAGAATTCGTAGGGCCTCCCTATGGTGTCTGGTGCCTAACTCTCTACAGAGAGGTTTCAACCACCTGCGGCGGGGAGCTTCATAAGCGGGGCATTCGAATAGGAGGTGGGGAACTGACTCTATCCTTGTCGTACAGAACGGGCAGAAGGGAATTGTCTGACCCGGAGTCTTCCACCTGGCTGTCAGTTCACCCACGGGAAGTGTTCCTATTCTAAATTTAAAATAAAGTGCCCTGTCTCTAGGTTTTAATATGATATTGAGGTAGGGCTCACAAAATGGGACATCCTTCACTAGAAGAAATTCGGCAGTAGACCTACATTGGTTAGGATTATTGTTTCGCACATCTCTCGCCCAGTTCCAATACAATTTTTTCAAGACAGACTTAGGGGGAGCAGTCCTTGCATGCCAAGCTTCTTCTAGACCCAATTCTACCAATAATCGCTTGACTTCCTTCAACCAGCTGATTTTGGACCAACCTGGCCTTGATAAGACATCTTTCAAACCATCTGCATAGCTGGCCAATTCTGGAACTCTCCAAATGCGAGCCCACAGAAGGAGAGGTCGCAGCCTGGCCTGATCCCTAATGGGGCAACTACCCATATCTAGGAGTAATGGCAAGGTTGGAGTGCTGTGTGGAAGCCCCATTAGGTCCTTGAGGAATTTATTTTCTGAGCTAGACAGCAGGTCCACATTCTGTGCACCCCAAAGTTCCGCCCCATAGAGTGCCGCACTCACACCTCTTGCCCTGTAGATATCAAGCCCAGAGCAATCGGTTTGAGGGAGGAGGCCCTTTGTTCTTTAAGTAGTACCCCCACCACCCTCTTGTGACTCAGCAGCATCCTTTGGAGGTGACAGTTCCATCTCATGGTGTCGCAAAGGCGAATTCCTAAGTAGTCAAAAACTTTGACCCTTTCTAGCCTTTCTAGGGAGACTGATTTTAGTGAAGGTGGCCTGCCAATCTTCTTCGGGGGGTTTAGGACCAGATACTTTGTCTTCCCAGTATTAATTTCCAGTCCCCTCGAGTCACAAAAGGACTGGAATCCAGATAAGAGGCTCTGCAGCCCTGCCGGGGTCTTAGAAATCAGGAGGGTGTCGTCTGCAAACCGAAGAGTGGGTATTTTCCTGCCCGCCAGCGATGGAGCATCTGAAGGGATTTGTAAAAGGTGGTCCACCACCCCGTTAACATACAATGAAAACAGAGTGGGGGCCAAAACACATCCCTGACGGATGCCTCTGTTTACAGGTATTCGTGAGGTCTTTTGACCCTGATTACCCCACCTGATTTGCGCAAAGTTATCTGCATGCAGCTTGATTAGCAGGGACAATAAATATGGGGGTAAGCCTAGCCCAGATAGTGCCCTCCAGAGGTGACTACGGGGGACCAGGTCAAAGGCAGTCCGCAAATCCATGAATGGAAGATACAGACTGCCTTTGCCCAGAACCACCTCCTTCCAATATATCATCAACAACCGGAATGTTTGCTCGATTGTCCCTGTACCTGATCTGAAACCTGCCTGAAAATCAGAAAGAATACCTTTCTCCTCTACCCACTGCAGGACCCTCCCCAAGACCACCTTTCCTGACACCCTCTGTGTAGAATCCAACAGACTTATAGGGCGATAATTTGCTGGGTCATCCCGATTTCCCTTCTTGAAAATCGGGACGACCTCAGCGCCCCTCCAAGATTCTGGGAGAGCTGCGCCAGCAAAACTAGCATTCAATAGTGCGGCAATGAGTTTCCCCCATTCTAACGGGTTAATACGTAGCAGGTCTCCTGGTAGGCCATCCGGCCCCGCAGCTTTGTTAGGGACAAGACGCTTGATTGCACCCTCTACTTCCTTAGCCGTAAACAAATAGTCTATGCCCAGCTCAGTGTGGTCTAAAAAGAAGACATCAATAGGATCTTCCCCCTTGCCTGTTACCACATTATAGAGATGGGAAAAGTGATCGAACCAGAGGGCCTCTGGAATGTTGCAGGTTATAAGCATGTCCACAGGCTTGTCTCTAGCTCTGATCAATTCCCAAAAGCCCTTCGAGTTCCTGGCAGAACTTGCCAGTTTCAGATCACACCAAAACTGGTTCTCCCACTCTGACTTTGCACTGGAGATGGCACCTCTATAATTTTTCCTGGCATTACTAATCAATCAAGCTGCCATCCTTGAGTTTGACTGCATTGATTAGATCCCTTTTAGCGTTATGACAGGCAGGGGAGTACCAACCAAGATTCCCCTTAGGGTGACATCTAGTGGTGGACCTTATATTTGCACTACGAACTGAAAAGAGGTCGCCTAGAGCTTTAGTAGTTTGGCCAAACAACATGGAGATCTCGTGGGCACTAATTTGGTCAAGTTCCAAACTGGACAGAACATTGGCCATGGTTGATCTTACTTCGACAATCTTACCCTCATTGCCAACAATGTTCCTCCATTTTAACCGTCTCCCACAATTTGAGGGGCAAACTTCACGCGACGATTTCCAATCATGGGAAGTTTGATCATTTGTCCCAACCGTCCATAAGGGAGATAGTGACAAGGATAAGGGGTTATTGTCACTATCTGTGGAGGGGAGGACCGCCATATCCAACATATGGCTCCAAAGTTTATGGTTCAACAGGATATAGTCAATTCTAGAGGATTGACCTACCCTGTTGAACGTATGTGCCCCGCTAGGGTCTGACTTTGTCCTGCCATTTACTGCCCTTACACCATGTTCTAAGCAAAGGGCATTAAGATCGATGGCGCTTTGGGTCCATTTTTTGATTGGTGACAAAGAAAGGGGGGGAATACCTCTCCTATCATCATCCTCCTGAGTGCCCAGTATGTCTTCTACTGCTAGGGGTTCGAAGGTACAGTTAAAGTCCCCAACGAGCATGACAAACGAGTCAGCTCCACAGGATCTAAGCACGTCGTCAACGCCCGTAAGGGACAGTGTAGACGTGCCACCCCTAGTGCCTCTAACATAGATATTGAGAATCTCAAGCACCCTCCCACCACGTGGCCCTCTAGCTAATAGTCTCTGTAAATCTAGGGACTTAGTGTCTATACACCGAATGGAGTAGCCCAAGGAAATATTTACCCAAATTAGAAGGCCTCCGGAGGGGCGACCTCTTCCTCCGGGGGATGGGACGGCCGGTACAAAGTAGCTAGCATAACCCACTTTGTATCGGGGCTCCAGGCACCAGGTTTCATGGAACATACATACGTCGAGGGATTCGATAAATGAGTTCCATTCAGGGATGTCAATATTACGTGCCAAACCAGCTATGTTCCAGCGAACAACCCTCAAGACCCCTTTGCCATCTGCTGCCAACCCCGGCGATAAACCTTCCTCAGAAGCAACAACGCAAGGGTCAGAAACAGACGTCACACCCGTGGCCAAACCCTCCCCACTAGGGACCGCCACAGTCGGCAAAGCAGGATCAAGGTGGTCAAATCTCTCCCCTGCCCGGGAACCAGCATTAGAGTCAGAAAGTGGGAGATGGCAAATAGACAGCATCACACATTCCTCTCCTATGCCTGGACTACCACAAACAGCCTCCCCAAGAGTTGCAGGAGAATTCACAGGTAGTTGAACGGCAGCATGTCAATAGCCCTGCCATGACCAATTGGGCGATGGACATGGGTCATTGCAAAACGGGTTTATTTGTGGCTAATATTGATGATCTTGCCTACCTGTCCATCCTTCCCTAATGGGGGCTCTGACTGGCCTAGCGGGGGCTTTCTTAGGATTAAAGTAGCTAAGGTCGTGCGTGCCAATACCTCCACTACCACCGGTTGTACTGCCCTCTCTGGTGGAAAAACTGCACACATGGCTAGCAACTATTGGATTATCTAAATTGATTATGATGCAGTCTCCCCTAATGTCTTTTGGCCTAGTGCCAATCCAACTAACCCTCCTCACGTGGATGACCCGACCACTCAAACAATTTGGCAAGGGTCTATTACCCTTTAGCCAAAATACTGTTTTGTTCCTAAGTTCGGCATAGGCCTAGCTTGAGCATGGGAACCCCGGTAAGCACTGCCACAAAAGGCTGACACTCGGGGGGTAAATTAACAGTACGGACTGGCCCAACATCAAGGTCCATACCTGGCTGTGACGTGGGGACTATCGTCGTTTTGCCTATTCTGGGATCAGTTGTCTCAGACCCATTGCCAGTTTCAAGATGTTTTGAATTGGCACGACAACTGGTACCAGAATCCTTCGGCAGTGCAATCCTCTTGGTTGGGACAGTGCTAACCCTAGATACCTTAGGTCGCACTGAACCGTCCTCTGTTGCCAACCCTGCCTTCCAGGCGGCCCCAGGGGAAACCACAGGTTGTACAATGGGAGCATTTGCCACGGCCACCCCGGGTGCAGGCCCAGCAACATTAGTAGGGTCTTGTGGTGATAGTAATGTCACCTGGGTTATAGATTCCCCCCCTTGTCCATCTTCCCTAATTCTTGAGTGTAGTTTGATAAGGGATTTTAGAGAAAAAAAGTTGTCCAAGGTTGCCTGCTCAAACCTGTCCAACCGCTCTGTGAGTCCCTTGACTCTCTCCAAAACCGCAGACAGCAATGAATTCATCATTTTCTCTAGGTTGGCTGTGGAGAGGGGTTCATGTGGCAGGGCCTCAGCGGGATCAACCGTCAGGTCAACACAGTTTTTTGCTACTAGAGCACCATTGTCCTCATCCCCCTTATCACCCTGGGAACAACCAACACCCTGCCCTGATCTCTTGTAGGTCCCACCCACCCTGGAACTAAACTTCCTGAGTTTCTTGTAGGGTTTGGCTTGACTTCCTCTACGCGGGCTAGCAGTTCTTTTCCTTTTACTAAGGTTTGGATTATTTACTGCCAGCGATGCTAATACTGGCAAAGAGGGGGGGACCCCATGGCTAATAGAGACAACAGGAGGAGACATAGGGGCTGGGGTCTCACTATCCAGTGGATCTGACTGCGATATCTTCATTGAGCTGAACTATGGCTGTCAGGCTCTCCAGCCTGTCCAAACTAGCCCTTAAAGCTGCAACCCGTGGGAGGTCTGAAAGGGGTAAGGCCGCCACCAAGGGATCGACTGGGCGTGCTGGAGACGGAACTGAAGCCAATTGACCCAGTGATGACTGTCTGCCAGCAAGAAGTTCCTGGGAAAGACGCCGCTCAGTCATGGCGATTTCCTTCACAATAACAGTGGCAACTCGGGTAATAAACTTGTCCATTGTACCCATTACACAGCTGGATCCTCCCCCTCTCAAACTTTTACCCGAGCGGGTTGACATTGGCATGGGCACTCCGAACTAGGAAAACTATGCCTAGTGCAACACCTCCTTCCTAGAAAACAACGTGGAACGGAGATTAGCTACCTGATTAGCTACCTGAATATACAACCACAATCAACCAGTCAGGGGGGGTGGCCCAGCCCAGCCTTGGCCAGCCCCGGACGGCCACAGACGGCCCGCCCTTTGCCCGGGCTTAGCCCGGCGTCCCGCTCGGCGGGGGAAAGGTCAGATTAATAGGATATGTGACAGGCTAAAAGCGTCAACTCATATTCAGACAAACGGGTGCTCGTTTAGTGCTGAGTTTTTGTCCTGTTAAGAAGAGTATCTACTGCATGTGGCACCATAACATTAAGAGTGTGATCCAACACCAATCCAGCAGATTGACGAATAGAAATCGCCGCTGCTGCTGTTGCTCTAAGGCAGCTATGTAATGCCTTAGCTACCGGATCTAATGTAGCCGAAAAATAGGCACATAGCCTTTGTTTGTCTCCGAATTGTTGTGTCAGGACTGATAATGCGCAACCTTCCCTTTCATGAACATAGAGTGTAAAAGGTTTACTGTAATTTGGAGTACCCAATACAGGAGCAGAACACAAGGCAGTACGTAAATCAGAAAAACTCTTTTGACATTCATCAGTCCAAGGAAGAGGCTGGGGCGTATCTTTAAGAGTAAGTGCCAGCAAAGGCTTGGCAAGTAGGGATAAATTTGGAATACACTGTCTACAGTAAGAGGTAATGCCTAAGAAAGCACGTACCTCTCTTTGTGTGGATGGTACAGGCATCCGTGCAATTGCATGAATACGTTCTGGGGTCAATCGCCTTCCCTCCTTCGACAAGAGATGACCTAAATAGGTAACCTCTTGTCGGCAATATTGCAACTTAGAAGATGATACTTTATGGTGTAAATCAGACAAATGTTGTAAAAGCGACACAGTTACAGTTTTACAGACATTTTCCGAATCAGCAGCCACTAACAAATCATCAACGTATTGAATAAGAGTAGCACCCGAAGGCAAGGAAAAGGTGTCAAGCTGAGACTTCAAAGCTTGGCTGTATATTGAAGGACTTTCACAATAGCCTTGAGGTGCACGTTTAAACCAGAAGCTTCGGCCCCCGAGAGAGAAACCAAAGATATCCCTACTCTCCTCAGCAATAGGAATGCTGAAGAAAGCATTTTTAAGATCAATGACCGAAAACCAAACTGCCGAAGCAGGAATCATAGTGAGCAAAGCAGTGATATCTGGCACAACAGGAAACTGAGGGACAACAATTTTGTTGACCTCTCGAAGATCGATTACAAAACGGTACACAGGTGGCTGAGAGGGATCAGTACGTTTAAGAATAGGCAAAACAGGGCTATTGCAAACATTCCCTCTAGTCTCTTCGACCACACCCTTCTGAACCAAGTCATGGACAATAGCCAACAAAGCTCTCTCGCCATCATTAGATATTTTGTATTGGGGAACACGTGGCAGCTTAACGTCGGGTTTAACGGTAATCACATACGGTGGAATTTGAAGCAAACCAACATCATTTGGACCCGTAGCCCAAAGCGTAGCAGGAAGTGAACGTAGTTCAAGTGGCAGCTGCTCTTCAGATACATACATCGGAGAAGTCAATTTATCACCTAAAGTGAGATGTACACCAGAAGGTGAACAATACAGCGTAGCATGCAGGCATTTTAATAAGTCCAAACCCAACAAATTCTCCCCCCAACCCGTTGTTAAAAGAAGCGGAGCTTCCAAATCGTACGGACCAATAGAAATGGGCAAAGGACACGAGATCGAATTAGTAACTGGGGCGCCAGATAATCCTACAGAAACATTCGTTAAGCCAGACAAAGGTGCCCCAGGGAATTTGGAATGCATTATAGAACTTCTCATTGCACCAGTATCCAAGAGAAATGGTTCTGTAACACCTAATGCTACAACATTAACATAAGGTCCTTTCTGATCCACTGGAACTGATACGACTCCCTTACTTTGTCTACGGCTGTCCTAGCTAGTATGAAAATCAGCGTTCTCATCATCAAAACTATAGTCGTTGTTGTAATATTGGGCGGACTGATATTTTTGTTGATCAAAACAATTCGTGGAATCCTGAGGGGGAGAGGGACATCGTTCCTGAGTCGACGCACCACGACCCCTACCTCTGGATGCGGACTGAGAATCACCACGACCCCGTGGTGCTAACGACCCACCATAACACTGCAATAAAATCGGGCAAGCATTCTTAAAATGACCTTCCTCTTTACAATAGGCACATTGGTGAGTACCCAATGGAACTCTCGGAGCTGAGGATACCGGTTTCTGCAACAACTTCTGAAACTGTGGGGGCTCTTGAAATTGGGGCTGAGCAGAACGAGGGGGATAAGCCTGTTGCAGAAGAACCTTCGTTTTTAATTCCCTAGTCTTTTTCTCCACTTTTTCTTTATCCTCCTTATCCCTATTCTCATAATATTGAGCAGTAGCTAATATTTGGGCAGTGGAAGAAACGGCCCATGAACTCTCTGATAGCTTCAATTTATGCGATAATTCTGGAAGTAAATTAAAGACAAACTTATCTACGAACAATCGCTGTCCACCTTCAGTACTCATATCTTGACCACTAAGGTCGATGAAAGTCTCCTCGAAGCGCGTAAAGAAATCGGAGACACTTTCATCCGTCTTTTGCTTGCACGCCGCTAACTTATCCCAGTTAACACGTACCGCAGGCATCATTGTTTTCATAAGATCTATTATTTTACCAGGTAATTCCGTGATTAAATCATCAGGTCTGGCACCACCTATTTGTCCTGCATCTGCTGCTAAAATAGCAGCCCAATTACCGCCCAAAGCTGCATCATGATCTTGTTTATGAATCTTAGTTAACCCTGGGCGGGCGGCTACGCTCCGTGCACGGAGTGTGCGTAGTGCCGGCTTCTACGCATTTTGCGTAGCAGGCGTAGAATCCGGCACTACGCACGCTCCGCAGACGGAGCGTAGCTGGCCGCCACCCGCCTCCCTCCCGCCCTCCCTAAATACTTTAAATTAATAGTGTAAAAGAATTAAAAGGCACTTACCTTGCCCGCCGCTGCCTGCCGCGTCCCCGGGGCTCGCTATCTTCATTGCTTCCATCTTGTGTATCTAATGCGCATGCGCGAGCGGCCGCGCATGCGCATTTCTCACGAGAAATGCGCATGCGCGGTCGCCCGCGCATGCGCATTAGTACACAAGACGGCAGCCATGAAGATAGCGAACCCCGGGGACGCGGCGGGCAGCGGCGGGCAAGGTAAGTGCCTTTTAATTCTTTTCCACTTTTAATTTAAAGTATTTAGGGAGGGCGGGAGGGAGGCCTGCGGTGTGTAGTGGGGCTACGCGGAGTGCGGAGGTGGGCGTAGTTTCTCGCCCACTTCACGTAGCTCCGCGAAGCCCCACTACGCCCACTACGCCCAGGGTTAATCTTAGTCCATATCGCTTGTGGGACTACATTTCCCATAAGTAAATCAATATCTGCCAAATTCATAATGCAGGCATCAACAGTCTGGGACAGCTCTTTATAATACCCAGCAGGATTCTTACGAGGGTCCGGTAAAGACTGCTTAAGTGCCAATACTTCTGATCTTTTCCAAGGATCATGTACCCATATACGCTGAAAATGAGCAGGAATACCTGGGTTAGCACCTGCTTGAGGAACCGCATCTCTCCATACTGGAGGAACTTCTCTCATAGGATATTGTGCCATTTTACGACGAACCGTGGGATCAGCCTCAAGAGAATTTTGAGAGAAAAAGGCGGATCGGAAAGTAACAAGCTTTTGAATAGCACGCTCCACAGCAGGACCCACAATAAGTCCCTTATCAAATTGATCCTGTACTTCGAATAAATCCTGAGGAGGTGAATCCAAATCCACATCTCCACATCCTTTAATCAGAATATTGCACATAGCATTAAACACGTATCTCTGCGTAGGCGCATTCCATTGAAGGAAAGTATCTAAAATATCACGTACACTATACTGTACACTACACATAGTCCAATTACGAGCAAGAGAATCTAACGTAGTCCGTTCTTCCAAATCTGGAATCTGACTACGAGATTGTCTCCTAGACGATGCAGGAGAAAAATAAAGAGGCCCAAGCAGGGCTCGAAAAATCTGAAACATTTTACTAGTCCTGCAGGTCTAGTACCTTAAAAAATCTCCTCGACCTACCAGTAACCTACTTTAACTCCGTCTCTGAAAGCGGAGAAAATGTGACAAGATAACAAGATTTAAAGGCATCTTTATTGCTCATCTGATTTGAGAGCAATAAAAAGGCCTTTAAATCTTTTTATCTTGTCAAATTTGCTCCGTTTTCAAAGCCAGAGGACAAAAGTTAGTATGTTTTCCTACTCGCCAGAAAGGGCGAGTGGGACCTAAAAATAGCTCAACCTCATTAAATTTACCTCGCAAATGCGAGCGGTCGAGTGGATTTGTCGAGCCCTGCCAAGAAAAGGTGACAAAAGACCTGAAACAGTGTCGACTAAACGTTGTCGGGCTGTAGGGGAATCTGACACTAAAACAGGAGATAATGTATTCTGTAAAACAGAAGAAGAATCCGTAGCAAAAGAAACGGCAGATGAAGGAGACAAAGGCACAGAAGATTGGGGTATAGAAGTCGCTGGCAAAGGGGGCGGAGCTGGAATCACAGGAATAGGCAATTGTGCAGGAACCAAAACAGCTGGATTAACAGCAGGTTGTAATGGCGGTGCATTATCACCTAACACATAAGGGGGAGGTAACGTTAATAAATGGGACATAAAAGAATCTTCGTCAGGATGTTTACTCTTTGACGTAGTAGGTAACACAGGATAACATCTATCTATTGCCATGCGATGTTGTCTTTCCGATACCTCTATCACCTGATCAGCTTCGTCATTTTTAAACTGTTGGGCAGCCTGTAAAATCGTCATACTCTGCTCTTTCTTATCTTTTTTCATTTGCTTAATTTCTTTCTGTTTGGCTTCCTTACGCCAAAGGCGGAAAGAGTCAAACATTGCCGGCCGGGCTTTTCTCTTAAATAGAATCGCTTCCAAATTATCTAATATGTCAGACTCAAAAGAACCATTTTGTGGCCACTGTAAGACACCATCCTTTTTTGTATATCGGATCCATGTTTCATTAAAAACAATAGGACCCAAACCATGTTTTGAGTAGAGCTCGTAAGTGGGAGTTCCAACTGGAGGAATCGGACAAGAATCCTCTAGTCGGGAATCCCTAGAACAACCAAAACAACAAAATGTCCAGTCCGAACTGGACTTTCTTACAAACGTCAAAGGGTGTTTAGACAATATAGTCACAGCACAAATGTACTTACCATTTGGCTTCGGTTAGCGCGCTAATCGAATAACAAAAACAAAAACTAAGAGTGGGCGCTACCCACGAATACTTAACTAAATGTTTTTCTCACGCCAACAGATGTCCGTCTAACGTCTCGCGATACCAATCATCACCAGAGGGCCAAGGCAGGGCGACAGTCAGGGCAGCAGTCGTCAGCAGCCTTCTGGAAGGAGTAGCCGCGCTTCAAAAGACCTTCGGTCCACTTCGACATGCAGGGGTCGCTCACGTGGTTCGCGAAATCCTCCTGAATTTTCTTGCAAAGCTCCTCACGAAGCTCCTCACAACCTTCGGGCAAAAATGACTACTGCTGAAGTCGCCCACACGTTGGGCCGCCAATTGGAGAACCGGGCCTTATGGGCCAAGCGGCGCAGGGCACGCCTAATATCTCCGGGTTCACCTGCCTTGACAGACAGAGACACGAGACACTCTGTTAGGCATAGAAAAGCAAGTTTATTAGCTGCAGCTAAGCACAGTTATCTAAGAAGTACCACACAGGTAGGTTCTCAAGAGACTGCCACTTCATTCCGTGGCGTACAGTCTTTTATACAAAACAAGTTTACAATGACAACTCCCAATACACACAAAACTAACAAATAGGAATAGTTGGAAAACAAGCTATCGGATGTCCAAAACACACCCTCCTTTCAGACCTGTAATTCAATTTACAGGTGGTAGAACATGTGTAGAATGCTTCAAAGGAAGGGCTATGCAACAAGAGAACACACGAAGAGAATGGTGAAGGCCAGTTAAACAAGATAAGAATGAGAAGAATGGTGGGACCCAAACAGTGGAGTAAGACATGGATTAATCAGTCTAGACATGGCTTTACGAACTCGGCCAGACCCTGACATCGGTTTCGTAAACATGGACAAGGGTTGTTCTTTAACAGAAAAACACGTAGCAGCTGAAAAGGCAAAAACACCATATTTACCGCGTTAGCCGTGCTGCCTGAGTGAGGCAACACAAAATGGCAGCTAAACATAAAATGGCGGCTGAATACGAAGCGGAGCCGAAAACTACGTAACCTCAATAGTATCTGTGATACTATAATCATCGAGCACTCAAAACCCAACCGCAGCACACTTAATCAGGCAAAACCAAGATAGGAAGAAACATACATTTACCTATCATGGTATAGACCACCTAGATACAGACCCGAGAGGGGGCAATAGAATACTGAGACTCAGAAGGTTGGAAGTTACTTGGCTTATTAAACTTAAAGCTGTAGAATTGGGGTTAAATGTGGATCATGAATATGAATATTTTTTGGGGAAGTGAATCACATTAGCCTGATATAGCACGGTAACTCAAGACATTCAGTATACTAAGACTGGCCTGCATATGTTTTAATATTTTGTTCTCAATATGATATGTTACAGTAGTCTAGATGTTTGTACTTTAGCGATCATGAATCTGAACTGAATAATAATGCACTATACTAATTGTATGGCTCCAAGTGAAGAAGAGCATTATTGTAAATTTGTTTTGATTTGTAAATAATTGGTATACTATTTGGTGCAAGACATTGGTCTGATTGTAAATCCAGAATTAGTGAGAAATGACTTAATAACTGTATTGGGATGCAATGTTATTCCTTCTGAATTTATCTTGTATTGTGATTTGATATTTTGAACACATATCCAAGCCGTCATATATTTACACTGTACATGTTGGAAATTAGTACTGTTTCTTTGCAACTTTTTACCTTTTCCTCCAATGCTTATTTCTGGTCTCCTCTGACTACTATTACCAGGAGGGCGTTATGGTGGGACTGCGGAGTGAAATGCTGATGCCACCACTCACTGGTAGACAGAAATAATATTAGGACCAGGATTTTATGCTGATAGTGAATGCTACGGAAAATTAAAAGAACGAATAGGGTTTGCAATATACTCAACTCGAGTCAGGATAACTAATAGATGAATCTGAGATTACTTAAAGATGGTGACGAATAATATAAATGATAATTTAAGTAGGAGTTAGAATCGAATAATTTTGGATTTATTGTAGAGTAAAGATGCATTATAAAACGGACAACTACATATACGTTGTAACTCGAGTCGATAACTGTGTGACTTGAAATCGAGACCGTTCCAAGATGGCGACTGTTAACACCACTAAATTTGAGGAGTAATTAGAAGTTTCGTCGTATACAGAATAAATAGGGCAATATATTACACACTCCTTGATAACTGTATAAACAGGTTAATACAGCATATACTTAGGGAAGAATTACTATTTTCTCGCCGAATATCTATTTGAAAAAATTTACGCTAATACTTTAAAGTGAGATCAATATTTGCAACACGAGTGAATTATGATATATATAGTATATAATATCGTCATAAGTAGGTTAACATTGCAGTTCTAAGCGCAGTAATAGATGCGCTAAAACTTTACTAATATGGCGCTCGAAATACTTCCTTTATACTATAAAGGAGATTTATCAACATGGCGCCTGAGTAGGACGCTGACACGATGAGACGCGATCTGAGGTGCCGAGTGACTCTGTAACCGGTGAGTGCACTATTAGCATACAGATGCATGTAAATTTAGAACGAGACTATTAGCTATTACTTCTACTGAGCTGACATTAGACATCTCGCAACATATATATCTATTTGTTTACAGATACTTGCGATACTGGCAATGATTTATTTCCGGCGAGAACTTGAGGATCACCTCTAGACTTTCAGAGGTAGGATTGCTCCCATTAATAAATTGTAGACAATTTAAACGCATTAATTTTGTTAATGTCTACCAGAAATAAATAATAACGGTCTGTAAATAATTATTTTACAGATACTATTACTGAATAAGGAATAAGAACTGTAATAACATATAACGATACTGACATATGGAAACCTGAGCCACATAATATACCGTTTTATTATTGTGGACGTTACTCTATAGGACAAGGTAAGATAGCCCTGATCTTTATGAGTTGAGTACAGTATGGTAACAAATACTGAATTATATGAAACTGAATACGTATGTACTGAATTTTCAGATACATCAATATTAATGATTACACTATACTGAAGAAGTGGATTAACTGATGCCACCGATGAGGGAAGGCATAGGTATGTAGCTCCGCGGACTAGCCACGACACCAAACTGGAAGTGTTACTACAATCTCATGTTCCTTTTCTTTTACTTTTCATTTTAAACTAGAGAATTAAGAATCCTCCATTTATCAGTTTAAAATTAGACACACGTGGTGCTTTCAGCCTATAAACTTGGTGGTGAGTAAACAATTCTATATTAATAATTCTTTCTAGACACAACTATAATAGTTATTTAACTTTTATTAAGATGTATGTAAATATGTCATATTCAGACATGAATTAGTTTACTTATTATTATTATAATTTGTTTGGGTTGCAGCCCTGAGGAAGTCGTAGGTCTGATCAGACCAGACGAAACGTACGTTGGCTGCTGTTCTGTTGAAAATAATACGAGGACTGTTTCAATGAAGATATAATTGTGACAAGAATCAAGAAAGCAATAAATGGAACACTAATATTGGACTGTTTTGAGTGCTCGATGATTATAGTATCTCTGTTGAGCCCTTCTGAGCTTATTGATCTAGTCGTGGTAACCGATTAGCTATCATTTTGGAGCACCGCTGTTACTTTGCACAATCACCTTTTACTTAGCTGTGCGCTCAATGGTAAACAGTTACCTATTAGTCATATTAATCTCAATAGTATCTGTGTTCGGTTGGGGTCAGCGCCGGACTGGCACAAGCTTGTACAGTGCTACTTCCATGTGAGACGCCTATGCCTGTGACAGTTCCTGTGACCTCCTTAGGGTAAGTATATCAGAGAGTGACTTTCCAGAGCCTTGAAGAAACTCTCAACCAGTTGGAAGCAAACACTTGCATTTCCTGGACTTGGATCTCCTCCGTCTCGTCAGCAAGTGTGCAAGTACTTGCCAGCTCTTTCAGGTAGGGATGAAACACATTGAGCAATTCTTCTGGATCCTGGAGAGTCTGCCCGAAAAAAACCGCTGTTAATCGGGGTTTGCATTGATTCAAAATGAGTGCTCAGTGCGCCACCTTATTGGCATAAGCATGGTTGGGCAGCCTCTGGGAGTGTGCGGGACAGTCTTTAGATCTCAGCCCCTGCCAGGTGGAGCAGTAGTGCTCTCTTCCGCTCTGCTTTCACCCCACGGCTGTGAAATACAAGTTCAGATCAATTTGTCGTAATATGGGATTTGGGACACACTTAGAAGCATTGAGAAACCCAAAAACAGATACATCTCAGAGAACAGTTTTTAGTTTAAACAGATATTTATTTGCGGTATACCTTATTCGTAAGTGAAAGGGTTTGAAATTCTTAATGTACCCCGGTTTGCGATTTTATACGATACACATGCTAGCTCAGGCGGGAAGCTTGTGATGTGTTTGTAGCACTAGCATACTGCTATTTCATGAATTGTATCTGCATGGGGCTTACCATACCGGAAAGAGAATATTGTGGCTGCTGCACTTGCACTTTGCTAACTACAATTTTTGAGCTAAATTTGCACTTTAGTTATAACTGAAATGGCATCCCAGCTCTACTCTTGGATGTATTTTAGGACGTACGCACTTGTATTTTAATATATTATGAATGGAAAATGCACCCCATTTATTGTGCCAGAAACTGAATATTGTGTCAGCTGTACTTGCTTTTTATCAACCTCAAGGCCCAAATCCGTATTTTATTTGCAACTAAATCGGTTTTATAGTATGACCTTTTATTGTATTTTAGATTGTTAACTATTTTATCCTCGATAATGTTTTAAATTGTATCCTATATAGTTTCAAGTGTACACATTGTATCTTTATAGTTTGTTAAACAGAATAAAGATTATTACTACTACTACAAGTTCAGTCTCTCTACCCACACTTTCCATTTGGAGAGTTTAGACAGATGGGGGGTCCTCGACAATAAAAGGTTCAATGGTTGGTATGTGAGCCATTGCAAGTCATGCAGGATCAACTGCAACAAATGTGCATCCCCCGAGCTTTGTACCTATGCACCAGATGGGCTGGACTTTCCATTGAAATGGCCAAGCATGCGATTGCTCTGCTCCTTATCCACTCACGCTACACCGCTGTTGGGACGGACGATATACTGTATTGTCAGCCTAGGCAGGCCAACGAAGAGGACACTGGTTCCTGCCCTTCAGTTCACTCTCCTACTTGCTGTGGCACCAATGCTGGGGCAGTAGATGTTAGAAAAGCCCCCACCGAAGGATGCAGCCATCTCTGTCAGGCTCACAGGGTGCCACTGGTAGGCGGTGAGTTGGACTGCTGCGAATGATGCACACTGCTCTGGAACACCGGCTCTACTCCCACCAAAGTGCCAGGAATAGGGGAGACCAGTGGTTCCCAAACTTTTGATATGTCTGAATATGAAAGCTTGACAGCACACATAATTCACCCAAGGGCTTGTGGAAAGTAAGCAATCAGACAGCAGCACAAAAATCCTACTGCTGATCCTGGCTGCATCTATTTTTACCTGCCTGCCAAGTAACAGTAACCTATACACATGTGCCTTTCAACGCTTTATTGCTTTTATTGTATTGCCTGTACTTTTATTGTTGTGTCTGTGACTGCTGTTGTCTGTCTTCCCCCTCTGCCTGTACGTGGTCCGTGCCCCTTTTTCTTCCCTCTGTTCCCCACGCTGTCCCTGTGCTCTCTCTGCCCGGTCTTTCCTTCTGTACCCCTCGCTGCCCCGTGTCTCTGCCCAGTTTTCCCTTCTGTTCCCCTCGCTGCCCCCGTGCCTCTCTGCCCGTTCTGCCTTCTCTTCTTAGCTGCCCCAATATTTCTGTATTCTGTATTTTGTCTCTGTGCCAACTGTTTTTTGTGCCCGTCTGCCCTCTGTGCCACTCGTTTTTCCCTCGTTTTTGAGCCCCTTTTGCCTTCTGTCCCACTTGTTTTCCCTCCTTTTTTGTGCCTTTTTGCCCTCTGTTCCACTCAGTTTTTGTGCCTTTCTGCCCTCTGTTCCACTCGTTTTCCCCTCGTTTTTTGTGCCTTTCGGCCCTCTGTTCCACTCGCTTTTCCCTCATTTTTTGTGCCTTTCTGCCCTCTGTTCTACTCGTTTTTTGTGCCTTTCTGCCCTCTGTTCCACTAATTTTTTGTGCCTTTCTGCCCTCTGTTCCACTCATTTTTCCCTAATTTTTTGTGCCTTTCTGCCCTCTGTTCCACTTGTTTCCCCTCATTTTTTGTGCCTTTCTGCCCTTTGTTCCACTCGTTTTCCCCTCGTTTTTTGTGCCTTTGTGCCCTTTGTTCAACTCGTTTTTTGTGCCTTTCTGCCCTCTGTTCCACTCGTTTTTTGTGCCTTTCTGCCCTCTGTTCCACTCATCTTTCCCTCGTTTTTTGTGCCTTTCTGCCCTCTGTTCCACTCGTTTTCCCTCATTTTTTGTGCCTTTCTGCCCTCTTTTCCACTCATTTTTGTGCCTTTCTGCCCTCTGTTCCACTCGTTTTTCCCTCGTTTTTTGTGCCCTTCTGCCCTCTGTTCCACTCGTTTTTTGTGCCTTTCTGCCCTCTGTTCCACTGGTTTTTCCCTCGTTTTTTTTGCCCTTCTGCCCTCTGTTCCACTCGCTTTTTGTTCCTTTCTGCCCTCTTTTCCACTCGTTTTTCCCTAGTTCATGTGCTCTTCTGCCCTCTGTTCCACTCGTTTTTTGTGCCCTTCTGCCTCCTATGCCACACCTTTTTTCCTTGTTTGTGTGCCCCTTTTGCCTTCTGTTCCACTTGTTTCCCCCGCCGATGTGCTCCCTGCGGCCCCGCCCCCCCTAACTGCCTACTCGCTGCCCCCGCCTCCCGATTGTATTGTTGTGGTCTTGCCGCCCATGCGCCAACATTCACAGCTCTTGTGTGCTGTGAGGACGCATGGGCGTTTAATTTTTCACTACGACGACAGGCACTCGAGTACTGCGTACCCCCTGGGAATGTCTCACGGACCCCTGGGGGTCCGCGGACCACAGTTTGGGAAACGCTGGGGTAGACAACCTCGCACACGATGCAGCTCTGGCTGGGAGGGAACACCTACGGGCAGCGGCTGCTTACATCTGGCCCTGCCTCTGACCACTAGGTGCCACAGCGCTGCAGGTGCGTGAGCGCCGTCACTGCGTGTGGGGGAGGCCATGCATGAGCCGCAGCAGCTTTACCAGGTGGTGCTCGGCGCACCGCGTAGCTCAGACTGTCGGCTGAAAAGCTTGACTGACAACGTCTGGCAGTGCATGGAGCATGCAGGCCAGCCCTCCTTGTCGCCACTTGAGAGGCCTTGTCAGCGGACTAGGGGGGTAAATGAACAAAGCTACACACACTGGCTCAAACTGCCATCAGGAACTCCGGGCGGCCTCTTCATTATTGTCCTAAAGTCACGTTAGATTAAACCACAATCCCGCAACATGGGGGGGATCAGCTTCTGAGGAATGCTAATCACCCGGGGAGTACACTTTTGAACGTTGCACCTGACCCGCAATAACTGCAGGAGCGTGTGATATGCCTCCTGCAACTCAAAGCAGAGTCGCCTTCACTCTGCAGAAGCACCAACAGAAGCACAAAGAGGTGTGAGCTGTCATCACCTAGCTGTCAACAGCTACACTTCAGCTACACTTAACGGTGATCATGAAAAGAGAGAGAAGGATGTTGTTGCAACTGGCACTTTATTGTTGGCTGAGGCATTGCCCTATCCAGGCAGAACCTACCACTGCCATCAGGGTCGGTGATTACACGCACTGTATAACCTGCGCTCACAATTGGGTAGCTTGGCACTCAGCAGTCAGGCTTATTAGAGAGGCAATGTGTAAAGCATTGGTACAGCACTCTCATGATAAATACACTTGAGCGTCACAGAAGAGACTTCACATGTGATGTACGTAAATAACATTTGTATTCCACACAAACAATAGTCAACACAACATGAACATCATATGTTTCAGGGCATAAATCACACTTGGAAATGTTACTAGCAGTACTAGGCCCAACCATGTTAAAATTACATCAATAATGTGCACACTTGGGGCAGATCCTATTCTAACCCTCCAGCACCCTTATACGGTGCTACAAGTTGTCAACCTCAGGGCCATCCTAGCAATTCTTATAAGTCAATACCACACAGTTCTATGGTGCACCCCGGGTCACAACGATATCATAAATATGTACACATAATAAATGATAACACCTTTTAGAAGCACCGCGGGCCGAGGCTGTGTGGGTAAACCAAATGTAAAACATAGAGTTCTTCTAGCAAGGAATCACAGGCGGTCCGCAGACTGTCACTCCCACACACACACTCACTCACTCACTCAGCACTGATACGCGATACAAAGGATATCAGACCGGTCTGTACAGAATGGGTTCTCACACATAAGCACTGAGCGCCATAATGCAGTGAAACTGATACCCAGCAGTTCCATTGATAGCACACTGCAGACCCTGTGGCCCAAGCTTTCCCCCAGCTCACCCAGAGTGTCCTACGCCCACAGATGGAAGATAACCAGCCCGCCCCATGATATTAGGCTACATGTGGCCGAAGTCACACTTACTCAGGGTTTCAGGGAAGCAGGTGAGGATAGGTAGCAGGACGAATTAGGAGGCAGTCATCAAAGGGGGATTTGGAGGCCACTCGGGAAGTTCACCCACAGAATGAGGATCAGAAGTGGGCTGAGGGCAACAATCAGTCACTCAAAGGGTTCCTCAAGGGCCTTCCGGCACCCGCTCAGTTCAGCGAAGCACAGGAGGTTGTCACACAGTCTCTTTAACTGCTTCTGATCACTCTCAGGAGAATTCCTCCAGCCTAGTCAATCGCTCTCACAACCCAAGCCCGAGCTGGGCAATACTAACTGGCAACACAATGTTGTTGGGGGCCAGGTGAGGAGAAGGCAGTTGGCCTGCAGCGCTGAGTGCCAAAATGCGAATGACTGATGAATAGAGAATGAAGCAGGGGAGCCTCTTGGAAGAAGGAGCAACCCGTCTGACACAAGTCGATCAGAGTTGCACCCAGCAGTCTGGGGACATCTGGTGTGCGCTGATACATGTCACACCAGCCAGTTCCGATCACACACACAACTAAATGTTGCAAATTCTGTACGTCCTTAGAAATGAGGCACAATCCCTGGTGTGTGTTGATATGGGTTGCACCAGGCAATTGCAGTCACATGCGTAGGTGCATGTTTAACAGTGATTCACGGGGTAGAATGAGGTACTACTATGGTATGGCCCCCACCTACATGGGTCACAACCAGTGAAACAAACACTGCACGCAATAAGCATGAGGTCATCATGTCGCACGAGCGAGATGCGGCACGGTCCACAAAGCAGGTCATGCTGGATCCCGCAACCAGTGAATCTGCTCACTACCAACAAGATGCTTAGGCGTGGCGGGTTCTCCACGATGCAGGGGCCACATGCCTTTGATGCGGGCAAGACTTCTGGGGCTCTGAATAAGGCAATCTGGTCTCCAGACACAATTCTTATGTCTGCGCTCATGCCGCACTGCCAGTTGGTATCCAGCAGACAATGTGGGCACTTAGGAGGGCATCACTCTCCAGACGTAATAAGTAGACATGTGGGTCCCTCGTGGGAGATCTTTAATGTCCCTGAGACCTCCGAAAGAATGTGGGAAAGCCAACAAGCCCTTGGAGAGCACACTTCAGGCTGCACAAAGCAGAAGGTAGTCAGCCCAGGCCAGCCACTATTCAGGAATGGTGCATGGTGCCTTTCAATGGCAGTAATCCTCCTTGTGGACAACAGATTCCTCTGGCAGTGTGCACCATGCAGTTCAAGGTTCTCCAGTCCCACGTTCTCACAACTGCATCTCTCCCCTGCTAAAGTATGGCACCAGTAGTTATAATGTAGTGTGCCTTAGAAGTAGGGGGTGGTTCCACAGATGTTGTCCCTAACTTTCAGTCTGGTCTGTCATGAGTCGATGGAATGCAGATCTTTAGTGTGGCCAGAATCTGGCTCCAGAGGCCAAGTCAATGAATAACAAGTTCACTGACTTGGGTGCGTTGTGCACTGTTCACGCTAATATTTACTCAAAATGTAACAAGCAATAATTATGATTCCATAAGAAAAAATGTTTTTATTCAAATGAATATTTTGTTGCAATTATTATTCCAACATACACAATATATGAGCCATTATGTTCAATTTCATATCTTTTCATGAAAATACAACATAACATCTATGTGATCATCATATAAATGCGCACAACATATACAATCTTTATATAAACACTCAATGCTGTGCCCGATGCATTTCGGGACGTAAGTGTCCCTTCTCAGGGGCAAATCTGTAAAGAGTCCTGTAGAGGCCATGTACCATGAACTCAGTCCTCTAGAAAATGTATCTTCTTTGTAAATGAGAATCGTGGGTAGGTAACTTTATAGCCGGTCTTGTGAATCAGGTATCGATGTTTTTAAACATATTTCACAATAGACCTGGCAAGTGATTAGGAAGTTATCCCTACATAATAAAATTGCCCCTTCTCTTATTCAATCTACATTTTTTACTTTAAATCTCCTTCATTGGACCCCTGCTCGTTTATATAAATTGAAACTAAGGGATAGTGATCTTGGTTGGAATTGTAATTTCCAACCAGGTACTCATCAACATATGTTTTTTGAATGTACTTTACTACAATCCTATTGGGCCTTAGTACCGAAACATTTATCACTAATCTTGAATATTTCGTTGGAGCTTTCTTTTCCTTTGATCTTATTGGGTCCTTGGGCTTCAACTATTTCTTAACCCCTTGACAGTATGGATATGCAGCTCAAGTGTATTTATCGTGAGAGTGCTGTGCCAATGCTTTACACATTGCCTCTCTGATAAGCCTGCCTGCTCAGTGCCAAGCTACCCAAGGGTGAGCGCAGGTTATACAGTGCGTGTAATCACCTGACCCTGATGGCAGTGGTAGGTTCTGGCTGGCTAGGACACAAAGCATACTGTTGGCAGAAGTGGATGGTTGAAAGGATAGGCAGAGCACCACAAAGCCTGTCACTTTCGGGCTAGTTGGACACGGGACTGGCACACAGATACAGAGCCTGGCGTTTCCTAGAGTACGAGTGATAGGCCTGGCAGAGAGATGCAGATTCTGGTACCGCTTCGTGTGGATAACTGAGCTGAAATACTACACTTGGCACTTCCTGTGCTGAATTATAGCATGGAATACCACCCAGTAGATATAGCCTGTGACGTATAGGCTTCTAGATACGTTTGTCAGGGAGCCATGGGCTGCAGCACAGCTACTTGCTCTGTTACTGCAAAGTCATTTAGTCACTTTCCTTCACATCAAAGTGTAGATTGGAATAGAAGTTTTGTTTTTTAATGCAGAGAGGGTGGGGTGTTAGGGTAGGTAGAAAACAATTACTGGAAAGGAAGTTAGGCAGCTCTGCTGTGTATCAGTCACACAAAGGTGTGAAGTGACCACAAGATGACGTTCCATTTCTGCAGAGGTGCTCAGCTAACTGCAAACCAAAGCTGCACACACTTCATCCTCTCACCTTCGCGGTGTACGTTCCTTCCTGTCGACACACAGTGGATCAAATGCCCCTCTGTTAAAGAAAAGTAAATACTTCTCCTCTTTTGGTTTTATATAAACTTCAGCAGTTGATGTGCAGTTAAATTGTAAAGTGGATTAAACCTGCGGTCAATAGCTCACAAAGTTGTGCATCTGAGGCTGTCAGTTGTCCGAAAGTATACACTACTGATATTTTAAATGAATTGTTATAGATAAAAATGAATTTCCTTTAGAATTCAGACTCATTAGACCATCTTGGTTTCCTACTTTGACATACTGGTGGATAGCGTGAAAGATATGTGAGGTGACTCTAAGAATGCTGATAGAAACGGACAATGTGCTGTCAGAAAGTGTCACACCAAACAAGGGCTCACTTGCAGCTATATGATCGTGATAACCCTGCTCACGTTTCATCTTGTATTTAAATTTTTAAAAAAATCAAAATAGTGCACGAGTGCATTAACTTTCTATTTAATGGTGAATAGCAAGCGGTGAGCAGCAGACTGTGTGGCATCGCGCTCCTGGACCAATGAAAAGCTGCTGCTGCAGAAAGAGACACATGGTAAAATGCGATTATCACCACAACAATGGCCCTTCTTGAATCCCGTCCCTCACCCCATTACCATCACCAACAACCTGTATTTCCTATTTCGCAGTGTGTCCAGAAGCGGGGTGAGAGCATGAGAGGAGATTGGGAAGGTATGTCTATATTAACATCCGACATTCAAGGGACAAAAACATACTCTGGAACATGCATCCTTCCATCTCTCCAGTCCCGTGCATTAACAGCCTATAACGCTTTGCCGCAAATAGCCAAGAGGTGCCCTTAGCCGCTCCTTGTGAAGGGAGCTGCAGGAGTCCGCATCCCTTATGGGGAATCGTAATGTCCTGCCATTCTATGTCCCCTAGTGTAGAAGCTCAGTACAAAGTTGCATCCAGTGCCGTATTTATTGCAGAGGTACTATCCCTAGTCCAGGCCAAATACTACATACACCTGCCCCTGTACACACAATTATAAACCTGAACAATGTATACAGAATATACAAACACAAAATACTTATATTACAGTGAACAGAGCAGAATTGGTGCACAAGAGGCCTTATTCACAAATAAGTATAAAAGGGGGTGGTGATGGACAGAGCATCTGAACCAATCAAACACTCACACCCAGTCAAGAGATCTGGGTTTAATGGATGTATGACGTTACAACGCATACTTTTACAATGCCTACCTTTACAACGCATTTTTTACACCGCAACACCCAATACAACGCATACCATTACATCGCATGCCATTACAACGAATTCTTTGAAACTACCTTTACAACGCATTCCACTACAACGCATACTACATTTACAACGCATACCATTACAACGTATAACATTACATTGCATGTAAGGTAAGTGTTGGATAGTGTAGGGGTAAAAATTACTATTCTAACTCCAGGGGGTGCAACAGTAGGGTAAGTGTTGGATAGTGTAGGGGTCAAAATTACTATTCTAACTCCAGGGGGTGCAACAGTAGGGTAAGTGTTGGATAGTGTAAGGGTACTATGTGTTGTAATGCTATGCGTTGTAATGGTATGCGTTGTAATGACTGCGTTGTAATGGCATGCGTTGTAGTAGTGTGCGTTGTAGTGTCATGCGTTGTAATGACTGCATTGTAAATGCATGCGTTGTAATGGATGTTGCATTGTAGAAGTTTCGTTGTAATGGTAGTGCGTTGTAAAAGTTGCGTTGTAAAGGTTGTTTCCCGGGTTTAATCCATCACCGTTCTTTAGCTCACTCCGCCACCCCAGTTCAGACATGGCCATATGCAAATCAGTCTGACCCTGTGCCTCATGGGAACAGTCCAGCCCGAACTGCCAAGCCATGCCTTCCCTGGACCGGAAGCAAGCTTCCGAGGACCGGTTTCTGGCATTTCAGCCGTCTTCAGCCAGGATAGCTTGACTCCAGTGGCTGAAGATGGCTGAAATGCCAGAAAAAGGTCCTCGGAAGCTTGTTTCCGGTCCAGGGAAGGCATGGTTTGGCAGTTCGGGCTGGACTGTTCCCATGAGGCACAGGGTCAGACTGATTAGCATATGGCCATGTCTGAACTGGGGTGCCAGAGTGGGCTAAAGAACGGTGATGGATTAAACCCAGATCTCTTGACTGGATGTGAGAGTTTGATTGGTTCAGCATATCTTTTGCCACCCCTGGCTGGTACTTAAATCGACACAACTGGATGTTCACACAGCTGGGGCAAGGTTGTGTACTCAACCCTTGCTTAGATATAGTATACCTATGTCTAAACCTATATCTGGACACATAGACACCTAGAAGTCATTCCTATGGAAGGCCTTTACAATCCTGGTGCAACTCAGTCAAGGAAAGAAAGGCACACATGGTGGAAGATGATTGGAGGAAGCTGAGCCCTACATTAGTGGAGCCTCACTTCAGTACTCCATCTCAACCCCAGCCTTTTACTTTGCCATAACACACCACAGGTAGTGATTCCCGATGGTGGAGACCCTCTGATACCCCTAGGGTGAGGGATTGCTTAGTGGACCATGAAACAGGGGGCAACCATGCTAGTGCAGGTACTTCCTTATATGGCCACTTAGGCAATATAGGCTTACCTGGTCAAGGATAGCCTTGTCTCCTTTCGTTTGGGGAAGGGGGGCTATGTAGGAAGGTGGACGTCTGACTATGGTTACCCCAGATTTTTTCCCTTGTGTTTAGCTGGTTTTCGACTTAGTTGGCCTGGGATCCTGCTAATCAGGGCCCCAGGCTATCTGCTCTCTCTTTAAATGGACTCCATGTACTATAGGTACATCACCAATTTGGTACAGGACACCTTGTCAGCCCCTGTACCATGCACTATAGGTGCCCAGGGCATAGGTGCATCCAAGGCCTACCAGGGGCTGCAGCATATCTTTTGCCACCCCTGGCTGGTACTTAAATCGACACAACTGGCTGTTCACACAGCTGGGGCAAGGTGGTGTACTCACCCCTTGCTTAGATATAGTATACCTATGTCTAAACCTATATCTGGACACATAGACACCTATAAGTCACTCCTATGGAAGGCCTTTACAATTCTGGAGGCAGAGTGCTTGGTTTTATGTGAGATGGTGCTGTAGCATGAGCTGAGCCTGTCTGCAGTGTTCAGAACCATTTCCTTACTGCTGTTCCAGTGATACTGCCATACCATATACTCTTAAGTGCATTATAATCCCCGTGGTTAATGCTAACTTTGGTTTGGCTTTATCAAAACATGTCGTGTTTGGTGTCATACACTTTGGAATACTACCCCCTCGCTAGTTCTGGCAACGGGGGTAGCATTCCACCCTTCTAGAGGAAGAAGACATGTTACTTTGCTTTAAACGCGGTTAATCCTAACCAGAGCCTGAGCATCACAAAATGGATGCTGCTGCCCCGACACAAGTCTGACCTCCTGCTGCTGACCGAAACTTGGCAGGGAGGCCTGGACAAAGGGTTTCCTGTCACAGGGAGGTGTTACACCACCCCAGACAGGAGATAGTGGATTGGAGCAGGGAGGGCTGAAAGAAACTAGACACTGCCTGGGGCGCACAAGGTGTCCCAGGCAAAATCCAGTCAAACCGGTTCTGGGGCACTCCAGCCCCAGTCCTGGCGCGAAACTGGACAAAGGGAAAGGGGTGTAACCACC
This sequence comes from Lissotriton helveticus, assembly GCF_964261635.1. Classification (NCBI taxonomy): domain Eukaryota; kingdom Metazoa; phylum Chordata; class Amphibia; order Caudata; family Salamandridae; genus Lissotriton; species Lissotriton helveticus. Next base: position 689,873,112 of record NC_136070.1, on the reverse strand, counting down.
CCCTTCCTGGGTCCCACCGATAGGAGGGACCTAGCAGGTAATCCATCCCCTTGATTTGGAATAAAGGTAGGAGCTGTGCAGATGCACATCAGATTATCCTGACTGAAACTTATGAAAGGAAACTCTGGACCCTTCAACATCCCACTCGACGTGGAAGACTTAAAAATCTCCCTTCTGGTCAAGGAGTGACCACCCTGTGCAAACAGGCACCATCCAGCACCTCGACGTTTGCTTTGTTGCAGTTCCCGCTGGAACTCGAGCGACAGAGATCGACAAGCCCCAGCGTGCCTGCCTTCTAACAGCCCAATCCACAGTCCCTGCAGAGCTGAGACCCGTGGAGGCGACCTGAAGCGTGGGGCCGGCCATCTTGGAAAAACTACGAAGCGCTGACCGTGCAGCATCCGAGGCTCCCTTGAAGCTGTGCATTGGAGTTTGAGAAGCTCCAGCCCCGAGCAGCTTTTGCACCGAAGCTCACCCCTCCACACTCATCGAGTGCTGCGTGGGGCCCTTTTGCATTTTCCTGCTCGCCGCGTTGGTCCGGTCGCTTGCCCGTTTGCTAGTTGCCCCAGTACCGACGAACCTTTGAATTTGCTCTGCTAGTCTGGTTGCTCCCGACTGGCCCTCGCTCCCCTAAAAAGGAGCACCCGCTCAGACCGTGCTGGTCCGAGTAAGAAGAGATCTTCGAATCCTGCGTGGGTTGCATTTGCCAAGGCCTGTTGACTCCGATCCGGAAGCCGACACCGCTGACAGCGAAAGCCTTCGTGGGACAGCTCGTGATTCACTCCAGGACATCCTCGGTGCCCCAGAGACCACGTGGCAGCGAAGACAAGCTTCACGACAACCACCTGATTGCGCCAGACATCGCCTGGTTCCTACTTGGTTCCTTCCTGGTCACTGGCTAGTGACCCAGACTCTGTCCCCTCTGCTTTCAGGTACTCTACATCTTCGATCCACCCTTGGATCACACCGGACACTTCTCTTCTGGACGCCTGCAGCATCTTCATCTCCAGGCACCATAGATCTTCGTGACGAAACCCCACACATCTTTGCACCTGTGCACCCGCTTCCTGTGGGTGAGGTAACTCTTAAACGCCGGTGCTCCTGTAGTGGTTTACACCTCTAGTGTCTAAGTCTAAAGTTTTGTCCTTCTAGTCCAGTCGGAAGACTCTTAAAACTGTAACTCGATAACTTTTACGCACCATTGACTTTGCATTGGTGCATGCGTGTGCTTTTAGCCTCTGCACCCGAATCCCGCGGGCTACTCCCGTCCTAACTGCTGTTAGTCCAGTGTAGTCCCAGCGATTCCCAAGGCCCTAGGCCTTACCACTGATCGATTAGTGATACTTATACCACTTTTTTGATATATGGTTTGAGTGGCCACCTGCCTCATCCATAATTGTGCAACTTGTATATGTTATATTGTGCTTTTGTTTAAACGCTTGTGCTTCTTTACTCATAAAGAGTATTGGGGATTATTCTGAGATTAAATACATATATTTTTATAATATATAACTTGTGTGGTGTCCTTTCATTTGATATTACAGGATTGCATATGGTAAAACAGCTGGCTTCACATGTCCTCTTGAGTTAAGCCTTTAGGCTGCTTAGTCCATGCAACCCCTAGGATAGCTTGTCTTTAAGGTTGACTTACAACCACCACCATAAGGGATTGTTTGGACTTATATAAGGTGCCCCGAGAATTGGAGACATCATACATCAGGCCAACTTCTCACACATGTCTAAAAGTATTTTAAGGTAAATTTCACACTGTTTGATTTAAAGTGGAACAATGCATGTGCCTAAATAGTAGTACATCTTTTTCGGATGAAATTGGCGGCGAAAACTCTCTGTGAGAAAATTGGTCTCAAGAACCAAAAAAAGTTTTGGTGACGTAGTTTTGCAGCAGTCATTTTAAAAAATCATAAATCCTACTTGCTACAAATAAATATAACTTAATTTGAGCACGAATTGTGAAATGTTAAAAGTCACTCTGACAACAACAATGCTTTTGCTAGGTGGAAGTTCAATGTGTCACATCATGGCACGCAAGAAACATTTTCTTTGGGCGGGGGAATAGTTGTGCAAGCACGAGGTGCTTAATTGACAGCGTGCTCTTACCGTGTGAACGGAAACATAACATTTTAGAATCCTGAATGTGTAGGAATGTACGGAGTGAGCGCTCGGAGAACAGACGTCTCGCGGAATGACAGATGAGAACAACATGGGGGAAATTCTCCTGTTAACTTTAAAATGGCTCTTGGGATGACTTCACAGCGGAGGAATGCACCTAGCTTGTATCATTTCATTCTATCGGACCTGAACCCACGCCAAGTAAATGAAAACAACAGCTTTCAGAGACACTGTGGCCCAACCTCACTCACCCTCACACACCCTCACCCACCCTCACATACCCTCACCCTCACACACCCTCGCTCACCCTCACCCCCTCACCCTCCTCACCCTCACAGCCCTCTCAACCTAACTCACCCTCACACACCCTCACCCTCACACACCCTCGCACACCCCCACCCTCACACATCCTCACCCTCACACACCCTCACCCTCACACCTCCTCACCCTCACATTCCCTCACCCTCACCCTCACATCCCCTCATCCTTCCTCACACCCTCACCCTCACACCCCTCACCCTCGCACCCCCTCACCCTCACAACCCCTCACCCTCACACACCCTCACTCACCCTCTCACCCTCACTCCCCCTTCCCCTCACACACCCTCACCCTCACACCCCCTCACCCTCACACCACCTCACCCTCACAGCCTCAGACCCCCTCACCCTCACACACCCTAACTCAGCCTCACCCTCACACCCCCTCACAACCCTTTCACCCTCCCTCACTCACCCTCACACCCCTCACCCTCACCCTCACAACCCTTTCACCCTCACACCCCCTCACTCACCCTCACACCCCTCACCCTCACACCCCCTCACCCTCACACACCCTCACCCCCTCACCCTCACACACCCTCGCACCCCCTCACACACCATCACACACCCTAACTCAGCCTCACCCTCACACCCCCTCACAACCCTTTCACCCTCCCTCACTCACCCTCACACCCCTCACCCTCACTCACCCTCACCCTCACAACCCTTTCACCCTCACACCCCCTCACTCACCCTCACACCCCCTCACTCACCCTCACACCCCTCACCCTCACACCCCCTCACCCTCACACACCCTCACCCTCACACACCCTCGCACCCCCTCACCCTCACACACCATCACACACCCTCTCATCCTCACACACCCTCACTCACCCTCACCCTCCCTCACCCTCACACACTCACACCCCCTCACCCTCACACCCCCTCACACACCCTCACCCACCCTCACACCCCCTCACCCTCACAACCCTCTCACCCTCACACTTCTTCACCCTCACACCCCCTCACCCTCACTCACCATCACTCACCCTCACACACCCTCACACACCTTCACCAGCATAGCATAACAAAACACAGCATAACAAAAACAGCATAGGATAGCAAAACATAGCATAGCATAACAAAACAAAGCATAGGACAGCAAAACAAAACATAGGAGAGCCAAACACAATAAAGCATAGCATGGCATAACAAAACACAACAAAACATAGCATAGCATAGCATAACAAAACATAGCATAACAGAACAAAGCATAGCATAACATAACAAAGCATAGCAAAACAAAACATAGCATAGCATAAGAAAACACAACAAAACATAGCAGAACAAAACATAGCATAACATAACAAAACAAAGCATAGCATAGCAAAACATAGCAAAACACAACAAAACATAGCATAGCATAACAAAACAACAAAACATAGCATACATAACAAAACATAGCATAGCATAGCAAAGCACAACAAAACATAGCATAACAAAACAAAACAAAGCTTAGCATAGCATAACAAAACATAGCATAACAAAGCATAGCATAATAAAACACAACAAAACAGCATAGCATAACAAAACATAGCATAGCATAACAAAGCATAGCAAAACACAACAAAACATAGCATAGCTTAAGAAAACACAACAAAACATAGCATAGAAAAAAACATATAATAGCATAGCAAAACATAGCATAGCATACCAAACACAACAAAACATAGCATAGCATAGCATAATAAAACATAGCATAGCAAAACAAAACGTAGCATAATAAAACAAAACATAGCATAGCATAGCAAAACATAGCATAGCATAACAAAACATAGCATAGCATAACAAAACACAGCATAGCATAGCAAATCAAAGCATAGGATAGCAAAACATAACATAACAAAACAAAACATAGGATAGCAAAACAAAATATAGCATAGCATACAGCATCACTCAGCACCACCACAGCATCACTCAGGGGCACCACAACATCACTATGCGCTACCTCAGCATCACTGAACACCACAGCATCACTCGTTTGCCATCACAACATCACTCAGCGCCACCACAGCATCAATCTGTGCAACCATTCAACAACAACTGGTTCAAATATGTTCTCTCAATGTTTCAAGCTTTATTACAAATGTAACAAAAATATGCTAATATTTCACTTCTGTTCTTGGATTTTCGTCACAATAAAATACACTGAACATAATCTTCACAAAAGTTATTTACAAAAGTTTAAGCTATTGCCATTATAAATTACAATGGGCCCGATGTAGGTGAATGGCATTTACCGATTCGTAAATACCGAATTTTACCGATTCGGTATTTACAAATCGGTAAATGCTATGTAGGTATTTTTACCGTTTTTGATACCGAATCTGTAACATTCGGTAATTACCGAATCGGTATAAGGCCCATAGGAACCAATGTCAATTACCGAATCGGTAAATACCGATTCGGTAAAATTACCGAATTTACAAGGGGGACAGGGTGTCACTTTGACACCCTGTTACACCCCTGATTCTGGCTTGGGTGCCATGTGATACACATACATGCCCTTAGGTCATGTATGTGTGCCACATGGCACAGGTGTACATGCACAGACGTGCATGTACACAGGAATTCGTTATTTACCATGACATAGTATGTCATGGTAAATAACGAATTCTTAGGGACCTGTGGCACTGTTTCCAGTGCCACCTACATACAGATTTCCCGATTCGGTAAATTGACAGAATCGGTATTTTACAGAATCGGTAAATTTACCGAATCGGTAAATTTACCGATTCTGTAAAATGTAGGCCCCCTACATCTCAATCACCAAATACCGGTCGGTAACGGCCGAAATCGGCCGATACCGACCGGTATTTGGTGACCTACATCTGGCCCAATAACTTTTATTTAAGTATTAATGATTTAAAAAAAATGAAAAGCCATTGTTACTTGTAATATCAATACATGTAAGTCCCGTAAATACAACACATATTGCATTACAAATGCTATAGGTGTCACATTTGCGAAAGTTATAACTATTGGCATTGTAAATGACAATGCTATTAATTTAGCTATTTTCAAAAACAAAACATAAATAAAAAATGTGTCATTTACAATACCAATAGCTCAAACTTTCCTAATGCGAGACCTATTGCATTGCAAATGCTTGTTGCATTTGTCACTCGAGTGTGACGGGTATGCCCAGACGCGAGTCCCGTGCTCTCCATGCCTTTGGAGTCAAGCTATCCTGGCTGATGAGGGCTGGAAGCCCGAACCCGTCCTAGGATGCTTTTTTCCAGTCCAGGGAGGACCTGGCCTGGCAGTTCGGGCTGGACTGCTTCCATTCGGCGCAGGGTCAAGACTGATTTGCATATGGCTGGGTCCAAATTGGAATGGCATGGTGAGCAAAAAAACAATGGATTTAGGCCCAGATCTCTGTACTGGGGTGAATGTATGACATTGTTCTTCATTCTGTCCATCAATTGTTCTTTTTGCATTATTCGCAAATAAAGCTTTCCAAACGTTTGGTTGCACAATCCGGCAACAACCACCCGCATACATTGGCAGCAGCACCTTCTCCTGTCCACCTCTGATTACAATGCCCCATGGGATGAACTGGTTCATGCACTCCGCTCCACTCATCTCGCTTCACAATATCAAATTCCACAGCCTTTCCATCCAATCAATGAAAACGCCTTTACATTTGTTCTCTTCAGCATTTATTCCTTCAACCTCTTACCTGCACAACGACGAACGGCTCTTATTCAACGATCTTTCATCACTCAATATGGCAAAAGCACAAAGTACCCTTCTCAACTTTTACCAAACCATGCAAATTACAATCTACTTTTTTCAAAACTGTGCTTTCTGAAGGATTTACTAAATTATACGGCAAGAAAAGAAAATTTATACAGCATAATGTGGCACATTTTGTGGCTGAAATACATCACTATTTTGTCATTTTTAGGACTGGCATGAGCCAGTTCATGTGGTGTCTCTTGCAACGATCTACTGCTTCTACAAAAATAAAAATAAAAGAAACCCTAAAGTGGGGTTTTTAGTTCACCCATTACTTACCATTGGTTGGCTTAATTGTCAATCTTATTTTCTTCCTTGTCATTAGTAAGCACGGGTCAGTGGTTGTGTTGGCGTCACTTTGTCTTCATGTGTTTGTATTCTTCTCAGGTGCATGGACCAAGTACTGATTGATTTCTTGATTCGCTTTCTTCCGTACTGCTGGCGCCCGGATTGTGGTACTTTTTTTTTGTGTGTGCAATTCAACTTTAAACCATCAGAGTTGAAGCTCCCCAGTATTTGCAAGAAATGATCACAAACAACTAGCAAAAACAAAACTTTGTGTCATGTAATCAATTTCCGAAATAAACTTTTTGGCCACTTGTGGCTTTTATTGATGATGAAGTTCTAAACATACTCCCTTAGTTTACTACTGTCGCAATACAGTATGTATTTTTCTGAATTAAACATTGCCACTGTACCACATTTACTTATTTGTGGAATACCTTAGAATTTATTGGATGTTTTATTCATCATCAAACAAGGGGTGGTTTAAAAAAGTTTGTTTCACCATTACCTCTATCCACCTCTAACTCCTAAATGGGAAACAACCTTTACAACGCAACTTTTACAACGCACTACCATTACAACGAAACTTTTACAACGCAACATCCATTACAAAGCATGCATTTACAAAGCAGTCATTACAACGCATTACACTACAACACAAACCACTACAACGCATGCCATTACAACGCAGTCATTACAACGCATACCATTACAACGCATAGCATTACAACACATAGTACCCTTACACTATCCAACACGTACCCTACTGTTGCACCCCCTGGAGTTAGAATAGTAATTTTTACCCCTACACTATCCAACACTTACCCTACTGTTGCACCCCCTGGAGTTAGAATAGTAATTTTTACCCCTACACTATCCAACACTTACCTTGCATGCAATGTAATGTTATACGTTGTAATGGTATGGGTTGTAAATGTAGTATGCGTTGTAGTGGAATGCGTTGTAAAGGTAGTTTCAAAGAATTTGTTGTAATGGCATGCGTTGTAATGGTATGCGTTGTAATGGATGTTGCGGTGTAAAAAATGCGTTGTAAAGGTAGGCGTTGTAAAAGTATGCGTCGTAACGTCATACATCCCTCCTAAATACATCCGTACCTCCTTTTACCCATCCCCAAACCCTAATTTCCCCATTACCTCCATTTATCCCCCCCTGAACCCTCAAGTCGCCAACACCTCCTTTTACCTCTACCCAACCCTTAAACTAAGTCACCCTACTTCCCTTTACCTCTAACCACCCCTGAGCCCTCGAGTTACCCTCACCTCCTGTCGCCTCTACCCACACCTGATCCTCAACTTCCTTTACCTCTGTCCACCCCTGAAATTTCAAGTCAACCTTCCCTGACTTTACCTCTACCCACACCTGCACCCTCAAGTCACCTTTACCTCTCTATACCTCTACTCACCCTGACCCCTAAAGTTTCCCTTTATCTCTGCCTATCCCTAAATCCTTTTTTTTTAAAATAACATAAAAAGTGTGTTATTTAAAAAAATAAAAAAACACTCATGTATGTGATACTGTGTGATAAAAGTACAAATATTTATCTGCATGGTAAAGACTGAGTGGTAAAGGTCCTGCCAGGTAAAGACTGTTATCAACCCGGCAGACAAAGGGGGAGCAATTGTAATGCAAAATGTGGATGACTACAAAGCAGAGATCTACTCCCAACTGAGGGATGGGGTAAGCTACACCAATATCAACAAGGACCCCACCAATGAAATCGAAGAACCATTACCAACATCACTGGGAGAGGCAAAGAACTGGGTTTCTTATCACAGAAAGAATATGAATTTCTCAATGTCAACCAACCCCGCACACCCACCATCTACACCTTACCCAAGGTGCACAAGGACCCGCTCAAACCGCCGGGACGACCTATCATTTCGGGCTGTGGCTCGTTATTGGAACCAGTGTGTAAATACGTCGACTTCTTTCATAAACCTTTGGCAGAGCAACCGGAACCTACCTACGTGATACCATGCAAGTAGTCAACTTAGTGGACAAGATGAACTTTGAAGAGGGTAAACAGTTGTTGGTAACTATGGATATAGTCTCACTTTATACTAGCATCCCACAAGCACCAGCTTTGGAATCCATGACTAGAGCCCTTGAGAGTAGACCCAAGCCGAACAATGTGACTACAGAATTTATAATCAACCTATTGGAGGTGGCAATGACAAAAAACTTTTTTGTATTCCAAAATGAATTCTTCCTACAGAGCAAAGGTGTAGCCATGGGAGCTGCCTTTGCCCCCGACTTGGCGATACTCTTCATGGACGACTTTGAAACAACAAATATCTTGTCATCGGATAACCCATTCAGGAACAACATCCCTGAATGGATTAGATATATAGATGATGTCTTCCTAATCTGGACAGGAGAAGAAAATGAACTCACCCAGTTTTTTGCCTGGCTCAACACCCGGTCCAATGATATAAAATTTACGATGCAATACGATAAACACACCATTGATTTTCTAGACATCAGCATCAAAGCTAAGGACAACTACCTTTACACAACCCTTTATAGGAAACCAGCAGAACGAAATACCTTACTCCGCTATACCAGCCACCACACAAGAGGACTCTGCGATAACCTTCCATTCGGGCAATTTCTCCGGATCAGGAGAAACTGTTCACTGAAAGAATACTTTTTCAGAGAATCAGACGATCTCATCAACCGTCTCATGGAAAGGGGATATCCCACGAGGTTGATTAAGAGAGCATGGTACAATGATAGGGAAACCTTACTCACACCCAAACTACGTACTAACACATTGGATAGGATGATATGTGTAACAACCTACAGCACCAAAAGCAACGAAATCAAAAAGATCATAAATGGGCATTGGGGACTAGTATCTGACATCATAGATACCACCTATGCATGCATTTAAAAAAGCCGAGAACATTAAGGATAAAGTTGTCCAGTCACTGTTAGATGCACCACCCAACCAGGCCATCCAAAGCATGTGGAACCTACCGGAAGTAGTGGGACACTACAAGTGTACCAAATGCAAGGCGTGTCCCATGTGCATAGAGACCAAGACTTTTCAATACAAGGAACATACCATCACGATGAAGGAACACACAAATTGCAATACTACCAATGTAATTTACGCTATCCTGTGCGACAAATTGTATGTGGGCCAAACACATCAAAAAATTAGGACCAGAATCCTACAACATTGCAGCAGAGTCCGTTGCAAGACAACAAAAGCCCCACTCGTGGATCATTTTTGTACTGCTTCTCACACCCCTGAATCAATAAAATGGGTAGTACTAGAAAAGGTATCTCTTGGTCAACGCGGAGGGGACCTATGTCAAATTCTCAACGTCAGAGAATGTAAATGGATGCACAGACTTGATACGATTAAAAACGGCTTGAATGAACAAGATGCCACAAACGCCCAAATGGCTGGCCTCAATGCTGAATAGAGCTGCCCACTCAGAATCACCATCAGTGAACGCATAATACGTAGCTTCCATGCAGAATAGAGTCCCTGAACCACCATCAATACAGGGTAGCCTATCTGAGTCATCGCATGTTATGCTCTACTATGTTATGTTTTCCTGTCTCACCTGCCGGTAATTACGATGATATGCATTTCGAACTATTGTAAAACCCAATGACTCCGCCGCTGTCTTTTTTAAAAAACCCTTGTGAACACTAAAGACATCACACATGGGACTGGATGGTATGTAAGTGAAATCCATTTTATGTACACAATTATGGGCATCCCTAATGTTAAACTGTTTAATTAATATCTGACTGCAACTTTTACAACTATGGTGATGTGCTTCTTTATATGTCACATAAACATGAAACTTGCAAAAAACACAGTTGATGGACAGAATGTAGAACAATGTCATACATTCACCCCAGTACAAGGATCTGGGCCTAAATCCATCGTTTTTTTGCACTCCACACCACCCTGGGTTAGACACTGGCTATATGCAAATCAGCTCTGACCCTGTGCCTCATGGGAACAGTCCAGTCCGAACTACCAAGCCATGTCTTTCCCAGATCGGAATCAAGCATCCAAGGACCGGTTTCTGGCTATCAGCCTTCATCAGCCTGGATAGCTTGACTCCAGTGGTGTGGAGAGCCTGGGACTCACGTCTGAGCCTACCCAGCCCACTCGGGGTGAAAATTGCAAAAAACACAGTTGATGGACAGAATGTAGAACAATGTCATACATTCACCCCAGTACAAGGATCTGGGCCTAAATCCATCGTTTTTTGCACTCCACACCACCCTGGGTTAGACACTGTCTATATGCAAATCAGCTCTGACCCTGTGCCTCATGGGAACAGTCCAGTCCGAACTACCAAGCCATGTCTTTCCCAGACCGGAATCAAGCATCCAAGGACCGGTTTCTGGCTATCAGCCTTCATCAGCCTGGATAGCTTGACTGGACTGTTCCCATGGGGCACAGGGTCAGAGCTGATTTGCATATAGCCAGTGTCTATCCCAGGGTGGTGTGGAGTGCAAAAAAACGATGGATTTAGGCCCAGATCCTTGTACTGGGGTGAATGTATGACATTGTTCTACATTCTGTCCATCAACTGTGTTTTTTGCAATTTTCACCCAGAGTGGGCTGGGTATGCTCAGACGTGAGTCCCAGGCTCTCCACACCACTGGAGTCAAGCTATCCAGGCTGATGAAGGCTGATAGCCAGAAACCGGTCCTTGGATGCTTGAAAGACTGGGAAAGTCTGGGAAAGACATGGCTTGGTAGTTCGGACTGGACTGTTCCCATGGGGCACAGGGTCAAAGCTGATTTGCATATAGCCAGTGTCTATCCCAGGGTGGTGTGGAGTGCAAAAAACGAAGGATTTAGGCCCAGATCCTTGTACTGGGGTGAATGTATGACATTGTCCTACATTTTGTCCATCAACTGTGTTTTTTGCAATTTTCACCCCGAGTGGGCTGGGTATGCTCAGACGTGAGTCCCAGGCTCTCCACACCACTGGAGTCAAGCTATCCAGGCTGATGAAGGCTGATAGCCAGAAACCGGTCCTTGGATGCTTGATTCCGGTCTGGGAAAGACATGGCTTGGTAGTTCCGACTGGACTGTTCCCATGGGGCACAGGGTCAGAGCTGATTTGCATATAGCCAGTGTCTATCCCAGGGTGGTGTGGAGTGCAAAAAAACGATGGATTTAGGCCCAGATCCTTGTACTGGGGTGAATGTATGACATTGTTCTACATTCTGTCCATCAACTGTGTTTTTTGCAATTTTCACCCGAGTGGGCTGGGTATGCTCAGACGTGAGTCCCAGGCTCTCCACACCACTGGAGTCAAGCTATCCAGGCTGATGAAGGCTGATAGCCAGAAACCGGTCCTTGGATGCTTGATTCCGGTCTGGGAAAGACATGGCTTGGTAGTTCGGACTGGACTGTTCCCATGGGGCACAGGGTCAGAGCTGATTTACATGTAGCCAGTGTCTATCTCAGGGTGGTGTGTAGTGCAAAAAAACGATGGATTTAGGCCCAGATCCTTGTACTGGGGTGAATGTATGACATTGTTCTACATTCTGTCCATCAACTGTGTTTTTTGCAATTTTCACCCCGAGTGGGCTGGGTATGCTCGGACGTGAGTCCCAGGCTGTCCACACCACTGGAGTCAAGCTATCCAGGCTGATGAAGGCTGATAGCCAGAAACCAGTCCTTGGATGCTTGATTCCGGTCTGGGATAGACATGGCTTGGTAGTTCGGACTGGACTGTTCCCATGGGGCACAGGGTCAGAGCTGATTTGCATATAGCCAGTGTCTATCCCAGGGTGGTGCGGAGTGCAAAAAACCGAAGGATTTAGGCCCAGATCCTTGTACTGGGGTGAATGTATGACATTGTCCTACATTTTGTCCATCAACTGTGTTTTTTGCAATTTTCACCCCGAGTGGGCTGGGTATGCTCAGACGTGAGTCCCAGGCTCTCTCTCCACACCACTGGAGTCAAGCTATCCAGGCTGATGAAGGCTGATAGCCAGAAATCGGTCCTTGGATGCTTGATTCCGGTCTGGGAAAGACATGGCTTGGTAGTTCGGACTGGACTGTTCCCATGGGGCACAGGGTCAGAGCTGATTTGCATATAGCCAGTGTCTATCCCAGGGTGGTGTGGAGTGCAAAAAAACGATGGATTTAGGCCCAGATCCTTGTACTGGGGTGAATGTATGACATTGTTCGACATTCTGTCCATCACTGTGTTTTTTGCAATTTTCACCCCGAGTGGGCTGGGTATGCTCGGACGTGAGTCCCAGGCTCTCCACACCACTGGAGTCAAGCTATCCAGGCTGATGAAGGCTGATAGCCAGAAACCGGTCCTTGGATGCTTGATTCCGGTCTGGGAAAGACATGGCTTGGTAGTTCGGACTGGACTGTTCCCATGGGGCACAGGGTCAGAGCTGATTTGCATATAGCCAGTGTCTATCCCAGGGTGGTGTGGAGTGCAAAAAAATGATGGATTTAGGCCCAGATCCTTGTACTGGGGTGAATGTATGACATTGTTCTACATTCTGTCCATCAACTGTGTTTTTTGCAACATAAACATGAAACGGCATCAATAATTGTGTATACATGCGATTACATACTCCTTGTCTACCTAAGATTGTCAATAATACTGTTTGAGCCATCATGTTCTGGGTGGACACTATCCTTGGCCATATTCCCGATTAGTTCCGTTTCACCATAACGAAGTTTCTGACCCTTTACATACTGTCGCAGGCTCAGACGAGCCGCAGCAGTCTTGCCACACCCACCGACCAGCCATTGGCTGTTGAACAGGGAGCCCCCTTGCTCCCATCCAGCGGCTGCACCGCTCAGTGCACATACGCAACCTGTCCCCTTTAACTAACGTGAGCTCCCTTGGGACAGCTCATTGTCTCTGAGCTTCGCCACCAGACAACTAAGGTAAGCGCCCAGCGGGCATCTTTTACTCCGTGCTTCCTTTACCACGGCATTCCCGAGCCGTTTTTCACAACTAATATCGCAGACTTTTAATCCACCGAGCCCTCATTAGAATTTACCGCGATCCTCCCCCAACTGTGATCGCAGATTTGTAACCCACCGAGCATCTTTCAGATCCTGATGCGATCTTTCAAACGGGCTGCTTTTTTAAATGGGCACTCACAACCATAACGCCCCCGGAGCCCCTTCTCACTTTAGCCTGTTTTTATGCACTGCCTCCGAACTCGTGTTTGATAGACGGCCCGTTTATCTCAGTTAGATGACACCAGCGATGTTGGGCACTCGCTGATACACAATCTTAAATGCCGCTTTGTGCGCTAGCCTGAACCCTACCTTCTCCACCTTAAGTTCACATCCCTTCTTCTTTCAGGCTCATACTCATTCGGATTAATCCACATCTACATTGGGCGATACCTTCCCCATTGCACTGTGAGTATACCACCCTTGGGATTCCTCATAAGTTGCCCATCCCACGTTGAACAGCATTGCCATATAGCTATCTTCTCTTTCTAGTTACCTTGGAGCCAGATGTAAGCCCTCTTAGGATTGAACAGTGACTGTCCTTCCTTCTATACTAGTAGGTACTATGGTGTTCTACCTACCTTTACGGTGCACCACATCCCATGATCATTAGCAGACACTGAACCTCACTTATCCTTTATAGGTGCTCCACTGTCCTGACGAAGACCCAGCTGTGAGGCAACCACCCACCCTCTTCTCTACTGGGGTCGAAACGTAGACCATGCTACTCTCAAATTTACATGCTCACGGACATGAAATGTATTGAATTCAAATGTACCCTTGAGCAATGTATATTTAGGAACGTACTGACCGTACATAGGCTGTGAAGGTCTATTTGTAATTGTTGTGTATTTTTCCTTGTCACAAACACCTTTACCCTGTCCCTCACTTGCCAACTCACTACCACTACCCCTGAATCTCCTCATTTCCAATCCCCATGAGCACTACTAATATGAAGTGTATATCAATGCTTTGAAAACTAATTGCATTGGATGCTGTTGATACTTGGGAAATTAAATTCTCCCAAACTGAGTCATTGCAAGTGTATATATGTGGTGAACCGTATATAAAAAATTGTTTGCTCTACAGACATTCCTAACTATGTGTATTTAACTCTTTAACTATCCCAACCTTTCTTTTGAAACGTACTTTGCTAAACGCCCCTGGATGGGTTGTTTTTACTTGGGCACCACCCCGTAAAAACGTACTACATTTGAAAAAAGTCAGCTCACAATTTATGACCACTTTTTGCAAATGGAAAATCCACACATCAGGCCCATAGTCCTACAGATTATCAATGTGAGTTGGGTTTCCCTGCCTTGGAAAATCCTGAAATTTACCCTCACTGCCATATAAGGTGGTTCAGCTTGGAGAAAAAAGCAGCATATGCTGGAGCTGGTGGAGTGGATGTTGGCACGACCCCAGGTTACAGTGCTGGAGATTCAAGTGCTGTTGGGCCACCTCAAATGTGCTTGCAGGGTGGTGCGTGTAGGGAGGAGTTTTGTAGTAGGTTTGCCAGGGCATTGGCGGGGCGTCAGCGGCCGCATCACCACGTCCGACGCCCCCCGGGAGTGAAGGAGGATTTACGGATGGGGCGTTTTTTCTTACAGCATTTTAATGGGATCCCCATGAAAGGGGGGAAAGGTCCTGGTCTGGGATGTTCAGATCTTCTCGGATGCGGTGGGTGAGTGACGGTTTTGGATTGTCGGGGAGGCAGGAGGATGTAGTCAACCAGACAGGAGGAGGCATCGCCATCGTCTACAAGAACACCATCCGCATCACAACCAACTCCGACGACACCCTCACAGCCGCCGAACACCTGCACTTCCAGATACACACCGACCCCAAGACCACCCTCAGAGGCACCCTCATCTACAGACCCCCGGGACCACGCACACAATTCAGCGAAGACATCGCCGACTTCATCAGCCCGCACGCCCTCCCCTCCGCTGACTACATCCTCCTAGGGGACCTCAACTTCCACCTGGAGAACCACAGCGACCGCAACACCACCACCCTGCTGGACAACCTCGCCAACCTCGGACTCAAGCAACTGGTGACCACCCCCACCCACTATGCCGGCCACACGCTTGACCCCGTCTTCTCCTCCAGCAAGGACATCTCCTTCAGCCACGCCACTGGACTCCACTGGACAGACCACATCTGCGCCAACTTCTGCTTCAGAAGGACCACGCTCCATCACCACCCGCAACAGGTTCCCTGCAGAAGCTGGAACAAGATCACAGCCGACCAGCTCGCCACATCCCTGAGTCAGAACCCTCCCGCCAGCTCAGCGAACCCCAACCAAGCCGCCAACAACCTCACAAGGTGGATCAGCAACTGCGCAGACGACCTCGCTCCACTGAAGACCCCCCCCGTCAGACCCGGCAACAAGAAAGCATCCTGGTTCACCGACGAACTCAAGAGCTCTAAGAAGAACTGCCGAGCCCTCGAGAAAGCCTGGCGCAGAGACCCGACACCAGACAACATGACCACCCTCAAGCTCGCCACTCGAAAACACCACCAGCTGATCCACACCACCAAGAAAACCGCATTCAAGGAACGACTAGACAACAACACCCACAACAGCAAGGAACTCTTCAACATCGTCAAAGAGCTCTCGAACCTTAGCGCCGGAAACAACGACATCACCCCATCGCAAGCCCTCTGCAACTCGCTCGCCTCGTTCTTCCACAGCAAGATCGCAGATATACACAACAGTTTCAGCACACAGCCGACGCACCCTACGACCACACCAACGCCCCCCACCACCACCCTCCGCGCCTGGACCCCGATCAACACCGAAGACACCATCCGCACAATGAACTCCATCCACTCCGGATCACCAACCGACCCCTGCCCTCACCACGTCTTCAACAAGGCCGACTCCATCATCGCACCCCATCTCCGGGACATCATCAACACCTCCTTTGACACCGCCACCTTCCCAGAGAGCTGGAAGCACGCCGAACTCAGTGCCCTATTGAAGAAACCATCAGCGGACCCCACCGACCTCAAAAACTACCGCCCCATCTCGCTCTTTCCTTTTCCTGCCAAAGTCATCGAGAAGACCGTCAACAGACAGCTGGCCGCCTTCCTCGAGACTAATGGATCCCTCGACCACTCGCAGTCCGGTTTCAGAGCCAACCACAGCACCGAGACCGCCCTCATTGCAGCCACAGACGACATCCGAGCCCTGCTCGACAACGGGGAAACAGCGGCACTCATCCTCCTGGACCTCTCCGCGGCGTTCGACACGGTCTGCCACCGCACCCTGGTGCAGCATCTCAACAACATCGGAATCCAGGAGAAGGCACTGGAGTGGATCATCTCCTTCCTCGCCGGAAGAACCCAGAGAGTCCGCCTCCCCCCGTTCAGATCAGAGGCCACCGAAGTCATCTGCGGCGTACCACAAGGATCATCGCTCAGCCCCACGCTGTTCAATATCTACATGAGCCCCCTCGCGGCCATCGCACGCCAACACAACCTCAACATCATCTCCTACGCCGACGACACCCAGCTGATCCTCTCCCTCACCAACGACCCAGCAACCGCCAGAACCAACCTACACAAAGGGATGAAAGACGTAGCCGCGTGGATGATGAACAGCCGCCTGAAACTGAACTCAGATAAGACGGAAGACCTCATTGTGGGACCATCACCCTCCGCCTGGGACGGTGGCCCCCTGCCATGGGCAGCGCACCCAAACAAACGGACCACGCACACAACCTGGGCTTCATCCTGGACTCCTCCCTCTCGATGACCAGACAAGTCAACGCCGTCTCCTCGTCATGCTTCAACATCCTACGCATGCTTCGGAAGATCTTCCGGTGGATCCCCACCGAAACCAGGAAGACGGTCACCCAGGTGCTCGTCACCAGCCGACTGGACTACGGGAACTCCCTCTACGCCGGAACCACAGCCAAACTTCAGAAAAGACTCCAGCGCATTCAGAACGCCTCAGCACGACTCATCCTGGACATCCCCCGACACAGCCACATCTCCGGACACCTGAGAGACCTGCACTGGCTCCCCGTCAGCAAGAGAATCACGTTCCGACTCCTCACCCACGCACACAAATCTCTCCACAACCAAGGCCCCAGATACCTCAACGACCGCCTGACCTTCTACACTCCAACCCGCCAGCTACGATCGACCAGCCACACCCTCGCCGCCGTTCCCCGCATCCGAAGAGCCACAACGGGAGGAAGATCCTTCTCCTACCTGGCGGCCAAGACGTGGAACTCCCTCCACATCCACCTCCGCCTGACCCAAGACCACTTCTCCTTCAGGAAGCAACTCAAGACCTGGCTGTTCGAACAGTAGCGGACCCCCCCCAAGGGCCTTGAGACCCTCCGGGTGAGTAGCGCGCTATACAAATGCCTTGATTAATTGATTGTAGTGCAGTTCATCCTGGATGTAATTGGCAAGGGGCTTACGCAGGTCACGATGGCGGGGATCGCGTTTATGGGTAAACAGTTGTGGGGAGGTATGTTTGTGGTTGAGGAGAGCGAAGACGGATCAGAGGGGGTAGGTCGCTATGTTTCATTGGTGGCGGTTGCGTCGCAGGGTAGGTGCCCTGGGAGGTGGAGATTGAGACTGAAAGCAGCGGGCGGTGGAGGGGGCTGTTTTACGACACTGGGACGGACGTCGGGTGTCTCGGGGGCGCAACGACTGGAGGTTCTGCACAAGGCATTGAAGGGGTGGGGCTGGACGGGAAGCACTTTGGCACCCATTCGTTTGGATTGGCGCGGCATTGGAGGCGCACCGGCAGGGGCAGGGGCGAGGGAACAGCATGCGGTTGGGCAGATGGTCGTCGGACTGTTATCGGCGGTACATTCGGGGTGCGCCCAGCGTTTGAAGCACGCAGTGGCTGTAGTACTTACTGTTTGTTTCCTTTTTAGATTTGGTGGTGGATCCCCTCGCCAGAGACATGGCGGTCTGGATCGTGGGGCATTTCTTTGTTAGGAGGGCCCAGTTGCAGGGCGATCCAGTTATTTTGGAGAAAATTTGGGTTTCAACCATAATGTGTTTAGCATAGTAAAGGGGGTATGTTGTGGCGGGAATTGGTACCCACGCTCAACACCATGGTGATAGCGGGTAGGTGTCCTGATGTCCTAATGCTGCATTTGGGGGAAAATGATATGGTGAGGGAGACTGGTCTGGTGCTTATGAGGGCCATGAAGAGGGGCCTGGGTGAGATCAAGAGGAGGTGGTCAGGGTGTGTGGTAGTGTGGACAGAGTTTGTGCCGCGTTGGGTGTGGAGGGGCGCGGTGCATCCTCAGGCAATACATAAGGCAAGGAGGAAGGTGACGGTGGAGATGGTGAGGTTCTGTAGGCACCTGGGTTTTCTCTAGGATCTGGTACAAGGACATCAGGTATGATGCCCCGGAATTGTTTGGGGGTGATGGGGTCCATTTGTCCCATATGGGCATGGTTCTTTACCTTCTGGAGCTTCGCGAGGTGTTGTCGCGGTTTGTTAGGGGTCGCTAGAGGATCAGATGGTTCCGCCCGCTTTTTGGGGAACGGGGGTGGGGGAAAGAGGGGGGCAGGACCTCGTTGTATCCACCTATCCTCCCGACTTTTCCTGGGTGGCGGTGTTTGTTTTGGAAGTTGGCCAAGTTTGGCTGGAGTTTTGGTAGTTAGCGTTAAGTTGGGGAGTTGGTGTTCAGGAACGGGGAAAGGTTAAACAGGTTGGAGGTTTTACATTGGTGCTCATTAGTTACAGTTGCAGGAAGACGGTTAGGAGGTTAGGTTTTGGGGGGTAAGAAGGTCAAAGGTTATGGGATAAGATTGTGTATTATGGTGGATTTATGTAATGTATTTGCATTTTATGTATTGTGTTTTGCAGGGTGGGGGATGTTTTTATCATGTGGGGATCGTAGGGGCGGGGGGAAGAAAGGCAAGGGGTCAGGTAACTCGATGTTTAGAGAGGTTTACTTTTGTAAGGCGAGGAGCCAGTTAATAAAGTTTGTGATGTGCACCTGTTTCAATAAAGAATAAAGTTGTCAGTCTGGCTTACCCCCTTCTCCCTCCCAATGACTGTTATTCTGAGGAGCATTCTTTACTGCCATCACATAACTGTGGGACTGTATTTTGAGAGGGTGCACCGTTTTTTTCTGGTGACGGCACTGCTTTTTTATAGTATCATAGGATTCAGACAGACACAATATTGGCATAACACAGATATTCTCCTATTGAGCATTGATGGTTCTAACTGGTGGCAACAATTTCTGATAAGTATAACATTTTTCTGTAACGCCAGCGTTCACAAATGGCGCTTCAAGATATCTTTAAAACGTATAACACTTTGACATATATATTTGGGAACGGAAAGATAGCACATTTCCTCCAACCCTTCCCATCCCCAAAGTTAAAAAGGTTTGACTCGTTTGCATCACTCGCTCCAAAGTGTCCAGGAACCTCGAAACCACGTCCAAGAGCCGTGATTAATTAGTGGGGGAAAAAAGTGCAGGTCCCAAAACATTTTCGGAGACTGCCACCAGTGCTGCTGAATGGTGGGGTTGCCTAATCTGGATTCCACCTTAGAATATATTTTCTCCATCATTCCACATTTCCTATATCTTTATCTCACTCTTGCAAGAACTTTTCCATCCTTGCTTCCTCCCTTTCTTTTTTTTTGCAGTTTTATATAGCGTGAACTCGACCGGAAGGTATCAAAGTGCTTTTTACATGAGCACCAGTTGCATTAAAGATGGAGACATTAATTTTTAGGCATGGGGATTTAAGTGATTTGCCCAGAATCACAGAATGTTTGAGCCTCCCACCAGACTCAACCCTGGCTCCCCAGCGTCAAGGTCGGCCGCTCTAGCTGTTAAGCCACACCCTCTCCTTAGTCTTCCCATTTCTAGGTTTTGCCTGCACAGCGTTTATGATGTGCTTGAGAAGTCTATTGTTTTTAACATAAACCTAAAAGGGACTTACATCCTGCCTCCTCTCTTTCCTGACTTCTCATTGGTTCCTGTGCGCTGCTACTAACTTTTCCTACATTTCTGTTGGCTGTAACATATTTTCTTGCATTTACTAATGCTTGTTCCTCATCTGCTTCTCTTATCAGTTTCCCGTAGCATAAATACTGTTAACATCGGTTTTGTTAAAACTATTTTTTCATAAAGTTTTGCCTCTTTTAGCTTTTTACTTTTGCAGCATATTTATATAGCACTTTATCGCTCGAGAGATTAGGTGATTTGCATAGTCACAGGATATTGCGCCGCCGAGACTCGAAACAGGATACCCAACTCTGGAGTCAGCAGCTCTGGTCAATGCGCCACATTCGCTCCACTCCAGTGTTGTCAGGGAGCTCAGTCCTTCTCCGGACGATAATTGCTAAAAACAGCTATTTATTCATCACATAGTTATGTTAGGTTAGGTTGTCTTGTAAATCGCATGGCTACCCCAGCAATGGGGCGTCCCAGCGCTGTAGACCACTGGGGAACCCATCCTGGCTTTCCCTGTGAGATGATCCCTGCTGGGTATCTCCAAGGTGAAACCAGGCATCCCCGGTGTATGTGGGGGGCCGTTGTGTAGATGAGGCAAGCTAATGCCCAAAGTTGCCGAGTGTGATCCCTGGTTAGAGTAGGCACCGAAGCGAGAATTATTGAGTCTGTCTGCTGACCCTGGTCCACGACCCTGCCGCGTCGGGAATTGAACCCTGGTCCCGGGCCGTCCTCTGCTTCCAGGACTGCCGCCTCTAACCAGTGAGGCGATACAAAAGGGGATGATGGACGGAGCGTTTGAGCAAATCAAACACTCACCCCCAGTCAACTGATCTGGGTTTAATCCATCACCATTCTTTAGCCCACTCAGCCACCCCATTTCAGACTTGGCTATATGCAAATCAGTCTGACCCTTTGCCTCATGGGAAAAGTCCAGCCCGAACTGCCAAGCCATGTCTTCCATGGACCGGAAACAAGCATCCTGGGACCGGTTTCGGATTCATAATCCTCATCAGCCAGGCTATCTTGAATCCAGTGGCCAAGTGAGCAAGGGACTCATGTCTGAGCATACCCTGCCACACTTAGGGCGAACAAAGCGATACAAAAGGGGATGATGGACAGAGCGTTTGAGCAAATCAAACACTCACACCCAGTCAACTGATCTGGGTTTAATCCATCACCATTCTTTAGCCCACTCAGCCACCCCATTTCAGACTTGGCTATATCCAAATCAGTCTGACCCTTTGCCTCATGGGAAAAGTCCAGCCCGAACTGCCAAGCCATGTCTTCCATGGACCGGAAACAAGCATCCTGGGACCGGTTTCGGATTCATAATCCTCATCAGCCAGGCTATCTTGAATCCAGTGGCCAAGTGAGCAAGGGACTCACGTCTGAGCATACCCTGCCACACTTAGGGCGAACAAAGCGATACAAAAGGGGATGATGGACGGAGCGTTTGAGCAAATCAAACACTCACCCCCAGTCAACTGATCTGGGTTTAATCCATCACCATTCTTTAGCCCACTCAGCCACCCCATTTCAGACTTGGCTATATGCAAATCAGTCTGACCCTTTGCCTCATGGGAAAAGTCCAGCCCGAAGTGCCAAGCCATGTCTTCCATGGACCGGAAACAAGCATCCTGGGACCGGTTTCGGATTCATAATCCTCATC
Source organism: Lissotriton helveticus (assembly GCF_964261635.1). Lineage (NCBI taxonomy): Eukaryota > Metazoa > Chordata > Amphibia > Caudata > Salamandridae > Lissotriton > Lissotriton helveticus. The sequence goes on along the minus strand of NC_136070.1, from coordinate 689,851,005 downwards.
AGCCAGGCTATCTTGAATCCAGTGGCCAAGTGAGCAAGGGACTCACGTCTGAGCATACCCTGCCACACTTAGGGCGAACAAAGCGATACAAAAGGGGATGATGGACGGAGCGTTTGAGCAAATCAAACACTCACCCCCAGTCAACTGATCTGGGTTTAATCCATCACCATTCTTTAGCCCACTCAGCCACCCCATTTCAGAATTGGCTATACGCAAATCAGTCTGACCCTTTGCCTCATGGGAAAAGTCCAGCCCGAACTGCCAAGCCATGTCTTCCATGGACCGGAAACAAGCATCCTGGGACCGGTTTCGGATTCATAATCCTCATCAGCCAGGCTATCTTGAATCCAGTGGCCAAGTGAGCAAGGGACTCACGTCTGAGCATACCCTGCCACACTTAGGGCGAACAAAGCGATACAAAAGGGGATGATGGACGGAGCGTTTGAGCAAATCAAACACTCACCCCCAGTCAACTGATCTGGGTTTAATCCATCACCATTCTTTAGCCCACTCAGCCACCCCATTTCAGACTTGGCTATATGCAAATCAGTCTGACCCTTTGCCTCATGGGAAAAGTCCAGCCCTAACTGCCAAGCCATGTCTTCCATGGACCGGAAACAAGCATCCTGGGACCGGTTTCGGATTCATAATCCTCATCAGCCAGGCTATCTTGAATCCAGTGGCCAAGTGAGCAAGGGACTCACGTCTGAGCATACCCTGCCACACTTAGGGCGAACAAAGCGATACAAAAGGGGATGATGGACGGAGCGTTTGAGCAAATCAAACACTCACCCCCAGTCAACTGATCTGGGTTTAATCCATCACCATTCTTTAGCCCACTCAGCCACCCCATTTCAGACTTGGCTATATGCAAATCAGTCTGACCCTTTGCCTCATGGGAAAAGTCCAGCCCGAACTGCCAAGCCATGTCTTCCATGGACCGGAAACAAGCATCCTGGGACCGGTTTCGGATTCATAATCCTCATCAGCCAGGCTATCTTGAATCCAGTGGCCAAGTGAGCAAGGGACTCACGTCTGAGCATACCCTGCCACACTTAGGGCGAACAAAGCGATACAAAAGGGGATGATGGACGGAGCGTTTGAGCAAATCAAACACTCACCCCCAGTCAACTGATCTGGGTTTAATCCATCACCATTCTTTAGCCCACTCAGCCACCCCATTTCAGACTTGGCTATATGCAAATCAGTCTGACCCTTTGCCTCATGGGAAAAGTCCAGCCCGAACTGCCAAGCCATGTCTTCCATGGACCGGAAACAAGCATCCTGGGACCGGTTTCGGATTCATAATCCTCATCAGCCAGGCTATCTTGAATCCAGTGGCCAAGTGAGCAAGGGACTCACATCTGAGCATACCCTGCCACACTTAGGGCGAACAAAGCGATACAAAAGGGGATGATGGACGGAGCGTTTGAGCAAATCAAACACTCACCCCCAGTCAACTGATCTGGGTTTAATCCATCACCATTCTTTAGCCCACTCAGCCACCCCATTTCAGACTTGGCTATATGCAAATCAGTCTGACCCTTTGCCTCATGGGAAAAGTCCAGCCCGAACTGCCAAGCCATGTCTTCCATGGACCGGAAACAAGCATCCTGGGACCGGTTTCGGATTCATAATCCTCATCAGCCAGGCTATCTTGAATCCAGTGGCCAAGTGAGCAAGGGACTCACGTCTGAGCATACCCTGCCACACTTAGGGCGAACAAAGCGATACAAAAGGGGATGATGGACGGAGCGTTTGAGCAAATCAAACACTCACCCCCAGTCAACTGATCTGGGTTTAATCCATCACCATTCTTTAGCCCACTCAGCCACCCCATTTCAGACTTGGCTATATGCAAATCAGTCTGACCCTTTGCCTCATGGGAAAAGTCCAGCCCGAACTGCCAAGCCATGTCTTCCATGGACCGGAAACAAGCATCCTGGGACCGGTTTCGGATTCATAATCCTCATCAGCCAGGCTATCTCGAATCCAGTGGCCAAGTGAGCAAGGGACTCACGTCTGAGCATACCCTGCCACACTTAGGGCGAACAAAGCGATACAAAAGGGGATGATGGACGGAGCGTTTGAGCAAATCAAACACTCACCCCCAGTCAACTGATCTGGGTTTAATCCATCACCATTCTTTAGCCCACTCAGCCACCCCATTTCAGACTTGGCTATATGCAAATACCTTTTGTACCGCTTTTGGCCGCCATAAGTGTGGCAGGGTATGCTCAGACGTGAGTCCCTTGCTCACTCTGCCACTGGATTCAAGCAAGCCGGGCTGAAGACGGCTGGAGTGCCAAAAACCGGTCCTCGGAAGCTTGTTTCCGGTCCAGGGAAGACATGGCTTGGCAGTTCGGGCTGTACTGTTCCCATGAGGCACAGGGTCAGACTGATTTGCATATAGCCATGTCTGAACTGGGGTGGCAGAGTGGGCTAAAGAACGGTGATGGATTCAACCCAGATCCTTTGACTGGGTGTGAGTGTTTGATTGATTCAGATGCTCCGTCCATCACCACCCCCTTTTGAACCGCTTTTGGCCGCCATAAGTGTGGCAGGGTATGCTCAGACGTGAGTCCCTTGCTCATTTTGCCACTGGATTCATGCAAGCGGGGCTGAAGACGGCTGGAATGCCAGAAACCGTTCCTCGGAAGCTTGTTTCCGGTCCAGGGAAGACATGGCTTGGCAGTTCGGGCTGTACTGTTCCCATGAGGCACAGGGTCAGACTGATTTGCATATAGCCATGTCTGAACTGGGGTGGCAGAGTGGGCTAAAGAACGGTGATGGATTCAACCCAGATCCTTTGACTGGGTGTGAGTGTTTGATTGATTCAGATGCTCCGTCCATCACCACCACCTTTTGTACCGCTTTTGGCCGTCATAAGTGTGGCAGGGTATGCTCAGACGTGAGTCCCTTGCTCACTTTGCCACTGGATTCAAGCAAGCCGGGCTGAAGATGGCTGGAATGCCAGAAACCAGTCCTCGGAAGCTTGTTTCCGGTCCAGGGAAGACATGGCTTGGCAGTTCGAGCTGTACTGTTCCCATGAGGCACAGGGTCAGACTGATTTGCATATAGCCATGTCTGAACTGGGGTGGCAGAGTGGGCTAAAGAACGGTGATGGATTCAACCCAGATCCTTTGACTGGGTGTGAGTGTTTGATTGATTCAGATGCCCCGTCCATCACCACCCCCTTTTGTACCGCTTTTGGCCGCCATAAGTGTGGCAGGGTATGCTCAGACGTGAGTCCCTTGCTCATTTTGCCACTGGATTCAAGCAAGCCGGGCTGAAGACGGCTGGAATGCCAGAAACCGGTCCTTGGAAGCTTGTTTCCGGTCCAGGGAAGACATGGCTTGGCAGTTCGGGCTGTACTGTTCCCATGAGGCACAGGGTCAGACTGATTTGCATATAGCCATGTCTGAACTGGGGTGGCAGAGTGGGCTAAAGAACGGTGATGGATTCAACCCAGATCCTTTGACTGGGTGTGAGTGTTTGATTGATTCAGATGCTCCGTCCATCACCACCCCCTTTTGTACCGCCTCTAACCAGTGAGCCACACCACTCCACTTGAAACCGATACATTACCAATGCTTGTTTCCTTCCCTCCTGCTTTGTCCGTTTTCTGCCTTGCTCTGGGTCGAAGTCTAATAAGACCGAGTCCCCAAAAATATGTGCTGGTGCCCAGCACCAGCAACCACTGGCACACATAAGTACTGCCTACGGTTGGACGAAGGTCAATCCATAGGCCAGCATCGTATAGCTGGAGATGCATGTCCTGTAGAAGGAGCATTTATTTCATTATGGACAGTATATCTTGGGAGAAGTTAACAAGCTCTGCAGAGTTGGAGCCTTCGCCATTTGTTTTGGGATGGGTAGTAGAAGGAGACACAGAGGAAAGATTAGGCGGGTTGGAGAATCCACCATTGTTTATCTAGACCAGAGGTCTTCAATCTGTGAGGCACGACCTCCAGGGGGGCCATGGAGTCCTGGGAAGGGGGTTGCGCATTCCCCAGCTTCACTTGTCCCTACAATCTAAAACCTTTGTTTTCCTTTTGGAAAAAGACAGCAGTCCTGGGACAATCGTTATCAGCTGCTTGCCTGAATGAAATGCAAGGTGCCCATCAGTTAATCTCTAAGTGTAAAGAATGCTTTAATTGATCAAATCACTCCAAGTTTTGTGATTTGTTTTTTTGAGGGGAAGTGCAAAGAGTTAACAACTGGGCTGGGAAGTGCTTGCTTTTAATTTGAACTGCATTTACACAGCCCTTAGTACCCCTAACGACGTGTTGTAGGGACAGTTATGTGTAAACAAAATTGCATTAAATACGCTCTGGTATTACTAAAATCTACGTTTTGGAAGCACCATTTTATCATAAAACTATTTGCACATTTTGCAGCATCCTATCTTACACTGTGTGTAATGCGAGTATAAAATAGTGACTGACCTTTTCACAGTGCCTTCTGTCACAGGCTGCGACTTCGTAGCACTAGAAAATACACATCACTATTCTCCACTGCACCAATCACGATTTAATTCTGCGGCTCTCTGGTGACACACAGATTGCTGCAGTGAATTAACTAATAGAGGTTTCATAATGTACTACAGCGCATTTCCCACTGAGTAACAACTTTTTAAATGTATTTCTCATTTATGCTACCCATCATTTTATATGTAGATACGTGATGGTGAAAAACCTAAAAAAAAAACTACAGAATGTTTTGGGGCTTATTTATGAGAGGCTTGCATCGCAAGAGCATCACGTTTTTTGATGCTCTGGTGGCGCAAGCATCTCAACCATACCTATAAAGTGGAGCAAAGTCCCCCTGCATGGCTTTGCATGGCCTCACAGATATGGAGTAAGACATAGCAGCGCAAAGCACTGCATTCCCGTACTCTGCATCAAGGAGGTTGCCATGGGGTTTGCGTGGGGTTCCTGCGCAACACCCATGGATTTTGATGATGCCCCATATTTACAAAATCAAGTAAACCTGGGGCAGCTCCAAAAACGGACGCCTCCCCAGTGGAGGCGTAACGAGGAGAAATGTTTTAAATTCTCCTCGTTTTTTCCTCTTTCTATGGGTGCTGCATTCTGCAGCTCACATAGAAAGAGGAAAAGCCTCTCGGCATTGTTTTTGTGAAAGAAGGTGCCCCTTCCTGTACAAACACCATCCTTCCTGTGTTGGTGCTAGACAACAATGTGTGCGCCAACGCAAGGGAAAAGGACAGGAATGCACTGTATTTCATACATATGGTGCATTCTTGCCCTTTCACATTGGCATAGGGCAGCGCAGCAAAAAGACTTGCGACGCAGCCCTATGCCAATTCCTCATTAATGAGGCCCTTTGTTTTTAGCTACACCTTTGACTACACCCCCACGCTCACTGACCTTTGGTTTGCTAAACACTGTTTAACATTATTTCCCCACCGTAAAAATTATTTGCTGTGGGAATTGAGGGTGTATTATGGTTGTAGATAGTTGTCGATAATGAGGATTACCAGGTTCTAGAAATTTTTGTCAGAAGGGGGTCTTTACGCCTAAAAAAGTTTGACAAGGGGGTCTCGGTATCAAAAAGTTTGAAAACCTTTGATCTAGACTGTCCATGAATTTGCAGGAGCGAGTGATGGAGAAGAGGGCAGTCCTTCCTCCCCTCATGGCTATATCCATTCATCTTCCTCTCGTGGAAATGTAACACTCCGTCCTAGCCGTGTGAAACAATACTCTGCTTTACAGCTAGTTTCAGAGTAAATTAGTGATCCTTTGGAAATTATAGACAATTGCAGGAGTGCTAGTAGGAAATGCCCTTTTCCCATAGCCCACTAATGTCCCCATTCCTACCCTAAACAGTGGTGCCCTTGACAGATGGAAATCTCCAACTGTATCCAGATTGGTAATTTGCTTGTCATACGTTTGTGAACTTCACAAATCCACAACACGGGTAGAAACCCTGGAAGGTCTCCGGAGCTCCAGCAGGGATGAAGTGCATACACCTAACATTAGACCATATTGGGTTAACATTCTGCGCGCCCAAATCCATTTACCAATGTACATTTCTTGAATACTAAATAAGTTGACCCTTATAATTGTCTGTATAGTTGTTGTAGGGGAGGGGGGTAGGAAGATGGGAGGAGATCATGGGGTTGATGGGGTGCTAACAACTATGCTGAGGTCCATACAGGGTTGATTACAAAGTATTTAGCAGAACCCTATTGAGACAAAGTGGGATTGACGAGCTGCTGTTTGCATGACATTAAGTCAGGCAGCTTCCTTCTGCGACCCTCGGATATTGGCGCCCCTGGCTTGGGCCCAGCACGCCCATGCCCAAGGCCAAACCAGCCTCTATTCATAAACCAAAAAGATCGATTGATGGACAGAATGCTGAGCAAGATCAAACATTCACCCCATTACAGAGATCTAGGCCTAAATGCATTGATTTGTTTTGCTTCCCATACCATTCCAGTTTAAACCCAGCCATATGCAAATCAGTCTAGACACAGCTCCCCATGTGAACAATCCAGCCCGAAATACGACAGGTCCTCCCTGGACCAGAAACAAACAGCCTGGGATCGATTTTGGGGTATCGCCCCTCGTCAGCCAGGCAAGCTTGACTCCAGTGGCATGGATATTAAGAGACCCATGTCTGGGCCTACCAGTCCCACTCGAGGTGACACATGCAAAACAAACAATTGATGGACAGAATGCAGGACAATGGCAAACATTCACCCCAGTACAGAGATCTGGGCTAAAATCCATCATTTTTTCACTCCCCATGCCATTCCAGTTTAAACCCAGCGAGATGCAAATTAGTCTTAAGTGGGGGGTGAGTGTTTGAAAAGTTTCAGCACTCTGTCCATCCTCTTGTTGCGTATGCTATGTTCACTAAGTGGCCAAGGGTATGCCCAGATGTGGGTCCCTTGCTCCTTGTGCCACTGGATTTAACCTAGCCAGGCTGATGATGGGGAATAGCCCAAAACCGGTCCTGGAATTACTGTTTCCGGTCCAGGGATGACATGGCCTGGCAGTTCAGGTTGAACTGATCCCATGAGAAGGGTCAAGAATGATTTGCATATGGCTGGGTGCACACTGGGGTAGCATTATTTAGCTCAGATCTGTTGACTTGGTGACTGAAAAGTTTCAGCACTCCGTCTATCATTTTGTTGTGTTTGCTGTGTTTGAATAAGTGGCCACGGGTATGCCTAGACGTGCAGCCTTTGCTTGCTGTGCCACTGGATTAAGGCAAAAAACACAGTAGATGGACAGAATGTAGAACAATGTCATACATTCACCCCAGTACAAGGATCTGGGCCTAAATCCATCTTTTTTTGCACTCCACACCACCCTGGGTTAGACACTGGCTATATGCAAATCAGCTCTGACCCTGCGCCTCATGGGAACAGTCCAGTCCGAACTACCAAGCCATGTCTTTCCCAGACCGGAATCAAGCATCCAAGGACCGGTTTCTGGCTATCAGCCTTCATTCAGCCTGGATAGCTTGACTCCAGTGGTGTGGAGAGCCTGGGACTCACGTCTGAGCATACCCAGCCCACTCGGGGTGAAAATTGCAAAAAACACAGTAGATGGACAGAATGTAGAACAATGTCATACATTCACCCCAGTACAAGGATCTGGGCCTAAATCCATCGCTTTTTTGCACTCCACACCACCCTGGGTTAGACACTGGCTATATGCAAATCAGCTCTGACCCTGCGCCTCATGGAAACAGTCCAGTCCGAACTACCAAGCCATGTCTTTCCCAGACCGGAATCAAGCATCCAAGGACCGGTTTCTGGCTATCAGCCTTCATTCAGCCTGGATAGCTTGACTCCAGTGGTGTGGAGAGCCTGGGACTCACGTCTGAGCATACCCAGCCCACTCGGGGTGAAAATTGCAAAAAACACAGTAGATGGACAGAATGTAGAACAATGTCATACATTCACCCCAGTACAAGGATCTGGGCCTAAATCCATCGTTTTTTTGCACTCCACACCACCCTGGGTTAGACACTGGCTATATGCAAATCAGCTCTGACCCTGCGCCTCATGGGAACAGTCCAGTCCGAACTACCAAGCCATGTCTTTCCCAGACCGGAATCAAGCATCCAAGGACCGGTTTCTGGCTATCAGCCTTCATTCAGCCTGGATAGCTTGACTCCAGTGGTGTGGAGAGCCTGGGACTCACGTCTGAGCATACCCAGCCCACTCGGGGTGAAAATTGCAAAAAACACAGTAGATGGACAGAATGTAGAACAATGTCATACAGTCACCCCAGTACAAGGATCTGGGCCTAAATCCATCGTTTTTTTGCACTCCACACCACCCTGGGTTAGACACTGGCTATATGCAAATCAGCTCTGACCCTGCGCCTCATGGGAACAGTCCAGTCCGAACTACCAAGCCATGTCTTTCCCAGACCGGAATCAAGCATCCAAGGACCGGTTTCTGGCTATCAGCCTTCATTCAGCCTGGATAGCTTGACTCCAGTGGTGTGGAGAGCCTGGGACTCACGTCTGAGCATACCCAGCCCACTCGGGGTGAAAATTGCAAAAAACACAGTAGATGGACAGAATGTAGAACAATGTCATACATTCACCCCAGTACAAGGATCTGGGCCTAAATCCATCGTTTTTTTGCACTCCACATTCTGTCCATCAACTGTGTTTTTTGCAATTTTCACCCCGAGTGTGCTGGGGATGCTCAGACGTGAGTCCCAGGCTCTCCACACCACTGGAGTCAAGCTATCCAGGCTGATGAAGGCTGATAGCCAGAAACCGGTCCTTGGATGCTTGATTCCGGTCTGGGAAAGACATGGCTTGGCAGTTCGGACTGGACTGTTCCCATGAGGCACAGGGTCAGAGCTGATTTGCATATAGCCAGTGTCTAACCCAGGGTGGTGTGGAGTGTAAAAAACGATGGATTTAGGCCCAGATCCTTGTACTGGGGTGAATGTATGACATTGTTCTACATTCTGTCCATCAACTGTGTTTTTTGCAATTTTCACCCCGAGTGTGCTGGAGATGCTCAGACGTGAGTCCCAGGCTCTCCACACCACTGGAGTCAAGCTATCCAGGCTGATGAAGGCTGATAGCCAGAAATCGGTCCTTGGATGCTTGATTCCGGTCTGGGAAAGACATGGCTTGGTAGTTCGGACTGGACTGTTCCCATGAGGCACAGGGTCAGAGCTGATTTGCATATAGCCAGTGTCTAACCCAGGGTGGTGTGGAGTGTAAAAAACGATGGATTTAGGCCCAGATCCTTGTACTGGGGTGAATGTATGACATTGTTCTACATTCTGTCCATCAACTGTGTTTTTTGCAATTTTCACCCCGAGTGTGCTGGGGATGCTCAGACGTGAGTCCCAGGCTCTCCACACCACTGGAGTCAAGCTATCCAGGCTGATGAAGGCTGATAGCCAGAAACCGGTCCTTGGATGCTTGATTCCGGTCTGGGAAAGACATGGCTTGGTAGTTCGGACTGGACTGTTCCCATGAGGCACAGGGTCAGAGCTGATTTGCATATAGCCAGTGTCTAACCCAGGGTGGTGTGGAGTGTAAAAAACGATGGATTTAGGCCCAGATCCTTGTACTGGGGTGAATGTATGACATTGTTCTACATTCTGTCCATCAACTGTGTTTTTTGCAATTTTCACCCCGAGTGTGCTGGGGATGCTCAGACGTGAGTCCCAGGCTCTCCACACCACTGGAGTCAAGCTATCCAGGCTGATGAAGGCTGATAGCCAGAAACCGGTCCTTGGATGCTTGATTCCGGTCTGGGAAAGACATGGCTTGGTAGTTCGGACTGGACTGTTCCCATGAGGCACAGGGTCAGAGCTGATTTGCATATAGCCAGTGTCTAACCCAGGGTGGTGTGGAGTGTAAAAAATGATGGATTTAGGCCCAGATCCTTGTACTGGGGTGAATGTATGACATTGTTCTACATTCTGTCCATCAACTGTGTTTTTTGCAATTTTCACCCCGAGTGTGCTGTGGATGCTGAGACGTGAGTCCCAGACTCTCCACACCACTGGAGTCAAGCTATCCAGGCTGATGAAGACTGATAGCCAGAAACCGGTCCTTGGATGCTTGATTCCGGTCTGGGAAAGACATGGCTTGGTAGTTCGGACTGGACTGTTCCCATGAGGCACAGGGTCAGAGCTGATTTGCATATAGCCAGTGTCTAACCCAGGGTGGTGTGGAGTGTAAAAAACGATGGATTTAGGCCCAGATCCTTGTACTGGGGTGAATGTATGACATTGTTCTACATTCTGTCCATCAACTGTGTTTTTTGCAATTTTCACCCCGAGTGTGCTGGGGATGCTCAGACGTGAGTCCCAGGCTCTCCACACCACTGGAGTCAAGCTATCCAGGCTGATGAAGGCTGATAGCCAGAAACCGGTCCTTGGATGCTTGATTCCGGTCTGGGAAAGACATGGCTTGGTAGTTCGGACTGGACTGTTCCCATGAGGCACAGGGTCAGAGCTGACTTGCATATAGCCAGTCTCTAACCCAGGGTGGTGTGGAGTGTAAAACATGATGGATTTAGGCCCAGATCCTTGTACTGGGGTGAATGTATGACATTGTTCTACATTCTGTCCATCAACTGTGTTTTTTGCAATGTTCACCCCGAGTGTGCTGGGGATGCTCAGACGTGAGTCCCAGTCTCTTCACACCACTGGAGTCAAGCTATCCAGGCTGATGAAGGCTGATAGCCAGAAACCGGTCCTTGGATGCTTGATTCCGGTCTGGGAAAGACATGGCTTGGTAGTTCGGACTGGACTGTTCCCATGAGGCACAGGGTCAGAGCTGATTTGCATATAGCCAGTGTCTAACCCAGGGTGGTGTGGAGTGTAAAAAACGACGGATTTAGGCCTAGATCCTTGTACTGGGGTGAATGTATGACATTGTTCTACATTCTGTCCATCAACTGTGTTTTTTGCAATTTTCACCCCGAGTGTGCTGGGGATGCTCAGACGTGAGTCCCAGGCTCTCCACACCACTGGAGTCAAGCTATCCAGGCTGATGAAGGCTGATAGCCAGAAACCGGTCCTTGGATGCTTGATTCCGGTCTGGGAAAGACATGGCTTGGTAGTTCGGACTGGACTGTTCCCATGAGGCACAGGGTCAGAGCTGATTTGCATATAGCCAGTGTCTAACCCAGGGTGGTGTGGAGTGTAAAAAACGATGGATTTAGGCCCAGATCCTTGTACTGGGGTGAATGTATGACATTGTTCTACATTCTGTCCATCAACTGTGTTTTTTGCAATTTTCACCCCGAGTGTGCTGGGGATGCTCAGACGTGAGTCCCAGACTCTCCACACCACTTGAGTCAAGCTATCCAGGCTGATGAAGGCTGATAGCCAGAAACCGGTCCTTGGATGCTTGATTCCGGTCTGGGAAAGACCTGGCTTGGTAGTTCGGACTGGACTGTTCCCATGAGGCACAGGGTCAGAGCTGATTTGCATATAGCCAGTGTCTAACCCAGGGTGGTGTGGAGTGTAAAAAACGATGGATTTAGGCCCAGATCCTTGTACTGGGGTGAATGTATGACATTGTTCTACATTCTGTCCATCAACTGTGTTTTTTGCAATTTTCACCCCGAGTGTGCTGGGGATGCTCAGACGTGAGTCCCAGGCTCTCCACACCACTGGAGTCAAGCTATCCAGGCTGATGAAGGCTGATAGCCAGAAACCGGTCCTTGGATGCTTGATTCCGGTCTGGGAAAGACAAGGCTTGGTAGTTCGGACTGGACTGTTCCCATGAGGCACAGGGTCAGAGCTGATTTGCATATAGCCAGTGTCTAACCCAGGGTGGTGTGGAGTGTAAAAAACGATGGATTTAGGCCCAGATCCTTGTACTGGGGTGAATGTATGACATAGTTCTACATTCTGTCCATCAACTGTGTTTTTTGCAAGTGCCACTGGATTAAAGCTAGCCTGGCTGATGAGGGGTGGTACCCTGAAAATGGTCACAGAATGCTTGTTTCCGGTCCAGGGAGGACCTGGCCTGGCAGTTCAGGCTGGACTGTTCCCATGAGGAGCAGGGTCAAGACTGAGTAGCATATTGCTGGGTCCAAACCGGGGAGGCATGGTGAGTGTTAGACGGACCGGGAGGGTCGGCCGAGGAGAAGGGGAGAGGTCTCCGGGGAGAGCCGTCTCCAGTGAATCGTACAGACAAGTAACTCCCCCCCCACAGACGGACACCACACACTGATAAAGTTCAACGATACTTTATAGGCAATTCTTCAAGTACGGTAGAATGGTACAAGGAGGTCTGGACTCAGGGGTCCCCTCTATTCTGGTCTCTGTTTGGGAAAAGGGTAGCGGGACAGTCTTGTTACCAAAGAGATGGAAATAGCTCTCAATCCTCGAGCTCGGTGGTGTAGATGAACGGGCCGCGGCGGAGCCAGCAGGTCCCGAGATGGATGAAGGAAGACGACGGTCCGCGGCAGAGCCAGCAGGTCCCGATGAAGGTGGTGGTTACAAACGGTCCGCGGCCACGCCAGCAGGTCCCGACGATGATGAAGGATAGGGTGGTTCCCAAAGCCGCGGCAGCGCCAGCAGGCAAGACGAGGGTGCACAAGACAGAGCTACGGCAGCGCCAGTAGTCCGTCAAGGATGAGTTCTTCTTTGCGTCTCTCGACTCCAAGATACAACTCCCGTCCGGCTCTGGAGCTGCCCCAGTTATAGGGCTGGTGTGCTTTGATGTCCGGACCCTCACACTTGGAGGTCGGGAGGTCCGGGATGAGGGGGTTCAGACACCCAGCAGGGGGGTGGAGCCAGCGCCCGGGGAGGCGATGGGCGAGCGGTACTTGGCGGGGGAGAGCCATCGACACCTCTTGCTCCCATTGACTGACCAAGTAGCCCGCTCACCTCCTGGGTGGATGTTGGTGCCGGAATGTCTGAGGCCTGGCCAGGCCCAGGGTTGAGGTCGATTGGGGGCCAGGCGGCCTCGTGGTGGAGTGTCCAAGATGGCGCCCAGGATGGGCGCGCAGGCCGGTAGTGGGTCGGGGTTGAGGTCGATCGGGGGCCAGGCGGCCTCGTGGTGGAGTGTCCAAGATGGCGCCCAGGATGGGCGCGCAGGCCGGTAGTGGGTCGGCCTACGCGGTCAACAGGTTCGAGTGTAGGGGTCCCTGCGGGGACGGTGGACGTGTAATGGTGGTGTGTGGTACTTGCGTGGCTGGTTCGGGCCTGGTTGGGCCGGGGGAGAGCGGCCCTTCATGTGGCCTGTCCAACATGCGTCCCCCCCAGCTGAAGGCGGGGAGAGTTACCCACTCTCTTGGGGACTCTTCTCGTCGAGGCGGAAGAACCGGGACAGGCCATCTGCGTTGGCGTGATCTGGCCCAGGCCGATGTTCAACTGTGAAGTCCATCCCTTGTAGGGAGATGGACCAGCGTAGTAACTTCGGGTTTTCCCCCCGCATCTGCATCAGCCACTGCAGGGGTCGGTGGTCGGTCTGTACCCGAAAGGGTGTGCCAAAAAGGTAGGGCCGGAGCTTCTTGAGGGCCCATACCACCGCAAAGGCCTCCCTCTCTATGGTGCTCCAGCGTTGTTCCCGTGGTAGGAGTCGCCGGCTGATGAAGGCCACCGGCTGATCACGGCCTTCGGTGTTCACTTGAGACAGGACTGCCCCAATGCCATGGTCGGAGGCATCCGTCTGGACGATGAACTCCCGGCTGTAGTCGGGGGCCTGGAGCACAGGGGCGGAGCACATGGCGGCTTTCAATTGTTCAAATGCAGCTTGACACTCTGGGGTCCAGTTGACTTTCTGGGGCTGATTTTTTGACGTGAGCTCTGTGAGGGGCCTCACGATAGTACCATAGTCTTTCACGAACCTTCGGTAATAGCCCGTGAGGCCCAGGAAGGCCCGTACCTCGGTCTGGGTAATGGGGGGCTGCCAGGACTGGATGGCGGCAATTTTTAGCTGCAGAGGGGCCACCAGGCCGCTTCCCACCTGGTGCCCGAGGTAGGTTACAGACCCTTGCCCAATTTGACATTTGCTGGCCTTGATCGTGAGGCCAGCTTGCTGAAGGGCGTGCAGCACTGCTCGGAGGTGGCGGAGGTGCTCGGACCACTGGTTGCTGTATACAGCGATGTCGTCTAGGTAGGCGGCGCTGAATCCTTCGAGCCCCGCCAGGACCTGATTGACGAGTCGTTGGAATGTTGCTGGGGCATTCTTCATGCCGAAGGGCATGACTGTGAAATGGTAATGGCCATCGGGAGTGGAGAAGGCAGAACGTTCTTGTGCCCGGGGTGTGAGGCCGATTTGCCAGTAGCCCGCCGTCAGGTCGAAGATACTGAGGTAGCGGGCAGCTCCCATGCGGTCGATTAGTTCATCCGCCCGGGGGATGGGATGTGCGTCTGTCCTGGTGACCGCATTCAAGCCCCGGTAGTCGACGCAGAACCGGAGTTCTGGTGTGGTGCCGGGGGCAGCTGCTTTGGGGACCAGTACTACAGGGCTGGCCCAGGGGCTGTCTGAGGGCTCGATGACCCCGAGCGTGAGCATTTTGGCTACTTCCTCCTGGATGCAGGCCCGTACCCGATCTGGCACGCGGTAGGCCCGGTGGCGGATAGGGGGGCTGTCCCCCGTGTCCACATCGTGCGTACACCAGGAAGTGACACCTGGGGTGAGGGAGAACAGGCTGGCGAATTGTGACAGGAGAACTTGGCACTCCTGGCGTTGCTCTCGGGTGAGGGCCTCTGAGAGTCGGACCCCCTCTACGGAACCATCTTTCTCCCGCGTTCGTAGGAGGTCCGGGAGGGGCTCGGAGTCCTCTTCAGCCCCATTGTCTGTGGCCATCAGGAGGCTGAGTTCTGTCCGTACAAAGTGCGGTTTCAGTCTGTTAGCGTGGAGGACCCGGAGGGGGTTCCGGGAAGATTCCAAGTCGATGAGATAGGTAGCCGGACCCTTGCGCTCGACCACTTTGAAGGGCCCTGTCCACTTGTCTTGTAGGGCGCAGGGTTCGGTGGGGGACATCACCCATACCTGTTGCCCAGGTTCAAATTCGATGGAGGAGGCATTCCGGTCATACCACCTTTTCATGTCCTCTTGACTGGCCTCTAGGTTGGCTTTTGCTAGTCCTCGGAATCGCCGGGTCTGGTTGCGGAGTGTTAGGAGGTAGCGGAAAACATCTGGTGGGTTCTTTAGAGGGGGCATCTCCCAGCCTTCCTTAACTAGGCTGAGCGGCCCGCGCACGGGGTGTCCATATAGCAGTTCAAATGGGCTGAAGCCCAGGGACTTCTGGGGAACCTCTCGATATGCGAAGAGGAGGCACGGCAGCAGCACATCCCACTGGCGACGGAGGGGCTCTTCCAACCCCCCGATCATCCCTTTGAGCGTGCGGTTGAACCGCTCAACGAGGCCGTTTCCTTGAGGGTGATAGGGGGTCGTGAACCGGTAGGTAACCCCGCACTGTTGCCAGAGAGATTTCATATATTTCGAAATAAAGTTCGTGCCTCTGTCACTGACGACCTCCCGGGGGAAGCCCACCCGGGAGAAGATCCCCATCAGAGCCCGGCCGACTACCGGGGCTGTTACAGTCCGCAGGGGAACAGCCTCCGGGTAGCGGGTGGCGTGGTCCACTAGCACCAGGATGAATCGATGGCCTTGTTTTGTGCGCGGGTCCAGGGGCCCTACGATATCGATTCCGACCCTCTCGAACGGGGTGGTGACCACGGGAAAAGGTTGCAGGGGGGCTTTCAGTTTGCGGCCGCTCTTCCCACTGGCTTGGCACGTGGGGCAAGATCGGCAATGCTGGTGTACATTGTCCCTCATTTTGGGCCAGAAGAAGTGGGTCACCAGGCGGCTATAGGTTTTGTCTTGACCCAAGTGTCCTGCCAGGGGGACATCGTGGGCCAGGTTTAGCAGAAAGTCTCTAAAACGGAGGGGTACCACTAGGACTCGGCTGGCCCCCAGCTCCGCGATTCTTTGCTCACTGTACAGCAGATCATTGTCCCAGTAGACCCAGTGAGTTCCGGAGGTATCCCCTGCGCTTTGGGCTAGCGCTTGCTGGCGGAGTCCCTCGAGGGAGGGACAGGTCTTTTGTTCTTGGCGAAATTGTTCTTGCGTGGGCCCCCCCTCTTGAGGCCACTGGTCGAGGTTAGCGAGGTCTGGAGGTTGAGCTGGTTCGGGGGGGACGTCACGGTCGGTGGTTTCGGCGGGGGCGACCGGAGGCGGTGGCGCCGGCCATTCGAGTTCCTCTGGGCGGGTGTTGGCACGGGCGGTCATGGACCGGGTGGTGACGCACGCCCAGTCCGGGACGCCCAGCATCCCCAGGTGCTCTTTTCGTACGACTGCTGCCCATGGAGAGCTTTCCAGGTCATTACCCAGGAGGCAGTCTACGGGGGCATCATCTCGGACCGTCACCTTCAACATGCCGGAGACCCCTCCCCATTCGAAGGGGACGCAGGCCATCCGACACAGACTTTCTGAGTTATCGGCTGAACGTACAGGGCAGAGAATGTTTGGTAAGTATTGTTCGGGGGTCACCAGGTGACAGCGGACGGCTGTTACACTGGCCCCAGTGTCACGAAGGGCTTCAGCCCGGCGTCCATTGATGCCCACCCATTGGCTGTACTTCTGGGTATTAGCGGGTAGGGGACCCGCGGGACCATGTCTCTCCCCCCTAGGCAGGCGAGAGCCATGGCGGCTGGCTCCCATTCTTGGTGTTCCTGTTCATATTCTTCTTGTTCCTCTGAGATCTGTTCCTCCCCCAGAGCAGCAGCGGCTACTTGGCGGGGTCTTGGGCTCTGGTACTGGGGGCAGTTTGGGTCGTTTGCATAGTGTCCGACTCGTTGGCATCGATGGCAGGTAACATTGGCTCGATGTCCCGGTCGCGCTGGGGTGCTGCCCCGGTTGGCCGGGGGGGTGGGGCTGGTAGTGAGGGTGACCGGAGCGTTGCTTCTTCCGCGTCCTTGGCCTCCACCTCCTCGGGGACGGTGCTGACCATTGTTGTTCCGGTTCTGTTCGGAGGACCCATTTCGACTCACTCTGGTGATCTCCCACCGGTCTGCTTCGGCTGCGAGCTGCCGGGGATCCGTTAACTTGCTGTCGAGGAGGTGCTGACGAAGTTCAATGAAGCAATTGTTCGACAGATGCTCCCATACCATAAGATTGAACAGTTGTTCGTAGGTTGTGACCTTGCTTCCTTTGATCCAGCCCTCGAAGGCTCGGCTAAAGTAATTGACATAGTCCACCCAAGTTGTACCTGGGATGCGGGTGCAGTCTCGGAACCTCTGACGGTACATCTCGGGTGTGAGGCCATAGCGGGTGAGGAGTGCAGCTTTCATATGGTCATAGGAGGTCATCTGGTGGTCCGGGAGTTGCAGCAGGGCGTCGCGGCCCTCATTGAGGAATCTCCCCCACAGACCGGCCCCCCAATCGCTTCTATCGATCCGGTGTGCAGTCATAGCGATTTCATAGGCCTTAAACCATTGCTGGATGTCGTCCTCTCGGAAGTATTCTCGAACGACATCCTTGGGGATGTGTACCTTCTTCTCTGTTGCCCCTGGAGTGTGGGGTTGCTCGGGCACCCCTGCTTCTTTATTCTGTTTGCGTAGGTCGATTTCAGCTAATTTCCGCTCATGTTCATATGCCAGTTTCTTTTCCTCGAGCTCCCTTTGTCTCTGTTTCTCCTCTCTTTCTTCTCGGAGACGCAGGTGCTCTAAGTTGATTTTCTGTTCGGCCAACTTTAGTTCAACGTCCATTTTGAGCCGGGCCATTTCCAGCTCGTGTAGTCGGGTTCTTTCTCGTTCCTGGATCTCGTCTGGCGAGAGACCCGTTCTTCGTTCTTCAGGGGCCATGGGGGTTTGTGCTGCGATGTCTTGATCGGGGGTTCCGGCAGCCCCGGTTTCTGCCCAAGATTCCAGGGCCTGCTTAAAGTCATCTTTGGTATTTAGTCCGGTGGTAGCGATACCTAATTCGATACAGAACTGTTTAAGTTCACGATGGCTGTACTCGTCCAATTTCTCCATCTGGAATTTCTCCGTTGATCCGCTGTCTTTAGTTGACATCGTGATTCGCCGTGGGGTGAGCTACTCTCTGTACGGTTTATGCGGTGATTCGGATCCCGTCGCTGGCCACCAATGTTAGACGGACCGGGAGGGTCGGCCGAGGAGAAGGGGAGAGGTCTCCGGGGAGAGCCGTCTCCAGTGAATCGTACAGACAAGTAACTCCCCCCCCACAGACGGACACCACACACTGATAAAGTTCAACGATACTTTATAGGCAATTCTTCAAGTACGGTAGAATGGTACAAGGAGGTCTGGACTCAGGGGTCCCCTCTATTCTGGTCTCTGTTTGGGAAAAGGGTAGCGGGACAGTCTTGTTACCAAAGAGATGGAAATAGCTCTCAATCCTCGAGCTCGGTGGTGTAGATGAACGGGCCGCGGCGGAGCCAGCAGGTCCCGAGATGGATGAAGGAAGACGACGGTCCGCGGCAGAGCCAGCAGGTCCCGATGAAGGTGGTGGTTACAAACGGTCCGCGGCCACGCCAGCAGGTCCCGACGATGATGAAGGATAGGGTGGTTCCCAAAGCCGCGGCAGCGCCAGCAGGCAAGACGAGGGTGCACAAGACAGAGCTACGGCAGCGCCAGTAGTCCGTCAAGGATGAGTTCTTCTTTGCGTCTCTCGACTCCAAGATACAACTCCCGTCCGGCTCTGGAGCTGCCCCAGTTATAGGGCTGGTGTGCTTTGATGTCCGGACCCTCACACTTGGAGGTCGGGAGGTCCGGGATGAGGGGGTTCAGACACCCAGCAGGGGGGTGGAGCCAGCGCCCGGGGAGGCGATGGGCGAGCGGTACTTGGCGGGGGAGAGCCATCGACACCTCTTGCTCCCATTGACTGACCAAGTAGCCCGCTCACCTCCTGGGTGGATGTTGGTGCCGGAATGTCTGAGGCCTGGCCAGGCCCAGGGTTGAGGTCGATCGGGGGCCAGGCGGCCTCGTGGTGGAGTGTCCAAGATGGCGCCCAGGATGGGCGCGCAGGCCGGTAGTGGGTCGGGGTTGAGGTCGATCGGGGGCCAGGCGGCCTCGTGGTGGAGTGTCCAAGATGGCGCCCAGGATGGGCGCGCAGGCCGGTAGTGGGTCGGCCTACGCGGTCAACAGGTTCGAGTGTAGGGGTCCCTGCGGGGACGGTGGACGTGTAATGGTGGTGTGTGGTACTTGCGTGGCTGGTTCGGGCCTGGTTGGGCCGGGGGAGAGCGGCCCTTCATGTGGCCTGTCCAACAGTGAGCAAAAGGGCAATGGCTTTAACCCCGATCTCTTGATATACTGCCATTTACAAGGTTAAACCTAGTTAGTATTCAGGAAATGTACATTGTTAACTGGATTTGGAGACACAGAGTGCACCTGGTCTCCGCACTGCTGGGAGATACACTTTCTCTTGACCCAGATACTTTCTGGAAGCGGTTGTGGATTCCCGGCCACTTCCTGCCCCTCACGCATTTGTCTGAAACACATAGCATTAACTTGTGCGAGCAGACCACAACATTCTGAGAAGCACTGTACGGGCTTGTGTCTCAGGATGTCGAAGTCTATTAGCCTATATTGCTCTAATAGACAACAACCTCTTTACCTCTAATCATTCTGTAGTGATGGCGCCATGTACAATGATCCCAAATATCTTTAAAAATCCTCACTGGAGGAGGAATGAATATGATGCGTTGAAAAGAACAGCTCATAAGTACAGCTCATAAGTACAGTGCAATTACTATAGAAGCACCGTAGGTCAAAACACAGGATGCAGTCCTTATAAGAGCAATATAAACCAAAGTGCAGATTTTATTGAAGCAATATAGATCTGTTGTATACTGCCTCTGTGAGAGAGCAAATCACCGTTGCACAGAGTGAAGTCACTGTGGGAGAGAGAGAATGTAATGCACAGGGGGAAGTCTCTATAGGAGGGACAGAATGTAATGCACAGGGTGCAGTCTCTGCAAGAGAAAGTAACGCACAGGGTGCAGTCTCTAGAGGAAAGAGAGAATGTAATGCACAGAATGCGGTCTGCAGGAGAGAGACAAAGTAATGCACAGGTTGCAGTCTCTAGAGCAGGGAGAGGAAGTAATGCACGGGGTGCAGTCTCTAGAGGGGGGAGTGAAAGTAATACACAGGATGCAGTCTCTTTAGGAGGGAAAGGAAGTAATGCACAGGGTGAGGTCTCTAAAGGAGGAAGAGAAAATAATGCCCAGGGCACAGTCAGCATAGGAGGGAGGAAGTAATGCACAGGGTGCAGTCTCTATAGATGGGAGTAAATAATGCACAGTGTGCAGTCTCTATAGGAGGGAGGAAGTAATGCACAGAGTGCGGTCTCTAAAGGAGGGAGAGGAAGTAATGCACAGGGCACAGTCGCCATAGGAGGGAGAGGAAGTAATGCACAGGGTACAGTCTCTATGGGAGGGAGAGGAAGTAATGCACAGGGTGCAGTCACCGTAAAAGGGAGAAAGTAATGCACAGGGTGCTGTCTCTGCAGGAGATAGAGAAAGTAATGCACAGGGTGCAGTCACCGTAAAAGGGAGAAAGTAATGCACAGGGTGCTGTCTCTGCAGGAGATAGAGAAAGTAATGCACAGGTTGCAGTCTCTAGAGCAGAGAGAGGAAGTAATGCACAGGTTGCAGTCTCTAGAGCAGGGAGAGGAAGTAATGCACAGGGTGCAGTCACCGTAAAAGGGAGAAAGTAATGCACGGGGTGCAGTCTCTAGAGCAGGGAGAGGAAGTAATGCACAGGGCACAGTCGCTATAGGAGGGAGAGGAAGTAATGCACAGGGCACAGTCGCCATAGAAGGGAGAGGAAGTAATGCACAGGGTGCAGTCTCTTTAGGAGGGAAAGGAAGTAATGCACAGGGTGTGGTCTCTAAATGAGAGAGAGAAAATATTGCACAGGACACAGTCACCGTAGGAGTGAGGAAGTAATGCACAGGGTGCAGTCTCTATAGGAGGGAGGAAGTAATGCACAGGGTGAGGTCTCTAAAGGAGAGAGAGAATGTGGATGCACTGGGTGCGGTCTCTGCAGGAGAGAGAAAAAGTCATGCACAGGGTGCGGTCTCTGCAGGAGATAGAGAAAGTAATGCACAGGTTGCAGTCTCTAGAGCAGAGAGAGGAAGTAATGCACGGGGTGCAGTCTCTAGAGGGGGGAGTGAAAGTAATACACAGGATGCAGTCTCTTTAGGAGGGAAAGGAAGTAATGCACAGGGTGAGGTCTCTAAAGGAGGAAGAGAAAATAATGCCCAGGGCACAGTCAGCATAGGAGGGAGGAAGTAATGCACAGGGTGCAGTCTCTATAGATGGGAGTAAATAATGCACAGTGTGCAGTCTCTATAGGAGGGAGGAAGTAATGCACAGAGTGCGGTCTCTAAAGGAGGGAGAGGAAGTAATGCACAGGGCACAGTCGCCATAGGAGGGAGAGGAAGTAATGCACAGGGTACAGTCTCTATGGGAGGGAGAGGAAGTAATGCACAGGGTGCAGTCACCGTAAAAGGGAGAAAGTAATGCACAGGGTGCTGTCTCTGCAGGAGATAGAGAAAGTAATGCACAGGGTGCAGTCACCGTAAAAGGGAGAAAGTAATGCACAGGGTGCTGTCTCTGCAGGAGATAGAGAAAGTAATGCACAGGTTGCAGTCTCTAGAGCAGAGAGAGGAAGTAATGCACAGGTTGCAGTCTCTAGAGCAGGGAGAGGAAGTAATGCACAGGGTGCAGTCACCGTAAAAGGGAGAAAGTAATGCACGGGGTGCAGTCTCTAGAGCAGGGAGAGGAAGTAATGCACAGGGCACAGTCGCTATAGGAGGGAGAGGAAGTAATGCACAGGGCACAGTCGCCATAGAAGGGAGAGGAAGTAATGCACAGGGTGCAGTCTCTTTAGGAGGGAAAGGAAGTAATGCACAGGGTGTGGTCTCTAAATGAGAGAGAGAAAATATTGCACAGGGCACAGTCACCGTAGGAGTGAGGAAGTAATGCACAGGGTGCAGTCTCTATAGGAGGGAGGAAGTAATGCACAGGGTGAGGTCTCTAAAGGAGAGAGAGAATGTGGATGCACTGGGTGCGGTCTCTGCAGGAGAGAGAAAAAGTAATGCACAGGGTGCGGTCTCTGCAGGAGACAAAGTAATGCACAGGGTGCGGTCTCTTTAAGAGGGAGTAAAAGTAATGTACAGGGTGCGGTCTCTTTAAGAGGGAGTGAAAGTAATGCTCAGAGTGCGGTCTCTTAAGGAGGGAGTGAAAGTAATGTACAGGGTGCGGTCTCTTTAAGAGGGAGTGAAAGTAATGCACAGGGTGCGGTCTCTTTAAGAGGGAGTGAAAGTAATGCACAGGGTGCGGTCTCTTTAAGAGGGAGTGAAAGTAATGCACAGGGTGCGGTCTCTTAAGGAGGGAGTGAAAGTAATGCACAGGGTGCGGTCTCTAAGAGGGAGTGAAAGTAATGTACAGGGTGCGGTCTCTAAAGGAGGGAGTGAAAGTAATGTACAGGGTGCGGTCTCTAAAGGAGGGAGTGAAAGTAATGTACAGGGTGCGGTCTCTAAAGGAGGGAGTGAAAGTAATGCACAGGGTGCGGTCTCTTTAAGAGGGAGTGAAAGTAATGCACAGGGTTCGGTCTCTTTAAGTGGGAGTGAAAGTAATGTACAGGGTGCGGTCTCTTTAAGAGGGAGTGAAAGTAATGCACAGGGTGCGGTCTCTTTAAGAGGGAGTGAAAGTAATGTACAGGGTGCGGTCTCTTAAGGAGGGAGTGAAAGTAATGCACAGGGTGCGGTCTCTAAGAGGGAGTGAAAGTAATGTACAGGGTGCGGTCTCTAAGAGGGAGTGAAAGTAATGTACAGGGTGCGGTCTCTTAAGGAGGGAGTGAAAGTAATGCACAGGGTGCGGTCTCTTAAGGAGGGAGTGAAAGTAATGCACAGGGTGCGGTCTCTAAGAGGGAGTGAAAGTAATGTACAGGGTGCGGTCTCTAAGAGGGAGTGAAAGTAATGCACAGGGTGCGGTCTCTTAAGGAGGGAGTGAAAGTAATGCACAGGGTGCGGTCTCTTAAGGAGGGAGTGAAAGTAATGCACAGGGTGCGGTCTCTTTAAGAGGGAGTGAAAGTAATGTACAGGGTGCGGTCCCTTTAAGAGGGAGTGAAAGTAATGTACAGGGTGCGGTCTCTTAAGGAGGGAGTGAAAGTAATGCACAGGGTGCGGTCTCTCTAAGAGGGAGTGAAAGTAATGCACAGGGTGCGGTCTCTTAAGGAGGGAGTGAAAGTAATGCACAGGGTGCGGTCTCTTTAAGAGGGAGTGAAAGTAATGCACAGGGTTCGGTCTCTTTAAGAGGGAGTGAAAGTAATGTACAGGGTGCGGTCTCTTAAGGAGGGAGTGAAAGTAATGCACAGGGTGCGGTCTCTTAAGGAGGGAGTGAAAGTAATGCACAGGGTGCGGTCTCTTTAAGAGGGAGTGAAAGTAATGTACAGGGTGCGGTCTCTTAAGGAGGGAGTGAAAGTAATGCACAGGGTGCGGTCTCTTTAAGAGGGAGTGAAAGTAATGTACAGGGTGCGGTCTCTAAGAGGGAGTGAAAGTAATGCACAGGGTGCGGTCTCTTAAGGAGGGAGTGAAAGTAATGCACAGGGTGCAGTCTCTTTAAGAGGGAGTGAAAGTAATGTACAGGGTGCGGTCTCTTAAGGAGGGAGTGAAAGTAATGCACAGGGTGCGGTCTCTAAGAGGGAGTGAAAGTAATGCACAGGGTGCGGTCTCTAAGAGGGAGTGAAAGTAATGCACAGGGTGCGGTCTCTGCAGGAGAGAGAAAAAGTAATGCACAGGGTGCGGTCTCTGCAGGAGACAGAAAGTAATGTACAGGGTGCGGTCTCTTTACGAGGGAGTGAAAGTAATGCACAGGGTGCGGTCTCTAAGAGGGAGTGAAAGTAATGCACAGGGTGCGGTCTCTAAGAGGGAGTGAAAGTAATGTACAGGGTGCGGTCTCTAAAGGAGGGAGTGAAAGTAATGTACAGGGTGCGGTCTCTAAAGGAGGGAGTGAAAGTAATGTACAGGGTGCGGTCTCTAAAGGAGGGAGTGAAAGTAATGCACAGGGTGCGGTCTCTTTAAGAGGGAGTGAAAGTAATGCACAGGGTTCGGTCTCTTTAAGTGGGAGTGAAAGTAATGTACAGGGTGCGGTCTCTTTAAGAGGGAGTGAAAGTAATGCACAGGGTGCGGTCTCTTTAAGAGGGAGTGAAAGTAATGTACAGGGTGCGGTCTCTTAAGGAGGGAGTGAAAGTAATGCACAGGGTGCGGTCTCTTTAAGAGGGAGTGAAAGTAATGTACAGGGTGCGGTCTCTTAAGGAGGGAGTGAAAGTAATGCACAGGGTGCGGTCTCTTAAGGAGGGAGTGAAAGTAATGTACAGGGTGCGGTCTCTTTAAGAGGGAGTGAAAGTAATGTACAGGGTGCGGTCTCTTTAAGAGGGAGTGAAAGTAATGCACAGGGTGCGGTCTCTTAAGGAGGGAGTGAAAGTAATGCACAGGGTGCGGTCTCTTTAAGAGGGAGTGAAAGTAATGCACAGGGTTCGGTCTCTTTAAGAGGGAGTGAAAGTAATGTACAGGGTGCGGTCTCTTAAGGAGGGAGTGGAAGTAATGTACAGGGTGCGGTCTCTTAAGGAGGGAGTGAAAGTAATGTACAGGGTGCGGTCTCTTTAAGAGGGAGTGAAAGTAATGAACAGGGTGCGGTCTCTTTAAGAGGGAGTGAAAGTAATGCACAGGGTGCGGTCTCTGCAGGAGACAGAAAGTAATGTACAGGGTGCGGTCTCTTTAAGAGGGAGTGAAAGTAATGCACAGGGTTCGGTCTCTTTAAGAGGGAGTGAAAGTAATGTACAGGGTGCGGTCTCTGCAGGAGAGAGTGAAAGTAATGCACAGGGTGAGGTCTCTGCAGGAGACAGAAAGTAATGTACAGGGTGCGGTCTCTAAGAGGGAGTGAAAGTAATGCACAGGGTGCGGTCTCTTAAGGAGGGAGTGAAAGTAATGCACAGGGTGCGGTCTCTTTAAGAGGGAGTGAAAGTAATGCACAGGGTGCGGTCTCTTTAAGAGGGAGTGAAAGTAATGCACAGGGTTCGGTCTCTTTAAGAGGGAGTGAAAGTAATGCACAGGGTGCGGTCTCTTAAGGAGGGAGTGAAAGTAATGTACAGGGTGCGGTCTCTTAAGGAGGGAGTGAAAGTAATGTACAGGGTGCGGTCTCTTTAAGAGGGAGTGAAAGTAATGCACAGGGTTCGGTCTCTTTAAGAGGGAGTGAAAGTAATGCACAGGGTGCGGTCTCTTAAGGAGGGAGTGAAAGTAATGCACAGGGTGCGGTCTCTTAAGGAGGGAGTGAAAGTAATGCACAGGGTGCGGTCTCTGCAGGAGACAGAAAGTAATGCACAGGGTGCGGTCTCTGCAGGAGAGAGAAAGTAATGCACAGGGTGCGGTCTCTTAAGGAGGGAGTTAAGGTAATGCACAGGGTGCGGTCTCTTTAAGAGGGAGTGAAAGTAATGTACAGGGTGCGGTCTCTTAAGGAGGGAGTGAAAGTATTGTACAGGGTGCGGTCTCTTTAAGAGGGAGTGAAAGTAATGTACAGGGTGCGGTCTCTTTAAGAGGGAGTGAAAGTAATGCACAGGGTGCGGTCTCTGCAGGAGAGAGAAAAAGTAATGCACAGGGTGCGGTCTCTGCAGGAGAGAGAAAAAGTAATGTACAGGGTGCGGTCTCTAAGAGGGAGTGAAAGTAATGCACAGGGTGCGGTCTCTTAAGGAGGGAGTGAAAGTAATGCACAGGGTGCGGTCTCTTAAGGAGGGAGTGAAAGTAATGTACAGGGTGCGGTCTCTTAAGGAGGGAGTGAAAGTAATGTACAGGGTGCGGTCTCTTTAAGAGGGAGTGAAAGTAATGCACAGGGTTCGGTCTCTTTAAGAGGGAGTGAAAGTAATGCACAGGGTGCGGTCTCTTAAGGAGGGAGTGAAAGTAATGCACAGGGTGCGGTCTCTAAGAGGGAGTGAAAGTAATGTACAGGGTGCGGTCTCTAAGAGGGAGTGAAAGTAATGCACAGGGTGCGGTCTCTAAGAGGGAGTGAAAGTAATGCACAGGGTGCGGTCTCTAAGAGGGAGTGAAAGTAATGCACAGGGTGCGGTCTCTTAAGGAGGGAGTGAAAGTAATGCACAGGGTGCGGTCTCTTTAAGAGGGAGTGAAAGTAATGCACAGGGTGCGGTCTCTGCAGGAGACAGAAAGTAATGCACAGGGTGCGGTCTCTGCAGGAGAGAGAAAGTAATGCACAGGGTGCGGTCTCTTAAGGAGGGAGTGAAAGTAATGCACAGGGTGCGGTCTCTTTAAGAGGGAGTGAAAGTAATGTACAGGGTGCGGTCTCTTAAGGAGGGAGTGAAAGTAATGTACAGGGTGCGGTCTCTTTAAGAGGGAGTGAAAGTAATGTACAGGGTGCGGTCTCTTTAAGAGGGAGTGAAAGTAATGCACAGGGTGCGGTCTCTGCAGGAGACAGAAAGTAATGTACAGGGTGCGGTCTCTAAGAGGGAGTGAAAGTAATGCACAGGGTGCGGTCTCTTAAGGAGGGAGTGAAAGTAATGTACAGGGTGCGGTCTCTTTAAGAGGGAGTGAAAGTAATGTACAGGGTGCGGTCTCTTTAAGAGTGTGTGAAAGTAATGCACAGGGTGCGGTCTCTTTAAGAGGGAGTGAAAGTAATGTACAGGGTGCGGTCTCTTAAGGAGGGAGTGAAAGTAATGTACAGGGTGCGGTCTCTTTAAGAGGGAGTGAAAGTAATGCACAGGGTGCGGTCTCTAAGAGGGAGTGAAAGTAATGCACAGGGTGCGGTCTCTGCAGGAGAGAGAAAAAGTAATGCACAGGGTGCGGTCTCTGCAGGAGACAGAAAGTAATGTACAGGGTGCGGTCTCTTTAAGAGGGAGTGAAAGTAATGCACAGGGTGCGGTCTCTAAGAGGGAGTGAAAGTAATGCACAGGGTGCGGTCTCTGCAGGAGACAGAAAGTAATGCACAGGGTGCGGTCTCTTTAAGAGGGAGTGAAAGTAATGCACAGGGTTCGGTCTCTTTAAGTGGGAGTGAAAGTAATGTACAGGGTGCGGTCTCTTTAAGAGGGAGTGAAAGTAATGCACAGGGTGCGGTCTCTTTAAGAGGGAGTGAAAGTAATGCACAGGGTTCGGTCTCTTTAAGAGGGAGTGAAAGTAATGCACAGGGTGCGGTCTCTTAAGGAGGGAGTGAAAGTAATGTACAGGGTGCGGTCTCTGCAGGAGACAGAAAGTAATGTACAGGGTGCGGTCTCTAAGAGGGAGTGAAAGTAATGCACAGGGTGCGGTCTCTTAAGGAGGGAGTGAAAGTAATGCACAGGGTGCGGTCTCTTAAGGAGGGAGTGAAAGTAATGTACAGGGTGCGGTCTCTTTAAGAGTGTGTGAAAGTAATGCACAGGGTGCGGTCTCTTTAAGAGGGAGTGAAAGTAATGTACAGGGTGCGGTCTCTTTAAGAGGGAGTGAAAGTAATGCACAGGGTGCGGTCTCTTTAAGAGGGAGTGAAAGTAATGCACAGGGTGCGGTCTCTTAAGGAGGGAGTGAATGTAATGCACAGGGTGCGGTCTCTTAAGGAGGGAGTGAAAGTAATGTACAGGGTGCGGTCTCTTTAAGAGGGAGTGAAAGTAATGCACAGGGTTCGGTCTCTTTAAGAGGGAGTGAAAGTAATGTACAGGGTGCGGTCTCTTAAGGAGGGAGTGAAAGTAATGCACAGGGTGCGGTCTCTTAAGGAGGGAGTGAAAGTAATGCACAGGGTGCGGTCTCTTTAAGAGGGAGTGAAAGTAATGCACAGGGTGCGGTCTCTTAAGGAGGGAGTGAAAGTAATGCACAGGGTGCGGTCTCTTAAGGAGGGAGTGAAAGTAATGTACAGGGTGCGGTCTCTTTAAGAGGGAGTGAAAGTAATGCACAGGGTTCGGTCTCTTTAAGAGGGAGTGAAAGTAATGTACAGGGTGCGGTCTCTTAAGGAGGGAGTGAAAGTAATGCACAGGGTGCGGTCTCTTAAGGAGGGAGTGAAAGTAATGCACAGGGTGCGGTCTCTGCAGGAGACAGAAAGTAATGCACAGGGTGCGGTCTCTTTAAGAGGGAGTGAAAGTAATGTACAGGGTGCGGTCTCTAAGAGGGAGTGAAAGTAATGCACAGGGAGCGGTCTCTTAAGGAGGGAGTGAAAGTAATGCACAGGGTGCGGTCTCTTAAGGAGGGAGTGAAAGTAATGCACAGGGTGCGGTCTCTTAAGGAGGGAGTGAAAGTAATGCACAGGGTGCGGTCTCTGCAGGAGACAGAAAGTAATGCACAGGGTGCGGTCTCTGCAGGAGAGAGAAAGTAATGCACAGGGTGCGGTCTCTTAAGGAGGGAGTGAAAGTAATGCACAGGGTGCGGTCTCTTTAAGAGGGAGTGAAAGTAATGTACAGGGTGCGGTCTCTTAAGGAGGGAGTGAAAGTAATGTACAGGGTGCGGTCTCTTTAAGAGGGAGTGAAAGTAATGCACAGGGTGCGGTCTCTTTAAGAGGGAGTGAAAGTAATGCACAGGGTGCGGTCTCTTAAGGAGGGAGTGAAAGTAATGTACAGGGTGCGGTCTCTTTAAGAGTGTGTGAAAGTAATGTACAGGGTGCGGTCTCTTTAAGAGGGAGTGAAAGTAATGCACAGGGTGCGGTCTCTAAGAGTGTGTGAAAGTAATGCACAGGGTGCGGTCTCTTTAAGAGGGAGTGAAAGTAATGTACAGGGTGCGGTCTCTTTAGGAGGGAGTGAAAGTAATGTACAGGGTGCGGTCTCTTAAGGAGGGAGTGAAAGTAATGCACAGAGTGCGGTCTCTTTAAGAGGGAGTGAAAGTAATGCACAGGGTGCGGTCTCTAAGAGGGAGTGAAAGTAATGCACAGGGTGCGGTCTCTAAGAGGGAGTGAAAGTAATGCACAGGGTGCGGTCTCTGCAGGAGAGAGAAAAAGTAATGCACAGGGTGCGGTCTCTTAAGGAGGGAGTGAAAGTAATGCACAGGGTGCGGTCTCTTTAAGAGGGAGTGAAAGTAATGTACAGGGTGCGGTCTCTTAAGGAGGGAGTGAAAGTAATGTACAAGGTGCGGTCTCTTTAAGAGGGAGTGAAAGTAATGTACAGGGTGCGGTCTCTTTAAGAGGGAGTGAAAGTAATGCACAGGGTGCGGTCTCTTAAGGAGGGAGTGAAAGTAATGTACAGGGTGCGGTCTCTTTAAGAGTGTGTGAAAGTAATGTACAGGGTGCGGTCTCTTTAAGAGGGAGTGAAAGTAATGCACAGGGTGCGGTCTCTTTAAGAGGGAGTGAAAGTAATGCACAGGGTGCGGTCTCTTTAAGAGTGTGTGAAAGTAATGTACAGGGTGCGGTCTCTTAAGGAGGGAGTGAAAGTAATGCACAGGGTGCGGTCTCTTAAGGAGGGAGTGAAAGTAATGCACAGGGTGCGGTCTCTTAAGGAGGGAGTGAAAGTAATGCACAGGGTGCGGTCTCTTTAAGAGTGTGTGAAAGTAATGCACAGGGTGCGGTCTCTTTAAGAGGGAGTGAAAGTAATGTACAGGGTGCGGTCTCTTTAAGGGGGAGTGAAAGTAATGTACAGGGTGCGGTCTCTTTAAGAGGGAGTGAAAGTAATGTACAGGGTGCGGTCTCTTAAGGAGGGAGTGAAAGTAATGTACAGGGTGCGGTCTCTTTAAGAGGGAGTGAAAGTAATGCACAGGGTGCGGTCTCTAAGAAGGAGTGAAAGTAATGCACAGGGTGCGTTCTCTGCAGGAGAGAGAAAAAGTAATGCACAGGGTGCGGTCTCTGCAGGAGACAGAAAGTAATGTACAGGGTGCGGTCTCTTTAAGAGGGAGTGAAAGTAATGCACAGGGTGCGGTCTCTTAAGGAGGGAGTGAAAGTAATGCACAGGGTGCGGTCTCTTAAGGAGGGAGTGAAAGTAATGCACAGGGTGCGGTCTCTTAAAGAGGGAGTGAAAGTAATGCACAGGGTGCGGTCTCTGCAGGAGACAGAAAGTAATGTACAGGGTGCGGTCTCTGCAGGAGAGAGAAAGTAATGCACAGGGTGCGGTCTCTTAAGGAGGGAGTGAAAGTAATGCACAGGGTGCGGTCTCTTTAAGAGGGAGTGAAAGTAATGCACAGGGTGCGGTCTCTTAAGGAGGGAGTGAAAGTAATGCACAGGGTGCGGTCTCTTTAAGAGGGAGTGAAAGTAATGCACAGGGTGCGGTCTCTTTAAGAGGGAGAGAAAGTAATGCACAGGGTGCGGTCTCTTAAGGAGGGAGTGAAAGTAATGCACAGGGTGCGGTCTCTTTAAGAGGGAGTGAAAGTAATGTACAGGGTGCGGTCTCTTTAAGGGGGAGTGAAAGTAATGTACAGGGTGCGGTCTCTTTAAGAGGGAGTGAAAGTAATGTACAGGGTGCGGTCTCTTAAGGAGGGAGTGAAAGTAATGTACAGGGTGCGGTCTCTTTAAGAGGGAGTGAAAGTAATGTACAGGGTGCGGTCTCTAAGAGGGAGTGAAAGTAATGCACAGGGTGCGTTCTCTGCAGGAGAGAGAAAAAGTAATGCACAGGGTGCGGTCTCTGCAGGAGACAGAAAGTAATGTACAGGGTGCGGTCTCTTTAAGAGGGAGTGAAAGTAATGCACAGGGTGCGGTCTCTTTAAGAGGGAGTGAAAGTAATGTACAGGGTGCGGTCTCTTTAAGAGGGAGTGAAAGTAATGCACAGGGTGCGGTCTCTTAAGGAGGGAGTGAAAGTAATGCACAGGGTGCGGTCTCTTTAAGAGGGAGTGAAAGTAATGCACAGGGTGCGGTCTCTTTAAGAGGGAGTGAAAGTAATGCACAGGGTGCGGTCTCTTTAAGAGGGAGTGAAAGTAATGTACAGGGTGCGGTCTCTTTAAGAGGGAGTGAAAGTAATGCACAGGGTGCGGGCTCTTTAAGAGAGAGTGAAAGTAATGCACAGGGTTCGGTCTCTTTAAGAGGGAGTGAAAGTAATGTACAGGGTGCGGTCTCTTAAGGAGGGAGTGAAAGTAATGCACAGGGTGCGGGCTCTTTAAGAGAGAGTGAAAGTAATGCACAGGGTGCGGTCTCTGCAGGAGAGAAAGAAAGTAATGCACAGGGTGCGGTCTCTAAGAGGGAGTGAAAGTAATGCACAGGGTGCGGTCTCTATAGGAGGGAGAGATGATAATACACAGGGCACAGTCACCGAAGGAGAGGAAGTAATGAACAGGGTGAGGTCTCTATAGGAGGGAACAAATGCACATGAAGCAGTCTTTATAGGAGGGAGAGAAAGTAATGCACATGATGTGGTCTCTATAGGAGGTAAAGGAAGTAATCCTCACGGTGCAGTCTCTATAGGAGGGAGGAAGTAATACATACGGTGCGGGCTCTATAGGAGGGAGAGGAAGTAATGCACAGGGTGCAGTCATCGTAGGAGGGAGAAAGTAGTGCACAGGGTGCAGTCACCGTAGGAGGGACAGAAAGTAAAACATAGGGTTAGCATACACTGATGTACACAGGCCGGTCACTAAAAGAGAAAGCACGCCAAATGCACACGGTGGGTGCATAGAAAATAATACGCAGAGTGCAGTCATTATTGGAGGAATAAAGATAGAGAGAAATGGTGTTGCCACTATTGTAGGGAGAGAACTTAGCGGTCAGTAGGCAGTGCTAGATGAAGAAAAGTGACCAATGGTGGGAAAAATGATTGCATATAGAAGACCAGAGACCAGTGTGGTGCGAGAAGTCACTATAAGCTAAGCAGAGGTTGATGCACATAATGCCGCCCCTCAAGTCACAGAAAAAGAGGAAATTTACGTCTGTAATTTTCCTTCTATGCTGGGAGTAAATATTTAATTCACAAATATTTCAGAATTATGAATGGCAAACCACGACAGTCACAAGTTCCCTAGAATACTTCTGTAAAACGTTTGTGAATTCCTATTTACTCACATGTGAAGGTTTTACGCCTGGGTAAATGTACAGTCTAAAGTAGGTATGAAGAAAAGTTTTGCTTAAGTGCAACAATACTTTTTTACCTTTTTTATAAAGAGGTAAATATTTTTCCTCCAGGAGAAACCCCTGCCCATAAACCCTTGTACCCCCACCAATATTGAGGGGTTGACAGGAGTAAGTCGCCAACCTTTTTTCAGGATGAAAATGAGTACGCGAATAGTATGCGATAAACCACAAACCTTCAGGCCACCAACATCCTGTAATGCCACTCACTGACCCTACCTTTCTAATGACTTCCAGGAACGTACAAGGCAATCCACGCAGGTGTCAAAATATGTATTTGTGCGGAGAACTCCACCACGAGTAGTAGAGAGTTCTCCGCGCTTGTGACTTCCAGTCAAGAAATAGGGCATTCCAAGGTGTGCTCACCTTTGTAATGCCCACGAGCATGGAGAATTGTCTGTTTTCCCCAAACCCCTTTGAACTGCCTTTCCTCTTTGGAAAGCGTTGAATTTTGACCCCCACCAAGGCCATTTCTGAAGGAGTTTCTCCAGACTGAAGAATATTTTCTCCTAAAATAAAATAAAAAAGTGAATTGCATAGAGTATCTTAGTCCCTTGGTTCAGAGTTCTGTACTGTGGAGAACTTCCTACCATAGGAATAGGATCTCACTGGGAATGTTGTGTGACCTCCCAGAGTACGCCTGGAAACGAGTCTGGTGCAGTTTCCAGGCGCACAAGAAGAAACGTTTGTGAATTCCAAAAAGTAGAAAAGCTAAGTAAGGAGGTCCTTTCCCATTCTTTCTTTGTGAACTGGGCTTATTTGTGGAAATTGAACTTAAACGCGAAAATGACTTGGCGAATTGGTCCTCAAAGAGTTTTCTAGGTGCAGGGGGAGAATCACTATAGGGTCGAATGTTACCACTGCCCAGGATTTAGGTGCTATAGGATGTATAGAGACATGCTGCATAGAGCCCAGACACTGTTGAAAGAGGATGTAATAATGCACAGAGAACCATCACTGCAGGTGTGAAATAGACTACTGCTTTATGTGAGATCTCAATAGGAGAAATAAAACAGATGTCCAGCGTGCTGCGGCTGCAGGTGGAAGATGACGCAAGACGTCAGTGGAAGATGACGCAAGACGTCACGAAAAGAGGAGCAGACACCAAGGCCCAGGGTGCAGTCACTATCAGAACAGGAGGTGCTGAGGGTGCTGTACTCTCCGAGAATGTAAGAAAGACAAGCACAAGACTGAGGCACCTCAGGGTGATCAGAGATTGAGGTGCCCAGCGCAGTCACTATAGGAGGAGTAGATGCTGATGCAAAGGATGAAGAACTCTAGGAGAAAGCATGACAGGTATACAGGAGTGAGTGAGTGAGTACAGGGTGAATGATGCAGAGGGAGTAGTCAGAATAATAATGGGACCAGAGGGCAAGTCACGGGACGCAAGCCCCCTAGGAGAAAAAAATAACAGTTAGAGCTGACTGAGTCGCTCTAGGCTGAATAGAGGTTGGTGCCAAGGGTCCAATCACAGTCAAGGAACGGCCCCGGGTACATGGTGCTGCTACTATTACAGGAAGCACAACCAACGTTCAGGAAGAACCCGCGGTAAAAATGCAATCACTTTCGAAAGCACAGAGACTGATTTACAGGGCGCTGTCACAAGACAAAAGAGACTAACGGTAAGGGTACGGTCACTACTGGATGGACAGAGGCCAACAATGCACAGTGTGCAGGCAGTAAAGGAGTAAAAAGACAAACGATCGGGTGCAGCTGCTAACAAAGACGCGACAGGATGCAGTCGCTGTAAGATGCCGAACAATGCAGATCACGAAGTGACAATGGGGGAGGGGGTCCAATTATTAGGAGCTCATGAGAGGTGGACAGACATAAGAGCACAGGAAGGGGACACTATAAGATGAGCAGGGGTCCTCGATGCAACGTGCTTTACAAATGGTGGAATTTTAACGTAAGTATTTGGTCATTTTTTATAGCGCCGCGAGTCGCCTCACAGATACTTAAGAGAGCTGAATTGTTCCAACCCCGATGCAGCGTTACAGGAGTGTCATCGAAGACCTGAGAGTAGTGCTTAATTTGAGCCGGTGGTTACAAGTGGGGCCTACCAGCGCTCACTTCTGGGGTCGGCCCTTTTTTTCTCAATAGGTTTCGATCCACTGCAAGAGAGAGAAAAACAAAATCGGATAAGAAGGCGTAAGAGGAAGGCAGAAAAACCTAACAAAGGGGAGAACGAAGGGAGCCAAAATAACTTCTAAGAGTTATATAAATAGTCACAGTCACAGAGTGTCTGTGCTGGGTTAAAGAGACATGAGGTGGACCGTGGAATTAAAATTAAACATCCTTGGTATTCCGCACCCCGACCTTCGATAGCACCGGCCCCTGGCACTCGTCCTTTTACAAATTAAGCATTGCCTGAGAGCCAAACCCCTCTGAGAACGTTGAACATGGCACCTTTTTCCTTCCGGCTTCCTTGTCTGCTCCTGGCCTTGGGAGCAGGTGCTCTGGCAAAATATTTGCGTTCAGCTAATCAGGGCGAGATTCCAGAGCCGGGTCCTTCCTCGCCCCCTTCTCGGCTCGCATTCCTACCGTTTCCAGCCGCAGACCCGGTGTCTGTTTAGGCATTGCGCGCCAACAAGCCGCGTGGTCTGGAAAAAAATGCCACTAATGCGGTCTGTCTCAGGTGGACACCGAGCTCGAGGAATTCAAGGAGAGTGACTTTATGGGGGCCTTCGCGGTTAAACCACGTTTCTGGAAAAACCCCTTATAAAACAGATGTCTTATTATTTTACTTCAATTACTTCAACTGAAATTAACTTCGACTGCAACGCACAGAACACATGTTATGGGAAGGAAAAAGGTCCAATTTAGGAAAAGTGTGCGAAAATACGATTGGCTCATCTCGTCAGTGTGCCAATGCGGCCCTCTTCCCCTATGACGCATTTGAGTTTGCCTATGTTTGAGGTGGGTGCTGCCACTTTGCAATAGCCCCTTTGGCGCCCTTGCGGGGCAGCACGCGTGCACGAGTTCAAAGCAGGGCACATCCCAGTGGTTTTGCAGCCACGCCACCTAAACCACTTCATTCTCTAGGCCGGGGACTGGCTCGGGTAGAGGGGTGCTAGCATAAGGTTGTTTTAGCATCTTGGTTTTGGCATAAGGCAGACACTGAGTTTTACTTTGCATTTCACGTGTATGCTATGGGATGCATTAATCACTATGTATGCATCAAGGAATATGATACCACCAGGCTGTCCAGATTTTTATGGGAACAACACGTTGCATTGTGGGACTTGCAGTTTTGGTTTTAACACTTTACATGCTGGGGTTTTGAGACCATCATCAAAGTGCTATTGGATAAAAAGCGCCAAATGACTGAAGGTGTTAAACGTGCTATGTATGGAACCATTTGGCAGCTATATTTTAAAAATTTACAATGTCAACTAGTCCATTAAAAAATTGCTTGTTTCGCAGATAAATTAAAAGTAAACTCGTCTTTCATATTTTTTGAGGGATCACTTTTTCAATCACATCAATTATTTAAACAAGCATTGTAAGGAAAACCGTTTTGCCTTTTGTGTAGGTGAAAGTTTTATTCAGACCTGCATTCAGTAACCTACGTCACCATTCCCTGTGTGAATAAGCGGGTGTCTGAAATGCTGAACTTGAATGATGTAATAGAATGTTGATGTGTGGTGTAGAATGGAAGCTAAGAGACTGCGGCCATTAAAGGTCCGGTCCCTTGTTAAAGGCCTTCACCTTCGGCTTGGGTCTTTAACACTGGAGCGGGACTTTAATGGCCCTAGAGCCCACTACGGCAGGCTCTAGGGCCATAGTGGAACGCCTTGGCAAAGCCACAGAGCATTATTTCAAAGAAAACCAAGAGACAGAGATGGACACATTGATCAGGTTGAGAGGCTTACAAAGACACCATCCAGGGCGTAATCATTGCAAACGAGATAGGAGAATATAGGGAAAAATCCCGACGCGGACTAGACCTAGAACAGGAACTTATGGACTTGGAGGCAAAGTACCATTCAAAGCTGTCATTGCCACAAGGCTGACCATCTTGACCAAAACTGAAGAGTTCCGCTCTCTTGTCAAAGAAAGTAAATGGGCATATATTGCCAAGCAGAAACTTATATATGAAATAAAGTATTAGGCGGAGAAACTTTTGGCATGGCTGAGTACAGTCAACCAGGAAAGGAGTCATAGTGGAGGCATTATTGCACCAAATGGCTCGACAGTCACGGGCAGTGAGGAAATAGCGGGCCCAATGGCCCAATATATGCAGAACTGCTATGACAGTCAGTTGGCAGTCCTGGAATCAGAACTGGGGAAATTTGCAATGGACTAACCTTGTAGGCAGCTAGAGAGTACAGCTGCCCTAGAACTAGAGACCAACCTCACACAAGACTAAATACTCCTGGGACTCATGCGGCTCCACTACGGGAGGACCCCAGGTCCGAATGGGCTCCCAGCAGGGTTTTTCAAGAGAATGGAAGGTAAAATAGCATGCCCGCTAAATCAGATGTATACGGCAGCATATGGGGAGAATCAGCCAGAGATCTCTGAACCGCAATTATTGTTTTGATCCCCAACACAGGCAAATCTCAAGAAAGCTGGGACTCGTACAGACCAACCTTTCTCCTTAACGCAGATACCAAAATTCTAGCCAAGGCCTTGATGAACAGACTAGAGGGTGTTATTTTGGACATGGTCCACCCAGCCCAGGCAGGGTTCATACCCCACAGGCCAACCAAACTGAAACTCTGACGCCCGTACAATGGCATAGCAGCAGTGGATAACTCAGAGATCCCACAGGCAATCATGTCCCTGGATGCAAACAAAGCATTCCGCTCCATACAATGGTCCTTTTTGGTCGCCATTATGGAGACAATAGGATTCAGGCCCAAATACCTATAAAGGGTCAGATTTCTATATACATAGCCCAGGGCCAGACTCAAAGTGAACAGAATCCTATTTCAAGAATTCCCCATCAGGAATGTCCCCTGTCACTGATGCTGTCTGCCATAGCCATACAGCCACTCACCAAGTAGATACAGGTCGGTCACCAGGTATGGAG
The DNA here is from genome assembly GCF_964261635.1 of Lissotriton helveticus. Lineage (NCBI taxonomy): Eukaryota > Metazoa > Chordata > Amphibia > Caudata > Salamandridae > Lissotriton > Lissotriton helveticus. The sequence continues at coordinate 689,814,013 of NC_136070.1, read as the reverse complement.
CGAATCGTAGGAGGACCAGATTTCGCTGTATGGAGACCATATCCTGGTTTCTATTGCGGAACCAGACATCTCATTAAGCGCCTTGAGGAAATATTCACTATCTATGGCACTTACTCTGGGTTAGGGATTAACCGGGAGAAGTCCATGGCATTCCAGATAGGAAGCTTGTCTGTGAGGGACACATTACCCCTTCCACTGAAAGTGGTAACTCGACACTTTAAATACCTGGGTCTGTGAATGCACGCATTACGAGGATAACACATCTCCACTGCTTTGGAGGCTGGAAACTGACATGAAATATTGAAGGACCCTGCCACTCTCACTCATGGGAAGAGCAATTTTATTCAAGATGATTGCACTTCCTATATGTAATTATATCTTGCAAAACAGCCCCTTTGCAATCTTGACACCTTCTTTGAGCCTACAAACAAACTACTATGGTCGTTCATCTGGTTAGATGGTCCTGAACGAATTGCACTCTCCATAATCGACAGATTGGTGTATGAGGGGAGCATCGTACTCCTGAAAATTCGGAATACCATGAGGCAGCATAGGTACATATTATAAACGAGTGGGCATATGCCCTGCTGACAGACCCTGCATTAAGGATGGACCGGAAGATACTCGGACAGAGGGGATACCGCCACATACTATACAGGTGGAAAATACTACAGATTGCCCAGGCCTCTGCCAGTGTCCTATCCATATGTTATAGACTGACTAAAGAAATGGGGTGAGAAAAGCGACTAACACCAAGCTCCCCGCTATGGGTGGGCACAAGACTCTGCTCAGTACCACACTTATAAGGCTTTAAACAATGGGACCATAATTTTTTTTAATATATTCATTTCTATAGCGCATGACTCACCCGGGGGCATCTCGGCGCTCGCCTAAAAATTTTGACCGGAAAAACTGGAAATCGGGAACACAGTTAAAATAGGAAAGGTTTTAGTTGTTTCCTAAAGGTGCTGTATATAGAGATTTTGCGTAGGGGCACCGGTAGCTTATTCAAGTATCTTGGAGCCAGATACGGGAATGTTTTTCCCTCGGTGCGACTCAAACGTATACGTGGAACTCGTAGAAGGCCAAGTGCGCCAGATCTGAGGTTTCTGTTAGGTATATGTTTATTAAGTTTCTTTTGAAGATAGTAGGTGCCTCTGCCATTCAGCACATTGCAGGTAAGACAGCAGATCTTAAAAAAAGATCTCTTTCTCACCGAAAGCCAATGCGGCTCTCTCAGCACGGGAGCCGAGGGGGAACCTGCTGGGCGGTTCAGTATCATTCAGGCCGCCATGTTCTGAATCACTTGCAATTTGCTTAGCAGGGTCTCTCCCACTTCTGCCAACAGAGCATTGCTGTAGTCCAAGCCGCTGATGACCATGGCTTGGACAAGGGTTCTGCAATGAATTGTGGGCATGTAAGGAAGAATTTTGCGGAGTAGACGCATACTATAGTAGTAGGAGCTGGTAGTGGCAGCAATGTGGTCTTTCATGGTTAGTGACTGATCTAATTTTTGGCCTAGATTTTTAACACACTGTTTTGGAACAGGAGCTGCTTCCAATTGTGAGGGCCACCATTCATCCGACCAACTGGCTGTGGCTTTTTCCATTAGCATTACCTCGGTTTTCCCGGGATTCAACTGGAGACAATCCTGCGTCATCCAGCTAGAAATTACAAGCATTCCTCTGGAAAACCACAATTTCTCTGCTTCTATAATAGGGCCAATAGTGAACATAAGCTGAGTATCACCAGCATACGAGATGATCTCAAAGCCTAGCTGTTCTACTATTTTTGCCAACGGAGCCATATAAATGTTAAATAAAATCGGGCTTAGGCAGGAGCCCTGGGGTACACCTCTGTCTAAACTAATTGTTTCTGACAAGCAAGGCCCTAGCATGATAGTTTGCGTTCTGCTTGACATAAAGTTCTGCAGCCATTTCAAGGCAGTCCCTTGAATGCCACAGGAAGCTAGTCTCTCCACGAACACTACATGTGAGATGCTATCAAATGCCAGGGAGAGATCTAGTAGGATCAGTATTACTGATCCACCTTTGTCTATTTCCTGTCTAAGCGAGTCCGTTACTGCTAAAATAGCAGTCTCGGTACTGAAGCCAGGTCGAAAACCGGATTGTAATGGATCAAGAATTTCATTTGACTCCAGGTATCGACTTAGTTGCCTATTAATTATACTTTTCAACAACTTGCCCAATTTCGGTAGTAAAGAAATAGGGTGGTAGTTGCAGAGTTCTCGGGGATCTGCAGTCGGTTTCTTTAATATTGGGCGTACAAATGCTTCCTTCCATGTTCTTGGGATGACGCCAGATTGTATTGAATAATTATACATCTTGAGAATGGCTGGAGCACAACTAGTGGCTAGGAGAGCCATTGTCTTTGGAGGACAAAGATCTTGGGGTCAGCCGGATTTTGCAGAGGAAAGTGCATTAGAGACTTCCTCAAGCGTAGTTAGTTCGAAGCAGTCTAAGGTACTTCCTGACATATTTTCTAGGTCCTCTGGTCTAATAGTGGCTTCAGGATCTTGCAAGATTATCAATTAAAAGTTAGTGTACATTTAATTATCTTTTCTTGAAAATAGCTTGCTAACTAGTTGCAAAAATCTTGGGTTTCCATAGGCGATTGTCAACAGACTTGAGAAAATACAAAGTCTCTTACTATATTGAAGAGGGCCTTTGGGGCATTAGTGGCACGTTCAATTTGGTTAATAATACATCGACGTCTAGCTGATTTTAAATTCAAATGATAGGTAGACAGGGATTGTTTATACAGTAGTCTGTCTTGCAGATCTTTACTAACTCGCCAAAGTCTCTCCAATCTCTTACATTTAGATTTTTCAATCTTTAGCTCCGAGGTGTACCAGGGGGCTGATGGTCGACGTTGGATAGAGGCATAGTTTTTATTGGGGAATCACAGAATCCAAGGCTGTGACAAAGGCAATATTACATTCTTCCAGCGTCATGTAGTCTTCCGTGTCCTTCTTTGATATTTCCAGTTGAAAAGCCTTGTTAAAGGCTGTAACAGAAAGATTACGCCAAGGTCTGTGCCCTACTTGTTTTTTTCCTACACTTATGTCCAAACTCTTTCGGCAGGGCTGTTGAAGTGAAAACCTAATCATTGAATAGTCAGACCAAGTGAGAGGCTCTGGGAGGGTGCATGTTAAATGATCAATATTAGAAAAAATAAGGTCCAGCGAATGATACGCTAGATCCATCTCTAAGCACTGGCGGACGCATGGGATGCTAATGGAATGATTCCATTTGCACACTTACCGTCGGAATAGGACATGGCCAACATGCAGATATTTAAATACCTGCAATTAAGACGTGCCCTGCAGGTCAGGATCCCCAAGAAGAAACACTGGAAGACACCCCACAAGAACGACCTCTTGTAGAGGGACAGTTAGCTACCAAAGCCATCTCCCTCACATATGTTTTTATTTGATAATCAATTTTTATTGTTTTTTTTTAAAACAACAACAGCACAATAACACATTACATTGTGGCTTGTAATAGACTATGTATTTACCAGTTTGTTGCCCTATGTTTACATATCTTGATTGATCACATCTTGAGTCCTGAGGTTTACCCACGCCAAGCTGGGGTCCCTTTAGTTCTCCATTCCCAGCCATTTGCCCCATACACGATCATATTTGGCTGGACATCTTATCGTCTCATACACAGTTTTTTCTTCTATGGCGCACCAATTCAATCCTTTTCGCCAAATGAGAACCGTTCAGTCCCTCCATGATTCCCAGGATAAGGGCTAAGGGGTTAAATGGGACCTCCCAGCCCTGTGTGACATTTAATTCGGTCGTAATTGCCGTCCAATATTGGGTAGTACAGGACCAGAGCATATGGTAAAAGTCTTCTGGCTCTACCGCACATCACGGACATTTGGGTGCAGGCAGACAAGGGTGAGGAAAGGTAGGTGCAATGGAGGTAGTATATTAGGATTAGGCAAAGCCTGGCAGAGATGGTAGTTACTCAGGGGCCATCAAAGTATCTCTAAAGTCACCTTCCTTCACGGGGCCCAGCCATTGCTCCCACCGGTTTCTCAGATATTCTAAGGTGGATGGGGAATTGCTAACTAGTTATGTTATGTTATTTTGTGACTTTTATAGCGCACGGCGCTTTATTAACATCCTGAAAGCAAAACATAACACACAGAGATTAAAAAAGAGGACAAAAAAAGGAACTCAAAATCTAAGAGGCAAACAGCCAGGTTTTTAGGCCCTTTCTAAAGGATAGCAAGTTGGAGTTGCTTCGTAGCGCGAAGGGCAAAGAGTTCCAAAGCTGAGGAGCCCGGAGCATAAAGGAGCGACCTCCCAATCGGGCCCTCCTCACACGAGGAACGATGGCAAGAAGCTGTGATTCTGATCTCAGAGATCGCAACGGACAGTATTGCTTAAACCTCCTCTGCAGGTATTTAGCCCCGGTGGAATAAAAGGCCTTGTGGGCAAGAGTCAAGGTTTTAAAAACTATCCGCTGTCGGATAGGCAGCCAATGTAGTGCCTGTAATAGGCCAGAAACATGCGCTCGCATGTGCAGACCAAAAATGGCGCGGGCCGCCGCATTTTGGACCACCTGCATCCGTTGCAGGAGGTATTCGGGCAGGCCAAGATATAAGATGTTAGCATAGTCCAATCTTGAACCAATCAAGGCCTGCACCGTAATCCTCCTGTGATCCTCTGAAAGCAGCGGAAAGAACTTCCCCAACATGCGGAGAAGTCCAAAGCATGTGCCTGTAAGGGTGAGGATCTGAGATCTGAGGGTCAAACCGTTGTCAATTTTGACCCCCAGATTCTTCGCTACCTGCGACGACTGGCTCGGGGGAGACATGTCCGCCGGCCACCACATCTGCCAGTCCGGGTCGGATTGACAGCCGAAGAAGAGTACCTCCGACTTGTCTGAGTTGCACTTGAGGCTGTTCAGTTGGAGCCATTTAAAAACAGCCCCAAGGCACTCACGGATACTCTCTCCGTCAAACTCCTCCCCTTTCCGGCAGGTGAAGAGCAGCTGGGTGTCATCCGCATAGGATACGATCCGGGCTCCATAGGACTCCGCCAGAGCCGCCAAGGGGGTCATAAAGATGTTAAACAGAGTCGGGCTCAATACAGAGCCCTGCGGGACTCCGACTCCCAATGGCGGCATCTCGGCGGAAGCCGAGGAAACCCGGACCGACTGTCGGCGACCAGCTAGAAAAGATGTAAACCAGCTGAACACCGTCCCCCTCAGACCGATCTCATGAAGTCTGATGAGCAAACCCTCATGGGGGACGGTGTCAAAGGCCGCCGACAGATCGAGCATGATCAACATCGCTCTACCACCCAGATCTAGCATCTCCTTGATGGCCTCAGAAACCTCCAGCAACGCCGTCTCCGTGCTCAGATTAGGGCTAGTGAGCAATACATCTGAGATACTTCTCCCTTTCCTAGATTTCTTATAAGGATTTTGGCTTCTAGCAGGCTGAATTCTGGAAATGTAGTGCCCGCAGGAACTTGAAGGGTGATGGCGTGCAGGAGCTGTAGGTATTTATAGAACTGAGTGGAGTGTAGCGAGTAAGTGTTCTGCAAGTCTTGAAAGAAGCGTACGTTTCGCCCTGATCATACATCCCCCAAGTGTGTGATCTCGATCAGGTCCCACTTCTGAAACCCTTCATGTGCCCCCACTTCCCCAAGCCATGTGCCGTGCCACAGGGGTGTCTGTAGTGTGAGTTTAGCATCCCATTGAGTGTACCGCAGCGCGAGCGCCATGCCAGTAGAGCCACCCGAGTCACTGCTGGGAAAGTGTGGGGGATCAGGGCGCCATAGAGCATTGCATAGATAGTTCCAGTTGGCAGTCCGGGTCGGACAATCCTCCAGAGAACCATAAGGAGGCAGGTGGCCATATAGTACAGGAAAAGGTTTGTCATCCCTATTCCCCCATCATATGGGACCCGCTCACAGTGGTAAGGGCCTTGCGTCGCCTCGAGTTTCCCCAGAGAAATACTGTGATCATTCAATCTAATTTACGGAACCATCTGCGAGGGATGTGAAGTGGGGGGTTCTGGATTACGCATAGAAAATGAGGAAGCAACATAATTTTTAACAGGGCGGTCTTACCGAATGGGTTAAGGGGGAGAGATTGCCATCTGCGGAGGTCCGCTTTTGTTTTCTTAGTTAGGGGGTTGATACTAAGTGACCAGGTAAGTTCTGGGAGGAGCGCGCCCCAGATGCCTAGATATTCAAATGTGAGGTGTCGTATGGGGATATTTGTTTGCCATTCCACACATTCCTGTGACATGTGGAGATGCACCAGAGTAGATTTGGTTGGATTTAGGCGTAGGCCTGATGCTGCTCCGAATAGCCAGAGGATGTGGAGGCACTGGGGACCAGAGTGTGCCAGGTCTGCAAGGAAGAGTAGAACACCATCTGCGTATAGGGCGATGCGATCTTCTTGGGATCCATGCCATCGCCATCCGTGTATTTGCGCATCAGCACGGATGAGTCAGATTAGCGGCTCTCTTGCTAGAGCAAAGAGGAGGGGAGAATGAGGGCAGAACTCAATCAATCACTGGTTTATTAAGCGTGACTACTTACCTGTAAGGGTCTCAAGGCACTGGAGGGGAGGTGCAACTTCCAGTTCATCAAGGTCTGTTGAAGAGCCAGGTTTGGAGGTTTCTCGTGAAAATGGGGAGTGATGTTGTCTGCCTGAGGTGGAGAGGTAGGGCGTTCAATGCTCTGGCTGCGAGGAAGGAGAAGGAGCGGCCTCCTGATCTGGTCTTTCTGGTGCGGGGAACTACGGCGTAGGAGAGCTGAGTTGATCATCGGATTCTTTGGGGTGCGTGGAAGTTGATTAGACTGTTGAAGTATGCTGGTCCGATGTTGTGGAGGGCATTGTGTGTGTGGGTGAGGATCTTTAAGGTGATTCTAGCCTCATTGGGGAGCCAGTGGAATGTGCACAGGTGTAGGGACATGTGGCAGTGTCGTTGTAGGTTGAGGATCAGTCTTGTGGCGGCGTTCTGGATGTTTTGTAGCTTAAGGGTTATTGTTGTTATTGTTAGTGTGGGTTTGTATAGCGCCGACTCACCGGCAGGTCTCAGGGCGCTTTTGACCACAAAACATAGCAGCCTAATCAACGACAGGGGAAAGAGTGGAGGCTAAGCTGGACTCAGCGCTGCTCTGAACAGGATAGTCTTTAGGATCTTTCTAAAGTGGAGCCTGTTTCCATCCTTACGAAGGGCCTCAGGCAGTTTGTTCCATATCCTAGGCAGCAGAGCCGAAAAAGATCTTCCACCTTTTGTGGCCAATTTAAACCGAGGGCACACAAGCAATTGCGCCTCGGAAGACCTTAGGCTTCTTTCAGGTCGGTAGATCTCTAGCCTTTCTTTAATATAAGCAGGGGCTTGTCCATAGATAGACTTATGGGCTATACAGAGACTTTTGAAAACAGACCTTTGCGTCACTGGCAACCAGTGAAGGCTCTGCAGCAGCGCGGAAGCATGTGATTTCCTTGAAAGTTTGAAGATAAGTCTTGCTGCATCATTTTGGACCACCTGCAGTCTGTTAATTAATACCTTTGGTAGGCCCAGGTAGAGAGCATTTCCGTAGTCCAGCCTCGAGAGTATAGTAGCCGAAACTACAGTACGAAGCATGGACTGGGAGAGGAGTGGAACTAATTTGCGCAATTGTCTTATAAGACCGTTGCAAGTTCCTACAACGGTAGAGACCTGGCTCACCATTGAAAGAGCACTATCTACCTTAATGCCAAGGCTTTTGACCGAATCGGCTGGTTTGGGAGTGGGACCCAATTCCTGGGGCCAGTACAGGTCACTCCAGGGGGAGCAAGTAGATGAAATTATTAACACCTCGGTTTTTTCGGGGTTAATCTTCAGGAGGTTCCCAGACATCCATTTAACTGTGTATCTGAGTATCTCCTGTGCCTGTAACTGGGCCCGTTCAGTGTCATCCATACTCAACAACAACTGAGTATCATCTGCGTAATTAAATACGCGGCAACCCATCTCAGTCAGGGTTTTTATTAGAGGTTGCAAATACAGATTGAACAGGAGGGGAGACAAGGCCGACAAGGGTGAGGTTTTTGTTTATTCCGGCGTAGCGTGCGTTGCCGTAGTCGAGTCTGCTGTTGACGAAGGCGCGGGTGACGTTTTATTCTGTGCTCGAGGGGGATCCATTTGAAGGTCTTCCATAGGAGGTGGAGGATGTGGAAGCAGGAGGATGTGACAGAGTTGATCTGGTGGTTTATATTGAGCTCGGAGTCTAGGATGATTCCAAGGTTGCGTGCGTGGTCCTCGGGGGCGGGTGGGCTAGTGAGGGTGGGGAGCCACCAGGTGTCATTCCAGGCGTTGGGTGTGGGCCCATGAGTACTTCTGTTTTGTCGGTGTTGAGTTGTAGGCAGCTGCTTCTCATCCACTTGGCGACAGCTTCCATGCCTTCTTGGAAGTTGTGTTTGACTGCGTTGGCTTCGTTGGATAGGGAGAGGATGAGTTGGGTGTCGTCTGCATACGAAACAATGTTGAGTCCGTAGGTTCCGACGATGGGGGCGAGAGGAGCTGTGTAGACGTTGAAGAGCGTTGGGCTGAGGGAGGACCCCTGGGGGACTACGCAGGTGGTTGGTGTAGGGTCTGAGAGGAAAGGGGGAAGTCTGCTGGAGAAGAAAGAGTATATCCAGTCGAGGGCTTTGTCCCGGATACATGCGTTCTGGAGTCTGTGCATTAGGGTGCAGTGGGATACAGTGTCGAAGGCCGCTGAGAGGTCAAGGAGGATGAGGGCTACTGTTTCGCCTTTGTCCAGTAGGGAGCCAATGTTATCTGTTTCGGTTAGGAGGGAGGTTTCTGAGCTGTGGTTTTTTCTGAAGCCGGATTGTGACGGGTCGAGGATGTTGTGCTCTTCCATGAAGGTGGCGAGCTGGCTGTTGATGGCTTTCTCAATGACTTTCGCTGTGAACGGGAGCAGGGATATGGGTCTGTAGTTTTTGAGGTCGGTGGGGTCTGCCGAGGGCTTCTTCAGTAGGGGGTTGATCTCGGCGTGTTTCCAGTCGTCGGGGAAGGAGGCGTTTGCCAGGGAGCTGTTGATGGTGTGGCAAAGTATGGGTGCAATGGTGTCGGCGGCTCTGTTGAGGATGTGGTGAGGGCAGGGGTCTGTAGGGGCCCCGGAGTGGATTGACTTCATCGCCTTCAGTGTGAGGGCTGTCCAGCTGTCAATCGTCGGTTTTAGGGTGTCAGACGTGGATGGTGGGGTTTCTGTGCGTTGTGTGTATTCGTCGAAGTTGGTGTAGATGTTCTTGATTTTACGGTGGAAGAAGGTGCTGAGGTTGTTGTAGAGGTCTAGTGAGGGGGGAATGTCAGTCGAATCGCTGGTGGGTTGAGCGAACTCCTTGATGATGTTGAAGAGTTCTTTGATGTTGTGTGCTTGTGTGGAATTCTGTCTTCAACTGAAGCTTTTCTCATGTTTCTGATGAGCTGGTGGTAGGTGGTGGTGGCGGCTTTGAAGTTGTTGTGGGCTTCTGTGGATTTGGAGTGCCTCCAGGTCTTCTCGAGGCAACGGCAATTGCGCCCGGACTCTCGGAGTTCAGGGGTGAACCATCTGGCCTTCTTGGTGTGTGCGTTGTTGTTCTTCTTGAGGGGAGACTATGGTTTTGACGCTGCCGGTGATCCATCAGTGTAGAGATCGGGCAGCGGTGTTGGGGGCATCGTCTTCCGTGGTAGTTGGGGTGGAGTTGCTCAGTGAGGAGGTGAGCTGGTCGTCAGTGATTTTGGTCCAGTTTTTTCATGGGAACCAGTGCTGGTGTCTGTGGATGGTGGGTGTTCTGAATGTAAAGTGGAGGCATTGATGGTCTGTCCACGGGAGTTCAGTGGTGTGGCTAAAAGTGATAGAGTTTCCTGTTGTGAAGAGGGGGTCGAGGGAGTGTCCTGCTGAGTGCGTGGGTACGGTCACGATCTGGCAAAGTCCAATGTTGTGGAGGTTGTCCAGGAGGGATGCGGTGTTGGGATCTAGTTGGAAGACAGGTCTAGTTAGAACGGTCTTGTTCCCTGAAAGATAGGGAAGACGTTTGAGAGTATATGTTTATGTGGACCCTAACTGATGGATTGGAGTAGAGCAGATATATCAGCTTACCTGGAGTGTGGGACAAATCCCGTGTTCTGTAGCACACTCTTTAAGTACTGCCAATCGACCGTATCAAAGGCTTTTTCGAAGTCGATCAGTAATAAAGCCAGATATGGGGAGAGGAGGTGGCGGCGAGCCAGTACCACATGCAGGCGTCGCAGTTGATGGAGCGAGATTTAGAAATATATTTATTTCAACTCGCAAAGTTAAACTTCCATAATAAAATAATTGTATTAACGCGCATGGAGTGAATATTAATAACCAACCTAGATTAAATTGCAGTACAAAAAACACGTGGGAACTAATAAATGTGCTCATTTATGTGCTTTATGTTGCGAATGCATGTTTGTGAAAAATAATAAATTAATCTTGTCTATTGTTTTGTCAGAATTAAATGTGGCTGTTTTAGTAATGGCATGTGCTTATTTCTGTGTGCTCACGTTATGTCCTTTCGTCTTTATGTTGCATTAATCTGTTTGTTGCTTTATTTGCTTCTGCTAGGTAACATAGATTAATGGGTTAATAATTAGTAAAGGTGGGTGGGTAACAGAACGAATTCTATTTCTTTCATTAATTGATGTTTTGTGTTTATACATTAGTTTTACGAATGGGCCTTAAAAAGATGTCTGGCAGTGCTGCAGTTTTCAAGACTTGACCAGAGTGAAGCCTTCACTCATGCGCAGAGTATTTTGCTGAGCTAACAACGTTTTGTGCAGAAATAAATTATGGTCGAGTCGGATGTGTTCTTGGAGTCATAGCCAAGGACAGGATACTGATTTGCCTGCCAAGATTAGGAAGTAAAAGTTTCTCCCCGGGAAAAAGTATCATTTTAAGGAAGCAAAAAGGATGGTGAAACTAAGAACCATAAGGGCTATGATGAAGCCCCGGACTTGGTCAGAAGAGTGTGACCTAACAGTGGACTGACATGGCTCAGCCAATCGAAAGTTTGGATTTTCAGAAAAACGTGCGATAAAGATACTTTAGTTCGTTAGAAAAGATATAAAAACTGTCCCCATGGGAGGGAGGGGGCTCTCGCTGCTCATGCTGCTCATCTTCTCCCGAATCCACTTAGGCGTGACGTGCTGACGGACTCTTTGGAGCACGTAAGGATTAATAGGGCTAAATGACTTTTTACCTTATATTCTTTTAGGCAAAGTGAGATTTTGACAGGGTAAATACACAGGGTCCGCGCTGTGATTGGTTAACATACGTCACAGCTAGCGCATTGATTGGCTCACGTGACTGAGTCAAGCTGTAAGCTGATTGGCTCATTCTGAAAACAGCAATTCTATTGGTTGAGCAAGGTGGTGACGTAGCTTAACTTGATTGGCTTGTTGGTGTGTTTCGCGCACAGGTTGGTTGGTTTAGCGAAACAACCAGGAAACATTTACGTTCATTTTAAAATTAAATAGATTTGATTAAAAACATGAGTTATTATTACAGAAAAGAGGAAAAGAAGCTTACATGGCTTCAGAAATTGAAGAATATATTATCACCCGATAAGAAAATTGAAACGCGAGGTGGACAATTACTTCATAAGTATAAAACACCTGCAGCTTACATGGAAGGTGAATATGGTTATCATACTTGCCTCTGGTTCGATGTTTGGATGGATTATACCAAGAATGATGGTGTTTTAGCTTGGCCAGAAGATGGCTCATTTAATATGAGAATCTTGAAAAATTTGAGAGAAAAAATGATGGCTCCTGTGCCGAAACCTAGACCAACACAATTTGAGGCTTTAGTTGAATGGGAGGATGAGATGTTTGAACTACAACGGGAAAGTTGTGGTATAATAAAAAATCCAAAATCGAATTTTAACAGAGAAACTCATGAGGATAGAATGCGTCGATGGAGACAGGCAGACATGTGTGATGGTCTTTACCCAGTAAGAGTAATGATTACTGAAATACCAGGTCAAAAGAATACCCAAAGAAAAATAATATTGAAGAAAATGACTTGGAAGATCCAGTTCTGGAAGAAATATATCTTACAAATAAGAAACAGACTCCTTTAAAACCAGCTTGTTCATGGTCTACTCCGATGGTTTCTACAGGAACCCCACCAAGTGCACCTCCATATAATAAGGAATCACCCAGATTTTATCCGAATAATACAGAAACTCCTGAAAGATTAGAAATGAGAAATAATTCTAGTGCATATGGTGAAAGTAGAAATGTTCCTGAAACTCCAGTTTCAAGAAATGAGACTCCTTCCAGAGGTCAAATGAGTGCTGGAAGAGATGAGGAAACTCCAAGTACTTCAGAATATTTACGATCAAAAGAAGAATTAATTCGACAATTGACTAAAGGCATGGAAGCAGTAACAGTTCAGCCAATTTTTGATCAGGGAGAAATTAAACATCCAGGTTTGACTATTCCATTAAATGCAGAAATTCAGAAAGTGGCAGAAATTTTTTATTCGGAATTAACTGAAATACATCGAGAAAAAACGATGATGCCTGATTTAACCAATGGGTGCAGAGTCAGATACTGAATCTCCAGAAAAGAGTGTTGAGAAAACAGATTAAACATCTAAGATGTCGCGAAACTTAAAGCAGATTTGGAGGAATTAATCGTTGGTACAATTGGTCCTGACAGTTTAAAGAATTATCAAGATGATGAATTGTTATTTATTTGTAAAAGTATACAATGGAAAACAAAAAATAAATATGAACAGCTAGAAGAATTAGCTACTGAATTAGAGGTTGACTTGAGTAAACAAAAAAATTTGGGAAAACATTCCAGATTAGATTTTACTGAAAAAGACATTGGAAATTTTAATGCGATGGGAAGAATTCTGCATTTAAAAGATTTGATTGTGTACATCAAAACATTGGGTGACATAAGTAAATGGAGAGTGAAATGGACAAAGAAAAGAGAGGAAGAAAGGAGAGAAAAGGGTATGATGGCTAATCAGTATCCAATGAGAGAAATAGCAGGAGGTGGTTATGTGCATGTTCCCTGGTCTAGACAAGACATTCTGTTGTTCACAAATGATTTTCTTCATTTGAGAGAAAAGCCAGTGGAATGGTATCGAGAGGTAGACAGATTCATAAAAGTTTAGAAAGTTCTGTGGATTGATCTGGATGGATTCTTTGACATTGTTGTCCCATCAGATCTTTGGACAGAATGTAAAGTTTCTGTAAGTTGGCCTAAGGTATTACCTGCTTGAGATGAGGTAACAGGTGCTCCATCACCAATTGTTATGGATTTATATGAAAAAGTAATTGTCTGGTTGAAAAATAAAAATTGCCCCTAAAGAAGTAGACTGGGTTAAAATTGACAGAACAAATCAGGAGCCAAAAGAATCAGTGCATTCGTTTTATGAAAGATTACTGTTGGTTTTTAAACAGTATAGTGGCTATGAGAAATTAAGTGAAAAAGGCATGAGCCTCTTTATATACAGATTTGTTTATGGCTTAAGACCTGAAATTGGAGAAATGATTAGAAACGGAATTGTCGGTTGGCAATCACTCTCAGTTGATGACATTTTGAGAAAGGCTAAATACTCCAGTGATGAGATAGACGCCAAGCAAAATAAATTAAAAGAGAAAGCAATGTGGGCATAGGTGAAAGTAGCTGAACAGCAGATTGCAAATATGGAAAACAAAAATGTTAATGTTAATCAGAATCAGGGTCAAGGAAAATTTAAGGGTAATTTTAATAAGACAAAATTTAATGTTAATATTGAAGAGCTAAAACAGAAGTTGCCTTGTTTTAATTGCGGCGAAATTGGACACTGGAAACGTGAATGTAAAAATCCGCCCGGAAGTTTTAAAAATGCATCATTAAATCCACAGATGCAGAATGATGTAAATCTGCAGCAACAGCTACAACGACAATTAAATGAGCTAAATCTTCAGCTACAGCGACAGTTAGCGAATCAGCAGAGTCAGATTCCACAACCTCCTCTTCCTCATTGTATGAATGGTCAGAGGTATAATTCGGAAACAGGATTCAGCGGAGGTGATCAGGTAATTATACCACAAAGAGTGAATGTGCCAAAAGTTTCTCGACAATTTTTGATGACAGAAAATGGTGGAAGTGATTCTGAGGATTACTTATGACGGTGTCTGAGAGAGGGGGAAGAGTGTGTGCTTGGAGCCACTCTTGAGGTTGACCAGTCAGGTCCATTTGTAAATGGTAAAGTGAACGATGTAGAAATCCCTTTTCTTGTGGACACTGGTGCTACCCGTTCTACTGTTAGATCAGTGGAAATAGAAAACCTGCCTCTCTCTGGTGAAAGCATCCAAGTAGTTGGTGTAGCTAATCAACAGATTAAAACAGATTTCACAGAGCCTGTAAAAATTGAAATTGGAAAATTTAAAGACAAACACAGATTTGTAGTTTGTAACAGCAGTCCTGTAAACTTGCTAGGGAGAGACATTCTTTGCAAGATGAATTGCAAAATATATTGTTCACCAGAGGGTATTGAACTTCAGACTCTAGAAGAAGATGGTCTTTACAGATTGACAATGTTAATGGTTGAAGCAGAGGAAAGTAAATTATTTCCTACATTTGATAAAGACAATTTACCTGAGGAATTGAAAAAGACTGTCAAAGCTGAAATTTGGGACTTGACAGGGAGTGAAATGGGCTTAATGAAAAATGTTGATCCAGTTAAAATTACTGTGAAGCAGGGAATAGATTTTCCAAACATTCCACAGTACAAAATGAAAGCAGAGACAATTGAAGGTGTTATTCCTGTAATTGACAAATTCATGCCCCATCGATAGGAGAGCCTTTGACCGATTTGGTCAATCTCTCCTTCGCTCATGGCACGGTACCGCCAGACTGGAAGAGCGCAGCCGTTAAAGCGCTTCTGAAGAAGCCTGGCTTAGATCCACAGAACTTAGCCAATTTCAGGCCCATCTCCTTGCTACCAGGGATTAGTAAGGTTGCCGAGAAACTGGTTAACCGCCAACTGTCCAACTTTCTCGAGGAGAATGGTCGGTTGAGAGACTCCCAGACGGGATTCCGACCGGGTCATGGAACCGACACGGCTCTGCTAGCAGTTGTAGAGGAGGCCAGAAGCACTTTGGATACAGGGGGGTCAGTGGCAGTGATCCTCCTGGACCTAAGTGCGGCCTTCGATACTGTCAACCATGGAGTGTTGACACAACGCCTAGCAGAGACAGGAGTCGCAGGAGCGGCCCTGGAATGGCTGGCCTCTTTTCTGGAGGGGCGTACCTTCGAGGTTTGGGAAGGCAATGCAAAATCTCCTCCCCTTCCACTTCACTGTGGGGTGCCTCAGGGCTCATCCCTGAGCCCTACGTTATTTAACGTTTATATGGCACCCCTGGAGGGTGTGGTGTCTCCGTTTGGCTTTAAGACCATAAGCTATGCGGACGACACTCAGCTAGTGGTGGGTCTGACACAGCTGGAGAAACAGCCTGAAACGCTCCATTCATGCTTAAGAGAGGTGTTTGACTGGATGACCAGGTCATCGCTCAAATTGAATGGCTCAAAAACTGAGCTGATGATCTTGGGCCACTCAAGCTTTGCCCTCTCGCCGAGCAGCTGGCCCAACTGTATGGGCACTCCGCCTGACCCAAAGAAGGAGATTAAGAGCCTGGGGGTCTGGCTGGAGCCTGATCTGTCCTTTAGGACACACGCCAAGAAGATCGCTGGCGTGTGTTATGGACTGCTCCGTTCGGCCCGTAAGGTTCTCCCCCTCTTACCTGAACTCTCCCGGAAGCTGTTAGTCCAAGGTCTAATCATCTCACGCCTGGACTACAGTAATGCACTCTTTCTCGGAGCACCGGAATCAACGTTCAAAATCCTGCAACAAGTGCAGAACGCGGCAGCCAGGCTGCTGCGGAACGTTCCGGCCAGGCAATCAGCCAGGCCCGCTCTAAAGGCACTCCATTGGCTCCCGGTCAAAGAGAGAGTGACCTTCAAAGCCCTCTGTATTGCTCACAAGAGCATGCAGGGGAAAGGACCTGCTATTCTGAAGGACATGATTCAGCCATATAAGCCCACCAGAGCCTTACGCTCCAATAATAAACACCTCCTTCAGATAAAGAGAATTAGGAGAGCCCGTTCAGGTGGCAGGAGCTTCTCTATTCATACTGCACACGCCTGGAACTCCCTCCCACTCTCACTACGCTCTGAACCAAACCTGCTCAGGTTCAGGAAACATTTGAAAACTTATCTATTTCCAGAATAATTCTAAATCTGTTCTGTTTCACATAGGCAACTTGCTCTGATTCTCTATAAGCGCTGGGATGCCTCTGGGTAACCGTGCGCGGTACAAAATTCGTTAATAATAATAATAATAATTACACAAGGTGTATTAAAAGAAATTGAAAGTAGTCCTTGTAATTCACCGATCATGGGGATCAAAAAGCCAAATGGAACGTACAGGATAGTTCAAGATCTGAGAAAGGTTAATCAGATAGTTGTTCCATGTTGCCCAGTTGTTCCAAACCCAGCAGTGATTCTTTACCAAATTCCGCATGATGCAGAATGGTATACAGTCATTGATCTTTGCAATGCATTCTTTACTGTTCCATTGCATCCAGACAGCCAGCAAATTTTTGCATTTCGGTTCCAAGGTCACATATTAGCATGGTGTCGTATTCCTCAAGGGTATACAGAGAGTCCATCTATCTTTAATCCGTTGTTAAAAAAGTCCTTGGAAAATCTAAACTTACCTGGAAAATCGACATTGGTTCAGTATATTGATGACTTACTTGTTGCAGCAAAAACACGAGATAATTGTGTCACAGATACCATTACTCTTTTGAATCACCTGGCAGATGAGGGACACAAGGTGTCACCTGCAAAATTACAGTTTTGCAAACAAGAGGTAAAATACCTTGGTCATAGAATTGCAAAGGGAATCAGACAAGTGACAATTGAGAGAATTAAAATGATTCAGGGAATGCAACCTCCAAGAACACAAAGACAAGTCAGAATGTTTCTAGGGATGGTTGGCTATTGTCGTCAATGGATTAGTGGATTTTCAGTAATTGCAAAACCACTGCAGAGACTAACAAAATCAGATATAAAAGATCCAATTGTGATCATAGACATTGAAATGGAAGCTTTTGAAAAATTAAAAAGAAGTTTGTGTGAAGCACCTGCACTAGGCATGCCAGACTATGAAAAGGAATTTGAATTGTACTGCAGTGAAAGGGAAGGATGTGCATTGTCAGTCCTTATTTAAAGACATGGGAAACTGAGAAAGCAATAGTATATTTTTCAGCAGTGCTTGATCCTGTTGCAAAGGCATTACCAGGCTGTTTAAAGGCAGTAGCAGCAACTAGTGTGAGCCTTGAGCAAAGTAAGGGAATCATAATGGGATTTCCTGTAAAAGTCTATGTACCTCATTCAGTTGAAATTCTGCTTACTAGAAGTAAAACTCAGCATTTAACGAGTAACAGACTTACAAAATACGAGAAAATTATTCTGGGATCAGATAATGTCTCGATAGCAAGGTGTGTGAATTTAAATCCTTCCACATTATTGCCTGATGGTATAGTAACAGAAATTAGAAATGAAAACGACATTGATCATGAATGCTTGGATGTTTTAGAATATTGCACCAAGCCAAGACAGGACATAAAAGATGTTCCTTTGCCTGAGTCAGACTTTGTTTACTTTGTTGATGGTTCTTGTTTGAGAACAGAAGAGGGATTTCTGAGAGCAGCATATTCTGTCTGCACAGTTGCTGATGTAATTGAAGCATCATGTCTCGAAGGAATTCGTTCAGCTCAGATAGCAGAATTAATTGCTTTGATTCGTGCATGTGAAAGAGGTAAAAATTAAAAAATTACTGTAGTGACTGATAGTCAATATGGGTACGGAGTTGTGCATGATTATGGATAGCTCTTGTCTCAAAGAGGTTATTTAACCTCTGCAGGCTCACCCATCAGAAATGCAAAATTGATTAAGAGATTGATCGATGGCATTCAATTACCAGAAAAGATTGCTGTCGTGAAATGTGCAGCTCACAAAAAGGGTGAGGATTTTATCACAAAAGGAAATGGTTATGCAGATGAGATTGCTAGGTACTGTGCGAAAAACAATTGTTCAATTAATCGGGAAAAGAATGATGAACATGTCTTGAGCTCACTTATGCTAACATCAGTAGTTGAAACATGGCAGGGAGTAAAGGATTTACAGGATGAAGCAAGTGATGAGGAGAAAAACACATGGTTAAAAGCAGAATGTAGACAGCGAGAAGAAGATGGAATTTGGACTTACAAAGATGGCAGACCAGTTTTACCAAATAGCATGATTGCTGACATGGCTAGGATGTTCCCAAGTGGTGTATGCATACACAATGCTAATACATCCCCACAGACGGCACTCCAGGCGAAACAATGTTTCAAATGCTTAATCCAATGTGTTTTATTGGTAGAATCAAGTTGTTCATCAAAAACGGGTACGATATTGCATTCATATCAAAAGGTTCATATGTGTTTCCAAATGAGGAACGATCAAAGTTGATAACTCCGATGCATTTCGGGCGGTGCCCTTTTTCAAGGAGTTCTGTGAAGAAGACAGAATAAAGTGAGGGTCGGGTAACGTGGACAAAGACGAGGTGATATTATTAAAGAAAACGTGGTGATAATATTAACAAAAACGGGAGTGAATAAAACGCGAGCTCTCATGGGGTGGTTAACTGGTGTTTTAACATGCCGATCAAAATGTGATGGTGAAAGGTGCTACAAAACGTGGTGTAACTAAAATAATAAAAAAACGCGGTGTGACTGAAACGATACAAAGATCAGTGCTCAAACCAGAGAGTGCATAATAGTTAATCCAAAATCACAAACGAACTGAAAACGCTGCGTTCAACACACGCTGAAAAACTTACTAGAGGTACAATGTGACGCGACGCGTCACTGACGAGTTCTGGGGCATTCCGAGAACGCTACAGGGCGGTGTCCGCCATATCGTAAGATAAAGAGCAGGGTGTGGATGTATAGAAAAGGGACTACATCAAAGGTGAAACGAGAAGTATCAGTGAGGGCGCCATATTAGAACGGTGAAATGTGGGGTGAAAAGCACAAAGTAAAGCGGGCGTCATATAGGAATGGTGAAAAGTGAGGTGAAAAACTTAAACTAAAACAAGCAAACATACAAATGGATGAGAAAATTAAGTGGGTAGAAAAAATAAAAATAAAAAAGTAAAAGGGAAGAGTTAAACAAGATACGTGGAAAGGATGTTAATAAGCAAGACCAGCACAGATAATGAGAGACAATGTGATATGGTAAATACAGTGATAAGCAGAATGACATTACAAATAACAGCTATATTCCAAACGATCATTAAGACCAAAAGGCTTATAAGACTGCAAACGAAATATCCATTCAAGTTCTCTTTTGAGGAGGTGTTTGTTGTTGTCAACACCTTCTCTTTTTTTAACAGTCTCAAGGATGATGTATTGTAGTTGTGCAATGGAGTGGCGAGCTTCTGAAAAATGTTGTGCAATGTTGGATTTCTCATTTTTAAGGCGGATGTTAGATTTGTGCTCATTCAAGCGAACCTTAATTTTCCTCTCAGTTTTACCCACGTATAGTTTCCCACATGGGCATTTCAACGCGTATATTAGATTAGTTGAATCGCAGGTGGCATTCACATGGAGTTTGATGACGTGGCCTTTCATCGGATGACAGATGGATTTACCTTTGATGACTGAGTTGCAATGACTGCAATTAAGACATGGTTGAGTGCCTTTATACCGTCCAACTGTGGTGCAAGAACTGGATAATATTTCCTTTATATTTTTGCTTCTGGTGTGTGCAAACAGGGGTGGAGATTTAAACATATCCTCAAAATCTGGTTCACTTTGTAGAATTGGCCAATGCTTAAGTATTATTTTTTTGTAGGTGTTGCTGGCTGTTGAATATTTAGAAACTAAAACGATGCGTTGTTGTTCAGTGGGCGGTTTCTTGGTGAGAGTCTCTTGTCTGGTTATAAGTGCCACACGAGATTGTGCCTCAGTCAGAATGTGTTTGGGATAGCCTCTGTCTGAAAATCGGTTCTGCATTTCATCCATGCGAATTTTCATGGTGTCTTCGTCAGAGACGATGCGTTTAACTCTTAAGAGTTGAGAGAAAGGCAAATGTTTCTTTAAAGATTCTTGGTGATGGCTGTGATAATGTAAGGTATTGTTGCGATCGGTACTCTTTCTGTGTAAATCAGTCATGAACCCATTGGGGGTGATCTTAATGTGTACATCCAAAAATGAAATTTCAGAATCACTAATTTGCCAAGTTAATTTGATCCGGTCATCCTTGGAGTTGAGCTGGTGAAGAAATAATTCAAGAGATTCTTTGGTGTCAGTCCAGATAAAAAACAGATCGTCAATATATCTGACTTACATTTTTATCTTCGTTTGTAGGTTGGGGTCACTGTATATGTTTGCTCTTTCAAAATTCTCCATATAAATATTGGCATATGAAGGGGCAGCGCAGTTTCCCATCGCCATTCCCGAAAGCTGTAAAAACCACTCATCATTGATCTGGAAATAACTATGGTTTAGGGTATACACCATTAATTCCAACAGGAAAGTCTGCATGGTTACATCAATGTCACTGTTAAGTAAGGCGGCCTCAATGGCTTCGATGCCTCCCTGGTGGGGGATGGATGTGTACAGGGAAGCTACGTCAGCGGTGCACAAAATATGATGCTGATGATCATCAATTTGAATGCTGGCCAGTTTTGTCAAAAATTCGGTAGTATCCTTAATGTAGCTGTGAGCTTTAGTTACGATTGGTTGCAAATATCTGTCAATCAGTTTGCCTGAAGATTCATGAATTGAACCTTTAGTCGACACTATGGGCCGAAAAGGTGGGTTATTGATGTCTTTATGTATCTTGGGGCTCATGTGAATGGTTGGACTCCTCGGATGCTGTGGTAACAAGAAATTCTTCGTGCGCTCTTGGATAACATTGTCACGAAAAGCTCTCATAACGATGTCTTGAAGGATGTTATAAAATTCCCTGGTTGGGTTGCCCTCGAGTTGCAAGTACAAGGTGGTGTCGCATATGTGTTCTTGTAGCCGTTGTGTGTACATAGAGGTGTCAAGAATAACAAGGGCTCCTCCCTTGTCGGCTTTGATGCATTTAATTTGGTCATTATTAGCCAAAGATTTTAGAACATCACGGTCTTTGACAGTGAGGTTCTGACGTCGGTTCTGCTTGTGAAAATTAATTTTAGACAGATCTTTACGAACAAGTATTTCAAATAGGTCAATAGATTTGTGACTGCATGGCGCGTGAAAAGTGCTTGGTGGTCGTAGGCCTTTAAGTTCGTCCGGTTTCATGGTAATTGTGGGGGGTGAAACTTTATCAAAAAAGTGACGTAACCTAAGCTTTCTTGTCAATTTGAAGGTGCTCACTTCGAGTTCCAGTAGATTGGTATGAGTGGTGGGAATGAATGATGTACCTTTTTCTAGTACTCCCATCTGGTGTGGAGTAATGGTGGTATTTGAAATGTTGATAACTAAGTGTTCTTTTGAGGTTTTAGATCTTTCGTGATAGCTTTGCTCCTCGTGGTTGGAGCGGAGGATTCTTTTTCTTTTGCTCTGGCTCCTCCTGAGTCTTCGGCGTTGTCCGTACCTTCCTCTAAAAAATGAACCGCAGAGGTGGATGATATGCTTGCGACTTCATGAGTTGGTTTGGGAGGTATGTTGGTACGAGGTAGACGACTGGAAGTATCGCTGCCAGAAGATGACGTGTCAGTTTGCATGTTGGTTGGTCGATTGCGTCGACGTTGGGCGTATATGTCAGCCCATGAGTAGACTTCATCTAGCTTGTAATCAAGCGTGTCTCTACGAAATTTCCTGACTTTTCGTTCATTTATTTCTTTCTGATGCTTGTCTAGTGTAGTTTTAAGGTCTTCCAGTGTCTTGGAGAGTTCTTCAGGAGTTAGCATATCTTTAAGTTCTTTGTCAATTTCTTTAATTTCAACTTCCAATTCTTTAAGAATATCAGAGAGCTCCTCAACGATTAGCAGGATGAGGTCCAAGCTACATTTATTCAGTATTCTTTCCCATTTCTCTTTGAAAGACTTCGAGTTTTTGCACAAAGAGGGTTTTAAAGCAATACGTAAACCGCGGGGGATTCTGAGTGCCCTGTGATATTTAAGTAACGTGCTCGCGTGGAGCTTTTGGTTAATATGTCTTTTAGATAGATATAGGAGTTGTCTGATGCATTGCTCTCGATTACGGCTGGTAGAGGTAGGAGTGAGGAGTTGTCTGATGCATTGCTCTCGATTACGGCTGGTAGAGGTAGGAGTGAGGAGTTGTCTGATGCATTGCTCTACCAGCCGTAATCGAGAGCAATGCATCAGACAACTCCTATATCTATCTAAAAGACATATTAACCAAAAGCTCCACGCGAGCACGTTACTTAAATATCACAGGGCACTCAGAATCCCCCGCGGTTTACGTATTGCTTTAAAACCCTCTGTGTGCAAAAACTCGAAGTCTTTCAAAGAGAAATGGGAAAGAATACTGAATAAATGTAGCTTGGACCTCATCCTGCTAATCGTTGAGGAGCTCTCTGATATTCTTAAAGAATTGGAAGTTAAAATTAAAGAAATTGACAAAGAACTTAAAGATATGCTAACTCCTGAAGAACTCTCCAAGACACTGGAAGACCTTAAAACTACACTAGACAAGCATCAGAAAGAAATAAATGAACGAAAAGTCAGGAAATTTCGTAGAGACACGCTTGATTACAAGCTAGATGAAGTCTACTCATGGGCTGACATATACGCCCAACGTCGACGCAATCGACCAACCAACATGCAAACTGACACGTCATCTTCTGGCAGCGATACTTCCAGTCGTCTACCTCGTACCAACATACCTCCCAAACCAACTCATGAAGTCGCAAGCACATCATCCACCTCTGCTGTTCATTTTTTAGAGGAAGGTACGGACAACGCCGAAGACTCAGGAGGAGCCAGAGCAAAAGAAAAAGAATCCTCCGCTCCAACCACGAGGAGCAAAGCTATCACGAAAGATCTAAAACCTCGAAAGAACACTTAGTTATCAACATTTCAAATACCACCATTACTCCACACCAGATGGGAGTACTAGAAAAAGGTACATCATTCATTCCCACCACTCATACCAATCTACTGGAACTCGAAGTGAGCACCTTCAAATTGACAAGAAAGCTTAGGTTACGTCACTTTTTTGATAAAGTTTCACCCCCCACAATTACCATGAAACCGGACGAACTTAAAGGCCTACGACCACCAAGCACTTTTCAAGCGCCATGCAGTCACAAATCTATTGACCTATTTGAAATACTTGTTCGTAAAGATCTGTCTAAAATTAATTTTCACAAGCAGAACCGACGTCAGAACCTCACTGTCAAAGACCGTGATGTTCTAAAATCTTTGGCTAATAATGACCAAATTAAATGCATCAAAGCCGACAAGGGAGGAGCCCTTGTTATTCTTGACACCTCTATGTACACACAACGGTTACAAGAACACATATGCAACACCACCTTGTACTTGCAACTCGAGGGCAACCCAACCAGGGAATTTTATAACATCCTTCAAGACATCGTTATGAGAGCTTTTCGTGACAATGTTATCCAAGAGCGCACGAACAATTTCTTGTTACCACAGCATCCGAGGAGTCCAACCATTCACATGAGCCCCAAGATACATAAAGACATCAATAACCCACCTTTTCGGCCCATAGTGTCGACTAAAGGTTCAATTCATGAATCTTCAGGCAAACTGATTGACAGATATTTGCAACCAATCGTAACTAAAGCTCACAGCTACATTAAGGATACTACCGAATTTTTGACAAAACTGGCCAACATTCAAATTGATGATCATCAGCATCATATTTTGTGCACCGCTGACGTAGCTTCCCTGTACACATCCATCCCCCACCAGGGAGGCATCGAAGCCATTGAGGCCGCCTTACTTAACAGTGACATTGATGTAACCATGCAGACTTTCCTGTTGGAATTAATGGTGTATACCCTATACCATAGTTATTTCCAGATCAATGATGAGTGGTTTTTACAGCTTTCGGGAATGGCGATGGGAAACTGCGCTGCCCCTTCCTATGCCAATATTTATATGGAGAATTTTGAAAGAGCAAACATATACAGTGTCCCCAACCTACAAACGAAGATAAAAATGTACGTCAGATATATTGACGATCTGTTTTTTATCTGGACTGACACCAAAGAATCTCTTGAATTATTTCTTCACCAGCTCAACTCCAAGGATGACCGGATCAAATTAACTTGGCAAATTAGTGATTCTGAAATTTCATTTTTGGATGTACACATTAAGATCACCCCCAATGGGTTCATGACTGATTTACACAGAAAGAGTACCGATCGCAACAATACCTTACATTATCACAGCCATCACCAAGAATCTTTAAAGAAACATTTGCCTTTCTCTCAACTCTTAAGAGTTAAACGCATCGTCTCTGACGAAGACACCATGAAAATTGGGCATGGATGAAATGCAGAACCGATTTTCAGACAGAGGCTATCCCAAACACATTCTGACTGAGGCACAATCTCGTGTGGCACTTATAACCAGACAAGAGACTCTCACCAAGAAACCGCCCACTGAACAACAACGCATCGTTTTAGTTTCTAAATATTCAACAGCCAGCAACACCTACAAAAAAATAATACTTAAGCATTGGCCAATTCTACAAAGTGAACCAGATTTTGAGGATATGTTTAAATCTCCACCCCTGTTTGCACACACCAGAAGCAAAAATATAAAGGAAATATTATCCAGTTCTTGCACCACAGTTGGACGGTATAAAGGCACTCAACCATGTCTTAATTGCAGTCATTGCAACTCAGTCATCAAAGGTAAATCCATCTGTCATCCGATGAAAGGCCACGTCATCAAACTCTATGTGAATGCCACCTGCGATTCAACTAATCTAATATACGCGTTGAAATGCCCATGTGGGAAACTATACGTGGGTAAAACTGAGAGGAAAATTAAGGTTCGCTTGAATGAGCACAAATCTAACATCCGCCTTAAAAATGAGAAATCCAACATTGCACAACATTTTTCAGAAGCTCGCCACTCCATTGCACAACTACAATACATCATCCTTGAGACTGTTAAAAAAAGAGAAGGTGTTGACAACAACAAACACCTCCTCAAAAGAGAACTTGAATGGATATTTCGTTTGCAGTCTTATAAGCCTTTTGGTCTTAATGATCGTTTGGAATATAGCTGTTATTTGTAATGTCATTCTGCTTATCACTGTATTTACCATATCACATTGTCTCTCATTATCTGTGCTGGTCTTGCTTATTAACATCCTTTCCACGTATCTTGTTTAACTCTTCCCTTTTACTTTTTTATTTTTATTTTTTCTACCCACTTAATTTTCTCATCCATTTGTATGTTTGCTTGTTTTAGTTTAAGTTTTTCACCTCACTTTTCACCATTCCTATATGACGCCCGCTTTACTTTGTGCTTTTCACCCCACATTTCACCGTTCTAATATGGCGCCCTCACTGATACTTCTCGTTTCACCTTTGATGTAGTCCCTTTTCTATTCATCCACACCCTGCTCTTTATCTTACGATATGGCGGACACCGCCCTGTAGCGTTCTCGGAATGCCCCAGAACTCGTCAGTGACGCGTCGCGTCACATTGTACCTCTAGTAAGTTTTTCAGCGTGTGTTGAACGCAGCGTTTTCAGTTCGTTTGTGATTTTGGATTAACTATTATGCACTCTCTGGTTTTAGCACTGCTCTTTGTATCGTTTCAGTCACACCGCGTTTTTTTATTATTTTAGTTACACCACGTTTTGTAGCACCTTTCACCATCACATTTTGATCGGCACGTTAAAACACCAGTTAACCACCCCATGAGAGCTCGCGTTTTATTCACTCCCGTTTTTGTTAATATTATCACCACGTTTTCTTTAATATTATCACCTCGTCTTTGTCCACGTTACCCGACCCTCACTTTATTCTGTCTTCTTCACAGAACTCCTTGAAAAAGGGCACCGCCCGAAATGCATCGGAGTTATTAACTTTGATCGTTCCTCATTTGGAAACACATATGAACCTTTTGATATGAATGCAATATCGTACCCGTTTTTGATGAACAACTTGATTCTACCAATAAAACACATTGGATTAAGCATTTGAAACATTGTTTCGCCTGGAGTGCCGTCTGTGGGGATGTATTAGCATTGTGTATGCATACACCACTTAGGATCATTCTTTTGTGTTTTGGACGGAAACACAACCCACAAGTGCACCCAAAAACTCTTCAACTCAATCTACACTCGTAGAACAACATTGCTGTGCATCACCTACCACCATATTGATGGCTAGGATGTTATCATGGTCAGGGACATATTGGAAGAGATTCTATGATCAGGCTTTTCAGACAAACTTGGTTCAATCCAAAATTCAGGATAATAGCAGAATCTTTTTGCCAAAGGTGCTTAATTTGCCAACAAATGAACCCTAATAGAAAAACAGTGGTGAGCATGGGAACCATAGGACGGGAGGGTGGTCCTTTCACAAGATTACAGATGGATTTCATTGATATGCCAACCCACAACAAGTTGAGGTATATTCTTGTGATAGTCTGTTTGTTTTCAAGATGGGTTGAAGCGTTTCCTACACGTCACAATGATTCAGTTACTGTTGCAAAATTACTTTTAAGGGAAATTATACCTAGGTACGGTTTTCCGGTGACTGTGGAAAGTGATCGTGGAACACATTTTGAAAACAGATTATTATAAATGATTTGTGAAGCTTTACACATTGAGCAGAAGTTACATTGTGCATACAGACCAGAAGCATCAGGTGTTGTTGAGCAAATAAATGGAACTATTAAAAATAGAATTAGCAAAATGTGTCTAGCTACAGGTATAAAGTGGACTGATGCACTTCCACTTGTTTTGATGTCTCTGAGAAGTACACCTGATAAAAAGACAGGTTTAAGTCCACATGATATAATCATGGGAAGGGTGATGAGACAGGCATTTATTCCAGTAGGAAAATTGATGACTATTAATGATAGTGTCATTTTGGAGTACTGCAGGAATTGTCTGACGTTGTGACTTCTGTGTTCCATCAGGTGGGAACTGAAGGGCAAACAAGAGAAAAAGAGCAAGCACATGATTTGTTACCAGGTGACTGGGTAAGAACAAAAGTTAATCGAAGAAAAAACTGTCTGGTACCTAGATGGCAGAAAGCAAGACAAGTCATTCTAGTCACAACTAATGCAGTGAAGTGTAAGGGTCTGAAGAGGTGGATCCACGCAAGCCATACTATTCGTGTACCTACAGCTGAAAATTCTGATGAAGAAAGTGACACCACTGTTGATTCGGATTCTGAAGAAGAGCCTGAGAGAAATCCAGATTCTGAAGATCGACAGGAAAGTTGACATCTGGAAAATTCAACTGCGAATGAAGCATTGAATGAAAAAGATTTGGAAATTGTGATACTAGACTCTGAAAATGATGAAGATGTGCTAGGAAAAGAGACAGAAAAAGAGTCTGATCAAGTTGAAATTCAAGAACAGGAAAGTATTGAAAAGCAGAAAAGAAGCTCTGAAAGCAGGAACAGAAAATCTGAAACTGGGAAGTTGAAGGTAATTGAAGAAGAAGAAGACGAATTACCGAGTACCAGCTATAAAGATGAAGTTCCTAACGGAGTGAAATTGCTGAGTAAAGAAGTACCTGAGTCCAGAATACAAATTTCTGACAGTGAAACTGAAGAGAGTGATGAAGATTCTCAGATAAGAAAATTCAGAAAAAGGGCTTGGAGAACAGAGTGTAATGTGACTGAGCCAAAGAGGAAATTAAAAAGAAAAGGTGATAACTGGCCAAGTAAAAATGAAGGTCTAAAATACCAATTGATAAAGAACTCAAAAGAGCAAATTAATGAAATATCAAGTCAAAAGGATCCTGTAAAGAAAAGCGAAGCAGGAAAGAAAATAGAAGTCATTAGTAATAGGGCAAAGAGAGTTGTGAAGCCAAACCAAAAATATAAGTCACCTGAATGGACTTATATAATTATTCCACCTGTAGTGGAAGTCAACAGCAGTAGTCATGAAGAGATTGGAGACAATAGTGACAACGATTGAAGTATTTTTCTGATAAGATTTAGGATTCTCGTTTTTGGCATAAGGCTGAAGAAATTATGTTAGGTGACACAAGGTCGAAGAAATTGTGTTAGCTGGAAAAACACATTGATGTAAGACAAAAGGTCGAAGAAAAGCTGTTAGAAAGTGGGGTTTTATTAAAAAAAAAAATTAAAATAGGGGGGTGTTAGAAATTAGAAATTTAAAATTTTTGATTTTTGTTTTATAAGGCTTTTTTGTTATAAGAGTGAAAATGCCTTACGTTTTTGTAAATAACAGTTCAAGGTGTTCCATTCTTAGGAGATGTTGTAAGATGTCTTTAATTTGTGTGGTCCTAATAATCCTGCTTTGGTTAGTTTTAGCTGTTATTTTTCCTTTTGGAATAGATAAGGAGTTATACAAGGCTAATATGACAAGCAAAGCTTCTGTTAGACAAGATAAACATAGTGCAACAAGCAAAACTAACAGAGTTATTGATCATAGACCAGAGATTCATCAAGATAGATCTGTTGGTGATTTTTCTAGCAATATTTTTTCAAGACTCCTGCCCGAGTATGTAAAGGTCATGGAAGTCAAAGACTGTTACATTTGTGTGAAATTGCCTGCTTCTGTTTCAGAGGGAGTGACTTATAATATGCTTCCTCTTACTTATGGCATAACCTGTAGTGTAATAGCTAGTTTATTTTATCAGACTGGTCGTTTGGAATATTATTATTCCAATCATGACGAGATTTTTGCAAATCTGTAAATTGAGAAAAGTTTAAATAAGCACAAACAAGCCAAACAGATGAGGGAATGTTTCATTGTAACTAATGAACTCACCTATGAGTATGCTTTTAGAAATAATTTGACATGTAAATTGAGAACTGAGGAAAAATCTTTCCTGAATTTAGTTGAGGAGAGAAGAGCAATTTATAAAAGAAATGAGATGCTCAAGCAGACCAAATCTAAATTTTGGCAGCTGGAGGACGAAAAACTTAATGGTAAATCATTTGAGAATGTTGCTATACACATTGACAAACCAATTAGTGGTAAATTTTGTATTAGGAGAGACAACACATTGTTCGATAACTATTTTGTGGGTGCGAGTCATTGTGAGGACACTTATCAAATCATGGGGGGTTGGGGATTTAAAGGTGGCAAGGTTCCCATTTTCCCTGGAATTTATTTTGTATGTGGAGACAAAGCTTACTACAACCTCCCAGACCACTGGTATGGGACGTGCTTTGTTGGATTAGTCTTTCCAAAGATATTTCATGTTGACAGAAATGCAGAAGGATCATTTGAAATCAGCAATCATCTAAATAGATTAAAAAGAGAAAGTTTCTCAGAAATTTTGGGAGACATCTTTGAAGCAGTAATACCTTTAGTAGGTATAACCCTGAATGCAGGAAGAATTAGAAAATTGTCTACAATTGTTTACAGGTTCTCAACTGATACATCTAGTGGTTTCCAATTAGTGGATACTGAGGTCATTGCTATACGATCTATGGTAATGCAAAATCGTCTTGCTTTAGACATTCTGTTAGCAAAAGAGGGTGGAGTTTGTGGCATTTTACATATCCAACACTGCTGTACCTATATTCCAGATAAGAGTCAAGATTTAGAAATGTATATCAGGAATATTACTGAGTTACAATCTGAAATTGTGGAAAAGGTAACAAGGGTACTCCCAATATTGTTTTCAGGTCTAGAGGAGGGAGTGGCAAACCAACAGCAAAATAGAAAACCTCTTATAGGACCTATATTGCTTTACAACTCGGCATTAATGCTCATTAACAATTTATAAGGGATGCAGACATTTCTATGAAATCATTCACTTTGAATTTTTGATTTGATTTCTTCAATTCTTTTATTTTGTTTTATATCATTCTTATTTCATTTTTCTCATTTTTTAGTGACAATATATTTACAATCATTTTTAGTATACAGTGACATAATACATTAAATATATATTAAAAAAAAACAAGTTGGTTTATTGCTTATCTGGAACCCCAAGACTTTGTTGCTATCTTTCATACCATCAGTCATACATACTCAATCACTCATACTCTCTATCTAGACAAAACTATCACAACAAACACAATGAAAAAAACATAGTGAAAAGAGGTGAAAACAGTTATTTTGTGTCCTTTTGTAGATTCCTCACGATGTTGATTTAGTATTAGGGGTTGGTAGTCTTTTCACTTTATGTTTTTCTCTTACTCCCCATATATAGTTATGACTTATGTGAGGGTCTCTGGTGCGTACGGCCTACGTACGTTTCGGTGGTATCATTTCTTTACATCACCTTCCTCAGGGCCAACATATAAATTGTGTTTGTTGTGATAGTTTTGTCTAGATAGAGAGTATGAGTGATTGAGTATGTATAAAACAAAATAAAAGAATTGAAGAAATCAAATCAAAAATTCAAAGTGAATGATTTCATAGAAATGTCTGCATCCCTTATAAATTGTTAATGAGCATTAATGCCGAGTTGTAAAGCAATATAGGTCCTATAAGAGGTTTTCTATTTTGCTGACATTGTACCTTTAGAAGAGGATGATTTTTCAGAACGTCTGAGCAAGAGATTTGAAGCAATCAAAACCTGGTTTCAAGAGATTGTGATTCAATTCTTGCCAAAATACTGACACCTTTATTAGTTATAGTTTTTGTGATACTGTTATTAAAGATCAGTTGTACGTTACACAAGAGAAAGAAATACCTGAGGGAAAAGAAGAGAATATACAAGCTTAGAAAGGAGCAGGAGAGAGAAATAGAACTGGAAGAGTTTCGTAGAACTTAATATGAGAGTTGTAAACAAACAGCTGAGACAAGTCTTTAGAAATACTAACACAGTGAAAATCAAAACATGTTCTTCTATGGGATAAAATTTTGTTAAATTTTTTGGGTGTGGTTTGGTGATTTTGAAATCACCAGATGAGGGAGTTGATGGAGCGAGATTTAGAAATATATTTATTTCAACTCGCAAAGTTAAACTTCCATAATAAAATAATTGTATTAACGTGCATGGAGTGAATATTATTAACCAACCTAGATTAAATTGCAGTACAAAAAACACGTGGGAACTAATAAATGTGCTCATTTATGTGCTTTATGTTGCGAATGCATGTTTGTGAAAAATAATAAATTAATCTTGTCTATTGTTTTGTCAGAATTAAATGTGGCTGTTTTATTAATGGCATGTGCTTATTTCTGTGTGCTCAAGTTATGTCCTTTCGTCTTTATGTTGCATGAATCTGTTTGTTGCTTCATTTGCTTCTGCTAGGTAACATAGATTAATGGGTTAATAATTAGTAAAGGTGGGTGGGTAACAGAACAAATTCTATTTCTTTCATTAATTGATGTTTTGTGTTTGTTTATACATTAGTTTTACGAATGGGCCTTAAAAAGATGGCTGGCAGTGCTGCAGTTTTCAAGACTTGACCAGAGTGAAGCCTTCACTCATGCGCAGAGTATTTTGCTGAGCTAACAACGTTTTGTGCAGAAATAAATTATGGTCGAGTTGGATGTGTTCTTGGAGTCATAGCCAAGGACAGGATACTGATTTGCCTGCCAAGATTAGGAAGTAAAAGTTTCTCCCCGGGAAAAAGTATCGTTTTAAGGAAGCAAAAAGGATGGTGAAACTAAGAACAATAAGGGCTATGATGAAGCCCCGGACTTGGTCAGAAGAGTGTGACCTAACAGTGGACTGACATGGCTCAGCCAATCGAAAGTTTGGATTTTCAGAAAAACGTGCGATAAAGATACTTTAGTTAGTTAGAAAAGGTATAAAAACTGTCCCCATGGGAGGGAGGGGGCTCTCGCTGCTCATGCTGCTCATCTTCTCCCGAATCCAGTTAGGCGTGACGTGCTGACGGACTCTTTGGAGCGCGTAAGGATTAATAGGGCTAAATGACTTTTTACCTTATATTCTTTTAGGCAAAGTGAGATTTTGACAGGGTAAATAGGGTTTCGGTAATGGAAAATCGTTTACTCTTCTTTTAACATGTCATTTGATTTTGTTTGAAACTGACAGACTAATTTGCAATTCCTCAAACAATGCTGCTTAAATAAAGAGTTTCTAGATAAAATATACTTTCTTTGAATAAACAGTTAATAAATAAGATTTTTGAAAAGACAAGCTGGCCTTGTTATTTCATGGTCTTTTACCATCAGCAGATCCATTTGCCTAAGTGACTTAATTAAATGTAAAGTTTTACAAAAACCATGGTGAAGTCATTATACTGCAGTTGTATATAAATGTATATATATTTTATGAATAGGTTGTATTAATTAGGTCACATGATTCAGTCGCTCAAAAATATGTCTTGTTAGATTATGGGCTTTGTGAGTATTTTATGATTAATGGTGAGTATTGTGGAGTTGGGTAGCATTGTTATGACATATTTTCTATAGGGCCGCTGGATCACAGGCAATGCCTCTTGCTGTGATGTGGCAAAAAGTTTCCCTGGTTGGGATGTATCAGGCTGCAAAGTACCAGTTTAAGGCATGTGGCGAGGATAGTCGCATATATTTTGACTTCAAAATGGATGAGAGACATCGGGCGGTAGTCCGATCATGAGGTTGATGGGGGTGCATTTTAGGAATGACCACAACAGTGGCCATAATAATTTCTGGTGGGAAGGTACCTTTCTCCACCACTACTTCGTACAGGGTATGAAGACGTGGTACCAAGGCTTCCCTGAATGAAGCATAGTATTCTGATGCCCCATCCATAGACTAGGGTTTGGAAAGCCTCCACAGCAGTTTGGCCAATTCAATTGATATATAGCCTATTTCTTCCTGCAACATTTCGAGTTGTCAGCGCCCGGCCTCACCGTTCGCTGTAGCAGTATCCTGCTCCAGGTGAAGGGCCTGGGTTTTCAACTGGGAAAGGTGGCTTCCCAGTAGAACGTTTTTTGTCAGGCATTTGTGTTTGATATACCCCTTGGCGTAGCCTCTGTTCGTGGCCTTGCCTGCCACCCACATGGTGTACCATGGGAGTTCACTGCGCCCTCATCTGACTGGAAATACTGTTTGAGTTCCTCTCCAACGGCCTGCCTACAGTCACTGTCCAGGAGGAACCAGGCGTATAGTCTCCAAATGGGATGTGGGGCACCTTTAGGACCTCCTATATGGATCAGGAGGGGAGAGTGATCGGATATGCCACGAGCTAGGATTTATATACCAGTGACTGCATGGCATTCGGTGGTGGGCATAAATATTAGGCCAATGCGGCAGTGGGTATGGTGCGCAGCGGCAGTGTGGGTATATTGGAGTGTCCTGGGATTCTATGTTCACCACAAATCGCAAAGGCCTAGTCTGGATGCAGAATCTATAAGTAGTTTGGTGCACAATTTTCTGTGGGAGGAGAGTATCCCGGTAGCATCGCTGGTGGGTACCAGGACTGCATTAAAGACCCCCGACCACCATCAGACCCTTGAGAAGGGAGGATATTAAGTCTATGGTGGTACGAAGGGTGGGCTCGAGGTTCACTGGAGGCACATAGAGCGAGACCAGGTTGTGAGTGGTGCCTCCCAGGGTCCCTTTAAGAGCCACGAAGCGGCCATGAGGATCCCTGACCTCTCGGACAGCTGTGAAGGAAAATGAGCGCCCCAGGAGAATCGTCACCCCACCAGAAACCTCATGAGAAGCCAGAGTGACAAACCCTATCATACCCCTGACGTGCAAGGAAGGGACAATGGTTTCCCATGAGATGTGTTTCTTGTAGCAGGACGACATCCGGGGTGGCTCTCTCTGAATACTTTAATACCGCTGTGTGTTTCGTTCCAGGAGAAGACCTATAGGGGTTCTCCCTCATAGTGGGGTGTAGTCATGTCGACTAGGTGTAGCTGTGTGGGGGCATCTGCGTGGGCTACCTACTGGACCTGAGTTTTCAGGACCTGGGGGTATCTGTGGGCACTTTGCTCTGTCTCGAGGGCGGTGCTCTTGCATATCAAGTGTCATGCCATGTGACAATGGTCCCCACCTCTCCAACCAACCCCCACCCTATACTCTTTTCGAAGAAGCATCTGTCGCCCAGGTAACCAAATAAAAAAAAAAAATTAAACTACTAAGCTTGAATCAGGAGCAGAGTGGTGGACCCCCAAGACTTAAGAGGACTTTCTATGCCTCTGGAGCAGGAGCATTGACGATGCTAGATTCTGAATTAAATCTTTCTGCTTTGCGAGAGGTCAGTTTAATCTTATCCCGTTGCTAGAGATGAGGGGGGGTTTCTCGCCAAATACCTCACCAGCAGTGCTCTTGCTCCACAGCAGATTCAACTACCCTTTAGGTTCAGGTGATCAGTTTCACCATTTTAGCGTGCCGGTGGGCGAGGCAGAGACTACTCTACAGGCATTCTGCACCCTACGGGAGAGGGTGCATTGTCTGGAAGACCTAGTGTCTAAAGTTGTTGTTGGGCCTGCCAGGGGGGCTGACGGGAAAGCGGCTGCCCGCGGATGGAGTGAAGGTTCCTCAGTCGCCCAGGTCCACTCTGCCTCTGGAGTTTCAAAGAAGTGGGTTTTGTTCCAGAACACCACCATGAGGCGGGCTGAAAACAGTAGTCTATATTGGAGGTTGAGGGCCTGCAGTTTCTGCTTGACAGCATAATATGATTGCCTTTGAGCCTGCACTTCTCAGGTGTAGACCAGGAAGATCATCACTTTATGGGATTGGCGCAAGCTTCCTGCAGGATGGCATCCTTGTCCTTGAATTAAGGATTTTGGCGATGATGGGCCGGTGTGGGGCTTCGGTTGGGGGCCTGGGCGTAGGAGAATGGTGGATGCGTTCCGTGACAAACCACGATGAGAGCGCACCCGATGGCATCCTAGATTTGATCCAGGCCCCTACAAAGGTGGCTACCTGCGCAGGTTTTTGCACTTTGGGGATGCCCACCAAGTCGCGTTGCTTCAGAGTGAGCGATTTTCTGCATCTTCTGCACGCTTGTGAAGGTCACTCGTGTGGGACAGAATCTGCATGACCTGCTCCTTCAGATGTATTACATCGTCTTCCATCATGGATAGCCAGGATTCGCCTTCTGTTATACCGGTACTGGCGTTGCGGAGGTCTTGCGGTATAAGGGCCATGTCTACGCGTTGGAAGGCGAGCGATCTACCCAATGTGCAGGCGTGGACCTCATCCTTTCAGGCGTGGGCCCGAACAGAGTGGACGGCCTTGCACAGGGAGGAAACGGTGGGGCTCCGCATGACACCAATGGCAGACCGCTGGGAAGGCATGCTCAGAGAATTGAGACCGATGGGAGTGGCCCAGGACGCAGGGGGAGAGGGAGGTTAATCGGCGTCCATCGAAGGGGGGGTGTGCAATGCGATGAGCTTTTACCTGGCGATTCCACAGAAAGTCGTCACTATACACCAGGGATACACAGGACCAGAGAGTGGGCCTAGCAGTGCCTGGGGGGGAAGCTTGCACGTGGTTGGGGGGTGGTGGTGCCGGGGGGATGGGAATTGTACCATAAAGGTAGCTGTATTAGTGCTCATGCATCTGTTGTTTCTCATGCGCTTACTTTTCTGTTGATTTGCTGTTATTGTATAAATGTCAAAGATGTGCAGTAGCGAAGATCCACCCGATAGTTTGCTAAAATGCACCAGCTTGGCGTACGGACAGTCGCGGGCTTGCAATCACAGCACATCAACATTGAGGCAATGTGGCACAAAGTGCAACACCTACACCACAGGACAGAGGGCACAACTGGTACAGCTTGTGCGTAGTAACTGGCCACTCGCATCTGGCATTGCATGACACTGTGAGATGATAATGTACGAGTACAGACACACACGCAGCATGGGAACATGTCGAGGTGCAAGAAATGGGGAGGAAAAAAATTGCACAAATCATTACGGATGGCAACGCGCTCAGCCCACCTTGCCTTGCTAGACGAGTCATGTGATGTTTGGCGTATGCTCATTGCCCCGTGTCAGGGGACACGACTCACAGCCCATGGGATCGGCATAGGGCTGTACCAACGGACTGCACCGACTGTCTGCTCTGCTGACAGTGAGCAGGTGAAAGGGTCCTACAAGGTCACATGTCGTACTACATTGCCATGTGTGTACTCTCCCCCAAGCAGTATGTTCGAATTGGGAACATTGCCAAACGACGCTGTGCAGCTCCGCCCATAGGACTGCATCACCTGGCACAGGTGTGCGTACACACGAAGGCAGACATGTCCACTGTTGTGGTGGGATATGTGAGCATTCCCTATGATGCAACAAGGTGTGGGGACCTATGCTGTGGGTGACAATCAGATGTGGCTGCAGGAACGTAGTTACTCGTCCATGAATGCGAGCACAGCTTCAAGGGCAATCTGTTCCAGGAGTACGTCATTGTCGAGTTCAAGGAACACCAGGGAGAGCCAATCCATAAACTGGTCCAGACAGACGTGCTTCACCAAACCGCAACAAAGACCAATAGGGGAGCGCCTCGATGTAGTCACTGCACACGAGGAGTTGTGCAATCTCCCATGCACAATTGTCAGCACATG
This sequence comes from Lissotriton helveticus, assembly GCF_964261635.1. Classification (NCBI taxonomy): domain Eukaryota; kingdom Metazoa; phylum Chordata; class Amphibia; order Caudata; family Salamandridae; genus Lissotriton; species Lissotriton helveticus. The sequence continues at coordinate 689,777,315 of NC_136070.1, read as the reverse complement.
CACCAAAGTTCAAGGCATCCCATGCACGGGTATCCCTGTGACACTCCTGTTCGTGGGCCAACAGGGGGCGCCCTGTCAAGTCATAATCCAATTCAGCTCCCGTTGTGTTAGAAAGGAAGACATCCATGGGCCACTCGAATGTGCATGATTGACAGTAGAACCAGGGCTGGACGCAGGTGACGTAGGCAAGACGGAAACTCAGACGGTAACTGATTCGCAACACTGCCAACAGATGCAGCATTCATGCACAGTACAGTTCCACGTGACAGGCATTGTGCATGTGCCCGGGATTGCCTGCCATTGAGTTTATTAGTCTCGTAGCACCGGCAATCCTCAGACAGGCGGATGTTCGGTGGATGATATGCCACAGCTCTGGGCAATGAGTTGTATGTGTGTGCACCGTTTGGACATATGGGTTGTTTTTGACCAATGTGTCAAGGGCATCCATTGCAGGTGTAGCTCGAGCAGGGACACGTGTGTGTGGGGTGTGGACACATTGGTTTTTCACGCAGGGTGTGCCAGCCGTATTCAGGACCAAGGTCGGCGGTTCGGTTGTCCTTGTGTATTGAAACAAAGGAGCTTTCATACCTAATTTTAGTCTGACTACTGCTTTCATTTCTTAAATGTGATGTGGTCTTCGTGCTGACTTTGATGCCAAGCCTTAGATGTGGAGTGCACCAATTGCGAAACACACGCTGCAGTTGGCATGTGTGAATGAGCCAAGGGCCCAATTGGCCTTGCGCTCCTTGTTCAGTCTCTCTCTTTCTCTCTCTCTCTCTCTGTCCTTTGATGTGTGCCTGACACACCTTCTTATCTTGGATATTGTCTTGCAGGCTGTGACTCACAGAATGTCCAGGGTTGCCCCGCCATGACTCTTCCAAATAGTTGTTTGTAGACTAATTTGATTGTGATATTTTGTTTGGACTTTCAATGGTGAATGAATGAATCAGATTTTCTGTGCTCACATGTATGTTGATTGTTGTAAAGGTGCGACATCATGCGAATGCTTTTGTTCATGATTTTGTGACGTTGATGTGCAATATCTTGGTCCGGGGGAGGTGGGGGTGCCCGGGGTAGGGCCCAGGGGGTGGGGTGGGGGGTGTTGGTGATGGGTGTTGTGGCCCTCTTGGGTGTCCACGCTGCATGATCTGTTGTTCTTCAGGTGTGGCTTTGGGCTGGGCTCCCTTTTCTGGTGCAGGTTGTAGTCCGACTTTACACCAGGTCAGAGCAGGTGTTAATTTCCTGCTGCTAATGCACCTCATCACCTGTTTTGTGATCTTATTGCCGATCTGGCTGGTCTTTGAGAATGTTGTGACTTGGTGTTGTCGTGACTTTTTGCACGGAAACACCTACTCTACATTTCATTAGCAATAGTTGTCGGGCTCATCTGTGGCGATGTTTTTTGTGGCTGCTATCGCAGGTAAACTCGTAATGTAGGCTGTTAGCACCAGCTTGTGAATGGGGGATCATTTTATCGCAACTTTGGCTGCGATAAAATGCTGTTAACTCTGCGATACTTCCTTGAGAATATGCCCCTATGTGCACAATGGGAGTGGAGGAGGGATGGGCCATAATTACTCCATGGTGGCTGCTGATTTTGATTATGTTGAAATGTTTGATGACTTTGAAGTAAAAAAAAAACAAAAAAGAACTTTGACAGCTCCCAAAAAGGATATGGTTCAAGCTATTAGGGTGGAAGCCCACTTAAAAATCGAAGAATTGCATTACATAAATTCGTAGTATTCGCTTCTGGCACAGACAGATGCCCCAAAAGAGCAGGGTTTGGAATACAAAGTAGCCCAGGCAATTTTGTCATCCCCGCCCCCCACACTCCCACCCCCACCCCTTGGTGCAAGTGTAAAGTACAGATGCTTTTGTGATTGGAGGCCAATACTGGAGCACCAATGCAAAACCGGCTCCCGCTAACAAAACCAGCCCCCACCAGTGCAGACTGGCACCAGCTGCTCGTTAAATCCAGTCCAGCCCCAGTCCCCAATATTAAAAGTTGCAGGTCTCTGTGTAAATGAAATTATGGTTAGAGAATTAAGGTGGGTGAGGTAATTAAAGGAAAATCATGGGCAGATCGCTAATTATCTTAAATTGGAGAATTACAATATTGAGAAATCACTATTACCATCTATCAATCAATCAATCAATGACACTTATAGAGCGCGCTACATACCCATAGGGTCTCAAGGCGCTGGGGGAGGGGGGGTGCCGCTACTGCTCGAACAGCCAGGTCTTCAGCTTCTTCCTGAAGGAGAGGTGGTCTTGGGTCAGGCGGAGGTCGGTCGGGAGGGAGTTCCAGGTCTTGGCGGCCAGGTAGGAGAAGGACCTTCCTCCTGTCGTCGATCTTCGGATGCGGGGGACGGCGGCGAGGGCGTGGTTGGCTGATCGGAGGTGGCGTTTGGGAGCGTAGAAGTTGATCCGGCTGTTGAGGTAGCTCGGGCCTTGGTCGTGTAGGGCTTTGTGTGCGTGGGTGAGGAGGCGGAAGGTGATTCTTTTGTTGACGGGGAGCCAGTGAAGGTCTCTCAGATGTCCGGAGATGTGGCTGGTTCGTGGGATGTCGAGGATGAGTCTGGCTGAGGCGTTCTGGATTCGCTGGAGTCTCTTCTGGAGTTTGGCGGTGGTGCCGGCGTAGAGGGCGTTGCCGTAGTCCAGTCGGCTGGTGACGAGGGCCTGGGTGACGGTCTTCCTGATCTACGAAGGAATTAAATGCTACAAGCACAGCAGAGTCAAGGATTTTTTAGATCTATCCTTGAAAATATCTACTGTACACTTCAGAGCCTGGGAAGAATCTAGACGCTTTTCCATACTTATTGGAGTTACTAAACTCTGCACCTCAAAATGTCCCACTAAAATTGAGAATCGGGTTAAACCTGCTCTACTCCTGTGGGATTGAGCAAATTAGTTTCTGGACAAGAATGTAAATTGTAGCTGAAGCCTTATGGTGTGATGATCTTGTGTTATTGTTTACACTTTTTGTTACTTAGGCTTAAATATTATGGAACAAAGAGATGTCATAAGGTTTTTTTATGTGCAATTTGTAGATGTTACATGCACAGTGGGCAGATTTGTAATGATTTTAACCTCATTGGATGTTTTTAAAATGTTTTTAAAGGGCTATGATAATCTATGTTTGTAACCATCTTATTATTACTGTAATAAAGGATGACTATGTGCCCCCAGGGACTAACCACAATCCAGATTGTAACTCAGACTCCAGTACTAATTCTTCTAGAAGGGGCTCCAACAGCGGCTCCGATAGTAGTGGTGATAATAGTGCAGCACAGATGCTGCCAAGAGCTAGAAGAGGAAGGGGACGAGGACAACAAAACTACCCTAACCATCCAAACCAAGGACCACTCACCGGGCCCGCCCCCTTCTGGCCATACCCCCAGTTTTCCCACTTCCAACCCCCATTTGCCCCCCAATATCCTCCATTTTACCCCCCTCAAAACCCTGCTAACCCTCCTTTTTTAGGCAGAGGTTGGGGCAGAGGGCGAGGGCGAAAAAAAGAGGGAACGCACCAGAAAAGAGAGTACAGTGGGAGGAAGCACGCCCACAAGGGATGGACACGAGGAGCACGAGCCGATCAGGACCACAATAAGCTTGGTGGTCAATCTCTCTGACCGTCTCCTCTCACAGAAAGAAGAGGATGTCCTACAAAAAGGTTTAGGGTTTGTACCGACACCTAAGACTGACCAATTCCAAGAGACAAGGGAACTGAAGTCGTTTTTTAGAAAAATCAGGTTGAAAGCCTTTTTCGAAGGCAAGCCCTGTGAACCTATGGATGACTCTGGACTACATAATCCATCTACATTTACACCGCACAATGGAATGGTCCCCCATGAGGTGCTCACATTTGAACAAGCGGTGTTGCGAGATATTTCTAAATTGAACCGACACACATCACACTGCAACATCTCTAGGGATGAAATGACAATTCTGAGATCACTGGCTGATGATCCTCTGATCACTATAAAACAAGCAGACAAAGGTGGGGCCACGGTTCTAATGAATACCAAAGACTATGAGATAGAATGCAACAGACAGTTGGGCAACCAAAAATACTATACTCCAATCACGAACGATCCAACCCAGCGCTTGCTAACTACCATCACGAGCCTGGTTACTAGCGCAGAGTGTGATCAATGGATCACGAGGAAGGAGGCAGACTTCCTGATCAAAAAGGACCCGAGGGTCCCCTATTTCTACATCTTGCCCAAGATTCACAAAGCAACTCGACCGGTACCAGGAAGACCAATCGTCTCCGGGATCGATTCCGTCTTGGAGCCCCTCTCACAGTTTTGTGATCACTTTCTGCAACCCCTCGTCAAAAGCATCCCCTCGTACATCCAGGACACCACAGACGTGCTACGTATCCTGGATAGTGTTCAAAACACTGAGGAGATTGATCTATTGATTACCCTAGATGTGGAGGCCCTCTACACAAACATTCCTCAGAGGGCCACTCTAGAGGTAATTGAGGAGAGACTAGGCCTGGAAAGGTGGAATTCGAACACTCCACAGTCGTTTATCATGGAATGCGCTACCCTAGCGCTCACAGAAAACTATTTTGAATTTAAGGGCAAATACTATCACCAGACCCAGGGCACCTCTATGGGTAGTACATTTGCTCCGTCGGTAGCCTGTCTGTATATGGCTAAGTTCGAAAGTACATACATACACCATGAGTCCAATCCTTTCCGCAACAACATCAAAATGTGGAAACGTTTTATCGACGACATCCTGATCTTGTGGAAAGGGCCCACAACCTCCCAGGCAGCTTTCCTAGAGTGGGTCAATGCGCTAAACCCACATTTAAACTTTACCATGACCGCTTCACCCAAGGAGATTGCGTTCCTGGACTTAACAATAAGACTGGACGAGGGGACAATAAGCACGACCATGTATCGTAAACCCACTGACCGCAACAGTCTCCTACATTATAAAAGCCACCATCCAAAGGCCTTGCGCACCAATTTGCCCTTCGGGCAGTTTTTGCGTATAAGGCGCAATTGCAGTGATGTGCGTGACTACAAAAAGGAATCCACGATCTTGTCTAGGAACCTTCTTGACAGGGGTTATCCTAAAAGTGATGTTCTGATATCTAAGAAACGGGCTAGGAATAACAATCGTGAGGCACTGCTTGAGCGTCAGGAAAAAGTTCCTGCTGAGAACCAACCTATCACATGTGTGACCACGTTCACCCCCCTGTCTAACCAAATCAGGAAGACAATCAAACACCACTGGGGAATATTGAACACAGGTGACATGACCCTGGAAGACCCCAGGTTCGCCTTCAAGAGGTCACAGAACTTAAAGGATATATTAGTCAGTACCCGACCTAAGAAAGCCAGAAAGGAAACCCAACAGACACTGTGGCATCTTCCTCCGGTCACGGGCCACTATCCCTGTGGGATGTGTGGAGTCTGCCGATACACAAGGACAGTTAAAAATATACAGCTCTCTGAGACTTTCACATGGGAGCTCAGGCACCACACCAATTGTAACACCTCACACTGTATATACCTCCTCACGTGCCCTTGTGGTTTACAATATATCGGGATGACGACCCGCCCCATCAAAACCCGTATTATCGAACACCGCAGCAACTTTCGCTGCAAGAGGACACACACAAAGATGTGCAAACATTATGTAGACCAAGGCCATGACGAAGAATCTGTCAAGTGGGTAGTACTTGAGTCCAGCCCCAACTGCCCTAAGAATGCCCTCTTTCGGAAGGAACAGAGATGGGTCTACCGTCTATCTTCTGATAAACAGGGTCTCAATGAAGACATCCCGTGGCATTCGCTGTGAGCCATCCGATTTCCAGCCTACACACTGTTGCCAACCCTTTTTTGCAGCCCCACAATCAGCACTGGGTTGCAACCTATAATTTTACCTCCCCTTACTGGGTTCATACCCCATATTGGACTTAACACACACTCAAAGACGTGGTTTTTCCCACCCTGTTGATACCATGATCAGAATTATTGCCACAATACCTCAGGAGCTACCCCTGACACACTCTGCACAGACGACCCTGCATTCTTTACGTAGAACTACAAAAGAGCTATTAACGCATAACCGCTGAAGCCTGTACATCCCTAGATTTAACACAAATCCGCATACAGCACGCATGGTGTTGTAATCACTTGGGATATAGGCATTGTGACACCATTCCAATATGGCCGCCGTTACACTGACCAACATCACGCTTGAGAATGTTGGTCGCCCCACCACATTTCACCACTTCAGCGAGGCAAAAACAGATGGAAACCCGACCTTATTTGACCTAATTACCTTATTAACGGGGATCCTACGCATATAACCGGAGGACAATAGCTCGCACATGCACACCACAGACTCTCTAACATTACGGATTCACCAGTCTAAGATGGCCGCCCCGCGATCGGCTGAAACCACGTGACACGCCGATAGGCGGAGACGCGTGTCTCATTCCGATTCGCAGCTTCCGGTGTAAATAACCCTGTCCGCCAAGCTCCCACATCTACTCGAGCTCGGCGGAGAAGGGTAGGTCATGCAGCTAAGGCACAAGAGACTGGAGGTGAGTGTGGTAGCGGTAGAATAGGGTTTCAGGCTGGGAGTCCCTTGAGGCTGCAGATATAGCTCAGCCATTAACGCTTGCCTGGTGGTTGTTTGTTTATCCTTCACCCCAGTGTTGACCCATGGACACATCCTTGATGCCTTATCCCGCCGACCCCTCTGGTGGCTGGTAGTTCTTGACTGTTAGGTGAGTAGGGAATGCAAGGTTGTCAGAACTGTGGCTTTTTGTTGAATTTGAGTTTGTTTAATTGTTTAACTGTCCACTGAGTCACCTTATGTTTTAATGGGTGTCTCCCTATCTACTGCCTGATGCCTGCACATGGTATGAACCAGGGTATACACCGGAACCTGGATAGCTGCTGCATATTTTAACCTTTTAATTCTTTTTAAACCTTCTTTTACCACTTCACCACCTCACCTACTTAGTGCTTGTTCTGTGTGCCACACTTTAGACACTAGGCGTACATAACCACTATGGCATGCGTTGACTGTTACTTGAATCACAAGTACACCAATAGCATGAACAATTCACAGTTCTTTTCCATGGCGTGACGTATTTTTTGCATCTTGCAAATTGTTTTTAATCCTTGTTGGTTTATCTCTTTTCTATGTTTAGGCATAGGACAACCCCCACAGAGGTAATACACACAACAACCCACACATGACACCAGCATGTTGTAATTCACCTTTTTATAGGTCCTGATGAATCGCGGGTAACTATTGCCCACTGCGAGAAACATGTCGACCGCCTGCACCACTAGCCCCACCTAGGTTCACCTGACCTTACTCGTTGACTCCTAGTGAGCTAGCACCCTGTTTTTATTTGCAGCCAGGGGACCCCCAGAATAAAGTTCATTCCGGTACCCTTAGCTTCATTTTAATATCCTTATTCACTATCACATACCACCCTGCCCACACACCCACACCTCACCATAAGGCTGTTGGAAAAAGATCTCCGCCAAAGAGCCCCTCTTTGAGGTGAGCCCGTCGGGGATTGCACCGCCTCCCCGACGAGGAGCAACCGCCGATGATGAAGCATGACACCCTTCTGGGTGTGTGAGGCAAATCCATCCAACAAAATGGATGCCCTAGGGTGTTACACTTACACCTTTGGTCACGCCAGATAACCTTTCCCTTAGTCACGTATAGGAACAGTCCAGCAACCCCTCCTTGTTGTAATCATTGAAACGGGCACGCGCTACGACTGGACCTTCCATTCACCTGAATGGTAAATTGTGTCCGTTGATCTAGGGATCACTTCTTCTTCCTCCCTCTTTTTGGAAAAACGTGTGTATAAGACCATGGTCTAAAACAAAGTTATTTATGTACTGTACTGCTCTAATGTTTGATGGTGTGTTATGTCAATAACTTTTCAGTATCCGTCTACTGGAGGCTGTCATAACTGCGTTCATAAGACATCTCAACGTTTCCTTGTAGTTTCCAGAGGCTGTGGTACTGGGTGCAGATTAAATACTTTCTTAGGCCTAGCCCTTAGTCGTGTTGGTTTAGCCAACTAGTTTGACTCGGTGTTGAAAATTGTGGAGTGCTGGGCTGCATTGGTGTGTGTGTGTGGTACAGTGTGTGAGGGGATATGTGTGTTGCTGGTGGAAGATGCAGGAGGTGTGAGAGTTTTTTGTGCTCCGTAGTTTAGTAATGTGATGCGAATGGCTGGACACACGTAGGAGTGTTGTTATGATCGCTATTTTAGTGCTGAAGTCTGGTCAAGGGAGTTTTCAGTTGAGGTGATGTATGGTTAAACATATTGTTTTGTGTGATTTGTGCCTTCAATGCGTTTATTTGAGATTAAGGCAAGTCCTTTTATTGAAGGAAGACTGTGCGTTCTGTGCCCTGGCTATCTCATGAGCAGGCATCCATGACTACTTGTCCTACATAAATACATGGTGTGTGGCATCATTGAGTGTGTAGACTCACAATGGTAATGGGGCCTACTGTCTGAAGAGGTCAAAACACTTGCACTTCATGAACCCTTGTGCAAGGATGATCACAACCTAATTGCTGTCTTGTTTCTTTGTTTGGGAAAGGGTGTGGGGAGCCCTGTGTGTTGACCTGAGAAGAGTTTCTAGGACTGCTATTTGTTGTAATTGTTTGGGTATTGGAGAGTTTGACAGGTTGCTGGTGGATGAATGTGTACGCTAGACATGTTGAAGATGGTGTGATTGTGAATGACTGTCCCTGTACTTTATATGCAAGGGAATAGATTACCTTTGTTTTGTGATTTGTAAGAAAGGAAGTGTGCAGTGCTCTGTGTCCCATTCCCTGTTTGTCTGAGCTGGTGTCTGGAACCCGAGCATGACTGATGTCATAGAATGTTGACGTGTACTGTGGAGTTAGGAGATAGGGGCAGCTGGAGGAAGGATGGAGCACCGACAGGACCTACATGTAGCTGGAACACTGACAAGAGAATGACAGTAGTTGGAGTATGAATCTCTTGAAAGAAATAGCCACCCTCTTATGGAATTACTATATAGTAATGTACTCCTACAGGAAGATGATTGCTCGCCTACCTATTGTGGTATGCTTCATCAGTGGTTTCCATATCCAGCACAGGGAAGAATCCAAAAGTATTACTGCTCACTTGTAGTACAGTCTCATTGCTATGGGTTCCATAATTGTAGTAAGGTTATGTCCATTATAATGAAATGTAGGTTCTTCTTTTGTTAATCCGTCAGACCTATATTAAAAATATGAGGGAGTAAATCGAGTATGTTTTTATTGGTGCCCCCCTGCCACAAGATTAAAAACAAGAGGGTTGCACAACCAACTCTGCTTCTCTTTTCCATAAACATGTTTCGGCACTCGCATAGTGGCCCAATGGTCTGGGGCCTTACTCAGGACTACAGATCTCAAATCAAATTTTGAGAAACAGTCCCTGGTTCATTGAGCGTGTTAGATAGGTGCATTTAATTTTATCCTTTGTTTTTTCATGATTCGGTGTAGCAGTAGTAGAAACACTGCTATGTACTAGAACAGGTACATTTTGGGCAAAATAGTACAACTTTCCCTCTTTCAGAGGAAATGCACAGCTTGGGTGGCACCAGCACAAGCTTTCACCATCACAGGACAGGTACAAATGCAGCAACAGCAAGCTTTTTCCAGAGAGAGGTACAGCATAGCAGTCACAAAGCAAGCTTCCTTTTCTCACAGAACATGTTAAGAGCAGTCTCCCATTCCCTGCAAAATAGACTCAGTAGGGGATACTAGTGCAAGTTTGTCATCGCTCACCGAACATTTATGTTTAAAGCGAGAGTGACATGTGGATTAAAGATAGGCCCATGGTACTTAACTCACTGAGAGAAATGTATAGGTGGATGAGATATTGAATATGTGAGATTTGACACCATTTGTATGTAGGTGGCATCCCACACCAGCTTTCTGAATGTCCTGCTACTGTTACTCGGAGAGTTGCAGTGTGTGTTGATGGTTTGGGTTTCCACTTATCAAGAAGTAGCCATTAGCTATCAGATCAGTATTTGGAAGAGCTCAGCCAAAGCCAAAATAACTGAGTTCTAGACAGGCACCTAGGTGGCAACCTCTGTGAAAAGGTTTTGAATGTTCACACACTAGGCTCTGGGATTCCAGCATTGGTGCAGCACCTGTTCAAAATACAGGCCTGCCAATGCATCGCTTTACATGTTATTTGTGCTGCAGCTGTTTGACCTCTCCACATGCCGCTAGCCAATGGGGACTGTAATTAAGTCCACCACTGCAGGTCCCAAGAAACTACATGCTAGTATTGCTTTTTGATAGTTGACAATAACAATCAGACATGGGACGATATTAATAAAGTCCCCCCCAGCAGATCTCTCCGCCATTTCTCCCTCCAACCTGTGTCTGTTCAGAATTGTAAACTTTCAACAAAATATCTCAGAACGGACAACCCAGTTAAGTAACCTACTAAGTGGGCAATGATCATAAATACCATACAGCAGCTTGCAGAGCTGTTCAAAGCTGCCAGCTAACTGAAAACCATAAATTGTGAACCTCTCTCTCTCACAAGTCTTCATCCTTGGCATGATAATTGCACCTCCAGTGGTCACCATGCACAGTATGGAAACCCTTACCACATGAGATCAAAACAAAGACAACACATTTCCAACCATACACCTTACATGGTGTAGCATGCTACTCAAGTAGGCATGGGCTTCACCGCCCCACATATGTGCAATACAGTACAAAACAATATGAGGACAATGCACATTTAAAGTCTGTGCTTCACACCACAAACTGCCCATTCCCTCCCAGGTTTTTACTTGTGGAAGAGCTGCCAGTCAGTAGAAAGGGAGAGCAGCAAATCCTTCTTTTCTTTTAATATGGTTAGTAACTCTGGATTGGAATTAAGGGGCAATGGAGGACATTTTTGGGCAGAGTTGACTACAGTATGCAAGAAAAGGCAAATTATGCAGCGTAAAGAGGCCCATTTAGAGGTAGTATTATTTTAGCTATTTTATCTTTTTAACAAACTGAACTGAGTACTGCTTAGGAAAAGTTTCATCTCATTAGTACCAGTTAAACACTGAATACAGCAGTAAGCAACTGAACGTGGGCTCCTAAGGGAGCTTTTCCCTTCTGTGGGAGCGAAACTTCTGACGGGAAAAGAGGCCCAGCCGTAAAATCACATCGCTCTAACATTTAAAACTGCATGATTGTGGGGTTCTAGCAAAAGTCCAGCGAGTCCAACCTTCGAGATATACAATATTTTGAACCTTAATTTCTCAAAAACTACTGAACAAATTTCGACAAAATCACAAAACGCACACTTTCTGGGTCAAGAACTAGCTTTCACCCTCTTCTGATTTTACTACATGCTACAAATTGACGAGTAGGCAGGAGACTTGTAGTCATATGACTGTATTTTCTGTCAATGATAAGCATGCTAAGCCTAAAGTTAACAAACAATTAATATGTTATACATATGGTTCTAAAACCCACCTCGTTTAACCGCGTGGATGGCAGAGATGTTTAAGTGGGCCACCGCCTATGGTAACATCCGGATATCTTTGCAGCATCGTTCTAGGAAATTTACAACTGTGAATGTGTGGTATGTAATGTAGGTGGCATTGCAAAATGACAATGTCTATCTGCCACTGTAGGTGAATACTGAATCTGCACTGCTTGATCACCCTGTTGATTATGAAACTCAGCACTGTGCTGAGGCCTACATGAGCATGGATTGTCATTTGAGTTTGGGGGCCACTTTCACCCAATGTTGGGTGAAACTTGAAGCAGTTTAGAAAGACAACTGAAAACAGTACCGGTTAGAATTTTTGCTTTGTGCCATGGAACCATGAGGGTGGTGGAGGAGGTTTGAGTCACATCTTGATTAGGGGATTCTATGTGTTATATGAACATGATATCTGAGAGAATTTAGTATTAACACTAGAAATTGAAAAGGGTAAAGGACACATAGCTAGGGTACATATTAGGGATATTTCAAAATCTCCCATCACATTCAAAGAAATATCTCCAATAACCAACCATGCATTAAGATTTGACATATGGAGTGCTGTGGAAAAATGTGAAACTTTCAAAAATTGATGTAAATCCAAAAGCTTTTGGGGATTTTGAAATTTCCATGGTTGGCTATTTTGTAGACACCCTTGAGTTCAGGGAACACTCCATTGTAATGAAAATATATGTAACTAAGAAAGGAATGAATATTGAGGAATGGTGTGATTTAGGTAAGTTTGGAGTTATTTTGAGGCCAGTTACTGACAATCCCATTACTCTTGATAAAATGTTCCTATTTTGCAGGTAAGCATCGACAGGGATTTGTTGGGTATTAATACTATAATTGACTAGCATAAAAAAAAGCTTTTGCACAAGATAGGGGAAGTGTCAAAGGCTTTAAGCCTAAAATCAAACTTAAAAAAGAAGCTTACACTAAAAAATATGCCAATTGGCGGTTAGATAACAACAACAGAGTCTTGCTTGAGCAGTCAAGGCAGTTAGGAGTTGCTCATTAACCTTCAAGGGTAGCAGTAGATAACAGAGATGTTACTCACTGTTTGACTACACTGATTATATTAAAATAGTGTTAGGGCCTTGGCTAAGTCAACCACTGAATAACAAATTAAAAAGTCTGTAAAGACTTTAGGCCTTAGTAGATTTTTCACATTTTTTAAAATCTCTAATAAGTCTCCAACTACTTTAAAAACCATGTCTAAAATCCAGGGGCCAGCTAGGAGATCAACCTGGAACCCTATGCAAGTCTGAAGGTTTCCCAACTTAAAGAATTCTGCAAAGCATGGACAATTGCTGTGGGCCCTAAACCCACAAAAGGACAAATCTAGCAGTTGCTGGCAGAAAATGACAAGGAAATGGCAAATCAAACTTCCCCCAATGAGGAAGAAAAGAATGAGTCCCAAGAAGTAGAGGAAGGAGACTCTGAGTCCATCACTACCCCCTCAGATAGTAACACCACTGGGAGGGACCCCAGTAGTATCTCAGATGAGGTAGAAACTGAAGATGCAGAGCTTCAGAAACGAATGTATGACGTTACAACGCATACTTTCACAACGCATACCATTACAACGCATATTTTACAACGCAAATACCATTACAACGAATGTAATTACAACGCATACCATTACAACGCAAAATAAGAAAAATACTATAAAAGTGCCATCACAACGCAAGACAATACTCCGCATACCTTTACAACGCATATATTTTTTTTAAATTTGTAACCTACAAGCTGGCACGGGATGCAGGGAAATTAGGGGTTTTGGGTGGGGAAGTGTATTAAAACGGTAAACCCAACTAGCACATATTTATATTAAAACGAGCATTAAAAACAAAATGAATACTCGGGCATTAAAATTAATACTCGGGCATAAATATTAATACTCACGTAAAAAAATCATTAAAAAAATATATATTTTGAAATCAGAAACAGAGCAAATAAACTTACAATAAAATACAGTATATAAAAGAACGCCATGAAATACTCCATCATTCATAATAAACAAACGGAAAAAAATGAGCCACCATTTTCTAACCTTGCAGACACCCCAGTCCTACAACAGTTTTCATGACACTAAATTGAACCCACAGCAAACAAAATGGAGGGCTAATGTAAAATGAACACATGATAAACACACTTTTATAAACAATAAATTCAATTATACCTTCTCACATCAAATAAATCACCTAAAAAAAACAATTAAAAAGAGTATTTTTCTGAAATTAATGGTTATACACACCAAAAACTATAAATACAGCTAATCCACCATTTTGAAGTCAGCGGTCGGATGACAACGAGCGAGAGCAGACACATTTTATGCCACTGCTAACGTTACTCAAAGAGAGCAATTTCCATTCAACTTTAAAGAACAAGTAAGTAAGATATACTTTAGTTATAATATTATTGCCAAATAACAAACTATTTGTAACAAAAGTACTAATACAGAGAAATTATTTGTGCAGTTTCAGCCAAATTTGTGAGAGAAACTAATTTAAGATCAGAACATAGTACAGTCCAAGAAAACATTTAAAGTAAGTGAATAAATATGTTTTATATAATGTACGCATAATTTTTTTGTAAAAAAAAAGTCACATTAAAGGTACGATTGATTTTTGAAAAATATTTCTGAAACAGCTTTTATCGGAAAAGAAATAAAAATCCACATTTCCATTAATGAACAGTAAGAAATAAACCTTTTGTTAAAAATATGATACTGAAAACCAATAAATGAAATGTACTGAACCAATGAAGACTGTGTATTTAAAACATTTATCAATGAAATAAAGCATTAAAAAAATGTTTTTAAGAAAACCTACAAATAAAGTAATAATGTACAGAAAACTAACCACCTATATATTGTATATTGTGTTACAGAAATTCGACAGACAGATCAACAATAAATTGAATGTGAATAGAAAGCAGGAGAAGATTTCTAGGTGCCCCAAAGAAGCATATGCCATACTTTCAAAGAGCAAACCTTTAGGTAAATATATTTCTGAAAACGTTTTAAATTTAATGTAACCTATAATTACCAGAAAGAGTAACAGCTGCAGATAAAATCTGAACTGCATTTTTGAGTTTAAAAATATGAACCAAACATTTTGAAGAACAAATTCAATTAATAACAAAACTGTCAAGCATTATATGCATGAAAAGCACCTTTTTTTACTCCAAAGAAATAGGGAATTAATATTTAGAAAATCAACAGTCTATTTTTATTTCTTTACTACAGAAATCATCCTAAAACATCAAAGCAACACCTGAAGAACAGCTTCCTAAATAAAAGGCTCAGCACGAAGACATCGAAAAAGCAAAAGTAAAGTTAAATATATGTTGTATAAATAAATGTAAAAAAATGAACTGTTTTTCACCCGATAGAATTAATCCTTCAATAGATCTTCGAAATGCCTTTTGTGTTTTAAAAAAATAATTTGATGTTTGTTAGACCTGTCAGCCCTAGGGTGGTCTTTCCCTATTTTTTTCGCCCTTGCCTCATTTTTTCCCACCTTCTTTTTGTTAGCCCTTAGGTCTCCGGGCACCTTTTTATGGCTAATCCATGTAAGGGTGTAGGTGCTTTCTACTCCAAACATGGCTGCCACTGGCCCCTGCTACTGCAGCGTGGTCTTTTAGTGTAGCACCCTAGCTGCCAGGAGCTGGTTGGGACCCCATACATTGTTGCAATGCCAGCCTGCCATCCCCTGTCCATAGGTAGAGTGGGGAAGCTCCTGGAACCTTCCAGAAGAAAGGCGGAGCCTATTTTTGCCGCCTTAGAGAGTGGTCACCTGACCGGGGCATACTTAAGCAAGGGAGGGAACTTTTTTTAGTCAGTTGGGGCATCACTGACCTGGGGGACCCACGCAGGAGATGTAGGCGGGAGGGCCTAGTCCCCGCGCTGTCATTGGCGGCAAGTCATCCGCCCTGATTGCCTGTCCGGAGATTGGCCGCGGAGGCCGC
This sequence comes from Lissotriton helveticus, assembly GCF_964261635.1. NCBI lineage: Eukaryota > Metazoa > Chordata > Amphibia > Caudata > Salamandridae > Lissotriton > Lissotriton helveticus. The sequence continues at coordinate 689,761,804 of NC_136070.1, read as the reverse complement.
ACCCACCTCGCGCCAGCTCCCTGATTGGTTCCCGGGCCTCTGAAGTCCTCGTAGGCCCGGGAACAGGAAGGAACACCAACGGAGGGCTCCGTGGATTGTGGGAGCCCTCCCTTGTGCCAGCGAGAGCCCCCTTGCCCGCGCAGGCCCCCCGGAGAGCTAGGAATCAGACCGGAAGGGCCGCGTGAGGCCTGCCAGAGGGCCGAAGCCTTCCCCCTGGCAGCGAACCTACGCAAGGGCCTTGAGCAGGCCGAAGATAGCAGGTAACCCAAGGGGAGGAGGGCGGAAGGCCGGTCTAGGCCCCGAGTTCGCCCCTCCCCTGGGGAAAACTGAGACTGGGCCCCGTTGACCCCAGTGAGCCTCGAGTGACTGTGAGGCCTGGTTTAGGCATCTAGGGTACTCAGCCCAAGTAACTGTGCATGCCTGGGGAACAGGCTTATACTGAATTAACTGTTTATGCCCAGTGACAAGCCTAGACTTGATTAACTTCTTGTGCCTGAGGTTAGGCTTACCCCTAATCAACTGTTAATGCTCGATGTCTTGTTGGTCCATCCTGAAGTGACAAGCCCTGCACCAGGGAGTTGTTAGCCTTAATGAAATGTGAATCCTTGCTAATTAGAGCTTCATGAAATTATCAGTGTGTAGCTCTTGCCAAAGGGATTGAGGACTGGTACTTCTACTTAATGAAATGTTTGGTTGCTTGTATTAACTGAAACCTTGGCCTGCTGAAAAGGTTATTGCGGCAGGCTGTGTTACTTGCTGATGTGCTACTTTTGCTCACATGATGAAAATGCTTTAGTAAAGTGATCTATGAAATATTGATGAATTGATTACCCTGCTCTGAATCCTATATAAAAGATATTGATTTTCAATCAAAAATACTGGTGTGGTCTCCATTATTGCGCCCACTTATTGTCTCAGTGGATGAGTGTGTTGTGTAGCTACTTTACACATAAGCCCCTGGTTGCCTTCCTGCTCGAGCCAAGCTACCCCCCGGAGAACTGGTGGTCCCAGTTCTTACAATGTTCTAGTTCAAAAATGTTTTCTTCACAAAATAGTCATGCATACTAACCATAAAATGAAGCACTTTTTAAATTCCAAAAAGAGGGAATTAATAATGTATCAATCAACAGCCTATATATTTTATATTCTTCTACAGACATCTTCAAAATGATCTGTACAACAGCCAGTCCAAGAAAAGAACCAAAACACAACAAAGAATCCAAATACAACCTCCATCTTAAAGACAACTGAAAATAAACAACCAAGGTAAATATATTGTAGCCATGTTTTTCAAAAAAATCAAACCCCTTTTAATTTAGATACAATAAATTCAAACAAATAAAAGAAATAAAATTGCACACTAATGATAAAAATCAAATAGTAATTATTTTCAACATCTTTTCTTTTACTTTTTATAATTTCAGAAAATTTCAACTGATAAAGCAGCCAAATACCTATCGAGCAGCAAAGGAAACCGTCTCCTACAGCATGCAGGGTATATTTATTGCAAGGAGAGAATTTCAGAACCAAGGAGATATTGGAGGTGCGTGCAATATTACTCATCCCATTGCAAAGGCAGAGCAGTTACTCTGGGTGACACAGTAGTAAAAACATCTGAGCATAACCACTCTGCCTCTGCAATGGAGATTGAAGTTAGAGAAACTATTATCGAAATGAAGGATATTGCAAGCACCTCCAATGACTCCTCTGGTTCTATTTTGAGGGAGGCTGCTCAACATGTCCCTGAGCACTTGCTAGCAGTATGACCATTATACCTAATCTGAGACGAATTATTCAACGTAAAAAACAGGCAAGTAATCCACAAAGAGTTACACCACAGACATTCTCCGACATTCTAATTCCTCCTGAACTCGCTCTTTCTATTTCTAACGAACCTTTTATCCTGCATGACAACCAAACCCCTCAAAAACGAATAATTATCTTTAGCACACCCCATACTCTTGCCAAGTTAGAGAATAGTGATATTTGGATGATGGATGGGATGTTTAAAAGTACGCCCCATCCTTTCACCCAAATATACACTATTCATGCTAAAATTAACCATACAGTAGTGCCCCTAGTTTACAGTTTGCTACCTGATAAACAATCCACAACCTACACTGAACTTTTAACAGTGGTTAAATCTAAAACATCCAACAATAGTCCTCGGAAAATTATTGATTTTGAATTCGCAATGATAAATGTTATAACCAACACGTACACGGATACCCAAATTCAGAGATGTTTTTTCCATTTTTCCCAGGCATTTTGGCGTAAGATACAAAAAACATCCCTAGTTGTGGATTACGTATCAGATAGCAAACTGCGATTTGAATAAAAAAAACTAACAGCTCTTTGCTTTGTTCCTCCTGATAGTGTATACGAGTACTACACTGCAATTACTGAATCTGAATTTTTTACTACAAATGAAGAAAAATTGGCACCCCTGCTAAATTATTTCGAAGACACATGGATTGGACATCTAAGCAGGTCGGGTCGCAGGAGGAAGCCACGTTTCCATGTGGAGTGGTGGAACTGCTACATGAGCTGCTTAGAAGGAGAAGCAAAGACAAACAATGCCATAGAGAGATGGCACAACTCCTTCAACCACACAATTGGAAAACCTCACCCTACCTTTTTTAATTTTTTTGAAACTTTGAGGAAGGAGCAACGTTTCCAAGAAATGAGAATGTCACAAGCATTAACAGGTAGTCTGAACCCACGCATCTCTAAAAGATCAAAAGAAATGTCAGAACGACTATTGGCTGCTTTACAACAGTTTTTGATGTGTGTGGCTTCAGACTACCTAGATAATGTTGCACACATACTCCATTACTAATTCACCCTACAGTATTACTTTCCTGTTTTGCCCTAAATTACATTTCCACACATTAAAATTGGCATTTTTCTAAAAAAAAAATCTTACATTTAAAGTCGGGTCAGCTTACCTTAGAAGTCTACTTCTTTCTTTCTTTTGCTTCTTCAATCCAAAGCAAAGCCATGCATGTTTTATATTCCATTTTTTTGAATACAGTCCAAAAAAAACAATGAAATAAAAGTTATTTTTTAAAATCATTTTTTGTAAAATCCCATTCCATAAAAAGGTACTCCTTTTATAAAGATCGATTTACAACAATTCCCAAAAGAAAATTCTTCTCCAAATCGAACCAATCTTCTACTCCCAATATATCGAAGATACCATCTATCTTCTTGCTGTACTCGAAATCAGCACTCCTTCAAAAAACATTTCCTATTATGAAAATACATCGTAAAAACCAACCACAAAAACTATCCAAAGATGTGTTCCACGATTCCAAAATTACTCCACGAAAAACGATCCATTTTCTCTTCTCCAATACCAATGTTCGTAAATCGATCTTCTTCTGTGTCCGATGTATTCCAAAGTAAATAATGTGCCAATAATACATCCAAAAAGCATTGTTTAACTAATTTTAAAGTCAATAAATACAAACATTTCTTTTTTTGCAAATGAATGTGAAACAAACACATGGCGAGACGTGGACATCCACTGACAATGTGAACGGGGACATGCTGAGACATAAATCGAACCTTTTATTTAACTAATCTAAACCTCCCTTTTCTCTCCTTGCAATAAATATCACTCTAAACATGTATTATCTAAAATAACAAGTTGTAAAACTTTCCTACCTGAGCGCAGGTCTCCTTGCTTCTGCTCTGTCCAGCGACGATCATCAATATGGCTGCCTACGTGTTTGACGTTCACGGGTATACGTCATCTCAAGCTGCAAACAAAGAAAAAGGACACTTTTTTTAACTTTAATTATTAATACAGTATATTAAAAAATATATCTTTTAATGTGAAATAGTATGGAGAAACAGTTTCAAAATGTTATAAAAAAAATCATTTATTAAACAAATATTTTTTTAATTAATTCAAAAACTGTGTCGTATTCCATTTTTTAATAAATCAATTTTAAATGTACAATGTTTAAAATTCATTTTACAAATGTATAACTTTATAAAATGTGATTCTTACCTTCAGCATACTCCCTTTTCCTTGTGTTCCAAGCTCTGTTACTCTCCAACAAGCTTCCTATTTCATAGACACGACATTCAAATCGAGAGCTATGGAAATAAATGAAGGACATTACTTTACATTGAAAGCAATGTAAAACCATGGGACCTAATACTAAATTAATTTTTACTATTTTTTACGGACACTACAGACACTAATTGAAGTTAAAATTAATCACTTAGTGAAATAAAGTATCCTAAAAAAATATTTATCTTTCCCAAAAATGTTTTATGAAGTGTGAGTGTTGGATATTTTAGGAGTATAAATTACTTTTCCAACTACAAGGGGGGTGTACTATTCTTACTCCTGGATGGTGTAATAGTAGGGTAAGTGTTGGATAGTGTAGGGATATAAATTACTATTCTAACTCCAGGGGAGTGTAATAGTGGGGTAAGTGTTGTGTGGAAAAGTAAATTTTGCCATGTTCTGTGTCCCTACGCCTCATCCATCATATGTTATGTGTGCATGACCAATATGCATATGTTATTCCCCATGTCTGATTAATGACGCAATTACAGTTGTGTCCACCTCTGATATGTCATTTTCCAGTCCTCGTGAATACTACGAATATCAGGCCTATGTAAAGCTACGTTGCCACGTTTCCCAGTGTGCACGTTATTCCATTATAAAGTCCCCGTTTCCAGGCCTCAACAGGGCCCGGACCACAGATTCAGCTCCTGTCTCCTGAAAGCCTCGCTGAGGAGCGATACAGCCCCCACCTGTATCCTCGACCCTTCACTTACTTCCTGCCTCGCAGTGCCCGGTGCAGCTTGGCTCTGCCTCTGAGTCTGCCAAGAGTATGTTATAGTTCCAGTTATCAGTTCAGTCCTCCTCTTCTGCATTCCTAAGCTACTGAACTGCATCAATAGTTTCCGTCATTGTCTAGCCTTCTCGTCTCCACGTTAGAGAAATACTGTATTAATGGTCATTTAATATTCTTTATCACGCACTACATGTAGAATAATGCATGGTCCAGTCTTAGAATCAAGTTAGCTTTTCCCCTCATGACTTCTAGTTTATATCAACATGTTCCCTAAACATCAGATACCAGATAGGGTTTAGGTACATGTCGCTCCGACCCTCCAGACTCTAGTCTCTGCTCCTAGCACAGAGTTCATAGCCCCCAGCTTCTCCTAGTAATACGTCATTGCCAGTTTACGCGCACCATTAGGTTAGAGGTCCCGGCTCCTTAGGTAGCCCCCTCCAATGTTTCCGCCCCATTTCATGACATATTCTGTTACGTTTGCATCACATGTCTATGTATACTCCCAGTTACACCTCTTTTTACTGTTATCTTTCGCGACTGCTACGCGTCACGCCTTCTGCTCCACCCACTGCTACGCCTACTGCAATGTAATGCTATGTGTTTGCGCTATGTATATAAGTCGATGTATTGTTATTAAAAGTTAGCGCGCTCATCCCAGATCAAGCCCCGGCAGCTGCTGGGCCCCAGTTGTCCTGCTGGGCCCTGTCACCTCTGTTCCTATGCAGGTTGTCCTGATCCCGTCCTTATACTGTAATAAACCTGCAGAAACTCCTACTACCTCGAATCTTGACTCTTATTTTATTGAGCTATCTGTTATTCATTCATTCATCCAAAAATAGATCCGGTATTATTTATTTATATACCACATAATGGCGCCCGAACAGGGACTTGCCCTTTCCCCACGCGTCGGTGAAGCCACGCCGACCCCCTGACCCTCTGCAGCCGTGACGGAACCATACCGGCCACGTGCAGATATTTCTGCTTCAAGTATCCCTCAGGCCCACGGAGGAGACGGAGGAGGCGGTCCAGCATCCGAACGAGACGGTGGAGGAACGCGGCGAGTCCCGACCAGAGCCCAAGCCGAGAGTCCAAGGTCCGAGGTATCCGGAGGCCCACCCGTAACTGAAGTCCGAAGTCCGAAGTTCGTCGTCCGTCGTCCAGTCCAGTCCGAGGCCTTCCGTTCCGTGCTGCCCGGTGAGTACCATTGCTGGGGTAGTATCTAGACAGGACCAATCTAAATTGACTCCTGGTCCGTGGGTTGGTGGTGCCCAGACTCACAAACGAAGTGTTCACCTAGGTGGATACGGGTCTTGATGCGTCCCTTTATGGGACCGGTATGTTCCGTACTGTTACAGCAGTGCATCCAGTAACTCTAGTCTGTTCCGTTCTCGAGAAAATCTGTTCTGTTTCTGTTTTCAGTATTTTCAGGTAATATTCTGTTCGAACTGTTATGTTATGATATTGTTTAATGTAATTCCAATGTCGTGGTATGCCTGAATTGTTTTCCCAATTGTTATTGTTCTTTGTGTATTGTATTGTGTTCCGATTCAAGTTTACAATGCCGCTCTTTTCCAAGTTACGACAGTTAAAAACTAGAAAGGGTTTATTAGAGGAAGCAGTTCCTGTTCCGCCTAGGGACAGTCCAGGTCACTTTATGTATCAGAAACATGGCATAAGCGCCATAATGTATCTAGATTTATGGGTAGAGTATACCAAACAGTTAGAAGAAAAGTATAGATGGCCCGTATCGGGTACATGGGATGCCGAATGTATCATGCGAGTAGAAGAAGCATTATGGAAAAAGAAAGCCAGACAGTCACAGAAAGATGCCATCGAGTTATGGCGCAAGGAAGCTCATAGAAGAACGGAAAAGGAAGTCAGAAAGTCAGAGTTAAGTAGAGAATCCCAAGAACGAGCCCAAGAAAGAGAATTAATCGAGATAGGTGAACAAGTCAAAGCCGGACAGTCAGACAGACAGAGGCATGCCCTTATTAAGGGTATGTATCCTCTTCTTGCCGAAGGTTTGCCAAAAGCGACCCCAGAGGCATCCAGTAATTTCCCGCCGCCATTAGTTCCGACCAAGCTGCGTCACAAACCGACCGCAGCTGATATTTTTATTTCGTCCTACTTGGACGACACAGTCCCAGAATATGCAAATCCTGTTCGCGCTCCGCCAGTCCCTGTAAATCAGGCACTTCCCGCTCCTCCAGACACCGGGGTGCCCTTAACAGCTCCCCCGGCCCAGTCCGCCATACAAGTCCAGCCCACGTTACAATTACCAACTCTGCCAGGACGAAGAATGTCAGTCGACGATTCTAGTCTAGGGGCCGCAGGAGGAGGTCCTCCTCAAACCCCGCCGCCACACAAGCGTTCAACATTACTCGAATTACATGCTCAAGCATTACAGCGTACGCCCAAACATCAGTCTGTTACAGAAATCAGGCAAACCCTTACCGAATGTGTCTATGATCCAGTTCCAGGCGAATACAATATGGTTTTATATTCCTTACGTGTAAGGAGAGTGACCGAGTATCTAGTCACCTTACCGAATATGAAAGAAGATCTAGACAGAATATATCGTTTCATCCGTACAGGGGATGATCCAGAAAGTATTGGCGAGATTATGTCTCAAAGGAAAGCCGAGATTCAGCTCATGATATTAAAGTTCCTGATCAATTGTCTAATAAGAGAACAAGATTACCCGTCTAAAGATCCCGCCGAAATGAGAATCCTGACAAGGTGGAGTGATAATATAGCCGAGGGTAAGCACAAGACCGTCGGTGCTATGGAGAGTATGTACAAGAAAATCCGTAAAGAAATAGTAAAGATACACGAACAGCGTAAAGCAGCACAAGTAAGCGAGAAAGAAAGTATCTCTGATCCTGAAGAGGAAGACGAGAATCCCGCCAGAATAGCGTATGTAGGAAAATCTAGATTTCCAGATCGCCATTTACGTCTAGAACGCAAGTCTATTTTTCATCATCCAGCACCAGAACAAGGTTCTCTAGAACAAGTATTTCAAGCTACCGATCACATTCTGAAATCACGAGTCGGTTACAGTGAATTAAGTACCATGCATGAACAAGAACTAGCCCGATCAGCAGTCCGATGGATTACTGATTCTACCACTTTTCCAGACGAAATAGTGGCACAAATGTTTCTGAAACTGCCCCCAGCCGAGCAGCGACTGGTGGGTATGTATATGATCCAGCACCTCATTACTCTGTATGAGGGTCAACATTCTGATCCAGGGCCGTTGCACGATGTCCTGAACGAGTTACTCCAGTATAGATGGAGAGGTCTAGGTACCGATTTAATCAGTATCATTCTAGAACAGCGTCACAAATATAGAACGTCCCTGAACCCGCATTTTGTTCATGTCTCACCCCCAGAAAGTAAATCATTTTACATAGACAGACAGAATCCGTTACGAGAAGTCCACCCAGTCCAAGGGGCGGGTGGCGTAATGCAACGAGTGTTTGTATACACTCCGATTTCAAAGATGGAACTTCTTGAAATGAAGAAATTAATTCCCTGTCATGATAAAGATCCAGCAGGGTTCCATAGAGAATTAAAAGACATGCTCCGTATGGGAGAATACACGTACCCAGATATCATTAAAATGTTAAAGGTCCTGTTACCCGCAGGGGTGTATGAAAAGCTAAAGGAAAAAGAATGGGAGGTGGGAGAGAAAAAGATCGATTGGACAGCTCTAGAAGCTGAAGACAAGGCACGAGTACCAGGTACCGGTCTTGGAGATAAATGTAAAGAATTACCAGAATTATTGATTCAAGTTTTACCCAGATTATTGACAACGAGAAAAGAAGACTGGGATGCAATCTCAGCCTGTAAACAGAAACAAGATGAAGATATTAGTGATTTTTATTCTAGATTTGAGAAATGTTTCAGTATTAACAGTGGTCTCAAGACAAGTAGTGAGTCATACCCTCACCTTTTCGTTACCAAATTAGTCGAGAATTCAAGTCCACAAATTAAAAACCGAGTTTTGAAAGTCGAAAGCACCTGGCAAGCAAATACTCCGTCCCAGATGCTCCAGATGCTCCAGTACCACCAGAATAGAATCAGAGAAGAGCAAGAACACGAGAGAAAACGTATGAAAGACACGAAAATGAAAGTGCTAGTTGCACAAACTGTTCCTCAAGACAGTCAGAAGAGGGGTCCGAATCAAGCCAGTCATCCTGCAGCTCCCGTTAAAGGGAACTGCAATTATTGTAAACAGCCAGGTCATTTTATAAACGAGTGTGCAGTTCTGAAACATAACATAGCTACTGGTAAGACTAAAGAAAGACCACGTCCGCCGAGACAAGAACAAGTTTCACAGATTCCTCAGTCACAGAATGCACAACAGACAGTTCCCGCACCGCAGCCTATTGCTGCAACACAGCACGTTACATCGCAGATGTACCAGTATGCGCAGTCTGAGTATCCAGAGTACCAGTCATATTCATGAAACAGCCTAGAGAGGGAGGTAGGCTTGCCTCTCATCGAGATACCTGTAGATCAAGAAGGTCCCTATGTTCACAGTCAAGTATTAGGGAAAGACAGAAAGTTTTTGATCGATACAGGGGCAAGTAGGACCACAATTAGTCACGCCGAAGTTCCAGGGGCTCCGCTCTCAGGCTCAAGAAATGTTTCCCTTGGATTTTCGGGAAAGCCAATAGTTAATGAGATATCTAAGCCAGTTACTCTAGAAGTAGGTCCATTGTCCCGCACTACTGATCTGTTACTCACTAAGTCATGTCCAGAAAATCTGTTAGGCATTAAGACACTGAAAGAATTAGGTGCAGTTATTTGCTGTTCCCCAGAGGGAATACGTCTGTTCCTACGTGACTTTAAGGGTCACTATGTATTACGAGATTTTGATTCCAGATTGTCTAATGTTCCGCAGCATTTATGGGCGCAAGGTCCAACTGATGTAGGTTATATGCAAATCACACCCCATCGTGTGACTCTCAAACCAGGTGTAGTGTTACCCCGAATCAGGCAGTACAGATTGCCACCCGAGGCTGTAGCAGCTTTATCCAAAATTATTGACGAGCTCATGGCTCAAGGAGTAGTTGTAGAAACTGACTCCAATGTATGCAATTCTCCGATCATTCCAGTCATGAAACGTACTGATCCAAATGCACCCCCAGTATATCGATTAGTGATTGATTTACGAGAGCTTAATAAATGTATTATTCCTCAGTACCCAGTTGTCCCAGATATTTCTTCCCTGTTAACAGCCATTGATTCCGAAGCCATGTTTTTCACTGTCATAGACCTTAAGAATGCATTTTTTAGTGTTCCAATTCATCCAGACAGCCAGTTTCTTTTCGGATTTTGTTTAAATGGAAGGAGCTATATGTTTACACGCGCTCCTCAAGGTTTCACAGAAAGCCCTAGTATTTACAGTCAAGCACTCAAGAGACAACTAGACAACATTCACATGCCAACTGACACTGCCCTGCTCCAGTATGTCGATGATCTCCTGATCACAGCCCGTTCTGAACGTGACTGCGAGCGAGCGTCACTGACAGTTTTGTATTTTCTAGCCGAGATGGGACACAAGGTGTCACCTTCGAAGCTTCAATTCTGTGTCCAGCAAGTGGTATACTTAGGACACTTGCTGTCCAAGAGGGGTAGGCAGTTGACACCAGACCGTATCCAGTTAATAGCGAGTCTTCCCCAGCCCAGAACCCAGAAGGAAGTACGTGCCTTTATCGGCCTTACTTCTTATTGTAGACAATGGATTCCCCAGTATGCATTTCTAGCCAAGCCACTGATACAGTTAACGACACAGGAGGCAGCCGTATCGACTGTCCTCCCTTGGACATCTGAACATACACTTAGTTTCAACGAGTTAAAGAAAGCCCTATGTCAAGCTCCAGTTCTAGCTACACCGAACTACAGTAAGCCTTTTACACTTTTCGTTACTGAACGCGAAGGTACAGCATTATCTGTTCTCACACAAGATCAAGCAGGACAATACAAGCCCTGTGCTTATTTTTCGAGCACATTAGATCCAGTCGCCCAGGCGTTGCCTGCGTGCCTCAAGTCAGTTGCAGCCACAGCACTAGCTATCAGACAAAGTGATTCCATAGTTTTAGGACATACTCTGACAGTACAAGTCCCACATTCAGTAGAAGTTCTTTTAAACCGAACACAAACTCAGCACTTGACAATTGCACGTTTAACAGGTTATGAATTAACACTGTTCCAGCCACACATAGAAATTAGACGCTGCAACGTTCTGAATCCTGCTACACTGTTACCATCAGTTAATTCAAATCCAGACCCACATGACTGTGTGGAAGTAGTTAACATTACGACTAAGCCAAGACAAGACCTGACAGACATTCCGTTACCAGATCCTGACCTGACACTTTATGTGGATGGTTCATGTATGAGAACTAGTACAGGAGAACTAGTCGCCGCGTATGCAGTGACTACTGACACCGAAGTTATTGGAACACACCGTATTGACACCCTGTCCGCTCAAGCAGCAGAGCTAGTCGCTCTGACACAAGCTTGTATACATGCCAAGAACCTGAAAGTTAATGTTTACACAGACTCACGTTACGCATTCCGAGTTGTACACGACTTCGGAGTGCTCTGGCAGGAGAGAGGTTTCATGACTTCTCATGGAACCAAGATTCAGCATGGTCTCCTTATTCAAGCCCTGTTAGATGCCATACATTTACCGACATCCATTGCTATCATGAAGTGCAAAGCACATACGAAAGTTACTGACATTATTTCCCAAGGTAACGATCTAGCAGATCGCACAGCCAAGCTTACAGCACAGACTCCAGACATTCCAGTTAATCAGACACATACTCCAGATCCGATTACATGCATGACAGTTAAGGACCCTACACAAGATGTCATAGATATCCAGTTACATGCTACTCCCAGTGAAATCAAGAAATGGTCTGAACAAGGAGGGGTCCAGACAGATCAAGGATGGTTAACGAAGGGTAGAGCCACATGGTTTCTCCCCGATTCTATGGTTCAAGTCATTATCAATACCGCACATAGTCCAGCACATTTAGGAGAAAAAGCTATGTTAGACAGTATCCAGAACATTTGGTTCAACAAGCATTTACGAGCTGCAGCCAAGCAGAAAGTCCGCACCTGTATGATATGTTGTCAGTTTAATCCAGGTAAAAGTGTCCCGGTGGAACAAGGTGGTTTCCAGCCCCCTGACCACCCTTTTGAGGTCCTCCAGATGGATTATATTCAGATGGAGCGATGTCGAGGTTTCAAGTATGTCCTTGTAGTTGTATGCGCTTTGTCCAGGTGGACAGAAGCATATCCAGTCCCAGATTACACAGCCGCGACCACTGCCAAGCAGTTGGTTCGTGAATTCTTCCCTAGATACGGACTCCCTAGAGTCGTATATTCTGATAACGGTCAGCCATTCTCATCCGAACTCATGAAGCACGTTTCCCTTTTGTTAGGGTACCAGTGGAAGTTCCATTGTGTACGCCATCCTGAAGCAGCCGGTCTCGTAGAGAGACATAATCAGACCCTGAAAATCCGTATTGCAAAAGTCTGTAAAGAAAAAGGTGTGGACTGGCTAGTAGCTCTGCCAGTCGCTTTGTTTTATATGCGCATGGTCGCACATTCCAGATCAGGTCTGTCCCCGTATGAGGTCGTATTCGGCCGCCCCCCTAACATGTGGGGTACTCCTAGACCCCGAAGTATTACCGATGTTTCATGTAATATGCTGACAGATTACCTAGCTTCCTTGATGTCTGCCCTCAACTCATGTCGTTCACAGGTTGCTGCCGCTTTTCCAGACAATACCGAGGTGGCACCGCACGAGATCGTTCCAGGCTCCTTGGTGATGATCAGAAATTTTGACAGATCAAGTCCGCTGGAACCACGTTGGAAGGAGCCACGTCAGGTCCTCTTGACCACCCGTACCGCCGTCAAGTTGGAAGGCAGAAAAGGATGGATCCACCTTTCTCATGTTAAACTTTTTAAAGGACTGAAATCCGTTTCTAAAAACATTTCCCAGGATTTGAAGGACTGCCAGAATATTGCTCTTAAGGACTGTCCCGCACAAGACATTATTACAACCCCTCCCTTGTTAGAGAAAACTCCGCAGCAGGAGTATAAGTTAAAGCTCAGGTCTAGTAAAATAAGTCAGTCAGTTTGATTGTATAAGTCCTCCCCTAGGTGAAACGGTTAGACTGTTTCTGACATGTATAAAATAGACCCCCATAGTGAGAGAGTCAGTAATAACTCAATTCAATGTATCGTTTTTCTGAGTTTCGTATTATTCATCAGCATAATGATTTCCTGCACCAGCTATGCGTTCTATCTGTATTTTCCAGTTCCTCATGTAAATATGTCTGCTAATGCTACAGTAGAGCACACGTTTAGTGATCTGCCTCCTCACGAATATTCTTACCGCCTCGCTATGCGCAACAACACATTTATCCGTATGTTACATTACTCACACCAGACCAGCAATGCCACTAATTGTTGGGTGTGTGGTCGACTCCCCCCTTTCCAGACACCGAAAGGAGTTCTGCCACTCTTTCCTTATCCATTCTCACACAATGGTTCGTGTGGAGCATGGTCCACGTTAACGTCATCCTCAACAGATATGTCTTTTCTTAATAGTACATGTTTTCCAGACAAGCAAGGTCTCCCCCACAGAACAGGTTTAGATCTAGAAAATGAAGTGTATAATTTAGGTAATTATTCGTCGAATTTCATGGTCCTGAATGTTCAGTCTGATACTACTCCAGACTTACCTGCTATTTCAGTACTACCTGTCAAAGGCGAATTATGTGTCCGTAATTATGGTTCCATACATGTAGGTCATAGTGAATGTACTACTGTTATCCAGTATAGTGACAGTGGGAAATCTGTTTTTAAAGCTTCACGTCATTCTTATTTTATTTGTGGTCAGACCGCATATGTCCGTCTGCCCCTCGATTGGGAGGGAACCTGTTACATTGCCTTCCTACTGCCACCTGTTTTCCTAGCCCCATCTGATTATCACAGAAACACACATCTAGTACACATTAGACATAGAAGGGAGTCCCCAATTGTCGATTATACTGAAACTACTCTAGAACAGTATACAGATTTCAATAAAGGTTTCTTCTTCTTTGTAGGACCTGTCCAGAATAGTAAACTGATCCGTAGGTTAACAAGAACCCTTGAAGCTGTAGTAAATGAGACTGCCTCTGCTCTAGGTAACCTAACCGAAGAACAATCTGCTATGAGATTTGTCGTTTTGCAAAATCGTCTCGTCCTTGACGTCATACTGGCCGATAGGGGCGGGGCCTGTAGAGTCATCGGATCTAGTTGCTGCATTTTCATTCCAAATAACGTGCCGTCTGTTTATTCAGCTATAACCAGACTCCATAAAATTGCCCATCTGTTACACCAAGATCCAGGCACCTGGACATGGTCCGGTTGGTTCTGGAATATAATTTCCGCATGGGGATGGAAAGTCCTGTCCTTTTTAGGTATTGCAGTAGCGATCATATTCAGCTGCTGCCTCTGTATACAATGTGGCCCTGCGATTTGCAGCATGTGTGCTACCTCTTGTATTCCTAGTCCTAAGTTCCGTTCTAAAACCCGTTTCAAGAAAATTCGAGACGAGCAAATGATACTGTATGAAATGATAGATGGTATCATGAATATTGATGTTTCCTGATGGAAACGTAGTGACAAGGAGGGAATGTGGAAAAGTAAATTTTGCCATGTTCTGTGTCCCTACGCCTCATCCATCATATGTTATGTGTGCATGACCAATATGCATATGTTATTCCCCATGTCTGATTAATGACGCAATTACAGTTGTGTCCACCTCTGATATGTCATTTTCCAGTCCTCGTGAATACTACGAATATCAGGCCTATGTAAAGCTACGTTGCCACGTTTCCCAGTGTGCACGTTATTCCATTATAAAGTCCCCGTTTCCAGGCCTCAACAGGGCCCGGACCACAGATTCAGCTCCTGTCTCCTGAAAGCCTCGCTGAGGAGCGATACAGCCCCCACCTGTATCCTCGACCCTTCACTTACTTCCTGCCTCGCAGTGCCCGGTGCAGCTTGGCTCTGCCTCTGAGTCTGCCAAGAGTATGTTATAGTTCCAGTTATCAGTTCAGTCCTCCTCTTCTGCATTCCTAAGCTACTGAACTGCATCAATAGTTTCCGTCATTGTCTAGCCTTCTCGTCTCCACGTTAGAGAAATACTGTATTAATGGTCATTTAATATTCTTTATCACGCACTACATGTAGAATAATGCATGGTCCAGTCTTAGAATCAAGTTAGCTTTTCCCCTCATGACTTCTAGTTTATATCAACATGTTCCCTAAACATCAGATACCAGATAGGGTTTAGGTACATGTCGCTCCGACCCTCCAGACTCTAGTCTCTGCTCCTAGCACAGAGTTCATAGCCCCCAGCTTCTCCTAGTAATACGTCATTGCCAGTTTACGCGCACCATTAGGTTAGAGGTCCCGGCTCCTTAGGTAGCCCCCTCCAATGTTTCCGCCCCATTTCATGACATATTCTGTTACGTTTGCATCACATGTCTATGTATACTCCCAGTTACACCTCTTTTTACTGTTATCTTTCGCGACTGCTACGCGTCACGCCTTCTGCTCCACCCACTGCTACGCCTACTGCAATGTAATGCTATGTGTTTGCGCTATGTATATAAGTCGATGTATTGTTATTAAAAGTTAGCGCGCTCATCCCAGATCAAGCCCCGGCAGCTGCTGGGCCCCAGTTGTCCTGCTGGGCCCTGTCACCTCTGTTCCTATGCAGGTTGTCCTGATCCCGTCCTTATACTGTAATAAACCTGCAGAAACTCCTACTACCTCGAATCTTGACTCTTATTTTATTGAGCTATCTGTTATTCATTCATTCATCCAAAAATAGATCCGGTATTATTTATTTATATACCACAGTTGGATAGTGTAGGGGTATAAATTACTATTCTAACTCCAGGGGGGTGTAATAGTGGGGTGAGTGTGGGATAGTGTAGGGGTCTAAATTACTATTCTAACTCCAGGGGGGTGTAATAGTGCGATAAGTGTGAAATAGGGTAGGGGTATAAATTACTATTCTAACTTCAGGGGGGTGTAATAGTGGGGTAAGTGTTGGATAGTGTAGGGGTATAAATTACTATTTTAACTCCAGGGGGTATAATAGTGGGGTAAGTGTGGGATAGTGTAGGGGTATAAATTACTATTTTAATCCCAGGGGGGTGTAATAGTGGGATAAGT
Organism: Lissotriton helveticus; assembly: GCF_964261635.1. Classification (NCBI taxonomy): domain Eukaryota; kingdom Metazoa; phylum Chordata; class Amphibia; order Caudata; family Salamandridae; genus Lissotriton; species Lissotriton helveticus. The sequence continues at coordinate 689,745,719 of NC_136070.1, read as the reverse complement.
GTGAGATAGGGTAGGGGTATAAATTACTATTCTAACTCCAGGGGGTGCGTAATAGTGGAGTAAGTGTGGGATAGTGTAGGGGTATAAATTACCATTCTAACTCCAGGGGGGTGTAATAGTAGGGTAAGTGTAGGATAGTGAAGGGGTAAAAATTACTATTCTAACTCCAGGGGGGTGTAATAGTGGGGTAAGTGTGGGATAGTGTAGGGGTATAAATTACTATTCTAACTACAGGGGGGTGTAATAGTGGGGTAAGTGTGGGATAGTGTAGGGGTATAAATTACTATTCTAAATTCCGGGAGGTGTAATAGTGGGGTAAATGTGTGATAGTATAGGAGTATAAATTACTATTCTAACTCCAGGGGGTGTAAAAGAAGGGTAAGTGTTGGATAGTGAAGGGGTAAAAATTACTATTCTAACTCCAGGGTGGTGTAATAGTAGGTTAAGTGTCGGATAGTGAAGGGGTATAAATTACTATTGTAACTCCAGGGGGGTGTAATAGTGGGGTAAGTGTGGGATAGTGTAGGGGTATAAATTACTATTCTAACTCCAGGGGGATTTAATAGTGGGGTAAGTGTTGGATAGTGTAGGGGTATAAATTACTATTCTAACTCCAGGGGGGTGTAATAGTGAGATAACTGTGAAATAGTGTAGGAGTATAAATTACTATTCTAACTCCAGGGGGTGTGTAATAGTGGAGTAAGTGTGGGATAGTGTAGGGGTATAAATTACTATTCTAACTCCAGGGGGGTGTAATAGTAGGGTAAGTGTTGGATAGTGAAGGGGTAAAAATGACTATTCTAACTCCAGGGGGGTGTAATAGTGGGGTAAGTGTGGGATAGTGTAGGGCAGAGTTATTCAAACTGTGGGGCGGGCGCGACGCCATCTCAGGTGGGGCGCGCACTCCACCATAAAATTTCCCCTTTCATTGTTTCCCACAGCGGAGAGGCAGAGTGGAGCTGCAAGGGCCCTAAGAAGGGGTGAAGACCATCAAGGCCTAATTAACAAGCAAAAGGTCTTTAAAAGACCTGTGAAGAGACGGCAAAACAGCAAGTGAAAAGGAGGGCAGACTATTCAGAAGTAATGTTGAAATATCCCGCCTTCATTCGGTGACGTAAACATCCAATTAGCAGGAAGTATAGGAGTCTCGAAGACCTTTACAATTTTTTATATAGGTGTAGTAAAATAAATTTGTTGGCAAGAAACTTTGGTGCGTGAGGAGGAGCGGAGACTAGCGAAACCAGAGATGGAGCGCGAAAACGAAGAGGGGCCCAAGTTCAAAAAGGAGACCGTGAATAAGCTACTACAGCTCAATTTCAAAGATGATAAAATTCGAGTCAGTAATGACGCTCTGCTTCTGATGTCTGAGATGCTGAAAGTTTTCGTCCGAGAGGCAGCCGCTCGGGCAGCAAGACAGGCGGAAGCAGAGGAGGTGCCAATTGTTGACATTGAACATCTGGAGAAGGTGCTACCGCAGCTGCTTCTGGATTTTTAAGGATACAGCACTTCTTTATTCCATGGCAGTGCTTCACTTTTACCTTGTTCTCCAGGGTTCAGCCTTTGCAGTGTTCCAAAGTGCCTGTTGTGTCAAGAAGGGCTGCCGCTACAGGAAGAGTGAGCCAGAATGAAACCTCCCCTCCCCGCCCTATACCACATCAGGTAGAACCACCCATTGGTTCATATCCCTTTTACGTTGGCAAGAGGCTCATGTGGGTGTCGTTTTGCTGCCTGATCCATACTGCACTGCAAGTTCCAGCTCAGCGCCTCTCGGACACACTTAAACCAGCTGAATACTCCTCTTTTATCCACACTGCCCTGCATTGGGGCCACCAGCGGACCCTTCTATTCCCTCTGCCCACTCAGCGCAGAGCGTCCCTTACTCGCTTGCTGTGCCACTTGCTGCTTCAATCCAAACTGCCCTCTTTTAAGTTAGCTCACCGTCCATTCCCATTTTGGGCCAGTCCAGACCTCCCTTCCCCTCTTCTGGTCGCAAACTGTCCTGCTTTTTTCCCGCACAAAGCCACAGACTTCCTCTTTGTCCTTTTAAGCTTGCAGCATGCTTGCTCTTCAGCACAGTATTTCTTAATAAACGTCTTATGTCCTCCACAAAAAAATAAAAAGACCTGTGAAGTACTCGGGTGCGGCTGTGTGTGCCCCTGCGAAGCTGTCTCATCCCGGGCTGCCACCCACAGACGCAGGAGGGGGTTGGGGGTGGGGGGGAGAAGCCCTTTAAGTCCAATGGGCATTGCGCTCCTGTTCTTCACCCATTTCAAATGGGGCTTTTGGAATAGAGACCAGCAGCCAATTAGCATATAGGAATGTCACCACTGACGTGCCACCAATGAAGTGGACAGCACCATAGATGGCAGGAAGTGCCACAAAATTTGCGTGCACAAAGCTCCTGCATACTGCTACCTTTTGGTAGTGTGGCACTTCTTCACTCCTGCTGTTTGCCCTGCGTGCTGCCTCGCTTTGAAGGATTATGCCTCTGAGCATTTTAAAATCACCAACAGGTAAGTCAGATCTGAAGAGAAAGCGAACAGACAGTCCTTCATAGGGCATCTGCTTGCCTGAAAGTAGTATGTTCACTTTCGGTTTCACAGCATAGTGAACATCGCATACTCCCTGTATCCTATTTTTGATTGTCTCACTTAATGTCTGCCTCTTTCTTTAGTTCCATTGTTTATTTATTTGGGAGTTTTAAAACCCCCTGCCAGAAAACATTTGGTTACTTCACTGGGCCGTTTTGATTTAAGCCTGGCACCCTCAGGCATAAAACACCCTAATTAAAGCCCCCTACAACATCCATTGCACAATAGGCAGATGCGTTGCATCTTCAGGTTTAGCACCCTACTCTAACCTCATCATCCTAGTCCCTCACCTAGATATGGTGCAGGGTTGTCTTTTTCAGAGGGGCACCTCCAAATACAGCCCCTTTCTCCAATCTTCACACTCCTGGGACAGACTTGGCATCTTGCGCCAGAGCACCCATCAATACAGCAACTTACTAAAATGTACCCCCCAGGGCACCCTTCCACATGTGGTATATCCCTGACATTTTTAGGCACAGCAGCTGGGACATTAACCTCCTAGGTCACACATCCCAGACACTGGGTATCCTTGGGCCTATTGTTATATTTTCACACTTGCACCCGTCAGAAGCAAATCACTAGCATTATGATAAAAATGCAGGGTCTAGAGCACTACAGTAGTAGGAAGTTCCTTTTCATCAGCTGTGAAGGAAAAAGCCTTCACCCTCAAAGTCTATCCCAGGGATGAACTTGTACCAATCACTACCCCAGAGGAGCGACATGCTTCACCTGATCCCAAAAATCCTGGCCACTACAATTGTCCCAAAGAAGACACCTGCCTCAGTCCCAGGTCCAGGGAACAGGGACATCTTAAGGATTTTGGGGGGGGCATATTCAAAACAGCTTTGAATTTATGATCCAGTTTCAGCCCTTTCATGCCCTCTCCAGTCTGGTCACTGACCGTGCACTGGCACACTGGTCAAAATTCTAAATGTGTTGACATTTCATATTCAGGGATAGTGACGTGTGTATTCAATATTGTAACACAGCGGTAGCTCACTAATATTACTGCCAATAATCTCTGTGAGACCGTTCCATTTCTTGTGCGTGCAGTGCTGTTTTGTTCTAAAATAAACTTTTTTTATGGGTGTTGCATGAAACTTTTTTTTTTTTTAAACTCTTTATTCACAGCTGCATTATCCAAACAATGACAGTATATATTCTCCACAGTGCATCAGCTGGTGTTTTCTATTTTACCCCTCTGAACACACCAACCCACTTTTTCTTGTCGGTTCCTAAACGGAGAGCCATCCACAATACAGGTAGGCCAGTCATGTTGTGTACCATATCCAATATACACTTCCGTATACATAGGCTGCAGTGTCGTGTGATTTCAACAAATGGTTAACTCAACACCCCTGTCCTTCCCTCCCCCCCAGACAGTTCCCTCCCTCCCCGTCTCCTGGTTTCTTGCGTAACTCTCTACTTCTGAACTCAGGTTATACCGGCCTTCACGTATCATGATAAGTGGCGTGACCCGGAACAGCCGTGCGGGTTGTGGGGGGCGGCAGGCCACACCTCTGTAGTCCCTGACCCCCATTCTCTAACCCTGTGAGCTAAGCCCTGGTGCCAAGGCTAGATCCATCTCTCCGAGCGCTATAAGCATGACCTCCCAGTCCTGGGATATAGGATATTTCCTATGACCTCGCATTTCCTCCCTCCCAAGGGCCGTCCCCTCCGCTCTGCCCCATTTCAATACCTCCAATCGCCATGTGTGTAGCCCCGGTGCTATTGGAGATTTCCATCTCATAGTCAATGCCCTTATTGCCAGTAACATGGCAAAGTCCAATAGCTTCAGTCTGGCTTTCTGTGGTTTGGGATGTCTACGCAGCCCTTGGAGACAGGGCAGCGCTTCGACCGGTACTGGTACGTTCGTGATCGTGTGGAGTACCCTGCATATTTCCGACCAGTAGGTTGCATGAAACTTAAACACATTTGTCTGCAAAATGTCTTTAGTAGACTCTCACTCATCACCACAGTAAAAATAAATTTAAGGAAAATGCTATTTAAAACAATCTGTTTAAGAATGATTCAAGATAGTCAGGGTAAGACTCTCCAGAACAGAACTGGCTCTATCAGGGGTCCCCCTTAAAGGCTGGGGCCCTGGGCCAGAGCCAGATTCCTGAAATACTTTCCTGGGATACAACACCAGAAGATGCATTATGTTTAGCAGCTCAGGTAAGCGCGGTGAGGCGGTGGGAAGGGGGATGAAGTCAACAGACAACGGAATAGGTATAATAAATAAATAATACCTATTCTGTCGTCCATTGGCTTCCCCACATGCTGCGCTCTGCCACACCCCGCTCCACCGCGCTTACCTGAGCCGGCCGCTGCTGACTATGTTGAATCTGAAACAAAATTAACAAAGGAGGGAGGTAGAGCAATTGAAGTAGGATTCTTACTCTACAGACTTATACGCATAAACAAAAGGAATCCTTCTAGCAGGAAAGTGTTGCCCAACCAGGTATGGGAGCACTTAGTGTTTTGTAAAATACCCCTCACACACCAAAAGGCCCCTTGGTGTCATGCTTCATCATTGGGGTCTTCGCACCCCTCTAACGGGATGCGGCGTGCTGCGACCTACGACTACGCGGGAGCACTGATAACGATGACTATGTGTGGTGTGTGTGGTGCAAGTGATAGGGATATTAATGTGAGTGGTGGGTTTTAGTGAAGAGTTAAAAAGTACCTGGCTCGTGGGTGTCTTGGAAAAAGAATTTATTCACAACCCGAGCTGGCACTACTAAAAGAAGTGAAGTGCGAGGTAGAATCTGTCGTGATTATGGACAGTACCTCATGTGTGCGTCGACATGTTTCGGAGCATGTGCTCCTTCTTCAGGACGGGAGCACAACTTCCCCACCTTACTCACGTTTCACTAGTTTGTAACTCAAAAGTTTTGTGATGGTTAACAAAAAGTGAAAAAAAAAATTAAGTGTTTAAAAAGGCTATAATGTGCCTACAGCAGTTTTTGGCTCAGGATACATGCATTCGCATGACCTGAAAAAAGAAAAACATGAAAAAGAAATGGTCACCCTCGTTATGGGTAGTTCAGACAGGTGCAGTCACCTGGAACGAACCATTAGCACAGTTGGCCCTGTAAAAGAAAAAACTCACAAGACATACAACATAGGGAACACGCATGACTGTCTTAAAATTGAATATCAAGGAAGTTTGGGTCATACTTAATAGATACGAGTTGCTTGCTTCATGAGCACTCAAGAACGTCTGGGAGGAGATTGCTACTTTGTGCAATCTAAGTAGAAAAAATAAAAAATAAAAATAAAAATAAACGAGTTTTTAATGATTATTTCTTACTCACTTTGTCATAAGGAAAGCCTTGGTTTAGCCTGCGGTATACTCACAAGCTGGGAACGAGTTGTCCACCGTCTTACCCCACACGCTGCTCCGTTCGTATGGTTGTCAGAGGCTACTGTGGGTGGTATTTATACCCGTGATCTTAATTAGTATGGCCGATAATACCAATCAGGCGGGTGCGGTGTTATGCCCAAATAAGCGCTATCCGCCTATTCGATCACAGGTTAAGGGGCTAATTGTAAGTCCTTATAAGGCAGATCCGCTCGGACCGGTTTGTGTTGTGGCCCCGTGTATGTGCGTGCGCTGCCGCCTATCTTCTCTCCTTAGCGCATGCTCTCTAAGCGTTTAATGTAGCGCGCATGTGCGCTGGGGAGACGCTAGATCAGGCGCATGCGTGCTCCTGTCTGTTATCCCCCTAGGTATACGGGGGCGGTCTCATAGGTCGGGGAATTTATTATTTATATAATTCTAGTGCCGATCGCGGTAAAATAGTATTGGGTCTGTTTCACTGTGATATTTACAATAGTGCAGAATTAAGTATTGGTAAAAGGATGACTATGGGCTCAGCTAAACATAGTCAGTAAATGGGGTGTTGTATGTTTTTAACAGCGAACGTGAACCAATAATTATATTTCAAAATGAGACATACCGCTCTTGGAATTTTAGGCACACTTGGTAGGCATGAGTATTGTTCTCCAATGAGCATGGAGTGCTGTGGTGTTAATCAACTATTTTCAGTAACATGGTCGTTTATAGACACGGTCGTTTAGGTCTATATTATTAGTTTTTCATAACCCCTTGTTTATCTGGTGATCATGGATATCGCAGTCCGTGAATGTTTTGCACACATGGTTCGTGTTGGCGTCATTATTAGTGGGATAGCTGTGCCCAGGGGACGTCATCATTGAGTCCATGGGTGTGTGTGCCCAGACGAAAAACCCATCTTTGTTCCTTTTGGAAAATACCCTTTTCAGATGGCAATGATTCAATGATTGTCCACCTCAGGTCATTGACACAATGTTGTGTCTCGAGGTAGAGTGTTGCCATCTTAGTAGTGCTTTTCCTGCAACAGACATTACTTTTATGCTCATTCAGCCTCGTTTTGACAGCTCTGGTGGTCATTCCCACGTATTCCAATCCGCATGGGCAGGTTATTAAGTAGACCACGTTCTTGGTATTGTAATTCGTGAAACGTCGTTGTTCCCAAGTGGTGCCATTCCTGAATGTCAAGGAAGCCAGCGGTCGCTACAAAATGGAGGACGAACACGGCCTCACGTTTGGGGAAGACGAAATTGACAGAATCTTGAGGGACATCAGTCCTTTTGAAGGCTTGAGTAATCCAGAAACTGGCCCTAACATTAATGATTGGAATGAACTAATAAATCTGAGACGCAACCAAATAAAAGCTGCCCTACATGGCCTTTTCATGAAAGAATACCTTAGGAATAAAATGGCACCACCAGGGCTGATTGTCAAAAATGAACCACTGATTTTCCAGAATGATCTCATTTTTAAAAAAGAGTGGTCACTGATCTCATGGCACTGCTCAAGAGACTGGCTAGTCTTGATAGTAAAAACGGCATCCAGGATCACTCAGGAACTTAAGATTGAGATCAACAAAATCGAAGTCCAACTGAATACATACATATCACCAGCTGATCTGAAAGCAAGATTGGACGAACTCAATCAGCAAATGACTGATTTTGAGTTTACACTGAAACAAAGCAAAACTAACAAATTAAGTAAAGATATAGCCTGGAAAAAATCATCCACCCATTTATTAGGTGGTATGACTATGTCTAAGGTTACATTATGACTATCGCAAAAGTAAGGAGCATTGACAATTTTCCAGAATAAACTAGCGTCATTTTTTATGCTGGCTTGATGCAGGTTCTCCCAGGCTTCTTGCCTTATTGTTGTGTTCCTTCTCAGGAAAGCTTGCTTGTAATTCCATTAGCAAGCTATTATCACCTCTCTCTCTCTGGATACCTGTTTAAGGGCAGAATTTAGGTCTTTATGGGCTGTAGAGCAAATATTGTTAAACCATTTTTGGGCCCTATCATTGCTAACCTTTTTGTCTAGCGTCAAAAGCCCTTTGATGCTTTGGGAAATCCCATCAAACGCTCACAGAATACAATTAGGGTCCTTAGGTTCAAGCAGACCGATAACTGGGTTCCATTTTTCAAGGTAAGGTCTTCTTACAGACGCCAAGTCCACCGTGCCCCACTTTTGAAGAAGCCCCTTGTTTTTATTTAAAATAATTTGGGAGTTGACGAGTTTAAAGTGATGCGTTACCTTGTCCAAGTCTAGGAGAATCGTCAAAGGAATAGGATCACTCAAACAATTCTGTTGAATTTGATAGTCAATTACCTAATGCTTATAATGTAAAGAGAGAGCAATAAAGTCAATAAGACTGCTCTGACCTCTACCAATAGAGGTGACAAGACCGTGTGTAGGAGTAGAAATAAGGTCAATGGCAAGGACAAGTGGATACTTTGTCAGAATTGGATAGAAAATATCCCCACAAAGGTTATTTTCGAAATGTGAATATTCATCAATGCCACGACTTGGTACTCCACTAACGGTTACTAAGATGTGGTCACAACCTACAATTAAAATCCCCCCCCCCAAAAAAAGAAATCGCACCATAATCCTTGTCTAGGTCATTAAAGACTTTTCCAAACGTTTGGTCAAGGGAGTGTGCTAGCTCTGTGCTCTGTGAGGGCAGCATTGCCCCGGTCAAAAAAACAACTCTACGAGATATGCTGGGACTACCTGCGGTGGTAGGCCACCATAGATGTGGGAACTGTTCATGTTGCACACAGACAAATGAAGGCACAGTGTTTACGTTCAACGGAATTCACTGGAAACATGAGGCTTTCACCAATTGCCAAACTAGAAATGTGGTGTATGGGATCATTTGTCCATGCCCCAAACTATATATTGGGAAGACCACCCAGGAGGCACGACAGCGCATTACGCAACATAAGTCTAGAATAAGGAGGGAGACACCTAATGCCCCTTTGGTACAGCATTGGCTGTCAAACAAACATAAAGAGGAGGACTTACGTTGGACTATTATTTCCAAAATCAACAATGACCTACGGGGAGGCGACATTGAGGGGAAACTTAATCAGAGGGAAGCATTGCTCATAATGAAATACAACACGGCAACGACAGGGTTGAATGAGATATCTGAGATCTTTAGAGGTAATCCATGAACCCAGCATTTCATAACTAGATGTCATGATCTATTGTGCTTCTATTGCGCTGGACTTATTACAGAGCTCTCCCCAACGCGCTAAGAACCCTTCCAATCTGGTCTAGATATACTCCGTGCACACAAAGGAACAGCATATGGAAAGTTCTGGGAAGTTACCAGCAACTGTTTTGTTCGTACAATGGGAAACGGAAGAATAACGCTCTTCCATCAAAATATTACAATTTGGTTAGAGACAATCGTGGAGCACGATGCCAGTGTTTCAACTAGGAGCTGGCTTGATTTATGAGTCAGGGGCTTGTGACCCTTGTGGTCGTTGCTTTTGGCAGTGCTTTATTAACATTCCGTGTGGCATTGCACGTCTACGTGAGCAGGAATAAAGTTTTAACACTGTGGCTTTAAATTCTCACTGTTACGAATTCGACCACTTGACATGCACTTTGACCAATGGCTACAAGAATTGTTGAATTGTGCCTGCAGCACACTCTCTAACTAACGTGAGAGGAGCGACGGTATCAGACTGAGGTACGCTGCCCCCTTGAGTGCTCGCACTTGAATTGTAATTGTCAACTTGTGATGATTGGCTATCTAGTTACCCTAACGGTCTGTTTACTTTACAGACCGGTGTTACAGCAACCTGCGCCGCAAACAAGCGATATTGGCCATTTACGTAGGACGTACCCGAATTTGGTAAGCTTCGCACCGCACTCTTATTGAAACTGATGCACTATGCCGACTGTTGGTGTAGTATCTCTAACGGGCTGCTTGCTTCGCAGATCACCCTTCAGCAACCCGCGCCGTAAGATCTCAGCACTGGGCATTGACTTGTCATGTGCCCTGTTTCGGTAAGCTCGGTTCTTTGACTAAGACCTCCGCCCCCGAATATGACGGCAGGCTCATGTTAGATTAATGTATGCTTTGCCTCTCTCCTCTCTTTCAGAAATCACATCTACACACCTAAATAGGTGAGTGCTTATTAAGCGCCATGTATTTCTGATAATGGGCGTGTCATTAACACAGAATCTTGATTAGGACTTGTGTTAGGTCTTTTTATGTACAGTGTCTATTGTGACCTGTGTCTATTGTGACCTGTGTCCACCCTACTTCATCTTTAATAAGGGATTGCGACCTACAATAATAAGGTATGGTAGCGTGATGTTGACTGGTGGCTGTAGTGTGTTAATTTTGTAGCATTTGGTAGTTTTTAAACTAGTTGTCTGTTTTTGTTTTGTAGAGTGTTGGTCCTGAGGAGAACCCCGCAATTGGGGGTTCGAAACGCGCCGACCTACTTTGGTGCCTATTGTCAATCAGATTAAAAAGGGAATTTGTGGTTTGGATAACAAGGCTTTGTTTCCAAGTGATTGTTCTGATTAAATAGGACTGTTAATGACAAAATAACAAAGTATAATACCATTTACATGGACGAATAACCTATTTTTTGACATTAGGTCCAAAATAATGTTCTCTGTGGTTCTTCTGTATGCATGAGTGAGATAAGAATGGATGGGTTCGAATGTGTGGTGCATGTGCTTTAAATCTGTAAATGTAATGTATATTGAAACAATGTTGTATTGAAATGTATTGTTTTATATCTGTTTGTACATGCACTTAAAATGATTGATATGCTTTTGAAGTAATATGGTTTCACTAGAAAAAATGAAAAAATGACTCAATAAACTAGTGACGGTAAACAAAAAACAGACCGGTATGCTTTACTCATAAAGGTCAGTATAAATAGTAGAAAGTGAAGTTCAGTATTGGCAGTTGTGTTGTTCTCTTGTTACATTGGGCGTAGCCTTACTGGGGCAGAGCCACGACCCTGTGTTCTTCTTGCTAGCTCTGTGCTACTGACAGCAAAATTATTATGATAAAAGTTGGCCACAATAAGCATTTCTTTCGTCTTATACTGCAAAGCAATAATTTGAAATTGTGGTGAGCCAGGGTATGTCTGATGGATCTTCCGATCTAAAAATGTAGAAATAAGTGTGAGCAGACCACCTTTATGATGACCCCCACCAGAATAAACAGCTGAAGTGTGAATAGACATAAAGCCATTCATGTAAACAAATCAGTCCAAACGCTGTTTTTCAGTTTAGACCGTAGACCGGCGACGTTCCAAAACTGGCATTTAAAATTAAAATCGGAGTCACCCAATGGCACAATATTATCAATAGATGTACCAAGGCAAACACCTACATTTATTGATTACGGGGATATTTCATTTGGTAGCCAAGGATAGCTCCTTGGCTACCAAAGGTATCAACTCCAAATCTTTACCAACTGAAGTTTCTGCCAGATTAAGGGTGTCTAGTTAATCATTGACTTGTCAAACAGAGACCAGGGCAAATCGATTTTCGCAGATGTATGGGTCATGAGTAGGACTGGCCAAGAAAGGTCCGTGCCTAGACTTTGAAACAGCAATGGAGGGCAGACGGTAAAAGAAGCCCAGTGGTAATGTGCTTATCTTGATCAATTGTTTGAAGATTTAAGCCATGGGCTTTTAAAATTCATAACTATGCAGTCTCCTCTTACAGGTTTCATGACATAACCTAACCATCCTACCCTCCGTACCATAAGAATCTCTTCTACCAGGTCATCACGCCAGCCTGATTTTTTCTTTTAATCCTGTGTGCAGCTTTGTTTTTTAAACCCCTTCAGTCTTCAAATGAGCCCTTATCCATATGAGGGACGCGAGTAAGAACGATCATGTAGGGTGTGCATTCAGGGTGCAGTTGGAGGCAGGCTAATCGCCTACTGCTAACAGATTCATATCAACGAGCTGGTAGAGATCCATAGTGTTGTGCGCCTGACGTCTATCACTATTTTGCTAAGTGATTATATGTCTCAGCATAGGCAGAGTGAAATTCTCAGAAGCCAAACTTGGATTCACCACTGCAGTCACAGGCACAGGAGGGGCTTCTTCGCACAATGTGGGTTGTAATGGGGGGGCTGAGCACTAATGCGCTGGTTATCTACCAAAATGTGTACTTTGTCCTCTACATGCTTTAGTTTGAAGGTTACATCTTGGTGGAAAACTTTTAGTGGAGACTCTTGACTATCAAAAAGATGTTTTCAAATATTAAAGTAGTTCAGACCTAAGATCAAATGATGCCAGGTTGGTAGAATCATTGGGAGGGGCATTAGGTTTTGGCTTAGGAGTCTTGTAAACACTGTTTTGTGATTTTCGGTATCCCGTTTTCGCTTATGAGGTGGGGATTTATGACCACTTGAGTGGGTGCTACTTGGTCCAGTGCTGGAAATCTCGTTCAATACGTTGGGTAGGAGCTAGGTTTTGATGCCCAGACGTGGAGACCCTTGAGTGGGTAACATTTGATGGTATATTATGGGGGGTTGATTACCCTTGTGCCTATAGGGACCTTAATATGTTTCTGGACAGCGTCTCCACTTGCTGTACCTCTGTGGATATTGCCCCTATAGTACAAGATAAATATGTTGTTGAATAGGCTTTTTCTTTCTCATCCTCTTGCATGGAGGTGGACAGGTAAACCAGCAAACAGTAGGCAACAAGGCAATTGGAGGAGTAAATTAAAAGGTCCTACCTTGAACTATGGCCAAAAACCAAGGGAGGTGGCCCGGCTCAGCCTCCTTCAGGAGTGGACGGGCCCGCATTTATCCTGGGCGAGGCCCAAGCATGTCCTGCACCACTGATGCGCCAGGAGGTGTCGGCCACCCGTCCTCTCCAGGGGGGTGATGGGCTCTGGAACAATAAGCCCCCAACAGTGCGGCAAAGTCTCCTGCTGATGAATCTCAACTCTCCCTTTGTCATACCAAGCAGTTGTAATACCATCTTTGCGTTGTGTGGCATATCTTCGCATGGTTGTCATTTATTTACAGACCTAAAAGAAGCACTTTTGGTTGTTTGTCACAATATCGACTACAAAAACATTGTGGCATAAAAATATTGATGTAAAAATATAAATACAAAAATATTGACTTTATGTACCTTAATTGTAAGCCTCAATGTCGACTCTAAAAATATTGACACCAAATACTAAGTGCAAAAATATATATAGTATCTAAACAATAACAATCAACGTAACAAAAATATCTAATACAATACCCTGAAATTGAATTCTATAACTTTTTGAAAATCAGAATGACCTTGACCAAAATTAAACTATCCTCCACACAACCGTCAATCTCCCGGCACATTGCATATATTAATAAACCTCTACACACTCCTACGTCCGAAATCCTCCAAACTTAGGGGCCGATTAGGATTGCGGACGGAAAGCGTCCTGACCGCCAGTCCCGTGGGAATTGACTGTCCGACCGCACCGTGGTGAAACCGGCGGTGCAATTATAATTCCCCTCCAGCAAAACCCGACCGCGGCGGACGGATGTCATCAAAGTCCGCCGACCACGGACGGAAGCATAGAAAACCCGTCGGCAGTGGAGGGATGACAACAAAGACCGCCGACTGAACCATTGAAAAAAAAAACTGCCGTGGACGGAGTGGCCGCGGTAACAGGCCCAACCGCCTACAGTGCAGCGGAGTGACCGGCCGCACGATTAGGATAACACCGCCAGGGCAACGTTAAGAATCCCCCTCCACGACCGTGGCAGAAAATAACATCGACAAATGTAAGTAACAGCGGAGGGTCAAAGCTACTCCCCCGCGGCAGTCTGACCGCCAAATAAATAGCGGCTGCAAGGCACTATGCAATCCAGCAAATCAGGACACATACCTACCATGAACACATCCCTCCCCCAATAACCCACATCAAAAACACCCCCCCATGGTGGAACACCTGACAGGCAAGGGTCCACACCCACAACATACCTGACTGCAAAATCCCATTGGGACACAGCCACAAACACGAAAATAAAAGGAGCCCATCCCCACAATCCTTTGCATCACAGCAGAACCAAGAGGAAGAGGCACACAGCAGAGCACAGCACCACATACACAGCAGAGCACAGCACCACATACACCAATAGCCACACAACAACCTGCACATCAACACACACACCTCACCATCCACCACAACACCATCACAACAAACCACACACCTGCACCCCCAACACCCTGCACAGCACACACCATGGCCCACAAGAAACAGCCCAAATTCACAGAGAGTGAGCTGAAAGTCATGGTGGATGAGATCATACACATAGAACCCAACCTGTTTGGAAACCTTGTACAACAGACCACACTGGCCAACAAAACTAGAATGTGGGAAAGGATAGTCACCAGAGTGAACGCATCAGGGACCGCATCATGCAACAAAAGAAACATCCAGTGGCGGTGGCACGACCGCAAGGCGAAGGTGAAGTCAATGAGAGCCAAGAACCGCGAGCGGGCCGAGCGTACTGGCACTGGCAGTCCCATCCAGCCAATACCATACACTGAATGGGAGGAGAAGGTGCTTGGAATACTGCACCCGGAGAGGCTGGAAGGAATAGCTGAGGGAATGGAAGCTGGTAAGTACAACCTAATGATCACAATCACAATGTCAAGTACTGCCGTGCCAACTGCTAAGATACTCCACCTAGGCCCCACACCATGCATGTTGAGCGCACATACATCCACATGTGTGAATGTCAGGGCCAAAATGCATCCACCATGACCACCACACACGGAGCAACCACCATTTCCTGGGTCACATGTGGCTAAGCAGCCATCACTACAACTCCCAACAGGCCCCCTTCACTCACAGCCCAGCAAGATGGAGTCCCTCCACCATGTGCTAGCCTCACCAAAGTAACAGGTAGGTAGCCATCTTCACAGTGAGGGGTGTACCTGGGTGAGGGGCCAGCACTACAACTCCCAACAGGCCCCCTTCACCCACAGCCCAGCAAGATGGAGTCCCTCCACCATGTGCTAGCAATGCAACCCCTCTCACCAAAGTAACAGGTAGGTAGCCATCTTCACACGGAGGGGTGTACCTGGGTGAGGGGGCAGCACTACAACTCCCAACTGGTCCCCTTCACCCACAGCCCAGCAAGATGGAGTCCCTCCACCATGTGCTAGCAATGCGACCCCTCCCACCAAAGTAACAGGTAGGTAGCCATCTTCACAGGGAGGGGTGTACCTGGGTGAGGGGCCAGCACTACAACTCCCAATGGGCCCCCTTCACCCACAGCCCAGCAAGATGGATTCCCTCCACCATGTGCTAGCCTCACCAAAGTAACAGGTAGGTAGCCATCTTCACAGGGAGGGGTGTACCTGGGTGAGGGGCCAGCACTACAACTCCCACCAGGCCCCCTTCACCTACAGCCCAGCAAGATGGAGTCCCTCCACCATGTGCTAGCCTCACCAAAGTAACAGGTAGGTAGCAATCTTCACAGGGAGGGGTGTTCCTGGGTGAGGGGGCAGCACTACAACTCCCAACAGGCCCCCTTCACCCACAGCCCAGCAAGATGGAGTCCCTCCACCATGTGCTAGCAATGCAACCCCTCTCACCAAAGTAACAGGTAGGTAGCCATCTTCACAGGGAGGGGTGTACCTGGGTGAAGGGGCAGCACTACAACTCCCAACAGGCCCCCTTCACCCACAGCTGAGCAAGATGGAGTCCCTCCACCATGTGCTAGCAAAGCAACCCCCCTCACCAACATGTGCTAGCCTCACTAGAGTAACAGGTAGGTAGCCATCTTCACAGGGAGGGGTGTACCTGGGTGAGGGGCCAGCACTACAACTCCCAACAGGCCCCCTTCCCCTACAGCCCAGCAAGATGGAGTCCCTCTACCATGTGCTAGCCTCACCAAAGTAACAGGTAGGTAGCCATCTTCACAGGGAGGGGTGTACCTGGGTCAGGGGCCAGCACAGTATGACACCTAGCCAAGTGGCACATGCCACCCAAACCTGTCATGATGCCCAGTACTGTGTACCACAACAATGTGATGAGTTTGTCAATCTTGTGCTGCATGACATGACATCCCAATTGTAACAGCAACCAACCTGTGCAGTACACATCAACGACTCTCTATCCTTTGTACAACAGGTGATTGTGAACTGGCAGGAAATGTCAGCAACCGGCAACACCAGGCACCCCCCTCAGACCATGGACTCTCTGGAGCTGATGACCTTGATGCCTCGGATGCCGTGGAAGTGGCCAGTACACCAGTGTTGCCAGTGCCTTCACGGTCCCATGACATTGCTGTCACCACCACCTTGACCACAACACCAACAGTGGCCCCTGCCGTCGGGACCTGTACTGCCACTACCACCACCACCACCACTGCAACAAGTCTACCCTGTCCCACCCTCCCAGACCCATTGGACAACGAAACACCTACCACATCCCAGGAGAGCAGGGAGAGTCTTGGGGCTAGGACCCAGGTGAGGCAACAGGTTCCCGACAGGAGGGCAGGTGGCCAGCAACACCCACCCAATTGTGGTGCCGAGGCCCTGGATGCCATCAACAGGGTTGTGGACGTTTATGAGCAAGCACAGGCAGAGGCACGCCAAAACACACTGGAGCACCGGCAGCTGCTGAGGTCCATCGACAACAGGCTGGCACAACTGGTGGACACCATGGGGCAGCAAGCAGCGTCTCGGAGGGAGCAGCCTGCAGCCCATATACCACCTCCCCCTACCCCCAATGGCCTGCAGGATGTCATTACACAAACATCCCCTGAGGCCCCAGAGAGGGATGTGTCCCCCAAGCAAGCTGCCCCCACAGCAGTCCCTTCTCCATCCAAAATACAGAGGGGACGTCCGAGGAAACAGCCAGCTGAAACCAGTGGCAAAGCACCAGCCAGCCGCCAGACAAGGAGCCAGCGCTGACTTCACCATGCCCTGAGCCTGCCATTCACTCTGCTCACTATCCTCCCTCACACCGCCAGGCCATCGCTTTTATGTGTTGTACTGGGTTCCCACGACAATGTGGGTTCTACACGATGTTCTCATCCTCCATGACTTTCAACCTGATGATCCCCACACCCCCATCTTGTAAACATGCACTCCACCAACACTGCCACCATTGTAAATAAACACCCTTGAATCACTGATGTCTGTGTGTACTCCATGTTTTAATCACAGGGTGTACAATGATGTAAACGTTACCATGCCCAAGGAGCAATGCTTGTCTGTACTCATTTTGAAAATGAAGCGACTTAGGGAGAACAAGAGCACAACATACACGTCAGGAAACTGCATCCCAGCCTTCACACCACACCGCATTTCACGACTGTGCTATCTATCCACTCCACAATTTCCACCAGTCACAACATACCCATTCGTGAACCGTGCATGACTACCATGTCCCACACACATTTGCAAGCAGCACAGAGCCAAACACAGGCAGCAGTCACAACACACATCCAGACATCACCACCAACCATCCCTTCCGCATACCATGTCAACACCGTACGTTGACACCCACCTTCAGGGGAAGTAGCGCTCAATGAGCGGACGTCTCTGGTCCACACCTTCCTCCTCTCCACCATCATCATCACTGGACACGGGCGGCATAGCATGCGGAGCCACTTGTCCAGGATCAGGGGATCTCCTTGCGCAGAGCCAGGTTGTGGAGCATGCAGCAGGCAACCACGATTTTGCAGACCTTTGCGGGCGAGTAAGGCAGGGCCCCTCGGTCTTGTCCAGGCAGCGGAACCTTGACTTCAACTGCCCGAATGTGCGCTCCACCACTCAACGTGTCTTGCCATGTGCAACATTATATCGCTGTTCGCCTGGGGTAGTGAGATTCCGTACTAGGCTCAAAAACCATGGGCGGTTCGGATACGCAGAGTCACCTATGGGAGAGGTGGACAGGCACATCCAACATTACCACTGTGGTGTGGGTTAGCAGGGCACACATACAACACAGTGTTTGACACTTACAACTCACCAACAAGCCAGCCACGTTCCTGATGCATATTCGCCATCAGTCGGGGCACAATACTGCTCCGCAGGACGTGGGAGTCATGTGCAGAGCCTGGAAATCTGGCACACACATGCGAGATGATCTGATTGGCCTGGCACACCACTTGGACGTTGATGGAGTGGTAATTCTTCCTATTACGATAAATGTATTCACGTGCCTGTGGTGGAACCAGACCAATATGTGTGCCATCAATGGCACCCACCACAAGTGGAATCCGACCCAGAGCGTAGAAATCAGCCTTCACAGCTGGCAATTCCGCGGCCCCAGGAAAACCTATATATTCATCCTTAAACAGCATCATGGCTGCCAGGACATTACGCAGTACCACACTAAACATGGGTTGGGACATCCCCCCTGCTGTACCAATTGTGTGCTGGAAAGTGCCAGTAGTGAAGAAGTGAAGTGCCGCCATCACCATGGCCGTTGGTGTGATTGCTCCGGGATATTCCCTGCGTGGCTGCAGGTGGAGCTCCAGTTGGGCAACCAGGATCTGCAATGTAAGACGGTCCAAGCGGAATCTGTGTATCACGTCGTCGTCCGCAATGTCCTCCAGCACAGTGTATGGACGGTGCACATTCGGAGCCCTCCTAGGATGGTAGCACATGTCAATCGCAAGCACAACACAGCTGTACCACATTTGTGATCATGACAGACACAGCAATAACAATGACTGACATCACCAGTGATGGTACCACAGACTACATGTGGGTTGGGCCTGGCACACAACAATGGCACACCTGTAGACTTGCCACACATTGACATCCCCAATATGACGTCACAGACATGTGTATGCACAAAGGCACATTCCCACATGTAGCACAGACAGCCTTGATTGTGCAACATACACCTCATGTGTGGATCTGCATCCACACAGGCCCAAATCTTTGTGCTGCATCATGCCAATATATAAATACACAGTCCATGACGTCATGCACCTCTGACTAGACTTGCATAGGCTGGACAAGGACACATGAGAGGGCAATCCATCAGGCATACATCACACAGCAACTAATTCATAGTGCATCCATCACATCATCAGATGTCATTGCACATACCATGCACAGACACACATGTAACACAATCTGCAGGTCCATGGTAACAATGAACTGTGTAAATGTAAACCAGCAACCCATGTCACATGTGAGCCACCACATCACTACATTGTCACAGATGTGCACGGGCCTGGCATGTGCACTCAGCACTGGTCTGGGTGTGTAACTTGCAATCATAGCACTGCCCTGTTGCATGATCATGGTGGCCAATGGACACCCTTGGAGAGCGCCCGCGCCACAGCATGATGTGTTGGCAGGTACCATGTATCTGCTCAGCCACCTATGTCCCCTTGCCAACACGGAATGCGTGCCTGAGCATGCAGTAATTGGCCTCGCGCTGGCAGTTCACGCCTGCCGCAATTTCCAAACTTGCATTCAGCCTCCACGAATGCGTTTCTCATTGGCTGTTGAATAGGGTGCCATGGCGGGACACACCGGCGCGGTTCTGCGTGCGCAGCCGCTAGGGTGCATCTTTCAAATGCATCCAGTTTCCGGCACCGCCATGGAGATTCACGCATGCCGCGTGGGCGAGGCAGGCTTTCCACAACATTTAAATCTACATTGTGAAATGGCAGTTGGTATGTCCCTCCATGCAGATAGCGGTACCCACCGCCGTTCCCATGCGGTGACTCACCGCCCATGCCCATTCAGTCCAGGGGCCCGCCATGCAGACAGCGGTACCCACCACTCACCGCCCATGCCCATTCAGTCCAGGGGCCCGCCATGCAGATAGCGGTACCCACCGCCGTTCCCTGGCGGTGACTCACCGCCCATGCCCATTCAGTTCAGGGGTCCGCCATGTAGATAGCGGGACCTACCGCCGTTCCCCGGCGGTGACTCACCGCCCATGCCCATTCAGTCCAGGGGCCCGCCATGCAGATAGCTGTACCCATCGCCGTTTCCCGGCGGTGACTCACCGCCCATGCCCATTCAGTCCAGGGGCCAACCATGCAGATAGCGGTACCCACCACCGTTCCCCGGCGGTGACTCACCGCCCATGCCCATTCAGTCCAGGGGCCCGTCATGCAGATAGCGGTACCCACCGCGAACGGCGGTGGGTACCGCTATCTGCATGGTGGGCCCCTGGACTGAATGGGCATAGGCGGTGAGTCACCGCCGTTTGGCAGTGGGTACCGCTATCTGCATGGCGGGCCCCTGGACTGAATGGGCATGGGCGGTGAGTCACCGCATGGGTGGTGAGTCACCGCCGGGGAACGGCGGTGGGTACCGCTATCTGCATGGTGGGCCTCTGGACTGAATGGGCATGGGCGGTGAGTCACCGCATGGGTGGTGAGTCACTGCTGGGGAACGGCGGTGAGTACCGCCACCTGCATGGCATTCCCCTGGACTGAATGGGCATGGGCGGTGAGTCACCGGTACCGCTATCTGCATGGCGGGCCCCTGGACTGAATGGGCATGGGGGTGAGTCACCGCATGGGTGGTGAGTCACCGCCGGGGAACGGCGGTGGGTACTGCCATCTGCATGGCATTCCCCTGGACTGAATGGGCATGGGCGGTGAGTCACCGATACCGCTATCTGCATGGCGGGCCCCTGGACTAAATGGGCATGGGCGGTGAGTCACCGGTACCGCTATCTGCATGGCGGGCCCCTGGACTGAATGGGCATGGGCGGTGAGTCACCGCATGGGCTGTCCCACCCCCGCGGACTGCGTGCTCCGCCATTGCGATGCCGCAAGTGATGTATTTCAAATGATGCACCATCGCGGTAGCGCGCACATGCGGTTGGCGGTGTGTGACCGTGATGGTCCTTGCACATACAGCCAATGGAAACAGGTACCGCGGGACGCGTAAGCGATTTTCAAAAATGCGGAAGCCATGCACCGCCACAGCGGGGCCAGTCATTGACTAATTTTGAATGAGGCAGCCCGGGAACACCAATTGCTGCAGATGTGTGCCACTGATATTAGCTCAGGGCCCTATAAATGTGTGAGTCTGAGCAACACACATCCACTGCTTCCAGCGACTGCTGCCTGCACCCATCACCTCTAACTGCTGCTGCCCACTCCACCAACTGCTGCCTGCACCCGTCACCTCTAACTGCTGCTGCTGCCCACTCCACCAACTGCTGCCTGCATCCATCACCTCTACTTGCTGCTGCTGCCCACTCCACCAATTGCTGCCTGCACCCATTACCTCTAACTGCTGCTGCTGCCCACTCCACCAACTGCTGCTGTTTTGCCGGTGTCCTGGACCTTGCCATGCTGGGAGTTGGACAGATCCGGTCCCGTCCCTTCAGTGCAGAGGAGCTGGAGGTCCTTGTGGACGGTGTGCTCTGCCACTATGAACGGCTATATGGTGCCCCAGGACAGGTGGTAAGTGCAGTGGGGGACATGTTGGTGTGCATGAGGTGGTCCCTGACTCCTGGTGTCTGCAATCTGGGCGGTGTTCTGTGGGAGGCAGTGTGGGTATGCCACAGTAGGCCAGGAACGCTATGATGTGTTCCTGGTTCTGTCACTGACTGATTGACCTCTATGCTGCGCAGTGTTATCTTTGAGGGGTAACAAACATGACATGTGCAGTCTTGTCGCTGTGCTGGGTCACGACCCATCACAGCTATCTTGTGTGTGTGTGTGCCTCACCTGCTATCAATGATGGACTAATGCCATATTGTCCTGTCAGTCACATATGTTGTACTGTGCATGGCTGCTGACAGATACCTGTACCTTCTATCTGTGTGAACGGCCAACTGTTCACTGACTTGCCCCCTCTTGTCTCCCATTATGGTAGGTCAAGCTGCACCATCGCAAGGCCGTGTGGAGGGCCATAGCACGTGATGTACGGGCAGTGGGGGTGTGCAACAGGCGACACACACTGCCACAAGCAGTGGGACGACATCTCCAGGCTCAGCAAGACGGTGGCGGAGATGACACTGGGGCTGATTCCAAGATCAGGCCGGCTTGCACGACGTACCTTGACCCTTTTAGTGCTACGTATCATAGCTATGACACATCCTGACCTGTCCGCACGGCTGAGAGGGGAGCAGCAGCAAACTAGCGGTGAGCACACTGACATGGGTTTGTGACTTGGGAGTGCATGTATGTATTGCTGGTCAGACACATTAGTGACATCCATGGCGTATATGGTGTGCTGCTTTGCATGTTGGTGGATTAGCGGAGTGAGAGTCAGCATCCATGTCAGCCAGCTGGACATACCAGTTGCATTGTAGTGCAGGGGCCCAGGACATGTCATTCATGTCTGTGGTCCCATGGCATCACATGTGTGGTGGTCTGCATGCACTTGCCCTGTTTGTTTCATGTACATGTGTCACAGGGCCCACTAATTCTTTGACATGAGGATGTCTGGGAGGGGTGGTTCATGTGCAGGATGGGCTCGACATGTTGTCCAGCAGTCAAGGAAGTTTGGATTTTGTAATTTGCAGTTAGTGAGTGTGGCACTTAGGTATACCTCTGATCTCTCTCTTTCAGCTTTGGACAAAGGCACTGACAGACAAACGACGGAGGGAAGTGGTGGCAATGCATCCGGATCAGAGACCACACAAACACAGACTGAGATGGACAGAGCAGCCCGGAGAGGGGCACAGAACTATCCCTGAGGACTCACATGTGGAGACACCATCGTCATCATCTTCAGACTGCGGTGGTGAGTCAGCACTGTTGTTAGACACAGGGAGTGGACAATCTACACCTTCAGACGGTACACAGCACACTGGGCCCACACTGCCACCAACTGCAAAAAGTACTGCTTGTTCTCGCAAGAGTAGTGGGAGCAGAGTGGCCTTTGGTGCAGGCCCTGCTGCCCCTGCCCCTGAGACACAAACTGACCTTAGTGCTGAGGCGGTTGATCTGCTGCGACAGCTGTGTGTAGGGCAAACAAACATGATAAATGCATTCCTGGACCACAATAGGAAGTTGGGGCAGGTGGTAGCATTCATGGAGGGGATGCATGGTGTTGTTGCTGGTCTTCACAGGACAGTACAGTCCTTATCCAACACAGTGTCTGCAGCCATTCAACTGTCACATGGACAAGGTTCTACTTCAGTTCCCCCATCCACACCACTTACTGGCTCAGGGGAGAGTGACACTTCTGAACATGCATAATTTTCAGGGTATTGCACTAGAAGCAGCCACAGGCAGCAAGGCAGGCAACAGAGGCCACAGACACCATCACCTGGGAAAGGCAAATATTTCACAGAACACGACATCAGCTACGGGAGATGACGCACAGGACCCTCAAGGGGTGATGGGGGGCACAGGTTCACGGGACACACAGGCATCCCCCTCAAAAGGTACTCACAAGGGCAAGGCACATCTCATGGACAATAACAAAAGACAAATGCCCCCGAAGGACACATTCATATAACAATTCAAGTATTATCAGTGTCACTTACGTGAACACTTATTTAGAGTTATCATAGGGACTAAGTGACAGTCACAATTTATCAAAAATAATCAATTTTCATCTTTATAATCTCTGTAGCATTTTTCAAAAATGAAATAAATGTCTGGCAACAAAATACTACCAATCTGATCGTGTGACAATTGGTGGTAGTAAACAGAACACTTTTCGCATAAAATATGGACATACAATTTAACCATAGAGATGTGAATCAAACACAATATGTTGTCAAATTATAGTCAAACACATTAAATATTTATGCAAAAAATAGTGTTTAAGCGCCGACGTTTCGGTCCCCCGGTGGTCTAGTTGATCCTTGGGACCATCTTCAGGACAGAACAGTTGCACAAAACCATCTAATACATAAAAACAACAATAATACTAAACATCAGTACCCTATGACACAAAAAGAGTCTGTGCAATCCGCTCACACCACAAAAAGAACAAACAGTGACTACACCTTATTCACAAATACTATAAATGCCATGAACTGTGTCACCACTGTGAATAAACCTTACAAATAAGACTAAAACCCTCTGGGGGCCGTATGTCTAATAATTAAAATAAATAAATCAGGGAAGAGAATCTTACTCACGTGTCTCAAAAAATCAGACCTAATCATCATCTGAAAAAATCAATCAATATCCAAGGTCACAATCGTATACTAAACAAATATTAAGACCTTATTACTTGCAACTCAGCTTGTAATACTCACGTAGAGAAACAAGCCAGACTGGTCATCTACAAATAACAAAAACCATAATCAATAAACCCATCATCTAGATATCAACACCCAAGCGAAAAATAAATTAAAAAGACAACTCACGTTATGCTACATCACACTGCAGCCTGAAAATCAGAAACATGACATTAGTCTGTGTGTATTACACCACTCGATGTAACAGACTATAACACAAGTATGAGACAAAGATCCCAACGGCCTGCTACACGACTCGATAAACCTTTTGACCCTGCAATTATACAAACGGAGGACTTACTTGATAGTGACGAGAACTAGCAGCGCTTAGTCCCGGGACACCCGACTTGAAAGTTCTGGGATCGCCGGTCGCGCTGGAGCATGGAAGTTAAGACTTGGGGCAGGTGACGTCAGACACTGAAAAAGCATCGCGGCCATCTTGTAATGAACTAAATGTCACTATGGTGCCAACTTAAATGAATTACACCACTCGATTCATTGAACGTATTTCAATAAATTGAAAGGTACCATAATTTAGGGTCCTTATATCAAGCTATCTGTGTAAGATCAAAATTAAACGATCTTCACAGAAAAACGATCTTCACAGAAAACGCGCGGCGGCCATGTTGGAACAGGACATCCCTAGACTCCAACTGCAAAAAAAGTCAGGAACTATATCACCATTCCATAGAAATCATTAAATGTACAAAAGAAGAGTATCAATAAAATATTTACAGAATCTATATTTATAGCACATAAATCGAATAAGCTACCATACTACATATTGTTGGTTCATAAAGTAGCACATTATCTGAAATGCTAGGCCAAATAGACTGGAATACATTGTCTACTCGAGATTGATAAATAACTACCCGCACCACTCAGCCGAGTGTGCTGTGTAATAATCTCATGGAATCATAGGCCACCCAACACATGTGAGCCGGGAAGCATAGAATGCCCTAACAAAATCATACAATTATATGGTAGCCAAAGTATGCCATTCAATTAAAGAATTTAGTCCATTCTCAACCGTGTTACAAGACCAAATCCATTTGTTTTCCTTCTGTGTGAGCAGACTATCAACACAGTGCCTTCTCTTTGTGCCTTTAACAACTTCCAAAACAAACCATTTCATTTCAGATGGTGAATGTGAGAATTTGTTGTAATGTTCAACAAGGGGGGCAGTCATGACATTACAGCGAATACGAGATTGATGTTGCAAAATACGTTTCTTAATTTGCTGAGTAGTCTTACCAATGTAAATCAAAGCACAAGGACACGTTATACAATAAATTAAATTTCTTGTTAGACAATTTGAGTGGTGTCTAAGTGTTATTATTTTGTCATTCAAACAACAGCTTTTCGTAATCTCAGTAGTTGTACACGCAGCACAAGTGCCACAAGGATAGTGTCCCACAATCGGTGTAAGGCCCCATATATTGGTGATAGTATTGGGTGTGGGTTCAGTGTACGCCTTGACAAGATGATCTCGTAAATTCCTGCCTCTCTTGAATGCAAAACGTGGCATATCCAATTGCGGTTCTACTTTTCTGGTGAGATGCCAGTTTCTTCTGATGACTTTCTTAATTTGGTGAGATTCAGTGCCAAAAGTCATGACACATTTATTGAAATACGTTCAATGAATCGAGTGGTGTAATTTATTTATGTTGGCACCATAGTGACATTTAGTCCATTACAAGATGGCCGCGAGGCTTTTTCAGCGTCTGACGTCACCTGCCCCAAGTCTTAACTTCCATGCTCCAGCGCGACCGGCGATCCCAGAACTTTCAAGTCGGGTGTCCCGGGACTAAGCGCCGCTAATTCTCGTCACTATCAAGTAAGTCCTCCGTTTGTATAATTGCAGGGTCAAAAGGTTTATCGAGTCGTGTAGCAGGCCGTTGGGATCTTTGTCTCATACTTGTGTTATAGTCTGTTACATCGAGTGGTGTAATACACACAGACTAATGTCATGTTTCTGATTTTCAGGCTGCAGTGTGATGTAGCATAACGTGAGTTGTCTTTTAAATTTATTTTTCACTTGGGTGTTGATATCTAGGTGATGGTGTAAGTTAGGTTTATTGATTATGGTTTTTGTTATTTGTAGATGACCAGTCTGGCTTGTTTCTCCACGTGAGTATTACAAGCTGAGTTGGTAAGTAATAAGGTCTTAATATTTGTTTAGTATACGATTGTGACCTTGGATATTGATTGACTTTTTCAGATGATGATTAGGTCTGATTTTTTGAGACACGTGAGTAAGATTCTCTTCCCTGATTTATTTATTTTAATTATTAGACATACGGCCCCCAGAGGGTTTTAGTCTTATTTGTAAGGTTTATTCACAGTGGTGACACAGTTCATGGTATTTATGGTATTTGTGAATAAGGTGTAGTCACTGTTTGTTCTTTTTGTGGTGTGAGAGGATTGCACAGACTCTTTTTGTGTCATAGGGTACTGATGTTTAGTATTATTGTTGTTTTTATGTATTAGATGGTTTTGTGCAACTGTTCTGTCCTGAAGATGGTCCCAAGGATCAACTAGACAACCGGGGGACCGAAACGTTGACGCTTAAACACTATTTTTTGCATAAATATTTAATGTGTTTGACTATAATTTGACAACATATTGTGTTTGATTCACATCTCTATGGTTAAATTGTATGTCCATATTTTATGCGAAAAGTGTTCTGTTTACTACCACCAATTGTCACACGATCAGATTGGTAGTATTTTGTTGCCAGACATTTATTTCATTTTTGAAGAATGCTACAGAGATTATAAAGATTAAAATTGATTATTTTTGATAAATTGTGACTGTCACTTAGTCCCTATGATTACTCTAAATAAGTGTTCACGTAAGTGACACTGATAATACTTGAATTGTTATATGAATGTGTCCTTCGGGGGCATTTGTCTTTTGTTATTAACGATACCCAGTCCCTGGGGGAATATTGGGTGGCTCTGTTCTTTTACTACATCTCATGGACAAGGCACAGACCAAGGACAGGGCATCCGCAAAGGACAGGACACCACCCACGGACACGGCTCCTCCCAAGGAGCAGGCACCTCCCAAGGACCAGGCCCCTACAAAGGAGAGGGCACCTAGCAAGGACAGGGCACCTCCCAAGAACCAGGCCCCTACAAAGAACAGGGCACCTCCCAAAGACAGGGCACCTCCCAAGGAAAGGGCACCTCCCAAGGACCAGGCCCCTACAAAGGACAGGGCACCTCCCAAGGACATGGCACCTCCAAAGGACAGGGCACCTCCCAAGGACAGGGCACCTCCCAAGGACAGGGAACCTTCAATGGACAGGGCACCTCCCAAGGACAGGGCACCTCCCAAGGACAGTGAACCTTCAATGGACAGGGCACCTCCCAAGGACAGTGAACCTTCAATGGACAGGGCACCTCCCAAGGACAGGGCCACTCCCAAGGACAGGTCATCTTCAATGAAAAGGGCACCTCTCAGGGACAGAGCACCGCCCACGGATAAGGCACATTCCAAAGACAGGACACCTCCTAAGGCCAAGGCGTCTCCCACGGCCAAGGCTACTCCCAGGGAGCAGGCACCTCCCAGGGCCAAGGCATCCAACAAGGACAGACATCCATCACCCATGCGCCCCCTGAAGCTGGTGTTGGTGAAGGAACGTAAACCACATGTGTCAGAGGTGGAGGCCCCCCATACCTCTACTCCCATCCACACCCCAGTGAAGCAGAGGAAGGATTATACTGTTGTTGCATCCCCCATTACACATGATGCAGAAGGCAGGGCCAGAGCAAGCTTCAAGCAGGTTCCAGCACGTCCCCAGAGAGCAGACCCACACATGCACATGATCCAACCTTGATGGGTGATGTTTCAGATGAGGCCGCACCACTTACCAGTCCAGTCATGTCAAGGGTGCCCTTCCGAATCCCCAAGAAACGGAAACACACACCGGTAACACCTGACCACCCCAATGTCGCACAAGTACAGCTGTCCCCAGCTCCCAGAGCCACCCTGCCTCCTGGCCCATACAGCCCTGTAGCTCATCATTTCAGTGGTCATAGAGGGTCAGCTGCAGTTCACTCTCATGTGTCAGATAGTGGCACTGTGTCTGTTGTGCGCTGTCATGCCTCATGTAGTAGCACTGTGTCAGTTGTGCCCTCTCCTGTTTCAGGTACTGCCACTGTGGGTGTCCGCCAATTTCATGTCTTAGATGCTGGCATGGTATTTGTTGGTCACTGTCCAGGGACAGGTCCTGCCAGTGTGGCAGGGTCTATTCCTCATGTGTCAGTCACTAGAGCTGTGGATGTTTCTCACACTCCTGTATCAGGTCCTGGCAGTGTGTCAGGGTCTGTCGCTCATGTGTCAGTAACTACAGCTGTGGCTGTTTCTCACACTCCTGTATCAGGTCCTGGCAGTGTGTCAAGGTCTATCGCTCATGTGGCAGGCACTAGAGCTGTGGCTGTTTCTCACACTCCTGTATCAGGTCCTGGCAGTGTGTCAGAGGTCTATCGCTCATGTGTCAGTCACTAGAGCTATGGCTGTTTCTCACACTCCTGTATCAGGTCCTGGCAGTGTGTCAGGATCTGTCGCTCATGTGTCAGTCACTAGAGCTGTGGCTGTTTCTCACACTCCTGTATCAGGTCCTGCCACTGTGTCCAAAGCTACGAGGTCCCACAGTCCACCTGATTCTGTGCTGTGAGGTGCAGTTCCCATCACTCAAATCTCATTGTACTTGATGTCTGGACTGTTCATTGTAACCACCCTTGCAATATTCTTGTCCATGGGACTGTCCGTATGACACACGTCCTTGTGCTGCCTCAGCTGTACCTGCTCTATTCTGGCCACTGGCCATGTTTGAGTTCTGATGCCATGTGCCCCTCACTTGTGCTGCCTCAGATGTATCTGCTCTGTTCTGGCCACTGGCCCTGTTAGTAATGTGATGCCATGTGCCCCTCACTTGTGCTGCCTCAGCTGTACCTGCTCTGTAGTGGGCACTGCCCTGTTGCTGTTCTGCTGCTGCATTGTGCCCTCCCACGTGCTGCCTCAGATGGACCTGCTCTGTTCTGCACCATGGACTGTTTATGCACTTTGCCCCTCTCATGTGCTGCCTCAGTTGTGCCTGCTCTGTTGTAGACACTGCCCTGTTGCTGTTCTGCTGCTGCATTGTGCCCTACCATGTGCTGCCTCAGATGGACCTGCTCTGTTCTGTACCATGGACTGTTGATGCACTTTGCCCCTCAATTGTGCTGCCTCAGCTGTACCTGCTCTATTCTGGCCACTGGCCCTGTTTAAGTTCTGATGCCATGTGCCCCTCACTTGTGCTGCCTCAGATGTAACTGCTCTGTTCTGGCCACTGGCCCTGTTAGTAATGTGATGCAATGTGCCCCTCACTTGTGCTGCCTCAGATGTAACTGCTCTGTTCTGGCCACTGGCCCTGTTAGTAATGTGATGCAATGTGCCCCTCACTTCTGCTGCCTCGGATGTACCTGCTCTGTTCTGGCCACTGGCCTTGTTTGAGTTCCGATGCCATGGGCCCCTCACTTGGGCTGCCTCAGATGTACCTGCTCTGTTCTGGCCACTGGCCTTGTTTGAGTTCTGATGCCATGGGCCCCTCACTTGTGCTGCCTCAGATGTACCTGCTCTGTTCTGGCCACTGACCCTGTTAGTTATGTGATGCAATGTGCCCCTTACTTGTGCTGCCTCAGCTGTACCTGCTCTGTTGTGGACACTGCCCTGTTCGAGTTCTGATGCCATGTGCCCCTCACTTGTGCTGCCTCAGCTGTACCTGCTCTGTTGTGGACACTGCCCTGTTGCTGTTCTGCTGCTGCATTGCGCCCTCCCATGTGATGCCTCAGATGGACGTGCTCTGTTCTGTACCATGGACGATTGATGCACTTTGCCCCTGTCATGTGCTGCCTCAGTTGTGCCTGCTCTTTTGTGGACACTGCCCTGTTGCTGGTCTGCTGCTGCATTGTGCCCTCCCATGTGCTGCCTCAGATGGACCTGCTCTGTTCTGTACCATGGACTGTTGATGCACTTTGCCCCTCTCATGTGCTGCCTCAGTTGTGCCTGCTCTGTTGTGGACACTGCCCTGTTGCTGTTCTGCTGCTGCATTGTGCCCTCCCATGTTCTGCCTCAGATGGACCTGCTCTGTTCTGTACCATGGACTGTTGATGCACCTTGCCCCACACTTGTGCTGCCTCAGCTGTACCTGCTCTATTCTGGCACTGGCCCTGTTTGAGTTCTGATGCCATGTGCCCCTCACTTGTGCTGCCTCAGATGTAACTGCTCTGTTCTGGCCACTGGCCCTGTTTGAGTTCTGATGCCATGTGCCCCTCACTTGTGCTGCCTCAGATGTACTTGCTCTGTTCTGGCCACTGGCCCTGTTAGTTATGTGATGCAATGTGCCCCTCACTTGTGCTGCCTCAGCTGTACCTGCTCTGTTGTGGACACTGCCCTGTTGCTGTTCTTCTGCTGCATTGTGCCCTCCCACGTGCAGCCTCAGATGGACCTGCTCTGTTCTGTACCATGGACTGTTGATGCACTTTGCCCATCTCATGCGCTGCCTCAGTTGTGCCTGCTCTGTTGTGGACACTGCCCTGTTGCTGTTCTGCTGCTGCATTGTGCCCTCCCATGTGCTGCCTCAGAAGGACCTGCTCTGTTCTGTACCATGGACTGTTGATGCACTTTGCCCCTCTCATGTGCTGCCTAAGTTGTGCCTGCTCTGTTGTGGACACTGCCCTGTTGCTGTTCTGCTGCTGCATTGTGCCCTCCCATGTGCTGCCTCAGATGGACCTGCTCTGTTCTGTACCATGGACTGTTGATGCACTTTGCCCCTCACTTGTGCTGCCTCAGCTGTACCTGCTCTATTCTGGCCACTAGCCCTGTTAGTAATGTGATGCCATGTGCCCCTCACTTGTGTTGCCTCAGATGTAACTGCTCCATTCTGGCCACTGGCCCTGTTAGTAATGTGATGCAATGTGCCCCTCACTTGTGCTGCCTCAGCTGTACATGCTCTATTCTGGCCACTGGCCCTGTTTGAGTTCTGATGCCATGTGCCCCTCACTTGTGCTGCCTCAGATGTACCTGCTCTATTCTAGCCACTGGCCCTATTGAGTTCTGTTGCCATGTGCCCCTCACATGTGCTGCCTCAGATGTACCTACTCTGTTGTGGACACTGCCCTGTTGCTGTTCTGCTGCTGCATTGTGCCCTCCAATGTGCTGCCTCATATGAACCTGCGCTGTTCTGTACCATGGACTGTTGATGCACTTTGCCCCTCTCATGTGCTGCCTCAGTTGTGCCTGCTCTGTTGTGGGCACTGCCCTGTTGCGGTTCTGCTGCTGCATTGTGCCCTCCCATGTGCTGCCTCAGATGGACCTGCTCTGTTCTGTACCAAGCACTGTTGATGCACTTTGCCCCTCACTTGTGCTGCCTCAGCTGTACCTGCTCTATTCTGGCCACTGGCCCTGTTTGAGTTCTGATGCCATGTGCCCCTCACTTGTGCTGCCTCAGATGTAACTGCTCTGTTCTGGCCATTGGCTCTATGGTAACTGTGCTGCTTCTTGCCCCTTGGTTGTGCAGCTTCTCATGGACATGCTCTGCACTCTCTCATTGGCCTGCCTGGAACTGTGCTGCTTCTTGCCCCTTGGTTGTGCAGCTTCTCACGGACATGCTCTGCACTCTCTCATTGGCCTGCCTGGAACTGTGCTGCTTGTTGCTCCTTGGTTGTGCAGCTTTTCATGGACATGCTCTGAACTCTCTCATTAGCCTGCCTTGAACTGTGCTGCTTGTTGCCCCTTGGTTGTGCAGCTTGTCATGGACATGCTCTGCACTCTCTCATTGGACTGCCTGGGACTGTGCTGCTTGTTGCCCATGGTTGTGCAGCTTGTCATGGACATGCTCTGCACTCTCTCATTGGCCTGCCTGGAACTGTGCTGCTTCTTGCCCCTTGGTTGTGCTGCTTCTCATGGGCATGCTCTGCAATGTGTACTGGCCACTGGGCTGGCTCCTGGGTACATCAGAGTGCTATCTTTGTGATGTTTAATAAAGGCAGTTACTCATGTTGTGTACTCTGTCAGTGTCCGTGCTTGTTGTGTACTTGCATTGTGGATTTCTTGTGTTTACAACATGCCCTGTCTACCACGGATTAGTTCACAATGGTGACGCACCTGACAACTAGTGAGGCGAGTTTTGATCATGCCCCCTGCACCGCTCAACATACATATATTACTGGTCCGGCCCAGCAAGAGTAAGGAAGTGACACCTCTGCCATTGATGGGAGGGTAGCAATGAACGCACATTTACTTACAGGAAGGCCTCTCAGGCACACACTGGGCCGCTGGCGGTCATTTACAAATGCAGGGACCGCCCAGATCGGTCCACCACGGCTGCCCACAACAGCAGCCCTCATCTGGGACTGGACACCGCCCCCTCGGGCAGTGCCCTAGTGCCCTCGTTGCTAATCCTACGCTGCTGGTGTGAACAGGTAACAGTGTTCATGTATGCTGTGGCATGGTATGTGTGTATTGCATGCTTGCGTACCTGCGGTGGCGTCCACGACAGTGCATGACTTGCTGGAAGTGAAGTGTGAACAGGGCCGGGAAGGCGTGTAGGGCTGGGTCCATGGCGGTCGGGTCCGTGCGGTGGGTCTCGAGGCACTGCTTTCCCTCTCCGTTGTGGTGCTTCCGCCGTCTATGAGATGGTGGTTTTTCCGCTGCGGTGTTCTGGTTTGTTTGCGACTACGTAATATTGCGGACAGTCGGGACGTCATTCCACACGGCGGTAAGGCTGGATTGGCTCCGTCCACCGTGGTGTCTGGTGTGTTCCCGGGGCGATTCACGTTTTTCCGCGGCGGATGGTTAATGTGCCCAGTTCGCCTTTCTAATATGGCGGACGGAAGGCCCGCTCCTGGCGGACGGTGAGGTGCATTTTCCTCCGCCTCCAGCACTGCGGTCATGCATCCGTCCGCAATCCTAAAGGACCTCTTAATGACAAGACACATAACTATTGGGAAAAAACTAAATAAAAACATACTTAACGAACAAGAACTGGCCACACTATGGGCCTCTGCCTCACGCAATAAAATCTCCCCAGTGATTTCACAAACACAATTCTGGCTACTACATAAGGCTTTTTGGACCCCTGCACGCTTATTCTCATTAGGTCTCAGGGAAGATGCACTATGCTGGAACTGTAGCGAGGAAAAGGGGGACCTAGCACACCTTATCCACCAATGCCCAACACTCAAAACATTCTGGGAGAAAATCTTTGGTTTTATAAGTAAGGTACTGGGCTGTACGCTAACAAATGAATTTTCCTCCCTCACCACCGCATTTATGACCTCGTAACTAAGATCAGAGCACGATAAAGACCTACTAGACCTGCTGCTGACCGCGGCGGTGAAAATGGTCCTAGTCAATTGGAAAGACAGAAGACATCATACAAAGGCTGGTTCAACTGGATTACGAATCTCAGAGGTGTGGACAACATTGCACTACAGAACTTACCCTGGAGACCAGCAACCAGAGGGATGTGGAAATTACTCGACACGTACCTAGACTTTTTCGAACCCCCATGAAAACAATTCTTCCCGGTGACACACCCCCTCATCCCCTCTTTTACGTGCAGTAAACTGAATGTAACTGAGAGCAACCATTATGGCCCCACAGGTCGGTAGGTGAAACAACATGTCTCCCAATCTCTCCACAAGTAAGCCAGTCATATGGCAGCTCTGTCAGGCGATTAAATGTCTTATAACTACAGAGCCTGTCTTTGTGCTCTTCTTTCACCCCTTTCTCTTAATTAATAATAAAATACTCTGAAATCAAAAAACAAAAATATAGTTTACAAAATATTGCAAAAATATTTCAGAACAAAATATATGTTCCTAAACAATACTATATTAAATTAAAATTGCAAATTATTAAATAGATATATCACATAATGCTAGGATGGCGAACCTACACATTCTCCTTACATTTCTAATTATATAAACAATATCTGTACATTAAAATACATTTATCATATTTGAAGGAAATATTTAGTAAAACAGTTTACCAAATGCAAAAATACTTCATAAAAGCTTTATTTCTAATAACAGAAATGATTTTCTTTTAAACTTTTGTGATATATAAATATCTGAAACAAAAGTTTTTTTTTAAATTTAGATTCTGTTATTAGAAATAAAGCTTTTATGAAATGTATATAATATAGAAATATATTTATACACAGACGTTTATGCTGTATTTATTCATACCATACAAATATTTGAAACATTTAATACAACTGTTTATCCAAGCAAGTTTAAAGCCCTACCGACGTGGAGGAATGGTTGGAGGTGATGGACGTTGAAGGGAGTCAAGAAGTGACCCAGGGAGCGTCGTCCAGCAGTTCCAGGAAAGACTCGAAACGTACAGGCAGGACTTCCCCCACGCAGACAGCACGGTCGGAGCGGCGCAAACCCTCCAAAACCCAAGAGAAA
Organism: Lissotriton helveticus; assembly: GCF_964261635.1. Classification (NCBI taxonomy): domain Eukaryota; kingdom Metazoa; phylum Chordata; class Amphibia; order Caudata; family Salamandridae; genus Lissotriton; species Lissotriton helveticus. The sequence goes on along the minus strand of NC_136070.1, from coordinate 689,711,151 downwards.
GAGGACCAAATGGAGGCCGTCACCATGGTGGGCACCTTCAGAGACGAGCAAGAAACAATTAACACGGACACGGATGACAGTACACTGCACTCGGACTCGGAACATAGCATGGTCCTGTTCCTGACCGCAACGCCGAGAGCAGCGGATGAACTACTGGACAACGGACAGGAGTAACTGTCCAATATGATGTGACCTGTAGCCCTACGGCCTACCGATATCCTTTGTCTGTGGCCTAACTGTTGATACGATATGTAGGGTGGGGGGGAGGGACCCCAGGGAGGCGGGGAGGTGATTCTTCTGGAATACATGGCTGTTGGGTCTAGGCTAAAATATTGCGTATCTCTCACAAGACGGTTGCAGTCTGTAGACCTACCAAATATAGACTTCCCAAGGGTGTTGTTGCCTACCGACAGGGAGGCCCCCCCAGAGGCCACATGGAATTTATACTTCAATAAAGACTTCCCTGACGGCACCGTTGAGCCGGCAGCACAGAAACGAACAACCACGTGGACTAGGTATATGCTCAGCCAACCCCCCAAAGGCGTATGCACCGAAGATTGGTTTGTTATGTTCTACGTTTTCTTGTTCGGCACAGCAGTGTTCCCAAGCTGCGCCAAAAGAGTTCAAGTTTGGGGTGGGAAGAAGTACGTCTCCTGGCTATTTTTTTTTTTTTTTTTTTTTTTTTTTTAAAACCTTTATTGTGCATGAAAAAGACAACAAATACGGGCCTACAACCATCAGGCCGGCCACAAGACTTTAAGCACAAGTGTGAGCAATGCGGCTCCTCAGCGGCATCAGGCAAGATAGCAGCAATTAGTAGCAGTTACACTGAATGGAGTCATGTCGCCGAGGAGAAGGAGCATGGAAGGTTAAATTTTAAAGGTTTTGATCGAAATATAACTCAATAAAGAATAGAAACAAGAAGAACTGAGTCCGGACATTAGCTTCACGACATGAGCAGGCAGCATCAATAAGAACAACATTAGTAAGAACACCCCGTCAATACGGCAGTACCATACAAAACAACAGGAGCTGCAGTCCGCATTCACGTACCACCCTCAGCGCCACCCACTCCCCACTAACCCCTATTGCAGACCCAGAACAGAAACCAGAACAAGAAAGCGCAGAAATTAGAAAAATAAGGCCCATAGAAACTAAAAAGGGAAAAATAAATCTACCCCCCCACCCTACAACAATCCGGAGGCTACGGCCTACCCCCCCCCCCGGCAAAGTGCCTGTCGCCCAGTAAAGAAACCCGAAATACAGACCAAGAATAGAAGAGAAAGAAAAGAAAGAAAATAAAGATTTTCACTCTTGAAGTATCGGGAGGAAGAAAAGAACAAGCTATTCTACCACTCCCAAAAGAGAAAGGAAACAAAAGAAGGTGGGGAGGAGCCCACTTAACTTCAGAGCGCCCGGGACCCTCGGCCATCCACAGCTGCCACACACCAAAAATCTCCTACTACGAAAGCAGCAGTGCTATAATAAATTGCAACAGTAACATAGATGGAAAAAGTCATTTCGCGATGTGTGCTCACAGCATAAACGAAACAGTTCCAATCCCTGTCCAGCCCACCCGGGAAGCCATAGCTTTATGAATCAGCCTAACCCTGGCCAGATCGCGGGTGCAAGACAAAGCCAGCTCTTATATGTAAAAAGCAGTCACACGCAGCACCCCGGGCCCGTACAGAACCGCCTCCCCATCGACAAGAAACACAACAGAATTTAGTAATCGCAATCTCAAATGGGGAAAAGCTGCACATGCAACACAGTCAGCATAGTAAAATACAGTACAGTCCGGGTCTCCGCCAGCCGGTCAAGCAAAGCCGAGGCGAGAAGCACCTTCAACCCTGGCCAGAACGATGAAACCTCTCCAAGCATGACCATCGCCACGGATACAGTGCAGGCAGAACAAAGGAGCAAGATGGCCACTCTCGACATGGAAGGAATAGAAGAGAAGAAGACGAATGTCCCCAGTCACCAACAAATTCAGCGGCCAAAATGACGAACCCCCCCTGCCATGCAGGATGACACTCACTCCAACCAAGTAGAAAGGAGGCTCCGGAGGCAAAACCCTCGAAGGGGGCAAACGACTGGGGGGGCGATAAGCGGAGCTCTGATAGCAGTTGTTCTGGCAGAGTCACAGTTCCCGGAGCAAGGGGAGACTTTGTAGCAGTACGCACATGCCGCAACATTGTATCCATTGTAGGAATGTCCGTAGGCAGCAGGGAGACAGGCAACCTCGGACGCTGTATGGAAAACGTAGCTTCCTCGATCTGCCCCCCCAGCTCTTGAGCATTGCGCCGCCATGTTGCCCATAAGTCTGCAAGGGCATCCAGGATATCACCATAGGTCAGGTCACTCTGTAGCACCAGCCGATCCGCTCTGCACAGTGACGCATTCGGTTCAGCCTCCGGCTCAAGTGCAGGCAGGTCCGCACAAACTGGGGATAGGGGAGCAGCCCTCTGTCCATGCTGGAAGGCAGGCGCCATTACCATCTCGTCCGCGAGTCCACACCGGAGGGAGGGGGGCGGCTCCGTTGTCAAAGAACCATCGTTCAAACACGGAAGGGCACGAGGCTATCAGTACAGGGGGCTGTGCACAGTGAGAGCCCCCTCGCCTCCCGTGGGTACGGGCAGTCCACAACTGAAAGGACGCCGCAAGATGGAGTCCGCCTAAGTTAGGAGCAGCGTAGAAGTGGAAAGCACAGTACGAAGGGCTCCAGTCTCCCAAGCACACACCCCTGAACCAACGGGAGTCGCACTACAAAGGACAGGATAAACTCCGTCTATTCACCGCAATCGGCACGCAGTCCCAAACACCGGTACCTCCACAGCCCGTCCCACCGGTCACGAGCAGCAGTGTCCAGCGGCGGCAATCGGCACAGGGTTCATGGGCAGCCCCGGTGATCGGCGAGTTCCATGAGTTTTCATCCAAAACGGCCGGCGGAGATCTCAAATGAACGCGAATGTCATCAGCGCGTTCGTGTCCTCATCTTAGCACGGTGTAGGCAAGGATAGATTCCAGGATATCAATGTGAAGTGAGGCGGCTTGGGGAGCCGGGCGCTCACACGTCCGTCCCGTCCGCCATCTTGGCTCCTCCCCCTCCTGGCTATTGTTGATATTACATGCACTACAGGAAATGGCACTGTTTACCATGGCACTTAAATCCGAGTATGGCTGACACTATGGGGAAGTACAGGCTGGCAACCTGGAACGTACGGGGACTTGGAGCTATACAGAAGAGGCATAGAATACACGCATTTTTACTCCGCCACCATGCCCAAATAGCGTTCCTGCAAGAATCCCACTTAACACTATCCGAGGCACACACACTACGGAGGAAATGGAGGGGAACTGTATTTTCTACGTCCTACTCTGCCTTTTCCAGAGGAGCTACCATTTGGGTGCGACACGGTACTCCCTTTGTGGAACTGGAGAGAAAGGTTGACGATCAAGGGAGATATATACTGGTGAAAGGTACACTGGATGGTACACTGCTGGTTCTGGGCAGCATCTATGCCCCGAACTTCGAACAAGATACCTTCCTTGCAAAAGTAGGCCGGGCATTAGCTGATTGGGTGGGCATCCCCTGGGTCCTGGGAGGGGACTGGAATTTGGTCCTAGACATAGATTTGGATAGGTCGCATCCCCCCCTCCAGACGACTGGTATACACAGACTGACAGAATCTTTCAGGACCTGGCTACAGGGATGGGGACTGACGGACGTGTGGCGAGTACTGCATCCAACACATAAAGAATACTCTTATTACTCCCCGGTACATGCCCTACATACTCGATTAGACAGGTTCCTGTGTACCAACTCTCTGCTGTCCAAATGTGCGTCCTCGGAATATCTGGCTAAAACCTTCTCCGACCATAGACCGCTGACACTTGATCTGCAGTGGGGGAGGGTACCGTCCCCGGTGCCCACCTGGAGGCTTAACCCAGTACTGCTGGAAGATGGTCCCTTCCGAGCATCCCTGTCGGATACATTGGACAATTACTTTCGAGAAAACTGGGACTCTGCGACTTCTAACTTAACAGTATGGGATGCCATGAAGGTTGTGATAAGAGGGGTTGCCATAGGACAGTTGGTGGATGCTAGGCAGGAAATTCACAAGAAGGTTTGCGAGGTTGAGGACCGCTTGAAGAACTTAGAGGCGGCGGTGAGCGTAGAACCTGGGCGAAGAGAGGAACTGCAAACCAGCAATATAGAGCACGCAGAGTTGCTGGAAACATTGCGAGTTATTGTTCATAAGGACTACTTAAGACGCCAGCAGGCCGAATCGGACAGATCGGGAGCTCTACTAGCTCACCTGGTACGGGATAGTCTCAAAGCTCCAGTGATTACACAAATTAGGAATAGGGCGGGGAGGGTGGTGTCTACACAGTCCGCCATTAACGATGCCTTTCGGGACCATCTGAGAATGCTATACGCCCCCCCACGGAGGACGTGGACGGGATGTTAGAATTCCTGAGGGATCTACCTTTCCCAGTCCTGACTCGGGATGAGCAGGCGGAGATGGACGGACCCATCACGCAGCAGGAAATCCGAATAGCCATCCGATCCCTGAATCGGGGTAAGACTCCCGGCATGGACGGGTTACCTATAGAATTGTACCAGGCCTACTCTACAACTCTGGTACCCATTTTGGAGAATATCTATAAGACGTCCAACGAGTCCGGCCACCTACCTGTCTCGACAATGCAGGCCTCAGTCATATCCATACCAAAACCTGGTAGGGACACCCTCGACCTGACTAATTATAGGCCCCTCTCAATGCTCTCCACAGAATACAAAATACTTAGTAAAGCCATAGCCCTACGGATACAAGCCCACCTCCCTGTCCTAATACATCCGGACCAATGCGGCTTTCTCCAGGGAGGTGCACTTCCCAGAACACAAGGTTATTATTACACAAGTCAATTACAATGGTTATCACGCTGGGTGGCGGGTAGGGACCTACACGAAATTGACATCACACAGGACCGGTTGGCACGCGGAGAGCTGCATTCCCTCCTATTGCCCAGGGCCAAGACCCCCCGGGACTGCCAGCCTCTTCTGCGCACTGCCCTGATGTGCTGGCATAAAGCACTGGCGTACACGTCGGGGGCCCAACCTTATGCAGACAATATCCCCCTGTTGGGGTTCCCAACACCGCAGGGGCGTCTGATGCAACGCAGGCTACAAACTTGGACGGAGGCGGGAGTTGACAGAGTGGGCGACCTGTTTGGAGATGACACATTGCTAGATCACGCTTCTTTTGTACAATCCATGGGGCTCCCCCACGATTATACTTTCTACACGCCACAGTGACGCACTATGTATGGCATACATGGGCCCCGCAACGCAACTAACCTACGCAACATGAACTAGTGCACCTCTTCCACGACATGGGGACCGGGGGACACTTGGTGCGATGGCTATACACTGGGATTAGAGTACATGCTGCTATGCCTCTTCACACACTCAGAGACACCTGGACCCTAGACACGGGAGAGGCTATGCTGGATGGGGCCTGGAAAATTGTCCTTGAGCATCCCAGAAGGGTGTCCAGGAATGTCAAGTTCAAATTTATACAGGCTATGGTGCTACATAGGGCATATCTTACCCCGCAAAGGTTACATAGGATATTCCCTGCTTCTTCCCACTGCTGTCCCCGGTGTCAGGCGGATGAGGCCGGCCTTCTCCACATGATGTGGTCGTGTCCACGCCTACGTAGTTACTGGGAGATGGTCTGCCATGTACTACATACTGTCACAGCCATGCAGATACCGGAGGGGGCGCTGCCTTGTCTGATAGGGCACAGGAAATAACCCAAGAAGCATAAAGCCCACTTAAAGCTCTTAGACTTGGCACTGCTGTTAGCAGTTAGAGTTTTAACTATGAGGTGTAAGTCTGCCAGGCCTCTGGCTGTAGAGACGTGGCGATCTGATCTACTAAAGTGGGGCAGGGCGGAGGGTGTAGTTCTGCGTAGAGAAGAGGAGAAGTGGCTACAGAAATATCCGATTGCGCAGGATTGGGAGCGGATGCTGCTGGAGATAGAGGAAATAGACCTGACGCCCTCACAGGCGGATACTTCATAACTGAAAATGATGGGGGAGGGGTGGTGGGAACGAGGGAGGGGGAATTGTCCAAGGTGCGCACAGGTTGGCCAGAGGACTGTGAGTATACTGATCTAGGTGTGATTGTTTTCCCGGGAGTTCATGCCAGCGGTTATGGTGCCCAATGAGTGGAGACGCTAGGAGACGTACGGGGTGGGGTGGGAGTTGGGCGGGATGGGACTGGCTATGACTTGATTATATGGGACCAATGCTACATAAACGCTGATGTAACACACGGAACTGCATGGAAAGACCACGATAGGATTGCTTAATGTATAAATCTTGATTTGCTTATGGAGTTTGCGACGCTTTGCGTTGGTGAAGTTACGAGCGAGATAACATGTCAGTCGATTGAAGTTTATTAGGGGGAAAATAGGAAAAGACTATGTGGATAATAATGCATAACTGTACAATGTGATATCTGATGCAGTCACGAATAAAGAGTTTTTAAAAAAAAATCCTTGTCTTTGCACCCTTGCTACTGTGAATACCTGCTTGGTCTAAGCCAAAAGTACTCTGTATTCGCTTGATCATAAATGTAATCTTACAGAAGTATCATGCAGCAAATATCCTGTGGTCAGGCTCGTACATGGAAAACCTGCAGCTCACTCCAGGTCATTAAGGACACTGTCTCAATTCCTGAACTTCCACTGACAAATCATTGTTTTCAGGTTTGTTCGTCAATTTCAGTGGAAGTAAAAGCAGACTACAACGCCCAGAATGCGGTTATGACACAAAGGTCCAGGGCTGGAAACAGTATCTAGAATGAACCGGAGGGAGGTTGTCATTCTAATGTGGCTTTTCATTCAATCCAATTTCAGGATAGGCTGTGCATTAAAGAACGGCTTCTTGATCAAGAAGAAATGATTGAAATTTACGGTGAGAGCATACTTTTCCACTGAAAAATGCCCTAGATGCAAGAATACTTTTTTGAAAGTGACTAAAACCTCACAACAAATTGCACTTACCTGATTCAGGGTGTTATTCCAGGGGTGGGGGATTCCTATTGCGCCACGGCCCAGGCGTGTTGGCTTGGCTGGAGGACTAGAAGTAATTTCTATTTTGTCTTAAGGACAAATAGGCAATACAATTCGGTAACAAGTGGCAGAAAGTTGGAGTCTTTGTCGAACTGGACCATTACTCTGCAGCAATCTTTGTGAGGAGCTTACCTTTACGAGTTGATTGGAAGAGAAGCCTTGAACAGAAAGTGTCAGCTCCACGAAAACGCATTTAAACATGTTCACCTTATTTACAGTGTCCTAATTAGAAGGGCCAGTCGTGTGAAAATGTACATTGAAGCGGCCTAAACCAGAAAACTGTACACACCCGCAGGAATACATGTGAAAGATTTCAGTGCAGCTTGCCAAATTAGGTTTATTAAGTTGGTGGTCAGGCCATTCCAAAGAATAGAGTGTATGGAACTTGACCCTTCAACCTTTCCCAAATTTCCTTTTTTGTAGCTGCATTTGTATGAATGAATAATAAATATATTACCTCATGCACAGCCCTTCATTACACCCAGGTCCCTTATGTCCTCGTCCCATTCATTAACTAATTGGAGATAACCATCTCCCGACAGAAAAAAAGAGCAGAGGCATGCTGGGACCCTAATACTGCCCCTCCCACCGGGAGTACATAAGCAGTACTTACCCAGCATCCCGTCTGTTCTTCTTTTCTGTCTTCGACAGAATGGACTGTTGGTATGCTGTTGATGTTGCTGCCCCTGCTCCTGCTGGGCTGGGGTGGCGTGCAGGTTCTTCTCTGCTCCCCCTGCCTGGCTGCCTGGCTTCGCGGGCAGGGGTGCTGTTTCCTGGTGTGTCTGCCTTCCGGCCTGCCTGGCTTGCTGGGAGGCATGGCTTCTTCCTGGCCGGTGTTCCAAGGATTCTTACCGGCCCTTTGCGGCCGGTGCGCCGCATGGTCTGGGCACTGAAACGGCTAAGTCTGTGCAATATCTCCATGTGGCTGTACCTCGTGCACGCTGGTGAACTTGAAGTGCTAGGGGCGGGGAAGCTTTATTAGGCTTGCTTCGCTTGTCTCTGTGCTGCACTTTCATTCAGCTTTTATGTGGGAGCTATCCTGCCTTGCTGCTTGGTGGCTGGTTTCTTTTTTCGCTGGCCTTTTGGGTTGGCGTTTGGCTTCGGCTTATGTTGCTCCCCTCTGCCGGCTTTGCTGGGTCCTGTATGGGCTGCTGTCCCCCTTCTTCTCGGTTTGCGGGCTCCTCTTCCTTGCGCTGCTCCTGGCGTTCGCTGCCTGGTTCGGTGCGCCTTTGGTTGGATCTGGGCTTCTCTGTTCTGCTGGTTGCCGGGTCTCTGGCTCCCCCCCCCCTTGTGGTGTGTGGTTGGGGAGTCCAGGGATTTCCCTGGCGCTCTCCTGCCATGATCTGCGTGGTGGATGTGTTTATGTTACCCCCGCGGGCCTTCTTCCTTGGGTCACTGCCTTCGGGTGGGGGCCTTGCTCCTGGCCTTGCGTGCTTTTGCATTTTGTCCCGGGCCTTGTTGGGGGTTTCTCCTCTCTGTTGGGCTTGTTTGCTGCTTCTCTGGGATGTTGGCATTCTCCCTTCTTTTTGGTGGCCTGCCTCTGGTTGACGTCGGTTCCTGTCGCTCCTGTGGTTCGCTGGTTCCTTTTTTTCGCTGGCTCTGTCTGTGCTTGCTCCTGGGGTTCCCTGTGTTGTTGGGTTCTTCCTGCCTGCTTGCTTCCGACTTGCCCGCTGCTGCTCTTGTGTTGGGGTCGCCTCTCGCTTCCTCGGCCGCGGCCTGTTGGGGTTGCACTTCTCTTTCCCCCTTCTTCTGGTTCCTTTGCAGCTCCCGACCCCCGGTTGGTGGTGGGTCGGTGTTTTGGCTCGGGGTCCTGTTGTCTCCCCTGGGTTCCTGTCTGCCTGCGGTGGGTTTTCCCCGCTTTTCTTTCTGTTCCTATGCACCTTGTTCTTGGGGTGTCTCCTGGGTGGCTGTCGTGGCCTGGCATTGGTTGTGCTGCTTCTGCCCCTTTTTCCCGGGTGGCCTTTCCTCCGCTGCGGGCTGCCTGTTGTGTTGTGGCCTGTGCTCCGCTTGCGGTGCGCCTCCGCTTCCTGGCTTCGGCTTGAGGGTTTGGTCGGCGAGGGCTTCTGGTTCCTGGAATTTTTAGTTTTTTTCTCTCCTGTCCCTTGGGGGGTGCCTGGTCCCTGTTTGGATTTTGGGTGTCCTTCCTGGTGCTCTCGGGGGCGTTCTGCCTGCGCCTGGGTGGTTGGTGCTACCTTGGCTGAGGCTGTTCTGTTCTCCCTTGCTTCGGTGGCCTGTGCCTTTGGGTGTTACCCCGGGGCCTTTTTTGGTCTTAGTTGCTTCTGGGGTCTGGCTGCTTCTGTTCCTTACTCCTGCGCTGTGCTTGCCTTTTGGCTTGCTTTGGGTGTTTTCCTGCCTGCTCCTCCTGGTACTGCCTGGGTTACTGCCTGGTTTGTTCCTGATTGGGGGCCTCCTGTGAGTATGGCTTCTCTGTCGGGGGTTGTTGGGAGCCTGCTCTTCTTGTCGTGCTGCTTTCCTCCCCTCGGGTTGTCTTTCCGGTGGTGTTTTACTTTTGGGTCCTGGTGTTCCTGCCACTGCTGTTTGGGCCTGGCTGTCTTTTGCTGTTGCCGCGCCCTTGGCGGGGCTCCTGTTTTTCCCCTCTCCGGGTCTCCTGTTCTCCTGGTTGGTGGCCTGGGGCCGTGCTGCCTTTCTGCGCTGGCTGGGTGTCTGCTGGGGCTTTCTGCTCTTGCATGTTGGTCTTCTTTTGGGCTCTGCGTCCTTGCCTGGGCTCTCTTTGTGTCCTGGCGGGGCGCTCTGCTGTTGTGTCCACACCCTGGGGGTTCCTTCAGGGCCTTTTTCCTGCTGGCGGTTCTTGGCGGTCTTCTTTCGCCTGTGTTGGGGCCTTTCTAGGGTCCTTTGGCTCCGGTGGTCTGCGGGCTTCCTGCTTGTTCTGGTTGTCCTCGGGCTGTGCCTCCTGGGCTTCCTGTCTGTTTGCCCGGCTCGGAGGGTGCTCTGCTGTGCGTTTCCTGGTTTTGGTGTCCTGGTTCGCATCTGCCTCCCTTGTTTCTCCGGCCTTGGTTCCCGTTGTTGTGCTGTTGGGTGCCCTCCCCCCCTCTCTCCGGGTGGGGTGTGGTTCCGTGGTGCTCTTGCCTCGGTGGGGTTCTCCCTCCTGGCTGCGGGTTGTCTGGGGTCTTCTGCTTGTTGGCCCTCTGCTTCTCTGCTTCCTCTGGCTTCCGCTTTGGCGTTTTTCTCTGTTCTTTTCCGCCTTCTGTGTGGTTCGGCGGTGGTGTGCTTGGGGTTCCCGGTTCCTTCCTTCCCTTTTGCTGTGCCGTGTGCGCTGTGTGGGCTTGTTCCTGGGTTTTGGTTGGGCCTGCGGGCCCTCCTGCGTGATCCGGTTGCTTGGCTCTGGTCCTGGCTTCCTGATTCCGTTGGCATTTGTTGCCCAGGTTTCTGCTGGTTTCTGAGCTCCTCTCTGGCCTTGGGGGTGTCGGGCCTTGTGGGTTTTTGGTCTGGGTGCTGTGCGCTCTGTGGCTGTTTTTTGTCTGCTGCTGCCCGTGCTGCTTGCGTGGCCTGGGTGTGGGGTACCTGTGCGGTCCTCTGCCATGTTGACACCTGCTTTTCTTCTGCCCTCTGTGCCTGGTGTGGGGGGCTGCTAGTTGCTCCCCGGTTGCTCTGACCTCCGGTCCTGCTGGTTTCCCTTCCTTTTGGGGTTGGGGATTTTCTTGGGGCTGTGGCCGGTGGCTCTGTCTTCGCCCTGGTTGGGCTTGTTCGTTTTCCGGTCTTGTTGTCATGAGTGATGTCACTGACCATGTCATGAGTGCTGTAATATATGACGTCATCAGCAATGCATTGCGGGCGCGCGAGTTATAGTTAGTTTAACTAACTATAACGGGGGAATTTCAGTGGTTTTGTATGAGTGAAATGTCCAGCTAATTATAACATGTGTGAAACCTATGGTTTTTTCAGTGAATTTTTTAAGGTTTTTTTAAATGCTAATTCCTAACTATAACGTTGCTGAAACCTATGGTTTTTTAAGTGAATTTCAAAGGTTTTGTAGATGATAATTTTTTATTGTATTAATTGTTATTTTTTTTATACTGATTGTTTTAAACTATTTATTTTTAGATATTTTATTTTTTAAATTACATTACATATTTTTAATATAAATTGAAACAAATATTTGCAAAAATATTGAAATTGTAATATTTTTTAATTGTTATATATTTTTAATTTATATATATTTTATATAGCAGGCAATGTTATCCTATGGAAGGAAATTCAAGTTACTGGTAAGTACGGTTAAAATTACTTTTCAGGAACAGTAGTGACCTGAAAGATGCATCACTGAGGTCTCTCCTGATAACAGGTGAGTAAATCGGAATTCGTAGTTCGGCTGATTTTTGAGGAATTTTTTTAAATTCCAAAACTCCACATTTAGACGAATTTCCAAGTGAAACCAGTCAATGTTAGCCTATGGAAAGAATTCAAGTTGCTGTAAGTATGGTTAGAATTACAATTCAGGATCAGTAGTGGGCTTATAGATGCAGCACTGACGTCTCTCCTGATAACAGGTGAGTAAATCGGAATTCGTAGTTCGGCTGATTTTTGAGGAATTTTTTAAAGTTCCAAAACTCCACACTTAGAAAAATTTCCAAGTGAAACCAGTCAATGTTAGCCTATGGAAGGAAATTCAAGTTACTGTAAGTATGGTTAGAATTACGTTTCAGGATCAGTAGTGGGCTGAAAGATGCAGCACTGAGTTCTCTCCTGATAACAGGTGAGTAAATCGGAATTCATAGTTCGGCTGATTTTAGAGGAAAATTTAGCTCAATAGTGAAGGAAGGGGGCGGGGCCTGAGGTGACGTGTGCAAACACGCCCTGTGGCGCGTTTTAGGTTGGGGAATTAATTCCGCTTCAATCCTGAGGTCCCCTGTGAGCCAACTAGCCCACCAGGTACCTCCAGTATGCGCCAGGGAGCTGTGTTGCAGAGAGGTGCTCAGAGGGCACGCCCCCTTTTTACAACACTCTGCAACGCAACTCGGTGGCGCTTACTGAAGATACCTGTTGGACTAGTTGGCCCCTAGGGGACCTCTGGATTGAAGAGGAATTAATTCCTCAACTTAAAACGCGCCACAGGGCATGTTTGCACATATATCACCTCAAGCCCCGCCCCCTACCTTCACCACTGTGCAAACACGCCAGTAGTGCGTTCTAAGTTGGGGGATTAAGTCCCCTTGCATACTGGGGGTCCATGGGTCCAACTAGCCCACCAGGAACCTCCAGTATGCACCAGGGGGCTGCGTTGCAGAGAGGTGTAAAAAGGGGCGTGGTCTCATTACACCTCTCTGCAACGCAGCTCCCTGGCGCATACTGGAGGTACCAGGTGGGCTAGTTGGCCCACAGGGGACCTGTTGCGGTGATGCTGTTCACAGGACTTGTTGATTCAGTGTCAGAACAAGTCCTGTGAACAGCATCACCGCAACAGGTCTGCTGTACTGGCCGTATCCATCGATGCCGCCAAAAACACTTTGAGCTCAGATACAGATACAATTTATCTACCTTCTATAACACTAAGGTGGTGAGTACACCATTCTTTCACTTAAGAGTCAATATATACTCTTATCACCTGGTCCTGACGAAAGCCTCTAGAGATGCCAGCAGGGCTGAAACATGTTGACCACTTTCACTAGTGCGAAAGGTTAGTAACTAGGCCTCAATACGCACTTCTTTGTTTTTAGCTTCCTATACCAGAATCCTCGGATTCAGTGTCAGAACAAGTCCTGTGAACAGCATCACCACAAAAGGTCTGCTGTACTGGCCGTATCCATCAATGCCGCCAAAAACACTTTGAACTCAGATACAGATACAACTTATCTACCTTCTATAACTTTAAGGTGGTGAGTACACCATTCTTTCACTTAAGAGTCAATATATACTCTTATCACCTGGTCCTGACGAAAGCCTCTAGAGATGCCAGGAGGCTGAAACATGTTGACCGCTTTCACTAGTGCGAAAGGCTAGTAACTAGGCCTTAATACACACTTCTTTGTTTTTAACTTCCTATACCAGAATTCGACAGAATAAAAACACTTGAGACTGGATATAAGGAATTTTATACCACACCCACTTGAGCACTAACACACCCTCTATTTTTATTCCTGGCCACTACTGTCATTCCAGTTGGTCTTCCTCCATGTGGAGGTCAGCATAACATACAAAGGAAAAGACCCAATGATAATGCTGTTGCGGCACTGAATGGTGGAGAACCAAGATATACCGCCTGACACTGTGTTCGCATATGAGGGTTTTTTACTATTATGATCCCGTGCACGTTACCATAGACCCTGGGAACACAGGACAAGTGGTTCATTCCCCCCCTACTTGATTTTTTGCTGTAGCCTTAGGAAGCTGAATGAACTACAACTTCTTCTTCCCCCCCAATGATTTTTCAGAGTGGGATGCTGGCATCAATGTGATGTCAGTGAAGACATAAGTGTTGTGAAAGATCTAAGCGGACCACAATGTGTTGCAAATGAGCCACGCCGATAGGGCATATAATGGCTGGAAAATAGTGTGTTTCCAGTGGTGGATTTTACAGCACATTGTCATAAAAATTATTAAAGCAATGCGTGGTAGAGTACTGCCTTTTACATAAAGGACATTTTCCATTGAAATTGCCTCTGGAAAGGGCCGTTACATTTGCATCAGTAATGCAGCTTTACTACTAAACCTATGTGGGATACAAACAATAACATGCTGAAATGGAGTGTCAGTGCATATTCATCGTTTGTGTATTACACAAGTAAAGTGGCTTTGCCTTGATTTTAAAATTCTTTGTTTCTATCGAATCTCATAATGACAAAAAACTCTACATGCCTCATTTGTTGGTTTCCAGCTGCTGATACATTTTGATGTTTCTGTAAAGCTCATTTACAAGTACTTACATTTTGTTGTTTTAGAAAATATTTGTCGTCCTGCAAACTTTTCTTTTATACTTCCTGTACTTCATCAAGATTTTCCCTTGGTTCATATTATAAGATCTCCTCAATGTGCAGTCTAGAAAGCAAAAGTAAATACCAATATTAAATAAGTAGCAATTTGTCAGAAAACATTGCATGATACTTCTCCTCTATATTCAAACTCACATTAAATGCCACAAGATAAAAACTGAATTTATAGGCCTTCTGAGCTCATTCCTCTTCTGAACTTCTGTATGGTTACTATGGTGCTGCAGCACTTCCAGCACTGCTACTTCCAGAGCCTCTGAGGCTGGTAAATTCCATCTTGATATCCATAATTACAACCGATAGACTGAAAGGTTTGTGAAAGGGCCATCCAATCATGCAGCATCCTGTCCTAGGTGGAGTCAAATTGGCAACACTTGAGGATGATTGAGCTACAACTTGTAGGAAAAAAGCAATGGCAAAGCCAATAGGTCTAATCTTTGGGACCTTTTTGCATTGCCACTTGTTTTTAGCTTTGCTGAACAAAATCCCAGATGCTATACAGTATAGCTAAAGCATGCAACGTAAAACAAAAAAGCTCAATGGGGCGGCCGTTGCGTAATTTTATAGGCACATTCGCCAAGCAGCACATGCCTACAAAATGATGTCATTGATTTTATTTACCTAAATAAGTCGCGGAAACGTGTTTTTTGTTTTTTAGACTGGTGGAACACTGGGGTGGGGTGGGGGGGACAGAAAACTGGGGAGAGGGGCAGCAACATGAAGCGTGTGAATAGATGGGGGAAACAAAATGGGGCTACAGGGAGGAGAAGCAATGGGCGAGAGACACGTAGGGATGGTTGGGGAACAGGAGCAACAGGTGAGAGGAAGGAGCAGGCGGGGGAAGCAACAGGAGACCAGAGTGGGGAGGAGAAGAAACAGCAAGAGAGCAACATTGGAGTGGGTAAGGGAGCAGAACAAGGGTGAGAAAGCACCCAGGAGTGCAAGATGGCGAATGCAACATGGAGGGGGGTAGGACAAAAACAAACGAGTGCTAGAGAACAACATGGGGAGTGGGGAAAGAGAAGTTTACGAGAAAAACTGGAAAACACATCCTCTGTCATGAAGTGCTTAATCCAAAAGAGAAAAGGCAGCGCTTGAAATCCAAGCAGTGGAAGCATAGAAGCTAGCCAATCAAAAGAGACGGTAAAGAGGCTATTTTCCAATGGAGAGATAAACATAAGATTGACAAGCAAGGACATGAACAAGATGCAGGCAAATGAGTGACAGAAAAGCCAACCAATGGAAATCAATAAGCAGGCTCCAAGACCCGTAGTGTGAGCTTAGTAAGGTCCCACTATGTCTCACAACAGACCGGTCTAGCAGGCTTCACCTAAAAGACTTAAGGTGTAAGAACTAATTAACACTGGAAAATAAGCATCAGTACCTTAAGTGTGATTCCATTTTATTTGAGTGATTCTACATAGTGTACGCTGAAGACTGGAGTGCCTCATGGCATTTAAATTGTATGCATCCTGGTCCCTAAGGAAACAGTGGGTGGAGAGTGAAGGAGTCTCTGAAATCTGCAAGGTGAACCATTTGTTTTCTGTTAGTACCCTTCGGAAAGAGGAAGCTTGCCCCTGTGAAGTCTAGGGCCAGGGCAGTGGAGCTCGATCTGCCTTAGCTGGAAGGGGTTCTCCCCTAGTGACAGCCCCAGCTGTATCGAGGAATTTGACCCTCATTGGAAGCCAGCCATGTGGTGGTAGTTACACGTTGACCCTGGTTGCCGAACAAGTAAGGATGAAAGTCTAAAAGTGGCTTTGGAGCACATTCATTGTTTCTGGTCAAGTGAAGGGCAGCTTAGAGAGGTTGACTGTTCTCAGGAGTTAGATTTCAGACTTCTGAATGTTTAGGCAAAGTAAGTTATGTTATGTTGCATCAAGGACTAGAAACCCATGGACAGTTACCTGACAGTGAATCTCGGTTTGCTCTTAAAGTCTGAACAGGAGGAGAGCGAGAGGAGGAGGGAAGCAGCGTATATTTTAACCCCTTACATGCAGTATTGTTCACAGATTTTATCCCACTAAACCAACATAACCCTTTCTGCTTGGATGTTACCTTTGCTGTAGCTTGGCGAGTGACCGGACCTGAATGAAAAGAGCTGTGTAATAATACAAAGAGCCTCTTCTTAGGGTCTTGACGGATGTTCTGAATTTCAAGGCAAGGAGATAGTTGGGTAACATTATTTGGCCATTACCTTTGGCCATAGTGTTCTCACAAGTCTTCTGAATGCGTCAGTCCCCTTTGTCCATATATAAAGGCGTTTTCAAATGTTGAGACTTGTGTGAAACTTTATTTCAAGGCTCTCCTGACTAAAGATAGGCATGTGTTATTTTAATTGTTTCATGAAGTTTTAAAGGATGCCTGAATGAGGTGTGTGTTGCAGGAGAAAAGATAGTGACTATGAGAGGAGGTGGTTCAAAGGCATTGCTGGAGCATCCATAAGGTGTTACTTGCAAAAAATAATCTGAAAACTGGTCATAAATTAACATGGCAAGATAAAAGCTGGAAACTCTGTAAGGATGAAAGCTAGGAAACGTATGTGGAACAAGGTCAAAGCTGGAGACCAGAAAAGACATGCAGTGCAGGAGCTCAGGCAAAGACTATAGAATATAGAATGTAAAGGGGCGCCGGCAAGGCTAGAGACCACATTACGTCTGTGGTGTGCGGATAAAGCTGTCATCAAGAGAAGGAATTGGGACTATATAAGAGGCATACACAGTACAATTTCTTTTTAGGTCTGGAGTTAGTCAAAATCTTTTGATTTTAGAGAAAAAATATTATATATACATACAAAATTTTCCAAAAGTGCCAAATTCGCCCATGTCGCTCTTTGTATACCCAGTAACGGCCACAGGTTTCACAGAAGTGAATATAAGAGACTCAGTTCCAGTCTCAAAGATACACCGAACCCAATGACCTCTTGAAGTAATCCATTAAATTCACATACATTTTTTGTGGTATTCCAAAATTGCAGCAGTAAAACATATCTATGTATTGCCACAAAACTAAGAAGACGATAAGATCTTTATATTACATAAAAATTCCATGAGTTCCATACCACCAAACTATGACCCTGCAAGTTACTAGGCAGTTTAAAAAAACAATGTGGCTATAGCCATCTATGTATAGATCAAAGTGCTAAGTGCAATTGGGTAGGCTGTAAAATAGACCTTTAACCAATAATACAAAACAGTATAAAATAAACTATTTGATAGGGCTTAAACAATGCCAAACAAAACATTTATTGTTCATGTAAAACAGTAAAAACAAAATATAAGCTTTTACATTGAATAATGTTTCATGAGAATTATAGCAGCAGTGATATAATCAAGTGTAGCTATACACATTTCAGGAGAGGCTAAAGATTGGATATATCCAAGGCCCTCTTAATGTGAGGAAAAGTGATTGTGCAGAAGGATAGGGCGTAAAAATCGAACCCTTAATGTAAGATACAATGTGAAAAACAAGCATTTACAATGCAATGGTCTCGGCATTATTAAAGGTAGAGCTATTGGCATTGCTCATGACATTTTTTTTGTTAAATCATAAATAAATGGCATTGTAATTTACATTGCCAATAGCTTAATCGTTAAATAAATGGCATTGTCTTTTACAATGTCAATAGCTTAATCGCTCGCAAATTCATGACCTATTGTATTTAAACCCACACAGTCACACACACAAAGCCACCCACACACACATACAGAGCCACCCACAGAGCCACAGACACACACACAGAGCCACACACACACAGAGCCCCACACACACAGAGCCCCACACACACACACAGAGCCACACACACACACACAAAGCCCTACACACAGAGCCCCCCCCACACACACAGAGCCCCCCACACACACAGAGCCCCACACATACACACACCCCCAGAGCCCCCCACACACACACAGAGCCCCCCACACACAACACACACACAGAGCCCCACACACACACACAGAGCCCCCCCCACAGAGCCCCCCCCCACACAGAGAGAGCCCCACACACACAGCCCCACACACACAGAGCCCCACACACACAGAGCCTCACACACACAGAGCCCCACACACACACATCCCCCCACACACACAGAGCCCCACACACACACACACAGAGCCCCACACACACAGAGCCCCACACACACACACACAGAGCCCCCCCCACACACACAGAGCCTCCACACACACAGAGCCCCCACACACAAAGAGCACCCACACCCAGAGCCACACACACACACACCCAGAGCCACACATACACCCAGAGCCACATACACACACTGGAGAGAAAGCACTGTGAGGGGGCAGGGAAGCAAGCACAGCGAGGGGGCAGGGGAGCAAGCACAGCCAGGGGGCAGGGGAGCAAGCACAGCCAGGGGGCAGGGGAGCAAGCACAGCCAGGAGATTTTTTTTTAAAATCATAAATAAATGGCATTGTAATTTACATTGCCAATAGCTTAATCATTAAATAAATGGCATTGTCATTTACAAGGCCAATAGCTTAATCGCTCGCAAATGCATGACCTATTGCATTTACACCCACACAGAGCCACACACACAAAGCCACCCACAC
Organism: Lissotriton helveticus; assembly: GCF_964261635.1. NCBI lineage: Eukaryota > Metazoa > Chordata > Amphibia > Caudata > Salamandridae > Lissotriton > Lissotriton helveticus. The sequence goes on along the minus strand of NC_136070.1, from coordinate 689,692,499 downwards.
ACACATACAGAGCCACCCACACAGAGCCACAGAGACACACACAGAGCCACACACACACAGAGCCACACACACACACACACAGAGCCCCACACACAGAGCCCCACACACACACAGAGCGCCACACACACACAGAGCCCCACACACACACAGAGCCCCCCCACACACACACACACCCAGAGCCCCCCCACACACACACACACCCAGAGCCCCCCCCACACACACACAGAGCCCCCCACACACACAGAGCCCCCCACACATACACACAGCCCCACACACACACACACACACAGAGCCCCCCCACACACACAGAGCTCCACACACACACACACAGCCCCCCACACACACACAGAGCCCCACACACACAGAGCCCCACACACACAGAGCCTCACACACAGAGCCCCACACTAACAGAGCCCACACACACACACAGCCCCACACACAGAGTCCCACACACACGAGCCTCCCCACAGACACACACACAGAGCCCCACACACACACACACAGAGCCCCCCACACACACAGAGCCTCCACACAGAGCCCCCCAAAACACAGAGCCCCCACACATACAGAGCCCCCACACCCAGAGCCACACACACACCCAGAGACACAGAGTGCAAGTGCAAATGCCAACCACGCCGGTACTTGCCAGGGCCGGTTGTGCTAGTCACTCCTCGCTGATTATCAGCAAGCATGGTGAAGGAGCTAAAAGGACGGGCCCAGCCGCGACGCACCACCGGGCCGGCCTTAGTACATCGGCACACCCCGCTGCAAACTACAGCGGCGGACTCCCGCCTGCGACCAATAGTTCAATAGATCGATCTGTCTGAGGGATATGTTTGCACTATGGTGGCATTGTACCATTCACACACACATACATAAGTGTGTATATTGTGCGTTTGTACATCCCACATGCATATGTGACTTATTTGCATTATACTGTTTACTTACAATGTTATAGTTTTAATTAACTAAAATAATTAATTAATTTTGACTTCTTTGACTGCTTACATAGAAAGACTAAAAACGGAAGTTCTCTGAAACACGGACGAAAACTTTTTGGGTCGTTTTCTTCCTTGCACAAATGTCAGAAAGCAGGCTCTGAAAACATATTTTTCTATATCCAACCACTTACAATGGCGCTAGTGCTGATTCTGCGCCATGAGTATAGGGCGGGAGCTATATAGAACTATAAGTGTGTGCATAGCTGGTGAATGCATATTGCCTCTATAACTAAACTCTTTGGGTTCAAGATATCACTGCGCACACTTTTCACCAGTTCTTGTAACACGTGACTCCTCAGCTCGCCAGGTTTCTTAAAATTTGACCCATGCTTTGGGTAGACTCACTGTGCAGTTAGAGGCCGGCATTTCACGAGTGTGCGTGTGGTTAGAGGGGCGACAGAGGTTTTGTGAGTTTAATCAGCACAGTTATAAGTTCACGGTGTGACTTTGGGTGCACGCAGAACTATGATAGGTACAATTCGGAGTCGCGCATCTCGCGTTTGCGTATTCCTGGTCGGCGCCCTGTTTGCTATAACAGAGTATAACGGAATCTACGGGGGGTGGGGTTCCTTTTTGGATTGTATGGAAAACTCCAGCTCATGAAACTGCGAGTAGATAGAAATATTTATTTCATTTTAAGTGGTTTTTTTTTTTTTTTTTTACAACACTGACAAAAGTGGAGGATTATTGTTTGGACCTTCTACGTTGGTCAAAAGCAAAAGGGGGGAGCGAGTTATTAATATGTTGGATTCATCTTTCTTTTGGGGAATTGTGGCCTTTAGAATCGGTAGGTGTGAGAGATCCGCTTCAGAAAACTGTGATCCTGCGCAAATCTCATTTATCACCGTCTCCCAGCTTTTTTGACTGACAAAACCACGAGCCGCTGAATCTTACTTATTCAGAGTGAAACTCTACTTATTCGGAGTTTTATTTTGAGAGTCTGAGATTGGAACAGTTCTGCGAATCGATGGGGTGCCTTATTATTTATAGGGCGGGACCCAGCGCAGAGTGTTCTGCCACATACTAAGGGACAGTACCACCCCCAAGCACACTTCCGTAGACTAACTCTACAACCCACTGCTCCACAGTGTCCCCAGATCCCCTCTTACCACACCAACACCTGATGCACTGCTTCTCACTGTGGCGACTGCACACAAAGTTAGGGGTGCAGAAGCCCTGTCTACAACAAAACCGTACAAAACAGAGAATAGGCACACAACAGGACGGTAGACAATCTCCCTAAAGCACAAGGATGTGGCATGACAACCAGATCTGCCGAGCGTGAAACTGGGGAACTGGGTTCGAGTGTTGGCGTCGGCTCACCATCCTGTGATTCTGTGCAAATCAGTTAATCTTCCTGTGCCTTCCAAAAGGGAATGTGTCCTTGTGTAATGTAACTGGTTTTCTTGTAAAGCGCTCTACTGCCTTTGGGTCGAGTTCGCCTATATAAAACTGCAAAACAAAACAAAAAGAAACCAGCCAGCATAACCCGTCGTACCAGAGCTCACTGCACCGGTGGATGATGGATCCAGTGCATGCACAGCTATGAGGGCTCTCAACAGCCCAGTACTGCCCGTGGGGTGGAATGTTCCCACTACACACACAGCGCTGGCAGTGTCCAGACACACACCGAGTCAGTCTACGGCCCTTAACCCCGTACACAGCCCCGAGGCGACAGGAACAGCGCACTGCACTCCCACTGAATCAATGCATACAGCGTACATCAGCACACGCAGCTGTGGTGGTCAAAACCCCCGGCACACTTGGGCACTGCACTACATACAGCACTTTGACAGACACCTTTAGCACAACACTCCAAACAGCACTAGGAGTTATTATCCGCTGATACTGCACGCCAAACAGTACAGGGACCGTAACCCTTAAACACACTGAACCCCCACACAGCACTGAGGTCACAGCACCATGGACACTACTCTCCACACACCACTGAAGTCACAGACACTACTCTCCACACAGCACTGAGGTCACAGCACCACAGACACTAATCTCCACACAGCACTGAGGTGAGGTCACAGCACCATGGACACTACTCTCCACACAGCACTGAGGTCACATTCCTGCAGACACAGCTTCCCACACAGCACTGGGACGGTCGGCCGCTTCCTCAAACACACTGAAACCAAGGGCGAAGCTGGCAATAGTGCAGTAGGAGCCGTGCCGCCATGGCCCAGGGATGCAAGGAGCCCTCTGTACCCTAAGTATGGCTACATGTTGCCACAGACCTGTGGCGTGGGGGCAATTTCCTAGCTCGCACGACGGTTTGTGACACATTTGCTAAACCAGTGATTGAGACACTGCACTCCACGCAGATCTGGGGCCGTCCTGTTGCAAAACACTCCCAGACAATGCACCCACCCCACACGCTGCACGGGGGAGGGGGCCGGGGTCACACCCCCAAACTGATCGCTCCGTCCCACCATTGCTCCAGCACAGAGCTCTGGCTGTGCGGAGATGCCTTTCTGACAAGTGAACAGCTCCGGCCCTTTTCTTCCCAGACTTGGCAGCATCTGCCTCTCCGCCAGCAGCCCTAGGAGGAATGACCGCACCCCTCCTACCCCAGCCTCCGAGGGGCCCTCCCTGGCCACTCGCCCAGCACTTACATGAGTGGGGGTCGCTGGAGCTGCGCCTCTGCTGTCCCCCCAGAAATCTAAACACGGGAGAAGTAATACCAGGGAGGGTCCCCTGCAGCCAAACAGGGATTGTAATCCCGGCTACTCCGCTTTACCAGATGATGTGATCCTCTGCTAATCACTTTATGTCGCTGCGAACTAGTTCCATTATATGTCACATAGTAAGCGCTTCGAAGTATTCTACACGACAGAATATGTCCCTTTAACATGGATGGATGGATAACTATTGATGACATTTCCAGTAGTGCATGTCACAAACACGCTGGACATAATAGGGGTCATGGGAGCATAACCTTCCATTTGGCAATAAAAGGTGGTGAGAAGAACAGGGGACGTGTGTAGAACGTTGTGGAAACAGAATGGGATACGGACAAGACAGAATATACAGATAGCAAAGAATATATAGTTTAGAACATTAACAGTGCAAATGAAAGTCCGAAACACGGGGGGTTGAAAGAATCACAGCAAGGCGATTGTTCAGTGGCAGAGATACCCCTCTGGGGTAGGAATCTAGGACCCCATGCAGGTTTCCTCCATTGCTAGTGCTACGAGCAGTAATGTTTAGGGATCAAAGCGTCAAGTCTCCAGGCAGCCATTCACTTGATATTTAAATGTTTACATGCGAGTGAGGAACGGGACTGTAATTAGTCAATCAAGAATCCATCTATTGTGAGTCACAACGCCATCAAGAAGTTACAATAAAATCCCTGCGGTGGATTTAAAAAAGAGCATTATTTTGGATCAGGATTCCAACAAATAACGCGTTATAACCTTGTTCAGTATAAGAGGGAGGGCTGGCCGCCCTTTCTCCCAGTACATCTCTGGCGTTGCACCTACGGCGTTTCTTTGGCCAGGCCTGCTCCGTACCTCTGAGAGCAGGAAGGGGGACTCGCACGTGATTGAGCACCGCCCTCGGTAGCAGGCAGAGATACCACCTTGACTCCAGAGGAGCAGAGCAGCGGACAGTGCTTCACCGCGGTGACAGCTCACTGCTTCACAGACATCAATCGGATCACCCTATGATCGCCGCAGGACCTTTCCTACCTTCCTCCTTGGAAAGATCGATTCCATCCCAGCAGCGCCTCCCTGAAGGATTGGAGCTGTGATAGTTAGAGACAGGGAGGCACTGTCGCTCTCCTGCTTTGAGGCACCACACTCTTATGTGCAACAAAAGGGGTGTTTTTGATGAGCAAGTAGTAAAAACAAGAAAAACGGCAACCGGCATAAAAACAAAATGGCGGCCACAAACATCCGAAAATTTTCGGATTCGGGGGCGTGTTTTTGGCTTCTGAGTGACGGATGACGTCACAGGTGGAAAGAACGCCAAAAACACCCCCCCCCGAATCCGAAAGAGACGGGGCTTGATTGGAGTGACGCCCCTCTCCTCCAATGGCTGGCCTCAGTTTAGGAAGCCAGCCAATGGAGGAGAGATGGAGGAGAGAGGCGGGTTCAAGCCACGTCTAAAAAACATTAAATCTTCGACCGGAGACTGCGCAAGCGCAGCCTTTAGGTCCTCGACCTAATAACAAAGGGCACAGTTGTTTGGGTTGAAATATTCTCACTTGAATATTTTGAAAAAGAAGTAACCTAAGATCCAGGCAATGGAAAGGCTAATAAATGATGAATTAGATTTAATCTCAGCCATGTCAAGTAAAATCTATGCTGAGGATTAGCACACCATATCAGGTAGGGTTCAGTACCAAAAGCAATAGACATTTGTATATAGTTAATAATGCACCATGAATCACGATATTTGTTTTATACTACCCTTTTCACAGTATGAAAAAAACTCTCTCACCCTTTCCTTCATCTGCGATCCTATTTTTTCAGGGGAGATAGAAAAGATCAATCAGACTCAATGTTTTTGACATAAGGCAGCCATAGGATGGGGTTCACATTTTCAAGATTTAGACAATCAATCAAAACTTCCCTTGATAGACCAGCCCTGGGGGTGCTCCAGAGTTTTTACCACAGTAGCAAAGGAGCTAAATCAATAGAATCCTCCAAAAAAAACAACCCGCTTCCACATGTGTGATAAAAGTTAAGGATGATTTTGGTAAAGCTAAAAGTCTAGCTAAAAAATTTCGGGGGCGTGGCCAAGATGGCGACTGAGTATGACGTGCCTGCTCATCGCTCCCACCTCGTAAATGGGCCTTTGCCTTAGCACTGAGTAGCTGTGCCATTAATATATGGTTAAATGACCCTGAGGTGATCCCGGACGCTGTGGAGATCAGTCCGTCTGGCACGGACGACGGCTGAAGCCTTAGCGTTGTGAGCCGGAGAGGTGCTGCATGGGAGGTGGCCTGGACGCAGCCGGATTAGGCCAGAACTAACACAGCAGAGCGCTCCAGAGCCTTGGCGGCTACAAAGGCTGGGTAGGTCCGAGGGACAGCGGGGCTCAGAGAGTGACCTGAGGGTGCTCCCACAGATCCCTGGATAGCTGTGGTAAACCAGAGGGAACAGCAGAGAAGCTGGGGACGCATCGCAGAGAAACGGCTGCATCGAGAACGACCCAGACAGGTCGAGTCTGAGAACCTCAGGCAGAAGCCCCGGGAACCTGCCAAAAACATTGGGGGCACGACCGATGGGTCTGAGCGACAGTTGAAACTCCTTGTCACGGTGTCGCGGGCTGGAGGGGTGCTGCCGGAGAAGGGCTGAGCGGAACTGGAAGAGATTGAGCTGCGGAAGAGCCACGACGCAGAGCACACCGGTGCTTTGGCGGCCAACAGAACCTGGGACGGCCCAAGGAGCAGCAAGGGATCAGAGGGAGACTTGAGATAGCCCTCTGTGGATGCCTAAAGACTTGCAGCAGGGCAAAAGGCGTGGCGGAGAGGCCCGGCCCTGCCCGGAGCACAGCATGGAGGAATAGACGCCTTGAGTACGGTCCGGACGGGTCAGTACTGAGGCCCTTAAAGCAGCAATACTGGCAGGACTCCCCACCCGAGTCCACACACGAGATGCCGCGACTTGACCAGGTGAGCAAGTGATCCAGAAAGGGGCCATTGCGGGAGATCAGGCAGTAGAGCCCTGGGTCGTAGCGGCCAAGATTGGACAGAGACTGGGCTGCGATGGTCACCCAGGATGGGAGCTGATTCATTAGACGCTTCGCAATTGTAAAAGCGCACAGTCTCCGGCGCAAGAAGCTGGCTGCATACAGCCTATAGGAGCAAAGCAAGCAGTTTTAAAGATTAAAGATTGCACCCTAAGCACGAACCGGATAGGGTGGACCTGCCGCAATCGGCACAAAGCAGCGATGAGCAGCACAATGGTTAGGAGACACAGATATTTTGCCAGCAAACACCCCCCGTCACTTCGCCACTACCGGGTCGACTTATATTGAGAGAGCTTGAGGATGGTTAGATAAGGCCCTGGGGCCTGCTAGCATACGCTCATAGCTACAGGGGCCGATGAAGGAAGCCTCTTCCCTCGAGCGGGACCAGGTGATGAAGCAGTAGCAGCAGACCTCTGAATACAAAAGAGCTGGTTGTATACAGACACCCTGGTCGGGCCTAACATCGTGCAGCACACACCCGAAAGAGGCCTTAAATACCCACAAATATACAACACCCCTGGATGACTCAGGAGTACAAATATAATCTTGAATAAACCCTCCACAACTAGGTATCTTCTGAAGCGCCAGGCGCTTTCCCACACCGCTGGGAATAGCAACAACTCTCTGTCTTGGAACTGTCTCTCAGAGAGAGGTGTTGCCAGGAACTCAAGAATCATGGCAGCCGCTAAAGGGGGAAAAAGGACAGATCTGTTAAGGAAATGCTACTTAAAACCCCAGCAACCAACATAGCGGAAAATGCTGAAACGACAGACAGTAGAGATACAGATGCACCACTTACTCGCACATTTATCATGATTTTGTTTGAATTTTTAAGAGAAGACTTAAAACAGATGAAGTCGGAAATTGCATAGGAAATCAGAGAGGTACGCAGGGATGTAGACTCAATAGGGGACAGAGTAAACACCCTAGAGACTCAAGGCGCTAGTAGGGAAGAAGAGACTGAACTCCTACAGCGAGAGGTAATTCGCCTAAAAGACCAACATCTAGAGCTTCAGGCCCATGCAGAGGACCTAGAGAACCGTTCTCGATGTAATAACATTAATCGTCGCAATATCCCACGTGGAGCAGAAGGTCAGAACATAGTAGACTATGTGTTGGGTCTGTTTAGGTCAATCCTGGTTACCTCGGAAGATCGTACGCACCGGGTCGGCCCTGGGAGACCCTCTCCGGCTCCTCCTCCAGATATTTTAACTTGTCTGCATGATTTCCAACTAAAAGAGAGCATTCACAAAAATTTACGCTAAGATTCTAGAGAACCGGTTAGTCTCTCTGATTCCGCTACTGGTCACTCTGGAGCAAGCAGGTTTTGTTCCAAGTAGGAACCTAACTTACAATTTGAGAACGGTGTTCGGCACAATGCAACAGTGACACACTACTGCGGAGATACAAGCGGTGGCTGTATATCTCAACATGGAGAAAGCCTTCGACCCTGTTGAATGGCCCTTTATGCGACAGGTCCTGACAAGGATGGGGTTGGGGCCTGTCTTTCTACAGCCGATAGGGGTATTGTATAGTGAACCCACAGCTAAAATCAAAATTGGAAACCTAGTGACAGATACTATACACATTACTAGTGGCACGCAACAGGGCAGCCCCTGTGACCAATATTGTATGCATTAGTGGCCGAACATTTAGCCTGTGCACTCTGGGAATACCACAGATATATGGGTATACGATTCCCGGGTTATGAGCTGATTGTCTCCACGATACGCTCCTATATGTACGGGACCCTGAACGTAACCTCTCCCCTAATTTGTGAGTAGTGGTGCGATTTGGAGCGGTGTCTGGACTCCGAGTTAACTGGCCGAAGTCTATCATATTTGCCCTTACACCGGCTACGGCCCCATTTGACCCTGACTACCCACTGCAGTGGTCAACGGAATTGGTAAGATACCTAGTTATCAAGGTCCACACGGATTCTTAGGTAGTATTCAGGGGAAATTATGGGGTGGCGATTAGCAAACTAGAAGATGAGGTGGACAGCTGGATTCATCTGCCACTGTCCCTGCTGGGCAGAGTTTCCATTATGAAAATGGTGATACTGCCCCGTTTTTTTGTTCCTTTTTTCTAATATTGCTTTGTTTCTCCCTTGCTTCTTTTTTCGTCAACTCACAGCCTTGATGGTTAAGCTGGTTTGGGCCGACAGCAGGCGCGCGTTAGATGGCAAGTACTTACGTTACAGTACCACATGGGGGACGGGGTGAGCCCGATTTGGACTTATATCACCGGGCAGCACAAAGTGTGCACGCTTACCACCTGATGCATGGCTCACCGGACACCCCCCACTTACATATAGAGAATGTTGTGGCCTCTCCTCTCCCATTACCTGCTCTGATGTTTACGCCTGCGGATCTCAGGACGGGGATATTGGACTCAGTGAATGCAACAAACCATGCTTGGCATCACCTCTTGAAACTGCGGCCGGGTGCCATTCTGTATTCCCTGCTCACACCGCTGGATTGGTATCGCTGGCTGTCCCGTGCAGAGATAAGGGGATTACGCGAGCGCTTCACACAACAGGGGTGCGAACCATAGGGAACTTATTCGTAGACAGCACAGCAAAGAGTTGGGAGGAACTGGGGGCTGGAGATGCCTCAACGACCCTCATTACTAAATTTCAATTCCATAGAACACGGCAAGCATTGTTGCATATGCTGGGTGGGGACTTGTTGGAACCACCGGAGTTGCCCGCCTTATCCTATGTCAAAAAAACTGATTCGCCGACACGGATAGTGTCTAAAATATACAAACTGACCATGGCCTATAGGGAAAATCACTACACTAAGGCCTGTTTGGCTTAGCAGAGAGATCTGGGCAGGGACATTGACGACACTATGTGGACATATTGCTGCGACAGCACGATGCGCATCTCTTTAAATGGTAGACATAGACTGATCCACTTTAAATATCTAAATATGGTAAGCGCTGCAGTGAGCAGTTCGACTATTTTTTCCACTTGTGCCAGGGGATATCTACATTTTGGCATTTAGTCTTTAAGAAGTTAGGACAGGTGGCTGATCTGGCAATCACCCTGGAGCCTGCACTGGCCCTTTTGGGCTACTCTAAACCGATACCTAAGGGAGCCCGTAGTTTGGTTGACGTGGGCTTGCTGCTAGCTAAGCGAAGGGTGGCGATGTGCTGGTCGAGAGGACCGACCCCTACAATAGCCCAGTGGTAGAGCGACATGCTGTACTGCAGCACGCAAACTGAGAATTTCAGTGACCTCCTCCCACCACGTAGTAGACCTAAGAACTTCTGGGCATTGTACAAAACATACCTAGCAACCAGAGAAAGTGATACTGCATCAGCTGAAGTTGTGAACCACGAGTTGAGAGAGAACAGTCCTGATGAATCGTTGCTCGGTCGGGCCTAGTCTTGAGTATTGCATGCTGATGTTGTGAGGGGAACATCTGTTTGGTATCTCCATGACTTCATTGCGAGAGGGTCCAACGCTGGGGGGGGGGGTGAAATGGGGTGATGGGTGGTGTGGACTGATAATGGGATGATGTTGGATATAACCAGTCTGCTAACCTCTGAAATTGTGCTGTATGTTCTTTGATCACCATGTGTTACTGTAATTGCCTTATTGAAGGAACTGAGTGTCATGTTTGTTTTGAACAAAAACTAATAAAGTCTTTAAAAAAAAAAAGAAGAGAAAAAATAATAGGTCCTTGAATGTGAGCAGTGGAAGCAAACAAATACTCCAATCAAAGGATGGTAAAGAGGAACTGCTCCAGGGGAGAGGCAAACACAGGTAGAATTAAGCAAATGAGAGTATAAGAAACCCTATTAATAGTAAGCAAAGGAAGGGCTCTATGCCCACACTCACTTTTTGGCATGGTCCACAAGAGGTCTTCCGACAGTGAGATCTAAAAAGGAGCATAAAATATTAAAACCCTTTTGATATTCTTTGTGTTTTTTAAGCTCATGCATCAGCCGGCTGCCTTTCACTGGGGTTGGTAAAAGGGAAGGTGGTCTCAAAATGCTTCAGGCAACAGAAAGAAAGAGGCGCTTAAAGGATTACACTAGTATTGGTTATGGGTGGGAAAGATTAGAAATTTCAAAGAGAGCGCCTTAAAGAACATAATTTTGTGTTGCCACTTTCAATATATTCTCCATACATTTATTTTAATTCTACTTCAGGATAACATTAGTATTTCGTCTTGCAGATGATGCCACACAATGTGGGGCCATTCTCAAAGAAAATTATTACTGTTTGCACAACTTCTTCTGTAATACTGTTAATATCCGAACTGCCCTACTTGAATAAAAAAACTGGAGAGGATTTTACAAAGAGCCAGACACTGCAACCCATTACAAAACCATGGACACAGTCCTCTTCTTTTCCAGGATCTGGCAACATCTACCCTTCAAAAAAGAAGAGCTTCCCGGCCCATCACCATGCACCTTCGGGAAGCCAAAATCCCATACTCATGCGGACACCGGTTCCGCCTAATTTTCCGTCTCAACGGGAAGATCCAGCAAGTCAGTACGATCAAAGATGCACACCAACTTCTGAACATTCCGGACGACTCGAACACAGACCCGCCTTCGCCCATTGGATCCAGCATAAGTAGGGGAGCAAGCGCTTGGAAGACAGTGGGAACGAAACCCCTGAAATTACATCCCGACCCAGACACATTATCGAAAGAAAGGCAAGCTGTCTTGGCATCTTTGGGGGAGGACACTACCGGCCCAGCCTGAGCATGCTGGTAACAAGACCTACATAAATCCACACTCTGTATCCTTCGAAGTTAGCTGGTACAGTCATGTCTTAGTACTTGGCTGGGGCCCAGGGGGAGCAGAGCTGTTTACATCAAAACTCTTCCACCTCCTCTCCGTGGGAATGCAATCCCAGGACATTGCCGATTTTGTTTGTGTTGTCTTGATTAAACTGTTGCATAAGTTGGGGTTGAAGTTTGGTTGGGGGTCCTCCTCCCGCCTCTCACACGCCACCGATGTTAACTCATCAAACATGACATGCTCTAAACGCAACATGTTAGTCCATGCTCATCATCCCAGGGGACCACATCACAACTCCATAGCTGCCCCCCAGGAGTGTCCTAATGTCCCAACCCATTAAAATTTTGACTCTGAATACCAAGGGGCTAAATAATCCCATTAAACGCTGGGTCATACTGTCGTATTTGGAAGGCTCTGGTGCCCACATTTGACTGCTACAGGAGACTCATCTTCTGGCAGGAGACACACACAGACAGTGCACTTGCGCTTTCCCACAGCAATGTTTCTCCTCACTCCACACAAAAAAATCAGGGGTGGCTATTCTGTTATCTAATACATTCCCGGGGAAGATAGGACCTCAACAAGCCGAGCTAAAGGGATGGTTTATGCCCCCAATGAAGACCAAGAAAAATATTTATCGAAAGTAGTGCAAGAAATAAGCGTTTCCCAGAATAGGGCGATTCTTGTAGGAGGAGACCTAAATATAGTTTAATGGTGCCCTAGATAGATTGTCCCAGAGACAGGGATAGCCGGGGGCCCTTTCCGAGGAGGGTAAGCGGATGTTTGTGGATGCAGGTCTTGTGGACAAATGGAGGGCGACGATTCCTATCTCAAAAGAATATTCTTTTTACTCTCACTCCGACAAAACGTATGCACGAATTGATTATTTCTTAGGCACGACAAGTCTGACATCTCTCGTCCACCAAATAGAAATCCAACAATGAACACTGTCGGACCATTCCGCGGTTACCCTCACACTCTCACTGCCACTGGGCCCTACAATTCCCTGTTCTTGGCGCCTGTGAGATATGCTGTTGCACAGACCAGAGGTGGTTAAACAAATCTCAAAAGCCCTGCAAGATTATTTAGCGGTAAACGATAACCCGGAAACGCAAATAGCTTACCACGGCCTTCTAGGATGCCTTGAAGGCCGTGGTAAGGGGGAATTTGTCGCAAACAATGCCTCAGATAATAAGATACGCAGGCAAAAGAGAGAGCAGGTGATAGAGCAGGGAAACTATTAGCTCACAGGCTTCGACTACAAAGGCAGTCATCCAATATCGATTCGGTGATGACCCCAACCGGGGAAGAGGCTTCTATGGATCAGGACATTGCAGACACCTTTCAGTGATTCTATGCAGAGCTGTATTCCAGACAAGATCTTTCTCCACAGGCAAAGACACAGTATCTCCAAAGTGCCTCTACATCTACAATCACCTCTGAACATGCAGAGGAGTTGGAAGCTCTGATCAGAGCTGAAGAGGTAATTTCTGCTATTGCCAGGCTCAAACCAATGAAATCCCCCGGGCCAGACGACTTCTCAGCGGCATTCTACAAAACTTTCTGTCACATTCTAGCCCCCATCCTTACTAGAGTATACAATGCTTAGGCACATCATCTAATCTTCCTCACTCGATGCCGGGAGCGTCTGTGAGCGTGATCCCCAAACCGGGGAAAGACAAACGGCAATGTGCTTCATACAGACCCATCTCCCTCCTTAATATTAGTTCTTAAACTGTTCTCAGGGGTCCTAGCGTCGAGACTATCACCACTAATGCCTGGTCGGATCAACCCAGACCAAGCGGGTTTTGTGCCCGGTTGCCAATGCTCAGATAATACTAAACGCATACTCCATATAATTGACAAGGCACATCGCATTGACACGGAATGCTTGATTCTGTCAATGGACGCAGAGAAAACGTTCAACAGAGTGAACTGGAAGTACCTAAAGGCCACAATGCAAGATTTCAGATTTCCCAAGAGGTTCATTGCATGAGTCTTCAGTGGCTATACTGAACCTGTTGCCACAGTACACCCCCGTTTCCTATACAGAAAGGGACATAACAAGGGGCCCCTTCTCCTCATTACTTTTTGCCTCATACATGGAGCCAATGGCTCAACGTATTAGGGACAATCCAATCATCTTAAGCATTCGCTTCAGGGGGGACACACACAAAATCAGTCTATATGCAGACAACGTGATAGTAATACTGGAGAACCCCCCCATACCGGTCTCGGCTGTGCTGTCGGAACTGGAACACTTTTTTCGTGTTCCGGCATTTAAGATAAATGTACATAAATCACAGGCTCTCAATCTTACCCTAAAACCCCCCACACTTAAGTTTCTTAAAAGATACACTTCCCATACAGCGGGCGACAATGGCTATTCCCTATTTAGGAATACAATTATCGGCATCAATACAAGAAACTATAACACTAAATTATTCTGCCCTACTTCGCCAAGTCAGAGATGATAAACGCCCCTGGAAACAGCACACATTGTGCTGGCTCGGTCAAATAGCATCCATCAAAATAACTATGTTTCCAAAGATTCTATTTTTATTTCAGACCCTCCCATTAGAACCACCTAAAGGTATGTTGCGTACGTTACAGCAAGAGTTAGAATTCTTCATCTAGGCAGGCAAGAGACCTAGAATGCGACGCAATCTGAGTTACAGGCCTACCACTGAAGGAGGCCTAGGGATCCCAAATCTGCAGGATTACTATTGGGCGACCCAGATTAAGACATTTGTGGAGTGGTATTTGACTTGGCATCTTTTGACGTGTTTCCCCTGACTTTTTGCTTTCTGACTTCCCGGTTTTGATTCTGTTTTTGCTGGTGTAATGATTCTGCGCACTTTCTTCACTGCTGTCCAGTGGTAAAGTGCAAGTGCTCCTGTATAAAATGTGTTCTGGATTGGTGTTTCCATGATTGGTAAATTTGATTTATGTGTCAGTCCCCAGTGAAGTGCACTGCGTCTGCCGGGGCCTATAAATCGAATGCTGTTGGTGGGCTGCAGCACTGGATTGTGCCACCCACGTAAACAGCCCGTAAAGTGTAACTCTGGCCTGCCGTCGCAGAGCCTGTGCACAGCCTAGGGCTGTGGTTCCGACTTGGCGAGTGCACACACACTCGCAAGTCCCTAAACCTTCCCTTTGCTACATGTGAGTCGCCTCTAAGGTAGGCCCAAGGTACCCCCATGGGCAGGGTGCATTGTATGTGAAAGGTAGGACATGCCCTGGTGTGTGTGTGTGTGGCATGTCCTGATAGTGAATTACAGCCGACTTTGTTTTTCACTATTGCAAGGCTACCTGTTCTCCGAAGGCTAGAATGGGCAGTTCGGTCATTACATCCTATGATCTTAACTGACTCAGGGAACATGGTAGAAATTTGAGTTTAGTATGCCTGAACTCAGAATGATAAGATACATATTTTAGTGAAGTTGGTTTTAACATTCTGTTTTTGAAAATACCACTTTTAGAAAGTAGGTATTTTCTGACCTAACCATCCAGCCTGCTTCTGCCAGCGTGTGTATTGTCTGTCTGGTTTGTGAGTGACAGGACCTGGGGGGAGACAGGGTGATTCAACCCGGCTGAATAGGCACATCTACACCTAGATGGGTGGGAGGAGTAGCACCTAGGTCTGAATAGGGCTGAGCTCACCTTCCACAATGCTGGCTCCACCTCCTGTGGTGCGTCTGAGGACCCTGGCCCACACTGACAAAGAAAGAAGGTGCACCTTGGCAGAATGCATCCCGAACTGGTTTGAACTAGGTCCAGGCCCCTCTGCCGTCAGACGACAAAGGATTTGCTGGTATAAATATTGGGGCTTGACCCCAAGATTTTAGAACTCGCTTGAATCAAGGAACCTGCCAAGAAGAAGAGCTGGAAGAGCTACCAGGAGGAGTATTGCCCCTTTGCTGAGTTGTTGTTTTGTTGGGTTGGCCTGCAGTTGCTGCTTCTGCCTTGGGCAGTGAAAGGACTGGACTGAACTTTCTCTACTTGTGCTGAGTATCTCCAAGGGCTTGAGGTAGAGCTTGCCCCCTGTTCAGGAAGTCTTAGGAACATCAAAGACTTCAAGCCCGACGCCGTCTACGACGCCGCTGACGACACCGTGTCCTGAAGGCACCGCAGAGAGCAACGCCGAACCTCAACCCTGGTCTCACCGACAACGCCTGCTGACGCCACCACCAAGCCGCTGCTCGCACCGCTGTGCTTCACGACAACGCCTTGGTATCCCCAACAATGGTGCTCCACGCCGGACTCGACGCCGCTGCTTGCACTGTGGTTCGGGGGCACCGCTTGTAACGCTATACGATGCACCGCCCTCATTCCGCATCTCGGCCTTGTCCTACCGACGCCGGTACCATCGACTCCAGTTGTCATCCGACGCCAGCGCTTCAGCGAAAGCGATGCCGCTGCTGCACTGTGACCTGCCAGCACTGTGACGAGCACTGCCCTCACCTCACACCGCGACCCTGGTCTCAACGCCGCCGCCATCTGACGCCGCCACTGAGCCGCTGCTCGGACCGCGACCTGAGGGCACCCCACGCTGCACCGCTGCACTTTGCACCGCAGCACCCGACGCCTGCCAACGCCAGCGCTCCTGATTCCATCAGAGAGGAGATCGACCTGCAACGGGCGTGACAACGAGAGATCATTGACGATCTGCATCTCTGAAAGGTACTGTTGGCGGGTCTTCCCGACACCGCAGCTGACCCGCGACGAGCCAGAACTGTTTGGACTTGCTTGTTCACGGCACTATGATAGCCCGGACAGAGCTATCTACATCAAAGAACTGTGTTTTCAAGACACCTAGCAAAGCAATTATATTAAAAGTACTGACTGTGGATTCTTTTTCGTAACTGGTCTTGTTTGAGTATGTAAAAAAATAGAATATTTTTCTAAACTCATGTGGTGTCCGTTTGTAGTGCTTACACTGTATTACTGTTGGTTATGTGCAAATGCTTTACACACTGCCTCTAAGATAAGCCTGACTGCTCGTGCCAAGCTACCAAGGGGGTGAGCAGGCGTTATTTTAGGAGTGTAACTCCCTTATCCTGACTAGAGTGGTGGTTACGGCCTGGCTTCGATGCAAACCGTAGCCAACCCGAAATCCCATTTCTAACATTGGTTGTCAGTGGTGAGGATAGGACTTGTGTTTGCACTTGACTTACAGTGATTGGTGTGCACTACTACAATATCGCAGACCATTATGTACCACGTACAGGTTCTTTTTCTTTTTGGCATTTTTTTTATCTTGCCAGTTTGAACTTGCTACTTCAACATGCCCGAATCCAACGCATCATCGGTTGCATCAGTAGAAATTGCCTTTGAGGAGGATCGATTGGAAGTCTACAATGTGAAAGAGTTGAAATCGATTTGCAAAAACCTGAAAGTCCAGGTCAGAGGCCTCACCAGGAAGGATGAGCTACAAAAGGCGCTGAGGGCCTGGGTAGCAGCCATACATGCCAGTGGGCAATATGGTAATCTCAGTGGAGAGGTGGATGAGCTTGGCCCAAGGGGAGATGTGCTTTTGGGAGGAGGGGAGCCCTCCAGGCCAGGTAGTAGTAGCTTGTCCCCAGAGGAGCTGGAGGACAGGCATGAAGCAAGGAAGTTTGAGTTGGAGAAACTCAGAATAGAAAGTGAGAGGGAAGAGAAAAGAATAGCCATGGAGGAAATGAAGATGATACTGGAGCATGAGAGAATGATCAAGGAGCTGGAGCTAAAGAGTAGAAACGGCTCAGATGGTGGCAGCAACTCTTCAGCACACACAGACAGGATTGTACACATCCCCAAGAATGTAGGTAATGAGTACAAGAAGGGTGATGACATTCAACAGTGGTTTCAAGGGTACGAGTCGTCTATTTATATGAATGGGGTCCCTCAGAGGAACTGGGGAGCGGGATTGTGGCATCTCTTTCGTTAGGAAGCTAGGGATACTCTGATAGCTTTAGGTAAGGGGCAAGACCTCACCTATGCTGACATGAAAGACGCTCTCCTCACCAGGTATGGGCTCACTCCTTAAAAGTACAGGGATCAGTTGAGGTCCAGTAAAAAGTCTGAGACCAACACTAGGTTGGAATGTGTGGATATGTTCTGTAGGTCGCTGGATGGCTGGGTGAAAGGCAGTAATGTACCTGATTTTCAGGGGCTCTACAATCTGATTGCATGGGAGCACTTGTCTAGTCTATGTTTTGCAGATCTGCACCAGCACCTAGTGGACAGTAAGCTAACTGACCCCAGGAAGCTTGCTCTGGAAGCTGACATCTGGGTGAGTACCAGGGTCCACAAGAAAGCGTTTGGGGGAGACTCAGCCAAAGGTGGTCAGGGTCCCCAGCAGAAGTGTGGAGGGGATAAGGGTAAAGGTCAAGAGTTCTCTAAAGGGTCCCAAACTAGTACCCAGGGTAAAGGTTCCCAGCCCCCAGGTGATAAGAAGGGGTCTCGACAGGGAAGCCTGCTGAGACCGGCTCCCGCAAGTGTTATGCATGTGATCAAGTGGGTCACATGAAAGGGGACCCCAGGTGCCCAAAGGGACACAGCCACCCACCGGTGGACAGACCAAGGTGTTGGCTAGTGTAGCGCTTTGGGAGGAGGGGTGCCCACTGGAGGGTGGGGATCCCGCAGAAATGACCCTCGTCTCACTAGGGGACAGTGAGATGGTCCCAGGAGAACAGGTGCCCCCTAACACAAAGACATGTAGCCCCTGGGTGACCATTAATGGGAAAAGGGTAGAGGTTCTCAGAGATACTGGAGCCAGTGTGACCTCAGTCCGGTGTCACCTGGTCTCTGAGAAACTGGTAACCCCGGGGCATTCCACAACGTATTTGCTGTAGACAATTCGGAGCTTTAGTGTAAGGTAGCGCAGGTTCCCTTCGAATGAAGGGGTGGTCTCAGGTCTCCTGAGGGTGGTTGTGAGCCCTTCCATGCCTGTAGATTGTCTGCTCGGTAACAACCTGGAACATTCCTTATGGAAGGATGTTGAATTCAGGTCTCACTTGGAGATGCTTGGGTTGCCAGAGTGGGTATGCGTGTTTACTCGGTCAATGGCAACCAGAAAGGGTGATCGAGAGGACTTGGAGTCCGAAATAGTGGCCCAAGTCCCTGCCAAGAGAAAGGGCAGGGGGTGCGGGAAACCGGCCCCCGAAGTTCCCACGGACCGGGAGGGGGCGGACCTCGAGGGGGACGCCACGGTTACCTACAGAGGAGCAGGTAGCCGAACTGGGAGACATATCTGAGCTGACCCATTGGTAGCAAGAAGGGGGTCCCACCAGGAAGGAGTTCTGCCGCGAGCAGAGCGAGTGCCCTACTCTGGAGGGTCTGCGGCAGCAGGCTGCAGACCAGGCAGCTGGTAATCAGTCCGCGTCACACCTGATCTATTAGGAGAATGGTCTCCTATACAGCGTCCTAAGGTTGCTGAGCCTGGGTCAGCCTGTGTGCTAGTGGTACCCCAGCGCTTCAGGACCTTCCTACTGGGTCTGGCTCACAATGTGCCTTTAGCAGGACATTTGGGGCAGGACAAGACCTCTGACAGGCTTGTCACCCACTTATTTTGGCCGCAAATGCGAAGGCAGTAGGACGCACACTGTAGGTCTTGCCAAACTTGCCAGGCAAGTGATAAGAGTGAGAGGAAGGTCAAAACTCCTCTCCAACCTTTTTCTGTTGTTGGTACACCCTTTGAAAGGGTAGGGATGGATATTGTGGGGCCACTAGATCCCAAGACAGCCATGGGCAACAGGTACATCCTGGTGGACCATGCCACCTGGTACCCGGAAGCAATCCCTCTCAGGACGACGGCGCCAGTGGGCATCTTTTCCCGCGTGAGATTCCCCAGAGAGGTGGTTTCTGACAGGGGGACCAATTTCATATCCAAGTATATGACATCCCTGTGGAAGTAGTGCGGTGTAACCTACAATGTTCAATACCCCTTACCACCCCCAAGGAAACGGTTTGGTGGAGAGATTCAACCAGACCTTGAAGGGCATGATTAAGGGTCTGACCAAACCCATGAGGCATAAGTGGGACGTGCTCTTACCATGCATACTCTTTGCATACATGGAGGTGCCTCAGAAGTCTCTTGCTTGGGTACAGCCCCTTTGAGCTCCTGTACGGCCACCCTGTCCGCGGACCTCTAAGTTTGGTGAAGGAGGACTGGGAGGCGGCTCCAAGGAAAACTCCCCAGGATGTGTTTAGTTACATGCTGGCCTTCCGAAACCAGACTGCCCACTTCAGGAAACTCGCTCATGCGAACCTAGAAGCAAGCCAGGAAGAAATGAAAAAGTGGTATGACCAGAAGGCCACTCTGGTCGAATTTCAACCTGGGCAAAAAGTGTGGGTAATGGCCCAAGAGGAACCTTGTGCCTTGCAGGACAAGTGGACTGGGCTATACAAGGTGGTGGAGCGCAAAAGTGACGTCACCTACCTGGTGAATTTGCAGTCACCAAGGAACCCGCTGCGGGTCCTTCACGTGAACCGCCTCAAGCCCCACTTCGAGAGGTCCGAAGTGAGTATGCTCTTGGCGACAGATGATGGGGTGGAAGAGGAGAGTGAGTCTCTCCCTGACCTCCTGTCTACCAAGGAGCATGATGGGTCAGTAGAGGGTGTGATCCTCACCCCTGCACTGACTCAAAAGCAGCAAGGGGACTGTGGCCAGTTGTTGGGACAGTTAGCCCCACTGTTCTGTCTGACCCCCGGTGTTACTCACTGGTGTACCCATGACGTGGACACTGGTGACAGCCTTCCAGTAAAGCACAAGATTTACCGGTTGACTGATCGGGTCAGGGCCAGCATCAAGGAGGAGGTCTCTAAGATGTTGCCGTTAGGAGTGATCAAGCCCTCGCACAGTCCTTGGGCCAGCCCAGTGGTCTTGGTCCCGAAGGCAGCTGCACCCGGTGCCACTCCAGAACTAAGGTTTTGTGTGGACTACCGTGGGCTCAATGCCAGCACCAGGACTGACGCGCACCCCATCTCCAGAGCTGATGAGCTCATTGATAAGTTGGGAGCTGCCCGGTTCCTCAGCATGTTTGATTTGACGTCTGGGTACTGGCAGATTGCCTTAACTGATGGGGCCAAGGAGAGATCAGCATTCTCAACCCCAGAAGGTCAATTCCAGTTTTGGGTGATGCCCTTTGGGTTGAAGAATGCCCCTCCCACCTTTCAGAGGTTGATCAATCAGGTGTTGGCTGGACTGGAGGATTTCAGTGCCGCCTACCTGGATGACATTGCTGTGTTCAGTTCCAGCTGGGAAGTACATTTACAGCACCTTGAGAAAGTGTTGAGGGCTCTGCAAGCGGCAGGCCTCGCAATCAAGTCTAGTAAGTGCCAGATCGTGCAGGGTTCGGTGGTATACTTGGGACACCAGGTAGGAAGCGGCCTGAGGCGCCCCTACAGCCCAAGATTGATACCATTCTGGCTTGGGAGCCTCCCAAGACCCAGACAGAGGTGAGGGCCTTCTTAGGTCTCACCGGTTACTATAGGAGATTTGTTAAGAGCTACGACACCATTGTTGCCCCCTTAGCAGAGCTGACTTCCAAGAAACAGCCAAGGAAGGTGATCTGGACTGAGTCGTGCCAGAAAGCGTTCGATGCCCTGAAGGCAGCCATGTGAACGGTGCCCGTGCTCAAGGCACCTGACTTCTCCAAGGAATTTGTCGTGCAGACTGGCGCTTCAGAGCATGGTGTGGGAGCGGTGCTTTCACAAGTGAACAAAGAGGGCCTAGATCAGCCTGTAGTCTTCCTTAGCAGGAGACTACTCCCCATGGAACAGAGGTGGAGTGCCATAGAAAGGGAAGCTTTCGCTGTGGTATGGGCGCTGAAGAAGCTGAGACCATACTTGTTTGGGACTCACTTCAGGGTTCAGACCGACCAGAGGCCCCTCAGATGGTTAATGCAAATGAGGGGAGAGAATCCAAAACTGCTGAGGTGGTCCATTTCCCTACAGGGTATGGACTTTACGGTGGAACAACGCCCTGGTACAGAACATGCCAATGCAGATGGTCTGTCCAGGTTCTTCCGCCTTAGTGAAGAGAACTCCCAGGAGGGTGGGTAGTTCTCCCTACTTTCAGCTGGAGGAGACATGTGTTAGACTTGGCATCTTGTGGCGTGTTTCACCTGAATGTTTGCTTTCTTACCTCCCGGTTTTGACTCTGCTTTTGCTGGTGTAATGATTTTGCGCACTTTCCTCACTGCTGTCCAGTGGTACAGTGCAAGTGCTCCTGTATAAAATGTGTTCTGGATTGGTGTTTTCATGATTGGTATATTTGATTTATGTGTCAGTACCCAGGAAAGTGCACTGCGTGTTCCGGGGCCTATAAATCGAATGTTGTTGGTGGGCTGCAACACTGGATTGTGCCACCCACATAAACAGCCTGTAAAGTGTAACTCTGGCCTGCCATCGCATAGCCTGTGCGCAGCCTGAGGCTGCCGTGCCGACTTGGCGACTTGCTACATGCGAGTCGCCTCTAAGGTAGGCCCAAGGTACCCCCATGGGCAGGGTGCATTGTATGTGAAAGGTAAGACATGCCCTGGTGTGTGTGGCATGTCCTAATAGTGAATTACAGCCTACTTCATTTTTCACTATTGCAAAGCCACCTGTTCTCCGTAGGCCAGAGTGGGCAGTTCGGTCATTACATCCTATGATCCTAACTGACTCAAGGAACATGGTAGAAATTCAAGTTTAGTATGCCTGAACTCAGAATGATAAGATACATCTTTTAGTGAAGTTGATTTTAACATTCTGTGTTTGAAAATACCACTTTTAGAAAGTAGGTATTTTCTGACCTAACCATCCAGCATGCCTCTGCTAGCGTGTGTATTGTCTGTCTGGTTTGTGAGTGACAGGAGCTGGGGGGAGACAGGGTGATTCAGCCGGGCTGAATAGGCACATCTACACCTAGATGGGTGGGAGGAGTAGCGCCTAGGTCTGAATAGGGCTGAGCTCACCTTCCACAATGCTGGCTCCACCTCCTGTGGTACGACTGAGGACCCGGGCCCACATTGACAAAGAAAGAAGGTGCACCCTGGCAGAATGCACCCCGAACTGGTTTGAACTAGGTCCAGGCCCCTCTGCCTTCAGAGGACAAAGGATTTGCTGGTATAAATATTGGGACCCGACCCCAAGATTTTAGAACTCGCTTGAATCAAGGAACCTGCCAAGAAGAAGAGCTGAAAGAGCTGCCAGGAGGAGTTCTGCCCCTTTGCTAAGTTGTTGCTTTGTTGGGTTGGCCTGCAGTTGCTGCTTCTGCCTTGGGCAGTGAAAGGACTGGACTGAACTTTCTCTACTTGTGCTGAGTATCTCCAAGGGCTTGAGGTAGAGCTTGTTCACTGTTCACAAAGTCTCAGGAACATCAAAGACTTCAAGCCCGACACGGACTACGACGCCGCTGCCGACACCGTGTCCTGAAGGCGCCGCAGAGAGTACCACCGCAACGCCGCACCGCGACCCTGGTCTTACCGAGGACGCCTGCTGATGCCGCCACCAAGCCGCTGCTCGCACCAGGACCTGTGGGCACCGCACTCCGCACCGACTCACTTCACGACGACGCCTTGGTATCCCCGACGACGAAGCTCCACGCCAGACTTGACGCCGCTGCTTGCACTGTGGTTCGGGGGCACTGCTCGTAACGCTATACGACACACCGCCCTCATTACGCACTGCAGCCTTGGCCTACCGATGCCGGTACCATCGACTCCAGTTGTCATCCGACGACAGCGCTTCAGCGACAGCGACGCCGCTGCTGCACCGTGACCTGCCAGCACCGTGACCCTGGTCTCACCGACGACGCCATCTGACGCTGCCACCCCGAGCCTCTGCTCGTACCGCGTCCTGAGGGCACCGCACGCCGCTCCGCTGCACTTTGCACCACAGCACCCGACGCCAGTGCTCCTGATTCCATCAGAGAGGAGATCGACATGCAAAGGGCGTGACAAGGAGAGGTCATTGACGACCTGCATCTCTGAAAGTTACTGTTGGTGGGTCTTCCCGACATCGCAGCTGAACTGCAACTCCGCGGACAGGCAGAACTGTTTGGACTTGCTTGTTCACAACACCATGATAGCCCGGACGGAGCTATCGATATCAAAGAACTGTGTTTTCAAGACACCTTGCAATGCAATTATTTTAAAAGTACTGTAGATTCTTTTCCGTTATTGGTCTTGTTTGAGCATATAAAAATATTGGATAGTTTTCTAAACTCGTGTGGTGTCCGTTTGTAGTGCTTACACTGTATTACTGTTGGTTATGTGCAAAAGCTTTACACACTGCCTCTAAGATAAGTCTGACTGCTCGTGCCAAGCTACCGAGGGGGTGAGCAGGGGTTATTTTAGGAGTGTAACTCCCTTATCCACACTAGAGTGGTGGTTCCGGCCTGGCTTCGGTGCAAACCGAAGCCAACCTGAAATCCTATTTCTAACAAGTGGTCAAGTCCAGAGTCTTAAAAGCACTGTTTTTTCATAGACAGAGCTTTAGCTGGGCGACCACTCTGGCAGATACCTTTCTTAACAAAGGCATCTAGACCTAAGAATCTTTATTGCTCGTGTGTAACTAGAGTTCCTCTCCACGCCTGGGATAGAATAGCAGTTAAAAGGAAACTCACTTCCTTTCCATCTCCTATAACATCCATTGTTGATAATATCTCCATTTCCCCGGGATTGGACATAAAGGCCTTCACGCGGTGGACTGAGGAGGGATGTAGATTGTCAGGTCCACTCTCCTTTGAGGATCCTCGCAGTCAACAGGGTCTCCTCAAATTAGAACGCTTCCACTATCAACAGAAAAGGCTCTAGGTTATGCACCCGGCCATCCGCCCACTGGTGCAGCGCCATCTCACTGCTTTTGAAAAATGGCTACTTTCTAAGACAGATGATGCACACCTCATATCACAGTTATATGGCATAATCAGACAGGCCCCACGCCCCCTAAGACACCAAGTAAGAAATGATGTGAATCAGAATTAGAACGGACCCTCACACAGAAGGAATGGAAGGTCCTTTATTACAGGGCTAAACACACAGTGCTCAACACCCCTGTTCGTCTTCACACCCATCAAAAGACCATCTATCTTGGCGAGGGTGTGGTATGCAGGGCACATTGACCCACATACCATGGGATTGTCCTCAGTTGAAGTCATACTGGGTGCAGATACTACGTGATATAGATCTACATTTCGACACCTTACTACCTCGGCTCCCAACATAGATCATTCTGGGATTACCAAATGCCCTCACGTTCCCTCTCAAATCGCACAAGGGTCGCCAAATCGCACTAGCTCTAGGGCGTCACTCCAGAGCATTCTCTCACACTGGGGATCTAATTGCATACCTAGTTATACCGGCTGGTTGCATCACATGTGGTACACTTTGGGAATGGAACAAATCTCCCTTTTGCTGGCTGGGAGGGGTGATTCATTCTCAGAATTGTGGTGGCCCTTTCTATCGCTGCTCTCTTCTGAGTTCAATGAAGTAACATGCCCCAAATACTTGGTTATTGCGCCTTACCAGGCATAAGCCTGACGACCCTCAGGGCGTTGCATCATAAGTTTAGATGGGCTCAGCGATCGTGGGTGGTGGCTGGGGGTGGGAAGAGGGACTTTTTTTGTTGTTGGGTGGGAGGTTGATATTGGGGTTGTTATTATTATCTTTATAGCTGCCTTCGCACTGTGAAGGGTTAAGATGCACTATTGGTACCATGCTGTTTATTTGAGACAAGTATAAAACTCAATAAAGAAATTTTAAACTTTAAAACGTATTTTTCACAGTCTGCAATTTCCCAAGAGTTGTGTAACCCGACACTTCTGCACCATAAACACCAAGGGATAAACATTTACTTTTGATTAACTGGATCATTTTCTTAAATGGTTTATGGCCTAGCTTTTTTGCAAATCGAAATATAATTTCATCAGTAGCCCCCATCTTTTTTATTATCTGGTTTATTAAACCCTCCCAAGACCTATTCACACTAATTAAAAGATACAAATAATTGAAAGAGGATACTTTCAGAATCGCCGTCCCATCAATAATAGAATTTTTTGATTTGGTGGATTTAGGGCCACAGGTCAAGATGTATGATTTCTGATGATTTACTTTGAGGCTAAGACTACTCAGAAAATCATTAAAACCATCTAAAAGACTTTGGAGGCCATTAGATGTTAACCCTAGAAGGACAGCAACACCCACGTACCATAGAACCGTAAAGTACTCGGGAACCGATTCGCAGAATATCTTCACTACATGCCCCCAAAGATCTATCAAGAGAATTGATGTAAAATAAAAAAAATAAAAAAACAGGGGCAAAATACAGCCATGTCAAGTTATAGACATAGTAAAAATCGCTTGAGGAAGAATTTGTATTATGTTTGTTATATTTATGTTTTCTATTGATTAAATTATGAGCATTTTATGTTTTAGAGTAGTTGATGTATTGGATGGTAGGGATGAATGAACGTGATTAGGATTGGATATATAGAGTAGGATATACCATCATACACAAAGATAATTTCGCCCATGATATCATTTACAAGAGGAGCTATATGCCCACAGTGGACACAGAGATTTAGTAATTGAAAGTCCCTTGAGAATGTTAGAAATCTTTTCAAAGCTCTATTGATAATGTAAAAGACAGAAATGAGGTTGACAAAAATAAAAGATAAAAGTAGATACTGCCCGATATTAATTGTTTCCCTAGATAAAGTGAAGGTGTTTCACAATTATCAACACAAAATCACATAGGGAAACCAATGCTCAGCGGTGTGGAATTTAATAAAGTATCTACTTGTCCATGGAGCAGGTTGCTTCATAAATCTACTTGTCCTGTAACAAAATCCACTTGTCCCTTTGGTGCCTTGTAGTGCAGCGACAAATGATGGCAGCAATCTCATCATATAAGGGCTCTGATATAGCTTCTCTGATTATGTTGGGGCTCATACCATAGTAGTGTTTTTTTAGGTCTCGACCTACAGCATTGCTCTAGCAATGCCTATATCAAGATTTTAGTGAGGCTTTCAAAAGTCTACCCAAACTGCTGCGGATTGGGTACAGTTCATGTGAGCCAGGCGCGTGAATAAAGCACACCACAAGCCTCGGCATCAGACTTCAAAGGGATCCGCTCCCCCACCCCCGCATCAGACTTCAAAGGAATGCGCTCCCCCGCCACAGCAATTCTAATTTCTAATTTCTAATTTCTAATTTAAAATATTTCTAAAGCGCAGCGTACACCTTGCGGTTTCTTGGCGCTGGGGGGATTGGCAACTGAGGGAGAGAGACCAGAAGAAAGGAAAAGGGAGATATTGAGAGAGTTTAAGTGGGGAAGGCCTGGCTGAAGAGGAACGTTTTCAAATCTCTGCGAAAGGGGAGGTACTGAGTGGCAGAGCGGAGGTGGTCAGGGAGTGAGTTCCAGAAGGTTGGAGCCAGGGTGGAAAAGCTGGCCCCGCCCCACTTTTTGCGTATGAAGCGAGGGGTCTGAAGAAGGGACTTGGAGGAAGACCGAAGTTCTCTTACAGGTACATACGGATTAATTAATGAAGAGATAAAGGCGGGGGCAGTGCCCTGGCGGGCCTGGAAGGCCATGCAGCCGATCTTAAAAAGGGAGCGTTCTTTTACAGGGAGCCAGTGAAGCTCCCTGAGAAGGGGGGTGGAATGGTGATAACGAGGAAGGCCATACACCAGCCGGGCTGCCTGGTTTTGGATAATCTGGAGTCTACGCAAGCTGTACGCGGGGATACCATGGTAGAGAGCGTTTGCGTAGTCCAGTCGTGATATCACTAGTGCGGCCATGATGATCTTAAGTGCCTGGGGGGAAAAAAAACGGGAAACAGTGCGGATAGTGCGGAGAGTGAGGAAACAAGAGGATACCACGGAACTAATTTGTGAATGGAGAGTGAGCTGGTTGTTTATTTTGACACCAAGAGTTTTGACCGTGGTGGAAGGGGTAGGTGGGGGGCCGAGAGAGGGGGGCCAAAAGAGAGAGTTCCAGGGGCTGGATGAACCACCAGTGAGAACCAGCTCGGTTTTATCCGGGTTCAGCTTAAGGTGGTTGTGGTTCATCCAGTCCCTGATGAATGTCATAGTTGACTGGAAGTTAGAGACAGAGAGAGGAGAGGGGGACAGATCAAAGATGAGCTGGAGGTCATCCGCGTAGTTATAAACGGTTACCTCCAGCTGCTGGAGTGCGAAAATGAGAGGAAAGATATAGAGATTGAAAAGCAGAGGGGAAAGAGAGGAACCCTGGGGAACACCGCAAGTGACAGGGAGAGGAGTGGCCGTGAAGTCGCCTAGCCGAACCGCCTGAGTGCGGTCCCTCAGAAAGGAGGAGAGCCAGACCAGAGCTGATCCCCCGATACCAGCCGCCTTGACACGGGTAAGTAAGATGGTATGGTCCACCGTGTCAAAGGCGGCGGAGAGATCAAGGAGGACTAGTGCCTGGTGTTTGTTCTCATCCATGCCCTTTCTGAGATTGTCTAAGACTGCGACCACGACAGATTCGGTCGAATGCCTGGGACGGAACCCGGCTTGGCGGGATGCCAGTCCTCCGTTTGCCTCAACATGGGCGCTAAGTGCCGCGGTGACGTGGCGTTCCATCACCTTGCCCAAAAAGGGTAACAGGGAGATGGGGCGGTAGTTGGCCGAGATGGAAGGGTCCGCGCCAGGTTTTTTCAGGATGGGCACAATTGTGGCTGCCTTTAGCACAGAGGGCACTACGCCCTGTGCCAGAGAGCTGTTGAGGAAGACGATGGGGGGGTCAGGGCAGCCGGAGTAAATTTGCTGCAGGACTCGTGCCGGGCAGACGTCCACAGGAGACCCCGACTTCACTTTGGGAAGTATCTCCAGAAAAGAGTCCTGAGTGAGGGGAGGAATGGAGGTAAAAGGGCATAGGACGGGAGGGGGGGAGGGATCGACAAAGGCAGACGAGGGTGGTGGGATGTTGGTCTTGATGGTAGCAATTTTCTCTCAGAAGTAGGTGTTAAGTTGATCGCAGAGAAGCTGGGAAGGAGGAATTTGGGACGAGGTTCGGTCTGAGAATGCCAGGTCATTCACTATGCCGAAGATTTCCCTGGATTTGTTTTCTGCAGAAGTTATTTTTGAAGAAAAGTGGGAGGTTTTTGCATCCAGGATTGCTGTTTTGTATTTAGCCAGTGCTGATAAGAAGTGGGTTTTTGATAAGGGACTGTAATTTTTCCTCCATTGCCTCTCCGCCCGTCGGGCGCTCAGTTTGAGATCTTTTAGGTGGTCATTGAACCATCTATTGGAGTCCTTAGGTCGGCGGATGGAAATGCGGCGTAAGGGCGCCACTGAGTCGCAGCCTTCAGCTAGCCAGGTGTTAATGGCCTTGGCTTGAGAGGCAGATGATAAGCCAGCGAGAATGGGAGTGGAGTTGCAGAGTGAGGAGGTCAAGGAGGGATAATCCAGTCTGTTCCAATTCCGCGCCCAGGTGTTTTTGGTGTGCGGAGTTTTGGACATCAGGTTTCGAAGAATGGAGAAGGAGATGAGGGTATGGTCAGACCAAGGGCACGGCGAGACAGCAGCCGAGGCCACAGGGAGGTTAAGGGACCAGACCTGGTTCAGTGTGTGCCCATGGGAATGAGTGGGGACGGATATGTGTGACACGAAGTTGAGGGATGAAAGGTAATCTGTAAATTCTTTAGAGGCTGAGCACTCATGTGGGTCTGAGGGCCAGTAATTGAAGTCCCCGAGCACCAAGACCGAGGCGTAGTTGACCACCAGATTAGCCAACAGGTCTTGAAATGCCGGCAAGAATAAGGGCGAGGGCTGAGGAGGGCGGTACATAAGGAGACAAGTGATGGGGGGGGGAAATGAAAGAGAGCGAACTACCAGGAAGTCAGCAGGGGGGATAGGGGGAAGAGGGAGTTGTTGAAAGTTCAACTCCGACCGAGCGATTAGGGCGACCCCACCACCAGCCTTGCCTGTCGGCCGGTCGGCCCGCAGGGCCACATAGGAGGGGGGTAGGGTGGCCAGGAGAACAGGGAGGGAAGAATCACAGTACCAGGTTTCGGTCAGGAGCAGTATGTCAGGTTTCTCTGAGTCGAGTAGGACAAACAGCTCGTGGTGGTGCTTGACCGCTGACCTGGTATTGAGTAGGAAGACAGATAGTGCCGGAGAGCGGGGGAGGGGGTCAAGGGGGGGGGGCACGGTGACGGGAGGGCGTGCTGCAGGGGATGGGATGCAATGGGGGAAGGAGGAGCAAGGCCTAGAGAGGAAATCAGACTGCGGATGGGATCCGGGAGTGGCCAATGGCCTTGGAGGGCAATAAGGTCCTTGGTAGAGTAAGACGTGGTTTTGGCATGGCGTCGTGCCCTTAGCCCCGTCAGGCCGCGGGCGGGCGCAGACGGGCTTGCCTTAGGCGCGCCTTTGGCGCGCAAAAGTCGCGCCCGCTGCGCTCGTCCGCTGCGCTTCCTGGCAAGACACATGCTTTATGCAGGTGGGTCAGGAGGTTGGAGGGGCGTGGCCAGCCGAGGGGGCGTGTCTCGCCTCGCCCTCGGGAATGGCGGGAGAAGTAAGGGGATCGTTGCAGCGAGTTGCGCTGTTTGTGGCAAGCCAAGAGATGCAGGTAAGTGAAGATGGCTAGTTAAAAACACAGTATTCAATTACAATAGGTTTTAAAAGTAAATAGCCCCTGCTCCCGGCTTTCCGCCTCAGGAGCCAATCATAAATGCCGAGAGCTTCATCACACTCTCCTAACGAGTCTACCTTCTCCCGCATGTGACACTACTTGCACCCTCTCGGATCCATCTTCATTCTTTTCTGCTTTTCCCTGTTTCCGCCACACACTCCACTCCTTTGTGTCTCCTTTCTGGCCTCTTTCCTACTTAACTTTTCATCCTTTCTCCTTTGATCCCATTTCCACCTTCTCACAACCCCTTCGAGCACTGTTATTCTAACATTTGTGTTTCTCTCTGTCTTATGATGTCTGCCCTGCCACCATTTACTACGGACCCTCACACCTCCTCACCTTCACAAACCCTCACACCCTCTCACCCTCACACACCCTCATTCACCCTTACACCCTCACCCACCCTCACACCCTCACCTTCACACCCCCTCACCCTCACTCACCCTTACCCCCCTCACCCTCACAACCCTCTCACCCTCACTCACCCTCACACCGTCAACCTCACCCACACACAACCTCACCTTCACACCCCCCGTCACCCTCACCCCGTCACCCTCACCCTCACACCCCCTTACCCTCACAACCCCACACCCTCACCCACCCTCACCCACCCTCAGCCTCACACCCCACCTCCTCACACTCACCCTCACCCCCCATCACCCCCTCACCCTCACACCCCCTCACTCCCCCTCACCCTCACACCCCCTCACACACCCCCTCACCCTCACACACCCTCACCCCCGTCACCCTCACCCCCCCTCACCCTAACACCCCCTCACACCCTCACCCTCACAACCACACCTCCTCACCCTCACACACCCTCACCCTCACATACCCCCTCACCCTCACACCCCCACACCCTCACACACCCTCACCCTCACTCCCCCTCACACTCACACCCCCCTCCCCCTCACACACCCTCACTCCCCCTCCCCCTCACACACCCTCACTCCCCCTCCCCCTCACACACCCCCTCACCCTCACACACACCCTCACCCTCACACACCCTCACCCTCACACACCCTCACCCTCACAACCCCAAACCCTCACCCACCCACACCCTCACACCCCCTCACACCCTTACCCGCACACCACATCACCCTCACAACCCCACCCCCACACCCCCTCACCCTCACACCCTCACACACCCTCACCCTCACCCCCTCACACCACTTCACCCTCACACCCCTTCACTCTCACTCACCCTCACACCCTTCACCCTCACAACCCTTTCGCCCTCACACACCCTCTCACCCTCACACACCCTCACTCACCCTCACAGCCCTTCACCCTCACACACCTTCATCCTCACACAACCTCACACCCTCTCACACACCATCACTCACCCTCATACCTTCACCCTCACCCTCCCTCACCCTCACCCCCTCACATCCCCTCTCCTTCACACCCTCACCCTCACCCTCACACCCTCTCACCCTCACAAACCCTCACACACCCTCACTCACCTTCACCCTCACACCCCCTCACCCTCACAACCCTCTCACCATCATACACCCTCACCCTCTCTCACCCTCACACCCCCTCACCCTCACACACCCTCACTGACTCTCACTCACCCTCACTGACTCTCACTCACCCTCACTCACCCTCACAAGCATAGCATAGCAAAACATAGCATAGCATAACAAAACACAGCATAGCATAGCATAACAAAAAAGCTAGGATAGCAAAACATATTACAGCATAACAAAACAAAGCATTGGATAGCAAAACAAAACATAGCATAACAAAACAAAACATAGCATAGCAAAACATAGCATAGCATAACAAAACACAACAAAACATAGCATACCATAACAAAACATAGCATAATAAAACAAAGCACAGCATAACATAACAAAGTATAGCAAAACAAAACATAGCATAGTATAGTATAACAAAACATAGCATAGCATAACAAAACACAACAAAACATAGCAGAACAAAACATATAATAACATAACAAAACATAGCATAACATAACAAAACAAAGCATAGCATAACAAAACATAGCAACACACAACAAAACGTAGCATAACAAAACACAACAAAACATGGCATACATAACAAAACATAGCATAGTAAAGCATAGCAAAACGTAGCATAGCATAAAAAACACAACAAAACATCGCATAGCATAACAAAACACAACATGGCATAGCATATCAAAACAAAGCTTAGCATAGCATAACAAAACATAGCATAACAAAGCATAGCATAACAAAACATAGCAAAACATAGCATAATATGACACATCAAAAACAGCACAGCATAACTAAACATAGCATAGCACAGCAAAACGCAACAAAACATAGCATAGCATAACAAAAGACAACAAAACATATCATAGCCTAAAAAACAAAGCATTGGATAGCAAAACTACACATAGCATAGCATAATAAAACAAAGCATAGGATAGCAAAACAAAACATAGCATAGCATAACAAAACATAGCATAACATAACAAAACATAGCATAACAAAACATAACAACACATAACACATAGCATAACAAAACACCCTCACACCCCCCGTCACCCTCACACTCACACCCCCTCACTCTCACACCCCCTCACCCTCACACCCCCTCACCCTCACACCCCCTTACCCTCACAACCCCACACCCTCACCCACCCTCACCCTCACACCCCCTCACACCCCCTCACCCTCGCACACCCCCTCACCTTCAATCCCCCTCAGCCTCACACAACCCCTTACTCTCACACACCCTCACCCTCACACACCCTCACCCCGTCACCCTCACACTCATACCCCTTCACCCTCACCCCCTCACACCCTCATCCTTACACCTCACCCTCACAACCCCACACCCTCACCCCCACAGCCCCTCACCCTCACACCCCCTCACCCTCACACCCCCTCACCCTCACACACCCCTTCACCCTCACATCCCCTCACCCACCCTCACACCCCTTCACCCACCCTCACACCCCCTCACCCTCACACCCCCTCACCCCCTCACACACCCTCACCCTCGCACCCCCTAACCCTCACACCCCCTCACTCACCCTCACACCCCCTCACCCTCACAACCCTCTCACCCTCACAACCCTCTCACCATCACACACCCTCACTCACCCTCACACCCCTCACCCTCACACACCCTCATCCTCACACCCCTCACCCTCACACCCCCTCTCACACACCATCACTCACCCTCACACCCTCACCCTCCCTCACCTTCACCCCCTCAAACCCCCTCAGCCTCACACCCCCTCACCCTCACAAACCCTCACACACCCTCACTCACCCTCACCCCCCCTCACCCTCTCACCCTCACCCTCACACCCTCTCACCCCCTCACCCTCACACACCCTCAATCACCCTCACTCCCCCTCACACGCATAGCATAACAAAACATAGCATAGCATAACAAAACACAGCATAGCATAGCATAACAAAAAAAGCTAGGATAGCAAAACATATCACAGCATTACAAAACAAAGCATAGGATAGCAAAACAAAACATAGCATAACAAAACAAAACAAAACATAGCATAGCAAAACATAGCATAGCATAACAAAACACAACAAAACATAGCATACCATAACAAAACATAGCATAACAAAACAAAGCATACCATAACATAACAAAGCATAGCAAAACAAAACATAGCATAGTATAACAAAACATAGCATAGCATAACAAAACACAACAAAACATAGCAGAACAATACACAACAAAACATAGCATACATAACAAAACATAGCATAGCATAAAAAAACAACAAACATAGCATAGCATAACAAAACATAGCATAGCAAAACATAGCATAGCATAACAAAACACAACAAAACATAGCATACCATAACAAAACATAGCATAACAAAACAAAGCATACCATAACATAACAAAGCATAGCAAAACAAAACATAAAATAGTATAACAAAACATAGCATACATAACAAAACGTAGCATAGCATTAAAAAACAAACAAACATAGCATAGCATAACAAAACACAACATAGCATAACAAAACAAAACAAAGCTTAGCATAACAAAACATAGCATAACAAAGCATAGCATAGCAAAACAAAGCATAGCATAATAAGACACAACAAAAACAGCATAGCAGAACAAAACATAGCATAGCATAGCAAAACACAACAAAACATAGCATAGCATAACAAAAGACAACAAAATATATCATAGCATAACAAAACAAAGCATAGGATAGCAAAACTAAACATAGCATAGCATAACAAAACAAAGCATAGGATAGCAAAACAAAACATAGCATAGCATAACAAAACAGCAAAACATAAAAAAATATAACATAGCTTAACAAAACACAACAAAACATAGCATAGCAAAACAAAACATATAATAGCCTAGCATACCAAACGCAACAAAACATAGCATAGCATAGCATAACAAAACATAGCATAGCATAGCAAAACAAAGCATAGCATAATAAAAGACAACAAAACATAGCATATCATAACAAAACATAGCATATCATAAAACATAGCATAGCATAACAAAGCATAGCATAGCAAAACATAGCATAGCATAACAAAACATAGCATAGCATAACAAAACATAGCATAGCATAACAAAACACAGCATAGCATAGCATATCAAATCAAAACATAGGATAGCAAAACATAGCATAGCATAACAAAACAAAACATAGGATAGGATAGCAAAACAAAGCATAGCATAGCATACAGCATCACTCAGCACCACCACAGCATCACTCAGGGGCACCACAACATCACTATGCGCTACCACAGCATCACTGAACGCCACAGCATCACTCGTTTGCCATCACAACATCACTCAGCGCCACCACAGCATCAATCTGTGCAACCATTCAACAACAACTGGTTCAAATATGTTCTCTCAATGTTTCAAGCTTTATTACAAATGTAACAAAAAGATGGTAATATTTCACTTCTGTTCTTGGATTTTCGTCACAATAAAATACACTGAACATAATCTCCGCAAAAGTTATTTACAAAAGTTTAAGCTATTGCCATTATAAATTACAATTACTTTTATTTAAGTATTAATTATTTAAAAAAATTAAAAGCTATTGTTATTTGTAATATCAATACATGTAAGTCACGTAAATACAACACATATTGCATTACAAATGCTATAGGTGTCACATTGGCGAAAGTTATAACTATTGGCATTGTAAATGACAAAGCTATTAATTTAGCTATTTTCAAAATCAAAACATAAATAAAAAAATTATCATTTACAATACCAATAGCTCAAACTTTCCTAATGTGAGACCTATTGCATTGCAAATGCTTGTTAATACTTGCAATCCCCTTATGTTGCCACGTTTCTGCAGGTCTACAACCTGGGGCTGAAGGTAGTGGTAAGCAATAGTTCCAGGGTTAGAATGCCCTTTTGAGTCTGTGCAAACCTACTAACGTGCTTGTTTTAGTTTCAAATTTGTTTTATTGATTTCAGGAACAGAATCAGGCAGTGCATTGCAATAGGCAGGCAACAAATACAGAAAGCCGTCGAGACAGACACGCAGGTCTTCTCTACAAGTCAAGTCATGGGCCGAGTACCTGTGCCATATCATAAGAAGGAAGCGAAATACGATAATGCCAAGCCTGGTAAAAGGGCAGAACTCCAAAAACAGAAATCCAACCCCCCCCCAACACTCCCCCCCCACCAGTGTGCCATGTCAGCAGAGTTGCCATCAAGTTATCCGCAGTCCGACTAGCGCTGCTCCTCGCGGGAACCGGAAGAATCATGTGGAATATCTGTAAGGCGTAGCAAACGGAGATACCTAGGGCATGTGACTTTGTTAAATTCAGTGGAGAGCAGGGACAGTAGTGGCAACCAGACCTTCCTAGACATGGCCGCAGACTGTGTAAGTGTAGCCTGAATGCGCTCCATACCTAGCGTAAACCATAATTTATGCAGCCACCCCGTGTGGGTGGGTTTAGTAGGTGACCCCCAGAGTGACAGAATGTGTTGTGAGGCAGCTTGCATGGCGATCCCCATTTGGCGTCCCCGGATTGATTTCAAGGGGAAGGTGATGGCGTTAGGAAGGCCTAGGATGGTGTAGGCTGGGAATCTGGGAATCTCAGTGTCGAATGTTTTGTCTATGTCGTCCAAGACCGTTTTCCAGTAATCCCTTACTTCCCGACACTCCCAGAGGATGCGAGTCATTGTGCCCCGCTCCCCGCAACCTCTCCAGCAAAGTGCACTACGAGTAGGGTTCCTTTTGTTGAGTCGGACAGGTGTAAGGTGCCAGTAGAGTGCAAGTTTCACAGCTGCTTTTCTGCCTGCTGTGTTACGTGTGGTGTGGGACGCTCTGTGATGTATATAGCTCCACTCCCGATCTGATAGGTTCCTCCCCAACTCCTCCTCCCAGCGTCTCTGGCCTGCCGCCCGACCTGGAGTGAGTGGAGGTGTGAGTAGCCTATAGAGTTCAGATATGAGGCGTTTGTCTGATTCCTTCATCACTAGCCATTGTTCAAAAGCTGTCATGGCTCTGCTGACCAGGGAAGCGCGATCCGGGTGCATGAGCCAATGCTGGAGTTGGAAGTATTGGAAAAGATGAGGGGAGGCAACATCGTAGCCTTGCACTATCTCAGAGAGGGAGAGAAAGCCATGTAGATTAAAAAGATGACCCGCCGATCTACATCTCGAACCGCGCCATTGGGGGAAAGCGTGGGGATCGGTGCCCGACGGAAACTCCGGATTGTCCAGGAGGGGGGTGAGCGGGGAGGGGAAGGTCGTCAGGCCCCTCCCAACGGCAACCGTGTTCCAGACACGTAAGATGGTGCGAGTTATGGGCGATCTCAGAAGGTACCGTGGCCGGTTATGCCGGTGAAGGAACGGGATCTTCCAGAGGGAAGTCTGGGCCATCGCTCTGTCCTGAAACAACCACCGCTTTTCAGATTCCGGTCTATACCATTCCACCAGGTAGCGGAGTTGGGAAGCCTGGAAGTATTGCTGGAGGTGGGGACCTCCCTCATCCATGCTCTGGTATGCCAGTTGCTTGTGTAAGCGCGGGCGTTTCCCCCCCCAGATGAAGTGGTGAAGGGCAGCTTGAAAGGTGGCAATGGTGCCCGCCGGAGGTGTTACCGGGATGGTCTGGAAGATGTACAATACCTTGGGCAAGGCCGACATCTTCACCGCCGCCACGTGCCCCAGCAGGGAGAGCGGCTGCCTGGACCACCGTGTGAGATTGGCACACATCTGGGATGTAAGAGTCGCGTAGTTAAGGGCCACCGTTGATCCCGTGGAGGCAGTAAGGGTGATACCTAGGTATGGAAGTTGCGTTGCTGTCTGCAACCCCCCCCCATACACCGGCCCATCCGCAGCGACTCAGGCATTCCTGCCTAAGGGCAATATCGGCGCTTTCCCTCTATTGATTTTGAATCCGGATATGGTACCGAAAGAGTCCAGCTCCCCCAGAAATGCGGGGATGGAATGTTCCGGGCGGTCCAGGGCAACTATGATGTCATCGGCGTATAGGCCGATCGTGTGCGGTTCTCCGCCAAAAGTGATGCAGCGGATGTTGGGGTTATCGCGAACCTTCTGAGCTAATGGCTCTACATAGAGAGCGAATAAAACAGGTGAGAGTGGGCACCCCTGCCTCGTTGGATCTCAAAGGGGCGTGAGCGTAGGCCACCTAAGCGGACCCGCGCTAGAGGGCGGTGGTAGCAGCTCGCAATCCAAGATTGGAAGCGATTTCCCAGATGAAAGCGGGCCAGGACTCGCTGTAAAAAGGTCCAATCGACCTGGTCAAACGCTTTCTCAGCGTCAATGGCAACCAAGGCCGAATCTGATTGCTGGAAGTGGGCTTTGTCAACCAGGTGGAGGATCCGTTTGGTATTATCGCTACATTGGCGACTCAGGACAAAGCCTGATTGATCAGGTTCAGGTTCCAGTATCCCGGGCAGGTAGGGCCCAAGGCGGGCGGCCAGCACCCCTGTAAAGAGCTTCAGGTCCAGATTAAGGAGTGAGATAGGACGAAATGCAGAGCAGTGTGTGGGGTCCTTTCCTGGTTTAGGCAGCACAACGATTTCGGCCTCTAACATATCCGGGGGGATGGATCCTGGGCCGCTAAAGGAGTTAAAAAGCCTAGTGAGTACAGGAGCCAGGAGTGCACTGAACGTTTTATAGAACCCGGCGGAAAAACCGTCTGGTCCCGGGGATTTGAGGGGGCGAAGGCGGGATATTGCTGCCAACACCTCGTCCAGGCATATGGGAGCTTCCAGGGCATCCACGCTCGTCGAGGAGAGCGCAGTGATATCCGCCGTCTCTAAGTATGCGTCAACGTCCACGCAGGAAACAGGATCGGCGCGGTACAGTGAGGCGTAAAAGTCTCGGAATGCCTCTGCGATCTGTGCCTTCCCTTCAATGTCATCGCCGTTCCCATCTTTGAGGTCGGTGATCCGCGAGCGCTGGGATCGCGCTTTCAGCGCACTGGCAAGTAGGCGACCAGTTTTGTTCCCCCCTACGTAATACGCGTGGCGGAGGCAGAGATCAGCGAACTCCGCTCTGTCCGTGTCCAGGCTGGCCAGCTGGGCTCTTGCAGTCTTCAGTTGCTTCCACATCTGTGGAGCTCCATTGCGGCTATGGACCCTCCGAAACTTTGGCAGTGAGTTCTTCCCTTTTCGTTTTGCGGATCTTATCCTCCGCAGCCGCTATCGCGATTAGTTCGCCTCGGGCCACCGACTTCAGGGCCTCCCACAGGGCTGAGGCCGATATCTCGGGTGAATCGTTGATAGCTAGATACTCCGCAATACACTTATGGAGCTGCTTAGTGACCTCCGGCCGCTGCAGCAGAGTTTCGCGCAACCTCCATGATCCAGGGGGTCAGGTAGGTCTGGGGATCGTAAGTGAAAGCTCGACGGCATCATGATCGGAAAGGGCTGCTGGTACAATGCAGACATCAGAGAGGCTAGTGACTAAGTCAGACGAACCAAGGAAATAATCAAGCCTAGCATAGGTGCGGTGCACATGTGAGTAGAAGGTGAATTGGGATGCCCCAGGGTGTATGACTCTCCAGAGGTCCACTAGGCCCCGTTCTTGTAACCAGGTCTTGCTTGTGGCAGAGAGGGCGCCCGTGACCCCGTACCTGTGCCCGGACCTATCCGTCGCGGTGTCCATCACCAGATTAAGGCCCCCCCCCCCCCAGAAGCAGAAGATGGTCAGGGGATTGGAGCGTTTCTGAAACGGCGCTCTTCAGGAAGGGTTCTTGCCCTGTGTTCGGGGTGTATATGGAGCCAATTGTCAGATGTTGGCCCCCTATTAAGAAGCTATAAGCGAGAAGCCTACCTCTGATTTCCCCTGTCTTATCCCCCACCCGCCCCTGGAAACGCCTGCACAGCAGGATGGCCACCCCCGCCTTTTTCGCTGGGAGAGAGGAGAAAAACTGCTGGGGGAAGGCACGGGAGCGCATCCTATGCCAGTCCTTTGCAAGTAAGCGGGTTTCTTGGAGTAAACAGATCTCAGCCCCTGAATTTTCTAAATATGAAATCACAGCCCTCCGTTTGATAGGATTGTTCAGGCCTTTCACATTAAGGGTCAGCACTTTCAGACATCACAGGTCAAATGAGAAGAGAAACGCTTCTGAAGAGGACAGTACCGCAGCGTGAGATGGTCGTGGCAAATGAGTAAATCGCAACCTGAAGCCCCCCCTGGCACACTGGTCCCTCCCTCAGTCCCACCCCCCAACCCAACTCAACCCCAACCGAGGACTCCCCCCCCCACCCCCCACCCCCCTCGCCCTCCCAGACCCCAACTCCCGTAGCCCACCCCCCTCTCCCATACCCCTAGACCCTCCTCCTTAACCCCAACTAAGCAACCCTATGAACAAACCATAGTCCCAGGTCTATCTGCACGTAGTCCAGACCTGCGGAGTCCCAATGTGGAGGAGTGTAGCAACAGCGGCCCCCGCGGCTCCCCCGCCCATTCCCCCACCATGCAGATGCAGTGCGATTAGAGCAAACCCCCAAACCTCAGTGGATCAATGCAGACTCGATGTGTCTCTGACCACCTCCTGAACGGCCGCCGCTTGTTCTTGGGCCATGGTCCCTGGGTCGGGTTTAAGGTTCGTCTTGGGAGGGCGACGTCTTCGTACTCGTTGCCATCTGCCTTGCGATGGCTGTAAGGATCCCTCCTGCGACCGTCGCGGTGAAGCCTCACCGAGCTGATCATCTTCCGCCAGGTCAATGCCCAGTAAGGCGCAAGTGTCTCGGAGTGAGCGCATTTGGTGAAGGACCCCTTGCCATTTAAAGATTAGTCGGAACGGGTGACCCCAAGAGTAGGGCAGGTTTCCTCTGTGTGCGGCAGTGTAGGGTCTCTGTGCGCTGCAGCCATGGCTATGTGCGCCAGGAACCAGACCGTGCGTGTGTGCAGCGCCAAATATCCCTCCAAACCTTTGCTTGAAAAGATGGTGCATTTCCACACATACAGTGCCACGTTAAGGGTCTTAAGGCAGATTTGCAATTTGGATACACCCGTCATGACATGAATTGGTTACACAGGCAAGTACACTTCAGGTTTACAAAAGCACAAGACTCCAACGGTGGTGCCATTGGTGGAGCGAGATTTAGAAATAATTTTATTTCAACTCGTGAAGTCACATTTCCATAATGAAAAATAATTCTACTAATGTTTGGTGCTGTGTTTGTATTAATTCAACCTAGATTATAGTTACATTACACGCGGGATATTAACATGTGTGCTTATGAACGTGCATTATTGTTGCATCTTTTTGTTCGTGCAAATTAATAAATTAATACTGTCTATTTTGTCATGTTATAACTAATTGCGGCTGTTTTAAAAGTAGCATGTGCTTGTTTTGCTTTCC
This sequence comes from Lissotriton helveticus, assembly GCF_964261635.1. NCBI lineage: Eukaryota > Metazoa > Chordata > Amphibia > Caudata > Salamandridae > Lissotriton > Lissotriton helveticus. The sequence continues at coordinate 689,651,588 of NC_136070.1, read as the reverse complement.
CTGTGTATGTGGTGTCATTCTATTCTCTACAGGTGCATAAAGAATTTCGATGGATTAATGAAGACTGGTAGATATAAATGCTGCTTTATTTGTTTGCTTTAGCTAGGTAATTTAGACTAATGGGTTAATTATTAGTAATGGTGGGTGGCAACAGAACAAATAATATTTCCTACATTAATTATTCTTTTGTGTTTGTTTATACATTAGTGGACGATAAATTGACTGCTTTGGGCCTAGTTTACTCGAGTTTACAAAGAAACTTCTGCACGGAGCAAGAAAAAGTCTATTCTGAGAAAAAGTTTCCATCACTGTATCAACGTTTGGTGAATGATATGTGGCTCTGACAATTTCCTTGTCGGACAAGGCCAAGGCCAGGAACCGGCAGGAGGAACATTTGATAACTCTGCATCCGAGGAAGCAAAATGACATGATGACAATTTTATGCAAGAAAATGTTGCAACCTGAGGAAGCGTCGTTGTTCGAATGTTAGAGACAATGGACTCTAAGAAAGTGACGGAACTGATATTTTAAAAAAATGAGGTGACACGTCGCCTGTCACTTTTAATCCAATGAGACTCCGAGTTTGCAGAAAAGAATTTCTTTTTCTAAGATTAGTTTAGCGTAGAAAGGTATAAAAACCCATTCCCCGTGGAAGGGTTATGCTTACTGCTGCTTATGCTGATCTTTGGATGAGGGTGTCGTGCATGACGGACTTCACTTGGAGCACGTAAGAGCCCTCAAAGACTTTTCTACATTTCCATTTATTTAGCTTAGTTAGGGACTTAGGTTTTTTTTTTAAATTCTAATCTGATATATTCATTCGCAAATAATAATTTATATGTTTCATAAAACTGTCTTGAATCAATTGCAATAATTCTAATAAAATGAATAAATAAAATCTACAATTATAATTTCCAAACAAATAAGCTAATAAAATCTTTCTTTGGAAGACAAGCTGGTCTTGTTATTTCATGAGTTTAGGTTACCATTAGCTAGATTTATCGCCATAAGTGACTTTATAATAATAGGGTTTGTTAAGTATGATAATTTCAATTACCGCAGTTGTATATAAATGTATATAATTTGTGAATAGGTTTATTAGGCCACATGATTCAGTTGGTCAAAATATGTCATGTATGATTAATGGGCCTTGGGTTTGATTTATAATTCATTGGGTATACTACGGAGTTGGGTAGTGTAGTTTATGACATATTTCCTATAGGCCGCTGGATCAATTCTTTGGTAGCAGAGGATGGTTGCTATGGTAACCAACATATAATATGGTAGTTACATAGGATCGATGTCTAACATATGTTGAGTCCGTTTTCGTGCTATATGTAAAGTTTTTTCCAGCAGCGTGAAAATTCCTTGTTGTACCGGTACAAAATAGGGTGATGAGAAGGTAGTCACCCAGCACATTTGATCTGTTTCAGAGTAGTGGTATCGCCGTGTATCACAAGTGTTTTCGCCGTGCAACACAAGTTAGGGTTAGGAGTGAGTGTTGTATAGTGAGGATTATCTAAGAAATTTGAGCAGCATGAGTATAGGGACAATGAGCCTGTTGTAAAACTCACTGTGATAAAAGTAATAGTATATATTCCAACTTGGGTGAAGGGTAAGATAACGCCGCTTATTTTACTAACGGTGCATAATATCTATAAACAGGTGAGAGTCCTGTACGGATTTCATGTGTGATTGATTAGGGATACTTTCCGTTTGATAGTGTGTAATTGTTTTGTAATAGTGTTCAAGTTAAACTTTGAATTGTCACTTGGATGTGCATTCTGAGGGAAACGAGTTCATTATTACTTGTTTGAAGGGTAGAGTAAAAGGATTACTTTATCGGCAGATGTATATTCTGTGAGAATAGCGTCGTCTATTCCACGCATAGAATTCTTGTATGATCGAAATTCTATCACTTTATTAGAGAAACAGACAGATGAGTCTTTCTTGTGGTTGTTGAATTAATTTTCATTAAAAAAGCATTCTTAAAATGGCGCTGTGAAAAAGTTTTTGTAAAGGAGGGGTGAGCGCTGAGAGTGAGACACGAGAAACCGCAGCAGCTGTGTACGTCATACGGTTCGCGCAGTGATTGGATAGCATACGTCACAGGCTGTATTCTGATTGGCTCTCGTAACTCTGACGTGCTGTAAGCTGATTGGTTCTTTGAGAAAGAACGATTTCTATTCGTTGAGCAAGGTAGTGACGTAGATCAACTCTGATTGGCATTGTTGGTGTGTTTCGCGCACGGATTGGCTAGTGTTACGGAACATCCAGGAAATATTTTTTTTGATCATTTCCACTAATTGGATTTGATTTGAAATATGAGTTATTATTTTAAACATGTTGAGAAAAAGCCTACAATGCTTCAGAAGTTAAATTTTTTTATTTCACCTGACAAGAAAATAAAAACGCGAGGTGGTAAATTACTTCATAAATACAAAATACCTGCAGCGTATATGGAAGGTGAATATGGTTATCATACTGTTTTCTGGTTTGATGTCTGGAAGCATTATACAAAGGACGATGGTGTTTTGACCTGGCCAGAAAATGGTTCATTTAATATAAAAAATTTAAGAAATTTGAGAGAAAAGATGAACGCTCTTGTACCAAAACCAAGACCTACTCAATTTGAAGCTTTAGTTGAATGGGAGGATGAAATGTTTCAACTACAAAGAGAAGCGAGTGGTATTAAAAGACCTCCGAAAATACCAAGCTATAGACGAGAGACACATGAAGATAGAATGCGAATGTGGAGACAAGGAGACATGTGTGATGGTCTCTACTTAATTATAGAAATGGTTTTAGGATCTCCTGGTGAAAAAAGATCTGAAAAGAAAAATAACGTAGTTACAGAAAGTGAATCTGAAGATGCAGTTTTAGAAGAAATTTTTACTTCTAATAAAAGGAATGAACCCTGAGACCTCCTCGATCATGGTCTACTCCGATGGTTTCTACTGAAACCACACCAAGTGCACCTCCGATTAATGAATCTTCCAAATTGTACCCAAATAATTCTGAATCATTTGAAACTCCAGAAAGATTAGAAACAGGAACTAATGCTGATGTTTATATTGGAGGTAAACATTTTTCGATATTTCCAAAGGAAAGGGAAGCCCCTAAAATTTTAATAAGAGAAATTAGAGATGAGGAAGTTGTAAATACTTCAGAATATTTACGATCAAAGGAAGAATTAATTCGACAAATAACTAAAGGCATGGAAGCTGTGACAGTTCCAGTAACGATTGGTCCTGTTCAGCCTGTTTTTGATCAGAAAGAAAATAACAGGACAAGTTTAACAATTCCTTTAAATGCGGAAGTTCAAAAAGTTGCTGAAAAATTTTATTCAGATTTATCTGAAATTAATCAAGAGAAAACAAAAATGCCTGATTTAACTTTCAATGAAGGTTCTTTTAACAAATCACCAATGGGTGCAGAATCTGATGCTGAAACTTCTGAAAGAAGAGGGTTAATCCAAAACTTGATGTTGCAAAATTAAAAGCAAATTTAGAGGAATTAATAATTGGCACAATTGGTTCGGACAGTTTAAAATGTTATCGTGATGATGAACTACTGTTCATCTGCAAGAGTATTCAGTGGAAAACAAAAAATAAATATGATCAGTTGGAAGAACTGGCAGCAGAACTTGAAATTGATTTAAGTAGATAAAAGAATTTTGGAAAGCATTACAGATTAGATTTTACAGAAAAAGACATTGAGAACTTGAACTCAATGGGAAGGATAATGCACATAAAGGATTTGATTGTTTACATCAAAAAACTAGGTGAATTGAGCAAATGGAGAGTGAAGTGGACAAGAAAGAAGGAGGATGAAAAATTAGAGAAATTATCCAAACAGTTTCCAATGAGAGAAATTGCTGGTGGAGGTTATGTTCATGTCCCTTGGTCGAGACAAGATATTTTACTTTTCGCTAATGATTTTCCAAGATTGAGAGAAAAGCCTGTTGAATGGTATCGACAGGTAGACAGGTTTATCAAAGTCTCAAAAGTTCTGTGGATTGATCTAGATGGATTTTTTGATATCGTTGTTCCATCAGATCTCTGGACAGAATGTAAAATTGCTATAGGTTGGCCAAAGGAGGAACCGGAGCGAATTAAAGAAACAGGTGCTCCAGCTCCAATAGTGATGGACTTTTATGGAAAAGTGATTTATTGGTTAAAACAAAAAATTGCCCCTAAAGAAGTTGACTGGGTTAAAATAGACCGAACGAATCAGGAACCAAAAGAGTCAGTTCATTCATTTTATGAAAGGTTATTATTGGTTTTCAAACAATACAGTGGCTATGAAAAATTAGATGAAAAGGATATGAGCCATTTTATCTACAGATTTGTTTATGGTCTTAGACCAGAAGTTGGAGAAATGATCAGGAATAGTATTGTCGGATGGCAATCGCTTTCAGTTGACGATATCCTGAGAAAAGCAAAATACTGTAGTGATGAACTAGAGGTCAAACAAAAGAAGTTGAAAGAGAAGGCGATGTGGGCACAAGTGAAAGTAGCTGAGCAACAAATTGCCAGTCTTGAAAATAAAAATGCAAATTTTATTCAAAATCAGAATCAAAATCAAGGACAAGGAAAATTTAAATGTAATAATAATAAAAGATATAATGCTAAAGTTGAAGATTTGAAACAGAAATTGCCTTGTTTTAATTGCGGCGAAATTGGACACTTGAAAAGTGAGTGTAAAAACCCACCTAGGAATTTTAAAAATCCATTGTTAAACCCACAGATGCAGAACGATGTTGATCTGCAGCAACAGCTACGGTTGCAGCGTAAACTGAATGACCTGAGTCTTCAGCGACAGCTACAAAATCAATTGATTCAGCAGCAGAATCAAATTCCACAACCTCCCTTTCCTAATTCTGGGGGAAGTCAAAAATATAATCCAGGTGTGGGATTTGAAGGAGATGATCAGGTAATAAGGTCTCAAAGACAAATTTTGCAAAATGCTTCGGGACAGTTTTTATTAACAGAAAATCAAGGAAGTGATTCTGATGACTATTTCTGACGGTGCCCGAGAGAGGGGGAAGAGTGTGTGATTGGAGCCACTCTTGAGGTTGACCAGTCTGGTCCATTTGTAAATGGGAAAGTTAATGATGTAGACATCACTTTTCTAGTGGACACTGGTGCTACCCGTTCTACTGTTAGATCAGTGGAAATCGAAAACCTACCTCTCTCTGGGGAAACCATCCAAGTAGTTGGAGTAAGTAATCAACAAATTAAACTTGACTTAACAGATCCAGTGCAAGTTGAGATTGGAAATTTTAAAGACAAGCACAGATTTGTGGTTTGTAATAGCAGTCCAGTGAATTTGCTAGGAAGAGATATATTGTGCAAGATGAATTGTAGAATATATTGTTCTCCTGAGGGTGTTGAATTACAAACAATGGAGGAAGATGGTTTATATAGAATGACAATGATGTTAGTGGAAACAGAAGAAACTAAATTGTTTCCTGCATTTGAAAAAGAAAATTTACCTGAAGAACTTAAGGATGCAGTCAAAGCTGAGATTTGGGATTTGACTGGAAATGAGATGGGTCTGATGAAACATATCGATCCAGTCAGAGTTTCAGTGAAGCAAAGAATAGAATTTCCAAACATTCCTCAGTACAAAATGAAAGCAGAAACCATAGAGGGTGTTATTCCTGTGATTGAAAAATTCATTACACAAGGCGTTTTAAAAGAAATTGAGAGCAGCCCTTGTAATTCACCGATTATGGGAATTAAAAAAATCAAATGGAACATATAGAATTGTTCAGGATTTGAGAAAGATTAATCAAATTGTCGTTCCATGCTGTCCAGTTGTTCCAAACCCAGCAGTCATTTTATACCAGATTCCACATGATGCTGAGTGGTATACTGTCATTGATCTTTGCAATGCATTCTTTACTGTTCCATTGCATCCAGAGAGTCAGACATTTTTTGCTTTCAGGTTACAAAATAGGACCCTTGCATGGTGTAGAATTCCTCAAGGGTATACAGAGAGTCCTTCTATTTTTAATGAGTTGTTGAAGAGATCTTTAGAAGATCAAAATCTACCTGGCAGATCGACATTAGTGCAATACATTGACGATCTACTAATTGCAGCAAAGACAAGAGAAAATTGTGTGACAGACACAATTGTACTTTTAAATCATCTAGCAGATGAGGGACATAAAGTGTCTCCTGCAAAATTGCAGTTTTGTAAACAAGAAGTGAAATATCTTGGTCATAGAATTGCAAAAGGAATAAGACAGGTGACAATTGAAATAATTAAAATGATTCAAGCAATGCAACCTCCAAGAACACAAAGACAGGTTAGAATGTTTCTAGGAATGGTTGGTTACTGTCGACAATGGATAAGTGGTTTTTCAGTGATTGCGAAACCTCTACAGAAATTGACTAAGTCAGATGTAAAAGATCCAATTGTTCTTAATGTATCTGAGTTGGAAGCTTTTAAAAATTTAAAGAGAAGTTTGTGTGAAGCTCCAGCTCTAGGTATGCCAAATTATGAAAAAGATTTTGAACTATATTGCAGTGAAAGAGAAGGATGTGCATTGTCTGTATTAATTCAAAGGCATGGGAATCTGAGAAAACCCATTGCATACTTCTCAGCAGTTCTTGATCCTGTTGCAAAAGCCTTACCTGGTTGTTTAAAAGCAGTTGCAGCAACTAGGGTTAGTCTGGAACAAAGTGAAGGGATCATAATGGGGTTTCCTGTAAAAGTATATGTTCCCCATTCAGTTGAAATACTCCTAACAAGGAGTAAAACACAACATTTGACCAGTAATAGGTTGACAAAATACGAGAAAATCATTCTAGGAGCAGATAATGTTTCTATTGCAAGATGTGTGAATTTGAATCCTTCTACATTATTACCTGATTCTGAAATTATTGATGATAATGATGTGGAGCATGAATGCTTGGATGTTATGGAATACTGTACTAAGCCAAGGCAAGATATTAAAGATGAACCTTTGCCTGAATCAGATTTTGTCTACTTTGTAGATGCCTCCTGTTTAAGATCAAAGGGAGGTGTTTTAAAAGCAGCACATTCAGTCTGTACAGTTGCAGATGTTGAAGAAGCATCATGTCTTGAAGGAATTCGTTCAGCACAGGTGGCTGAATTGATTGCTTTAATTCGTGCTTGCGAAATATCAAAGGATTTGAGAGTTACCATAATAACTGACAGCCAGTATGGGTACGGAGTTGTGCATGATTATGGACAGCTCTGGTCTCAGAGAGGCTATTTAACTTCAGCAGGATCTCCAATTAAAAATGCAGTATTTATTAAAAGACTAATCGATGGCATACAGTTACCAAAAGAAATTGCTGTCGTGAAGTGCGCAGCTCACAAAAAAGTTGAGGATTATATCACCAAAGGCAATGCTTATGCAGATGAGACTGCAAAGTATTGCGCAAGAAATGGTCGTGCATTTAATCGGGAAAAGAGTAAAGAACGTGATTCGAATTCATTAATGCTAACAACAGTGGTTGAAACATGGCAAGAAATCAGGGATTTGCAAAATGAAGCTGATGATGAGGAGAAAGACACATGGTTAAAGGCAGAATGTAGACAACGAGATGAGGATGGAGTTTGGACTTACAAAGATGGCAGAGTAGTTTTACCTAATTGTATGATTACTGATATGGCCAGATTGTATCATGGCCCTGGTCATATTGGAAGAGATTCTATGATCAGACTTTTTAAAGAGACATGGTTTAATACCAAATTCAGAACAATTGCAGAGTCTCTTTGTCAGAGGTGTTTAACTTGCCAACAAATGAACCCAAACAGGAAATCAGTTGTAGGTACAGGAATCATAGGTCGGGAGGGTGGCCCTTTCACCAGATTACAAATGGATTTTATTGAAATGCCCTTACATAATTGTTTAAAATATGTTTTCGTGATTGTATGTTTGTTTTCAAGATGGGTAGAGGCATTTCCAACACGTCATTGTGATTCGATTACAGTGGCAAAATTGCTTCTTCGAGAAATTATCCCAAGATACGGTTTCCCTGTCACTATTGAGAGTGATGGAGGGGGACATTTTGATAATAAACTTTTGAAATTGATTTGTGAAGCTTTGCATATTGAGCAGAAAATACACTGTGCATACAGACCAGAGGCATCTGGAGTAGTTGAGCAAATTAATGGAACAATTAAAAACAGGATTGGAAAAATGTGTCTAGATACAGGTATAAAGTGGACGGATGCTCTTCCACTTGTTTTAATGTCTCTGAGAAGTATACCTGATAAAAAGACAGGTCTGAGTCCTCATGAAATTCTTATGGGCAGAGTCATGAGACAAGCTTTTGTACCAGTGGGAAAATTGTTGAGCATTAATGACAGTGCTATTTTGGAATACTGCAAAAGACTGTCTGACGTAGTGACTTCTGTGTCTAATCAGGTGGGAACTGAATTACAATCAAATGACAAAGTACAGACTCATGATCTGAGACCTGGAGATTGGGTCAGAACAAAAGTACATCGAAGAAGAAATTGTCTAGTTCCAAGATGGCAGAAGCTTAGACAGATAATTCTGGTAACAACGAATGCAGTGAAGTGTAGAGGATTGAAAAGGTGGATACATCCCAGTCACACTATTCCAATTCCTACTCCTGAAAACTCTGATGAAGAGAGTGATTCTACGGATGATTCAGATTCTGAAGTAGAAGGTGAAAGAATTCCAGATTCTGAAGATCGACAAAGAGGTCGACATCTGGAAAATTTGCAAGTGAATGGAGATTTGAGTAGAAAAGATTTGGAAATCATTGAAATAGACTCTGAAAGTGATGAAGATCTACTAAAAGGGAAATCAGCAGAAGAGTCTGTCAGAAAAGTAAATGGAATAGAGACTACTGAAAATTTTGAAGACAGAGAAGCTGAATCAATAGAAATTTCTGACCAGGAGAGTATCGAAAAGCAGAAAACAAACTCTGGAAGAAGGAACAGGGTACCAGAAACTGGGAAGTTGAAGGTAATTGAAGAAGAGAATGAAGATGAATTGCCAGTTACCAGTGATGGAAAACTGAGTATAGTTCCTAACAGAGTGAGACTGCCGATTAGAAAAGTTTCTGAGTCGAGAATAGAAATTTCTGACAGCAATTCCGAAGAAAGTGATGTAGATGGTCAAGAAGGAAGAGTGAGAAAAAGATCTTGGAAAACTGAAAGAAACATAGCCGAACCGAAAAGAAAGATCTTGAGAAAAGGAGAATCATGGCCAAGTGAAAATGGAGGATTGAGAGTCAGGTTAATTAAAAAGTCAAAGGAGCAGGTGAACGAAATCACTAGTCAAAAAAAACCTGAAAAGAAAGTTGAAAAAGGGAGGAAAATAGAAGTAGTGACTAGAAAAACAAAAAGAATTTTAAGACCTAATCAGAAATTTAAGTCTCCTGAGTGGACATATCTGATTATTCCTCCTGTTATTGAAATAAACAGCAGTAGTCAGGAGGAGGTTGAGGAAATTAGTGACAATGATTGAAGTATAAATCTGGTAAAATTTTATTGGTTTTCGTTTTTGGCAAAAGGCTGAAGATATTGGGGTCGATTCCGATCCGGTAAAATGCGCTCCGAATCGTCGTACGGAGAGTTTTTTCCCCATACGAATCGTACCCGTAGACGTCCCGTACGTACGACGAAGTACGATCCGTACCAGGTGCCAAACTCCGTACGAGTCGTACAGGACTCCGTACGACTCAAATCTCCATACGAGTCTCACTCGGAACCGGCTGTACGCGACATCACTACGGTTCGCGGCTGGTTTTTACGACCCAGCAAGTACGATTCGTGTCGGGTACGCGCCGTACGACCCTTTTCCTTCGGGAGCCGAAAACAGTCGTAAACGCAGAGTTCGCGCCGAAACAGGTACGGAACGCCCCCTGCGATCATGGGGGGTACGCGCCGTACGGTGTGTAGGTGATCGTGCGCTTTTCCGTACGAATCGACGTGTACCGTACGAATCGCGTCCGGGTCGGCCGATCGGGATCGGAATCGTCCGGTCGTACGGCGTCCGTACGAGTCGTACGGAAACGGCTCCGGATACGATTTGTACGGACGGGGATTTTACCAGATCGGAATCAACCCCATTGTGTTAGGTGACACAAGGTCGAAGAAAATTTGTTTAGATGGAAATTAACTTGTGACATAAGGTCGTAAAAAAATTGTTAGAAAAAAAAAAAAGATTTTAAAAAGGGGGGTATATATTTATTTTTGAAATTTAGATAATTTTAAAATTTTGTTTTCTTTTTAATTACCTCTTTGAGATAAAATTTCCTTTTCAAAGATGCCTTATGTTATGGAACGGAGTACTTCAAAATGTTCCATTTTCAAGAAATGCTGTAAGATGACTCTGGTGTGTGTGCTCATGTTAATTCTGCTCTGGTTGGTTTTAGCTGTTGTTATTCCTTTTGAAATTAGTAAGGATTTGTATAAAGTTAACATGACAAGCAAAACTTTAGTTAGTCAAAACAAACATAGTGCAACAGATTTAGCTAACAAAGTAATTGATCACAAACCTGAAATTCATCAAGATAAATCTGTTAGTGATTTTTCAAGCAATACATTCTCAAGGCTTTTAGTAATGGGCGTCAAAGATTGCTACATCTGTGTAAAATTACCTGCTTCTGTTTCTGAGGGAGTGACATACAATATGCTTCCTCTCACATATGGGATAACTTGTAGTGTGTTAGCTAGCTTATTTTATCAGACTGGTCGCTTAGAATATTACTATTCCAATTTTGATGAGATTTTTGCAAATTTAAAAATTGAGAGTGCTTTGAATAAACATAAAAAAGCTAAACAGATGAGGGAATTCTTTTTAGTTACTAATGAACTCACCTATGAGTATGCTTACAAGAATAATTTAACCTGCAAATTAAGAGCCGAAGAAAAATCTTTCCTGAATCTTGTCGAAGAAAGAAGAGCAATCTATAAGAGAAATGAAATAGTCAAACAGACTAAATCTAAATTCTGGCAAAAAGAGGATTAGAAGCTTAATGGCAAGACTTTTGATAATGTTGCAATTCACATAGACAAACCAATTAGTGGTAAGCTTTGCATTAGAAGGGATAATACACTTTTTGATAATTATTTTGTAGGTGCTAGCAATTGTGAGGACACTTATCAAATCATGGGAGGTTGGGGATTCAAAGGTGGCAAAGATCCAATTTTTCCTGGGATTTATTTTATTTGTGGTGACAAAGCTTATTATAATCTTCCAGATCATTGGTACGGGACATGTTTTGTTGGGCTTGTTTTCCCAAAGGTGTTTCATGTTGACAGAAATGCAGAAGGACTGTTCAAAATTAATAATCATGTAAATAGGTATAAAAGAGAAAGTTTCAGAGAAATTTTGGGAGATATTTTTGAAGCAGTAATACCTTTAGTAGGTATAACCTTGAATGTGCGAAGGATCAGAAAATTATCCACAATTGTTGACAGATTGTCAACTGACACAGCAGATGGTTTCCAATTAGTGAATGTTGAGGTCATTGCAATTAGATCTATGGTGATGCAAGATCGCCTTGCTTTAGACATACTCCTGGCAAAAGAGGGAGGAGTCTGTGGTATTTTACATGTTCAGCACTGCTGTACTTACATCCCTGATGAAAGTAAGAATATTGAGATGTATATCAAAAACATCACAGAAATGCACTCAGAAATAGTTCCATTAGAAGAGGATGATTTTTCAGAGCGACTTTCAAAAAGATTTCAAGCTATTAAAACCTGGTTTCAAGAAATTGGTGGTTCAGTTCTTGGCAAGATTTTAACACCTTTGTTTGTAATAATATTTATAGTAGTTTTGACAAAAATCAGTTGCATGTTACACAAGAGAAAGAAACACATGAAGGAAAAGAAACTAATTTATAAGATCAAAAAGGAACAGGAAAAGGAAATTGAGTTACAAGAATTACGTAGAGTTCAATATGACAGTTGCAAAGATTTTGCAGAGACAAATTTTTAGAAATACTAATACAAATGAATTCGAACCATTTTCGGTTAGTTAAATTTTTTTACATTTTGGGTGTGGTGTGGTGATTTGTTAATCACCAGATGAGGGAGTTGATGGAGCGAGATTTAGAAATAATTGTATTTCAACTCGTGAAGTCACACTTCCATAATGAAAAATAATTCTACTAACGTTTGGTGCTGTGTTTGAATTAATTCAACCTAGATTAAAGTTACATTACACGCGGGATATTAACATGTGTGCTTATGAACGTGCATTATTGTTGCATCTTTTTGTTCGTGCAAATTAATAAATTAATACTGTCTATTTTGTCATGTTATAACTAATTGCGGCTGTTTTAAAAGTAGCATGTGCTTGTTTTGCTTTCCCTGTGTATGTGGTGTCATTCTATTCTCTATAGGTGCATAAAGAATTTCGATGGATTAATGAAGACTGGTAGATATAAATGCTGCTTTATTTGTTTGCTTTAGCTAGGTAATTTAGACTAATGGGTTAATTATTAGTAATGGTGGGTGGCAACAGAACAAATAATATTTCCTACATTAATTATTCTTTTGTGTTTGTTTATACATTAGTGGACGATAAATTGACTGCTTTGGGCCTAGTTTACTCGAGTTTACAAATAAACTTCTGCACGGAGCAAGAAAAAGTCTATTCTGAGAAAAAGTTTCCATCACTGTATCAACGTTTGGTGAATGCTATGTGGCTCTGACAATTTCCTTGTCGGACAAGGCCAAGGCCAGGAACCGGCAGGAGGAACATTTGATAACTTTGCATCCGAGGAAGCAAAATGACATGATGACAATTTTATGCAAGAAAATGTTGCAACCTGAGGAAGCGTCGTTGTTCGAATGTTAGAGACAATGGACTCTAAGAAAGTGACGGAACTGATATTTAAAAAAAATGAGGTGACACGTCGCCTGTCACTTCTAATCCAATGAGACTCCGAGTTTGCAGAAAATAATTTCTTTTACTAAGATTAGTTTAGCGTAGAAAGGTATAAAAACCCATTCCCCGTGGAAGGGTTATGCTTACTGCTGCTTATGCTGATCTTTGGATGAGGGTGTCGTGCATGACGGACTTCACTTGGAGCACGTAAGAGCCCTCAAAGACTTTTCTATATTTCCATTTATTTAGCTTAGTTAGGGACTTCGTTTTTAAAAAAAATGCTAATCTGATATATTCATTCGCAAATAATAATTTATATGTTTCATAAAACTGTCTTGAATCAATTGCAATAATTCTAATAAAATGAATAAATAAAATCTACAATTATAATTTCCAAACAAATAAGCTAATAAAATCTTTCTTTGGAAGACAAGCTGGTCTTGTTATTTCATGAGTTTAGGTTACCATTAGCTAGATTTATCGCCATAAGTGGCTTTATAATAATAGGGTTTGTTAAGTATGATAATTTCAATTACCGCGGTTGTATATAAATGTATATAATTTGTGAATAGGTTTATTAGGCCACATGATTCAGTTGGTCAAAATATGTCATGTATGATTAATGGGCCTTGGGTTTGATTTATAATTCATTGGGTATACTACGGAGTTGGGTAGTGTAGTTTATTACATATTTCCTATAGGCCGCTGGATCACCATCATAAGATTTTACTAAAGATTCTTAACTGGAGAAATATTCATTGGTTGGGTAAATGTTGAGAGCCTACACAAGATTACATATACACAATAAGTTGTGGAATGGTATATTTTTTCTGTTGCCTGCAGCGTTCATCTTCATTTGGCAATTTCAACTATTGCCAATTACTGCGGGATACAGTGCCTAGTTTGTAAAACAATAAGTGCTGGGGCTCAAAGCTTAGCTCAGAAGATGTGCATTGTTTTCTGTCTGTGGCCCTGGATGAAAGATGTAATGGTCCTCAGGGTGCAGTAATGATGGAATCCACAAAGGTTCAGTGGACTCTGGTGCCCCAGAGTTGTCTCTTAGAAGGTCTGGAAGCAGAGCTATCCTACCTGCTTACGTAGGGGAGTATTTAAGATAGATCTATTCTTTACAGGTGGGTGGTTGGCTTTTTAAATGCTTATGTTTGTTTAAATCTGCTGAGTGAAGGTAACCATGGATATGGAATGAGGCTATGTCATTTAGAATGCCTAGGGGGTTGTGACTCAACCAAGGGATACTGAACATAATATAACAATTCTGAACCTATCAGGTTTCACATGCATGTCTTCCTTGCATAACTGATCAAGGAGAATACTGCCCGAAAATATTACCCATCTGATTAAAGTCTTTTTACTGTTTGGATCCTATGCTCTGATCTCTTTCCCATACTATTCAATGTTTAAAGGGTTCCTCTTGCACCCTGTCACAGTCCATAGCTCTTAATAGGTCAAGTAACTTTCTACGTCTGCAGTAATGCCCTGATACACAAAAAGTAGGTATTGTATAACCATGAACCATCTGTCTTAATATCAGTAAGACCTAAACCTTATTTTCAGTCATGAAGCAAAGCAGTGTGAATGTTGTCCAGTTGAATTCAATGATACACCTCCGCCTTCTCAAACAATTAAACCGCTGGAAGTTTTACGTGATGCATCCTTGTTAATTGACAAGATTATCTCCACCCTTTTTCAAAGGTAGTCTCCAAGTAGACACCTGTGTGCTGTGCGCCCGGCCCGGGCCACAGCCGACTTTACTTTGACTTGCCAGGCTCAGTAACACTAAATAGTTAAAGAACGTGCTCTCACTAGTGCTGTGCTACAATGTTACAATCTGGCCAGAGACCCGGGCGGGGCCTGCCCTCAGCAGTTGCATTACGGGCAGCTCTGTGGCGCTGTTGTGCTGCCGGCTGCCTGCGTAGGAGGGCGAGGCAATACTTTATTATAATATACTTAACCCGGCGGCCGTTGGACAGGCGGGACGGGCACAGCATCGACCTGAGTGAGTGACTCTCTAATGTTAGCCTCCCCGTCCTGTTGCCCCGTATGCCTGGACAGCAGTCTAAGGTGTGCCCGCTTTCCCAGTCACAAGGCCTGGGACGGAGGCCTACTTTAATGCAGCATCCAAGGGGAAGCCACCCGCTCTGGATCACAGCAGTCGTCGCCCTGCCGCACTCCAATTAACACAGTCTGATCCCGAGGAGAGACCGAGAGAACAGAGCAGTGGGATTGTTAGCGAGGGGCTGGCTGCCAGTTACATGTTACACTGGCCAAAACCATGTGCGGACAGCACACATACAGTATTATTAGCTGTTTGAACTCCGCTTTCCATTTAGGCAAGCCATAAATATGCCTGCTTTATAATTTATTATTTCTTTTGCGAAGTTTTTGACTGTGTCAGTAAAGAATGTATTTTTGGGACATTTGTAGCATTGACTGGTGACTGTGGGTAAACTTTAGCTGTGTGACGATTTAAAAACGAGATGCATTACTAGGCCTATGCAATCAATAGTAATGCAGCTGGTTTTGGCATGTTGTCACTTTTCACCAGTGGGTGCATTTACATAAAAACATCTTACTTTTCATTTTTTTCCCTTGTCAGCTGCCCAGTTGGTTTCGTGCACAACACTTACGCTGGTCTGTGCTGTACTGTGATGTTGAGTTTTTGGTATCGGCGCAGGATGTTTTCTCTAACTGCAGCCTCCCCCAACCCATCTGGACATATTTGGCAGGCCAGACGGATCTGAACTTCACACTTACCAGTGAAGCCCTCCAGTCATGTGCATTTCTCACACTTTGGAGGACAGGCTTTTATTGCACCCATAACGTGACCCGTGGAAGAGAGATACTACAACAGAAAGGCTGTCTGTCAGATTACAGCGCCAGCACTATCAAGCAGCCCTGCAACACTTTCAGGGAGCAGAGCTGGCCAGAGGAGCCGAGAGCTTTACGGTGTGAATCACCGCTCGGGTGCAAGGCCATCCCTGCAGCTGTAGTGTACTTGTCACAAGCTCTTTTAGTTCAATAGCAATTTTGCATTCATTTATCACTACAGGCCCTTGTGTGAAGTTAGTGCCCTTCCATTTCTGGTGCTGTGCAAATGTTTTACGATTTCCTTAGAGTCAATCAGTCATTTGTTAAGCGCACTACATACCCGCGAGGGTCTCAAGGCGCCGGGCGGTGGGGGGGTGGGGGGGAAGGCAGGATGGAGAGTGTTTTGTTCCTCAAATTGGTGTAATTTCTGATATTTATGTTTCCCTCATCTTTATTGCTTGATTTTGCACACACGAAAGTGTCACTCCTAGTCACTGTATGTCACTCATAATTACACTGAAATTATGAAAATGTCACACAGCAATCTGAAACCTTGGCGGCTATGCACAGTTTAATAATTAGTGCTTGTGTCGGCGCCGCCGCGGAGGGGCACGCACAGTCTGATCTCTGATAAATTATTTTAGTCACACACAATCAATTTAGTTTAATATCTATCTGCAGGCAGGGCTGCTCTGTCTCATCATCCTTCTGAATGAGCCTGGTTTATCTGCAGATCTGATTTAATCAAAGTAAATCTGCAGGCCCGGCCGCAGGGCTGCTCTGTCTTCTCATCCTTATCATGGGGGCCCTGACTAACTGGGTTTATCTTTCCAGACAACGGGTCAGTGCGTGACTGTTTTACCAGCCAGGCTAGCTCTCGCTGCTCTCGCTGCTCTCGCTGCTCTCGCTGCTCTCTCGGCACTGGGGCCAAGCGGGGACGGGGGGGGGGGGGAGTTTCTTGTTGCTCAAATGTTTGTAATTTCTTATATTTAGAAGTTTCCCTAATCTTCATTGGATGATTTTTGCTCGAGAGAAAGTGTCACTCTTAGCCATTGGAATGTCATTCATAATTTCACAGAAATTTTAAAAATGTCACACATGGCAATCTGAAACCTTGGCAGCTATGAGTCTGACTATGTATACCCATCTTGAAACGGTAATAGTGCTAATTTAGTGCAGTGCAGAAAACTGTGAAAGTAACGCTAGATTGTCTTTGCTGCGAGTTTACCAACTGGTTCTCTTAATTTTTCAATAAGTAAAAATGTGTTTGTTGCTGGGAGCCAAAGCACGAAACAGAACTATGGCTACGCACTATTTACCTGTTTGAACTTTAACTTTCAAACTGTAGTCCTCTGTCTGTTTCGGGAGCAGAGAGCAGGGAATCCGTGTGTGTCAGGAAAAGGCAGGCTTAATGTGATTGGTTGCAGATTTCGACTATGCAGATTTTTAAAGCAGTGAGTCACTCAGGATCTACTTAGAATGCTTTATTGCAAAGAATGTGTTTGCCTGTGCATCTTTAGATTGCTATTTTGTGGTGTTATACAGCCATATGTTTTTGTTGGAGTTGATGACGAACCTTTTCTTACTGTATGTAAGAATGGTTTTTACTTTTCCTGTCCGTGTGAGCTGCAGTCGACTGTTTTGAGATCATACACTCGGAGACCATTTCCGAAGTTCTTAACTGAAGAAATGAGTTTCTTTAATGTTTGATCTTATCTAACCAGGAGGAAGAGTTGGAACGTTCTTTACCGGGTGCGGAGCGACTGGACAGTGTTGCATGAATACAGCTGCTGTTTGCCTTCTATTTGGCACTCTGCATCACTTTTCTATCAGTGCACAGCTGCTGGTGTGCGCAGTAATTAGCACGAATACTAATTCAGTTCAGTTCAACTTTATTTCGGCTGATATAGCCATAAAAGCAGGAGTACAGAGACAGAGAAAAAAAAATAAAACATTTACAGACATAAAAAACATGTACAGAAAATTATTGGCAGTACCCACATCAACAATTTATCACATACACAGATGGCAGTTGGTAAAAAAATGGGACTAAGTAACAATTAATTCAAAAACGGTTAAATTCAGAATACTACGTTAAAAATCTAAATAATTTAAGTAAAAAAGTTTTTCTCCATGATTAAAAAGCCAGATTAAAAACCAAGTTTAAAACCTTTAAAACCACTAGAACCACACGTCTTACAAAGGATGAACTCAGTGCATTCTACATTGGCTAATGCTGGGTGGAGAGGGCTATAAACGCCAATATTACATTACAGCTTGTATCCAAGCCGTTTCCTGATGAGATACACATTAAACAGAAACCTACTTATGCAAAAAACAACCAGTTGTGAGGTATTAGACTTAATGATGCGCTCTGCCTCTTTGTATGATCTGACACCTATGTTTTTACAAAGGGGTCTAATCCAGCGGTACCTAGGTGATTTATATGCTGGGCAAAAAAGCAGTAAATGGACATCATCTTCCTTTGCCTTTAACGAGCAAGGGGAACAGAGGCCATTATCGTTTTTACCTCCCCAATTGCATGTTTTAGCATTTATCTGTAATACCCCATATCTAAATTGCAAATATAAGGTTTTTGCTATTGGTGGTCTTATTTCATCCATGAATGGTTCGAATGCAGCATTATCTTTTATAATCATAAATTCCTGGGTCAATATGCCAATAGATGAACTATGAAATAGCTCATCATTAACATTGGACCAGTAAGTTGACTTTAGAAGCTTTTTACACACCGGTGTCATATTCTGGGGTTCGTCCCAAAAATGGGACAGCCCTAACCTGGTACACCAAAGGGAAACATGTTTTAGCCAGGTGATTTTCTTGTATTCGTCAATCTGAATAATTTCTATCAGACCACTTTTATAGTTACACAACTCCGGAGTTGTCCACAATCTTATCCAATACAGCAAAGGTCTAAGAGCTGCTTGATAATCCGTCCTTTTAAGATCCAAATCCAAAAAATCCAAAAACATTGGAACTAAGGGGGTTTCTGGTTGGTAGTTTTAGTAATCTACACAAAAAAAGATTTGTTTGCAATGATGTCCCCAAACCTCGGCACCGTAAAGTGCCGCTGATTGGGCCTTTGCCTTAAATGCTTCAAGTGCCGGTGTAATGGCTTTAGAGTAACTAGCTCCGTGCACTTTTAGGATGGGCATCGAATTCTGCTTAAAAGATAGCTTACTCTTTGCTAGATGTCCCTTCCATGAAAGATTACTATCCAACATAATACCTAAGTAATTAAAACTCCCCACATATTCCAATATTTGATTATTTAGAACCAAATTCTTTCTAAAGGACTTTTGCGGATTTATGGACATATATTTTGTTTTAGATGAGTTTATTTCTAACCCCTTCTTTACACAGTAACCATAAAATGAATTGTAATGTGTGTAATGTGTGTAATCTAATAAATTCTTTAACCCCTTCAGTGCTAATGACAAGGGTAACTCGTCATGGAGTTTCCATTGATTTCAATGGAAAGTCAATGGGAAGAGGGGGATGTACCTTAGCAGCCAAGTGGTTAAGTAGCTCACCGGGGACCCCCATATCTCTTAAAGTGGTCCACAGAAGATTCCGTGGAACGAGATCGAAGGCAGCCCTCAAGTCTATAAATGCCACGTACAAACTGCCCTTTCTTACATTAATATACTTCCAGCAGATGCACGTGAACCTGAACACTTGGTCTACTGTACTAGTTTTTGGTCTAAACCCTGCTTGGAATTTGGACAGTATCTGCGTCCCCTCCATCCATTCTGTGAATCTATTTAAAATGTGCCTGGAAAAAAACTTCTGTAAAAGATCAATTAAACTAATTGGGCGATAGTTGCCCGGATCGTAACGATCCCCTTTTTTGAAAATCGTTACAATCTCTGCCCCTTTCCAACTGTCGGGGATTGGTGTTCCAGCCACTATAGAATTACATAGAAAATTAATGTATGGCCCCCATACTTCTACATCATGTTTAAGTAAATCTCCAGGAATCTTGTCCGGTCCTGGGGCTTTACCCACTTTGATAGCTTGTAGTGCCTGGGTAGTTTCCTCCATACTAAAATGTAATGGTGTAATACTCAATTCCAGATTACTTTCTTTATTATATAAGGGCGACCCCTGTTCATCGTAGGAATAGAGTTTGGTAAAGTGTCGCACCAAGTTTGTTCGTCTAGATAAAAATCCTTGGGTGATCTACCCTTTTTGTTGCCTTTGGCTATTAAACTCCAAAAAGTACCCTGATCTCTCAATTTGGCTGCTGTTAGTAAATCATCCCATATGCATCATCCCATGCTTTTTTCGCCTGGGTCAAGGTTTTGTTATATGCGTGTCTACTTTCTTTTATAGAATGGGAATTTTTAGATTTGACAGACTGGATCAGATGGTACTTTGCTAAACGGCATTCTTTATTATACCAAGGGTTAGTCAACTGTAAATGGCCTTCGCTTTGGTTCTTGTCCCCTTTGCAATTTTTGCTCAGAAAGGGGATTAAAGCGTCAACCAATTTGTAATGTAGATCTAGAACACCCTGGCTGCCTATTGGGGGCTCCTTACACGACCCGATAGTGTCGGAAATAGCATTGTAAATATTTAACATTGTCTCATCCTTAGCTAGGATATAAGGCCATCTCAGTGCACGTCTATTGTTAGTTATCTGCAATTCTCCATGTGAACTATTTGTTGTAACCTCTTCGTCCTGTTTAACTAAAAACGGTTGAGGATGTAGCCATAATTGGAGTGGAAGATGCTCACTCTCTGTCCTAACATCTATTTTGAGATCAATGAGTAAATACCATAGACTCAAGGAGACCAATATAAAGTCTATATGTGACTTGCAGTTGCCTTTATCAAATGTCGGGGCTGCTGGTCTGTCGGACTGCAAGCGGCCATTACATGCCCTGAGATCATGGCCTATTGTCAACTGCAAAATTTGGGTTACAGCTACCGTACATTTAACAGACCCAGTAGAATCCAGATTTGGGATATCATTAGCCATATCTTGTTCTTCAAGTAAATTATCAAAACCCAACACAGGTTCATATTTGCAATTAAAATCCCCTCCTACTACTACTTGGGCGTTTGGGCCTAGAGAATCTAAGAGGGAATCTGGATGTTCTATGACCTTAGATTCTTTATTTGCTGGGTACGGCCTATTGTAGATGTTTATTAAATATAGAATTTCTTTTTCCCTTGTCACCACTTTTAACCCCAGTAGGTCAGGGGAGTGGGTTATCAATGGGGTAATTTCTATTTCAAAATTTATTCTAACCCAGATCACCAGAACTCCTGACGCCCTCCCTCTTGCTGAGGGAATTGCGTCGCAATAGAAGGTTTTGTACCCAAGTCTGTGGGGGATTTCCAGAGCCCAAGTCTCTTGAAGGAGGATAATATCGTAGTCCTCAATGTAGGTACACCAGACTAGATCACGAAGATTCCTGGCTAGCCCTGCTATGTTCCATGATATTAGACTTACTGGTAAATTATCTTAGAAACCAGATAGGGGTACATTCAGCAGTTCCTCTTGTGTGGAATTATCATCCAGTGGGACTGGTGCGATATTTAGTACTTCCAGTGAGGTGTTTCTGGAAATCGGTCTCTCAGACACAGTCCTATTATTACGACATGTACTGGCCTCTCCCAAGGTACCAATATTATCGCTATCACAATTAAGAAACTTTTCTCTTTCTAATGACATTGGATTACAGCCTAATGCACACTTGTCAACATGATTCAATAAGGGCGCTACTATCTGTGCAAACTCAAACTCTAAATTAATTGTATTAGGTTTATCTGCTTGTGTAATTAAAAATGGTCCCAACCCAGGGCTCTCAGTTGATGCAAGTCAATCATTCTGATCCAACGCACTCAGTGCCTGATACCTGTTGTGCGTTGTGATCTCAAATACGAGACTTTTATCAAAGCTAAAAGGCCTAGATGATATGTTATATTGAGGACCCTTAGCTAAATGGCTATAAAAATATCCCAAAGGGTGCACACCCACAATATTCTCACTCAACTTCAAAGATGCTGCTCTAAGCACAGTCGCAACATGCTGTGGGTGCCTAAAATTAATGATGACACAATCACCCTTAGAAGTTTTCATGGCATTTCCGATCCACGGAACCCGTCTAGTTGTCAATATCTGGTCCGAGTAGTTTATCGGAAATCCACAATTCTTGTTCAGCCAGGAGACAGTTTTATGTTTAAGTGAATCATGTGATTCCTGGTGGGAAATGGACTCTATAGGCTCTAGAGGTGGGACATTGGTGAGTACGACCACATATGGTTCACAGTCTGGTGGGAGATTAGTTGGGCGAATTTTCTTAACTGGGATCGGTAGGCCCCCTTTGGTTACTGGAGCCGTTTTGGTCTGTGTACACTGACCATCCGATTGGCTCATCTCCCTATGTTCGGCCGCACTTGCCCTTCCCACCTGTATCTTATGTGCGACATTAGCTAGTTGAACATCCCTTGCCCTCAGTTTTGGACTGTCAACATTAGATAGCTGGTTTAAAAGGCCGCCTAATCTAGATACTTCAGATGTCAAGGCATCTATTTTTGCAACAAGAGGCTTGACAGTAAATTCTAATTTAGCCTCAAACATCTTAGCAATATGATCCAAAAGATCAGAGTCCGTATTAGTGCCACTATTTGTAATCATAGTCATAGTCTCTTTGTGGCCAACAGTACTCTTCTGCACAATGTCAGGCATTTTCTTATGATGTGTTCCTCCCCGCTTAGTCGTTGTTTTCCTACATTTCCTCACCGCTCTCTTAGGTGATGAGCGTCGTATTGAAGCATCCATAGATATATCTGGTGAATCCTCATCTGTTATGTCCTGATCAACCACAAGCACATCAGGAGTTTCCACTATAGGGGCATCAATAATAACATCAGTGGAGAAGGGGGCTGGATTTAGATCACTACAGTCATCAATAGGAGTATTTGGTATCCCAGGCATATTATCCCGTCCTAGTGATTTCCTTCTGTCGTTGTTGATTTTACTCACCATTTTGACTAAATAGTTATCCATAGTTCCTTTAGCCTTTGCCATCAATAGCAGCTAAGTACTGGTCCCTGTAACACTAGTATCTTTTAGACCACGTCTAAGTGTGACTATGTACTCAAGGTCTAAAATCTATAACGTCGCATGTACTTCCTTAATACAGATGAGAAACATGAACTGTAATAAAATATACCATATAATCATAAAAGTCTTACTTTTCAGGGGTTGGCCCTGCCCTGCCTCGGTCTGCCCGGACTGCACAGACTGCCCCGCCCTTGTCCCGGGCTTCTCCCGGGCTTGTCCCGCGCGCGTCCCGCGTAAGCGGGAGGTAGAGCCGGTGTTTTGTAGCGCCTCCGGGTGCTGAGCTCGCGTCACTTGTGGAGCGCCGGGCACCGGGGCAGCTGGGATATGCAGTTCTCCCGGTCCGGCGTGGAGCAGAAACAGCCGCCGCTGCCCACACGGCGCTGTAGATGAGCTGGCATCCCTGAGACAAGGAGCAGGTAGGTTCAAGGCTGGCCGTTGCCCTCACGGCGTCCGTCTGTTTAATTCCGGCCCCAAGGCTCTCTCGGCAGAGCCAGTGCTTTGTAGCGCCTCCCGGTGCTGAGCTCGCGTCACTTGTGGAGCGCCGGGCACCGGGGCAGCTGGGATATGCAGTTCTCCCGGTCCGGCGTGGAGCAGAAACAGCCGCCGCTGCCCACACGGCGCTGTAGATGAGCTGGCGTCCCTGAGACAAGGAGCAGGTAGGTTCAAGGCTGGCCGTTGCCCTCTCGGCGTCCGTCTGTTTAATTCCGGCCACCAAGGCTCTTTCGGCAGAGCCGGTGCTTTGTAGCGCCTCTGGGCGCTGAGCTCGAGTCACTTGTGGAGCGCCGGGCACCGGGGCAGCTAGGATATGCAGTTCTCCTGGTCCGGCGTGGAGCAGAAACAGCCGCCGATGCCCACACGGCCCTGTAGATGAGCTGGCGTCCCTGAGACAAGGAGCAGGTAGGTTCAAGGCTGGCCGTTGCCCACACGGCGTCCGTCTGTTTAATTCCGGCCCCCAAGGCTCTCTCGGCAGAGCCGGTGCTTTGTAGTGCCTCCGGGCGCTGAGCTCGCGTCACTTGTGGAGCGCCGGGCACCGGGGCAGCTGGGATATGCAGTTCTCCCGGTCCGGCGTAGAGCAGAAACAGCCGCCGCTGCCCACACGGCGCTGTAGATGAGCTGGCGTCCCTGAGACAAGGAGCAGGTAGGTTCAAGCCTGGCCGTTGCCCTCACGGCGTCCGTCTGTTTAATTCCGGCTCCCAAGGCTCTCTCGGCAGAGCCGGTGCTTTGTAGCGCCTCCGGGCGCTGAGCTCGCGTCACTTGTGGAGCGCCGGGCACCGGGGCAGCTGGGATATGCAGTTCTCCCGGTCCGGCGTGGAGAAGAAACAGCCGCCGCTGCCCACACGGCGCTGTAGATGAGCTGGCGTCCCTGAGACAAGGAGCAGGTAGGTTCAAGGCTGGCCGTTGCCCTCACGGCGTCCGTCTGTTTAATTCCGGCCCCCAAGGCTCTCTCGGCAGAGCCGGTGCTTTGTAGCGCCTCCGGGCGCTGAGCTCGCGTCACTTGGGGAGCGCCGGGCACCGGGGCAGCTGGGATATGCAGTTCTCCCGGTCCGGCGTGGAGCAGAAACAGCCGCCGCTGCCCACACGGCGCTGTAGATGAGCTGGCGTCCCTGAGACAAGGAGCAGGTAGGTTCAAGGCTGGCCGTTGCCCTCACGGCGTCCGTCTGTTTAATTCCGGCCCCCAAGGCTCTCTCGGCAGAGCCGGTGCTTTGTAGCGCCTCCGGGCGATGAGCTCGCGTCACTTGTGGAGCGCCGGGCACCGGGGCAGCTGGCATAGGCAGTTCTCCCGGTCCGGCGTGGAGCAGAAACAGCCGCCGCTGCCCACACAGCGCTGTAGATGAACTGGCGTCCCTGAGTCAAGGAGCAGGTAGGTTCAAGGCTGGCCGTTGCCCTCACGGCGTCCGTCTGTTTAATTCCGGCCCCCAAGGCTCTCTCGGCAGAGCCGGTGCTTTGTAGCGCCTCCGGGCGATGAGCTCGCGTCACTTGTGGAGCGCCGGGCACCGGGGCAGCTGGCATAGGCAGTTCTCCCGGTCCGGCGTGGAGCAGAAACAGCCGCCGCTGCCCACACAGCGCTGTAGATGAACTGGCGTCCCTGAGTCAAGGAGCAGGTAGGTTCAAGGCTGGCCGTTGCCCTCACGGCGTCCGTCTGTTTAATTCAAACCAATGGTGGTGACCACTCGGAAAGTTCTCCGTTTCTGAAGAGTAATGGCTGAGGGGTCTTGGAACAGGGCCACCGGGTGACGCCGAAAATGGAGAGGTTGTTTCTGGCAGGCCTCTTTCAAGATTCGTTCTTTTAAGGGAAAGTCAGGGAGGTAGGCCAGGATGTCCGGCGGGGGGGCAGGTGCGCGTCGCGCCAGGCCCACCCAATGTGCGCGATCAATGGGGATCTCAAATTCAGCTTGTTCGGCAAGTACCTCCCTGAAAAGGTCCTGTAGGTAGCATGTAACGCTATTGCCCTCGGCTTTCGAAGGCACTACCCGGACGCGTATATTGTTCTCCGAGAGCGGTTTTCGAGATCCTCCGCATGTGCTTGGAGGTCCACCTGCTGCTCCCGAAGATGTAGTACCTCTTGTCACAGAAATTCGACTTCCTCGCTGCGTGTCTGGTCCGCTTCCTCCACAGCAGCCACCCTTTCGCCTAGGCCATCCACATCGCGGCAGAGTTTCCCGTTGCTCCCCAGCCAGGTCCTGCTTCAAGGCCAGGAAGTCGTTGCGCAGGGTATTGAACAGGGACTCTAGGAATGCCTTCGTGATAGGGGTCCCCCATCATCTTGCGCTGGGGCGCCAGCCGGCGCTGTGGGCGAGGGAGGCATTTGGGTCTTTTCCCCCTTCACGGCACTCTTGGCTAGCATGTCGGAAATGGTGCGGCCCGTTCTTCACCCAGCGCTGGCCATGCCTCTACTGCCGCACAGTCCAGGCGGGCAAGGTGGAGCAAAGTTCTTCTTCAGGCGGATTGGGGTGGCTAGCCGCTCCCTAGGGGTTTAGGCAGGTTGGTAGGGCCAGGGGTGTCCGGCTGGGTATGCTCCGCTTAGCTGGTTCTCCCTCTTTCAGGTAGCCCTCACGTGAGCCCGCGACAAGCGGCGCCACCTGGTCGACTTTTGTGGGCCTGTCCACCCCAGGCATGCCCCTCCTCACCTGGCCTGTGGTAGCGTGGTCTCCGGAAGGCGGGTGCTGGTAAGTGAGCGGCAACTCCCGTCGCCCGCGTCAGGGTCCTGCGGCGCCGCAGGTGGGCCGGGCCGGTCAAGCTCTTCCAGGCCCAAGTCCTGGGCCTCAATTCCCGTGATGGCCCGGGCGCCCGCTCAGCGCTTTGCTCCTGGGTGGTGGGCGCCTTGGTGCTGGCAGGGGACGAGGGCTGGTTTCGGTACACTTCAGGGGGTGCTCCCAGCGTGTGGGGCACTGATGAGTCCCCGCCGGCTCAGAATGTCGCTGCGGAGCCCACCTCTCCGTCGGGTGTAGGCCTGGCGCCGGGGCCCAGAGCTCTTTGTCGCCCGGCGCCACGCGGCGCCTCCGTGGGCCGCCGTCTCCCCAGTGGCAGGTCCCCCAGCCTCAAGGCACCTGAGCAATGGTCTCTCCCTCCAAGGGTCCGAGGCAGTGGGACGCTGTCGCCGGAGTCCAATCTCGGGCCCTCCGCACCTCGCGGACCAGGCCCGAAGCCGGGGCCTCAATTCTTGCGGTAGCCCGCCGGCTCGTTCAGCAGGACAGCACCTCCAAACCGCGACCCCGTTCAGAGGCGTGCCGGAACCCTCAGAGGCTCCGCAGGCCCCGGTCCCTCCAGGTGCCGGATCGCCGCTCCGCCCAGGGCTCACTCAGGGAATCGGCTGCAACCTCGCCGGGGCACCTGCTCCCGGCTTCAGCAATGCCCGGCAGGCCCGCAACGTGGTCAGCGGGTCTCCGGCAGGCACTTCGTTCACTCTCGGCCGGTCAGGGCGGGGGCGGCGATAGGAAGCGGCAGCTGGGGTCAGGAAAATTGCTGGTTTGGGGAATTGCAGTGGTTTAGAGGGCGATATCGGGTTCAGGGCCGGGGAGCTGCGAGGAACATGTCCGATCAGGCCGCCATCTTGGCCACTCCCCTAACGTGCTTGTTTTAAGGGTTTTCAACAACTCTTCTCTAATCTTTCCCATACTGTGAGATTTTGGAAATGTTCTCCTGAGAATGGCAGACGTAAAACTTCTTTCAGAGTTGGGGAAAAAAATAGTTGGAGGGAATGTGAACTGGCAAACCCTCAGATTTTCGCATGAATAAATCTACACATGCATATTTGCTCATGCTAAAATGCAGTTTACAAATATTTTCTAGGAGTACTAATTCTTGTCCTACTTCTGTAAATTCTTGGGCATTCACGAAAGCCGTATAGCTGCACTTAATGCAAGGACATACACCATGGGTGCACTTTTGAGACTTTCTTTAATATTTGGGCCATTCATTTGGTCTGGCATTGATCGTGTCCTTTTGTGTTTATTAAAATTCTGTCTCTCTCGCTCTCTGTGTATCGGCTAGCTTCACTGTCAGTGACAGCATTCTGCTCTTTCACAAGGAGCATATCGGGACACAAAGTAGTTTTGTTCAGTGCCAGTAACTACTGTGGCAGTGTGTGCTTTTTGAAACTAACATTTTGTTTGCTTTTGCCAATGTATGTTATAATGGTGAGGGCCCGGCAGCTCCCTCACCAATAAGGTTTTATAAGAACCAGGCCAAAACAAGTCACACATTGACAAAACTAAAAAGCTTACCATCAATTTCAGACCTACTGGCTTTTCAAATCCTGTTTATTTTGGTTTCTCAAAATCTTTTTGAAACTTGTTACACTGATTTTCCATTATGAATATTTTTGGGAAATACTAGCATTCATCAACATGTTAATAAATTATGCTGCAAAGAAATGGTACCTGAAATTTTACAGTTGTTTAGCAAAATGTTTTTTTCGACGCTTTCATTTTTTTATGAACATTTTATTTTGAATAGAAAGAATCATCAATCTTGCATTCAAGCTTCTGCAAATAGTTGCATCAAATCAGAGGCATTCTGGGAGCATTATACATAGCCTCATATTGCTAAACTTTGAAAACGTGTGTACACATTTTTATACTGGAACCACCGTCAGCAGTGCAGTCAGAGCTTACAACATTTACTTAGAGCACTCACCCTAAAATTAATGGCTTTCAATTAATGAACCATAAATGCAAGTTAGTACAGCATTAACATACTTTAACATGCAGACAGTGCCCTTCCCTGATCCATAATGTGGTACTGCAAACTGGCACCCAAAGGGTTTGTGCTGCAAGAGGTTGGGCCTACTTGTCCCAAGGACAAAATACACATGAAAACGTGCTGCCCTTGACCCCAAACAAATTCCACATCCCTGAATGCTGGTAGAACACTTGGGCATTGTAGTCCGCTTTCTATGCTCTTATGTAAGGAATTCCTTTATGTCCATTGTTATATGGTGATTCACTGGTCCTTCTTCACAGTTTAATGTTAACATACAATTGCACTATGTCTATATCTACAACTTCAAAAGCGAAATGCACTTTGGTCAGCTGAAGATCCTAATGAGACTGAGACACACATTACTGCTGCAATTTTAGAATGCCGCTTTGAAGAAATATATATATATATATATCTCAATCACTAAGGACATAGTCATAGTCACCTGGAAATTTAATCTGTGTACAGGCAAGAAAAAAGACTTGTTTCTGCCTCTCGCCCTTAATCACATGACCGATCTCATCATAATCAACCTCAAATAGTAAAACAAAATAAGCAAAGGACAAAAGTGCAGCAATCACTATGGAAGCCATTATGAAAAAGTAAGAAAAAGTTAAATCTCTAATGGTGCATGTCACAGTCAGAATTATGGGCCCCATCCGCTGGTAGGTTTAACCGGGGGAACCCTCACGAGATTTAAGTTCTATCAATTATCGGCCTGGTGGGGAAGTCAAGCTTGGGATTCTGGTGATGAGAGCCTCCTTCTAGACCTAATTAGTAATAACACGATAAGAAAGGGGGAGACTGCCCAATGGTACAAAATCTTCATAAGCAATAAGGATAATCAAGAGGCGGAGATTACTAAGTTATGGGACCCCGCTATCTTTCAGGTTTCGGATAACCCTGTTAAATTATGGGCAGATTCTTTCTTTATGTCCCAAAAAATAATTAAACCTTCTAACTTGAGAAGAAATCATCTATATACATTGTACAGGGTTTACTGGTCTCCTGCGAAACTTTCTAAGATCTCCGCAGTCCAATATCCTTGTCCCAGATGTAAGTCACAAGAGGCAGATGATATACATATGTTTTTTGAATGTCCAAGTATTAACAACTTTTGGGGACAAGTCTGCGGGTTTTTGGAGGAGGTACTTTCATTTTCACCTATATACACTTTAAGTTTGGTTTTTTTTGGTCTCCAACCCGATTATGATATTAATAGCAACATATCACAGTTTATTTTTTATGTAATAGTGATCGCCCGAAGAGAGATCTGTAAAGAGTGGAAGTCTGCGCTTCCCCCGACATTCGCAGATTTCCTTAAAAACATCATGGCGGTGAGTAAATTGGATATTTTATGTGGTGGAGAGGAGTCTGCTAAATTATGGTCAGCCTTGAATGCCTGGTGTGAGAAATAGTCCAATGATTATGCCAGAGGTTTTGTGGACTTGTCCTTTCTCTGTAGCAAGTATCAACACGAGAGGAAGTTGGACGAGTAATAACCTTACCTCTGGGCAATCTTCATCGGCTATCCACAAACAAGAGGGCTGGTAACGTGAGTTTGTGTCAGTGGCCTGAAGAGCGCCTATTTAGAGCAATTATCTACTGGTGGCATATATGAGGACACAAATAAAAAAAATAAAAAAAGAATTATGGGCCCCATTACGATCCCAGTCGGACTTCCGTTCGACCGGCACCGTGGCGGAAGCATTACTGCCCGACTAGTAGTCAGCGGTCCCACTCGCCGCATTACAATGCGGCCACCTTCGCGGCGGTCGCAATGTGTATAGTTTGTATTGCGGCGTGTGCTGCGGGCTGCAGCACACACCGCAGTACAAAATAAACATATCTTACATATCTCAGCACATTGTGGCAAGCACCATGCGGTGCCTGCCATATTTTGCCTGGATATGTAGGGAGCACCATAGGTACCCACATGGCCCATATTGTGGGCCCGGGGAAAAGAGGGCCCGCTATGGGCCCCCACAGTCCCTTTCCGCCTGCCTTTTCATGGCGAGTTAACTGCCATGAAACGGCTGGCAGAAAGGGACATTGTAATTCCTACGGTATTGTCTGATCAGACACCACCACTGTTGTAGGATTGCAGTCCCTCCCATGGTCCGACAGGCTCCTTGAGCCCCTCAGATAGGTGGCAGTCATTCTCTCCACTCGCCCTACATCTGCCCGCCATCATAAAGTAGCGGGCAGTCCTTCAGGGTCCGATGGCAGTGGGACCGCCACCGAAGGCCTGACGGTGGCTGTTCCACCACCATTGTAATGAGGCCCTATGTCTTAAACATACATTTACTAGTAGTTGCTAATGCTTCAAAATATTAGTGTGGAGACTTACGCAGTGTGTATATAATATACTTAAAACAATTTCAAGACACATAGTGTTCACTAGCCAACATTATGTTAATCAATTGCATGTCATGCAAATATTTATTACACATACATACATCCAGGGGGGGTTTAGCCTGCATGCTTCATCAATTAGAGTATGTCATTCATCCTGCACATATTACTTGTACTCAATACAGCATACATCCGGTGACAGTGGCCCAGCCTAATGTAGCCACTGGCTAAACTCGCTGAATAATGACAGCATTCAGCTCGTTCAAAAAGCACCACACCAAAAGTAGTTGCCCTCACTGCTAGGAACTGAATGGTAATGCGTTTTTTTTCCCATTTTTTGTTTTACTTTTTAGCCTGTTGTTTTAATGCTGGCATATGACAAGCATCTCCCCCAAAAGATACGGCTTTAAAGAAATAATGACAGAAGAAGCGTCAACAAAGCCTGCAGACTTGCAGCCGTCACCTGACAGTCAAAGCCAGACCTATTGTCTTTGGCAATAGTTGTGGTCAGGAAATGAACTAAAAAACAAGTTTATGCTCAGAGCTGCAATTTAAGTATATTGTATTGTTTTGGCATTTTAGGCAGCACCGGGTCTGGTCGCCCTGTCACCGAAAGCGTCCCCTCCAAGAATCTGTGTTTGACCTCCTGGTCACATGCTCAAATCCCCACTCAGCATCTCACCCTTGCTGGGTCGGTTAAATGAGTACCATTGAATTGGGTTACAATATACACCAGTTATTGAGGACTGGGTGCCCCTGGAGGTGAACAGGAGGAGCTGTATGAATACATGTGCTGTGATACTTTCAGCCCCCTGGTGAGGCAGTAAACAAGCTTAGTGTGGTAGCGTCACAGGATACTTACAACATTAGAGACATTTATTATGCATATATTAAGTTAGAATTTTTCATGTTGTACATAATTCTGTTGTCATAGCAATCCAGCAACAGTATGGAGCTTTGTGTGTGTGTGTGTGTGTGTGGGGGGTGCTTTTCTTCACCAATCACACTCCCCCATTCCTGTTCCTTGCAAGTCTTAGAACCTTGCTCCCGGGATGCTCTCAGGGGACAGCGCACGTGCATCAAGAGCAGGTGTCCACTGCTCAGCCACCCTTCTTGGTTCCTTTCTTTTATCACGCTGCGTGCCTGCTGCATCCGGTTGGTTAGCCTTCCGCTGCAATCAGGCCCCCTTATCGGCCTATAGACACACGCAAGGCCGGCGGGGCCCTACTCACTGCTCCCGCTGCCTACCCTCAGCACAGCTGGGGAAGAGGCCTCATGACTGAAGCTCCTCAATGGCTTCGACCCCTCCTTACTCACACGGGCCATCTGCCTTTACACCAGTAGTTATCAGACGATGGGCCGCGCCCCCCCCCCCCCCCGAAGGAATGTCAAGGGAGGCGCGAGGATGTGAAAGAGGGATGAATGACCTCCATCACATGCACTGAAAGCCACATGCTATTTTGCTAATATATTGACAAAATGTGCTACTATGAAAAGGTAAATAACATTCGTCATACATCTTAAATATGCTAAAGATACCATATAAAAATATTTTGGCTCTTGGACGCCTCCTAATGTCCGTTCGATGTTCTGGCTATCAATCATAATATTTTATATAATAATACTCACAAAACATTTATAGCACGCATGACCATTTATCTGGTTTCTAGGCGCTAACAGGTGTTCACTTTTCTCTATCTTTCCGGGTGTAAGTGCCCACAAATTCAACTTCAGTGGTTTAGCTTACTGACAATATTTGCCATTTGACATAATAATTGAGAGAAAATGTCATGTTTGTGGTGTCCTGGTTAGATTATTTCATGTGGCGGCCGCTCAGCATGAAAACGTGTAACTCATTGTTTTAAACTTGTATTGCACACAGTATAAGACAGGTGGCTACAAAATGGTTTAAGATATTTTTTTTAAAAGTGCTTCAAAGAGCTTTTAGTAATACCCAAAATGTAAGCAGTACATTTTTTTTAACTGTCCTTTAAAAGCCCACACTTCACAGGTGAGCCTTAAAATACCACTCAAAAAGAATAAATCTGTGGATCAGGAAGCTTTAAGGGATTCCATCATTTAAAGCCAAACCCGGCTTCCAAGCACCCTTTTCATTTGCAGATTGACCAGCTGTGCACATTTACATTTCTTTGAGGGAAGCAGACAGACACCCTGGCAAGAAGGCTTGTTTAGCTGCCTGCACCGCCCTCAACATCAAAGCACAGGACACGTCCTAGCTTCAGCGGAAGCATTTTAAATGTCAGAATTAACCGCCCCGGGACGGTCGTCTTTTTACAAAAAGTAGGGGAACAGCTTTTCTTAAATTAAATAGTATAGGAACGTAGAGCCCCTCAGATCCCGTCCACTTTGACCACTAACTTCATTCAATGCCCTTTTTAGGTCTCGGACCGAAAGGCTGCTCTTGCGCAGTCTCCGGGAGGAGATTTTATGTTATTTAGTAAGGGGGCTTGAACCCGCATCTCTCCTCCACTGGCTGGCTTTCTAAATGGAGGCCAGCCATTGGAGGAGAGGGGCATCACTCAGTTCAAGCCCCGTCTCTTTCATATTCGGGGGCGTTTTTTGCTGTTCTTTCGACTGTGACGTCATCCGTCACTCAGAACCAAAGAACACGCCCCCGATTCCGAAAATTTCGGATGTTTGCGGCGGCCATTTTTTGTTGTTGTTGTTGTCGTCAGGAACACAAGAGAACCTACGACAAGACTTGAAAGAAAGCAATACATGGCAAAGTAAGGCAAAGGCAACAATGTGTGAGAAAGAGGCCTATGCGTGTGCGGGAGAGAGGTGCGCTTGTCACCACCGGCAGGGGCGGCTCCGTCAGGAACACAAGAGAACCTACAACAAGACTTGAAAGAAAGCAACACAAAGTAAGGCAAAGGCAACAATGTGTGAGAAAGAGGCCTATGCGTGTGCGGGAGAGAGGTGTGCTTGTCACCACCGGCAGGGGCGGCTCGGACTTAACTGAGTTGCACAATATTCGATTTGACATGCGGCTGGATGCTGAAGTGGTTGTTAAGCGCTATGAAAGCCGCGGTTTTATCTTGGGTGTGGCGGCTGCACTCCTTCCCAGCCTTAGCTAGAATTCTGAAGTAACTCCGTCCCTTCTCTCATGTTCCCTGCGCGCACTCCTCCTGGGAGGTATCAATGCTTGTCTAACACAGCGTCCGCCGTCCACGGCTGTGTCTCCATGGGCCCAGAGCAAACGGAAGAGGCAAATATTGGTGCTGGGGCAAAGCGGACGAGGCCGGAGGGCTGAGTGGAGGCCTCACTTCAAGGCCCTCTGAGACCCTGTCCTTGACTCAGCTCTTCCACCCACCCACCTATACGGAAATACGTGAATTTATCAGGACTGTTAATTAGCCGTGCGCAGCTCACAATATATTTCCTCGAAGGGGGGGATGGCGGAACTTTCAGTGGTCCAAAGTGTGCCTTTCAGAGCGCGGGATGGCTTTGTGGCAGAGTGTGGTCAGAGGGGCCAGTAATAAGTTCGCACCTTCCGGTGGGTCTGACTAGGGGCTGCAGCGGATGCTTCCGCGAGCCCGTGGCACATGGCGTGGCTAGTAAGCCCTGTCATTCTGTTTGAT
Organism: Lissotriton helveticus; assembly: GCF_964261635.1. Classification (NCBI taxonomy): domain Eukaryota; kingdom Metazoa; phylum Chordata; class Amphibia; order Caudata; family Salamandridae; genus Lissotriton; species Lissotriton helveticus. The sequence continues at coordinate 689,617,645 of NC_136070.1, read as the reverse complement.
GCACTCATATTCAATGCATCCTTTATTCGCCCTGTGTTGGGTGCGGGTTGAAACTTCTGTCTCGGTGTGGGCAGCTGTAAGGTTGGGCATGTTTGGTGGGCAGGGCTGTTTGAACATTACATCCTCAGCGAGGCACCAACAGTCAGTGTGTGGGGCCTTCGGCTTCCACTTGGTTGTTTAAGGCTGTTGTGGGCTGGGAGGTGCTTGCTAGGAGGTGCTGGCTGGGGGGTTCTGTCTGAAGGCTGGGGGTGCTGTCTGAGGCTGTGTGATGCTTTCAGAAGGCTGGGGGTGCTTTCTGAAGGCTGGGAGGTGATGTCTGAGGCTGGGAGGTGCTGGCTGGGGGGTGCTGTCTGAAGGCTGGGGGGTGCTGGCTGGGGGTGCTTTCTGAAGTCTAGCTGGTTACTTTGCAGATTGCCGAAGCACTCTAATGTGAGTAATAGAATTGTCCAGTTACACTTAACAAAATTACAAACACCAATTCTGACAGAAGTAACAAGATATCCAAAAGATGAGTAAATCCTGGAGTCTTTAATGGAGATTACAGCCAGCCAATGAGTATATCATTTCACAAGTATTGTCTCGCTCGTGCCACCACAACACATCCGTGTCGGAATTCCGGTGTATACTCACTATATGTCCACTGCAGGAGGAAGTTGTATTGAATGTGACATAACGGCCAGATACTATGGCCTTGTATGTAACTGTTTTTGCTCACAGAATATGCTAGACGCTACCTATTTGTTTGTTTCAGCCCTGATGAATCGCGAAGGCGATGAAACACGTGTCGGCTGGCTGTAATCTCCATTAAAGACTCCAGGATTTACTCATCTTTTGGATATCTTGTTACTTCTGTCAGAATTGGTGTTTGTAATTTTGTTAAGTGTAACTGGACAATTCTATTACTCACATTAGAGTGCTTCGGCAATCTGCAAAGTAATTAGCAGTAGTTTTTTCTACTCTAGAGAGTGGTTCAGGTTTTTCCACTCGCCGTGAAGCACCTTAGACACCCTAATGATCACAATTGAACGCGTGCAAACTGGCAGTGCACCCAACTACAACTGTTTAAAAACCTTTTTTGTTCTGAAGTCTAGCTGGTGTTTCCCAGAGAAACATGTACATGATGCTTGTGAGACGGAAGGCTGTGCCTCATTGAAACAGTTACCAGCAGTCTCTGCCCTTGTGTCCTTGTATGGCGACAAACTACTTTAATTATACCTGGGTCGGAAAATGCGTAAAACCTCATGTGTGAAGGTGCCTTTAGTCCAGGCTTGTCAAAAGTGTTTGTGGGGCTTGAGTGAAAAAAAACAAATGTGTAAGTCCAAGTTATTCAGTTTATGCAAGGTGCAAAGAGCACCTCAATGAGAGCTAAAATTATGCATCCCAGGAAAAGAGAACATATATTCCCTGCCCCTTGGCTGTGTTTACTTCCCTGCCCCCTGGCTGTGTTTGCTTCCCTGCCCCCTGGCTGTGCTTGCTTCCCTGCCCCCTGGCTGTGCTTGCTTCCCTGCCCCCTGGCTGTGCTTGCTTCCCTGCCCCCTGGCTGTGCCTGCTTCCCTGCCCCCTGGCTGTGCTTGCTTCCCTGCCCCCTGGCTGTGCTTGCTCCCCTGCCCCCTGGCTGTGCTTGCTCCCCTGCCCCCTGGCTGTGCTTGCTCCCCTGCCCTTTGGCAGTGCTTGCTCCCCTGCCCCCTGGCTGTGCTTGCTCCCCTGCTCCCTGGCTGTGCTTGCTCCCTTGCCCCCTGGTTCCCCTGCCCCCTCGCTGTGCTTGCTTCCCTGCACCCTCGCTGTGCTTGCTTCCCTGCACCCTCGCTGTGCTTGCTTCCCTGCACCCTCGCTGTGCTTGCTTCCCTGCCCCCTCGCTGTGCTTGCTTCCCTGCCCCCTCGCTGTGCTTGCTTCCCTGCCCCCTTGCTGTGCTTGCTCTCCTGTGTGTGTATGTGGCTCTGGGTGTGTATGTGGCTCTGGGTGTGTGTGTGGCTCTGGGTGTGTGTGTGGCTCTGGGTGTGTGTGGGGCTCTGGGTGTGTGTGGGGCTCTGGGTGTGTGTGGGGCTCTGGGTGTGTGTGGGGCTCTGGGTGTGTGTGTGGCTCTGTGTGTGTGTGTGGCTCTGTGTGTGTGTGGGGGGGCTCTGTGTGTGTGTGGGGGACTCTGAGTGTGTGTGTGGCTCTGTGTGTGTGTGTGTGTGGCTGTGTGTGTGTGGCTCTGTGTGTGTGTGGCTCTGTGTGTGTGTGGCTCTGTGTGTGTGTGGCTCTGTGTGGATAGCTTCTTTGTAGGTGGCTCAATGTGTGGGTGGCTCTGTCTGTGTGAGGGTGGCTCTGTGTAGGGGGCTCTATGTGAATGACTCTGTGTGAGTGGCTCTATGTGGGTGGCTCTGTATGTGTGTGTGGGTGGCTTTGTGTGTGTGCCTCTGTGTGGGTGTAAATGCAATAGGTCATGCATTTGCGATCGATTAAGCTATTGGCATTATAAATGACAAGGCCATTTATTTAACAATTAAGCTATTGGCAATGTAAATGACAATGCCATTTATTTATGATTTAAAAAGAAAAAGAATTGTCATGAGCAATGCCAATAGCTCTACCTTTAATGATGCCGAGACCATTGCATTGTAAATGCTTGTTGTTCCTTTACTCCAAAGAAGACCTAGGTTCTGTGACGTTACAACATAGCAGTGCTTCATCAGCAAATAGAGAGTTTTTATGAATGTCTCGACCAATATGTCCGTATCATTTTTAATTCAGGTGGCAAATGGCTCCATGCTTAAGGCAAACAGGAGGGAAGGCAACCTGATTACGGTCGCAACATGAGAAATGGATCAGAGGAGCAACAGATTTGGTTTATTTTAGATGTCGGTGCATAGTAGGCCGCCATCAAACATGACTAATCCACTGGAGTTCCTTGGTAAGCAGTTCACCTGATCATAGCCCTAGTTGGATGGCCCTCATAACCAACATGTTGCGACCACCTTCTTTTGGACCATCTTGATCAGGTGGACCACACGTCCACCACTGTATGGGTCTGACGATGCTTTATGAAGGCTGTACTGTATTCATTCTATTTTCTTTCCTGAGAAATGCACAAGTCTTTATTGCAACACTTTAAAACTGTACTATGTTTCATTGAAATCAAACATGAAAAGTATTACAATGAAAAGCAACACTTCAAATGTTTTACTCCTATAGATAGACTACAAATAATTTACACTCAGCCACACCTCTTAAATTAAACTGAATTCAAATTGTGACACTTAAGAAATGTAACCACTGGGGTTAAAATTATACCTTAATACCTGTAGCCCTCAACTCTTTACCCCAAACCCATAATCTTATACCCAAAACCGTATCTCAGTGGTGGCCGGCAGGGTCGGACTGAGACAGAAAATAGTACTGGGGACCAACATAAAAGCGGGCCCTCATGAGTGAATTTGAAAACTAAAAAAGTGCCCATGTTTGCAAATGGGGACAGTTTTGTTTGTTAAATAATTTTTATTGATATAATACTAAAATACCAAAGTTACAATGTCGCATAAGATGAAACAGTAGAATAATAAAGCATATATTATTAAAAGTGTTATAGTAATACACAATCTATTGGTATGATAAAAATAAAATGGGTAAAGAAACCACCCTATGCAAGAAAATAACTAAGAGGTGCTAAGGGTACATATCGAATCAGGTAATAGTGTAATACAAATTTGAGAATAAGAAATTAAAAGAAAGAAAAATAGCGAAAATAAAGGAAAGAGGACATGGAGAGAAAAGGAGAGAAAAGGAGAAGAGAGGGGTAGGGGAGGAAGTAAGATAGAGTAGCTAAGGTAAAGACGGGTGTGAAGATAGGAAAGTAGTTAAAGGAATCCAGAATAAGTCAGATTTGATTTTCGGAGATAACGTAGATGATGAGACAGTAGAGAGTCTGTGTTGATTACAGATAAGGTTCCACTACGTTAAGGTACATACTTTAGAGTTATTTTTCCAACAAGTTAAAATAACTTTAAATGCAAGAGAAATAAACATATCAAACAATTTCAACTTTGGCGAGGTGTCGGAAAAATCATCAGACATGGATCCAAGAAATACATTTTGAATTGATAATGGATATGGCAATGGAATATCTTGGAGGACATAGACCAAATAGATTTCCAGAATTAAAAAACATTCGGACAATAATATCTAAAGGGGCCGATTTCGATCTCGGTCGGAATGGCTCCGAATCGGGTTCGTGATTAGCGGGTCGGATTCGGAGGCTGAATTTCCATCCGGTTCGTACACGGGTCCGGACAACGAAGTACGATGCAAACAAGCGCGAAATCTCCGGCCGAATCGTTTCCGGGTCCAAACCGCTCCGTACCTCTCGGCCGTAAGCAAACCGTGGCGCGGTTTTGGGCCCCTGGGGGCCGATTTTGTTACAGGGCCGTTTATGCAGCATAGCTGCAAAATCGGCCCTGCAACAAAATCGCCCGAAAACCGGCCCCGGCAAAGAGCTCAGACCTCCCCCCCGGGGGCCAGCCGAACACTTTGCCGGGGCCGGTTTTGGTTCCCAGTCCGGCCCTGCCTAAGCGTAACAGTGTGTCATCCGAGGAAAGACACGACCAACAAAGGGGAGAGGAGGAGAGACTAATCTTATGAATAAGAACGGGAGTGGAAACCGCTCTGTTAAATAGAAAAAAATAGGAATTGAGTGATGTTAGCGGCTCTTGAGGTGGTAAAAAGGTTATGCCATAGTTTGTTCCATCTGTTAGTGGAAAGAGATAGTGAGAGGTCTTGTTCCCAGGCTATTTCTATGGAGGATTTTGGTCTATCAGATATAGGAGTAGACAGAAGCTTATATATAACAGAAGTTGGGAGTAGAGTCAGGGTGGATTTTGTACAAAGGGGTCAGGGATATGAATGGAGTGGAGTCATCAGGAAAATCTTTAGATAACAAAAAGGACTGTAGTGCATTTGATACTTGTGAGTATTGGGGAAAATAGGATAAAGGTAAGTTATAATGTTCTTGTAATGTAGTGAAGGGTATGACGGAGTTTTGGGATACTAATTGATGAACAAATACCCTTTTCTTTCCAATGATTGAAGTAGAATGATTTGTAGCAAAACCTAATGAATTTATTGTACTAAATGGAAGAGGCAAGAAATGCTTGCTGAAAGTTAGAACCACCTGTAAATAGTGAATGTATCAAATAATGGGAATATTTTAAAATGGGGTATTGAGAAATGAAGGTACAATTGGACATAGAGCAAATGTCATAAAAGGAGAACCAATACTAATATAATAAAGAGAGAGCCCAAACCTTTGAGGCGGGTAATCTCAGGAACCACAGCACCAATCACAACACCCAATACAGCATTGGAAAGGACAGTTGCAGCAGATGGACATAGGCTATACAGCTGGCCACCATATACATTTGAAGGGTAAAAGAACCTTAGGGGCAAAGTAGTCTCTTGTGGGCGTGGGCCTTCTGCTGGGGGCGTGTGCGTGTGTGTTGTGCTGGGGGCGTGGCCATACAGCGATGGGCGCGGCATTCGCTATGTGTTAGTACTTCCTTGTGGCCGTGCGCGTTGTGCTGGGGGCGGAAATCAGGTAAAACAAGCGTTTACAGGGCTCCGTTGTGGGCATGTGGGGGCGTGGCAAACGCGACGTGTTAGTACTTCCTTGTGGCCCTGTGCGTTGTGCTGAGAGCGGAAATCTGGGGGCGGAAATCAGAGAAAACAAGCATGTGCGTTGTGCTGGGGCGGAAATCTGGGGGCGGAAATCAGGTAAAACAAGCATTTACAGGGCTCTGTTGTGGGTATGTGGGGGCGTGGCCATACAGCAATCGGCGCGGCATTCAACGGGCATTCGGCAAAAAGGGGGTGCAGAAATCCTGCAAAACAAGCGATCACAGGACTCCTTTGTGGGCGTGTGTATACCCGGACAACGTCGGGACGGGCTGCTAGTTCATGTAATAAAGAGGGTTCAAAAGTAATCCAACTAGGCATCGGTGAATCCTGATATTGCTTATTTAGAGCATAAAATTGTCCAACTTAAAAAGCAGTATGATATAATTTAAAATTATGGAATCACACACCCCCTTCATTTTTTGGTTTAATTAATTTAGATAAGGTAATACGGGAGGGTTTATTGTTCCATAGGAATTTAATACAGAGAGAGTTAAGTTGTTTAAAGAAGTAATGAAAACATTTGCTAGCTAAACTAATGCAAAGTTTCAATTCTATGAAGGACTCGGAGGCGAGGATTATGCCTTCTTTCCTCACTTTATTGCATAGCAGCGAAGATATATAACAAAGACTACATTTCCCATGAAACAAAGGGAACATGTTGTCCAACAAGAAACAAGAAAACTCTTGGCAACAACCAATTAAAGGTGATATCAATGTCTAATCAGGGCCCAGACAGCCCAACATAGTCCTTCAACAGTGTCCTCTCCTCCTCTTTCTAAGTGCGTAGGCAGTCTCTCTCCACTCTTCAGGCATCTTGTTTGTTGGAATACGAGCCTGAGGGTAAGAGGAAACACATTACCAGAGGAAGCACTTAGAAATAGTAATCAAAATCCAATACAGTGCATCCAAATAAAAATTCATAACATCATAAGTAACCACATTACTTACCCCAGGGCGGGATAATCCTCGCTTCCGAGTCCTTAATAGAATTGAAACTTTCCATTACGTTAGCTAGGAAGTTTTTCATTCTATGTCAGGACTGGAGGCGAGGATTATGCTTGTTCAAAGCTTGCCCACAACCAAATGAGCCATATTCAAAATCGGTTTGAAATAAAACCGCTTGAATGTGGAGTCTGAAGACCAGTCTGCCGAGTTGAGAATATCCTAGAGATGCGCCCCTAGACTAAAGGCCTTCGAAGCCATGGCACCCCTAACGGAGTGAGCTCCAAATTGGCTAAGACTGATGCCTGCCTCCTGCATCACCCAACGAACCCACCTAGCAATAGTGGGTGAAGAAACCGCCTTAAAGGGCTTCCGCAATGAAATAAGGAGCTGTCTCTTGCCTGGAGGGCGAAATTCTTCTGTTGCCTCCTCATACGCCTTAAGGCAATTAACCACACAGAGCTTCGGGGAATCAGGGAACTGTGGGTAGGAAATTGATCTAATATGGCACTTAGTGCGCCTGAGCAAATTAAATGTCACTCCCTCCGGAGTAAAAATTCTGCTAAAGATATCCAAAGCACGCACGTCCGACACCCGCCTACAAGAAATGAGGCACAAGAGCATGGCCAATTTTGCTGATAACTCCTTCCTGGAGAGGTACCTATTGGTTGGTTGAAAGCTTTATTCGATATGCAAGATATCTTGAAAGCATACATACATATAAAAAACAGCATTTCAAAGACAGTAAATAGATATGTCAACATTATAATACTAAGACAATAAAATAGGATATAGCCCTAAATAAATTAGCTAAAAAGTGAATTAAATTGAAATTGACAGTCTCTTGCAGCGAATCAACCATGAGCATTTTAAAAATTTGGAAACACCGCAAACAATTGGAGGGGCGGTATCAGTCAATAAAATACGTAGTGCAACCAGATGCCTATGTGTTCCCAAGCGTCTAAAAAGAGGTTTAAGCCAATACCGCCTAGGATTAATATAGTCCGGGCACTCAAAAAAAATGTGTGCTATCGTTTCTAGCCTAGATTGACAAAGGGCACAGAAGGGCGATAGATGAACACCGGATTTCCATTTTGAGACAAAGGCCCCGATCGGGAGGGTACCTACCCTGAGCTTGAAGTACAGGGCCCTATCAACTGGCAAGGTGATTAAGTCCAGGTAGGGTTCATAGGCTACCACATCTTTTATTTCCAAAAATGCTGCAGTCATATTAGAGTGGTTTTGGTTCCTGATAAGTTGGCCAGAGACCCAGTCCCAATAAAGTTTTTTGAGGTCAGCCTTTGGTGGAGCAGATTTTGTAGTCCAACAGTCCCCCAAGGCCCAACTCTCCCAAAAGATTTTTGGTGTCCCTCAGCCACTTGATCTTTGCCCAGCCTCCCGTGCTCATTACCTCTGCCAAGCCGTCGGCATAAGGTTTTAACTCCGGGACCCTCCATATACGGGACCAAAGAAGCAATGGTCGAAGGCGAGCCTGATCTTTAATGCTCTTGCAGCCCACATCCAAGAGTACCGGGACTGTCTGGGTACTCGAGGGGAGGGCTAGGAGGTCCTTCAAGAACTTGTTCTCAGCCTTGGATAGGGACTCTAGATTACAATGGCCCCACAGCTCGGCCCCGTACAATGCTGAGGTTACGCCTCTGGCCTTGTAAATCTCGATAGCAGGTCTCACAAAGTGTCTGGGTGATGCTCGAAATTCCCTAAGCAGAGCGCCCCCTACCTTTTTGTGGTTCAGGACCATCTTGTCAATGTGGGAGGACCAATTCATATTGTCAGTTATACGCAGCCCCAGGTAATCAAATTCGGAAACTTTCTCCAAGGGGACGGTGTTCAAAACAGGCGGGCGTCCTAGTCTCCTTGGAGGGTGCAAAATCAAATATTTAGTTTTATCCACGTTGATTACCAGACCTCTGGATAGGCAAAAGTCCTGGAAACGGGTCAATAGTTTCTGTAGTCCTTGGGGAGTTTTTGAAATAAGCAGAGTATCATCTGCAAACAGCAGAGTAGGGATCCGTACTCCCCCCAGACAGGGTGCGTCCGCTGGTTCTTGCTGCAGATGCTCAACAACACCGTTGACGTAAAGCGAAAAGAGTGTTGGAGCTAACACGCAACCCTGTCTGACGCCCCTACAGACCGAGATCCTGTCCGTTGTTTCCCCATTTTTCCCCCAACGGACCTGGGCATAGTTACTAGTGTGAAGTTTAATGAGTACGGACAGAATATAGGGGGGCAGCCCCAGACCCTGAAGTACCCTCCAAAGTTCCTCCCTAGGGACCAGGTCAAAGGCAGTCTTCAGGTCAATAAAGGCCAAGTAAAGACTGCCCTTGCCTAGTTCCACAACCTTCCAGTTTAGGAGTGCTAACCTGAAGACCTATTATGCTGCCAGGATAAAAACAAGTTAAGTACAAGATTAACGTCCCAAAGAGCGGAATAACGTGGTCCCGGGGGTAGAGAAAGGCGAATGCCAAGCAACAACAGACAGACCTACGGGTGTTCACCCACCAGAGCCCCATCCACAGGGACATGGCCGGAAGAGACAGCCGACCGGAAAGTTTTAATAGACCAATAGGCCAGACCTTCAGAGGCCAGCTGGGCCAAGAAATTCACTATGTGGACCACCTCCGTGACCAAGGGAGCAAAACCCCGTCGCAGAGACCAACGGGTCCATCTGTGCCATGCGGATCTGTACCTCTTGACAGTACTGTCCGCCCACGCTTTAGAGATAAAGGACTCAGCCTCTCGCGAAAGGCCAGGGGTTTCCCATCGACCCCGGAAATCCACCACGCCAAGAGTCTCAGAGAGTTCGTGGACACTTGAGGGTGAGGAGACCCGTTCGGACTCAGGAGGAGGGTCGGAAACAGGGGGAGTAGGATTGGAAAATCCCAAGAAAGTTCCAGAAGAACTGGAAACCATACTTGTGACTTCCACAGCGGGGTGATCACCACCAACTCTGCCGCTTGTCTGCGAACCTGTGCCGTCACTCTCATGATCATGGCAAAGGGCGGGAACGCATAACCCTGCTCCGCACTCCAATCCTGGAGAAACGCATCCGTCACAGCTGCGAGAGGATCCGGTAGCCAGCTGAAGAAACACAGAATCTGGTGATCCAGTCTGGAAGCAAATAAGTCCACCGAGAAAGGACCCCAAAGGTCGTTCAGACTCCTGAACACTGACTGGTCCAACTGCCACAGACTGGAATCCCGGAAGTGGCGAGATTGGAAGCCGGCTTCCAGATGGTCCCGGCCTGGGAGATACTCCGCCGTGACTGAGGCCTGATTGTCGAGGTAATAGTGCCTAAAACTTGCCGCTAGATCGGAGAGGGCTTTTGACCTGGTGCCTCCAAATGATTCACATAACGGACCGCTGAGATGTTGTCCATTTTCAGTATCACACAAGATTGCACTGAATCTTTCATCCAGCACCGCACTGCGAAGGATCCCGCCAGAAGTTCTAAACAGTTAATGTGTAACTTCTGTTCGCCGGGAGACCACAACCCTCCTGTAGAGAGGTCCGCAACCCAGCCTGCTGGCGTCTGATTCTATAATCATATCCGGTGCGAACCCAAAGATCGCTCTCCCGTTCCACGCCTCCATGTGATCCAACCACCATTGGATTTCGGACTTTGCTTCTGCGGACAAGCCGACTTTGTGAGAATACGGATACCCTTTTCGAAGGAATTACCCTTTGAGGTATTGAAGCGCTCTGTAATGGAGCGGGCCCGGGAAGATTGCTTGAATGGGGACCATTAAAAAACTTACCTGAGTCACGACGCAGCACGCCAGGCTCACCAGGCAGCACGAGTCCACGCCGCCACCGCCGAGAGTCATCTTTTTTGCTGAGTGAACGCGACGCCGCTCCGGGACTGTGGTAAATAAATAAATAATACCCTATTTTTGACTAGACATATATCATAACAGATAGCTCAATAAATAAGAGTCAAGATTCGAGGTAGTAGGAGTTTTGCAGGTTTAATACAGCATAAGGACAGGAACAGGACAACCTGAATAGGATGACAGGGCCCAGCAGCTGCTGGGGCTGGGTCTGGGATGAGCGCGCTAACTTTTAATAACAATACATGAGTATATATACATAGCGCAAACACATAGCATTACATTGTAGTAGGCGTAGCAGTGGGTGGAGCAGAAGGTGTGACGCGTAGCAGTCGCGAAAGATAAGAGTAAAAAGAAGGTGTAACTCAGACATGTGATGCAAACGTAACAGAATATGTCATGAATGGGCGGAAACATAGGAGGGGGCTACCTAAGGAGCCGGGACCTCTAACCTGGTGGTGCGCGCAAACTGGTAATGACGTGTTACGAGGAGAAGCTGGGGGCTATGAACTCTGTGCTAGGAGCAGAGACTAAAGTCTGGAGGGTCGGAGCGACATGTACCTAAACCCTATCTAGTATCTGATGTTTAGGGAACATGTTGATATAAACTAGAAGTCATGAGGGGAAAAGCTAACTGACTCTAAGACTGGAGCATGCATTTATTCTACATATAGTGCGTGATGAAGAATATTAAATGACCATTAAATACAGTATTTCTCTTAACATGGAGCCGCATAGGCTAGACAATGACGGAAACTATTGATGCAGTTCAGTAGCTTAGGAATGCAGAGAAGGAGGACTAAACTGATAGCTGGAATCATAACATAGTCTTGGCAGACTCAGAGGCAGAGCCAAGCTGCACCGGGCACTGCGAGGCAGGAAGTAAGTGAAAGGTCGAGGATACAGGTGGGGGCTGGATCGCTCCTCAGCGAGGCTTCAGGAGACAGGAGCTGAATCTGATGTCCGGGCCCTGTTGAGGCCTGGAAACGGGGACTTTATAATGAAATAACGTGCACACTGAGAAACGTGGCAACATAGCTTTACATAGGCCGGATATTCGTAGTATTCACGAGGACTGGAAACTAGCATACTAGAGGTGGACACAACTGTAATTGCGTCATTAATCGGACATGGGGAATAACATATGCATATTGGTCATGCACACATAACATATGATGGATGACACGTAGGGACACAGAACATGGCAAAATTTACTTTTCCACATTCCCTCCTTGTCACTACGTTTCCATCAGGAAACATCAATATTCATGATACCATCTATCATTTCATACAGTACCATTTGTTCATCTCGAATTGTCTTGGAACGAGATTTAGAACGGGGCTTGGGACTAGGAATACAAGAGGTAGCACACATACCGCAAATCGCAGGGCCACATTGTATACAGAGGCAGCAGCTGAATATGATCGCTACTGCGATACCTAGAAAGGACAGGACTTTCCATCCCCAGGCGGAAATTATATTCCAGAACCAACCGGACCATGTCCAGGTGCCTGGATCTTGGTGTAACAGATGGGCAATTTTATGAAGTCTGGTTATAGCTGAATAAACAGACGGCGCGTTATTTGGAATAAAAATGCAACAACTGGATCCGATGACTCTACAGGCCCCGCCCCTATCGGCCAGTATGACGTCAAGGACGAGACGATTCTGGAGCACAACAATTCTCATAAAGGATTGCTCTTCGGTTAAGTTACCTAGAGCGGAGGCAGTCTCATCTACTACTGCTTCAAGGGTTCTTGTTAACCTACGGATTAGCTTACTATTTACAACTGTACCTAAATAAGGGAACACACCTTTATCAATATCAATGAATTGCTCTGCAGCAGTTTCAGTATAATCGACAATCGGGAGGTTTCTCTTGTGTCTAGTATGTACTAGGAAGGAATTCCTATGGTAGTCAGGTGGGGCTAGGAAAACAGGTGGCAGTAGGAAGGCAATGTAACAGGTTCCCTCCCAATCGAGGGGCAGACGAACATATGCAGTTTGACCACAAACAAAATAAGAATGACGTGAAGCTTTAAAAATAGATTTCCCACTGTCACTATACTTGACAATAGTAGTACAATCACTATGTCCTACATGTACAGAACCATAATTACGAACACATAATTCGCCTTTGACTGGTAGTACTGAAATAGCAGGTGAGTCTGGAGTAGTATCAGACTGAACATTCAGGACCATGAAATTCGAAGAATAGTTACCTAAATTATACACTTCATTTTCTAGATCTAAACCTGTTCTGTGGGGGAAACCTTGCTTGTCTGGGAAACATGTGCTGTTAAGAAAAGACATATCTGTTAAGGATGACGTTAACGTGGACCATGCTCCACACGAACCATTATGTGAAAAAGGATAAGGAAAGAGTGGCAGAACTCCCTTTGACGTCTGGAAAGGGGGGAGTCGACCACACACCCAACAATTAGTGGCATTGCTGGTCTGGTGTGAATAATGTAACATGCGGATAAATGAGTTATTGCGCATAGCGAGGCGGTAGGACAGTTCATGAGGGGGCAGATCACTAAACGTGTGCTCTGCTGTAACATTAGAAGGCTTATTTACATGAGGAACTGGAAAACACAGGAAAAATGCATAACTGGTGCAGGAAATCATTATGCTGATGAATAATATGAAACTTAGAAAAACGATACATTGGATTGAGTTTTGACTGACTCTCTCACTATGGGGGTCTATTTTATACATGTCAGAAACAGTCTAACCGTTTCACCTAGGGGAGGACTTAGACAATCAAACTGGCTGACTCAATTTACTAGACCGTAGTTTTTGTTTATACTCCTGCTGCGGAGTTTTCTCTAACAGGGGGGGTTTTGAATCAATGTCATTTGCGGGACAGTCCTTGAGAACAATATTTTGACAAGTCTTGATATCCTGGGAAATGTTTTTGGAGACCGGCTTTAATCCGTAGAATTTCTTGACGTGCGAAAGGTGCACCCAGCCGCGGCGTCCTTCCAATTTCACAGCTGTACGGGTGGTGAGGAGGACCTGACGGGGCTCCTTCCAACGTGGCTCCAGCGGACTTGATCTGTCAAAGTTCCGGACGAGCACCATCGAACCTGGAACGATCTCATGCGGTGCCACCTCGGTATTGTCTGGAAATGCGGCGGCAACCTGTGAACGACATGAGTTGAGGGCAGACATCAAGGAAGCTAGGTAATCTGTCAGCATATTACATGAAACATCAGTAATACTTCGGGGTCTAGGAGTACCCCACATGTTAGGGGGGCGGCCGAAAACGACCTCATACGGGGACAGACCTGATCTGGAATGTGCGACCATGCGCATATAAAACAAAGCAACTGGCAGAGCTACTAGCCAGTCCACACCTTTCTCTTTACATATTTTGGCAATTCGGATTTTCAGAGTCTGATTATGTCTCTCGACTAGACCAGCTGCTTCAGGATGGCGTACACAATGAAACTTCCACTGGTACCCCAACAACAGGGAGACGTGCTTCATCAGTTCGGATGAGAATGGCTGACCGTTATCAGAATATACGACTCTAGGGAGTCCATATCGAGGGAAGAATTCACGAACCAACTGCTTGGCAGTGGTCGCGGCTGTGTAATCTGGGACTGGATATGCTTCTGCCCATCTGGACAAAGCGCATACAACTACAAGAACATACTTGAAACCTCGACATCGCTCCATCTGAATATAATCCATCTGGAGGACCTCAAAAGGGTGGTCAGGAGGCTGGAAACCACCTTGTTCCACCGGGACACTTTTACCTGGATTAAACTGACAACATATCATACAGGTACGGACTTTCTGCTTGGCTGCAGCTCGTAAATGCTTGTTGAACCAAATGTTCTGGATACTGTCTAACATTGCTTTTTCTCCTAAATGTGCTGGACTATGTGCGGTATTAATGATGACTTGAACCATAGAGTCGGGGAGAAACCATGCGGTCCTACCCTTTGTTAACCATCCCTGATCTGTCTGGACCCCTCCTTGTTCAGACCACTTCTTGGTTTCATCGGGAGTAGCATGTAACTGGATATCTATGACATCTTGAGTAGGGTCCTTAACTGTCATACATGTAGTCAGATCTGGAGTGTGTGTCATGTTAACTGGACTGTCTAGAGCCTGTGCTGTAAGCTTGGCTGTGCGATCTGCTAGATCATTACCTTGAGAAATAATGTCAGTGACTTTCGTATGTGCTTTGCATTTCATGATAGCGATAGATGTCGGTAAATGTATTGCACCTAACAGAGCTTGGATAAGGATACCATGCTGAATTTTGGTTCCATGAGAAGTCATGAAACCTCTCTCCTGCCAGAGCACTCCAAAGTCGTGTACAACTCCAAATGCGTAACGTGAATCTGTGTAAACATTAACTTTCAGGTTCTTGGCGTGTATACAGGCTTGTGTCAGAGCAACTAGCTCTGCTGCTTGAGCGGACAGGGTATCAATGCGGTGTGTCTTAATAACTTCAGTATCAGTAGTCACTGCATACGCGGCGACTAGTTCTCCTGTACTAGTTCTCATACATGAACCATCCACATAAAGTGTCAGGTCAGGATCTGGTAACGGAATGTCTGTCAGGTCTTGTCTTGGCTTTGTCGTAATGTTGACTACTTCCACACAGTCGTGTGCGGCAGAATTTGAACTAACTGATGGTAACAGTGTAGCAGGATTCAGGATGTTGCAGCGTCTAATATCTATGTGTGGCTGGAACAGTGTCAATTCATAACCTGTTAAACGTGCAATTGTCAAGTGCTGTGTTTGTGTTCGGTTTAAAAGAACTTCCACGGAGTGTGGGACTTGTACTGTCAAGGTATGTCCTAAGACTATGGAATCACTTTGTCTGATAGCTAGTGCTGTGGCTGCAACTGACTTGAGGCACGCAGGCAGAGCCTGGGCGACTGGATCTAGTGTGCTAGAAAAATAAGCACAAGGCTTGTATTGTCCTGCTTGGTCTTGTGTGAGAACAGATAATGCTGTACCTTCACGTTCAGTAACGAAAAGTGTAAAAGGCTTACTGTAGTTCGGTGTCGCTAGAACTGGAGCTTGACATAAAGCTTTCTTTAACTCGTTGAAACTAAGTGTATGTTCAGATGTCCAAGGGAGAACAGTCGATACGGCTGCCTCCTGTGTCGTTAACTGTATCAGTGGCTTGGCTAGAAATGCATACTGAGGAATCCATTGTCTGCAATAAGAAGTAAGGCCAACAAAGGCACGTACCTCCTTCTGGGTTCTGGGCTGAGGAAGACTCGCTATCAACTGGATACGGTCTGGTGTCAACTGCCTACCCCTCTTGGACAGTAAGTGTCCTAAGTAGACCACTTGCTGGACACAGAATTGAAGCTTCGAAGGGGACACCTTGTGCCCCATCTCGGCTAGGAAATACAGAACCGTCAGTGACGCTCGCTCGCAGTCACGTTCAGAACGGGCTGTGATCAGTAGGTCATCGACATACTGGAGCAGGGCAGTGTCAGTTGGCATGTGAATGTTGTCTAGTTGTCTCTTGAGTGCTTGACTGTAAATACTAGGACTTTCTGTGAAACCTTGAGGAGCGCGTGTGAACATATAGCTCCTTCCATTTAAACAGAATCCGAAAAGAAACTGGCTGTCTGGATGAATAGGAACACTAAAAAATGCGTTCTTAAGGTCTATTACTGTAAAGAACGTGGCTTCGGAATCAATGGCTGTCAATAGGGAAGAGATGTCTGGGACAACTGGGTACTGAGGAATAATACATTTGTTAAGTTCTCGTAAATCAATCACTAATCGATATACTGGGGGTGCATTTGGATCAGTACGTTTCATGACTGGAATGATCGGAGAGTTACATACGTTGGAGTCAGTTTCTACAACTACTCCTTGAGCCATGAGCTCGTCTATAATTTTGGATAAGGCTGCTACAGCCTCAGGTGGCAATCTATACTGCCTGATTCGTGGTAACACTACACCTGGTTTGAGAGTCACACGATGGGGTGTGATTTGCATGTAACCTACATCAGTTGGACCTTGCGCCCATAAATGCTGCGGAACATTAGACAGTCTGGAATCAAAATCTCGTAATACATAGTGACCCTTAAAGTCACGTAGGAACAGACGTATTCCCTCTGGGGAACAACATATAACTGCACCTAACTCTTTCAGTGTTTTAATGCCTAATAGATTTTCTGGACATGACTTAGTAAGTAACAGATCAGTAGTGCGGGACAATGGACCTACTTCTAGAGTGACTGGCTTTGAAATCTCATTAACGATAGGCTTTCCTGAAAATCCAAGGGAAACATTTCTTGAGCCTGAGAGCGGAGCCCCTGGAACTTCGGCATGACTAATTGTGGTCCTACTTGCCCCTGTATCAATCAAAAACTTTCTGTCTTTCCCTAATACTTGACTGTGAACATAGGGACCTTCTTGATCTACAGGTATCTCGATGAGAGGCAAGCCTACCTCCCTCTCTAGGCTGTTTCATGAATACTGTTGATACTCTGGATACTCAGACTGTGCATACTGGTACATCTGCGATGTAACATGCTGTGTTGCAGCGATAGGCTGCGGTGCTGTAACTGTCTGTTGTGCATTCTGTGGCTGAGGAATCTGTGAAACTTGTTCCTGTCTAGGCGGACGTAGTCTTTCTTTAGTCTTACCAGTAGCTATGTTATGTTTCAGGACTGCACACTCATTTATAAAATGACCTGGCTGTTTACAATAATTGCAGTTCCCTTTAACGGGTGTTGCAGGATGACTGGCTTGATTCGGACCCCTCTTCTGACTGTCTTGAGGAACAGATTGTGCAACTAGTACTTTCATTTTCGTGTCTTTCATACGTTTTCTCTCGTGTTCTTGCTCTTCCCTGATTCTATTCTGGTGGTACTGGAGCATCTGGAGCATCTGGGACGGAGTATTTGCTTGCCAGGTGCTTTCGACTTTCAAAACTCGTTTTTTAATTGGTGGACTTGAATTCTCGACTAATTTGGTAACGAAAAGGTGAGGGTATGACTCACTACTTGTCTTGAGACCACTGTTGATACTAAAGCACTTTTCAAACCTCGAATAAAAATCACTAATATCTTCATCTTGTTTCTGTTTACAGGCTGAGATTGCATCCCAGTCTTCTTTTCTAGTTGTTAATAATCTGGGTAAAACTTGAATTAATAATTCTGGTAATTCTTTACATTTCTCTCCTAGACCAGTACCTGGTACACGTATCTTATCTTCTGCTTCTAGGACTGCCCAATCTATCTTTTTCTCTCCCACCTCCCATTCTTTTTCCTTTAGCTTTTCATACACCCCTGCGGGTAGCAGAACCTTTAACATTTTAATGATATCTGGGTAAGTGTATTCTCCCATACGGAGCATGTCTTTTAATTCTCTATGGAACCCTGCTGGATCTTTGTCATGACAGGGAATTAATTTCTTCATTTCGAGGAGTTCCATCTTTGTGATCGGAGTGTATACAAACACTCGTTGCATTTCGCCACCCGTTCCTCTGACTGGGTGGACTTCTCGTAACGGATTCTGTCTGTCTATGTAGAATGATTTACTTTCTGGGGGTGAGACATGGACAAAATGCGGGTTCAAGAATGTTCTATATTTGTGACGCTGTTCTAGAATGACACTAATTAAATCGGTACCTAGACCTCTCCATCTATACTGGAGTAACTCGTTCAAGATATCATGTAACGGGCCTGGATCAGAATGTTGACCCTCATACAGAGTAATGAGGTGCTGAATCATATACATACCCACCAGTCGCTGCTCGGTTGGGGGCATTTTCAGGAACATTTGTGCCACTATTTCGTCCGGAAAAGTGGTAGGATCAGTAATCCATCGGACTGCTGACCGAACTATTTCTTGTTCATGCATGGTACTTAACTCACTATAACCGATTCGTGATTTCAGAATGTGATCGGTAGCTTGGAATACTTGTTCTAGGGAACCTTGTTCTGGTGCTGAATGATGGAAAATAGACTTGTGTTCTAGACGTAAATGGCGATCTGGAAATCTAGATTTTCCTACATACGCTATTCTGGCGGTATTCTCGTCGTCTTCCTCTTCAGGATCAGAGGTACTTTCTTTCTCGCTTACTTGTGCGGCTTTACGCTGTTCGTGTATCTTTATTATCTCTCTACGAATTTTCTTGTACATACTTTCCATGGCACCAATGGTATTGTGCTTTCCTTCGGCTATATTATCACTCCACTTTGTCAGGGTTTTCATTTCTTCCGGGTCTTTAGACGGATAATCCTGTTCCCTTATTAGACAATTAATTAAGAACTTTAATATCATGCGCTGAATCTCGGCTTTCCTTTGAGACATGGCATCACTAATACTTTGTGGGTCATCCCCTGTACGGATGAAACGATATATCCTGTCTAGATCTTCTTTCATATTCGGCAAGGTGACTAGATACTCGGTCACTCTCCTTACGCGTACGGAATATAAAACCATATTAAACTCGCCTGGAACTGGGTCATAGACACATTCGCCAAGGGTTTGCCTGATTTCTGCAACAGACTTATTACTCTTGGGAGTACGCTGTGATGCTTGAGCATGTAATTCGAGTGCTGATAAACGTTTGTATGGCGGCGGAGTTTGAGGAAGACCTCCTCCTGCGGCCCCTAAACTAGAATCATCAACTGATGCTTTCCGTCCTGGCAGGGTCGGTAATTGTAACGTGGGCTGGACTTGTATGGCGGGCTGACCCGGGGGGGCGGTTAAGGGCACCCCGGTGTCTGGAGGAGCAGGAATTACCTGGTTTACAGGGACTGGCGGAGTGCGAACAGGATTTGCATATTCGGGGACTGTGTCGTCCAGATAGGATGAAATAAAAATATCAGCTGCGGTCGGTTTGTGACGTAGCTTGGTCGGAACTAATGGTGGCGGGAAATTACTGGATGCCTCCGGGGTCGCTTTTGGCAAGCCCTCAGCAAGAAGAGGATACATACCCTTAATGAGGGCATTCCTCTGTCTGTCTGATTGCTCAGTTCTAACTCGTTCACCTATCTCGATTAATTCTCTTTCTTGGGCTCGTTCTTGGGATTCTCTACTTAGTTCTGACTTTCTGATTTCTTTTTCGGTTCTTTTATGAGCTTCTTTGCGCCATAACTCGATGGCATCTTTCTGTGATTGTCTGGCCTTCTTTTTCCATAATGCCTCTTCTACTCGCATGATGCATTCGGCATCCCATGTACCCGATACGGGCCACCTATACTTTTCTTCTAACTGTTTGGTATATTCTACCCATAAATCTAGATACAATATGGCGCTTATGCCATGCTTCTGATACATAAAGTGACCTGGACTGTCCCTGGGCGGGACGGGAACTGCTGCTTCCAGCAGACCCTTTCTAGTTTTTAACTGACGTAATTTGGAGAAGAGCGGCATGACTGGACTATAATCTGGACATAATACAATACACAATGAAAACACGAAATCACGTCGCACTCATACCACAACATTAAAATACATGAAGAACATTATGAATAACAGTTCGAACAGAATACCACCTGAAAATACTGAGAACAGAACACATAAATTTTCTCGAGAACAGAAACTGACTAGAACAGAAACTAGATGCACTGCTGAAACAGTACGAAACTTACCGGTCTCATAAAGAGACACGTCAGGACCCGCATCCACCGAAGTGGACACTTCGTTTGTGGGACTGTGTACCACCAACCCACAGACCAGAGTCAATTAAATTGACCCTGTCTAGATACCACCCTAGTAACGGTACTCACCGGGTAGCAAGAACGGAAGGCCTCGGACTGGACTGGACTGCTACGACGACAAACTTCGGACTTCGGACTTCAGTTACGGGTGGACCTCCGGATACCTCGGACCTTGGACTCTTGGCTTGGGCTCTGGTCGGGACTCGCCGCGTTCCTCCACCGTCTCGTCTGGATGCTGGACCGCCTCCTCCGTCTCCTCCGTGGGCCTGAGGGATACTTGAGCAGAAATATCTGCCACTGCGCAGAAGAGTTCCGTCACGACTGCAGAGGGTCAGGGGGTCGGCGTGGCTTCACCGACGCGTGGGGAAAGGGCAAGTCCCTGTTCGGGCGCCATTATGTGGTAAATAAATAAATAATACCCTATTTTTGACTAGACATATATCATAACAGATAGCTCAATAAATAAGAGTCAAGATTCGAGGTAGTAGGAGTTTTGCAGGTTTAATACAGCATAAGGACAGGAACAGGACAACCTGCATAGGAATAGGATGACAGGGCCCAGCAGCTGCTGGGGCTGGGTCTGGGATGAGCGCGCTAACTTTTAATAACAATACATGAGTATATATACATAGCGCAAACACATAGCATTACATTGTAGTAGGCGTAGCAGTGGGTGGAGCAGAAGGTGTGACGCGTAGCAGTCGCGAAAGATAAGAGTAAAAAGAAGGTGTAACTCAGACATGTGATGCAAACGTAACAGAATATGTCATGAATGGGCGGAAACATAGGAGGGGGCTACCTAAGGAGCCGGGACCTCTAACCTGGTGGTGCGCGCAAACTGGTAATGACGTGTTACGAGGAGAAGCTGGGGGCTATGAACTCTGTGCTAGGAGCAGAGACTAAAGTCTGGAGGGTCGGAGCGACATGTACCTAAACCCTATCTAGTATCTGATGTTTAGGGAACATGTTGATATAAACTAGAAGTCATGAGGGGAAAAGCTAACTGACTCTAAGACTGGAGCATGCATTTATTCTACATATAGTGCGTGATGAAGAATATTAAATGACCATTAAATACAGTATTTCTCTTAACATGGAGCCGCATAGGCTAGACAATGACGGAAACTATTGATGCAGTTCAGTAGCTTAGGAATGCAGAGAAGGAGGACTAAACTGATAGCTGGAATCATAACATAGTCTTGGCAGACTCAGAGGCAGAGCCAAGCTGCACCGGGCACTGCGAGGCAGGAAGTAAGTGAAAGGTCGAGGATACAGGTGGGGGCTGGATCGCTCCTCAGCGAGGCTTCAGGAGACAGGAGCTGAATCTGATGTCCGGGCCCTGTTGAGGCCTGGAAACGGGGACTTTATAATGAAATAACGTGCACACTGAGAAACGTGGCAACATAGCTTTACATAGGCCGGATATTCGTAGTATTCACGAGGACTGGAAACTAGCATACTAGAGGTGGACACAACTGTAATTGCGTCATTAATCGGACATGGGGAATAACATATGCATATTGGTCATGCACACATAACATATGATGGATGACACGTAGGGACACAGAACATGGCAAAATTTACTTTTCCACAGGACCACGAATCCCGGCAGCCTACGCGGCGGCGCGCCTAGTGACACCGCGAGGGCGCCAGGGAGGTGCACAAAAGCGCCACAGGATCAGCTTCGCGGGACGCGAGCGGGACGCCCGGAGCGAAGCCCGGGCAAAGGGCGGGCCCTCTACGGCCCTCATCGGCAGGAAGAGGCAGGGGCAGGGCCAGAAACGCTGCAGGAATCACCATTCCAAGTAAGACTCAAAAGTTTACCGAGTTCCCAATCAGTTTTTGATTTATTTTAAAATTTTAGACTGTGAATTGCAATTATGTCTACGAAACCGAAGGAAGCCGCACAAAATACTCTTGACAACTACCTTGTTCAGACTGTGAAGAAAATAAACACGCAGAGGAGAACTTCTCTCGGGTTAAGCCAGTCTCCAGACCTTCGTTGCCTGTCCCCGACTGCATCTATCCTGATTGATGACACCATTTTGCAGGAAACCAATCAGGATAGCATAATCGGTGGCCCTATTTCCCAAGGATTAAACAGTGCACTTGACATTGTCCTCCCAGCCCTTGAGGCCTCCAACGTACAGGCCGAAAGTGACTCTGAAAATGACTCTGGCCAGGAGAGACATGCTCGAGTTACATCTGACGAGCAGACACCTAAAGGGCGCACAACTAGGCCAAGACGATTATGCACTAAAAATCCACCTAAGCAGGGTGGACTACGTCCAGGGACAAGAAGGAAGAAGGCTACCACCCCAAAGAAAAAGCAAGTTAACGTAGTGGAGGATATACAAAATCATACTTTTGAGGACACACTTTTTGAAAGGATTGCTAACTTATTTGAGCTAAAAATTAACACCATTGTAAAGCCTTTAATATCTAAAATTGATAAACTGCAAGCGGAGATCAAAAGATTGGGTGGTCTCCACACTACGATCGCAGGAGGGGTAGAAAACATCACCACCATAATTACTAATTTCAGTAATAATACAGGGGATAATGTGGTTACTGAGACTGTAAGTGATGGTGTAGGGACACAATCGTCTGTTGAAAATCTATTGCCCCAACCTTTAACATCATTAACCACTACTAATGAGGGCCCTCTTTTAATTAACATCCCAACAGACATTAGTCCCCCTGTAAGCTTACCCTCAGTAACTGCTCACCCCACGGACCCCCTACAATTTTTAGTTGCGGCCACTCCAGTGGTTCTAGTGTTAGCAAATGTCCCTCCCTTGGAAGGGGGAACAGTGGAAAGCTCTACCTCCCTTACAAGCAAGGCTCTGCATTGGCTAACTAGTAATATGCGGTTTGCCCCAGGGGGAAAACAACAATTGGCAAACGTAATTCAGTCGGCAACCAGGGTCCCCTGGCTGGGAAATCGGCCGAAAAAGTTTAAAGGGGACTGTGTCACAGTGAGTCTTACAAACCAAGATGCACTGCCTAACATACTTGCTAACTTATTCCCTCCTCAACGCAGACAGGGTACTGTTGTTCCCCTGACCCTGAAGTTCTTCTATGGGGAGCAACAGAATGTCACTCATCCAAGGACTCCTGCACCAGGGTGGGATAGATCTTGGGATTTTAACTCTAGAAGGGTGCAAGATACAAGATACAATGTAATGGCTCATTACCCCCTTCTACCGCAGCAAAATTCTTTCGTAGAACCTCTTCAATTACTCAATCGCTACGCCCCATTGTCCTTCCATGATCAAAACGATTGACTCTCTCCTAGAAAAGATATAAATGATGAGAGTCTTTTGCACGTCTCGGGGCACTTGGACCCAAAACCTATAGCTGCCAGGGCCTGCAGAATCTTGAGCTGGAACGTCGCTGGAATCAGATCTAAATTCGACGATAAGAACTGGTTGGAGATGGTCAGAACCAGCGACGTTCTTGCCTTCCAAGAAACTTGGGAAAGGTCCGACAAATTTGTTCTAGACGGTTTTTCTAATTTCTTTGTACCTGCAGTACCTAGCAGCTCTGGAAGGGCAAAGGGGGGCTTGGCTATATATATTTCCTTAGATATACAAGGAAAACCAAGACAGATTAAAACAAACTCAACAAATATCTTAGCGGTTGAATTAACTACACAAAACTCACAGTCCATATTATTTGTTAATTTTTATAATTCTCCCGTCAGTCAAATCTTGAACGAGCACTTGGTAGCGCTAGAGGATTTCTTGTCCACCCACAGTGAGAATAGTGCTCATGGTTTTGACGTAATTCTCATGGGAGACTGCAATATTCACCCATGTAATATGGATTGCCGCGTGGAGTATGAGGATTTTCCCCCTTACCTCCCTATCCCGCACTTTGAACACTCACCACGTGGAGAGGCTCTGGAATCACTCTAAGCAACTTTTAATCTTTATGAATTTCATAGTAGTAACACATGCCTGAAGCTACCAACATATGTGGGCATATTCATCGATGCCCACATGCAAGCTTTCATGCAAGACTGGCCAACATATCTGGAGGACACTTCGCACTTTCTAAGAAGTGTGACCTCTCTGAATCTACAAACTGAAGAAAATCTGGTATTGTGCACAATAGATGTTGTGTCACTTTACACATCGATTCCTCACCAATTGGGCCTTGAAGCCGTGGAATGGGCATTACTGCGAATGGACAAACCACTTGAGACAAAGTACCTAATTATGCAGTTATTAGAATTCTGTTTAAACAACAGTTATTTTGTATGGCAAACTGAGTTTTTCACTCAACTAAGCGGAACAGCTATGGGTTTTCCTGGGGCATGTATTTACGCAAATATCTTCATGGCGAAATTTGAACTGGAATACATCCTGGAAGATGTAACGTGGCAAACTGGCATTCTGTACTATAAAAGGTACATCGATGACATCTTTCTTATCTGGAAGAAACCAATGGAAGACCTCAAGCGTAACATACAGAGTCTGAATTTAATTAATCCGAGGATTAAATTCACAAGTCAAATGAGCACAACTACACTACCTTTCCTGGATGTGCAGGTAAAAATTGAAGGAAACAAGATGAACACAGAGCTCTATAAAAAACCAACTGATAAAAACACTGCACTTCAGTATGGAAGCTTCCATCCAACTACCCTAAAAACCAATCTCCCAGTGTCTCAGTTCATGAGAATAAAAAGGATAGCATCTGATGATGCCCAATGTGCCAAGAGTTTCGAAAGACAGAAACTTTGTTACCTCAATCGAGGATATCCTGAAAAACTAATTGACAGGCAAATGGAAAGGATTAAAACAATTCCAAGGACGGAACTACTACAAAAAAAGACCAAAGAGTTGAAAAAGAGAATGGTATTTGTTTCAAAGTACTCGACGGCAACAAGAGAAATCAAAAGGACGATTCTTAAAAGATGGGATATCCTGCAAATGGAAAGTGACTTTGAACATCTTTACGATCAGAAACCTCTTTTCGCATATTCGAGGTCAAGAAACATAAAAGAATTATTGAATAGACCAGATGATATGGAACTAGAAGAATCTAGTCCTAGAGGCACAACTAAATGCTATAACTGCAAAAACTGCAATAATGTAATCACTGGAAGTAAGTTATCTCATCCCAAAACAGGAGAACAAATAAGTCTAAGACACTCGGCAAATTGTAATGCGGAACATGTGGTATATTCCATAAAGTGTCCATGTGGACTACTGTATGTCGGTAAAACTGACAGGAAGATGAGAATACGCTTGACAGAGCATAAGAGCAGAATTCGTAATAAAAACATAACCTCACCACTGGCTAGACATTGGGTCGAGAAAAGCCACACCATAGCGCAAGTTCGATTTCAGATTATTGAACAAATTCCACAGCGTTTGGGTGTTGACAATGCCAAAATCTTGCTTAGGAGAGAAAGTTTCTGGATTCGGAAATTACAGACTTTAGTCCCTGATGGGCTCAATGACAAATTAGATCTGATATGTTTCCTTTAGCTTCAGGCCAGAAATAGTAGCTATTTTCCCGAAGGATATAACCTGCACAGTGGTATGTGGAAATATGTATTGTATAATTACCAGAATTTACGTATGATTTATTAATTTTTAGTTAGAATGCTACTACTGACAAGAGAATGCGCAATATATGTAATTGATTAATGTTTATGTATTTTCCTTCTTTTGTTCTTTTACTTTTTCTTTCACTTGCCATTGAAACAATTAATCTGTATATAACCTAAATCTAGTAGATTTATGAGCCGCACCACCTCACATACATTAATTCGCTTAGAATATTCCCTGTAGACTTAGTAACCCTTGATTCACAACAAATTAGTCGTGAATAACCCCCTTCAAATATGGCCGCCACCAGCTTGAGATCGAGTCCGTTTTCGATATCGATATCGGGTCCGTCGCATTAACATAAGTAAAGGACTAGAGACTTCGGAGTTAGCAGTGAGGGAAGACGCCGATACAACGCCACCCCCTTCGTATCTCTGGTAAGCGTTAGAGTTATGCAGACACCCTAATGTGAAGGTAATCGGTTCTGGCAACCGAGTACTAAACACGGTCTTCACTTTATTTATTCTAGTACGGGAGTACGCCGAGATTTAGCGAGACCCTGAGAAACTGATAAAAGGCTCGCAGGTAAATACATACTTCCCGTTTGTTTCGAGAGATCGGCTTTATATTTTGGTGGTATCATAAAAGATTGGCCCCTTAACGGTTTTTCACTTCTTTATTTCATTAGATCCCCTTAACATTACAGTTAAGTGATACTGATCTTCAGGTGAGCTTTAAGTCTTGCGCCAACTTTATGGCAAATAAACCCTAGTGGTTCGCTTTAGATAAAATTATTAATTAGACTGTTCTTGGTAAAACTTATGTTTTTATTTTCAATTATTCGCAGGTAGTCTTGCAACTACCGGAAATTAAGGTAACCTCATATAAGCACTGCACGAGATTCTGTGCCATCTAAAGCTCCAGTTTATATACTTACATAATTGTGATTTCTTTAGATTCTTCATAAACTATGTAGTGCACGCAATTACACTGCAACCAGTTAATTAGGTAAGAGAACTAAATATCCATTGGGATAATACATTTACATTCTTTATAGCATCGAAATTAATTAGGTTTCCTTTTTCTTTCTTCTTTCATAGGCCCCTGACGAAGGGGTTCAAACCCCGAAATGCATTGGGTTGTGTATATAACTGTGTTGTGTATCATTTGATCAGTGAAAAATGTTTGACAAAATGCAGTAATTGTGTATTGTTTATGTATATATTACATTGAATCATGCTTTATTTGTTTGAATTTGAAATGAACCAAGAAACAAAACGTTTGAATTAAAATTGTGTCAAATGTAAAACTTTGAAAACTTTCTTTTAGTTAGTGCGCACTTGAGTCCTGGTGATCTAGTGATCCCAGGCTATATACATTGGTAATAATACCGGCACAATTGTTGACTATATTTTTTTATCGTCCGGTATTCTGCCTGAAGTGTTTAATTACAAAGTAGAAATTCCAGTTTTTAGTGATCACAACCCAGTAATTTTAGAGATTGCATCTCAGGGAGTTTTAGGGAAAAGAGAATTTGAAGCTTTATGTGTGACTGACCTAGTGCTGGGAGATCAGAACCGCAGACTGAAATGGGACAAAGTAACCCCAATTACCTTTATACAGGATTCCCTGGCTAAAGTAGAGAAGGAGGTTGCAATCTGTTTGGATAATAATAACCCTGTTACCACTTTGATAGAAGCTTTTAGCGTCATTTGCCATCAGGTCAATTTAGACCTGACGATAAAGAATAAGTCCAATACAAACAGGGGCCCAAAGTGGTTTGATTCAAATTGCTCCAAAGCTCATTTGATCCTCCTAAAGGCTTTAAAAAACAAACCAAGAGAAAAAGAACTGATAGCATCACTGAGAAAAAAATATAATAACGCTATCAGGATGAGGAAATCTGAAATCAAAAATGAGGCCTGGAATGATCTTTTGTCGCCTGATACACAGAGGGATAGCTCTAGATTTTGGGCGATAATAAACCACCCTTTTTTTGTGGAAGTAGAGAAAAAGAGAGCAGATTGCACCATACCCGATGAACAGTGGGTTACACATTTCAGCAACATCTATAGCTGCCCTGATAATATTTCAGGTTGTGAAATACAGTTTACACAAGTAGCAGTTACTATCCCACCTTTTAGCACTGATGAGGTTAAAAAAGCTATTAGTGACACACACTCGAAAAAGGCACCGGGCCCCGATGGGGTTCCCGCAGATTTCTTTAAAAGTGCCCCCGAATTAAGCACCAAAATTCTCACTAATATTTTTAATGCTACAAGAAATTTTATTTTACCCACTAGCTGGTCTAAGTCTACCATAATACCGATTTTTAAAAAGGGACAAAGGATAGACCCGGCCTGTTATAGGCCAATCTCCCTTATTGATTCTAGTGTTAAAATCCTAGGGAGAGTCCTTTTAGGAAGACTGAATCAGCTTTTAGAAGGGAAGGGTGCCCTGTCAAATGCACAATATGGTTTTAGAGCTAAAAGAGGAACTTTAGATCAGTGTTTAAATCTAGAACTGATCATAAATAAATATGTCATCGCCAAGGGGGGCTCTCTGTACATGGCCTTTATGGACCTCTCCTCAGCTTTTGACCTGGTCAACAGGGCTAAGCTGTGGGGGGTCCTTCTGTCCATGGGCATTGATGCCCCTTTGGTGAGGTATCTGGCGGAGCTACACAGAGACCTTAAAACCTCGGTCAGGGTGACTAGTGAAGGAAGATGCACCTGTCACTTTAAGTCAGAGAGGGGGGTTAGGCAAGGATGTATCCTTGCCCCCCTCCTCTTTACTCTCTATATAAATGAGCTCGAGGCAGTTCTGGCAGATTCCCATACTGACATTCCGCGTGCAGGTGAGATAAAGATACCTGTCCTCTTGTACGCGGACGATGCTGTCCTCTTAGCACGCTCCGGAGTGGCATTAAATAAACTCCTTTCATCATTTGGGGAGTTTATGTCCTCTCTGGACATGAAAACTAATGTAGAAAAATCGCATGTTATGATAGCAGGAGCCGCAGGCAGGAAAAGAAAGACTAAATATTTTTTCTGTGCTGGGAAGGAGGTCAGGAGAGTTCCGTCCTTTCCCTACTTAGGAGTGATATTTGATGAAAAGGGCACGTGGGGTCCCCAGCTTTTGGCTAAAAGCAACGCTGTAGCAAGAGCGGCTGCTGGGTTGCTTAGTTTTGCCAGAAAACTTGGAGCCCGTCCCATGGAAAGCATTATAAAGGTCTACAAAGCTAAATGTCTGTCGGTTGCCCAATATGGCTCTCTCATTTGGGGGTATACAAATCATGAATCTGACAAAATACAGAAAGTAGAAAATAAATTTTTAAGAACTCTGCTTTCTGTCCCCCAATCAACCTCCACATACATAATACATTCAGAGCTTGGATTGGGCTATATTACCGACCTTTTGAAATCAGCCCCAGTTATTGGATGGTTGAAAGTCTGGTTAAACCAGGAGCTTACTTTAAATCATTCAATTCTTAAAGATTGTTTAGCCCTGGATAGAGCACGTAATATTCCATGGCTAAAATATGTTCAGACTCAGTTGACATTAATTGGACGACCTGAACTTTTCTCTTCACCTCATTTAATAAGTCAGGAAGACATAAAAGTAGTTAAAAATCTCCTGACAAATTATTATGTTTTGGAGAGAGAAGCTACAGACTTAAATAAACCCACGGTCAGGAAACATTGTATGTTAATAACAGTCCCAGGAATGGAACCATACCTTTTATTGGTAAACAAATCATACCATCGTTTCCTTTTAACGAGATTCCGTCTGGACTTGATCCACTTCATTCTGAGTAATTTTAAAAAGTGGATTAGACCTGAAAATGCTGAACCATGCGATTGCGATAATTTTTCCACCCAGGACACGACTCACTTTATTTTTTTCTGCGGCCATTATCAAGACATTAGGAAAAAATATTTGCTGCCAATACTGTGCAATCTGGGTTTTACACAGGTAAAACCAGCTTTGTTGTTCCTGCAACTTCTTCCAAATCTAAAAGTAGCATTTCATGTGGCTAGCTTTTTGGTTGCAGGTGTACGTACAAATAAGCACCGTTCTAAAATTAGGCACCTTGTCCCAGGTTAATGTTTACCTTTTATATCTCATCGATTTTACTCTTTTTAATATCAATGTATATTTTATTCTGTATAATGTGATTTTAGGGTTTTTTAAAAATATATTGCTCTATATTAATATGTGTTTTGATGAAATGAAATGTTGTTATGTATCATTGCTCGCTCTTTTATGATTTTTAATAATCGAATAAAGATAATTGACTGACTGATTGCTTGAATGGAGGAGGACAAAAGTCCCACCACTCGAGCCAGCTGACGAAGGGAAATCTGTGGTCTGGACAAAACTCGCCGCAGCTCGTGACGGATTTTGGTCACCTTCCTGCCCGGCAGACTGAGCGTGGATACTGTGGAGTCTATGACGAACCCCAAGAATGTAATGCTCTGGGTTGCTTGCAACAGAGATTTACTCTCATTGATTACGAACCCTAGGTCCTGAAGGAGTGACACCACCATCTGTAGGTGTTGCAATAGGCGGCGCGGACAAGCCGCCATCAAGAGAAGATCGTCGAGGTAAACAATCATTCTGACACCCCTGGATCGTAGGAATTCCACTGCCGGTTTGAGCACCTTGGTGAAACGTCAAGGGGCCGACGAGAGGCCAAAAGGAAGAGACGGTAACTCGTAAGTGTGGATACCCCAACGGAACTGAAGAAACCGCCGGTGAGGCGGGAAGATTGGAACCACCAAGTAGGCATCTTTGGACCATCCAGTCTAGGGGTCGGAGCATGTCTCTTAGAAGATAGATCTTGAAATGCCGATAAACGAGCCACTGATTGAAGTCGCTCAAGTTTATCACTAGTATCTTCCCACCATCGGTCTTGTCAACCAGGAAAATGTTGCTTAGGAAGCCTTGGATATGTTGTGTAGTGTGGGAAATAGCGCCTTTCCGAAGAAGGGAAGAAACCTCTTTGTCTACCAAGAAGGCATCCTGAACGGAAAACTGGATAGGTTGCGTAGGGGACGTTTGCACTGGAGTTCCCTCGAACTCTATATGAAAACCCCTCACGGTTTGTAGAACCCATGCATCATGCGTGATGGACAACCACACCTGAAAACATTGTGCCAACCGCCCTCCTATTTCTCTGGGCAAGAAGGGAGAACTCTCACCTGGGCTAGAGGCTGCAGCTCCTCCACGGTATCCTCTCCCTTTACCCCTTTTTCCTCATGTGGGGTAAAAGTTCCCGAACCTTGACTGGTCCTGATAGTTTCCGGAGCCTCTCTGATTGTTCTGGCGCTGCTGGCGACCGGCCGAGCGGACACTGCTTCGGCCAGCCCCGCGAAAAAACACGGGGGAACACCTTTTTGATCATGGATAGTCCAGTGAGGAGAAGGTGTTGATGAATTTGCCGAGCTCCTTAACGAAGGGCTCGCCAAAAAGACCTCCTTGGGCAACGGCGCCCGCCTCAGAGTACGCCAAGTCCCCCAACTTCGGGTCAATCTGAATAAGAAGGGACCTGCAGCGTTCTGTGGAAAGGGCACAATTAGCATTGCCCATAAAAATCACAACTCGTTGCACCCTGCCTGAAAGGGTCTCGGGAGAAATCATAGACCCGGACTCCTTAGCTTCTTCAGCCATATCCAGGATTTTCGTGATTGGTACCAGGGCATCTAGTAACTTATCCTGGCAGGCCCTCCAGGATCCATCTATTCCCTTCTTGGGGTCCCTGATACATTTTTGGAGGAAGGTGCCCATCCTTGGGTCAATTTCTGGTGTCAGAGCTACTTTCCCATCAAGGGAGGGGCGAGGGCACTCCGCCCGCAAACAGTTGCGAGCTTCTTTCTCCAAGGGGCGCCGAATATGGGCAGCCACATAAGCTGCCACCTTATCGGCTGGGATCCATTCAGAGGACCGCGGGTGGACGATATCGTTAGGGTCTAACATGTCCGCAGTGCTAGGCAGTTCTTGGGACGTGCCCGGAACCGACTGGGGGGCTGGGCCTGGGGTTGCAGGCAGGGGAACCTGATTGGGTGGGGAAGACGGTCCTGGGACTGTGGGGACGGGAGACGTCGGCCGACTGGCCAATCAGGCCTGCCTAAGACGGTCAAAAGCATCCCCATCCACACCCACTTCGCGGGTACCCTTAGGTGGAGGGGAGCCAAGAGAGTCCTGGGGCGCAGAAACTGAAGCCTGGGTAGGGGGGGCGATCTGCTGAGAAATTTTAGAAAAGGCCTGGTATATCTGGCGTGACAGCCTAAGCTCAAGGGGATAAATGGCTTGGTCGACAGCCCTGTAAATAGAGGTATCCACCGCCTCATAGAAGGCCTCCCCCCAGGGCATGTCAGCGAGGGGGTCCTCCTCCTCTTCCTGATAATCGCCATAGTAATCCATGACACCACACAGCTAGTAAAGCTGCAAAATTAGCCACGTCTCTCTCTCCTCATAGCAACACACTGCGGGAGAGAATAAACGAAACGTTGAGGCGAAACAATGCACAAAAAAGAAAGAAAGGCGCGTTAGCACTGGAAAACGCGCCTAACAAACGGCAAAATACGCCGATGATAAACACCACGCAGAGCAAAATTCCTCAAAGGAAACAGAGCGCGGAACGCACTGCTAATGGAAATACGTCGTTATGACAACAGGAAACACAGCATGAAGTCGCGCATTACAAATAAACCTGTCAATTACCATACATCAACCTACCACACAAGTAAGCATGAAGGGTACTTATCTTGCTGCGTAGCAGCGAAGAAAGAGGAGGAGAGGACACTGTTGAAGGACTATGTTGGGCTGTCTGGGCCCTGATTGGACATTGATATCACCTTTGATTGGTTGTTGCCAAGTGTTTTCTTGTTTCTTGTTGGACTACATGTTCCCTTTGTTCCATGGGAAATGTGGTCTTTGTTATATATCTTTGCTGCTATGCAATAAAGTGAGGAAAATATACAACGCTAAATGCCTCAGTACAGCAACCTTTGGTGCAGGGGTCTGGGGTGTGGCAAATGTAGATCAACTTCAAAAAGTGGAAAATTCTTTCCTAAGATTTTTATTGGCCGTACCAAAAAGCACGACAACATATGGGTGCCATCTTGAGCTTGGCATGGACTATATCTCTGATATAATCAAAATTCAACCGATCATGCTGTGGCATAGGATTTGGGCAACGGACCAATGCCAGCTCACACAAACAATAATTTTGGACTGTATGAAACTTGAGAACACAAGAAACATAAGATGGTTGGCTTATGTGAGAACATTTCTTATAGACATTGGACATGCGAGATTTTTTAATGAACCCTTATCAGTAACAGACATATCAAAAAAAGAACTAAAATTACTTTGTCTGTCACACTTATCTCAACTGCGGTTGCTGAGCGAAATAGGGAAACCATCAGTTCAGCAATGTTTATTAGTTCAGTTTGTCCCCACTATCCAACCCTATCTTCAGTATAATTTAACTCAATATGAAAGATATCTTCTTACCCGTTTCAGGTTCAATCTGTTTCATTACATGGTTTTATTTCCTCACCAAAATGACTGGTCACATAACGTTTCTGTTTGTCCTTGTGATTTAATGTCTTTACAGTCCACAATTCATGTTTTCTTTGTTTGTAAATTTTACACACCATTACGTAGGCGGTGGATAATACCACTACTGAAGGTCCTAAAGATCCGTAGATGTCGCCCAGCCTATCTTGTTTTACAGCTATTGGAAAATAATCTGATGGCAAAATCCATCGCTCAGTTTCTCAAATTGTGTGTTAGGCATCGAACGAACCTTTGAACAGTGACTGAATAGCCCTCCTGAAAAAAAACTGATTGATAAAAAAATGTTTTATAGCGTGTTTTGAAATTTGAAAAACCGTGTATTTTTTATAAACTTTTATCGTGTTTTTATGTACTTTTATGGCTTTCAAACATAATGGAAACCGAATAAAGATATTTTGAATTTGAAGTGAGGAAAGAAGGCATAATCCTCGCCTCCAGTCCTGACATAGAATTGGGAATTCTAAAGGGCAACATAGAAAGCAATAAGAGAATGAGAGGGACAACCATCATTTTAATAGTGTCCAATCTGCCCCACCAAGATAGAAAGAGAGGGGACCAAGAATTTAGTGAATTTTGAATCTTACGTTTTAGTGCATTGAAACTGTGTAGAAGAGTGTGGGAGATAGTAGGGAAAAACCATACACCCAGATATTTGATTTTAGATGAACACCATTAGAAGTTGGTGTCGGAAAACATGAATTGATAGCATATGGAGTTTAAAGGTAAGACCTCAGATTTGGAAAAGTTTAATTTATAGCCAGATACTTTAGAGCAGTGTTTCCCAAACTGTGGTCCGCGGACCCCCAGGGGTCCGTGACACATTCCCAGGGGGTCCGCAGGCAACAGTTTTAAAAGCACAGAAAGTTTCTTGTGTAATTAGCAGCTTCCCAGCAACAATAAAAGTGTCAAGATAAAGCCAGTGATTAATGTACATGCTGGAGAGGGATGAGAGTTTTGTTCAGTGGCAGCTTTGTCTTAACTAATGTAGCACAGAGGGTTAATGTGCCTACTGCAAAGAACGTGTAACATGCATTTTAAAAAGCAGCATTTCATGTGCATAGGTTCGTGGTTACTGCTTTTGTCACAGAGATTTTTTTGTTACTGTGCACTTCATAAGTGACAATCGTAATGTAGCAGAGGGACCTATAAACTGTCATCAAAGAGCAGCTTGCAAACTGCATGGTACCAGTTAGTAACTTTTGTTTTTAACCAGTTATTCATTATCCTGATGCTGCTAAAAAGATTTATTTGGGTGGAAATATATTTTTAATGTTAAAGTCAGTGCTAGCCACTGTGCTATGTTCTGAATCCTGAGTTTGTGATGTTGCAGACCAAGCACTCTTTAAACATTTTATATACACCCTGATTTACATGTACGATTCAATATCTCTATATGTGTGTGATGTAAAGTCCTCTGACATCCTACAATGGTATGAGAGATGCTATAAAACAAATGAAATACATGTGACAGAGGGGCTATTACTTCAATATAAACTACTAAGGGCCAGATGTACGATACATTTTTATATGCACTAACGGGTTCTTGAACCCGCTTTCACATGCAAAAATGTATCGGGCCATGTACATTGCCTATTTCGCGAGTCGCAATTTGTTTGCGACTCGCTAAATAGGTTTTGCAACTTGCTATTTGGAAGGGGCATTCCCTTCCAAATAGCGAGTCTTAAAACCATGTACAAATGTTTTGCGGTCGCAAAACACTCGCAATTACCATTTACTTTAAGTAGATGGTAATGCATTCGCAAATGGGAAGGGTTCCCCAGGGAACCCCTTCCCCTTTGCAAATGCATGCAAAATTATTTTTTAACAGCAGGCAGTGGTCCCAGGGACCTCTGCCTGCCCTTAGAAAATGAAACAAAAACGTTTCATTTTCTTTTTAAATGCATGGTAAATGGGCTGCATTTTTTTTTAAACTGCTTTATTTTAAAGCTGTCCCAGACATGGTAGCCTGCAGAGCCCAGCAGGCTCCATACCTAGGAGGGCTGGCATTCCCAATAGGCTCGCAAATTGCGAGAGGCTCATTAACATTAATGAACCTCGCAATTTGCGACCCCATTGGGAATCCGAAACAGTGTTAAACACACTGTTGTACATTTCGTTTAGCGACTCGCAATTTGCCACTCGCAATGTGTCGCCAATTGTGAGGCACTAAATGAAATGGTCTTACATCTGGCCCCAAAATCCTTAGGAGCAGATTTACAAGCCCCTTGAGCCTCTTTTAGGCCGCCGTTGCGTCCCTTTCATGATGCAGCGGTGGCGCAAAAGATGCGCCATGGTGCAGGGTATTTACCACATGACGCATCTGGGAGATGCGTCACGTTGTAAAGCCCTGCGCCAGAAGGAGGTGTTCCGGCGCAGGAACGTTTCCTAAAAGTGGCTGAGTGAAATCTACAAGATTTGACGCAGCATTAACCAGATTCGGCACCCCAGAGCATTGCTGGAGCTGTGTCGCACTTGCGACGCAACTCCAGCAATGCGCCACCTTTACGGCACAGATGCGTCATGCATCTGTGCTTTTTTCCCCTATGAGGCGCAGCATTGTAAATGCGGCGCATCAATGGTGGCGGAGGCATGGCGCACAATAAGTGGCGCATCCCTGCTGATATGCATGGATGCGTCATTTATTGTAAATCTGCCCCTAAGTACTTTGAGTATTTGTTTTGTGTGCACACGTGTGTATTTTTTTCGAATTTCTGTTTCAATATTTGAAATTTAACTCATACAAATTGCTTGGGGGTCCCCGGCTTCCAGTGGTGACTCAATGGGGGTCCTCAGGAGTCAAAAGTTTGGGAACCACTGCTTTAGAGTATAAATCAATGTCCTGTAAGAAAGGGGGCAGAGAGCAAGGAGGTTTAGCGAGATATATCAAGATATCTTCTGCATAGGCGGATAATTTAATTTCGTGAGATTTGTGTTGAAAACCTGTAATTAGAGGATTGTGAAGGATGAGTTCAAGAAAAGGTTCAAGGCACAAAAGAAATAAAAGAGGGGAAAGGGGGCAACCTTGTCTAGTACCTCGGTGCAGATTAAAATATGGGGACAAAAGACCATTAACAGAAACAGAGGCTTGTGGTTCTGAGTATAGTAATTTAATAAATAAAATTAATTTGGGATCAAAAGCCAAACCAATGAAGAGTTTTGAACATGAATGGCCAGTTTATACGATCAAATGATTTTTCGGCATCAAGGGACAGTGCAGCTAGAGGATCAGGATACTTTTTATCCAACGCAAGAATATTAGAAAACATCCTTGCGTTATCAGAAGTCTACCTCTAATAAAGCCGGACTGATCGGGTTTAATTAGTAAGGGTATAACATCACCTTATCTAGAAGCAAGAATTTTCGCAAACATTTTACAATCATAATTATTCAATGAGATTGGGCGATAATTTTGGCACAGGGTATGATCCTTGTCTGGTTTAGGGATAATTAAAATGAGAGCATCTAAAAAAAGAACCTCCAGGCTTTGATTTTGATATAAAAGAAGTAAGTTCAAGCAAATGAGGAGCAAAAATAGAGGAGAAAGAAGAAATTAGTTCAATAGAAAAACCATCTGGCCCTCCTCAAAGATTTAATGGCATCTAAGACCTCTTGATGAGATGTATCCTTTTCAAGGAGAGTCATAGCATCCGGTACATAGGGGGGAGAGGGAAGATCATCAAATAAAGACTGAGTGTCACTTTCAGAAGGATGTGAATCATCCATATCTAGTGAGTGATAGTAAGATTGGAAAGCATGAACCATATCTGAATCAGAGTGAAGTAAGTTATTAGTAGTAGTGTTACAAATAGGGCCAATGTTTTTTTCGGTTTTGATCTTTAAATAGTTGGTCAACATTTTACCAGCTTTATTTTGACCCCCATGATATTTGGATTTTATTTTAAGTAGAATATTGCAAGCGTCAGTTGTAGATAATTTATTTAAGTCTGATTTTGCCTTGATAAGGTCTCGGAGATGTGTGGGACAATTAGATGTAAAGAAAGAGTGCTCAAGAGATTTAATATGCTTGAGGGTAGAGAGATACTGAGAGTTCAATATTTTCTTCTTTTTGGTAGTATAGGCAATGTTGAAGGCTTTAAAGGATGCCTTAAAGGCGTCCCAGTTGTTGTAGATAGAAGTATCGCTAGGCTTATTAAACAGAAACAACTAATTTATGAAAGAAGTAGCCTCAGAAATATAGAATTGATCAGATAGGAGTGAGTTGTTAAATCTCCATCGGGCATGTTTGGAGGTGGTAAGGGATAGACCAAATGACGAAGAGACAAGGGCATGATCAAAAATAAAGATGGATCCAATTTCCGAAGATTGAACAGAGGGTAGTAGAGATTATGAAACCAAGATATAATCAATACGCGACATAGTATGGTGAACATTGGAGAAAAATGTAAATTCATATTTATCAGGTTTGCAGGTCTTCCATACATCATAAAGTGGACGAGAGGCAATAGCAGACTGAAATACTTTATGCGACTTATCAGGTTTGAATTTGCATTTTGATTTTCTGTTCGAAAGGGTCTAGCCAATTGTTAAAGTCTCAAGCAGCAATAAGGTTGGGATTGGTAATAGAGGATAATTTTAATTTGATCATATTCCCAAAAATTTGAATCAGATTTAACTGGTCCATAAATATTTTAAAAAGTGATCGTTTTATTATGGATCTTGGCTTGATCATCATTTGTGTCACATTCATAGTCAAAATTTGAATCTTTAGGGGCTTGTGACATAGGATTGCAACTCCACCCTTACGGTTGTCCGCAGGATAGAAAACAACTTGGCCCACCCATTGGTGTTTGAGTTTAAGAGATTCAATATCATTACAGTGGGTTTCCTGCAAGAAAACAATTTGACAATTTATTTGAGATAAATGAGAGAGTACCTTTCGACGCTTGACAGGGTGACCCAGACTGCGGACATTCCACGACACAACATTAAGCATTTATCACTTTAAAGACCAGGGTACAGGAACAATGATGACACACTGCAGAGACAACAATGAAAATAAAAAAAACACAATTTGTCAATAACAGAGTAACACAAAAGAATTATAAAGAACATGAAAGATGAAAAAAAACATATGAAATTGTAAAATGAGTAAAAGGAGGAAGAAAGTGATAGAAGGAAAAGGAGAGAAAGGGAAAATAAAAAAGGGAACACAAGAAAAATGAGACATGTAAAGGAGAAAAGAGACAGATCAAGAACAAAAAGCCAGATCTGAAGCGAAAAAAGAATAAGATGAGAAACGGGCATGTCAGCACCTAGAAACAAGAACAACGGCGGAGAGAAGAGACACAATTATAAAATAGAAGTAATTCAGCCACGTAGCCCATGTTTGAAGAGCAAAACAAGGGCGTAAAGTTAGAAACAACAAGCCATGTAACAAAAACAATATAACGGCTTTAAGAAGAATGAGCATTTATGTTAATAGGTGTTCTAGTGATGGATTGCAGGAACAGTCTTAACTTAGCCGGATCATCAAATGAGCGCGAAACACCTTCATAAGTAATCTTACATAGACGAGGATGTAGAATGCCATAACGAATATTCAGGGATCTCATTTGAAGATGAAGTGATAGAAATTCCTAACGCCTAGCATTGGTTTTTGAAAGGTTTTGAGATATAACAATATTGTGACCAGACCAAACAAGACGACGTTTCTCTCTGGCGCATTTCAGAACATGCATCAGATCCGTGAATTCTAAAAAAGAGTATTATGATACCACGTGGTCTGGTAGAATGAAGTTGAGGACGACCACGACGATGTGGTCGTTGGATGTTTAAAGTTGTAGAGGATTGAAGATTCAGAAGGACAGGCAAAAATTTCTTTAAAAATGAGCGTAAGTCAGGGCTTCAATATTCTCTGGTAAACCATAAAGACGTAGGTTGTTCCTCCTGTTACGATTTTCAGGGTCCTCGTGTGGAGTTTAAGCAGAGGAATTTTGATTGCTACGTCCTGAATTTGGCCCACACGTTGTTCCATTTCAGTTATTTTTCCATCCATAATAATCCATCGATCCTCAATTAACTGAAGTTTTTCGTTGGTGGCATTCATAAATGGTTTGAGAGCACGTAGTTTGTTCAAAATTGCATCCAGGACAGGATTTGAAGATGAGTGGACTGGAGACGGAGGATCATTTTTAGCCCTTTTAGGTTTAGTGCCAGAGGCAGATGCCTTGGAAAGATTAAACGAGTCGTTAGACATTTTAATAGAACGTGACTGACGTTGAGAGATCCTTGTTATGGTAACAAGCCTGCCCATAGAATGATTGGCATAACTGTATAAATAGCAATAGTAGTAAAGGCACCAGTAAGAGGTGAGTAGGCGTAGAAGGGAATTCACCGATTGGGAAACCTTTAAGGAGCAACTCACAGTGCTTGTATCAGGAACACCATACTTCAAAAACCATCAAAAGAGGTGCAAAAAGAGTTGACTCAGCGACAGTTGATGACCAAAATATGCTCCAGGTCACATAAACTGAATGCATCATATGAACACAAATTCCAAAATGTATGTAGTCATAGTAGGTAGCAAATTCCTTTTACCTTAATAATATTAAGAAAATATTTTAAGGACCAACTGGTGCAAATACAGTGAAAGAGTCCAGCAAAACAAGCACCATAGCACAGGTTTGGGGGAAAACCATGGCTTAAGACAAAGGTGCAGAAAAATGGTGAGGAAAACGAAATTGTACAGGAGGTTCATCCAAAAGTTATTGGCCGCATGAAGAACTCGGAGTGGAGACTCGCACGAAGTGCCACTCAAAATGGCGGCCACTCGCGAGTGAGGAGATCCTAAGTTGCGGCTAAAAAGGTGAAGACAGGGGTCAGCAAGTCGCAATTTTCTTCAGCAGCACGTCGTAATCATTACGCGTCAGGGACCCGCCTTGTGAGCATGAAAAGAGGTCTAAATGCGGCCAGAAGTAACAAATGCAGCTCCGTGTAAAGCAAAGCTCAGAGAGGCGCCGCCATCTTGTTTCGGCACTCAAGCCACGCGCCCAACAGTTTTGAACATGTAAAGACACACTGAATAAGTATTTTTCAAGGTATGAAAGACTGCATGGATCAGAGAATAACACAGGCAATGTTTGTTTTATTATCAGGGAAATCAATAGTAACAACCACCCTAGCAGATCGTAAAACAGGCCCACAAATAGCCAGAAAACCATCCTACTCACTAACAACCGACAGGTCAGTCCGACCCTAGCGGCTGATGGTTTTTCAAAGTGATGAGGTGTAACACTTGTCCAAAATTCAGCGAGTGAGCCAGACTTCTAGCAAAGTTTATTGGGGTTTTCCTCCAGAGAATTTGGAAATAAATGGAGTCAAAAAGTGCCTTTTGTAGCACAATTTTATCATAAATCTGCTAAATAGCCATAGGCTCTTAATGGAGCCCAAGGATACATTGCAGTAATTTTGTGGTGTGTCAAGAAATGAAGCCTGAGGCTCTTGAAGAGTTGGCCTGGTTTTGAGGGCTCGCTTACCAGACAGCGCATGTGCAGTCTGCTGCAACACCTATTGTGGGATTACCAAGAAGATACAGTGGCTTAGGACTGCTCATTGCTTATCACCAATTGGCTTTCCTGTCACTCTCATTTAACCACATGGCTGCTGCACATGTTCCTCTGCTGTGCTGGACAGCAATAAAAACGGGTGTGGTCATGACGAGCTCAGCTCGTCATGAGCACAGGAGCATTGTACTGCATGACGAGCTGAGCTCGTCATGAGCATGGAAGGGGTTAAGTGCTTCTCATTCATGTTCCAGCTAGTCAATCTTGTGTTTGTCCCACCAATGGAGCACTGCTTCTTTACTGTCACCTTTGATCGGCTGGCTTTTAAGGTTACACTGCTTGGTTTTCAAACTCTACTTTGTTGTTTTTTTGATAAGCCCTCCATGAGAGTGTATGTTTTTTCCAACTGTTTCCCTCGTGTACTTCTCTCCCTTCTCTCTCCGGCAGTTAGTGTTGCTCTCTGTATTTCATGTGCTTCATCCCACCCCGCTCCATGTTGCGCTCGCCTTTGTGCATTTCCCCTGCTGGCTTCATGTTATTCTCTTGCCTGGTGCTTCTCCTCCCCACCCGCTCCTTGGTGCTTCCCCCACCCATGCACAACTCTCTTGACCTTTGCTTCTTCTACTTTCACACTTTTTTTCTTTTTAGAAACTGATGCAATTCAGATTGGTAACTAAACAGAAAAATATGCCCATGTAATTTTGTAGGCGTGCGCATGCTTGGGGCAAGCACCTACAGAATTACATGGGTGGTCGTATCAAAGGCTTCGTTTTATTTTTTATCTATGTTGTGAAGCATCAGGAGTGCTTTGCAGCACAGCTTAAAACCACTGGCAAAACCAATAGATTCCAACGGAAATCCCTATTCACTTTGCCAATGCTTGTTTACAAAAAGGTGCTGTGGGTGTGTCAGAACCCCGTTCAGAGGGTCAGGGGGCAAGTAGGTGCTACCAGGCCAACAAGTGGGTGTTGATGCCTTTTACTCCTAGTGTCCTAGTGTCTGACCTACTGTGGATCCTGAGCATCTGCTCTAAATAGCCCTTCAACCCTTGACTTCTGTGGAAGCATGGGTCGAACAGTCCAAGGCTTCTTGGGGCAAGGGTTTAACACAGTGGGGTCAACACAGGCTTACAACTTTCAAAACACTTAGCATCAATAAATGATTGTCCAGTCAAATACTTGCTTTTGTGAAAAAAGAAGCATTTATATATAAACACAAATTACAATACAAAATTCACAAACAATCCACACAGCACTCAGAGATCAGGGCTCTAGTGTTTTATAGGGGGGTTGGGGGGGGGGGGTCCCTGAGTTCCACTCCTCTCTCACTAGTGGTAGTGGTTACTTCACAATTTCTATAGGCAACATTCAGGTTAAGCCCCACTAGTAGTCAGAGTATAAGGAGTCCCACTCTGGCTCTTTATGAAAGTCAAAAGTGTTCCAGTCCTGAAGCGCTATCTGGCAGGGAAGTTCGCTCGGGCCATCTGACCCGCACATCAGTCTAACCCACACCAGCAGGATCCAAGTGACTGGAGTCTCTGAGGATGTTTCCTTCGTGGGCGCTGAAGCTGCATCAGCTGCCTCAGGTAAATCTTTCACAACAGCACATGAGGGTTGCGGTCAGATGTCCTTGAGTTCTACACACTTGGTCCTGCAGTGGCTGGGGAGTTCAACACTCCTCTGATGCTAGAAAGTTCCTTGGGATCCTTGCCATCGGTCTGTGTGTGTGTGTGATGGGGCCACGCTCCTGATGCTGGACCTCAGTTGGGGCTTGGGTCCGCCTGGGTCACCGTGCTTGCCTCCTTTCTGCGATGATTGTCTTGACCACACCACGCTCCTTGCCTCGTCCTGGTACCCCCACCACCCCCAGCAAACATGGTTACTGTTTTTGTTCTGTACATGGGCTATGGCCCGATCGGCACAGCAGCAATCTTCACGGAGGCCCTAACTGGCAAATGGGAATAACTGACTTTTCCCTGCACACGGGCAAAAACCTGATACTCGCAGCAGCTGTCTCCTTACACGCTACTGGGAGTAAATCGCCAGGATCCCCGGCTGGACCTTGTTCCCTCCAATGCTCTCTTCTGCCTTAGAGGACATGCTGTTGTGGGCAAGCAGGCCAGTACTGGTGCTCCATGCTCAAGAAGCAAGAGGTCTTGAAGTCCCTAGGTATGTCCCCTAACCCATCTAGGAGACCGGTAGGCATTAGCGCCAAGTCCTGGTCACAGGTAGAAATCTTGCAAAGCTTCTCCTCATGCGCAGCCTGACTGGTTGCTTGACAGTTGACAATTTTGGGGGCCTTGAACTTCCCTTCTTACAATCCATTTTCAGGCAACAAATGTGATTTAGTCAGCGACTTTGAAGTTTATTTGGGGGTCAGCCTCCTTTTCATCTGCCCAATCCTCTGCCATACCCTTTTTCCGGAAAGTAGTCAGTCACAGCAGGAGCTACTCCAAATCTGATGGCCCCACAACACGGACCTTGGGAGTGACTAGAGGTTCACAACCGAAGGTCAGCCACAGCAATATGGCTATAAAAAAGTTAACCCAGGGCTTCAGCTCATCTATTTATGATTCTCATATCAGCCCCATCACCTTCCTCAGATGAGTCAAAGTCCCTTCCCAATTACTTCTTAGTGAATTTAAGAGCACCCTTTAAAGTGTACTAAACAGCCTGGCTCCCCCTTCCTTCAGTGTGTCCCAATAAGCTTACAGGAATGCAGCAATCCACAGATCTTTTGGGGGGGATTCCTTTACCTTCTCTCCTCATGTTCTTAAAGTCAGCCCTAAATTCCCAAAATCGAACTAAGAATCTTCCATGTACTGCACTATTCACAGGCACACGTAGCTCTGCCATGGCCAGTCCCAAGCCCAGCTGCAAAAGGAGGAGGGTTATGCGTGGTGCTAGCTACCCCACCAAGTAAAAAATAAAACAAGCTACAGAAACATAAACCAAAACACCAAAGGCATCCCAGACTTAGGGAGAGAGGAATCTCTTTCACGGAGATCTCTGGAAGGCACAAAGCCGATCGATCCACCTGTTTTCAACCAATACCATCACCGTCGGGACATGTAACGTGAGGAACATGTACAAGATCGGCAAGACAGCCCAAGTGCCAGTGGAGATGAAAAAAATACAACCTTGTCCTGTTTCGCATCAGCAAGACCAGATGGACACAGTCCAGAAAGAAAATATTAGCTCCAGGAAGAATGCTGTTGTATTCTGGACACGAGGAAGAGAACACACCGCATACTAAAGGAGTAGCACTGATGCCAATGGCAGCAACCAACAGAGCTCTGATTGGATAGGAAGGTCACAGTCCCAGAATCATCATAGCGACCTTCAGTACAAAGAAAAAAAGATCAACATGAATGCTAGCCAGTGCTATGCACCTACAAATTATAGCGATAGCAAACAAGAGGAAAAATAACTGTTTTACAACCAACTCCAGTCCATGCTGGAGAAATACCCTGAGATAGACATCAGCATTCTGATGGGGGACCTTAATACCAAGAATGGAAGCGACAACACTGGGTACAAAGAAGTCATGGGCAGCCATGGCCGTGGTGATATCAATGAGAATGGTGAAAGGCTTGCAGATCTCTGCGCCCTGAACAGTCTGGTGATAGCCGGTAGTGTATTACCACACAAAATAATACACAAGGCTGTGTGAGTGTGACCAGCCCATTCAACAAAGGATGAGATCCACCATGTCTGCATTGGCAAGAAGTTCGGGAAGCCCCTGCAGTATGTGAGTGGGGAGAGGAGCGGATGTGGCTTCAGGCCATCACCTTGTCTGCCAGGCGAGGGCTAAAGCTGAAAAAAGCATGGATAGGAAGGACAAACCAATGTTAGCAATAGAACACCACCCTCCTCAAAGATACACGGAAATGGAGTGG
This sequence comes from Lissotriton helveticus, assembly GCF_964261635.1. Taxonomy (NCBI): domain Eukaryota; kingdom Metazoa; phylum Chordata; class Amphibia; order Caudata; family Salamandridae; genus Lissotriton; species Lissotriton helveticus. The sequence goes on along the minus strand of NC_136070.1, from coordinate 689,572,964 downwards.
CTCCTAAGTCACCCTAAGCAACAAGTTTCAAGTCCCGCAAGAACTAGAGGATGACAGAGACCTAGTAGAGAATCTGCGGGGGAAGAACAAAGAACACCAACCTGGCAGGAGGTACTGGGTCACAAGAATCATCAGCATAAAGAATGGATCGCCACAGAGACTCTCCACAAAATTCAAGGGAGAAAGAAAAAGAATGCTGCAGTTAACATCAGCTGAACAAGAGCAGAAAAAGTGAAAGTTCAAGGTGAATACACCATAACCAACAAAGAAGCAAAGAGAAGTTTAAGAGCAGCAAGCGGAGATTCATTAATGGTTCTACCACAATAGCCCAGCAAGCAGCAAGCCTTGGAAACTTGAAATAACTCTACAACATAACAAGACAGAAAGACTTGTTAAATAAAAAGTTGGGAAGACAAGTATGAGTAAAGAAAGCCAACAACAAAGATGGGTGGAGCACTTTTGTATAACTGCTGAACCAGCCTGTACTGCACTCTCCACTAGGCATGCAGCCAGCTAACAAGGACTTGCCACTCGATTGCAGCAGACCAACCAAGGAAAACATGAGGCAAGTCATCAAACATCTGAGAAATGGGAAAGCAGCAGGACCTGACAACACTCTTGCAGAGGCATTGAAGGCAGACACTCAAACATCAGTAGACATGCTCCATCCCATTTTTGGAAGGATTTGGGTGGAAGAAAATGTGCCAGGCTAGAAGGAGTGATATCTCATCAAGATTGCCAAGAAATGTGACCTGAGTAACTGCACAAACTACAGAGGGATAACTCTTCTAGCAACCCCAGGCAAAGTGAGGGAACAAGTTGACGCTTAGTTGTAAGACCAGAAATTTAGCATCCGCAAAGATAGATCCTGCACAGACCAGATTGCAGCACTGTGCATCATCATTGAGCAGTCAGTGGAATTGAACTCCCCACTCTATACCAACTTCATCGACTTTGAGATGGCACTGACAGCGTGGATAGAGAGACCCTTTGGTAACTTCTCTGCCAACACAGTGTGCCAGATAAGCTTGTAAGAATCATCAGGAACTCTTACGAGGGAATGACCTGAAAGATAGTTCAAGGAGGACAACTAGCGGAAGTCTTCCAAGTGAAGACCGGAGACCGCCAGTGTTGTTTACTCTCAGCTATGCTCTTCCTGTTGGCCATAGACTGGATTATGAAGACATTCACAAAAAATAGAAGAAATGGGATTCAGTGGACACCTTGGATGCAGCTTGATGACCTGGACTTTGCATATGACCTGAATCTACTCTCCCATACCTATCTGCAGATGCAAGAGAAGACAGTCAATGTGGCAGTCACATCAGCACAACTTGGCCTCAACATCGCAGGGGAAAAACCAAGATCCTGAAGGCTAAAACGGCCAACACAACTGCTCTCTTGCAGGCGATGCACTGGAAGAGGTAGAGGCCTTCACCTACCCTAGAACTGTCATAGACAAGCAGGGCGACACACACACACACACTGAGGTCAAGGCAAGAATCAGCTAAAGAAGATGTGGTGCTCCAATGACCTTACGCTTCAAACCAATATCAGGCTTTTTAACACCAAGGTAAAATAGGTCCTGTGTCTGGAGCAGAAATTTGGGAGGAAAACTGTGACCACCACCAAAAAGTCCAGACTTTTATCAACACCCGTCTGAGGAAAGTCCTCCAAATCCGCTGGCCATACACCATCAGCAACAACGACTTATAGCAGCAGATTTTTCAACTCTTTGCTCATTTAGAATTCATGAAAAGATGCTGTGACAGAATAGGTCACACCTTCGGCAAGCCTGCATTAAACATCACCAGGCAAGCCACGACCTGCAATCCTCAAGGTAAAAGGAAAAGAGGAAGGCCAAGAAACACCTGTCGCCAAGGACTCAAGGTTGACTGCAAGGAGATGGGTTACACCTCGAATCAGATTGAAAGAAAAGCCAAGGACAGAGATGGCTGGGGATTCCTGGCTGATCGCCTATACCCCAAAATGGGTAGTAGACAGAAGTAAGTAGAGACACACATATATCCAGCACATACATATAGCATACAAGCACTGCATAGCACTACATCCTTCATGTTTTGTACAATTCACAGGCACGCATACATCCAGCACATGCATGTAATGTACACGCACTGCATTATCCTTGTACCATTTACAAGCATACATACAATCTGGACATTGGACATCTGGAAGGAGAAGCGTGGCTCAGTGGTTAGAGGCGGCAGACCCGGAAGCTGAGGTCAGCCGTGGACCAGGGTTCGATTCCCCGCCTCGGCGGGTCTCGGGCTCAAAAATTCCACGGACTCGACAATTCTCGCTCCGGTGCCTACTCGACTCACGGGGTCACACTCTGCGACTCTGGGCAATAGCTTGCTTAATCTCCACTACGGCCCCTCGCGGCGGGATGCCTGGCTTTCACCTTGTGAATACCCTGCCGGGGTATCTCACAGGGGAATACCAGGACGGGTTCCCTAAGCAAGCGCCTTGAGACCCCTGGGTGATTTGTGCGCTATATAAATCGAAATACATTTACATTTACATTTACATCTTGAGGATTGGGGGGGTTCAGCTTTGAATTTATGATCCAGCTCCAGCTCTCTCCTGTCCTCTTTGGCCAGATCACAAACAGTGCACAGACAAACTGGTTCAAATTCAAAATGTGTTTATAGTTAATATTCAGAGATAGTGATGTATGTTTTTAATATTGTAATAGTAGAAGCTCACGAGTACTACTGCAAACAATCACTGTCACATCCTCCCATTTCTCATATGTGAGATCCTGTATGGATCTAAAAGAAACATTTTTATGGATTTTACATGAAAACAAAAACACAAGATTTATCTGCGAAATGTCTGTAATAGATTCTCACACATTACTCAGATTAAAAACAAATTAAAGGAAAATGCTATTTGCAACAATCTGTTTAAGAACTGTTCAAGGTAAGCCGAGCAAGATTCTGCAGAACAGAACTGGCTGTAAGAGGGGTACCCTCAAAAGGTGGGGGCCCTGGGCCAGAGCCCACTTTGCCCATGCCTTAAAACGTTTCTGCATACCCCCAGCACATATATACCACTCACGCACTGTGCAGCACTACACACCAAACCAATGTAGGCCAAGGGTAAGTTAAGCACACAGCAGTGGAACTGTATATGATTGAGCCTGTAGGCCTCACTCCAGTGAGACAGGTAAAATGACCTATTCACTCCTACCGATCCTTACAGCATATGCTGTCACCACTGCACTCATGCTGCTTAACTACTGGCAAAGTCAGAAGCTTTTCACCACTATGAGGGTAGCGCTGTGGGCGCCCTTCCTGGGGCAAAAAGAGCACATTCTGTGAGACATCCTTAACCATTACCCCATATCCATGCCCTCTTTACCCCTACACTCTATTCCTCAAACCCTTAACCGTAGCCCCAAACCATTAACTGTGCACTAAACTCTTCACTTTCTAGACTTATACCTTTGCCCTTAACCCCAATCACCTACCTCTACCCAACATTTAACCCCATACTTCAAATCCTGTAATCTTAACAGTGTAACTAAAACCCTTAAAACTGTTCACCAAACCCTTAACCTTATATCCTAATCTCCTAATCCTAAACACCATACCCTTAACCCTATACCGGTAACCCCTAAATCCTAATTCTTAATCCTTGACCACTATACCCTGTACCCTTAACTTCTATACCCCAAACCCTTAACCTTATACCTTGACCTTTAACTCTACATGCCCAAGCCTATACCCTTAATCTTTAACTCATGACCTTCAACTGCTTTCTCCTTAATGCCTATACCTGAAATCCTTAATACAATACTACAAACCCTTAGAATCTATCCCCACATTCTGGATGCCTGCACCCTACAACTTACATCTTAAACCCCACATTTTAACCCATATACACTGTCAACCTTTTCTTCAATATATTCTGGGGAAAATCACTTTGGGGAGTGTTCATTGTTTGGGGCATTTATGTTTAGAACTAATGAATGAGAAGCTTTGCTTAAGAAGTGTTGAAGCAACACTTGTATGAGGATGGATTAATTGGGGAGGGTGACAGCTGGTAGCAGGGTGTCCAGGCCAGTATATTTGTAAATAATTATGCATCAGTATTAGTCAGTTGATAAGCTTGTAAGACTGACATGATTCTAGGTCTCTCCAAAGTTTGAATATTAAACATATACTAGTCTTACCCTAAAAGGCTTCAGTTTCCCACCCTTTGCAATGGAATTTTAAACTGTTGTTAGTTTTTTGTTTAAATGCTTAAAAAAATGATTTATAATAATGGTCCAAAAAGGTATGTGGCCCTATTGATTTTCTAACTTTATGGGCTTCTATGACAACTTCTTCTTCAGTTGCCAATATGAGGGTCTGGATAGCATTTTTTTTTAAAACAATTTTTATTAGCTGTTTCACACTGCTTTACATGAATGCAGATATAATAATTGGCCTGAGCGATACAATTGTACATTACATTTCCACTGACCTTTCAAGGGTGAGGAAATATATTGAGGTAACAGGTTTGGCTATTGAACACCCTGTTGCAGTTGTGCAGCATCATAGTGGGCCTCAATGCATTTTCGGTAAGGAGCTATTCTTTTGAAAAAGCATCCGGTCCCTCGAACTACCAGTGTGCGTGGCGAACTGGGGATTGGAACTTGGATTGAAAGGGCCTGGACGGACTAGAACCACTCCTGTGGGCATCTAAATTATGTTGCTACATGCCTTTATGAGGGTGGGGGGGCCAGGGGAGTGAGGTTCTCCAGGAGCGTGGCTCAGTCGAGTTTGGGCACTTTACGGAGGGCTCTATGTTCGCGGGGGTACTACAAGGTCAAGAATCTTGACAGAGTCTGGAAGTGACCGTGTCCCCATGAGTGTTTGGGGGGGACTTGAGTTGTGTATCATGACTCGGGCTTTCTGGTGCAGTCATTAGTGATGGTGGTTGTTGAGTGCTGACAGTGTGGTGGCCGAATTGGTGTAGTAGTGTAGCCCATTCTGGAGAGATGTGTTTCCTGCGCACACCCCGTGCCTCCACCCGCCTGATTGTGTCTTCCTCTGCTGAGCCCCACTTTCCAACTGCTCCCACCCTGGCCACCAATGGGGATCTCTCTGTTGGGGATCCGCCCACTCAGCCCATACACTGCAGGAACGAAGCGAAGTATACACCAATCCCCTCTCCCTGCCCATGTGCCAACCCACAGACAAACAATTATGGGTGTGCCAATGGACCTGGAAAGAGGGTGGTATTGAGGTGACACCAAGTCTTCCACCCACTAGTAGTTAAAAGGACACTGCTCCCGTCTCCTCGCCTCTGCACCTAGGTACACAGACAAAAGGAAGTACACATCACCAAATGCAGAACAGTCGAGATAGTCCCAAACCCCCCAAAGCCAGTGAGCATGCCCTGCCACCACAATCACAAGCTTACCTATGCACAATGCAGGCTTTGCCTCGAAGGGACGCTGGGCAGTAGTTGGTATTGAGTCCTAATCAATCCTCAGGGACTCAAGAAAAGACACTTTTGTAATTCTGGTGTCACCTTTAAAATAGACTGAATCATAGGGGAAAAAAGGCAGGAAGTGCTCATAGATCTCAGGAGCACACCTAAAAAAACCCTATCCCAATTGCTGTATCGAAGACAATGAACTAAGGCAGACCAGGGAAAAGGGAAAACGATCGGCTTCCTCTGCACTCGCGGAATGACCCGAAAACGGGTCACTTCCGCATAAAGAAGTGGAGCGGCTACAAAACAAGGAGCGCGTCACGAAGCCGAAGCCCCGCAATAAACCGCGTCTCCTCAACTTCACCGCATACAGGATAAACCACTTGAATAAGCGGAGGCAGATAGGAGCCCCTATCTGTTTGACTAACCCCCGAAAAACTAGTGCAAACGAAGTGGAAAAAACTGAGGAGTAGGGACAGGACTCACTGACTAGGAGGGGCCAAGTAACAGGGAGGGAAGGGAAGAACTACAGGACAAAAGAAAAAAAGGCAATGTACTCCAGGGGAGAGTACTAGGTCTAGACCTCACGAGCCCGTGAGGAATAACCAATTCGAAGCTCAGGAGTACCCCAAAGCCACCAACAACAACCAGGAACCTCACAGGAAGCAATAACTAGCAAGGAAACAAAGGTAGGACAGACCTTTATACCTCGCTACGTGATCATGTGATGGCAGTCCATAAACACTAAAAAGGGACTATCCCTACCCTCGTAACCTAACAGTACCCCCCCCAATGACCCTCCCCACCGGGCGGGGTTTAGCAGGATACACAATTTCTCAATGGTAACAGTTAGTATGAGCGCTCAGCACAGTAAAGGTACAAGTAAAGTCTAGAATCAGAGTAAATGTGGTGCTCAAAGGATGAGGGGGCTGGTTACCACAACCCCAAAGATAACCACAAGGGTACAGACTGTAAATTGTCCATCCGAGCACTCGTTCCGTATCACAAAAAGTCTTTCATGGTTTTCACCAGTCCATTTAATATCGGCAGAACGCCACTTGACACGCGAGAGGAGTATTACGAACGACACGAACACGTGTGGTGATTAGAGACAGGAGAAAAATATAAGGAGTTTATTGAATCGAGACTAGGAGGAGGTTACGTGAATAGATATCTGGAATACAGTTTGGAATACGGTGCTGGATACCTGAATTTGGAGCCCTGAGGAAGTCAAAGGTCCTACTGACCAGACGAAACACGTGTTGGCTGCATCGTTTCATATGTTGGATTTTGATTTGGAATTCGATTGGAACTTATGATTTGTGATACAACTGAAGAAATTGGATATTAAATGGACTGGTGAAAACCATGAAAGACTTTTTGTGATACGGAACGAGTGCTCGGATGGACAATTTACAGGGGTTTAGCAGGATGCCTCCTATGAAATATACGGACTAAGCGTGGTGCATGCACCCCCCCGGCTGGCTCCCAAGTCCTGTCCTCCGGGGCATATCCCTTCCAATCAACCAAGTAATATAGGTGACCCCTCCTACGCCTTGAATCCAGGATAGCCTGAACCTCAAACTCAACCTCCCCATCGATGACCAAAGGTGGGGGTGGGGGCAATACCTGAGCCGAGGGTACGTATGGTTTCAGTAACGATGTATGAAACACAGGATGTATCTTATAGTCCAGAGGTAGCTGAAGCTTCATGGCTACCGGATTAACAACCTGCAGAACCGGAAAAGGACCCACGAATCTGGGTTGCAATTTACGGGAACCCTGCATCCTCAAATTACGAGAAGCCAACCAAACCATATCACCCACCTTATACAATGGGGCTGGGGCCCGATGTCTATCTGCCTGCCTCTTCATCTCAGCCTTGGCTTCCAACAACCTCACTCGAGCCAAACCCCAGACATCACTCAGCTTCTTACACACATCATCGATGGCCGGCACATGCCCAGTGGGTTGAATGGCTATGGCCCTGGGATGGTACCCCAAGGAGCAATAAAAGGGCGTCATACCCAATGCGGAGTGCACGCTGTTATTATATGCAAACTCCGCGATGGGCAAAGCAGACAGCCAATCACAAGACAAAGATGAAACCAGACACCTCAAATACTGCTCCATGGTCTGATTGGTGCGCTCAGTTTGCCCATCCGACTGAGGATGATACGCTGATGACAATCGTATCTCAGTCTTCAGCACCAAACAAAGCTCGGTCCAAAAATGAGACACAAACTGAGCCCCCCTGTCTGAGATAATTGCCGACGGCAAGCCATGTATCCTCACAATTGCGGACATGAACACCACTGCCATTTCCTTAGCCGTAGGGATCTTGGACAAAGGAACGAAATGCGCCATTTTAGTGAATAGATCCACCACTACCAATATGGCGGTGAATCCATTCACAGATGGTAAACCGGTCACAAAATCCATGCTGATGGTATGCCAAGGAGAAGGAGGGACATCTAATGGCAGCAAAAGGCCAGAGGGCTTACAATGTGATGGTTTATTAATGGCACAAATAGGACAAGCTGTCACATAGTTCTGTATATCCTTCGCTATTGACTCCCACCAAAACCATCTCATGCATAATTCTTTTGTTTTCCCAATCCCAGGATGTGCCACCAAGGCAGAAGAATGACACCATTCCATCACCTCTTCCCTCAGGACTGGCGGAATAAACAACCTACCCTCATGATATAACAATCCATCCTGTGTGATGACCTGGGGTAATGACAACCACGGAACCATATCCATTTGACCCAATCGCTCCTTCACCAGCTCAGGGAAATCGCCAGCTGTTACAGCCCCAATGATCCTTTGACCATCAATCATTGGCCTAACGTCACCCAAGGAACTCACGTCCCCGGGATCGACATGAATCCTGGATAGGGCGTCAGACTTGATCTGCTGTGCTGCGGGTCTATAGGTAATGACAAAGTCATATTCATTAAAAAATAGAACCCACCGCATCTGACGAGGTGTTAAAGCCCTAGCAGATCTAAAGAACTCCAGATTTTTATGGTCGGTATAGATGGTAATACCGTGTCGTGCACCCCATAAATAGTGACGCCACTTCTCGAATGCCAACTTCACGGCTAACAACTCCCTCTCCGCCACCGTATAATTACGTTCTGCTGGTAACAAGGTTTTGGAAAAGAAGGCAATGGGATGCATATGGCCAGTGTCCACATCCCTTTGGGACAACACCCCACCCACCGCACACATGGAAGCGTCTGTTACAACAAAGAACGGCAGGGCAGGATCAGGGTGCACCAACACAGGTGCCGTCGTAAAATGTTCAAGCAACAATCGAAAAGCCTCCTGAGCCTCAATAGACCATACAAAGGGAACCCCCTTCCACAGTAGACGGGTCATGGGAGCCACGACATCAGAAAAGTGTGATATAAACCGCCGATAGAAGTTGGCGAAACCCAAGAGCACCTGGATTTGCTTCACAGTGGACGGTATGGGCCAAGATACAATAGCCTGGATCTTTTTAGGGTCCATCCGTACTCCTGCCGCCGAAATAATAAACCCCAAGAACTCCACCTCAGGGGTGCTGAACTGACACTTCTCCAGTTTTGCATACAGATGGTATTCCTGGAACTTCCTTAGCACTTGTGTCACATGATCTTGATGTTCAGCACCCGTCTCTGAATAAATGAGTATGTCATCCAGATAGACGATGACAGTTCTATCCAGGTGTTCCCTAAGGACCTCATTAATGAAGAACTGGAATGCCGCCGGCGCATTGCATAAGCCAAACGGCATTACGCAATATTCAAACAGTCCCTGCTTGGTCTTAAAAGCCGTCTTCCACTCATCCCCGGGTCGAACCCGTATCAGATGGTAGGCGCCCCGCAAATCCAGTTTGGTGAAAACTGTGGCTTTGCGAAGCTGGTCCAATAACACAGGGATGAGGGGAAGAGGGTACTTGTTCTTCACCGTTGCCTTGTTCAAGGCCCTATAGTCTACACATGCCCTCAAAGACCCCTCCTTCTTCGGAATAAAGAAGATCGCCGATGACACAGGCAAAGTAGATGGACGGATGTAGCCCAATTGCAACATCTCCTCGATATATTCCTTGAGATGCACCTCCTCAGGTTCCGACAAAGCATAAATACGGCTACACAGTAACGGAACGACCGGCACCAGATCGATCTTACAATCAAATGACCGATGCGGGGGAAGACACTGAGCACATCCTTTATCAAAAACCTCCTTAAATTCCGAGTACTGCAAAGGAACAGAGCTCACTTCAGTCACTGCGCAAGACAAAGGATAGATCGTCTCCCTGGCCTCAACATAACAATGCTTCAAGCAGTGAGCAGAATCTAACGTCACCAACCGCTGCACCCAATCAATCTTTGGGTTGTGTTCCTGCAACCAAGGAACCCCTAATACCAGACCAAATGATGGTGCATCGATCAAATCAAAAACCACTGCTTCCGAATGCCCGTTCTCACACAACAGCCGTAAAGGAACGGTTTGGCGGGTAATACATCCAGACGTCAATTCGGTCCCATCTATGGCTCTCACCGGTTCTGGTTGCTCCTTATAATGACATGAGATCCTCAGTTTTTTCGCCAATGTTATATCAATGAAATTGCCGGTCGCACCGGAATCCAACAAAACTGACACAGGAACCCGATCAGACACGGAAAGCAACAGATGGGCATTAATAATGAAATGCCTTGGCGCCTGATCTACCGCTCCCAAAACTTCATACTGTTTCATACGTTCCTCCTGTTGACAATTGCGTCCCTCCACTTGAACAAACGCTACCTTCTTGCCATACCCCATACCCGACGGTTTCACAGGGCATTCCCTGGCAAAATGGCCTCCCTGTCCACAGTACAAACACAAATTTAACTCCCTTCTCCTTTTCTTCTCTTCCGGAGTCAAGGGCCCACGCATCTCCCCTATCTCCATGGGTTCGGGCGCCGTCTTGCTATCCCCCATTGGTTTTAACTCTGGCTTAACATAACCTCCCCGTGAGACCTGAAAACGACTACGTTCCCCACGTCTCTCAGCCAATCGATGGTTCAATTTGACCACCAGATCAATGAATGCTGCACAATCCCCAGGTGGATCCACCACCTGTGACACCACATCCTTAAGTTCCTCACAAAGACCTTGGTAAAACAGGGAAGTTCTTTTCTCTGCTGGCCAATGGGTTTCAGATACCAACCGATTGAACGAGGCTATATAAGACAACAGATCCTGCCTGCCCTGCCGTAACTTTAGGAGTTCTGCGTCACTCGCCTGCATAAATGCATGCTTCGCAAACAAGCCCCGCATCAACTCTTTGAATGCCGCATAATCATACAACACACGATCATCACTGTCAATCAGGGGAATGGACCACTGAGCAGCAGTGCCAGACAAATATGAGATGGTAAAGGCAACCTTAGCCGAATCGTCTGGGAAGGCACCAGGCTTGCACATAAAATGCAACTGGCACTGGTTCATAAAATTGGCATACTTCTCACTATCCCCAGAAAACCTTTCATGGGGGGCCAAGGGCACCGCAACCGGGGTATTCACCGTAACAGCGAGAGGAACCCCTCCTCCCGCTCCACTTGAACCTGACCCACCACTGTACTGGAAAGTCGCTGGCTGAATAACTGTTCCCTGCCCCCTCTGTTGCATCTGTTCCCTGGCTCTCACTGCCACTAACTCTTGCTTCAAGCCCATGTTCTCTTGTCATAAATCCTGCACCTGAGCCTGTAACGCTGTCAAAGCCCCCATAACATCCTGCATGGTAGGCACACCCGTACCACCACCCATGGGATTCCCTGAATCCTCATTCATCTTCGTCCGGGCAGTGCGTCAACACTTGGGCTAGTTATTCTGTTGGGGTTCCGCCCACTCAGCCCATACACTGCAGGAACGAAGCGAAGTATACACCAATCCCCTCTCCCTGCCCATGTGCCAACCCACAGACAAACAATTATGGGTGTGCCAATGGACCTGGAAAGAGGGTGGTATTGAGGTGACACCAAGTCTTCCACCCACTGGTAGTGTGATGTATTCCTATAGGTACTGAATCGATCCCCCTATTCCTGACCCTATTCTGGTTAGTAAACTAACAAGTTAACTAGTAATCAGCCCATGAGGCAGAAAATCCCCATGATGCAGATACCGTTATCTGACGCAGTCACACTACGGCACAGGAACGTGTTATCTGATTAGGTCATAACGCTTGCGATCTAATTAGACAAGCGATATTCCTCCAGCCCCTGATAAGGCATACGGAGTTCTCATAACAAATCAAACCTATGACAACCTGGGCAAAACCCTGCGGCCATTGTTTTGATTTCACCGAGAACTTCAGTAAAAGAATGTGCTAACGAGCAAGTCGTATGACATCCTTATTGACGTATCTATGTCCATCCTTACGTCAATCTCGGCACCTTAAAGGTATAAATATTACCGATATTGCCCTATGCAAACACACGCGTGGTGACGAGACGGAGCAGCCATACTTGCCGAAGAGCAGAGCAGACCCCGCTGGCGCAGCCCCGCCTTCCTGACGCGCTGAGAGAAGCTGCTTTCTCCTGCCGAGAATTCCAGCCCCGGCGTTTCTGGGCAGCCCTCGCAGGCAGCCTGGAATATCGAGACCAGAGAGAGAGATACCATCCCTCATTCATCCTAACTTCCAGGTACAGAACTGAATAACCCCTCACAGAGAATTCTTTAGTTATTCACTTGGCAAAAACAAACTTAACTTAAACTGTAACTTTCTATTCCCGCTCACGTATTAGGCTTAGGTCAGGTACACGGGGTAGGCGTATTTAGAAACACCAGTTGAGTACGTTTAGTCAAATGTATATGTGTATGTAATATATTTTATTCCTTTTAAAACATCATATGGCTTAGAAACCATATCAATGTTTTTACAGTATTATTTTATACTATTGCTTTTAATGTATGCACTTTACTTAACTATAAGTATTGCAATAATATCGATCCATTTCTCTTGTATGAGAAAAGAGACTGATCAATAAATAACACCTTTTTATTGAACACGCCCGTCTCTTCCTTTTCTCTACATTCTGATGAGACTAAGAATGCACGTACTGACTGAGTAAAATAAATTGCCTTTTGTTCACACGACTCTCGAGATATACTCTTGATTAGGGGAGAGCAAAGTTGTCATGTTCTATGGTTGTCAGAAACTAAATCCCTTCTTGTCTAATCAGGGAAGTTAAGTCCTCCTTGAACATTCGAGAAAGTTTCTAGTGAACTCTGAGCTAAGCTGGCAAACCCAAAACTTTAAGTCTAGTATCGACAGTAGTAGACCTAGTTAACGTCTGGTCTAGGCCTTTACTATTGTAGGTATTATTCCAATGCGCAGAGCCTATTGGGATGATAGGAACTACACTACATGGCGCCCAACGCGTTTGGAAAGGGCGATAAAACTAACGTAAGACATTTAGAGTAACTCAGTCGTGCTTTCTCACTCAGACCCCTTTTCCCATAATACTCCAAAGACGTCTGGAGTGGGTGAAAGGTAATATCCGCCAGACCTCGCAGGAGGGAACTCCTATGTATGGTTCTTGGTATAGTCAACGTTGAAGGATACACAGTTCCAAAATATTGTGCATCTAATCTTTGTTTCCACAAGAAACCTGATCTGCAAACAAACAAAATAACCTTTTGGACAGTAAAATGTCAGACAATGAGGATGAAAGAGAGGCAGTTAGATTAGCAACTGAACTCGCAGCAGCTGACGCTACCATGCAGGCAGCAGACGAGGATATAATACTCATCCCGGTCATCAAAAGGAGATCTATAACTTTAAAACTTATAGAAAATGGACTGACACCTAGAGGTGGCACAGTCATATTCGTAATTGAGGCACACGAATATCGGCAGACAGAGGTATACTATTCATGGATACATTTTCCAGCAGCAAATGCTGTAACAAAGTACTTCCACTATTACAAAATAGAGGAACCTCCTGAAACGTACACTCCTTTCGAGGAGGTGGAAGTACCACTCAAATTTCAAGAGCACCTGCTCTTATTTGATGGCGCCCTAAAACATAACAATCACATCACCAGGCTCGGTCCTTTAGGTAGACCAGGAGCAACGTGGCCGGTCCTAGCCGGATACACACCACATCCAGACATCGAAGGGATGTCTGCAGCAGAGCTGTTAACACAGCTAAAACAATTAATAAAAATACATAGACAATTAGTCCAATATGTGATGCGGACTTCAACAATTCAGCCAGCGATTAAACTTCCACAGCTGACCCCTCACCAGGGGAACACAAATAAAATTACACCACAGAACATCCAGTCCTGTCTAGGGAAGGTACCGGCTAAACGGGAACAAATACCATTCTGGTTGGCACAGAAAATCACCCAAATAGAGGCGGTGTTTCCTGACACCACTCCATTAGAAAAACACAGGATTCTGACTATCTGTCTCCCAATGGGAATCGCACCACACATAGAGGACTGTGACACTTGGGGTACAGTCTTTGCTTCCATCTACACAAAAACGCACGGTGTTCCATCCATTTCGGTAATACCAGATGTGCTAAAACAAATTCAAGATGAATATGGTCCAGAACCCGCTTTAACTCTTGGTATGAAGTTACTGAAAGACTTCAAGCAGGTCTCGGCTATACTATTAGCCAACATAAAAGGAGAAGCAGCAAACGTGGCGATCCGCCAGAGGTTAAAAGAGACAGATATAGCAGACCAACCAGCTGAAAAGCCAGAATCATAGAAAAATCCTATGAGGAACTAGGCAGAGATAGTTTAGGTGGGATACCAGTAAAACCACAACTGATTGAAAGTCCTGAAAAAATATTTTATAACAAATCTACATCACCAAAAAAGAACTGGGATGGAAACAAACAATCCAATCCTAAAGAAAAGAAATTCCAGTCCAGAGGAAGGTCTCCTAGGCGAAGAGAAAAATCTCCGAACCAGAGACACAGGTCACCACAAAGTGACCCCTCTGGGAATAGATATAACCTTAGAAATAGGGATAATATAAAAAAGCCTGATAGATATCAAGACATTGATACACGTCCCTCTCAATCTTTTCAGACTTCCTCGCAGAAATCGGAAAGAAGAGGACGATCAGAACAAAGAGAAGAGCACGCCAAGTCCAAAGACAAGGAACCTGCTCAGCTAAAAAAGAAATTACAATTTCCAAAAAAGAAGGTAGCCAGTATCAAGGTAGTTAACAATGCCGAGAATACTGAGGACACAACTGAAAAACGGGGAATGGGCTCAGACAATGCTAGACAGCGCAGCAGAAGTGAGCATAGCTCGCAAAGTCCTTATGAATCATCTGGAGACAGTGGACACGAATGAATATCTTCAAGTGGAAACTGCGGACACCAGAGTTAGCAAACCTCACAAAATATATGAAATAACATTGCATATAGAGGGAGATAAGACTAGGAAAATAAGGGGACTATTTTGGGATAATCTATCCAAGGGCTATGATATCCTTCTAGCTGAAAAAGACTGGCCACCAGAGTTTGTAAGGGAGTGCCCTCATGGCGAAGAAGTAATTATGCCTGCCTTCTCAAATCATATTCCAATTCATAAAAAGTACACACTTGCCAGAAAGTGGGCAGTAGCTCTAGCTCCTGCTTTATATAAAAATCACGTGGGATGAGATGAGGACTCTCCTCCTCACAAAATCCAGTTAAAATCACAACCTACTGCACAAAGGCAGTACCCAATTAAGCAAGAAGCTAAAAAACAGGTAAATGAAATACTAGATCAGCTAGAATACCAGGGGGTGATTGAAACTTGCACCTCACAAATGAACAACCCTTTGTTTCCGGTCTCCAAACCAGACAATTCATATTGTCTAGTTTTGGATCACCGACACCTTAACACATGTTGCAAAACTTTTGCAGTGCAAAACTCACACAGTGCTGCACTAATGAATAACATAGTGCGCAAAAAATACAAAACAACATTAGACATCTCTAATGGATTCTTTTGTCAAAACAAAGCACCAGAGAGCAGATATTTAACTGCATTCTCAATAAATGGCACTCAAAAACAATTCTGTCGGTTAGCCCAGGGGTACAAGAACAGCCCGGGAGTATTCTCAGCGAGAGTAACAGAATTACTACAATTATATGATGATGAAGCATTATCTTATGTCGATGACATTTACTTAACAGATGATGACTTGGAGACTCACTTGAAAAGAGTGAACACCATAATACTTGGGTTCGCTGCAGAGGGTTACAAATTCAACTTTAAAAAATCCAGAATTGCCCATCTGACAGTCCTATTCTTAGGATATGAGTTATCAAGTATAGCTTGGCTGACAATTTTCTAGAACTAGAAGAGTTGGAAAATCTAGAATATGAAAAAACATATCCTCTGCCAATCGACATTCTGCCTTTACGACATTACGCCTGTGTAATTTATACAGACGGACATGCTCAACCTCCCGTTTGGGGAGAACAAGCATACAACCCCACATGTGGGATTACAAAAGAAGTGTGGCGCGGAGGTAAACTAAAACCTCTATTAACAAAAACACACTCAGTAGAAACTAATTCAGAACAACAAACTGAGATAGTAGCTTTGAAAATGGCGCTAGATAATGCGGATCGCGAATTCCCGACACTTATAGTGTCAGATTCATATTACTGCGTCAAATCATATAACAAGGATTTGCAGACATGGATTGAAAACGGTTACAAAGATGACACAGATGCAACAATAAAGCAGAAACTGCTCTGGGAACAAATAGCTCTTTTGAAAAAAGAACTACCAAAGACTCACGTGACACACTCACTGAGTCATCAGCGTGATGGCGTTCACGTTGCAGGGAATTCATTGGCTGAAACAGCCACAGCGGCAGCAACTAAATCGGCTCCCGTAGTTCGAAAAAAGCGTACATTAAAATACATTGACGGTGAAACAGTGCTGGCAGTAAAAACGTCATCTAAAGGCGACTGCTCAGCGTTACCGATCAATTATCCACTCAATTATACATACTTAATCGATGCAAACTCCGTCCCTTTTGCTCGAATCCCTGGAGTGGGGGATAGGGTGATTCCAAACATGGACAGGAGAAACTTGTTAATCGCAGACGCACATATGGGAGAGGGTCTCAGACACCTCAAACTAAAAGATTCTCTGGAAGAATTACAATCACGGTACTGGTGGCCAGGCATGAGCCTGCGTCACACCATGTTTGTAAAAAACTGCCCAAACTGCAACAGAGATCGCAGTGGGGAGAGAAACAGTTTAATACCTCATCGTTTTACTCCGGAAAAAATCAAGAGTAAAAGGAAGGGTTGCGATTAACATATACAGGCTAGTTTCCACTTATAATGTAGATCACCAGCACTCGGCTGACGTCCGGACTGTTATACAAAGATTTGCGAGTCTAAATGGCATATACGCTAAGAGCATGCTACGTTTGACCATTGTCTTCACTCTAGCACTCCAGCCTGAGGGGAAACATAACCAAATGAGCATAGTCCAGCGGGAATCTTCTCACTTCCTTCCTGAGGGTACGGGATGGTGTAAAGAAAAAACCAAGGCATAAAGCAATCTATAGCGGAAAGGGTATTAGGTTCGGGAGCTGGGTGGGTCAAACATCTAATAAGTGTCCAACGTAGTCTAAATAACTTGCCAAGAAATTCTCTGAAGGGATTCAGTGCGTACGAATTATTATTTGGAACTAGGATGATGATCTCTGACATTGATAGTCAGACTTCAGTGGTGAAAGAAAAAAGCTTTGATATCAAAGACCGTTTGGCTATTTTACAGGACTTAAACAAAACAAGAAAAGACCTGAGCAACATAAAGTTGAAACAACAGCCAACAACCACTGAAGAACCACCACCTGTCCCAGCAAGACCTGTCTGGATTCCAAAAGTCGGGGATCTAGTCAGGGAGAAGATCGCGGTAAAGAAGGAATTTGGGCCTTCTTACAGAAAAGCAGTTCCTGTCTTGTCTGTCAACGGGACAAGATCAGTTGTACTACCGCCACTTGCTGGAAAAAAGGAGAACCGAGTTGTATCAATCGACCTGGTAAAACCACAACATGTGGCCGATAACAAACAGTAGGCCAAGTGGACTCCCAATAAGTAGCAGAACACCTAGGTTTGCTACCAGTACAGAGGTCCTAACGAAAAGGCTCATCACATTCGAAACGCCTACAGAAGAACAACAAGGACTATGCAACAATGCAATAGAACTCAGACCTCTGAAAACCCAAATAAAAACATTTAGCAGGGACACACCAATCTATAATGAAGTACCAAGTGAAAATGCAAGAAAAAGAAATCCTGAACCAATTGGAACAATTGACAGAACTGCATCCGGCTACTTCATAAACTTCGATGATTCCTCTGAAGGCTTCAGTGAATCAAAAACACAGCCATCATCAAAAACCTTTAAAGATAAAGCTAAAGAACTTTTGAAACAACTGAAAGAAACATATCTGATTTCTCCATGGATTGAATTTTGGGTGGGTTTTGGTGCATTTATCCTCATACTTTGGCTCATCATGGTACTAACTTTGGGACGCTTCATTGAGGGAAAATATGCTAAAATGGACACAGCAAGTCAGAAAATCAACTTGATCCTCAAACCACACACATCTTCACACGTCGAGAAAAGAGAACTTTCTTCAGCCAACTTCACAGCCAATCCGATACCTGGTGGGGTAGCCTGGGACAACACTGACTATGAAATTTATGGTCCGGTCGAAATCCTGAAATATCCACACCAAATTAAGATCTCCTTGAGTGACTTTGCAAAACCAAGCTCATTTGCTGATGATTGGGACTTCGAAAGCATTAATAATATGATGTCTGACTTAGTAATGTCTGCTAAATTTACCAAACATGATTATTTGCAGGGTTCTACAAATTATGATAGTATGTACTGTTATAACCATTATGGTAACCATTTTCTACATAAATCTGCACAGCCTAGAAATGTTTTAAATTATAATCAATGGGAACATTGTGCAACCCCTCCAAAAGGAAGCTCAAGAACCTTCTATGACAAATATTCATACTTTTCAGGTTTTAACACAAGTAATGCTGAAGCATTCTATTTTAAATTGTCTAACAAGACAGGAACCAAGACCATGATAACCAACACAATATTGATTTATTCAGACTCATTTTTTGAAAAATTGAATACCTTTGGTTTTGATTATTGGGACAAAAATGTTGAATTAAAAAGTGTTTGGGGTACAAAAGATTGGCAAGTACAGGGTATAGAAGCTTTGTTTAGAGCCTGCATGATCCCAGAACAAATGATATTTTTAAATGACACTGTTCAACAAACCACCTGTCTTGGCCTAGCCAAAATCAAAGATTTAATTAAACCGTCTATTCCAAAACCAACAATGTTTAGCAACACTTCTACAGATGAAGAGATAGACGTAAACCATATATTAAACCAAAACAGAACACATCCTGATTGGAAACAGTGGTTGATCTGGCCCACAGATACTAATAACTGTCAAGACAGATTCCTGAATAAAACACAGGGGTTCAAAATGACCAGGCCAGACCCTAGATATCCCCAAAGACATCACCCAGGGATAATAACCACCTACAGTGTGGGCAAATTATGCCTTCAATGGCTGCAAACTTCCACACTGGCAGAAATTAAGCAACACCTAACTTTACTTACTGATGGTGCTGACTTGCGTGATTTCATAATGGGACCACGCAAACAGCGTCTAAAACGTTTCATAGCAGCCTCTGTATATGCAGCATACAATGAGGCCTGGAAGGTTACTCAAATTGAAACAGCAGAGAGAATACGGGAAATTGACCGTATTAATTTGGAAAAATCACTTTCTGTAGTGGACAATGGGTTAATGACTCTGTCCTCCAGAATTTTTTCTTTGGACAGCATTGTGTCTTCAGCAATCGACATATTATCGCAGGACTTACTGTTATTACAACACGGTCAGTCACAATTGCGTTCTATTGTACAGCTTGGCTGGACGTTACAAAATCTGCGTTCAGGCTATGTGCCTTGGCGTTTAATCAACACAACGTCACTATTCCAAATCTTTAACCTTACTGATAGACAAATCAGTATGGCGCAAAGGGGTGCTGATTATACAATCCTGAGCATTGAGAAACTTGAGAGATTACCAATGACAATGTCAGAACGACCTGTCAGTGAATGGATAATACATGGGATAATTAATATTCCAATTTCAACCTTCAGGTTTCAATACTGCCAAAAATATATACAGGCTGGCATGTACGAGAAATTGGGAAAGGGGTACCTTAAAACAATATGGAACCTGCCCTATTCACATGCATGTGTCAGTAATAAAGGACAGAAAGTGTTTCTTAGTGGCAATAATTGTGCGATGTCACTAAGCGGCACACTTCTGTGTAACGGAATTAGTTTGCATGGAGCCTGTGAAGGGAATTCATACAACCTTTCATGTCACCAGCAAGGCGCACCTGCAACAGAAATAGAACCATTCTTTCAAAGACTCTATAATGGGAGTTACATTCTAATTGTAGACCGCAGATGTTGTAGTCTTATGCCCGGGACTCCTTATCTAGTCACTACGACTGCGATGGTCAAGTGCTGTGGACGCTCGTTGTTCCCCAGCTCCTTTCCAGACAGGGAGGCAAGGGCATGGCCCAATTTGAAAATTACTTCTATTCGAATAGATACTTTAAGCAGAATGAAAACAGTGCTTCTTCAGACGCCTACCAGGCTCTCGTCATCAAAAGAAACATATGATCTACAAGTCGCAAGGACGACTGCAGAGATACATTCATTGTTATCAACTAATTCCCCCATACATTTCGCGGAAATTCTAAATGAAATCTTAAATATTTCTGATACCAATGGGATCTCAAAGGTATTTAAGACAGTATTTTCGATGGCATTAACACCATTCAAAGCCATACTGGGTATTTTTCCAGATTTCGTCCATTCGATTTTTGGCGGACTTCCCCTGATCCTGGGACTAATTGCAGGAATCCTATTCTTAGTCCTTATTTTTCGTTATGGCAACCCATGTCACAGACAAAACTCTTGCGACAAGGGAAGAAACAATCCTAGCCATTGGATACCGGGACCGGATATCAAAAATCCTGGGACTCTCCCGGCTTAGAGACCTAAATATGACTTGGTTTCTATCATTTCGACCAATGTGGCAAAGATGTGTTTTACCTGTATTAAGGTGTCTGCTATGCGGAGAAGAATGCGTGTTAGACACCTGTCTGACGCTACAATCGGATGCGCCAATGGATGTAGAAACATTGTTGATCCCGATCAAGGTTCATGCTTTGTGCTGCCCTCAAAGGCTACCAATCCTGATGACGGCATTCGTGGAAGCTTCACCACTACGATTGATGGGTAGTGAAGTTCAAGATGAAAGCAGCATCGAACAGGTACGACCTTCTGTCAGCAATGCAAATCAGAATGTCAATGGAGACAATCATGCGCACGAATGCATGATTATACCTATTTCCGAGTTAGTGGAACTTTCCCAGGAAGCTGTTGACAGTTTTTTCGAAAGCCTAAATGATATGATGTTCTCACCAGAGCAGAAATAGAGACTTTTGAACAAGCTCGCACACGGCGTTCCCTCAATTCGGCCTTCAACTTTAAATATAAAGTCACATGAACAATCTTTCCTCCAGTTCACGGACAGCAATTTTTCAGCAGCCCCAAAATATTTTTTCATATTTTTCGGGACACTATCTTCTGCTTAAAGTAAGAACTATTCTTAAAGAACTAAGGTTTCTAAATTTTAGATAGCTTATAGACATAGCTTATAGACATTAGCTGCCCGCAGGTATGTTCACAAATACTTTATTATGTGATGGAATGGTCTCGAACTTTTTTTCTGTATTAAGAGCCATTTCATGTGTAATTCTCATATACCATATAGCAATAATGTATACAAATGCGATTACTTTGGCATAATTATACAGCTTGAGTGCATACAATACATATGACTGCAATTTTTTCCGTATATTTGAAAAATTTCAAAATGCATTTATGTATTTTGGGGTGGTAAGGTATACACTATACTCTGTAGTATGTTGTACTATGTTATACTATGCCTAGATTAGTAAATATGACCATAGCTAGCGTGGAGTGGGTGTGATGTATTCCTATAGGTCCTGAATCGATCCCCCTATTCCTGACCCTATTCTGGTTAGTAAACTAACAAGTTAACTAGTAATCAGCCCATGAGGCAGAAAATCCCCATGATGCAGATACCGTTATCTGACGCAGTCACACTACGGCAAAGGAACGTGTTATCTGATTAGGTCATAACGCTTGCGATCTAATTAGACAAGCGATATTCCTCCAGCCCCTGATAAGGCATACGGAGTTCTCATAACAAATCAAACCTATGACAACCTGGGCAAAACCCTGCGGCCATTGTTTTGATTTCACCGAGAACTTCAGTAAAAGAATGTGCTAACGAGCAAGTCGTATGACATCCTTATTGACGTATCTATGTCCATCCTTACGTCAATCTCGGCACCTTAAAGGTATAAATATTACCGATATTGCCCTATGCAAACACACGCGTGGTGACGAGACGGAGCAGCCATACTTGCCGAAGCGAAGAGCAGAGCAGACCCCGCTGGCGCAGCCCCGCCTTCCTGACGCGCTGAGAGAAGCTGCTTTCTCCTGCCGAGAATTCCAGCCCCGGCGTTTCTGGGCAGCCCTCGCAGGCAGCCTGGAATATCGAGACCAGAGAGAGAGATACCATCCCTCATTCATCCTAACTTCCAGGTACAGAACTGAATAACCCCTCACAGAGAATTCTTTAGTTATTCACTTGGCAAAAACAAACTTAACTTAAACTGTAACTTTCTATTCCCGCCCACGTATTAGGCTTAGGTCAGGTACACGGGGTAGGCGTATTTAGAAACACCAGTTGAGTACGTTTAGTCAAATGTATATGTGTATGTAATATATTTTATTCCTTTTAAAACATCATATGGCTTAGAAACCATATCAATGTTTTTACAGTATTATTTTATACTATTGCTTTTAATGTATGCACTTTACTTAACTATAAGTATTGCAATAATATCGATCCATTTCTCTTGTATGAGAAAAGAGACTGATCAATAAATAACACCTTTTTATTGAACACGCCCGTCTCTTCCTTTTCTCTACATTCTGATGAGACTAAGAATGCACGTACTGACTGAGTAAAATAAATTGCCTTTTGTTCACACGACTCTCGAGATATACTCTTGATTAGGGGAGAGCAAAGTTGTCATGTTCTATGGTTGTCAGAAACTAAATCCCTTCTTGTCTAATCAGGGAAGTTAAGTCCTCCTTGAACATTCGAGAAAGTTTCTAGTGAACTCTGAGCTAAGCTGGCAAACCCAAAACTTTAAGTCTAGTATCGACAGTAGTAGACCTAGTTAACGTCTGGTCTAGGCCTTTACTATTGTAGGTATTATTCCAATGCGCAGAGCCTATTGGGATGATAGGAACTACACTACAGTAGTTAATAGGACACTGCTCCCGTCTCCTCGCCTCTGCACCTAGGTACACAGACAAAAGGAAGTACACATCACCAAATGCAGAACAGTCGAGATAGTCCCAAACCCCCCAAAGCCAGTGAGCATGCCCTGCCACCACAATCACAAGCTTACCTATGCACAATGCAGGCTTTGCCTCGAAGGGACGCTGGGCAGTAGTTGGTATCGAGTCCTAATCAATCCTCAGGGACTCAAGAAAAGACACTTTTGTAATTCTGGTGTCACCTTTAAAATAGACTGAATCATAGGGGAAAAAAAGGCAGGAAGTGCTCATAGATCTCAGGAGCACACCTAAAAAAAACCCTATCCCAATTGCCGTATCGAAGACAATGAACTAAGGCAGACCAGGGAAAAGGGAAAACGATCGGCTTCCTCTGCACTCGCGGAATGACCCGAAAACGGGTCACTTCTGCATAAAGAAGTTGAGCGGCTACAAAACAAGGAGTGCGTCATGAAGCCGAAGCCCCGCAATAAACCGCGTCTCCTCAACTTCACCGCATACAGGATAAACCACTTGAATAAGCGGAGGCAGATAGGAGCCCCTATCTGTTTGACTAACCCCCGAAAAACGAGTGCAAACGAAGTGGAAAAAACTGAGGAGTAGGGACAGGACTAACTGACTAGGAGGGGCCAAGTGACAGGGAGGGAAGGGAAGAACTACAGGACAAAAGGAAAAAAAGGCAATGTACTCCAGGGGAGAGTACTAGGTCTAGACCTCACGAGCCCGTGAGGAATAACCAATTCGAAGCCCAGGAGTACTCCAAAGCCACCAACAACAACCAGGAACCAGGAACCTCACAGGAAGCAATAACTAGCAAGGAAACAAAGGTAGGACAGACCTTTATACCTCGCTACCTGATCATGTGATGGCAGTCCATGAACACTAAAAAGGGACTATCCCTACCCTCGTAACCTAACACTCTCCTGAGTTCTCAAATACAATGTAATCACTCTCCTCGCCAGCAGAAGGGCTAGGGAAACAAAACATGTTTGGACCTTGAGGATTTTAGTTCTGCGGAAGATCCCTATCCTGCTGGCTTCCCAAGTGTTAATGTCAGTAAGCCCTGTTCGTTTCTGCAGCGTCTCGTATATTGTATTCCAAAAGGCTGTTTTGTGGGGCATGTGTTTAAATGTCGCGTCTGGGGATTGGCATCTTGGGCATACAAACTGGGTGCCTGGGTAAAAGTGTTGGAGCCGCGCCGGGTGAGGTAGGCACAATATAAAATGGAGAACTGTATATTTATATACCAGGCGTTTCGGGACACTTTCTTTGGGTATTCCTGGGCGCGCTCCCACTCCTTGTCATGTAATGCGCGTCCTATCTCACCCTCCCATTCCTGACGTAACGGGGTAAGCGTGGTGGTGGTCCGGTCTCGGATTGCTTTGTAAACCCATGTCATTAAGTGTGGGCCCAGGCCCATAAGAAGGATTGTGTATAGTACTGGGTGTGTTGCTGGTTCCCCCTCAGTGAGATCCCAAATGTGGCTGCTGCTGAGGACTATTTGTCTGTGTAGAAAGAACTGCCCCGGTGGGAGGCCTGTCTCGTCAGAGCTGATCAAGTGGTAGCAACTGACCCTCCAAAGAGTCGCAAGATATCTGACTGGGAGATAGCAACTCCATCAGCAGGGTCATGGATTTCCGTGATTGGCCATGCGTCCTGGGCCTGGCGGGCCAACCAGGCAAGGAGCGCTCCCGATCTGTCCCCTTCTCTAAGTTTTTTGGCTGGATATATTTTGAAGTTATATCTTCGCAGATCTGCCAGACCCTCCTTGTACGCCATCTTGGTCTCCGTGACCTGGGCAGGGGTCACCAAGTTTGAGTCCGCTGGCTTAGTCATGGCAGCCAACTTAAGCTCTGCTTTTTGCAGGCTAGCGGACTCCTGCTATTTGCCTAATACAGGCCCCCCGAATTACCACTTTAAAAGCGTCCCATTCCAATGTCCTATTGGACGCCGTGTTGGTGTTGTTACTGAAGTATTCTGTGATACTGTCCTCATGATCGTGACAAAATACTGGATCTTCCAGGCATTCTCGCTGCAATTTACAAGCCAGGACTGGTGGGTGGGGCGGCCGCCACATAAGGGTTAAAAGGTCTCCATCATGATCGGAGACCACTCTTCCTAAGTAATCTGTTGGGTTATATGGAGTATCTCCTGCGAGCAGAGGAACCGGTCGAGATGCACCCGTAGATTGTGAGGTATTGAGTGAAAGGAGTATAGCCTGGAGATTGGGTTCCGGCTTCTCCAGGCATCTGTTAGAGACCAGTGTTGCGTCCACAACGGAACCATTCCATGTGTGCCTGGGCAGAGGAACCAGCGCTTGGGGGGTGCGACCGGCAAAAGGACATGTCCAGCACACAGTGTACTCGCCTCCCAGTGTCTGACCTACTGTGGATCCTGAGCATCTGTTCTAAATAGCCCTTCAACCCTTGACTTTCTGTGAAAGCATGGGTTGAACAGTCCAAGGCTTCTTGGGGCAAGGGTTTAACACAGTGGGGTCAACACAGGCTTACAACTTTCAAAACACTTAGCATCAATAAATGATTGTCCAGTCAAATACTTGCTTTTGTAAAAAAAGAAGCATTTATATACAAACACAAATTACGATACAAAATTCACAAACAATCCACACAGCACTCAGAGATCAGGGCTCTAGTGTTTTATAGGGGGGTTGGGGGGGGGGTCCCTGAGTTCCACTCCTCTCTCACTAGTGGTAGTGGTTACTTCACAATTTCTATAGGCAACATTCAGGTTAAGCCCCACTAGTAGTCAGAGTATAAGAAGTCCCACTCTGGCTCTTTATGAAAGTCAAAAGTGTTCCAGTCCTGAAGCGCTATCTGGCAGGGAAGTTCGCTCGGGCCATCTGGCCCGCACATCAGTCTTACCCACACCAGCAGGATCCGAGTGACTGGAGTCTCTGAGGATGTTTCCTTCGTGGGCGCTGAAGCTGCATCAGCTGCCTCAGGTAAATCTTTCACAACAGCCCATGAGGGTTGCGGTCAGATGTCCTTGAGTTCTACACACTTGGTCCTGCAGTGGCTGGGGAGTTCAACACTCCTCTGATGCTAGAAAGTTCCTTGGGATCCTTGCCATTGGTCTGTGTGTGTGTGTGATGGGGCAACGCTCCTGATGCTGGACCTCAGTTGGGGCTTGGGTCCGCCTGGGTCACCGTGCTTGCCTCCTTTCTGCGATGATTGTCTTGACCACACGACGCTCCTTGCCTCATCCTGGTGCCCCCACCACCCCCAGCAAACATGTTCACTGTTTTTGTTCTGTACATGGGCTATGGCCCGATCGGCACAGCAGCAATCTTCACGGAGGCCCTAACTGGCAAATGGGAACAACTGACTTTTATCTGCACACGGGCAAAAACCTGATCCTCGCAGCAGCTGTCTCCTTACACGCTACTGAGAGTAAATCGCCAGGATCCCCGGCTGGACCTTGTTCCCTCCAATGCTCTCTTCTGCCTCAGAGGACATGCTGTTGTGTGCAAGCAGGCCAGTACTGGTGCTCCATGCTCAAGAAGCAAGTGGTCTTGAAGTCCCTAGGTATGTCCCCTAACCCATCTAGGAGACCGGTAGGCATTAGCGCCAAGTCCTGGTCACAGGTAGAAAGCTTGCAAAGCTTCTCCTCGTGCGCAGCCTGACTGGCTGCTTGACAGTTGACAATTTTGGGGGCCTTGAACTTCCCTTCTTACAATCCATTTTCAGGCAACAAATGTGATTTAGCCAGCGACTTTGAAGTTTACTTGGGGGTCAGCTTCCTTTTCATCTGCCCGCTCCTCTGCCATACCCTTTTTCCGGAAAGTAGTCAGTCACAGCAGGAGCTACTCCAAATCTAATAGCCCCACAACACAGACCTTGGGAGTGACTAGAGGTTCACAACCGAAGGTCAGCCACAGCAATATGGCTATAAAAAAGTTAACCCAGGGCTTCAGCTCATCTATTTATGATTCTCATATCAGCCTCATCACCTTCCTGCGATGAGTCAAAGTCCCTTCCCAATGACTTCTTAGTGAATTTAAGAGCACCCTTTAAAGTGTACTAAACAGCCTGGCTCCCCCTTCCTTCAGTGTGTCCCAATTAGCTTACAGGAATGCAGCAATCCACAGATCTTTTTGGGGGGATTCCTTTATCTTCTCTCCTCATGTTCTTAAAGTCAGCCCTAAATTCCCAAAATCGAACTAAGAATCTTCCATGTACTGCACTATTCACAGGCACACATAGCTCTGCCATAGCCAGTCCCAAGCCCAGCTGCAAAAGGAGGAGGGTTATGCGTGGTGCTAGCTACCCCACCAAGTAAAAAATAAAACAAGCTACAGAAACATAAACCAAAACACCAAAGGCATCCCAGACTTAGGGAGAGAGGAATCTCTTTCACGGAGATCTCTGGAAGGCACAAAGCCGATCGATCCACCTGTTTTTCAACCAATACCATCACCGTCGGGACATGTAACGTGAGGAACATGTACAAGATCGGCAAGACAGCCCAAGTGCCAGTGGAGATGAAAAAAATACAACCTTGTCCTGTTTCGCATCAGCAAGACCAGATGGACACAGTCCAGAAAGAAAATATTAGCTCCAGGAAGAATGCTGTTGTATTCTGGACACGAGGAAGAGAACACACCGCATACTAAAGGAGTAGCACTGATGCCAATGGCAGCAACCAACAGAGCTCTGATTGGATGGGAAGGTCACAGTCGCAGAATCATCATAGCGACATTCAGTACAAAGAAAAAAAGATCAACATGAATGCTAGCCAGTGCTATGCACCTACAAATTATAGCGATAGCAAAGAAAAGGAAAAATAACTGTTTTACAACCAACTCCAGTCCATCCTGGAGAAATACCCTGAGATAGACATCAGCATTCTGATGGGGGACCTTAATACCAAGAATCGAAGCGACAACACTGGGTACAAAGAAGTCATGGGCAGTCATGGCCGTGGCGATATAAATGAGAATGGTGAAAGGCTTGCAGATCTCTGCGCCCTGAACAGTCTGGTGATAGCCGGTAGTGTATTACCACACAAAATAATACACAAGGCTGTGTGAGTCTCACCAGCCCATTCAACAAAGGATGAGATCCACCAAGTCTGCATTGGCAAGAAGTTCGGGAAGCCCCTGCAGAATGTGAGTGGGGAGAGGAGCGGACGTGGCTTCAGGCCATCACCTTGTCTGCCAGGCGAGGGCTAAAGCTGAAAAAAGCATGGATAGAAAGGACAAACCAATGTTAGCACTAGAACACCACCCTCCTCAAAGAAACACGGAAATGGAGTGGCTCCTAAGTCACCCTAAGCAACAAGTTTCAAGTCCCGCAAGAACTAGAGGATGACAGAGACCTAGCGGAGAGTCTGCGGGAGAAGAACAAAGAACACCAACCTGGCAGGAGGTACTGGGTCACAAGTATCATCAGCATAAAGAATGGATCGCCACAGAGACTCTCCACAAAATCCAAGAGAGAAAGAAAAAGAATACTGCAGTTAACATCAGCTGAACAAGAGCAGAAAAAGTGAAAGTTCAAGGTGAATACACCATAACCAACAAAGAAGCAAAGAGAAGTTTAAGAGCAGCAAGCGAAGATTCATTAATGGTTCTACCACAATAGCCCAGCAAGCAGCAAGCCTTGGAAACTTGAAATAACTCTACAACATAACAAGACAGAATGACTTGTTAAATAAAAAGTTGGGAAGACAAGTATGAGTAAAGAAAGCCAACAACAAAGATGGGTGGAGCACTTTTGTATAACTGCTGAACCAGCCTGTACTGCACTCTCCACTAGACATGCAGCCAGCTAACAAGGACTTGCCACTCGATTGCAGCAGACCAACCAAGGAAAAAATGAGGCAAGTCATCAAACATCTGAGAAATGGGAAAGCAGCAGGACCTGACAACACTCTTGCAGAGGCATTGAAGGCAGACACTCAAATATCAGTAGACACGCTCCATCCCATTTTTGGAAGGATCTGGGTGGAAGAAAATGTGCCAGGCTAGAAGGAGTGATATCGCATCAAGATTGCCAAGAAATGTGACCTGAGTAACTGCACAAACTACAGAGGGATAACTCTTCTAGCAACCCCAGGCAAAGTGAGGGAACAAGTTGACGCTCAGTTGCAAGACCAGAAATTTAGCATCCGCAAAGATAGATCCTGCACAGACCAGATTGCAGCACTGTGCATCATCATTGAGCAGTCAGTGGAATTGAACTCCCCACTCTATACCAACTTCATCGACTTTGAGATGGCACTGACAGCGTGGATAGAGACCCTTTGGTAACTTCTCTGCCACTACAGTGTGCCAGATAAGCTTGTAAGAATCATCAGGAACTCTTACGAGGGAATGACCTGCAAGATAGTTCAAGGAGGACAACTAGCGGAAGTCTTCCAAGTGAAGACCGGAGACTGCCAGTGTTGTTTACTCTCAGCTATGCTCTTCCTGTTGGCCATAGACTGGATTATGAAGACACTTTGGTAACTTCTCTGCCACTACAGTGTGCCAGATAAGCTTGTAAGAATCATCAGGAACTCTTACGAGGGAATGACCTGCAAGATAGTTCAAGGAGGACAACTAGCGGAAGTCTTCCAAGTGAAGACCGGAGACCGCCAGTGTTGTTTACTCTCAGCTATGCTCTTCCTGTTGGCCATAGACTGGATTATGAAGACATTCACAAAAAAATAGAAGAAATGGGATTCAGTGGACACCTTGGATGCAGCTTGATGACCTGGACTTTGAATATGACCTGAATCTACTCTCCCATACCTATCTGCAGATGCAAGAGAAGACAGTCAATGTGGCAGTCACATCAGCACAACTTGGCCTCAACATCGCAGGGGAAAAACCAAGATCCTGAAGGCTAAAACGGCCAACACAACTGCTCTCTTGCAGGCGATGCACTGGAAGAGGTAGAGGCCTTCACCTACCCTAGAACTGTCATAGACAAGCAGGGCGACACACACACACACACTGAGGTCAAGGCAAGAATCAGCTAAAGAAGATGTGGTGCTCCAATGACCTTACGCTTCAAACCAATATCAGGCTTTTTAACACCAAGGTAAAATAGGTCCTGTGTCTGGAGCAGAAATTTGGGAGGAAAACTGTGACCACCACCAAAAAGTCCAGACTTTTATCAACACCCGTCTGAGGAAAGTCCTCCAAATCCGCTGGCCATACACCATCAGCAACAACGACTTATAGCAGCAGATTTTTCCACTCTTTGCTCATTTAGAATTCATGAAAAGATGCTGTGACAGAATAGGTCACACCTTCGGCAAGCCTGCATTAAACATCACCAGGCAAGCCACGACCTGCAATCCTCAAGGTAAAAGGAAAAGAGGAAGGCCAAGAAACACCTGTCGCCAAGGACTCAAGGTTGACTGCAAAGAGATGGGTTACACCTCGAATCAGATTGAAAGAAAAGCCAAGGACAGAGAAGGCTGGGGATTCCTAGCTGATCACCTATACCCCAAAATGGGTAGTAGACAGAAGTAAGTACAGGCACACATATATCCAGCACATACATATAGCATACAAGCACAGCATAGCACTACATTCTTCATGTTTTGTACAATTCACAGGCACGCATACATCCAGCACATGCATGTAATCTACACGCACTGCATTATCCTTGTACCATTTACAAGCATACATACAATCTGGACATCTTGAGGATTGGGGGGGTTCAGCTTTGAATTTATGATCCAGCTCCAGCTCTCTCCAGTCCTCTTTGGCCAGATCACAAACAGTGCACAGACAAACTGGTTCAAATTCAAAATGTGTTTATAGTTAATATTCAGAGATAGTGATGTATGTTTTTAATATTGTAATAGTAGAAGCTCACAAGTACTACTGCAAACAATCACGGTCACATCCTCCCATTTCTCATATGTGAGATCCTGTATGGATCTAAAAGAAACATTTTTGTGGATTTTACATGAAAACAAAAACACAAGATTTATCTGCAAAATGTCTGTAATAGATTCTCACACATTACTCAGATTAAAAACAAATTAAAGGAAAATGCTATTTGCAACAATCTGTTCAAGAACTGTTCAAGGTAATCCGAGCAAGATTCTGCAGAACAGAACTGGCTGTAAGAGGGGTACCCTCAAAAGGTGGGGGCCCTGGGCCAGAGCCCACTTTGCCCATGCCTTAAAACGTTTCTGCATACCCCCAGCACATATATACCACTCACGCACTGTGCAGCACTACACACCAAACCGATGTAGGCCAAGGGTAAGTTAAGCACACAGCAGTGGAACTGTATATGATTGAGCCTGTAGGCCTCACTCCAGTGACACAGGTAAAATGACCTATTCACTCCTACCGATCCTTACAGCATATGCTGTCACCACTGCACTCATGCTGCTTAACTACTGGCAAAGTCAGAAGCTTTTCACCACTATGAGGGTAGCGCTGTGGGCGCCCTTCGTGGGGCAAAAAGAGCACATTCTGTGAGACATCCTTAACCATTACCCCATATCCATGCCCTCTTTACCCCTACACTCTATTCCTCAAACCCTTAACCGTAGCCCCAAACCATTAACTGTGCACTAAACTCTTCACTTTCTAGACTTATACCTTTGCCCTTAACCCCAATCACCTACCTCTACCCAACATTTAACCCCATACTTCAAATCCTGTAATCTTAACAGTGTAACTAAAACCCTTAAAACTGTTCACCAAACCCTTAACCTTAGATCCTAATCCCCTAATCCTAAACACCATACCCTTAACCCTATACCGGTAACCCCTAAATCCTAACTCTTAATCCTTGACCACTATACCCTGTACCCTTAACTTCTATACCCCAAACCCTTAACCTTATACCTTGACCTTTAACTCTACATGCCCAAGCCTATACCCTTAATCTTTAACTCATGACCTTCAACTGCTTTCTCCTTAATGCCTATACCTGAAATCCTTAATACAATACTACAAACCCTTAGAATCTATCCCCACATTCTGGATGCCTGCACCCTACAACTTACATCTTAAACCCCACATTTTAACCCATATACACTGTCAACCTTTTCTTCAATATATTCTGGGGAAAATCACTTTGGGGAGTGTTCATTGTTTGAGGCATTTATGTTTAGAACTAATGAATGAGAAGCTTTGCTTAAGAAGTGTTGAAGCAACACTTGTATGAGGATGGATTAATTGGGGAGGGTGACAGCTGGTAGCAGGGTGTCCAGGCCAGTATATTTATAAATAGTTATGCATCAGTATTAGTCAGTTGATAAGCTTGTAAGACTGACATGATTCTAGGTCTCTCCAAAGTTTGAATATTAAACATATACTAGTCTTACCCTAAAAGGCTTCAGTTTCCCACCCTTTGCAATGGAATTTTAAACTGTTGTTAGTTTTTTGTTTAAATGCTTAAAAAAATGATTTATAATAATGGTCCAAAAAGGTATGTGGCCCTATTGATTTTCTAACTTTATGGGCTTCTATGACAACTTCTTCTTCAGTTGCCAATATGAGGGTCTGGATAGCATTTTTTTTTTTTTTTCACAACAAGTTTATTGACAAAGATGAGCATATGTAACAAGACGGACCCCCACAATCGGGAAGGCACCATCAGACATTCCGATACAATCAAGAAAATAGAATTGAGTATTCAGTCAATAATCATTGCAGCACAAGGTCATAAGAAACGATCATCTCTGTCTTTATCACTAAATTATCCACACATCCCCAACTCCCGGATCCCTCCCCTGAATCCCACCCTAACCCTATGCATGTGTGTATGGACGGTGTCGATGAAAATTCTCAAAGTGGTAAGTGTGTGTGTGGGGGGGGGGAACGGGGCCGTCCGGCCACAGGGAGTTAAAGATCTTCCTCTGGTTCCACTGGGGGGTCCAGCAACAGGCCCCTGTAGTCCGCCCATCTCTTCCATACCTTAAAGTGCTTACGGGGGCACCCTCGGGCCTCAAAGATCGGTCGTTCCAGACCCATGCAGAAGTCTATGCCAGCCTTCCACGCACACAGGGGGGGGGGTCTCACATCCTTCCATACTCGGGCTAGGTCTCTCTTGGCCACCACCAGCCCCAGGAGGAGCAGGTGTCTCTTGTACATATTGCCACCAACCCCCTCTAGAATATGTAGCAGACCCAGACGGTGGGTACGAGGGAGGGTCCATCCCAACACTTCCGACAAGCAGTCCCATACACCTCTCCAGAAGCCAACTAATCTAGGACACGACCACAACGTGTGGAGCAACGTACCCCTCTCCAGCCCGCATCTCAGACAGTCCGGGGACTCTATCAGTCCCGCCTTCCACAAACGCTCGCGGGTATAGTAGGCTCTGTGCAGGATTTTGAATTGGATTAATCGGAATCGGACGGCAATGGCCGCACCCCTCGGGGATACCAAGGCCTCACGCCAATCATCCTCATCCAGCTGACCCACGTCCATCTCCCAGGCCGCCTTCAGTGGAAGGAGGGTGGAGGAGCAATGGATGACCATTGTCTGGTAAATGCGTGAAACTTTTTTATCTCCAAGATCGCCCATGAATACCTTAGCTTCAATCGGGCTGAAGTCAGGAAGGGAGTCAATGCCGGTGAGACTGGGCAGCAGCGCATGCCGGAATTGCAAATATCGAAAAAATTGAGATTGGGGCATGTCAAACTCGGTGCGAAGGGCCTGAAAGGATTTGAGGGCTGTGCCAGACATCACTTGGCCTAATTGCGAAATACCAATTGCGTCCCAGCCATCAAAACCTGATAGCTTAGACAGTTCCGGTAGCAAGCCGTTACGCCACAAGGGCGTCTCCGCGGTCAGTCTGCCCCACCAGCCCATGCGTCGCAGGGCCTGCCGCCACACCGCAAAGACAAGTTGTGTAACCCTCGGCAGAGATCGACGCAACCGGGGTGAATAGAGGATGGTGTGGAGCGAGTTGTCGCCCATCAAGGCACGTTCCAGGGCGTAGGCTGGGTCTTCGCCATTGCTATACCACCAGTCGTTTAGAATGAGGAGGTGTGCGGCTTGATAGTAGGACTGCAGATCCGACGTGGCCAAGCCCCCACCGTAGGTGGACAAAAAGCACGTACGTAGCGCAACCCTGGCGGCCCCTCCGGCCCACAGGAAGCGGCCCAGCAGAGAATTGACCTGTCGAAACCACTGAGGTGGGACAGGATATGGGTGGTTCTGTAGCTGATACAAGAGGCGTGGTAGCGCCACCATCTTAAAAATGGCAGAGCGGCCAAAGATGGACAGGGGCATCCGAGACCAAGTCTTAACGTCCGACTGTACCCTCTCCCAGACTGGTATGAGATTATGATCCCAAGCAGTGGCTGCCGAGGTCGATAGAAATACGCCGAGATATTTCAGCCCGGTCGTAGCCACCCGCAGCCCTGAGGCCCAGGGGTCCGCCAAGGCGCCCCCTCCTAGCACCCACAATGTGGATTTATGAAGGTTCAGATATAGGCCCGAGGCCTCCCCAAATTGTTGCATCACCTCCAGGACACGCGGGCCCGAGTGCTGCAAGTCGGTAAGGAAAAAGAGGACGTCATCCGCATACAGGGCTATTTTGTCAGACAGAGTGGCAGTCCATTGAAAGCCCTGTATCAGCGCATCCTGGCGCACTCTGGCAGCTAGGGGCTCCATGGCCAGTGCGAACAGGTAGGGGGAAAGAGGGCAACCCTGTCTGGTCCCGCGGCCGATATGGAACGTTTCGGACACAGCCCCGGCGACCCGCACCGAGGCCGTGATGTCGGTGTAGAGGAGCCGGACGTATGACAGAAAGACCGGGCCCAAGTTAAGGCCGCGCAGCAAGGCAAACAGGTACGACCAGCTGACAGAGTCAAAGGCCTTGTTAATGTCGGCCAGCAACAGCGCTGCCCGGTCCCCCAGAGTCTCAACCGCGTCAATCGCCGCCTGAGCGCGACGGATATTATGTCGCGTTGCCCTGTGTGGCATGAAACCTGCCTGATCAGGATGGACCAGGTCGGTGATAAGAGGAGCTAGGCGGTTCGCCAGGGCCTTGGCCAAAATCTTGGCCTCCACATTAATCAAAGAGATGGGCCTATATGAGTCATGACTGTCTGGGGGTCTGCCCGGCTTCAGGAAGACCACTATTTCGGCATGTCGCCAATCTGGGGGCAACACCCCTCTGGTACGCGCCGCTTCCAGCGCCCGGCGATAATAAGATCCAAGCTGAACATGGAATTTCTTGAAAAATTCACTAGGATAGCCATTTGGGCCGGGGGCCTTGCCAGTGTTAAGTTGCCCCAAAGCATCTCCCAACTCCTCAGCTGTGAGGGGAGCATCCAGGGCCGTCTTAGTCTCATCAGATATCGGCACGGGCGGCAGCTCCTCAAGGAATCGGGCCAAGTCGCCATCCGACAACCGGTCACGCGGGGCATACTGGGTGGAGTAGTACATGGCAAAACTCGTAGCCAATTCATGTGGATCGGTCATAACCTCCCCACCACCATTCGTGAGACCGGGCAGTAGGAGGGGTTGAAAGTGTTGTTGGCACAATCTATGCAGCATGGAGCAGGACTTGTCCCCCCATTGATATATCCTACTTCTGGTGGCCAGCCACGCCTGCTTGGCCTCATCCATCAGGAGGGACCCGTAGGTTTGCTGTGCTTGTAGAAGCAGGCGTAGCCCGATGACATCACCACCCTCACGACTTTCTCGCTCCAGAGCCGTTACCCGTACAGCCGCCTCTGCAACCTGCTCTCGACGCTTCCGACGGGCCGCCGAGCACCATGCAATATCTGCTCCCCGTATGGTAGGCTTCATGGCCTCCCACACCATCCCCACATCAGCGCCCTCCACTAGATTTTCCCGCCAGAAATGGTCAATCGTTTCACGTAAATGGTTAGCATATGTCGGCTGAAGGAGATGCCACGAGGACATCCTCCATCGAAACGGCTGTCTTTTCCGAAGGAGTTCCAGTCCAATCGAGACGGGGGAATGGTCGGACAGGCCCCTCGGTAAGATGTCCGCGCTCTTCACCCTGCACAAATAGTCCCGAGGCACAAACACACAGTCGAGCCTCGAAAAGGAGCCGTGTACAGCCGAGACATAAGTATAGTCCCGGGCCGTGGGGTGCATATGTCGCCACACATCAACCCAGCCCAACCCCTCACTCATTGCACGCAGTCTGGAGGGCGAAGGGGAGGGGGGCGGGAGCTCAGATCCCCCTAGGCGCCTCTGGCGATCCACGCTTACATTCATCACATCATTCCAATCTCCCCCAATCACTGCTAAGGGTCCCGAGATGTCCTCCCATACAGCAAACAGCCTCTCGGCTAAGGCCCACTGGAGTGGGGGGGGGCGTAAACACTGCCAAACACCACCGACTCCGCACCCACCCTGCCCTTAATAAACAGGTAACGACCCTGAGGATCTACCCACTGCTTCTCGTGGATATAAGCCACCCTGCGGTGAATCAATATGGCGACTCCCCTGGACCCCCTGGAGAACCCGGCATGGAAGACCTGTTGATATCCAAATCTCTGTAGGCCCAGAGCCTTTGTACCCATCATGTGTGTTTCTTGAAGTAAAAGGACATCTGCAGCTTCATTCTTCCCCCAGCGTAACACAGCCCCACGTTTGATTTTATCTAAAAGCCCCCTGACATTCCACGTAATCACTCGTATAGTATCTACAGGAAGTCTACGAACCGGTTCAGCCATGGTCCATTAAGATCCAACACCCGAGCCCTCCACTCCCGCGCCACCCACCACACGTCATATGGAACATCGTTGCAACACACACATGCATAGCCCTGTCAACCCCAAGGACAACGGTCCCCAACCCCACGGTCCCGCAACCCCAAACAGTCCCCGTCCCCAACTCAGCGGCCCTAACCCCAACCGCCCTCATCCCGCCACCCCCAACCCTATACCTCAAAGAACCTTGAAGTACCTGTCGCGGCATGGGTGGTCCCGAGACCAGAACATAGGGCCCGGGCCCACCCATACCAATGGATCCCAACATTCCCAAACGGAACAGGAAGCTTACTCCCCCTCCCACAGAGTCTCTCTCTCTAGAGGGAGAGTGGTAGCCACCATCACGCAGTCCCCGACCCCCCACCCCACAGCCCCATTCTCAATTAGAGGACAGAAAAAGTACTGCCCCATGGCGGCAGCAGTGCCGGGCAGTCATCAAGGCCCAGACGACTCGATGAGTCCAACCAGAAGTCACAGCCGTGACAGTAGAGATGGAAAGGCAGGGCCTTGGAATGTTTTAGTGGTCTGTCCCAGATTGTTCGGAGTCTTCGGTCCTGCCACTGGTCTGTGTGCCATCAACCGAGGCCGCACGTCTGCGCGATTTGGATCGCTTGGCTCGGCCCCTCCTCCTCGACGTCCGGTCTTGCTGAGCCCGTGGTGAGCCCTCTGGAGAGCCCGGATTGAGCCCCGGTTGCGAGTTCGGTCTAATCCGCACCGTTTCATCCGTCCATTTGAAGAGGTCTTCCGGCGTATCAAAAAACAATGTCCGCGATTGAAAAATCACCCTCAGGCGTGCCGGATACAACAGGGAATATTGGAGCTTAAGACCCCTCAATTTTGCCTTGGCGGCCATGAAGGAATGACGCTGCTGTTGCACCATTTTGGTATAGTCAGGGAAAATCATTATCTTATGATTTTCATAGAGGAGGGCGTCCCTGATTCTAGCTTCCCTCAACACAGCATCTCTGTCATGGTAATTTAGTAGTCTGGCGATCACCGCCCTAGGCCGCTCGCCCTCAGGTGGCCTTTGCGTCAGGGCGCGATGAGCTCTCTCGATGATGAAGCAAGTGGACAGCGTCCCTGGGGGCATCCACGATTCCAGCCACTGTGTGAGGAAGAGCTCCATGTTGCCCTTCTCACAGCGCTCCGGAAAGCCAACAAAGCGGAGGTTGTTGCGGCGCGCCCGCCCTTCGGCATCTTCCACCCGGAGCGCCGTGATCCGCTGCGCTGATTCCATCGCCGCCATTCTCTTTTTAAGGGTAGTTACATCTTCCTCCACTACCGTTACCCTGGATTCGGTTTCTGTGATGCGCGCCACTGCGTTCCTCAGGTCTTGGCGTAATAGGGTTACATCCGCGCCCACTGCCCCGATCTTGGCGTCCAGCATGTCCCTCGAGTGAGTAATGGCCGCCATAAGGGCTGCATTGTCTGGCCCCCCTCCAGGCGGAGCACCCCCGGATGAGCCAGCGCCCCCACTGGGCCCGGTGAATTTGTCGATAGTCACTTGCTTGGCGGGGCCACCACCTCCCCTGGTCATGGCTGCGGAGGGCCAAAAAGCAAAAGGAAAAAAAAAAGGGGGGGGGGGGGCCCTCACGATGGAAGGAGGCGCCGAGCCACGACCGCTCCTGCCAAGGTCTATGGAGGGCAAGGGAGGACAACGTCCGGCCCCGGGGCAGGTCTTGGCGGATCCGTCTCAAAGCGGCCCAATGACTCGGTCAGGACGCGGCCGGCCCCAGTGACCGCCAAGGAGCAGGGTCGCCTCCGAGCAGCAGCCCCCCCCAGAAGGGTGGACAATTATGGAGGGCAAGGGAGGACAGTGTCCGGCCCCGAGGCAGGTCCCGGTTGGTCCGTCTCGAAGCAACCCAATGACTTGGTCAGGACGTGGCCGGCCCCAGTGACCGCCAAGGAGCAGGGTCACCTCTGAGCAGCAGCCCCCCCCAGAAGGGTGGATAGTTATTGCGTATGTCGCGCCAGAGCGCTGGCGTCTCCCTCGGCCTGGGGGGGGGGGGGGCACTACTCACGGCTGCTGCCAGCTTCTCCACTGTCCGCCCACGTCGAGGGTCAATCACCGCCGTTCAGGAGTATCAGGGCGCCCGACCTCCGCCTCGTCTGCAGGACCCGGCCAGTACTGGGCCGCGAAAACCGGGGCCCCGGTTGCGCCTGGGCCACCAGGCCTCTCCAGCCGATCTCGGTCGACCGCTGCCCCGGCTCCTCCTCCGTGTAGGTCTGGGCCCCGGCAGAGGGAGCACAGAGACTCTCCCGCGTTCCCAGCCCCTCGGGTCTCCGGGCGTCGCGGCCGTCACCAGGCCCGGCGATGCACCGCTCCCCGGCCGGGGAGCGCCAAAATCGAGGTCCCGGCTGCACCTCCGCCCACCAGGCCGCACTTTGCACCTCGGGGCTCCGTCCCGTTCCGGGACGCCGGACCTCCGCTGGGCACACCGGAGGAGTCCAGGTGTTCTCGGCAATCACCGCCCCGTTGTGGCTGTGGGTTCTGGGGTCGGGGACCAGGATATCAGGAAGGATTAATGGCGGGCCGGCGGGAGCTCTAACAAGCTGCGACCGCCATCTCCGCTTGCGTAGCCACGCCCGAGCATTTTTTTTTAAAACAATTTTTATTAGCTGTTTCACACTGCTTTACATGAATGCAGATATAATAATTGGCCTGAGCGATACAATTGTACATTACATTTCCACTGACCTTTCAAGGGTGAGGAAATATATTGAGGTAACAGGTTTGGCTATTGAACACCCTGTTGCAGTTGTGCAGTATCATAGTGGGCCTCAATGCATTTTCGGTAAGGAGCTATTCTTTTGAAAAAGCGTCTGGTCCCTCGAACTACCAGTGTGCGTGGTGAACTGGGGATTGGAACTTGGATTGAAAGGGCCTGGACGGACTAGAACCACTCCTGTGGGCATCTAAATTATGTTGCTACATGCCTTTATGAGGGTGGGGGGGCCAGGGGAGTGAGGTTCTCCAGGAGCGTGGCTCAGTCGAGTTTGGGCACTTTACGGAGGGCTCTATGTTCGCGGGGGTACTACAAGGTCAAGTGTCTTGACAGAGTCTGGAAGTGACCGTGTCCCCATGAGTGTTTGGGGGGAACTTGAGTTGTGTATCTCGACTCGGGCTTTCTGGTGCAGTCATTAGTGATGGTGGTTGTTGAGTGCTTACAGTGTGGTGGCTGAATTGGTGTAGTAGTGTAGCCCATTCTGGAGAGATGTGTTTCCTGCGCACAACCCGTGCCTCCACCCGCCTGATTGTGTCTTCCTCTGCTGAGCCCCACTTTCCAACTGCTCCCACCCTGGCCGCCAATGGGGATCTCTCCTGAGTTCTCAAATACAATGTAATCGCTCTCCTCGCCAGCAGGAGAGCTAGGGAAACAAAACATGTTTGGACCTTGAGGATTTTAGTTCTGCGGAAGATCCCTATCCTGCTGGCTTCCCAAGTGTTAATGTCAGTAAGCCCTGTTCGTTTCTGCAGCGTCTCGTATATTGTATTCCAAAAGGCTGTTTTGTGGGGCATGTGTTTAAATGTCGCGTCTGGGGATTGGCATCTTGGGCATACAAACTGTGTGCCTGGGTAAAAGTGTTGGAACCGCGCCGGGTGAGGTAGGCACAATATAAAATGGAGAACTGTATATTTATATAACAGGCGTTTCGGGACACTTTCTTTGGGTATTCCAGGGCGCGCTCCCACTCCTTGCCATGTAATGCGCGTCCTATCTCACCCTCCCATTCCTGACGTAACGGGGTAAGCGTGGTGGTGGTGCGGTCTCGGATTGCTTTGTAAACCCATGTCATTAAGTGTGGGCCCAGGCCCATAAGAAGGATTGTGTATAGTACTGGGTGTGTTGCTGGTTCCCCCTCAGTGAGATCCCAAATGCGGCTGCTGCTGAGGACTATTTGTCTGTGTAGAAAGAACTGCCCTGGCGGGAGGCCTGTCTCGTCAGAGCTGATCAAGTGGTAGCTACTAACCCTCCAAAGAGTCGCAAGATATCTGACTGGGAGATAGCAACTCCATCAGCAGGGTCATGGATTTCCGTGATTGGCCATGCGTCCTGGGCCTGGCGGGCCAACCAGGCAAGGAGCGCTCCCGATCTGTCCCCTTCTCTAAGTCTTTTGGCTGGATATATTTTGAAGTTATATCTTCGCAGATCTGCCAGACCCTCCTTGTACGCCATCTTGGTCTCCGTGACCTGGGCAGGGGTCACCTAGTTTGAGTCCGCTGGCTTAGTCATGGCAGCCAACTTAAGCTCTGCTTTTTGCAGGCTAGCAGACTCCTGCTATTTGCCTAATACAGGCCCCCCGAATTACCACTTTAAAAGCGTCCCATTCCAATGTCCTATTGGACGCCGTGTTGGTGTTGTTACTGAAGTATTCTGTGATACTGTCCTCGTGATCGTGACAAAATACTGGATCTTCCAGGCATTCTCGCTGCAATTTACAAGCCAGGACTGGTGGGTGGGGCGGCCACCACATAAGAGTTAAAAGGTCTCCATCATGATCGGAGACCACTCTTCCTAAGTAATCTGTTGGGTTATAGGGAGTATCTCCTGCGAGCAGAGGAACCGGTCGAGATGCACCCGTAGATTGTGAGGTATTGAGTGAAAGGAGTATAGCCTGGAGATTGGGTTCCGGCTTCTCCAGGCATCTGTTAGAGACCAGTGTTGCGTCCACAACGGAACCATTCCATGTGTGCTTGGGCAGAGGAACCAGCGCTTGGGGGGTGCGACCGGCAAAAGGACAAGTCCAGCACACAGTGTACTCGCCTCCCAGTACCCATGGCGAATGTTGTGAATTGCATCAGGACTGTCGATAATGAGTCGCAGAACTTCCCCTGGTCAATGTTTGGGGCGTAGATGCTGCCCAATAGTAGGGGCAGTCGTTCTAGGAACCCTTCCAGAAGTGTGTATGGTCCCTCCTTGTCTACCACCTTAGGAATTTCCTTGAATGGGACCCCTGGTCTGAGCCAGATCAACGACCCTTGGGAAAACGCGGAGTATGTGGTAGCACAAAAAGTGCCAGGCAAGGGTCTTTGTACCTTGTCTAATTTAGTCTTTGTGAGGTGCATTTTTTGCAAAAGGATTATCTGTGCTTTCTGACGCTTGGCATTAGAGTAAACCACGTATCACTTCCGTGCTGTGTGCATTCCTCCCACATTTAGGGTCAAAAGACTAATGTCTGCATCCATTGGCATAATTCAGCATGTTTTTGGGGGCTGGGGGGATAAGTAGGGGGTATTGTGCCCTAGCCCTGATCCCGGCACCTCTGCATGTGATTCTGTTGAATAAAGGCGCCAGCCCTGAGTGGGGGTGTGTCCGTGGGAATGGGGGTAACTGGGAGATAGTTAAATGGTTGTTAAGGACGGGATTCCAACATTGCGGACCTATCACAACTGGTGATACATCCAAACTGCGCTTATAGCTAACAATCTAATGTACTGTGAGGGGGGGGTTTGTGCTTGGGGTTCTGTGTCTGTTGCCTACTGAGGCCTATGCTCTCAAATGTGTTGGCGGTGGGGCCTAGCCTGCCCGTGAAGTAATGCGCGTGATGGCGGGCAACAGCATGGCTTCAGCTTGTGTTCCTGGGCATTAGTTAAGTCGGGGTTTTGTCAGAAGGGGAGGGAATTATGGATTTGAGTGTCAGCTCCTTTCAGATTAGCGTGTCTGCTGTTTGGGGGGTTACTAGGGGTGGAGTAATCGAGTCCGCTTCGGATATGCTTTTGTCTCTGAAATTGTCCTCGGATGAAAAGATGTGTGGACCATCCTCTCCGTCAGAGTTCACCGTGGCCAAATACAGATTCGTCGCTGCCTGAAGAGCTCTTCTGCGCTCCGCTATTTTTTCCTCATGGTTGGGGGGACCTGTGACAGGGCTCTGATCTTTCAGTTCTTGTCACCAAGGGCCTCTATTCCCTCATAGGCGCTGGCCTCGTGAACCCTTCGGGCTGTGAGCTGCTTCCCAGTGTTGGCTGTCTTGGGCATTAAGTTCCGCTCAGTCGAACACTGCCATTGGGTCTGTGAAGAACCACGTGTCTCTGAGATGGGCCAGAAAGAGTAGCGAGTATTGAATCCCTTTTCGGCTGAGCATTCTCTTTGCCTCCAGGAAAGAGGTTCTTTGCTGTTGCACTGCCCTTGAATAGTCTGGGAAGATCATCACCCGTTTATCTTTCACTTGAAGTGGCCCGTTGTCTGGCTGCCCTCAGCACAGCGTCCCTGGCTCAAAGTGGAGCAGCTTCAGAGGTAGTGGTGGTAGGGGTGTCCCTGGAGGGGTTAATCGGGCAGGAACTCTGTGAGCCCTCTCCACTGAGAAAAAGGGTTTGAGCTCGGAGTCTGGTGTAAATGATTTGAACCATGTTTCAATGTACTTCACCGGGTTGGACCCTTCTGCCCTTTCCCGTAAATTGATCACCCGGATATTACTGCGGCCTGATCGCCCCTCTAAGTCATCTGCTCCTTCCTCCAGTCTGGCTATGCGGGTTTGAAGATTCCGTAAGCTGTCCTGCTGCGACTTAGCTAATGGCTGAAGGGTGGCATGGGCTTTTTCTCCGTCCGCCACTCTGTCGGCCAGCTTCTAATGATCATCTCGTAGCGGACCAAGATCCGAGGACAGGGTCCCAAATCTGTCCTCCATTGTGATTCGAGAGTGTTCAATTACAGCTAGTACTTTGTCTAATTTATCTGACATTGACTGTGGATTGGACGTTTTGGGTTGATCTGGGTCCAGCGAGAACGGGCGGCGTTCCGGGGCTGGAGTCTGCGATCCAGCAGCAGGGCGTTGGCATCCCATGACCTGTCAGCTCACGTAACAGAATCACCTTCTTGTGTTTGTCCTGGGGCGGCCCAATGCCTGGGACCTTTTGTGATGGTTAACGTGCTGCTGCCTCTGTCCCTTGGTGGGCCGTTACAGTCTGCGTGTATCCCAGTGCAGTAGGCGCGCCTTTGTCAATATGCCAATCTCTAGGCGGCAGTGGCAGGCCGGGGCTCTCGCTTCTTTTGTCTCTAGGGTGTGTCAACCGGCTGCTGTGTCTGGTTCTCCGCAGCGCCCGCGCGGTTCCCCGTTCCGCTACTTCACTGTGCCTGGGCTTGATGGTCCTACAATCTGGCTGAGTGTTTTTCCCTCACTAGAGGAGTCCTCCGTGCATTACTTTATACTGATCGGGCTCTGGATTGGCTCTCGTAGACTGTGAGGGTTCCCGCGGTCCTTTCCTCCTCCCCTTGGAGCTTGCCGATATCCCCGGTCCTTCCCTGCCCACGAGTGCCAGGCTCTGGATGTTTTAGGTAGTGGGCGTTCGCTCCTGGACAGTGCTCGGCTGTCCCCTGGGATTTCTCTGTCTGCTCCCACTACTGGGTAGCCCTCCGAGGGGCGCCGGGCATGACGAGGGCTCCGGTCGGGGCACCAC
This sequence comes from Lissotriton helveticus, assembly GCF_964261635.1. Classification (NCBI taxonomy): domain Eukaryota; kingdom Metazoa; phylum Chordata; class Amphibia; order Caudata; family Salamandridae; genus Lissotriton; species Lissotriton helveticus. Next base: position 689,528,897 of record NC_136070.1, on the reverse strand, counting down.
TCTCACCCCGTTGGGTTCAGTCTGTGTGACGAGTACTAAGTTCAGTTGTGGCACTTCAGGAGGGTTTCCTCATGTTCTGTGCAGAATTTGCCGGTGTCCCCGATGCCTTGCCACGTCCGGGGATCTGTTACTGAGTGTTAGGTGGTTGGCGTGCTCTCCAGAGTAGCTCCCAATACCTTGGGTTGGCTCCTATGACTGGGGCCAGTATCCTTGGCTCCCATGCCTCTGGGCGCTAGGTGGTGGACGTTCCCTCCCAGACAGTTCTCGACTGTCTTCCGGGGCCTTTCTGTTAGCTTCCTCCTTGGATGGCTCTCCAGTGAATGCCGGGTGTGGCAGGGACTTCTGCCTGGTCCGTGCCTTCGCCCCAATGGGATCGGTCAGCGAGCAGAGCTTCGGGGTGAGCTGTGGTGCCGGGGGGGGGGCCCTCTCTTTGTTCCATCCCCACATAAGGTTTGCCTGCATCCCCTGCCCCCGTTGTGTCCAAGGGCCAACTGCCAGGTGCAAGGTGTTTTTTGACTGCCTTCTGGGTCTTCGCTGTTTGCCCACACCCTTGGATGGCTCTTTAGGGGGCACCTAGTAAGTCAAGGGAGCCTTAGCCGAGGGGTCACGCCCCCATTCCGATGGCATCAATCGGTATGCTGGGCCCTGAGCAGTCACAGTGCTCCCAATCGGATTCAAATGGGGGTGGGGTCGCACACTACTCACACACCGGCGGAGTCTCCCCATAGGACTCTGGTCAATGTAGTAACGTGTTCGCGATGCATCATCTTTCGATCTTCTGCTATCCTCGCTGTCTTCGCCGTCCCTGGACACGTGTTTCGGGGTATCACCCCTCGTCAGCAGGGATAGGCCATGTTCTGGGGTTGCCAATGGCTGCCAATATCTGCCAGGTATAGTACCACTCCGGCGCGTAGGTGCGAGATCCCAGGCTCGTCAGCCCGTTGCTCAAGGGAGCTTTAAAGTTACAAATGGGGGTGGGGTCGCACACTACTCACACACCGGCGGTGTCGCCCCTAAGGACTCTGGTCAATGTAGTAACGTGTTGGCGATGCATCATCTTTCGATCTTCTGCTATCCTCGCTGTCTTCGCCGTCCCTGGACACGTGTTTCGGGGTATCACCCCTCGTCAGCAGGGATAGGCCATGTTCTGGGGTTGCCGATGGCTGCCAATATCTGCCAGGTATAGTACCACTCCGGCGCGTAGGTGCGAGATCCCAGGCTCGTCAGCCCGTTGCTCAAGGGAGCTTTAAAGTTACAAATGGGGGTGGGGTCGCACACTACTCACACACCGGCGGTGTCGCCCCTAAGGACTCTGGTCAATGTAGTAACGTGTTGGCGATGCATCATCTTTCGATCTTCTGCTATCCTCGCTGTCTTCGCCATCCCTGGACACGTGTTTCGGGGTATCACCCCTTGTCAGCAGGGATAGGCCATGTTCTGGGGTTGCCGATGGCTGCCAATATCTGCCAGGTATAGTACCACTCCGGCGCGTAGGTGCGGGATCCCAGGCTCGTCAGCCCGCTGCTCAAGGGAGCTTGCGCCGGCTGGGGGGGATGTCTCTGTGCTTTACATTCCCTCCTCCTCTGTGCGTGGTACGCTGTTGTCCTTAGCTCCTCGCCGTGTTCGAGGGCTTGTAACCAGGCTTTGGGTGGTAAGGGGAGCACCCTTTGAGCAGCCCCCAGCTGGCGGGCCCAGCCGCTTCCTCTTTCTTGCTGCAGGCCTGCACAGGCCCAATCTCATAGTGGTGTGCCCCTGGCCTCTAACGCTGCATGGTTCGAACCTCCGGGGCTCTCATCACCTGGTTGCTGCTGACAGCATGTCTCGAGCCTAGTGCAGGGCGGGTCCCCACTCCTCCCTGAGCAGGCAATTCGTGCCCGCTCTTGATCTGCAGGTGGCACGCAGCTCAGCTCTCCAATCTTCCGGCAGCTCGCTGCTTGCCTAGGGGGCCGCTATTTTGGGAGAATCAGCCTCGACTCCCAGGCACCATGTTAGTCTCTTCGTGGTGGCGCACCTCTCACTATGACATCGGCATCTGTCAAGTAGCCATCAATATGTGGCCACCGTTTTGCCGCATTGCGGGCCCCACCAACCAGAATGATAAACGATCGTGAAGGGCGGCGGCTGGGGCTCTACTCAAGCACGTCCATTATCTTGGCTGGTTTAGCCACGCCCCCGTCTTGAGAGCATTTTGTTCTTCACATATTAATTGCGTGAGTGGAACTGTCTCTAAATAAGCCTACTGATCAATGTCAGTTGTGCAGTGTGCTGTGTACAGGAAAGCATAGTAATAATCGAACATTATAGTAGTTTGTCTTCTGCAGTCTACAGTCTTCCATCTGGCAAGAAAATATCGGAAACACAGACACCCTCAACCTTTTATTTAATTTAACACACCAAATGTGGTCCAACTCAGTTGCTACGATTATACATAGTTTTTTTAAGGCTCTGCTAATTAAAAGCGCATGAAGCTTCCCCCGAATGCTGCCAATCTAAACAAGCATTTGCAATGCAATAGGTCTCGCATTAGGAAAGTTTGAGCTATTGGTATTGTAAATGGCAAAGTTTTTATTTATGTTTCTTTTTTTTTAAATAGCTAAATTAATAGCTTCGTCATTTACAATGCCAATAGTTATAACTTTCGCAAATGTGATACCTATGTGGAAAAGTAAATTTTGCCATGTTCTGTGTCCCTACGCCTCATCCATCATATGTTATGTGTGCATGACCAATATGCATATGTTATTCCCCATGTCCGATTAAAGACGCAATTACAGTTGTGTCCACCTCTGGTATGTCATTTTCCAGTCCTCGTGAATACTACGAATACCAGGCCTATGTAAAGCTACGTTGCCACGTTTCCCAGTGTGCACGTTATTCCATTGTAAAGTCCCCGTTTCTAGGCCTCAAAAGGGCCCGGACACTAGATTCAGCTCCTGTCTCCTGAAGCCTCGCTGAGGAGCGATACAGCCCCCACCTGTATCCTCGACCCTTCACTTACTTCCTGCCTCGCAGTGCCCGGTGCAGCCTGGCTCTGCCTCTGAGTCTGCCAAAAGTATGTTATGATTCCAGTTATCAGTTTAGTCCTCCTTCTCTGCATTCCTAAGCTACTGAACTGCATCAATAGTTTCCGTCATTGTCTAGCCTATGCGGCTCCACGTTAGAGAAATACTGTATTTAATGGTCATTTAGTATTCTTCATCACGCACTACATGTAGAATAATGCATGGTCCAGTCTTAGAATCAAGTTAGCCTTTCCCCTCATGACTTCTAGTTTATATCAACATGTTCCCTAAACATCAGATACTAGATAGGGTTTAGGTACATGTCGCTCCGACCCTCCAGACTTTAGTCTCTGCTTCTAGCACAGAGTTCATAGCCCCCAGCTTCTCCTAGTAACACGTCATTGTCAGTTTACGCGCACTACCAGGTCAGAGGTCCCGGCTCCTTAGGTAGCCCCCTCCAATGATTCCGCCCATTCATGACATATTCTGTTACGTTTGCATCACATGTCTATGTATACGCCCAGTTACACCTACTTTTTCTGTTATCTTTCGCGACTGCTACGCGTCACGCCTTCTGCTCCACCCACTGCTACGCCTACTGCAATGTAATGCTATGTGTTCGCGCTATGTATATATGCCTGTGTATTGTTATGAAAAGTTAGCGCGCTCATCCCAGACCCAGCCCCGGCAGCTGCCGGGCCCTGTCATCCTATTCCTATGCAGGTCGTCCTGATCCTGTCCTTATGCTGTAATAAACCTGCAGAAACTCCTACTACCTCGAATCTTGACTCTTATTTATTGAGCTATCTGTTATGATTTATGCCTAGTCAAAAATAGGGTATTATTTATTTATTTACCACATAATGGCGCCCGAACAGGGACTTGCCCTTTCCCCACGCGTCGGTGAAGCCACGCCGACCCCCTGACCCTCTGCAGTCGTGACGGAACTCTTCTGCGCAGTGGCAGATATTTCTGCTCAAGTATCCCTCAGGCCCACGGAGGAGACGGAGGAGGCGGTCCAGCATCCGAACGAGACGGTGGAGGAACGCGGCGAGTCCCGACCAGAGCCCAAGCCAAGAGTCCAAGGTCCGAGGTATCCGGAGGCCCACCCGTAACTGAAGTCCGAAGTCCGTCGTCGTCAGCCCAGTCCCGTCCGAGGCCTTCCGTTCTTGCTGCCCGGTGAGTACCATTGCTGGGGTAGTATCTAGACAGGACCAATCTAAATTGACTCCTGGTCCGTGGGTTGGTGGTGCCCAGACTCACAAACGAAGTGTTCACCTAGGTGGATACGGGTCTTGATGCGTCCCTTTATGGGACCGGTATGTTCCGTACTGTTTCAGCAGTGCATCCAGTAATTCTAGTCTGTTCCGTTCTCGAGAAATTCTGTTCTGTTTCTGTTCTCAGTATTCCAGGTAATATTCTGTTCGAACTGTTATGTTATGATATTGTTTAATGTATTTCCAATGTCGTGGTATGCCTGAATTGTTTTCCCAATTGTTATTGTTCTTCGTGTATTGTATTGTGTTCCGATTCAAGTTTACAATGCCGCTCTTTTCAAGATTACGTCAGCTAAAAACTAGAAAGGGTTTATTAGAAGAAGCAGTTCCTGTCCCGCCTAGGGACAGTCCAGGTCACTTTATGTATCAGAAACATGGCATAAGCGCCATATTGTATCTAGATTTATGGGTAGAGTATACCAAACAGTTAGAAGAAAAGTATAGATGGCCCGTATCGGGTACATGGGATGCCGAATGTATCATGCGAGTAGAAGAAGCATTATGGAAAAAGAAAGCCAGACAGTCACAGAAAGATGCCATCGAGTTATGGCGTAAAGAAGCTCATAAAAGAACGGAAAAGGAAGTCAGAAAGTCAGAGTTAAGTAGAGAATCCCAAGAACGAGCCCAAGAAAGAGAATTAATCGAGATAGGTGAACAAGTCAAAGCCGAACAGTCAGACAGACAGAGGCATGCCCTCATTAAGGGTATGTATCCTCTTCTTGCCGAGGGCTTGCCAAAAGCGACCCCAGAGGCATCCAGTAATTTCCCGCCACCATTAGTTCCGACCAAGCTACGTCACAAACCGACCGCAGCTGATATTTTTATTTCGTCCTATTTGGACGACACAGTCCCAGAATATGCAAATCCTGTTCGCGCTCCGCCAGTCCCTGTAAATCAGGCACTTCCCGCTCTTCCAGACACCGGAGTACCTGTTACGGTACCCCCGGTCCAGGCCGCCATACAAGTCCAGCCTACATTTCCATTTCCCACTCTGCCAGGACGTAGAGCCTCAGTAGACGACTCCAGTTTAGGGGCCGCAGGAGGAGGTCCTCCTCAAACCCCGCCGCCACACAAGCGTTTAACGTTAGCCGAATTACATGCACAAGCATCACAGCGTACGCCTAGATATCAGTCTGTTGCAGAAATAAGAAAATCCCTTGCCGAATGTTGCTATGATCCAGTCCCAGGCGAGGATAATATGGTTTTATATTCATTCCGCGTAAGAAAGGTGGCCGAGTATCTAGTCACCTTACCGAATATGAAAGAAGATCTAGACAGAATATATCGTTTCATCCGTACAGGGGATGATCCAGAAAGTATTAGTGAGACCATGTCTCAAAGGAAAGCCGAGATCCAGCTCATGATATTAAAGTTCCTGATCAATTGTCTAATAAGAGAACAAGATTACCCGTCTAAAGATTCCGCCGAAATGAAAATCCTGACAAGGTGGAGTGATAATATAGCCGAGGGTAAGCACAAGACCGTCGGTGCTATGGAGAGTATGTACAAGAAAATCCGTAAAGAAATAATAAAGATACACGAAGTGCGTAAAGCAGCACAAGTAAGCGAGAAAGAAAGTATGTCTGATCCTGAAGAGGAAGACGACGAGAATCCCGCCAGAATAGCGTATGTAGGAAAATCTAGATTTCCAGATCGCCATTTACGCCTAGAACACAAGTCTATTTTTCATCATTCAGCACCAGAACAAGGTTCTCTAGAACAAGTATTTCAAGCTACCGATCACATTCTGAAATCACGAATCGGTTATAGTGAATTAAGTACCATGCATGAACAAGAACTAGCCCGATCAGCAGTCCGATGGATTACTGATTCTACCACTTTTCCAGACGAAATAGTGGCACAAATGTTTCTGAAAATGCCCCCAGCCGAGCAGCGACTGGTGGGTATGTATATGATCCAGCACCTCATTACTCTGTATGAGGGTCAACACTCTGATCCAGGCCCGTTACATGATATCCTGAACGAGTTACTCCAGCATAGATGGAAAGGTCTAGGTACCGATTTAATTAGTGTCATTCTAGAACAGCGCCATAAATATAGAACGTTTTTGAACCCGCATTTTGTTCATGTCTCACCCCCAGAAAGTAAATCATTCTACATAGACCGACAGAATCCGTTACGAGAAGTCCACCCAGTCAGAGGGACGGGTGGCGAAATGCAACGAGTGTTTGTATACACTCCAATAACAAAGATGGAACTTCTTGAAATGAAGAAATTAATTCCCTGTCATGACAAAGATCCAGCAGGGTTCCATAGAGAATTAAAAGACATGCTCCGTATGGGAGAATACACTTACCCAGATATCATTAAAATGTTAAAGGTCCTGTTACCCGCAGGGGTGTATGAAAAGCTAAAGGAAAAAGAATGGGAGGTGGGAGAGAAAAAGATAGATCGGGCAGCTCTAGAAGCTGAAGACAAGGCACGAGTACCAGGTACCGGTCTTGGAGATAAATGTAAAGAATTACCAGAATTATTAATTCAAGTTTTACCCAGATTATTGACAACTAGAAAGGAAGACTGGGATGCAATCTCAGCCTGTAAACAGAAACAAGATGAAGATATTAGTGATTTTTATTCTAGATTTGAAAAATGTTTCAGTATCAACAGTGGTCTCAAGACAAGTAGTGAGTCATACCCTCACCTTTTCGTTACTAAATTAGTCGAGAATTCAAGTCCACAAATTAAAAATCGAGTCTTGAAAGTCGAAAGCACCTGGCAAGCAAATACTCCGTCCCAGATGCTCCAGATGCTCCAGTATCACCAGAATAGAATCAGGGAAGAGCAAGAACACGAAAGAAAACGTATGAAAGACACGAAAATGAAGGTGCTAGTTGCACAATCTGTTCCTCAAGACAGTCAGAAGAGGGGTCCGAATCAAGCCAGTCATCCTGCAGCTCCCGTTAAAGGGAACTGCAATTATTGTAAACAACCAGGTCATTTTATAAACGAGTGTGCAGTTCTGAAACATAACATAGCTACTGGTAAGACTAAAGAAAGACCACGTCCGCCTAGACAAGAACAAGTTTCACAGATTCCTCAGTCACAGAATGCACCACAGACAGTTACAGTACCGCAGCCTATTGCTGCAACACAGCATGTTACATCGCAGATGTACCAGTATGCACAGTCTGAGTATCCAGAGTACCAGCCATATTCATGAAACAGCCTAGAGAGGGAGGTAGGCTTGCCTCTCATCGAGATACCTGTAGATCAAGAAGGTCCCTATGTTCACAGTCAAGTATTAGGGAAAGACAGAAAGTTTTTGATCGATACAGGGGCAAGTAGGACCACAATTAGTCATGCCGAAGTTCCAGGGGCTCCGCTCTCAGGCTCAAGAAATGTTTCCCTTGGATTTTCAGGAAAACCGATCGTTAATGAGATTTCAAAGCCAGTCACTCTAGAAGTAGGTCCATTGTCCCGTACTACTGATCTGTTACTTACCAAGTCATGTCCAGAAAACCTATTAGGCATTAAGACACTGAAGGAATTAGGTGCAGTTATTTGCTGTTCCCCAGAGGGAATACGTCTGTTCCTACGTGACTTCAAGGGTCACTATGTATTACGAGATTTTGATTCTAGATTGTCTAAAGTTCCGCAGCATTTATGGGCGCAAGGTCCAACTGATGTAGGTTACATGCAAATCACACCCTATCGTGTGACTCTCAAACCAGGTGTAGTGTTACCCCGAATCAGACAGTACAGATTGCCACCCGAGGCTGTAGCAGCCTTATCCAAAATTATAGACGAGCTCATTGTCCAAGGAGTAGTTGTAGAAACTGACTCCAATGTATGTAATTCTCCGATCATTCCAGTCATGAAACGTACTGATCCAAATGCACCCCCAGTATATCGATTAGTGATTGATTTACGAGAGCTTAATAAATGTATTATTCCACAGTACCCAGTTGTCCCAGATATCTCTTCCCTGTTGACAGCCATTGATTCCGAAGCCACGTTCTTTACTGTCATAGACCTCAAGAACGCATTTTTTAGTGTTCCAATTCATCCAGACAGCCAGTTTCTTTTCGGATTCTGTTTAAATGGAAGGAGCTATATGTTTACACGCGCTCCTCAAGGTTTTACAGAAAGTCCTAGTATTTACAGTCAAGCACTCAAGAGACAACTAGACAACATTCACATGCCAACTGACACTGCCCTGCTCCAGTATGTCGATGATTTACTGATCACAGCCCGTTCTGAACGTGACTGCGAGCGAGCATCACTTACAGTCTTGTATTTCCTAGCCGAGATGGGGCACAAGGTGTCCCCTTCTAAGCTTCAATTCTGTGTCCAGCAAGTGGTATACTTAGGACACTTGCTGTCCAAGAGGGGTAGGCAGTTGACACCAGACCGTATCCAGTTAATAGCGAGTCTTCCCCAGCCCAGAACCCAGAAGGAGGTACGCGCCTTTATCGGCCTTACTTCTTATTGTAGACAATGGATTCCCCAGTATGCATTTCTAGCCAAGCCACTGATACAGTTAACGACACAGGAGGCAGCCGTATCGACTGTCCTCCCTTGGACATCTGAACATACACTTAGTTTCAACGAGTTAAAGAAAGCCCTATGCCAAGCTCCAGTCCTAGCTACACCGAACTACAGTAAGCCTTTTACACTTTTCGTCACAGAACGGGAAGGTACAGCATTATCTGTTCTCACACAAGATCAAGCAGGACAATACAAGCCCTGTGCTTATTTTTCTAGCACATTAGATCCAGTCGCCCAGGCGTTGCCTGTGTGCCTCAAGTCAGTTGCAGCCACAGCACTAGCTATCAGACAAAGTGATTCCATAGTTTTAGGACACTCCCTGACAGTACAAGTTCCACATTCCGTGGAAGTTCTTTTAAACCGAACACAAACTCAGCACTTGACAATTGCACGTTTAACAGGTTATGAATTAACACTGTTCCAGCCACACATAGAAATTAGACGCTGCAACGTTCTGAATCCTGCTACACTGTTACCATCAGTCAGTTTGAACCCTGACCCACATGATTGTGTGGAAGTAGTTAACATTACGACAAAGCCAAGACAAGACCTGACAGACATTCCGTTACCAGATCCCGACCTGACACTTTATGTGGATGGTTCATGTATGAGAACTAGTACAGGAGAACTAGTCGCCGCGTATGCAGTGACTACTGACACCGAAGTTATTGAAACACACCGCATTGATACCCTGTCCGCTCAAGCAGCAGAGCTAGTTGCTCTGACACAAGCCTGTATACACGCCAAGAACCAGAAAGTTAATGTTTACACAGATTCACGTTACGCATTCGGAGTTGTACACGACTTCGGAGTGCTCTGGCAGGAGAGAGGTTTCATGACTTCTCATGGAACCAAGATTCAGCATGGTCTCCTTATTCAAGCCCTGTTAGATGCCATACATTTACCGACATCTATCGCTATCATGAAATGCAAAGCACATACGAAAGTTACTGACATTATTTCCCAAGGTAATGATCTAGCAGACCGCACAGCCAAGCTTACAGCACAGACTCCAGACATTCCAGTTAATCAGACACATACTCCAGATCCGACTACATGCATGACAGTTAAGGACCCTACACAAGATGTCATAGATATCCAGTTACATGCTACTTCCGATGAAATCAAGAAATGGTCTGAACAAGGAGGGGTCCAGACAGATCAAGGATGGTTAACGAAGGGTAGAGCCACATGGTTTCTCCCCGACTCTATGGTTCAAGTCATTATCAACACCGCACATAGTCCCGCACATTTAGGAGAAAAAGCTATGTTAGACAGTATCCAGAACATTTGGTTCAACAAGCATTTACGAGCTGCAGCCAAACAGAAAGTCCGTACCTGTATGATATGTTGTCAGTTCAATCCAGGTAAAAGTGTCCCGGTGGAACAAGGTGGTTTCCAGCCCCCTGACCACCCTTTTGAGGTCCTCCAGATGGATTATATTCAGATGGAGCGATGTCGAGGTTTCAAGTATGTCCTTGTAGTAGTATGCGCTTTGTCCAGGTGGACAGAAGCATATCCAGTCCCAGATTACACAGCCGCGACCACTGCCAAGCAGTTGGTTCGTGAATTCTTCCCTAGATATGGACTCCCTAGAGTCGTATATTCTGATAACGGTCAGCCATTCTCCTCAGAGTTAATGAAGCATGTTTCCCTGTTGTTAGGGTACCAGTGGAAGTTCCATTGTGTACGCCATCCTGAAGCAGCCGGTCTAGTCGAGAGACATAATCAGACCCTGAAAATCCGTATTGCAAAAGTCTGTAAAGAAAAAGGTGTGGACTGGCTAGTAGCTCTGCCAGTTGCTCTATTTTATATGCGCATGGTCGCACATTTCAGATCAGGTCTGTCCCCGTATGAGGTCGTATTCGGCCGCCCCCCTAACATGTGGGGTATTCCTAGACCCCGAAGTATTACCGATGTTTCATGTAATATGTTGACAGATTACCTAGCTTCCTTGATGTCTGCCCTCAACTCATGTCGTTCACAGGTTGCCGCCGCCTTTCCAGACAATACCGAGGTGGCACCGCATGAAATCGTTCCAGGTTCGCTGGTGATGATCCGAAATTTTGACAGATCAAGTCCGCTGGAACCTCGTTGGAAGGAGCCACGTCAGGTCCTCTTGACCACCCGTACTGCCGTCAAGCTGGAAGGCAGGAAGGGGTGGGTCCACCTTTCACATGTAAAACTTTTCAATGGACTGAAACCCATTTCTAAAAACATTTCCAAGGATTCCCAGGATTTTAAAGACTGCCGAAATATTGTTTTAAAGGACTGTCCCGCAAAAGACATTGACACAACCCCTCCCCTGTTAGAGAAAACTCCGCAGCAGGAGTATAAGCAAAAGTTAAGGTCTAGTAAATTAAGTCAGTCAGTTTGATTGTATAAGTCCTCCCCTAGGTGAAACGGTTAGATTGTTTCTGACATGTATAAAATAGACCCCCATAGTGAGAGAGTCAGTCAAGCCTCAATTCAATGTATCGTTTTTCTGAGTTTCATATTATTCATCAGCATAATGATTTCCTGCACCAGTTATGCATTTTTCCTGTATTTTCCAGTTCTTCATGTAAATAAGTCTGCTAATGCTACAGTAGAGCACACGTTTAGTGATCTGCCTCCTCACGAATATTCCTACCGCCTCGCTATGCGTAACAACACATTTATCCGTATGTTACATTATTCACACCAGACCAGCAATGCCACTAATTGTTGGGTGTGTGGTCGACTCCCCCCTTTCCAGACATCAAAGGGAGTTCTGCCACTCTTTCCTTATCCATTCTCACATAATGGTTCGTGTGGAGCATGGTCCACGTTAACGTCATCCGCAACAGATATGTCTTTTCTTAACAGTACATGTTTCCCAGACAAGCAAGGTTTCCCCCACAGAACAGGTTTAGATCTAGAAAATGAAGTGTATAATTTAGGTAATTATTCGTCGAATTTCATGGTCCTGAATGTTCAGTCTGATACTACTCCAGACTCACCTGCTATTTCAGTACTACCAGTCAAAGGCGAATTATGTGTCCGTAATTATGGTTCTGTACACGTAGGCCATAGTGAATGTACTACTGTTATCAAGTATAGTGACAGTGGGAAATCTATTTTTAAAGCTTCACGTCATTCATATTTTGTTTGTGGTCAAACCGCATATGTTCGTCTGCCCCTCGATTGGGAGGGAACCTGTTACATTGCCTTCCTACTGCCACCTGTTTTTCTAGCCCCACCTGACTACCATAGGAATTCCTTCCTAGTACACATTAGACACAAGAGATATCTCCCGATTGTCGATTATACTGAAACCGCTGCAGAGCAATTCATTGATATTGATAAAGGTGTTTTCCCTTATTTAGGCACAGTTGTAAATAGTAAGCTAATCCGTAGGTTAACAAGAACCCTTGAAGCAGTAGTAGATGAGACTGCCTCCGCTCTAGGTAACTTAACTGAAGAGCAATCCTTTATGAGAATTGTCGTTTTACAGAATCGTCTCGTCCTTGACGTCATACTGGCCGATAGGGGCGGGGCCTGTAGACTCATCGGATCTAGTTGTTGCGTTTTCATTCCAAATAACGCGCCGTCTGTTTATTCAGCTATAACCAGACTTCATAAAATTGCCCATCTGTTACACCAAAATCCAGGCACCTGGACATGGTCCGGTTGGTTCTGGAATATAATTTCCGCATGGGGATGGAAAGTCCTGTTCTTTCTAAGTATTGCAGTAGCGATCATATTTAGCTGCTGCCTCTGTATACAATGTGGCCCTGCGATTTGCGGCATTTGTGCTACCTCTTGTATTCCTAGTCCCAAGCCCCGTTCTAAATCCCGTTCCAAGACAATTCGAGATGAACAAATGGTACTGTATGAAATGATAGATGGTATCATGAATATTGATGTTTCCTGATGGAAACGTAGTGACAAGGAGGGAATGTGGAAAAGTAAATTTTGCCATGTTCTGTGTCCCTACGCCTCATCCATCATATGTTATGTGTGCATGACCAATATGCATATGTTATTCCCCATGTCCGATTAAAGACGCAATTACAGTTGTGTCCACCTCTGGTATGTCATTTTCCAGTCCTCGTGAATACTACGAATACCAGGCCTATGTAAAGCTACGTTGCCACGTTTCCCAGTGTGCACGTTATTCCATTGTAAAGTCCCCGTTTCTAGGCCTCAAAAGGGCCCGGACACTAGATTCAGCTCCTGTCTCCTGAAGCCTCGCTGAGGAGCGATACAGCCCCCACCTGTATCCTCGACCCTTCACTTACTTCCTGCCTCGCAGTGCCCGGTGCAGCCTGGCTCTGCCTCTGAGTCTGCCAAAAGTATGTTATGATTCCAGTTATCAGTTTAGTCCTCCTTCTCTGCATTCCTAAGCTACTGAACTGCATCAATAGTTTCCGTCATTGTCTAGCCTATGCGGCTCCACGTTAGAGAAATACTGTATTTAATGGTCATTTAGTATTCTTCATCACGCACTACATGTAGAATAATGCATGGTCCAGTCTTAGAATCAAGTTAGCCTTTCCCCTCATGACTTCTAGTTTATATCAACATGTTCCCTAAACATCAGATACTAGATAGGGTTTAGGTACATGTCGCTCCGACCCTCCAGACTTTAGTCTCTGCTTCTAGCACAGAGTTCATAGCCCCCAGCTTCTCCTAGTAACACGTCATTGTCAGTTTACGCGCACTACCAGGTCAGAGGTCCCGGCTCCTTAGGTAGCCCCCTCCAATGATTCCGCCCATTCATGACATATTCTGTTACGTTTGCATCACATGCCTATGTATACGCCCAGTTACACCTACTTTTTCTGTTATCTTTCGCGACTGCTACGCGTCACGCCTTCTGCTCCACCCACTGCTACGCCTACTGCAATGTAATGCTATGTGTTCGCGCTATGTATATATGCCTGTGTATTGTTATGAAAAGTTAGCGCGCTCATCCCAGACCCAGCCCCGGCAGCTGCCGGGCCCTGTCATCCTATTCCTATGCAGGTCGTCCTGATCCTGTCCTTATGCTGTAATAAACCTGCAGAAACTCCTACTACCTCGAATCTTGACTCTTATTTATTGAGCTATCTGTTATGATTTATGCCTAGTCAAAAATAGGGTATTATTTATTTATTTACCACACCTATAGCATTTGTAATGCAATATGTTTTGTATTTACAAACCGCGAGAGGACAAAAAAATCCGGACCACCGCCTCCTCCCAGGCCTTCAAAAGTGACCTCAAAGTTCTCCTCCTCCAGAGACACCTCCAAAAGTAATTCACGTCCTCTTGCTATTTGTGAGGAAGACTTCCCACTACTGATAATTTCTACTTTCCATGACTATGGAAGTGCCTTCCCAGTGTATGCCTGTGATTGGAGGGTCTGCCTTTTTGCAGTATTTTCCATGTACTGGTGTTCGGTGCCCTTTTCTAACATGCACACACCACCCTGCCCTTGCAACACACGGCTGCTACCTCTCACATGTCTTTGCCTTTGATACTTGCACAAGTGCCACCTTGCCTACGTAACGCTTGTTCCTGAGCCTGAGTGTCTAGCACTTATTGCAGGACTATACCTCTAATTATACTCTGTTTTCTCTTATAACTGCACACTTGTCACTTTCATTTCCTCTTGTGCACTTTTGACTACCTCATGTATTTTGGTTGCTCACAAATTTTAATCAAGTATTTTGTTTGCTCACGATTGTCACTATTACCTTTACTACCTCATGTATTTTTGGTTGCTTATAGTTTTTACTACCTCATGTATTTTGTTTGCTCACAATTGTCACTATTACCTTATGTAAGTAACGTATGTTTTTGCAACCTGTTCTTTTGTAATGTTTCTCATTATGTTTCATTTCTGTTCCTAATGTGAAGTGCTCTGACGCCTCCGGGTAAAGTCCGCGCTATATAAAAATGCATAAATACATAAATAAATAAATACCGCCTTCGGGTAAAGTCCGCGCTATATAAAAATGCATAAATCCATAAATAAATAAATACCGCCTTCGGGTAAAGTCTGCGCTATATAGAAATGCATAATTAAATAAATAAATAAATACCGCAAAACATCCTCGTTACTCTGCCGGCCTGCGACCAGGAAGTCAGGCAGGCCGGCGCGACAACAGGAAACAGGAAGTAGGAGGGCGGGAGCCTACCCCGCCTCCCACGGAAGAGCCGCGATTGGAGCCGTGTTTGGAGCACCGGAGCAGGCAGGAGCCTACCCTGCGCCCCGGTGCCGAAGGAGGGAAGAAGAGTCCTGCTGCCGGGCCCTGCAGCTGAGAGCCGCCGCACGAAGGAAGCCGGTGAGTGGGTTGCTGGGGGGGGGGGCAGCGCATGTGTGTGCGCGCGCGCGTGCGGGGGGGGTGGTGGTGGTGTCTCTGTATGTGTGTGTGTGTGTGTGCGTGTGTGTGTGTGGGTGCGGGGGGGGTGCGCGCGCGTGTCTGTGTGTATGTGGGCCTTCCTGCCTGCGTGTGCATGTGTCCCGGGGTTGGGGGCTGCCTGTGTGTGAGCAAGTTACTCTGCGCATGCGCGGCGCTGACGCGCGCGCTCACGCGGTGAAAACTGCAAAGCGCGTGTCAGATTGGTGTCCTCAAAACTACATACGGGCAGCATTAGGTCTGAAGCAGACACCTCAATGCTCGCGCATTGAGCGTACGTCTGCTCGACCTAAAAAGGGTGCCATGGATTGAATGTTCCAACAAGCTCGTTAGGTACATTGAAGAGATTCTTCAAATTGGTCTCTTTCCCTCTTGCCGAATTTTCCCGCTCCCGTTACATTCTTTTTTTTTGTTCAATTATTTTATTGGGAGTTTTACATTTCATGGTACATATTTGTGTCTCATTATTAACACATGTTGATAGGTAAGTGCAGGTAATAGGATGATATCATTGCAGCACATATCAAACATCCCATCATACAGTTTGCATCATAGATAGGATACAGTGAGATCAAATGAGGAATACCCTTCCTTTGGATCCCATGTGTGGTAATAGGTTCTTTGATGTCTGTATATGTGGGTGTCCAGGAAGTATGGGTCGGTGTTCAGTCCCCATCCCTATCCCCGGAAACTCACTTGTTTAGTGTCTATGAATTGTATTCCCAATGCAGGTGGATCAGCTTCCGGGGTGCCGGGGGGGGGGGGCTCGGGGAACCTAAAACTGTGAACTGGGAGGGGAAGGGGGGGGGTGAGAAGGTCGGGGGTGTGAAGAGCCTTCGGAGTGTATTACGTTTTCCATCTGTTATGTGGCTAATGCTGGTTTGCCGCTAGCATGGTGCCGTGTCTGCAGCGGGGAGAGAGAGGAGCCAGTGGGTTGTGCCTCCCGCCTGGGGCAGGGGTATGTTTCTGGTAATGTCTTAGTGCATAGTCGGTTTTACGTATCTTGTGGCTGTCGTGCGTTGGACATAGTCTGCCCCGTGGGGGACAGGGAGTTTGCGATTGGGATTGCGTGGCTGCAGGTGATTCCTCTGGCGTTGCCTCCTGAATAAATTGGAATAGTAGTTGTGCCCATTCCATAGAGATGGGATGTTTACGTAACCCCTTCACCTCCTCGTCCCTCAACGTTTCTTCCTCTAACATCCACATTTTTTCACGGCACTTACCCAGGCTGCCTCCGGGGGAGCTGTTGGGGTTCGCCAATGCATGGCTATTCCACGTTGCACTAGAAGAATGCCTAGGGATGCAAACCGGCATTGCACCTTTTCTGTCTTCCGCCTGCGGAAGATCCCCAGGGCGCAAACCTCCCATGTAGATATGGCCATTGTTGTCCGGAGTGTCCGGTGCACCCAATCCCAATACTGTTGGATCGTCGGACAGTCCCAGAACATGTGTTTAAAATTCGCCTCAGGAGTCTGGCATCTAGGGCATGCAAAATGTGTGCCTGGGTAAAACCGGTGGAGCCGGTAAGGTGTTAAGTAGGCACAATGTAAAATATTGAATTGGATGTTTTTGAATCGTGCGTTCCTGGAAACTTTTTTTGGGTATTCAAATGCCTTTTCCCATTCTTTGTCATGGAACACCCGTCCTATCTCGTCCTCCCATTTCTGTCGTAAGACATGTAAGGAGGCTGTGATCAGTTCCAGGATCGCTTTGTAGTGCCAGGTGACTAAGTGTCTCCTCGTACCCATGCGTAGAATAGTGTGTAATATTGGGTGTGTCGGTGGCTCCCCCTCAGTGAGATCCCAGCATTGTCGGGCGTTATCCACTAATTTCCTGTGCGTCAGGAATTGACCTGGCGGGAGATCGTAGCATTCTCTCATTTGTGCGTATGTTCTCAGCTGCCCATCCTAGAACAGTGACTCGACCTCCGTTACTTCGTGATCGGTCCATACCTGGAGGGCTCTGGAGGTGTAATATCTCTCCCATCAGGGAAAGCCTACCAATGAGAGCAATGGGGAGTAGATGGGCTGACTTCTTGACATGCAGTGGATACGCATCATGTATTTGCGGGCTATTGAGACCTGTAGGGGGTGTGTAAGCATGAGTTTGGTAGCCGGCATCAAGATTTTTCGGAGGGCCGGGATGGGTACCCTGCCTTCATTGGAGAACGTCTCTTCCATGTGGTGTTCCGCTGTCCAATGAGAGAGCCACTGAAGTTGAGCTGCTAAGAAATAAGCTTCGAAGGAAGGAGCTCCCAGACCCCCTTGTGTTGTGGGCAAGAATGGTGTATGTAAGGCCACTCTGTGTCTACCACCTACCCATATTAACAATGTGAGTAGTGCGTCTAACTCTTGAAAAAAGGTGCGAGGTGGTATTACCGGGAGATTAGTGAAGGAGTAAAGTAGTCTGGGTCCCATAATCATCTTTGCTAGGGCCACACGCCCTATAGGAGCCATGGGTAAGGTCTTCCAGAAGGCGACTGCCGTGTGTAGCCCCGCCAAATTCTTGCGGTGATTCCCTTCATAGAGGTTCTCGGGTGAGTGATATAGTCTCACTCCTAAATACCAGGGTGCTGCCACGTTCCAACCAAGTGTCTGGGGTGCTATCGATACCTCCGAGGGAGCCAGGTGTGGACTTAGTGGATAGATCGTAGATGCTCCCGTTACATTCGTAAAGCACTTTCTTCTAATGACAGTTTTGAGGGCTTCTCGTGTTCAACTCAAGCTCTATTTCCACATCTTATTAAGAAGGATGCTCTTCAATTTCCTTTGTTACTCTATTTAGGTTTGACAGGTGGATACTCTGCAAATCTTGCTCTATCATAATTCCCAGGTATTTAAATCCAGGTCTGTCTCGTCTTTCCCAACCTTCGACCCCCCAGCACATTATCTCGGTCCTAAGGGAGTTGACTTCATAGTCAGAGAATCTTCCAAACTTCCTTAAAGAATGCTCGGTCTTTGGGAAGACCTCAGCTGGGTTGCTAGTATAAACTAGCAAGTCATCCGCGTAAAGAGCGAGTTTGATATTAAGATCTTGAACTCGGAAGGGGGTTATTTGGGAGTCTAGCCTGAGCATTTGCATCAGTGGTTCTATGTAAATATTATATAATAGGGGTGAAATAGGGCACCCCTGTCGGGTACCTCTCCTTATTTGGAACCTAGGTGTTAATTTTCCATTTAGGAGGATACTAGCTGATGCGCCATCGTAACGATTTATTAATGATCGTATAGATAGTGGACCGAATCCCATAACCTTAAGAGTTTCCCAGAGGAAAATCCAGCTAACGCGGTCAAACGCCTTAGCAGCGTCGTATGCTGCCACTGCAAGCGGTTCTGACCATGCTACCGCTAAATCTATGCAGCCTATGAGTTGTAATGTCTGTTCTTGTATAAACCTACCCGGCGTAAACCCCTTCTGGTCATCCCCTATTACCTGTGGTATCACCTTGACCAATCTCCCAGCCATAATGCTGGTGAAGATCTTATAATCTGCGTTTAGCAGGGAGATTGGTCTATAGGAGTCTGCCTTCAGTGGGCTCTTACCGGGCTTTAATATAAGAACAATCGTTGCTTCCTTCCATGACGGGGGTATTTCCCCCCCCCCCATGTAGATGTAATTCAATAACTCAAGAAGTCTAGATATAATTACCTCATCGAGGATCTTATAGACTTCCCCTGGAAGTGCATCTGTCCCCGCTGCCTTTTTGTTTTTGATCTTGGCCAGATGTAGTTTTATCTCTTCCTCTATTATAGGTCTTTCAAGTGACTCTTGACTGTCATTATGGAGTCTCTGCAGATCTTTATTGTTAAGCCACGCTTGTATGTAATCAGTGTCAGGGACTGTCTCCTCTTTATATAACTCCGAGAACAGAGAAACCAGGCATTGCTGCATATCTTCATGCTTACTCGATGTTGAGCCTAGGTCGTCTATTATTAATTTATTAATGTTATTATTTACCCTCTCAGCTTTTAACTTCCAGGCTAGAGTAGCACTTGCTCTCTCCCCATATTCATAATGCTCCATTCTATGGGCATTCCATTTAGCTTTTACTTTTTCCTCCAACTTAGCTCTATACTCTGAGCGAATTCGTTCTAAATCTTTTAGAGTAGAAGGGAGGATCTCGGGTTGACAGTGCAGCCAAACGTTCTCCAATCTTGATATCTCTAATTCCATATTGTGGAACTCTGACCTATTCTTCTTGTTTTTAAAGGAAGCATAGCTGTGAAATACCCCTCGAATATAGGCCTTAAAAGCCTCCCATACCACATCGGGGGTTGTTGACCCTAGATTGTCTGAAAAAAAAGTAATTGTTGATTCCTTGATGTTAATGATCAGCTCTGGGTCTGCCAATATACTTCTATTTAACGTCCAATGGGAGGGGGATTTTACTTTGCTAGCTACAAGTGTAAATGTTATGGGTGCATGATCAGAGAGGATAGATGGCTGAACAAGAATATCCTCTATGTTATCTACTCCTACTGTGTCTGTTAAATGTAATCTATTCTGGAGGAATGGCCATGTTTTTTGCTGAAGTAGGTAAACCTTGGTCCTGTTCCCCCCTTAGTTTCCCACACGTCCACCAAGCCGAGATCATGGATCATATTAATCATTGTTCTCCTAGAGCCCCGTGCTACTACATATTTACTGTAGTTAGACCCATCTCGGGCGGGATCTAGAAGAACATTAAAATCGCCTCCTATTATTATTGGAGTTGTAACTTCTATTAGTTTGGCGTGTATTTTGAGGAGACTACCAGGATCATCTATGTTTGGACCGTAGTAGGATACTATAGTAATCTCACTCCCCCCCAGGTTTACCTGCACCAAGATCCACCTACCAGAGCCATCCGTTGATATATATTTTGATGGTATTGATAGCACCTTTCCTTATTGGTATCGCCACCCCTTTGTTATGTGTCGAATTTAGGGAGCAAATGGAATGCTCTATCCATTTATATCTACCGAAGACTTCTTTGGTTTCTATGTGGCTTAAATGGGTTTCCTGAATAAGAAAAACCTGGGCGGTTGACTGCTCAAGATATTTCAAAATCAGGCGCTGTCTTCTACTGCACCGCAGACCATTGACGTTCCACGATAGAAACTTTAGCCTTTCTTCAGCCATTTTGTCTATAGTAATCCATTTCCCAGCTTAAATTGGAAGTCCAGACTAACATGCTTATCTTTAGCAGAACTAGGTTTGAGGACAATTTTTTTTGTTTTTTTCCACTGGAACCCCACACGTGCCACAACCTCCCTTACCCCCCTTCCCAACCCCTTGTGACCCCTCTATCCCGCTACCCCCCTGGGGAACCCTCCTTTTCTTCTTGGGCATGTGCCCTTTGGGGGAGCCCCCTACAATGTGTGACTATTTAAAGAAAAAGTGATGCTTATCTAAATTCAAGTGATGTCAGCGTTTTAATTTTCAATTTGCCCTCAATTTATCGATATCAAAAAGGGATATATATTTTTTTTTCTGTTCAGATCCACGTCATAATAGCATATGATTCATTCTTTACTGACTACCTCACCCCCCCCTCTATCCTGGTCACCTCCCCCTCCTGCCCCCCCCCCCTTTTTGATCTTGTCTATTAGGAGATCCACCTCCTCTACGTGGCGCATGTTATACATGTGATTATCCCACATAATACGAAGGGAGGCAGGGAATCTAAGTTGGGTTTTGGCCCCCAGCTGGTTTAGTATGGCCATCCTTTTGCCCAATTCCCACTGTCTTGTGGCAGTCCGATGGGAAACATCCGACCGAATAGAAAATGTAAATGACTTACAATATATGTCCGAATAAATATAGTTAAGATGGTCATTTTACCCAAGTTAACATATCTCTTCAGCGCCATCCCCCTCGAATTCCCCTCTAAGCTTCTTGGGAAAATCCAGAGTAAAATCGGTAGTTTTATATGGGCCAACAAGTGCTCCAGATTGTCCTGGAAGAAGCTTAAGAGGAGACTACTTAAGGGGGGGCTTGCATTACCGGATATTTTTTTGCTATTGCCTTTCTTTTCAGTTTAAAAACATCCGTAGTCTTGTGTCCAGTCCTAGCGATAACAATTGGGGGAGGATCTTGAAAGCTATGGCAATATATGAAGGGGGAGGAGATGGCTTTCTGTACAAATTTGGAGCTACAAAGTTTTTCAAGAAAGTCCGTCTAAAGGTGATCCGGGCTGCACTTAATTCATGGCAGTATTTAAAAACCAGGTGGGGTATAAAATATTACTCAGATTTCGCTCAAATCTGGGACTCTCCTGGGCTTCCTGACTGTCTAAATGATAGTTTCGCGGTGCCGATTAAATCCGCTGGCATTGCCATATGGTCTGAATTAATTTCTGCAGAAGGGATTCTTCCCTGGGAGGTCTTGAGAGTAAGGATTGGAGACTCTTTCTCACGATTTAAATTTATACAACTACGCTCATGGTATATTGCAGAAAAAAACAATATTGGCGGAAATTGGGAAATAGAGTCTAAATTCCAAAACCCCACCCCCTTGAAAAAAGAAGTCGGGATATGGTACAGGAGTCTATTAGATAGGGAAGACATCGAACTCCCCCCACCTTTTCAGGTTTGGAGGACATCAATATTAGAAAAGGGAGCTGTAGAGTTTTATCTTCCATTTATTATAAACCTCTACAAGTTCGTAAAATCATCTTCTTTGAAAAAAAAACACTTCTTTACTATCAATAGGATTTATTATACCCCTTATAGAATTGCTAAGTTTGTCAGTAACCCAATCCCTAGGTGCCCTAAATGTGGTATGCTTAAGGCAGACGATCTGCATATGTTTTATGAATGTTCTCAATTAAAAAGGTACTGGCAGAATGTGGAATTGGCATTAACGGGTATATTTAATCGCACGGTTAATTTAGACCCAGCATTGGTCATTTTTGGATTAAACTCTTTATTGGAAAACTGTATATCTAGAGCACAGACTGGCCTATTTTTTAAATCGGATTCTGTTGGCCCGAAGGGAATTATGCATACTATGGAAAGATCCAGCTGCTCCTGAGTATGAGAAATGGCTCCGGGCTGCATTTGCAATGGCAAGGCTTGACGGTACAGAAGGTAACATTTGGACGCCCTTGGTGTGCTGGGGGAAGGCACTAAGGTTGATATAAGATTGATTACACCAAGCCTCGTACAAAGAAGCAGGCCTGGCGGCCCGTAGCGAATGCAGGAACATGGACCAGGGCGCCCAGGATCAAAGGGGTCTAACATGTTACGATTGCAGACGCTTACGGTGGTATGAGGACAACAAAAAATAAAAGAAGGATGCTCTTCAATCTGAGATCCACTTTCAACATCAGGTGCCAAGCAACATTGAATGTAAGACCTATTTTCTGAGAAGTACTTCAGAAAGATATTTTGCCCAGAGTGTTAGGTGAGTACACTGTTGCTACTATTACTAGTTTGTTCTGCAACCAACAATGAGAAATCTGCCTTCCTATTCTTTTTTAGGTCAAGCTTATAACAGCAGATGCGCTCACTTGTGAGACACTATTGTTTACAATAAAGGGCTTGGAGACAGCCCATTGCTTACCATTTATTGGCCTCAGTGCCACTCTTCTTTGCTGACTCCTAATTGGCAAGCTCAGACTAAGAGTCACTTCTGTTCCTTTCTGTGGAGCATTGAACAAGCACAGATTGATTCACCTTAATTAGTGCCAGTCTGCTGCTCAGGCTGTGATTGATGTGTGTGCGGAAGACACGTCTGCACTCTCACTCAACGCACTATTATAAGGTCCCTAAGGTTTCAATCCCTGGTGAATAACAATGAACATGTGAACCAAAATCTTTGTCTTTTATGTCATGCCTGATAACATTTATTATATCAACTTCTAATGTTCATTTGCATTTCAAGATTCCAAATGCTGAGCATATTACATCATATGCAATAAAAAGCTTTCACGATATACATATGTATCAAAAGACTCAAAGAGCCCAATGCATTTCGGGAAGAGTCCCTTCTTCAGGGGCTTCTTGTGTTCTTCACGACCTCATGCTGGAACAGTAAACAAAGCAACATTTTGTAATGACTCTTAAAAAGAATACCATGTTAACAGTATACATAGTTGACAGTGTGCAAAAATGCCAACCTTTTAGTGTTTGTGCTTGCTCACACTATCTTCAGTACGTGATATCAGTGCTCAAAATTATGGAAAGTGTGATTTAAAAGAAAAAAAGACCGGGAGGGCTCAGTCCCCACGATTGCCAAGATCCTACATCGAGTGTGGTGATTCTAATGTGCATCTCTCGCGAAGATACAAACGTAAGTTATATAAACTGTAACCAGAACGTAAGTTTGTGCCTTCATGCTTTTCTGAATGGTGCTCATGAAAATCGGGTAGTGCTTGAGAGGCGGATAGTTTCCTAAATCAATATAGCGGAAAACGAGTGAACGGTGTCTCAACCCGATAAAAACAATGCCCCAAATCGTGTCTCAGTGCAGTAAACATAGTGACCTGTGAGAAGCACAGTGAACACTAAGTTGCTATACACTATTGTGTAAGCAAGCCAAAGTGTCTATTCCTATAACCTGCTATGAAAAAGTTGTTACTTGAGCTCTTATGGTCAACCAATATTTGCAAAATATGAATCTAAAAAAACAAAGCTTAGTATCAGACAAGAGTAGACCAGTGGAAATTTGTGCTCTATAACAACCTCCACATCACAAGCTTACTCACAAGTTCCAACGGCTAAGGCGATAGCCAAGTCGAAGTGAGACGCCAGAGCTTTCTTCAAGTAAAAAGAGTTCTATTTAGATAGGAGTTTTTCAAACAATGGCACTTCTAAACAGTGCTTCGCTCTGACTCTCGCTTACCGAAACGATGTAGATGCAAAGGCTCAATGTGATTCCGTCCGTGGTTGCTACCGGGTGAGCGCCGGCTGTTATCCGAAAAAAACAAATGGCAGTGTGCGCCTCATCATTGTCCATCTAGTTTTTATGACGTTAGCCGTATCAGATCACCTGATGGCGTATACAAATTAGTATGTACTTTATTAGTGTGTGCTCCCACTCTTACACACACAAAAATAACCTTGAAACGTGATTACAAATAGAAGTGCTGCATCGCGCAACCAAGTAACTGTAATGCATCACCACCGTGACACGCCTATCTGAAAAATGCCACGAACCCAAGATTGAAAAACAACCGTTGTCCGCCCTGATAAGCATAGCCAATAGAATGAAAAAAGATGTAACAGAAATCTATTAAGAGTAATACAGCGTGATGAAGTGATTTAAGTGTAAACCGATGGTATGAAAATTCAAATGAGAGTGAGGGCAAGTACAAACTCACTGTGGTGTGCAGACACTAAAATGCAAGATCCAAAAGTACAAAAGATGCCACAACAACACGTGATGGGGTATCACAGCAGTATATAAATCAACATGTCGGATTTATCAAAAGCAGAGCATTTCATAATGATCATTCATCCCTTTCGGAATGATAGTGCTGAGATATTTTATCCAAAATGTCTCTCTTTGAGACAACTTAGTAGTAATATCTGTACTACCAGTGTGAGTAATCTGTTCTAGAATGGTAAATCTAAGTTGGGGTATGCTATGTTTTGCATCTGCCCAATGTGTGGCTAAACATGAATGTGGATTAAGATTACATATTCTGCTTTTGTGCTCAATGATGCGGGTTTTCATTTTACGCGCTGTCCTTCCTACCTATACCAGTCCACCTGGACAACGTATTGCGTATATGACGCACTCTGTATTACAATCTGCGTTATATTTCAATATGATGGGTTTGCCTGTGTGAGGATGATGAAAAGTATTCCCAAGTATAACATTGCCGCACTGTCCACAATTAAAACATTTCTTCATACCTTTAAATGTTTGAGATGATTGGGTTCGTCCAGGTTTTAGAAGCTCTCTCAAGTTTTTAGAACGTGTATGTGTAACAAGTGGTTTCCCAATAAATACATCCTTGAAGTCAAGTTCCTGTTCTATAATTTCCCATCTTTTCATGATAATATTCTTGCTTTTGATAGCTTCCACTGAGTGTTTTAATACCAACACTTCACGCTTGTTTTTTAATCTCGGTTGATTGCTCAACAAGTCTTCCTTTTTCTTGTTGTGTGCCAACTGTTTGGCATTTTCCAAAATGTCAGACGGATATCCACGTTGCCGGTATCTTTCTGTTTGTTCTAGAATCAGAGCTTTAGATTCCTCCAAATTAGAAGTGATTCTTTTGATTCTGATAAATTGAAAGACCAGCAGGTGTCTTTTCAGTAAAAGCAGATGGAAACTGGAAAAATGTAGAGCGCTATTTTTATCTGTTGGTTTACGGTATACTGAAGTCTCCAGACCCGTGTCTGTATTTCTAAAATGGATTTTCTGTGAATTAATGTTGTAAGTGAATTGTATCCGTGGGTTACCCTGATTGAGTTATCGAATATTATTTTCAATTTTTATGCATCTGTTCTTGGCATGTAGGGCTGCTGACATTTATATCTATGCATAGATCGCCGCCTAGTGTTGGGTCCGGATGATTGCACATTGTTGTCCTGGAAGAGTCTTCGAAGTGTCACGAGATAGGTGGCTGCTCCCCTGGACAAAAGTGCGCATGGGCATTCCCTCCATGCTCAGATTGTTTTTCGCCATTGTGGCAGAGATCGAGGATGATACAGTAAGTGATGACCATGCTTGAGATTAAAACTGAGTGCTGCAGCTGCGACAGGCACCGGGGAGGAGGGTGGGCGATATAAATGTCAGCAGCCCTACATGCCAAGAACAGATGCATACTGGTAAGTAGCATATTCCGTTCAAGGCATGTGGGCTGCTGAATTTATATCTATGCATAGAATAAATAGTAGTACCCTCCTTAGCGGCGGTTGCCCGTGCCAGCTGCAGCAGTCTGAAAAAGAGTTCTTAGAACAGCTTGACCTACAGCAGCTTGCTGTTTTGAGTGTACATCCACGCAGTAGTATTTGGTGAATGTGTGGATGGTGGTCCATGTGGCTGCCCTACATATATCCTCTAGAGGAATGTTACCTAGGAAAGCCATGGATGCCCCTAACTTGCGTGTGGAATGCGCTCTTGGGGGAACTGTTAAGGTGCGTTTAGCCTTTTGATAACAGATCTGTATGCACTTAACAATCCATCTGGCTATACCTGATTTTGAAATTGGGTTGCCCTTGTGCTGTGGAGAGAAGGCAACAAACAGTTGTTTAGTTTTCCTGAAATCTTTAGTCCTGTCTATGTAATACAGGAGAGCCCTTTTAACATCTAGTGTGTGTAGTGCTCTGTCTGCTACTGAATCAGAATTTGGGAAGAATACTGGTAGTTCAATAGTTTGGTTAATGTGAAACTGTGACACCACCTTGGGCATAAATTTAGGGTTGGTACGCAGCACGACCCTATTAGCATGAATTTGAATGAAAGGCTCCTGAATAGTGAGTGCTTGCAGCTCACTAACCCGTCTGAGCGAAGTGATCGCCACGAGAAAAGCCACCTTCCAAGTGAGAAATTGAATCTCACAAGAGTGAATAGGTTCAAATGGTGGACCCATGAGCCTGGTGAGGACTATGTTGAGGTTCCAGACAGGCGAAGGCGGGTGTCTTGGAGGAATGACTCTTTTGAGTCCCTCCATAAAAGCTTTAATGGCTGGCACTCTGAAAAGGGAGAGGTGCTGTCTATTTTGAAGATAAGCGGCCATTGCAGCTAAATGTATCCTGATGGAACTATACGCTAGATTGCATTTGTATAGGTGCAGCAAGTAACATATGATGTTTTGCGTGGAAGCATCTAGTGGATTAATGTCATTATTAGAACAATAGATGACAAAACGCTTCCATTTTGCCGCATAGCATGCCCTGGTGGTAGGTCTTCTAGCCTCCTTGATGATGTCCATACAGTCAGGGGGCAGGTTTAGGTAGCCAAACTCTATGACCTCAGGAGCCAGATTGCAAGGCTTAACTGTTGCGGATCTGGGTGCTGAATGTCTCCATGGCTCTGAGTGAGGAGCCTGGGTGTGAGTTTTAGTCGCTGGTGGGGCACCACTGAAAGTTCTAGGAACGTGGTGTACCAGGCTTGCCTCGCCCACGTTGGAGCAACTAGGATGAGTGTCATGGAGTGCTGCCTTAGTTTGCGTGCCACCAGCGGTATGAGTGGTGCTGGAGGAAAAGCGTACGCAAATCTGTTTGACCAGTTCATCCATATCGCATTGCCCTGAGACTGTGGGTGTGGGAACCTGGTGGCGAAGGTGTGGCATTTTGCGTTTTCTGGTGTGGCGAAGAGGTCTATTTCTGGATGACCCCACTGCTGGAAATATGATTGGAGCACCGAGGGATGTATCTCCCACTCGTGCATCTGATGGCTGTGTCTGCTGAGCAGGTCCGCCATCTGGTTGTCCTTGCCTGGGAGGTGTTCCGCCATGAGGAACACGTTCCTCTGAATGGCCCACTTCCACATGCACTGTGCAAGGTGGGACAACTGTGGGGAGTGCGTCCCTCCCTGCTTTTGAATGTAATACATTGCAGTCATGTTGTGTCCATCCGGATAAGCACGACTTTGTTGCAGAGATGCAACTTGAATGCCTTCAACGCCATGAAGATTGCCATCAATTCCAGGAGGTTGATGTGCAACCGTTTCTGCTGTGTGGTCCACAGTCCCTGCACAGTGTAATGGAGGACATGAGCTCCCCAGCCCTGGAGAGATGCGTCCGCTGTTAGCACCACCTGTGGTACAGGCTCCTGGAACGGTAGTCCCTTGCAAAGGTTTTGTGTGTTCCACCAATGCAGAGAGTTGTATGCACGACCAGTCACCAACACTAGGTCTTTCATCTGTCCGCGAGCCTGGTTCCACTGGCGTGCTAAGCATTCCTGAAGCGGACGCATGTGTAGCCTCGCGCGAGGGACTATAAAGATGCAAGGCCATCATGAATATCAGTTGCATGAACACTTGCGCTGGGAGTGAGTGTTGTGGCCTGAATTTTTTAATAAGCACCTGCATGCTGTTGACTCTCACTGAGTTTGGGCGCACTGTGGCAGTGAGAGTGTTTATTTCCGTGCCTAGGTACTGTTGTACAGGGGCGGGTTGAAGATGAGACTTTGGGTAATTGAGTGAAAATCCTAGACTGTGTAGGAGGTGAATTGTGCGGGACATGTGGCTGGCACACTGCTGGGCCGATTTTGCTTGGACAAGCCAGTCGTCTAGATATGGATAGACATGGATGTGTTGTATCCGAAGATGCGCGGCCACTGTCGCCAAGCATTTGGTAAACACCCTGGGGGCAGTAGTGACCCCGAAAGGCAGGACCTTGAACTGGTAATGCTGGTTGTTGATGGTGAACCTGAGGTATTTCCTGTGACTGGGGTTCTAAAGGCACGAGTTCGATGGCCCCTTTTTGCAGCATGGAGATGACTTCTTGCTGCAATAAGTGCATGTGCTCTGCGGACATAGGACGGTGCCTTGGGGGTATGTCGGGGGGAGTGGAGGTTAATTCTAGACAATAGCCGTCTTGTATAAGTTGTCTCACCCACCTGTCCGTGGTAATGCTTACCCAGACTGGCAGGAACTGCTGAAGCCTTCCCCCGACCGGTGTGGTATGGTAGGGGGGCAGTGACAAGACGTCACTGTTTGTTAGCGGCGGAGGATCTGGTATTATTATTTCCACGTCCCCTGCCTTTGGTGCTGTTTCCACGATATCCACCCCTATTGTTTTTGTTGTAGATGGATTGTGTGCCTCCCCTGGTGTATTGGGCTTGTTGTGACGCTTGACCTCTAGAAGCTCTCCTGTTACCGGAGCGACGAAAGGAACTGCCCCTGAACTGTTGAGACTGCAGAGTTCCCATGGATTTTGCAGTTTCAGTGTCTTTTTTAATCTTTTCTAGAGTGGTGTCTACCTCTGGACCAAACAGGAAGTCAGGGTTAACTGGCTGATTAAGTAGAGTAGTTTGGATTTCTGACTTGAAACCAGAGATGCGGAGCCAGGCATGCCTTCTGAGCATTACGCTAGTGTTTATTGCCCTAGCCGCTGTGTCAGCTGCATCCAACGCACACTTAATGGACGCGTTGGAGATCAACTTCCCTTCCTGTATAAGCATTTCTGCTCCCTCCTTATAAGCATCTGGCAGGTGTTGCAGGAGCTGCTCTAACGTGTCATAGTGGGCCCTGTCATATCTTGCTAACAGGGCCTGTGTATTGGAGATCCTCCAAATATTAGCTGCTTGTGCTGCTATACGCTTCCCAGAAGCTTCCAAGATCTTGGATTCTTTTTCTGGAGGAGGAGCATCACCAGTCGTTTGAGAGTTTGCTCTTTTACAAGCATTAGCGACCACTAAGGAGTCCAAGGGGAGTTGGCCTCTGATATACGTAGGGTCCACTGGCGCAGGCCGGTATTTCCGTTCAATCCTGAGGTTCACCACCCGTGCTTTAGTGGGCTCTTTAAAAATGTCGCTAGCATGTTTGAGCACACCCTTGAGCATAGGCAGAGTCTTTACAGATCTTTCTGATGTTGAGAACGTATCAAAGAGAAAGTCTTCCTCCACAGGGTCAGCGTGCATGTCGACATCATTGTTAAGGGCTGCCCTTTCAATAAGTGCGTTAAACGCAGCAGTATCTTCAGTAGGTGAAGTTTTGACTGCATATGACTGAGTGTCAGGGGTGGTGTGTAGGTCATCAGGGTCAACAGTCGCAGCCCATGGCTGTGAATCGTCCTGATCTGTGTCAATGGGATAGTCAAATTGGTCCTCATTGTCCCCTTCCTCCACATCCTCAGTGGCTGTTGTGGGTAAGTAGGTATAGTCTTGTCCATACGGCTGTATGGGTTCAAAAAGGGTAGGAGAGGTAGTAGAGTCTCTCTTTTTCTTTAGTGGTATCTTGTAAGGCTCCATAGGAGTCTCAGGCCTGATTTTCCGTTTGTAAACGGTGAGTCTGCCTGATTCGGAGTCGATGTATAATTTCGACTGTTCGTCGTAGGTCGGTGGCTGGAACTGAACGTCTTCGGGTCGAGGCTGGGTGGGTGCAGCTACTGATGGTGACTTGGATGAGTCTGTAGCCTTTGGGAGGTGGACAGCCTTAGGTCGGGTCGGGGGCAGGCCGTATTTGATTGGCGCCGAAAGCATCGGTGATGGACCGACCTGCTTCGAAGACTTCGACTTCGATCCGACCGAATCCGACTGGTCAGTGTGCTGGAGGGTTTTTGTCGACTCGATCCGTTGCTGCGCAGCAGGTACGCTTGTGGTCTTCGAGGAGGTTTGTTCTTTCGCGCCGAGGGTGGTTTTCGGCTCGAAGGCCTTGACTAGTTGCGGCTTCTGAATCTTCGGATCGACGGCTTTTTGGGCCTTGAAACCTTTGGAAGAGTCGCCATCTTTGGAGCCGGGCTTCGACGTCAACGTGAGCATGACGTGTTTAACAGCAGACACAGGCTTTGTCGCTCCGATATCTGTGTTGATGCCCCCTGTCGACCCCGAGGGGTTGAGCACATGTTTTGACTTGGAAGGTCCCGAAGTCTTCGAGCCGATGGTTGTTGTCAACACTTTCGGTTTCGATGTAGTGTCTTTATGTTTCGGTTTCGATTGTTCCACTGATTGTGGCCGTTCGACCGATGGCTCTTTGGAAATGTTCTTAGTCGGGCCTTGAAGCGGGACTTGAGAACGTGGATGAAGATCTTGGCTAAGGCCTTCCGGCGATGCCTCGACCTGAGCCGTGGATGAGTCTGTATGGGGCCCCGCTACTGCGGTTGGGCCTAGCTCCTCGCTTGAGTCGTCGTCGACGGCTCCGAGAGGTTGTGCGTCGTCTCCTACCTCGACGATGTCTTCATCATGGACGTAGAGTTCTCCCTCGTCCTCTTCGTAATGGGAGCCTTGCTCCGATGCGGGATCCGAGTGCTGAGCCGGATCCTCCTCTCGTACACCCTCATCGTAGTCACCCCCGAAGATGTTTTCTCGATCGGGTGCCGAGTCCCGCGCCAACTGTCGTGCAGCGCGTCGAAGACGAAGAGTTTTCTTCGATCTGAATTTCGAACAGGTCATGCAGCTGGCCTCGTCGTGGTCCGGTGAGAAACATTTATTGCACACCGGGTGCACATCGATGTGAGGGTATTTCGAGTTGCAAACGAGGCAACGCTTGAATGGACTTCGTTCCATCGTCGATGGGGCTTTGGCGTCGAAAGGCAATCTGTCTTCGACGACTTTGTTTGAAGAACTGGAAACAAGCGCAAGGCACCGATCGAAAGACAATACCGACGCCCCGAAGGCCTTTTGGCCTTGATAAGAGTATTTATAGATATTCCAAACTTGAGCTAAGAAAGTACATCCGAACTCAATGGCGGAAAAAAACAATCTGAGCATGGAGGGGATGCCCATGCGCACTGTAGTCCAGGGGAGGAGCCACCTATCTCGTGATACTTCGAAGATTCCTCCAGGACAACAATGTGCAATCATCCGGACCCAACACTAGGCGGCGATCTATGCATAGATATAAATTCAGCAGCCCACATGCCTCGAACATTTATTTATGTATATATATCGGTATTGCCTATTAATATAACTTGTACAATAGTATATGTGTTAAATTTTTTTAACATATATATGTTGTCATGTGTAAATGTATATACTGTACATAGTATGTTTATTTGTTCATGTCTTGACATTCCAGCCTTGACAAAGTCTTTGAAAAAGACGAAACACGTGTCGTCGGCAAGTCGTGTGCTGGGAGTCTTTTAAGAAAATAATCACTTTGAAATAAAGGCTACTGAACAGCAAGATGACTGATTGTTCTGGACTCCCTATTTTGGACTGTTATTGTTGAAATTGTCTCTAAGTGGAGTGAATGGGGTTATTCATACCAATAGATGAGATATACATACAAAGGACTGAATATTGACAAGTGGTGTGCTGTAAAAGCCCTAGTTTTTAGGTCTCGCCTGTCGATGCGCATGCGCATCGAGCAAGCGAGACTATGGGGGCTTATCCACTCTTTGTCCAACTTGCAAGGAATCGTGGCGATTCCTTGCAGTGCCCGTGACTTTTAAGCTCAATGCGCATGCGCATTGAGCTTAAAAGCGCGTGCACATGCCCCCAGCCGCCTGCCTTGCCTACTCTCCCAGCTGGTGCCGCTCCACCCCCTGCGGCATCAAAGGCTTTCACGGCCGGCCGGCCATGCTTTCAGTTTCACGACCGGCCGGCCGTGTGAAGTGCATTTCAAAGCCCGCTCTCCCTGCTCCGCCCCCTGCTCCGGCCGAGACGCATTTCTCCTCCCTCCTCCCCCCTCCTGGGTCAGGTTACCCTGCTTTCTCTTTCGCTTTTTTTTCACTAGTGATTAACTTTTCCTTCGCCTTGACGCCGGTGGATGCAGCGTTTCCTCGCTCCTAGGTAGGTGTCTGGCTTTTGTGCAGTTGGAAGAGCTTCTCTGCAGCAGTTTTCTTTCGTTTCCTGTGTTTCTGTTGGCTCCTTTGAAGTTGGAATGTCATTGGAGTTGGGTGTTTGTGACTTTCTTCTCGGCTGGGCGGTGTTTTAATGCGGGAAAGGAATTGCGTGTTGTTTATTTTTATTTGTATAGCCCCATACTCTTTTCATGTTCGGTATGGTTACTTCTTGTTGGTCTCAAACTTAAACTTTCGCACAGAAGTGTCTGTAAAGTGAAGTAGTTGTTCTAATGTAGCTGTTTGGATGGCATCGCGGTGCTAGGCGCAGGTGAATTCAAATCAAACCAAGTAATTAACCCAGTCGAAAAACATTTAGGGTACTTTGTATTTAAATGATTTATCAATGCGTTTTCTTTCAGATAACTGAAAGGTGCAACACAGCATTTTAATGATGTTTACATAATCAGAACTGCATGTATTACGAACAGTAAATGCTGTGTGTTGAAATTCAAGTTCCGCTAACAAAGGTGTGCTATATGCTTTAACAAGTACCGCGCTACATGAAAAGCTAACACAGCATGTGAAAATAACTTTACTTTTCAGGAGCACAGAGCTCAGCGCGCGTGGTCGGTGCGATAAAAACTTCACTTGTTCATGCACACTAATTGCCTGCCAGCGCCGAGTTATTTGCAGACAGACTGTACACCGCACCGCAGCCGGGTGCTTCATGCCAAAGTGTGCTCTGCAGAGTTTAACATGCTCATTCTCGCGTGGTAGCATGTAGAGAAGGTGCTTCTTGTGTATGTTGTCATGTATTAACATTAATAATAAATCGTATTTCGGAGACTCCAGCATACCTGGTACACAGGTGATTCGCAAGACACGTTTTATTTCTCTCCCAAACACAAACGCATGCAGACAGACATGCTGTTGCTGCAGAGGTCGATGAAATCTCCATAAAATTATCGAAATTAAATATAATTCACTGTTCCTTTGGTTTATCAACTCCTTTACACTTTTGAGTTGCGAATGTGTACCATTAAAGAAAAGAAAATACATTTTAAAAAAGTTCAGAGTGCCTACTTTCTGAGAGGTGTGAGGGCTCCAACAAATAACTTGAAGTAGAAGCTGGTTTTCTGTGTGATCTTGTTTTTTCAAGTCGTTTTTAGGTCTCACCCTCACCCACACTCACCCTCACTCTCACTCATCCTCACTCACCCTCAACCCCTCACCCTCACACTCACTCACCCTCAACACCTCACCCTAACTCACCCTCACCCTCACTCAACCCCTCACTCACCCTCACTCACCCTCAACTCCTCACCCTCACTCACCCTCAACACCTCACCCTCACTCACCCTCACCCTCACCACCCTCAACCCCTCACCCTCACCCTCACTCACCCTCACTCACCCTCACCCTCACTCACCCTCACTCAACCTCAACACCTCACTCACCCTCACCCTCACTCACCCTCAACCCCTCACCCTAACTCACCCTCACCCTCACTCAACCTCAACACCTTACTCACCCTCACTCACCCTCAACCCCTCACTCACCCTCAACCCCTCACCCTCAACCCTCTCACCCTCACCCTCACTCAACCTCAACCCCTCACTCACCCTCACCCTCACTCATCCTCAATCACCCTCAACACCTCACCCTCACTCACCCTGAACGCCTCACCCTAACTCACCCTCACCCTCACTCACCCTCAACCCCTCACTCACCCTCACTCACCCTCACCCTCACCCTCAACACCTCACCCTCAACCTCAACCCCTCACCCTCACTCACCCTCACCCTCACTCACCCACACTCACCCTCACCCACCCTCACTCTCACTCACCCTCAACCCCTCACCCTCACTCACCCTCAACCCCTCACCCTCACTCACCCTCACCCTCACCCTCACTCACCCTCAACCCCTCACCCTCACACAGTGCAATAGGTCTCAGACCATTTCAGTTAGAGCTTTTAGAAAGGTTTATGGCTTTTTTTATTTGTAATTCTTTAGCATAGGCTACAGGAAACAAAAATGCTAAACATTTACAAAAAAAACCCATAAACAATTCTAAAAGCACTAACTCTAATGGTGCGAGACCTATTGCATTTCCAATGCTTGTTTTATGTTGTTTTTTTTTGTCTGGTTGGTGCTAACAGGCTGTGAATTAATTAAATTACTAATGAGGGTGCCCACCGCACTCCTTTTTCACGTAATAACTAAAAGACATTTTGAGTGTTATAATGGACTCACTCAACAGCACAAACTGATTACAATTCAAACACTCAAAATGTATTTTAGTTATTAAGTGAAAAAGGAGTGCGGTTGGCACCCTCACTAGTCATTTCATTCATTCACAGGCTGTGATTGAGGCACCATTTCTTCCACACTTCCCCATATCTCCAACCCCCTCGGGAGATTACAAGAGAGTCAGATTGCTTTAGGCTTTTAATTCTCCAGAAGTAAATAAAACGAGTCCTTGTTAAGTACCGCAAAAAACCACATTATTTACTGATATAGTACACCATAGTAGCCAGTACCATATAAAGCGAACAGCCCAACAATTAACCCTGTTTCTTAATTTGCTTGTAACTCATCAGCATGTTGTGTCATCGCCGCTTTTCACTCTGGCATTCAAAATACTAATAAGCCACGGTTGGCTGAGTGTGCTTCACTGTGATAAGGGCCCACCTGTCAGGACTGGGAGGCATCAGAGTGCAAAAGGTTCCCAATTATGTGTGAGCAGTCGTTTACTTTGCTTTTTAGGTCTGGGCTAGCCGCGCGGAAGCGCGTCTCCGCCGAGAACCTATTGCTGCCGTGTCTGCTTCCCAGGAGACAATCCTGGCCACGCGCATGGCGATTTGAAACTGCCACGCGCACGCGAACGCGCGCTGTGGCCAGGCGCTGTCTCCTGGGAAGCTCCAAACACCACACACGCATGCGCATACACACAGACACACACACACAAGTGCCCATACACGCACGCACATACATACAGAGACACCCCCCCCACATACACACACACACACAAGTGCACCAAGGCCCCCCCTCCCCGCCACCGTCACACACATACATACACGAGCATACATACACACACACACACACACAAGTGCACCAAGCCCCCCCAGCCCTTTTGAACTTACCTGGCCAATCTCGGGGGACTCTGCTCTCAGCCCGCGGCGCGCAACCTCCTGCTGGTGCGGCCCCGGGGCTCTCCACCGCTCACAGGAGCCCCGGGGCGCGAGACGCATTGACTCCGCCTGCCTCCTCTTCCGGTCCGGACGCGGCCCCGCCCCCGTCACAGGCGACCTTGCCTGACTTCCGGTGCGGCCGCGTCGGGATTCCGGGGGCATTTTCTGTTGCTCCCCCTCCCCCCTTTTGCTCCTGCTGCTTGTTGTGGATGTTATTGAAACTTGTACTGCTATACTGCTGTAGTGTATATTGAGGCTGCATCGGCTGTGGTTTATGCTGTATTGCGCGACTCTGTTTTAAGTTTGTCTATTTTGTGTTTAATATATGTTTGTATGTTCATGCTTTCAGCTGATCTCTTGGCATAAGTGCAAAATACACATTAAATAAACGTAACTACAAATAAATACACATTTTGAAATAGTTCTCGGGGTTTGTGTGAGTGTACACTACCTGTGTTGTACCATCTTTCTTCTTTTCAGAGAATGCTACAAAGTCATTCCAACCTACTGTCCTGTGACTGTTATTTGTGCTAGGGGAGCTTGCGCTGCTGCGACCTATGCAGGGTTGGTCCTTGCTTGGAATCTGGGGGCCCGGCAGTGACTTACAGCTTTCACTCTTCTGCTGGCAACATGTTCTTGGCGATAAGGGTCTCGCAGGGGGTAGTACTGTTTGTGGAAACGCTTCAGGGTGAGATTTCAAGTACTAGGGAGCAGCTAAAAGAAGCATAAAGGTGCTCCTGACGTCACCATGCGTTCTTTATCTGCGCAGCACCAACATGTCCTATTCACACTCTGGTGCAGCCTCTGTTCATTGTCAAGTGACACTTGGGCAGATGGGTGTGTGTCTGCGCTTTGTTGAAAGGACGCCGGGCCCTCGTTCATTCATGCCTACAGACTGCGCCAAATTACTTACAAATGTTTCATTCTGACTTTGAATTTTCACTTATTTTACTAGATTGTCCCTCCGCACCCGGAGGGTATCAAAATCGCAGGCGGGTGCACTGAACAACGTCCGTGCAGAGGGAACTCACTCCTCTCAAAGCTCGTTACTTCCAAACATTGTACTAAATACGAGGCGCGTGCACAGCAGCTTCACCGCCCTTGGCGTGTTTATTGTGAATTAGCGTGTACCGTACGCACACACAACACGTGGCTTCAGAGGGATATCTGCAGCAAGACTCTCTACTACTCACTACTCCGCTCTACTACTCTTTCTACTACTCACTCTCCTATTCTCTACTACTCTCTCTCTACTACTCTACACTCTTTACTACACACTACTACTTTCTACTGCGCTCTCTACTACTCGCTCTCTACTACTCGCTCTCTCCTTTACTCTACTACTCTCTACTATGCTATACTCTCTACTACTCACTCTACTACTACTCACTCTCTACGTACTCTCTACTACTCACTCTCTACTGCTCACTCTCCTATTCACTACTGCTCTCTACTACTCTGCTACACTCTCTACTACACTCTCTACTACTCTCTGATACTTTCTACTACTCCCTACTACTAACTCTCTACTACTCTCTCCTACTCTCTATTACTCTCTCCTACTCTCGCTCTACAACTCTGTACTACTCACTCACTACTACTCTGTACTACTCACTTTCTAGTACTCACTCCCTACTCTTTTTCTCTACACCTCTCTACCTGCCTCTCTCTCTACCTCTACCCCTCTCTACCCGCACACATATGCACATATATATGTATATTACCTACTGGCGGTCGCCAGTAGGTATATATAGTTAGGATTTTTTCTCTATGGGATTTTTGAAAATTCTATGTCTAATAACTTTGGCGTTTGTGGACGGAATTGGCTGAAATTTTCAGGAAAATGGCACATTTTGTTTCTGAGCAGCCCTTGAAAATGTGGGGTGGGTTCGTCAAGGGGGGGCCGAGAAAAAAGGGGGGTCCCAAAACGTGTTTTTAACATTGAGTTTTCCATAGGGCGGTTGGCCTCACTTTTAGCCCGAACGGCTGAATGGATTTGCACGAAACTTGGCAAAATTGTAGGGACTGGTAGCCCGATGTGCCTTTTGTAGGTCTCAATATATGTGCTTCAGTGGATTTTGAGAAATTAACGTTCAAAAAAAGATATATATCTGTAACAGCGGACCGGGCAGCGCTCCAGTTCGCGTACTTTTCGCGCAACGGAGCTTTGTGAAGCGAAGCTGATTGGTTCTCCGGCGTCTGTAAACATTCCAAACAGTCCGTAGCGGCCGCCATCTTGTCTCTCGGTAGGATCGAGAGACAAGAGGAGGCCAAAGCGAAGGGGCAAATGACCATAAGGGGGCATAGTAGATCCTCGCTGACCCCCTAGGTTTGATGTGGAGGTTTTAAAAGGGCCCCGCGGGGCAAAAAAAAATAATAATAATAATAATCGAACGGCTGAATGGATTTGCACGAAACTTGGTAAAATATTAGGGACTGGTAGCCCGATGTGCCTTTGCTAGGTCTCAATATATGTGCTCCAGTGGATTTTGAGAAATTAACGTTCAAAAAAAGATATATATCTGTAACAGCGCTCCGCTTCGCGTAACGGAGGTTTGCGAAGCTGATTGGTTCTCCGGCGTCTGTAAACATTGCAAACAGTCCGTAGCGGCCGCCATCTTGTCTCTCGGTAGGATCGAGAGACAAGAGGAGGCCAAAGCGAAGGGGCAAATGACCATAAGGGGGCATAGTAGATCCTCCTTGACCTCTTAGGTTTGATGTGGAGGTTTTAAAAGGGCCCCGCGAGGCAAAAAAAAAAAAAATAATAATAATCGAACGGCTGAATGGATTTGCACGAAACTTGGCAAAATTGTAGGGACTGGTAGTCCGATGTGCCTTTGCTAGGTCTCAATATATGTGCTCCAGTGGATTTTGAGAAATTAACGTTCAAAAAAAGATATATATCTGTAACAGCGCTCCGCTTCGCGGAGATAAAATTATATCTGTATTATCTAGCTGTTGCTAACACCAGTTAGCGACGGCTAGTAGGAGATAGCGACCATCTTGGGCCCCACTTTGCATGTGAGTGATATTTATCACTAATGACATGCAAAGTGGGCATGCCAAGATGTTAGCGACTGGAAACAGTCGCTAACATCGCTATCTCCTATTATCAACTTTTGGAAATATTCGCGATAAGCGCGAATATCTCCAAAAGCTAGCACCTGCCCTGAGCAGTTCTAAGGCATGTTATCCAATGGGAGGTGGATAACATGGCTAAGAGCATTAGCTCGGTAATGCATGAATATCGCTGAGTTTTCAGCGATATTAATACATTGCGGTCGTTTTTTATCGTATTTGCGATAAACCTTGATAATAGCAAGGTTTATCTGCGATAATTTCTGACGATGCTTAGCGGTAAAAAAATCGTTGCTAAGCATCGTTAGGGATAAATATCGCTTAACTTTGGTAATATGCCCCAACGTCTGTTAACGTTCGATTCGAAGGAAATCAGGAAGTGTTGAAAAACATTGTCTGCGCCATCTTGCCTTTTTTCAAATGCCACACTTTTGTCGTGCACGGCAGTCATTTTAGATGCCTTGACCAGACCCACTCTGTGCACGCTGTCGATCCTTAGCATGACTCCCCACCCTCGCAAGCATCTCCCCCAGGCAGTGGTCACCCCCGTTCTCTGTCTTATGCATGGGTAATAAACCACCCCCCATCTGCGCTGCTCTTTCCTGAGAATCACACCCTGTGCCCGCCCGACACCTCCCTTTCGCCCTATTCACTACCGCACCCTCTGACACTCCTTTTCCTCTGTGTCCGATTGTCCAGGCCGGTCCTAGGGTATCAGCTAGCCCTGCAGATGTAGTTTATGGCCCCAGCTGTAAAGAATCACCCCTCTTCAAAGGAGTTATAGTAGATCAAGGCCCACACTCGATGAGATCCGTCACAGGAGACGCGTTCCTATTATCTGAAAACCATCCTGTATTGTGATTGGGGAGGGGACCGAGCCTCAAGCGGAAGATTCCAGGGATGACTCTTTGTACATCAAAGTTTTCACAATTATGTGTCACATTAAAAATATATAGCACTCCAACAAAGTAGTAAGATTATAAAACTTTAATAACTTATAAATATATACAAGAAAACAAAAACAGTAATAACATATAAACATTTTTAGGGAAAAACAACGAAGTAGCGGTCGGCTGTGCGAATAGTCCCAACGCAGCACAACGTACAGATTTCTGGCGTGGGGCGTCGCGGGGGGTGGGTCATCAGTAGCAAACTGTTGTGCGAATAGTTCCAAGGCAGCAGAACGATGGCACCAAGGTGATGTCCAGTAAGTTGCCGCACTGGTTTTGGTATCCTACAATGCTGCTCCGAATAACGGCGTGGGGCGCCCCGGGGGAGGCGGCGTGAACGGGCCTCTCCAGGTGGAGTGTCATCTGTTGTAGTGGGGCGCCCCTTTACCGTTTCAGTTGCCATTCCGTCCGTTTTTGGTCCACTGTGTCAAAAGCCGCAATTCAGCTGAGTTGCGCCCACTCTTGCGGTGCAGCGATAGGCGGCTGTCACAGGACTCTCAAAATGGCGGCAGGCTCTTTCCTTTTTGGGCCTGGTCCACTGAAATGGCCCTGGGACACCTTGGAAATCGGACGCTTGTCTGCTAGGTCTTGGACCCCATTCTCGAAAGCGTCCCCTCCGCCTTGAGGATTTATCAAAAGTTTTGGGGGCCCCCGACTCCTGTAGGCTTCTGGTGGGGAGCGGTTGCCATGATTGCTCGCGGAATGACCACGACGGAGCTACGAGATGGTGGTGCTCTCATGCTGAAGCCAGCTTCAGTCTGAAACATCCAGAAACAAGGTGGGGCTTTCATCGTTTGGGAAAAAAAAAAAGTTTTCATCCAATGAAAAGTGTTGTTTTTAGGTCATATGATCAAGCCTTCCATCATTAGGAAACCAAAAGTAAAATGAACCAATGAAAAGTTTTATAAACAAGTCACATGACCTGTTATGCGGCATAGG
Organism: Lissotriton helveticus; assembly: GCF_964261635.1. Classification (NCBI taxonomy): domain Eukaryota; kingdom Metazoa; phylum Chordata; class Amphibia; order Caudata; family Salamandridae; genus Lissotriton; species Lissotriton helveticus. Next base: position 689,488,254 of record NC_136070.1, on the reverse strand, counting down.
GTATAAAATGCGGAGAAAATACGTTGGCACGTGAGGCGGCGTCAGTAGCGGACCGATGTGCGAATAGGCCGAAGGCAATACAACGCGCCAAGATCCGGATGGCACCGAGGTGGTGTCCAGCAAGTTGCAGCACTGGTGTGGCCATCCTACAATGCTGAAAGTCGGCGTGGGGCGCCCCGTTGGCCTGTGAGTTTGCGTCAGTAGCGGACCGATGTGCGAATAGGCCGAAGGCAGCACAACGCGCCAAGATCCGGATGGCACCGAGGTGGTGTCTAGTAAGTTGCCGCACTGGTGTGGCCATCCTACAATGTTGAAAGTCGGCGTGGGGCGCCCCGTTGGCCTGTGAGATGGCGGCAGTAGCGGACCGATGTGCGAATGGGGCCAAAGGCAGCGCAACAATATTTTCGGAATAGAAGACACCACAAGGCGCTGAGATGCCAAGATCCGGATGGCACCGAGGTGGTGTCTAGCAAGTTGTGGCACTGGTGTGGCCATCCTACAATGGTAAAAGTCGGCGTGGGGCGCCCTGTTGGCCTGTGAGATGGTGTCAGTAGCGGACTGATGTGCGAATGGGGCCAAAGGCAGCGCAACAATATTTTCTGACTGACACCACAAGGCGCTGAGATGCCAAGATCCGGATGGCACCGAGGTGATGTCTAAGTTGCGGACCGATGTGCGAATGGGGTCAAAGGCAGCGCAACAATATTTTCTGTATGGAAGATACCACTAGGCGTTGAGATGCCAAGATCCGGATGGCACCGAGGTGATGTCTAGCAAGTTGCTGTACTGGTGTGGTCATCCTACAATGCTGAAAGTCGGCGTGGGGCTCCCCATTAGCCTGTGAGATGGCGTCAGTAGCGGACCGATGTGCGAATAGGCCGAAGGCAGCACAACGCGCCAAGATCCGGATGTCACCGTGGTGGTTTCATAGTTGAGAGGCACTTCATCTGCAGTGGGGTGCCGAGATCCGGATGGCACCGAGGTGATGTCTAGCAAGTTGCTGTACTGGTGTGGTCATCCTACAATGCTGAAAGTCGGCGTGGGGCGCCCATTAGCCTGTGAGATGGCGTCAGTAGCGGACCGATGTGCGAATGGGGCCAAAGGCAGCGCAACAATATTTTCTGAAGAGAAGACACCAAAAGGCGCTGAGATTCCAAGATCCGGATGGCACCGAGGTGGTGTCTAGCAAGCTATGCAGTTGAGTTGTGTGCGCACTTGCGGCGAATAGGTCGAAGGCAGCATAACAATGTTTTCTGAATAGAAGACACCACAAGGCGTTGAGATTCGGTTACCACCGAGGTGATGTCTAGCAAGTTGCCGCACTGGTGTGGCCATCCTACAATACTGCTCCGAATAACGGCGTGGGGTGCCCGAAGGGGGGGGGGGGAGGCGGCGTGAACGGGCCTTCCTAGGTGGAGGCTCGTCTGCTGTAGTGGGGCGCCCCTTTACCGTTTCAGTTGCCATTCAGCTGAGTTTCGGCTGCTCTTGATGCTACAGCGACAGGCGGCTGCAACAGGACTCTCAAAATGGCGGCCTGTTCTTTGGATTTGGGCCTGGTCCACTAAAATGGGCCTGGGACACCTTAGAACTCGGACGCTCGATTTTTTTTTCCCTTTCCTGTACATGCAAAAAAAGGTAAATGCCCGGTACGTTACACGCTTCATCTGCCACGATGAATTCTCCAGAGGAACCGAAAAAAAATATAGTTATGGTAACTATACCATGCATCGTCATATGGAGAGGTGGCACCAATTAATTATAGTGCTGCATAAAAGAGAGATTTGGAGGAGAACCCCTGACCTGCTAGTACATTCATCAAAGAAGTGGCACTGACAGCATCAGAGGCAAGGGAAACGGTCCCAAATATTTAGAAGAACTTTGGTAAGATTAAAATGACATGTTTAGATTGTGGCAAATTAATTTCATGTGGACAGATGAGTGTTACTCTAATAAATACAGCATATGAACATCATCATAGTCGATGGTTGGTAGAGACATTTTGACTATATCCTGGACCTGCCCGTCCTCGCCCAAAATGGCGCCGGAATAAATGGGACTCGTAACTCCTTGTTGTGTACTGGTTGCAGAACCTTGAAATCACGAGATACGTATGCAGTTTTGAAGCACATGGCGGGCGGGGACGAGAATTGATTGAATATTTCGACATCCCTATTGATATTAAGTTCTGATGTGTTATTGATTACTGTACTATTGAAAGTTCGAATTAACGTCACCCATGGTACTTGCCCGCAAATGTATATCTAGATAATTTTATTGTAACTGGCCCTGTCGTATTTTAATTATAAAATGTACGTCCACCGATTCCGTAACTGTTAGACACCTTAGTTCTTGCAACCTAATGGCCCGCCCGTTACGTTCCTCTACAGTGTAAATGTCTACTCATCATATACGATTACAGTTTGCTCCGTGGCCGGCCCACGTGGTTATAGGCTCGTATTTGTATAATGAAATTTTCACAATAAAGGTTTTTAAAAGAAAACATGGTAGTAGTATATACATTGGTAAAGTTTTTAATAATAGTCACTGTTTTAGAATCATTAAAAGGCAAGTGAAATAAAGCAGACCAATTACATGAAGGGTAAAAGGTATAATACGAAGGAACGCAGTAAAGATAAATGGTCAAGGGCTGTTGTGTTTTCTATTCCTGCAACATAAAGTGATCGATAAGAATCTCATATTCAGGCGTATCGGCGACTAAGACAGCAGGTCGACCCTCTTTTGCTCAACGGCTCCGTCATGGGACGAAGAAACGCTCTTTTTCTCGAAAAAAGAATATATTTTACTTGCAGGACAGTTGTAAATTTTCCGGGAAAGTACATTAGCCTGGAACATTATAACATATATTTAAGACAAAATAATGTTCGGAAGTAATAAAAAGCGTAATTTTTAGGTCATATGACCAAGCCTTTCATCATTAGAATAAGAAAAGTAAAATGAACCAATGAAAAGTTTTATTAACAAGTCACATGACTTGTTATGCTTACGTTATGCGCTGCGCGCCCCGGATGACTTCCGGATGCGCTAACGCGGCGCGTCATATGACGCATTACGCGACAACGCAGGTCCAGAATATAGTCAAAATGTCTCCACCAACCAGCGGTCGGAACACAACCCCTTTCAGCAGGCTAAATAGTTCTGTTAAATGACAACAGAAGGGACAGGCAACAAGAACCATCAGTCAAAGAGGGGAGGGCTAGTTCTTCTCTACCGGGTTACATTGGGGCGCTACCGGAACTGATCGAATTGGTAGTCTACAGTGTTTCTGGATGTTTCAGACTGAAGCTGGGGTTAGCATGAGAGCAGTACCATTTCGTAGCTCCGTCGTGGCCATTCCGCAACCAATCATGGCAGCCGCTCTTTATCGTTATTTTGGGCGGGGTGGGTGGCGGAGCCGAGCTGTTTTGCAGCCATCATTGTGTGGAGTTCAGTTCATTTCACTAGTTTTGTATTTGTCATGAGGGGTTGTTCCTAATGTTTCTATTTTAGCGAGGTCAAAAAGAGATCCCGTTAGTGGCCTACTGATTTTGCTCGATTCCTTTTCTTTTTTTTTTACACGATTTTTCGTTATCTGCAAAGACTAAACAGAGTATTGCGACTCTGTGTTTGTTTGTAAATAGAGAATGAACCAAAGAGAACCAATTCTAAAACAGTAAATACTTGGATAACAATCAATCAAATGGAGAGAGAAGCAGGCACGACGTATTACAACGGGGGCAAAGGCCTGCGTTAACTACCCTTAACTATGTGCAAAGAGAGAGTACTCCTAATAGAAATGAGGGGGGGGGGCACCATTCAAAGCAGATCAGTGTGCATAAACACGAAAATGTTTTCACTTACCACGTACTTGACATTCGACAGCTTATGATATTTGCTATTAAAAAACCATTGAAATTCACTGAAAAAACCATAGGTTATAGATCATATATAGTTAGGAATTAGCATTTACAAAACCTTGAAAATTCACTGAAAAAACCATAGGTTATAGACCATATATAGTTAGGAATTAGCATTTAAAAAACCTTATTTTACTCACACAAAACCATTGAAATTCCATATATAGTTAGTTGCAGTAACTATATATCGCGCACCCGCAATCCACTGCTGATGATGTCACATATTACATCATTCATGACATGGTCAGTGACATCACTGATGACATCACTGATGACATCTCAAATGACATCACTGATGACATCACTGATGACATCTCATTTGACATCAATGACCACATCACTGATGATATCATTCATGTGACAATACAATGCATCTCCTCATATTTTAATATAACCTCTGTTTCACCCAGTGTTAAATACAGAGTATAATTTTTGAAACCATTGACACACCAATACTAGTTACTACATATGTACTCACTGATTCCTACGTCTACACACACATTCACTCATTCACCCATACAATCATTCATACATACAATCACTCATCTTTACAACACTATCATATGCACTCATACACCTATACAGACACTCACACTCTGCCACTCATCCATGGAGTTACTCACACACCTAGTCAGTCCTGTAAAGAATCAATCACACTTCCATTTTCTTGTCTATACAGTTAAACATAGAGCACCTTATATTTTCAAACATATACTAACACATACTTACCTTGTTATACAATCATTGATATAAGTACACATTGATCTGCACAGAGTCACACACCTCCCAGCCAGCCACACACACACTCAGTCTCCCATACAAATACTTGGACAATCAATCAATAACCCATATAGTTACTCATATAGCTATTGATCAACACATGCAACAGTTTACAGAACAACAGACATAATGATGCACAAATTAAGACAGTTTAGTCACTAACCCATGCACTCAGTGAGACACATTTAATCACTCACTCATACAGTCAGTCATGCACCTACTAAATCCTTCGTCCAGACACTTATACATCCACTCATTCTTCAATATGTAAGACATATTTAAACTTTACAGAAACATAAAATCACTGGATGTTGTTATCAGTGATGTCATCAGTGATGTCATTTGAGATGTCATCAGTGATGTCACTGACCATGTCATGAATGATGTAATATGTGACATCATCAGCAGTGGATTGCGGGTGCGCGATATATAGTTACTGCAACTAACTATATATGGAATTTCAATGGTTTTGTGTGAGTAAAATAAGGTTTTTCAAATGCTAATTCCTAACTATATATGGTCTATAACCTATGGTTTTTTCAGTGAATTTTCAAGGTTTTGTAAATGCTAATTCCTAACTATATATGATCTATAACCTATGGTTTTTTCAGTGAATATATATATGCATATACATTTATATATATGTACGTGTATATTTATATATATATATATATATATATATATATACATTCACACATATATAAACATTTATATATCTGCTTATCTATATAAATACAAATATAAATGCATGCATACATATATGCATGCATATGCATGTTATGTACATGAAAAGTTTGAAAAACACTAATCAAACCAAAGCTAAAAAGCCACTTAGTTACAAACCGAATTGCTTTAACTTTTACAAAGCCGAGACCTGTTGCATATTTAATGCTTGTTTTCTCTGGATTTGGATTGTCCTACATTTGATATGTGGCAAGGACTGCAAGTGCCAAAAAGCAAATAAAAACGAAAAACCAGGGTCTGGCTTCGCTACTCAACTATATAAATTGAAAATTAGAGTTCTCAGATGAGGAGAGCACGTATTTGAGCACAGTCTGGATTGTCAATTGAGTCCATGTCAGCTGGGGGTTGGGTTTTGAATCCATGGGCTTGGCTTCCTTTCGCAGAGATGGGGTAAGCAGATGGATGCATGTCACCAGCACATCCCATTTCCACCCCCTGGGCTTTCCTTTACAAGTCGTGATAAGCCACCTTGGCGGGATTGGTTAGATAGAAGTAAGACAAGGCCACATCTGCCTGAATGCAATGGATTGGGCGGCGTTTGCGACTGGAATAACAGCGTCTCAGCAAGCAAATACTTTATAGGTTAGAACTCACTGTCTTGCAGCGTCGCTTTACCAGGAACCACAAAGGTTCATGCCCAACCATGGCCCGCCTTGTTGCCTTTTCACTTGGGGAAAGCCTTCTGCTCATGCCAGCATACTTTTCTCAACCCTTCTTCCTTCTACTTTTGTCTATAGCCACCACCCCTTGTCCTCCCAGGAATATGCCAATGAGGACTCCGCCCTCCCTTTATGGCTCTCATCCATGGTCGGGGGAAGGGTGGGGGTCGTTGCTGCACCCTGCTTCAAATGTAGTAGAATTCCTGTCATCAGCCAGCATCATCACGCATTCCCTTGTCCTGAATGCCAGGTGCTCTGTCAGGGATACATAAAATGGAGGAAGCACACAAGTACAGAGTCCCCATGACGCCCAACACTGAAGGGACTTATTAAGGGAAACAGAAATGAGGATAAGAGAGATGAAGGAGGTACCAACACTTAAAAGACACTTTGTCACATATGTCATTATTACTGAAGCAAGTAAGCCAATTAAATACAAGGCCATAGATTGGTTCTAGTGCCAGTACTACTCTATTGGTTTAGATGTACTTAGTTTAGTATATTGAAAGTTCACCAATACATAAGTTGAGCAAAGGGAACAACACTCTAATAGGTTATTTAAGATAAACAATCATCCAAACACGTGTTAATGTAATATCTTTCTTTTATGCTGAAAGTCCTTTACAGTGCTTCATAAATGAAAGATCAGCCAACAAGTGATTCGCTCCCTTAACTTTTAAACAGCTATTGTTTGTTTGCTTCCAACTCCGCTCAATTCCTTGATACCAGTCATCCAAGCACTCTCTCTTCTTTTCCTTTTCCCAAACCAAGGTATCGAGCTGGAGCGGAGTTGCAAGTGAGAGTGCACCATGAACTATGTTCATTAACGAGGGATGCGTTTTAGTGATGTGCATTATGACACCTCAGACTGAGAATCCAATTGATCAAGCTGGCCCATCAAAACCACCAAGGGAGAGTCAAAGCAAAGTCGAGCCTCAGGGAAAAGGCATGGTAACCCCAATATGGACACTCTCATGGAACAGACTGTCCATAAATGAGGTTGGGCCTAGCTACTCGGAACAGTATTTATTTATTTATTTATTTATTTATAAGTTTTGTATAGCACTAGCTGGACCTGAGGGTATCAGAGAGCTTCACAGCAAATATAATTATGCGCCTTACCGCATCAAATATAAGAAAAGAAGGGTGTACTACACCATAGCTCAAGGGCGACGCAGAATTCTGGATAATTCTGCATGCTACCAGATGGGAAATATCTCTTGAAATGATTAGACACATGCTCCCAAGTTCCCGGTGGCAGAAATCATACCATAGACAGTGATTGATATAAAAAGAACATCTAATGGGCAGATTGCTGAACACTCACCCCCAGTGGATTAATCCCGACCAAAATCCATCGTTTTTGCTCCCCGCGCCACCACAGTTTGGAACCAGCGATATGCAAATCAGTATGTCACCTAGGAGGAAAATTCAGGGCACACTTCAAAAGTGATCCGTGGGCAGTGCGTCAGAAGTAGACATCAAGGGCACAATGATCACAGCAAAGCACAGAGGAGAGAAATTGACCTGCACAGTATCTCTGTTTAACTAACTAAAAGGCCCTCATTCTCCAGGGAACTTATCATTGATGGACCAACGAACATCAAGACTCACTGAACGACCCACTCGATGTGGAGGTCTGTGCTGATCACTCATTGAAGAATGTGTAGTATTCTAGTACCCCATTAATACATTACAGTTGGCATTGGGCTGAGCATCATGTTTGATGTTCCTGGTGGGGCGTTATTACCATCTTGACTACTTAATTATAAATAAACATCTTTACATCATCATCAGCGTGGACTTCATCACTACAGAATGTGACACACCAACCTTCAATGGAGCAGGACCATTTCACTTGAGAGAGTCAATAACCAACCTGTCAGGGACAGCCAAGTGTAACAACAGGAAATATGCATTTATATGCTATGGCCGAGCCCACAGCCATCCCAAAAACGAAGGAACAGTGAGTGGTAAACATAACACAGCAAGAAGAACTGTTTAGAATGAGATATCAATGTGTTTGGGTTAGAATCCACGCTAGGGAGGGATATATGTGTATCTCCGACACTGGTGCCAAAACGCATCCCTTCACAGTGAACACCAGGGGTGGCGTTAGCGATAAAGAGCTAATCAGAGAGCTCAAGCTCTGTAGTTAACCCCCAGGTTCGGCAATTAATACAAACTGGCCATTGTCACACGCGATTAACATCACACCGGAAAAGGAAAAAAACCTAGATGTTTGATATTTATCAGGACTGATAAGTATTGCCCATCACAAGATTTATGAGAATAACTTGCAGAATGTGGTGCTTTAACCCACCAATATCATTATGTTCTGGTATATAATATTCATCTATCCCTGATAAACAATCAGCAGGTTTTGACCTGCTGAAACATAGCCGGGAGATTATGGTTTTTCTTAACATAAAACTCATAAATGTGATATCTGTGGTAGTATAAATTACCGCAGATGTAGGAATTTCCAGCTGATTCGTAATAAGTGTATAAGTCTTCTTGGGGATTATGCACAGACACACAGTTTACTATTGCCACTCTACCAGGGGTTGGAGCCCCAAAGAAGAGCATCTGCTTGCACTGGTACTGGAGCCATGATACTCCCACAAACATTTTAAAGGTACAGTTCTAGAGCTAAGATGCGATGTATCCACGTGCCTGTCCCCTGACTTAGCCACGCACAGGTTACAGGCTATTGATCTATGTGTTTGACCTGAGTGCGTCCACTTTTAGAAGTAACCACTCTAAGTAATGCAGCCCTGAAGGCATAGCTATCACTAAACAAAGTGTGGCATAAGAGTGCCTTTCAGCCAGTCTTGTGTTCAGGACTGGGGATTGACAGCATAGGGGTTAATCAAACCTATTGCTAACAATATATATAGATTGGGCTATGGGCCCGCCCCTTTTAAGTTTTGACTTTCCCCAACCAGTCTCTTCAGCTGTTGGCTTAAGACTGTCAATCATATCTCGGATCAGTCCAGTGGAGGATTGTATGTAACATTTGTAAAATAGCTTATTAAAACTCTGTGGGGTACTGAAGCGCTTGCCTACATGGGTACCAAGCTGCTCCATGTAGGATATGCAGTCGGATAAGTGTTGTCTTTATTTTGATCCTGTGCTGGAAGTGTTTACATAGCATGCATGATGACCACTGAGGTGCAGTTATTGTATTACAGGACACAGCTCATAGTAGTGTGATGAGTGGAGAAATGTAAGAGGTTAGACAAGCAGTTTCTGGTTTTCAGTAAGATGGCAGCTTTGATCAGCTCTGCGGGTTCGTTTATGGTATTTCTTATTATCATAGTACAACAAGCTGGTTACCGAACAGGGTTATTTATTCATTACGTGGTCAGACGATCTGCTGGGAATATGGACTTTGTTGCAGTCATCCCGTAGATAATTTTCAATGTGACACGTCAAGAAGTGGTCATAGTTTGTCGTTAGTTAAGACCTGCACTGGTGGACTAAATTAGAGTCCTATGGAGATGAGTGGTATGTGACAGATCTTTTCATTTATTCTATGCCTGTTCAGTTGGGGATCTGTGGTTTGTTCCTGTGGAATGGCACACCACCTGATGTTAGACTTCACTTGTAATGTTCCAGCTTATGCGAGTGTAAGATGGCCAAGCAGTGTGAAGGAATGGTTATGCAGCATGTTTGAACTATGACTGGCTGCATAAGCACGGAGCGTTATAGTTTTACTTTTACTGCTGGCCAGGTAGAGTTAGGTAGGAAGTAACATTACTATATACTACCCAGGTTAGACACAGTTCAGCCCTTAGTAACTTACTGGGCATAAAAGGTTTTTAAGTGCTTGTCAGCATGAGGAGAGTGTCCTGGTCAAGTTGTTCCTTATACGTGGGCTGTAGAGTGTACATGAAGGGGTGCTTACTGTTCCATGACCTCCTTGAGAGATTTTGGCTGGTGTAGTTAAGGGTTGGTGCAACCATGGTTTTGCCTCTATACTGAATTTTAAATGTTTATGGATTCTTAAAATATTGGCTGGTGGTGAGTTCAGAGCTAGATGTCTTGGACTGACAAGCATTTGCAATGCAATAGGTCTCGCATTAGGAAAGTTTGAGCTATTAGTATTGTAAATGGCAAAGTTTTTATTTATGTTTTTTTTTTAAATAGCTAAATTAATAGCTTTGTCATTTACAATGCTAATAGTTATAACTTTCGCAAATGTGATACCTATAGCATTTGTAATGCAATATGTTTTGTATTTACATGACTTAGATGTATTGATATTACAAATAACAATGGCGTTTAATTTTTTTAAATAACTAATACTTAAATAAAAGTTATTGTAATTTATAATGGCAATAGCTTAAACTTTTCTAAAGAACTTTTGTGAAATTATGTTCAGTGTATTTTATTGAGACGAAAATCCAAGAACAGAAGTGAAATATTAACTTTTTTTGTGACATTTGCAATAAAGCTTGAAACATTGATAGCGTATGAGGACCCGAGCTTGCATGTTGCGGGGTTCAGTCGGTGGACCATGTGCCTTCTCTTAGGCTTCGGTGTTGTTGGTAATACTTCACACAGCTGAATTAATTGTCATGTTGATAAGGTTAAGACTGCATAATCCCAGGTGCATTCACATTCCCTGTCCCACAGAGTCCAAAACATTCCTTCGCGTGGCTCCACTGTGGTGCAACTGTAACGTCGTGGCTTTGGCTCACGCACGGGCCAGATCCTATGAAGAGGTTTCTCTTGCGACCACGTTTGGTGAGTAGTATTCAGAACAAGGTGGGGCACTGAGATGCAACACACCGGCGCGAAAAAGAATGAGAAGTTTGAGGGGGCGGTGACACTTAGTCATAAATGACATTGTTAAACACTAACTGCCGCCGTTCGGGCACGCCGCCTCAGCGCCTCCAGCAGCCACAGAGTGTTGGCCCTGGGGCTGGGCTGGGCTGGGGAGCCACGGTGACCTGACCTCAGACGGGTGTGCTGCACACACAATGTGCTTCCTCAGAGCGCAGCCAGCTCCCTTTGTTCTGGAGGGAGAGAGCATGCCCGCGGGGTCCTCCTCGGAGAAGAGATGGGTCCTCCCGCCAGGTGATGTCTTTCTTTCACAAACGAACATAGGCACATCCGTTCAGACTTGTAGTGCGCAATGCCTCTGGCTCCATATTGGAAAGAGCTTTCTCTTCACGCGCGCGCGGCATGAGGCGGAATTTGTTAAAATAGATTTTGAATCTGCAGGCTCAAAATGTATGATAAATGGAAAGGCCACATTGGAAAAGCCCATTTAGTTTGGTAACAGTAGCATTTGTTTTTATTCGTCGACTTCTTGTGTTGAGTGCTATATAAACAATTACAGTGTTTATTGGTATGATTCAAATGCAGATCTTTCAGTACTTGCGCTCGTGGATGTGAGCGCCCGCACGTGATTGGCAAAGGAGAAACCAATGAGGTTTTTCAAGATAGATGTCATAATATAGCTTATCTTGTTCTTCGCTTAACTTACATGACTAAATTGTTAGTCTCATGTTTTCCAAAAAGTTCATGATAAAAATGCACATTTTTTGTTTATATATAGAGGATTTTAGTTAGCCCTATTCATCCATTAGTCTGTCAACATTTTGCTTCCATCCTCCTATGGGACGATGGATCAACTCACGTCACCTTCGTTCTCTACCCGGGATAGATGGAATTTACTTGTGCATATCCGCCTAAAAAGAAGTACACTTCAGTTTAATCCCTGCTTTCATGTGTAGTTTCATTTCTGCCTTTTTAAAAATATATTTTGGCAGTGGGTAATTTCTTTTTTTTTTTTTGCAGTCATGCATGCCACATTTAGACCAGCGGGGTTGTTGCTTTTCATTAGTTTAACACTTTTAATGCCGTTTGTGTATGTTTGCTGATAAATAACAACATTACAGCCTTGTAAAGAACAGAGCTCTTAGCTTTGCAATGCTTGTTATGTTTGCAAACTGATTTTGTAGTGAACATGTCAAATGTGACTCTGTACAATAACATGAACTCAAGTTGTGAGGCTGCTATTTTGATCAAGAAGAACTACCTGGAAGTGATTCAATTCGCTGAAATGGCTGACTGAAGATCACTCAAAACATGTTTTCATCCATTCATTCCTTTAGGATCGGTTATCCACGTTCTAAGCAACATTCTGGAAAGGCGGTAATTAATGGCAGTGGCATTAAGGCAGGATGTGATCTTTTTGCGTGCAATGGCCTTGGAGTACCTGAGCATCACTTTAGAGTACCAAAGAATTGATTAGGCCATTATTAAAAGAGTAATTATAAGAGTATATTTGAACCAGTTGTTGTTGAATGGTTGCACAGATTGATTCTGTGAGGAAAGACAACGTCCTCCCAGACAATGTATTTCACAAAAACAGAACAGTGCTTAGAAGCATTAGGGTTTTTACAGAAAAACAAGGGAACCCAAATAGTACCAAGGACCTTGGGCAAATGACTATTAAGGAGAACAACGGTCCTTAGGGTTAGAGATTATTAACAATTCAATAGCATATAGACTCCAATCAGTACTATATCAGAAAGTTTTTCAGTACCCAGCCGGGCCTGAATTTTTATTCAAGTATAGATATAAATACATGGACCAAGCGAGAGGTCCGATTAAGAAACTGATAGGGTACAAGCCTGTACCTATCCAGAACACACTCGAACAAGGTTCGGAGGTGGAGGAAGTAAGAAAGGAAAAAAGGTAAAGAATATCAGGCAAAAAGAACATGGGAGCCAACTGTCCCTTGCATCATTAATACAATTTCAAAGCAAGTTCAGACAGACAACCACTGTAACAAAATTAACACAATAGACAGGTTACAGAATTGTAAAAAGTGTCGACGGCGTTTCGATCCCTAGGCTCCTATTGAACTGGGATCATCATCAGGACTTTATAATGTTTTGCCTGTGAGTACTTTTGAAATAAGCCTGTTCATAGTGGAGAAAAAAGATGGGAAGAAAAAGAGAAGGATTCTTGTTTAAAAACAACACTTGTTTCAGGTACTCTAAACATGGAGTCACATGTAATTCTTCCGTCTCATGCCAAAGTGCTTGTGCGACAGATCAAACCATTCATGACGACATCTTGTTTATAGTGTTCCAATCTCATGCATTCCCGACGAGTGCCCGCAGATTTTAATTCGAGTCGATCAATTATTCTGAGAAATTATCACACAATAGCGTGATGGTGACCGGAGTGATGGTTTCAAGTATGGAGCCGGGATTGCTACGACGTGTGCATGCAGATCGTGAAGCGCCACTGTGAGCTACAGCGAGACTACCATGTAACATGCAGCACGAGGAAAGTGTCTTAGTGCCTATTGTGATTCCAAGCTGTACGTAAACGGGACAAACCTTTCAGAGCATTAATTACTCTGCTCCAGTGAATCAAGAGGGGTAGAGTTCGGTGGAAGTGGACGGTGCCTAAAATGAAAGGCGGGTCAGTTACAGTATGTATACGTTTCTAGCGTGGCAGGCAGTGTGCGATCAGTGCATATAGTTACCTCGATTCCTACTCGGTAGACATAATAATGTCACCCGTTTGTAGGGATTCTTCCATTTCGAAGAATTGCATGTCAATTCCAGCCGCACGAGGGTGGATATTCCAATTATTTCACAATCTGCGAAGAACGGGATTCTAATTAATTCCATTAAAATTCATTTGCTATGGACACAAGGCACGGGGAACAACATTTCAGCCCTTACCTTTAGTGCACAGACGATGCTGCCTTGCTCCTGAATCGAGCAGAAATCGGTCGGCGTGCTCAATGGCAGTAACCTGACTCAACGACAATCCGGAAGTGAGTTGCTGACCGGCTTGGTGCATTTAAGTGAAAAGGAGGGGGGAGTGAGGGTACGTGTCACTACGGCAGCCATCTTAGAATGGTGTCTATTATATAGAGCGTAGGGCGATAAAGGTGACTAAGTGCCCGCATTCATGCATTTAGATTATGTTGAGATTCATTGTTGAGGAAAAAACAATGCAATTGTGTCAATATTATTTTGACCAACATTATAAACATTTTTGGACATTTTTGTGAATATTTCTAGTTTCAACGTACAATTGCAATCAGTAAATAATGTGTTCAGTCTTTTGGACAGTGCTGAGCATTATTAGAAAACAAACTTAAAGTGATTTTTCTTTTGAACCATCTTTGGATCCTCCATAGATTCCATACGTGTACATTTTTGGATAGTCTCTTTTGCTTCTTTCCATATTGGAGACAGTCTTTCAAGCAAGTTATCCGAGGAGTTTAGAGCAACCCAGCCCAATCCTCAGTACGATTCAGGCCATTCTGTATTGTATCCAGGAGTATGATGCATTTCAGTTCCTCTTTGTTGAGAAGTTGGGTCATGTTTCCTCCTCTAGTCGGTAACTTTAATGCCTTTAGCACAGTCCAGCGGAACTCGTCTTCCTTATGCTTGGCATTAATGAAATGTTCCACAAGTGGGGCATTGGGAGTTTGGCAGCGAATGCGGCTCCTGTGCTGGCAGATCCTTGTTTTGACCTTTTGCGAAGTTTGGTCCACATACATTCTGTTACACGGACATTGAATCATATATATAACATTACAAGTGTTACAGTTTGTAAGGGAAAAGCTAGTGAAAGTGATATTGTTAAATATTCTTGTCTTTCCCTCAATGGTCATGTCACACACACTCTGCAGTTACCACATTTCATATGTCCAACAATGGGGGACAGGCCCCATATGGCTTCAAGCGTGGAAGATTGAGTGGGACTTGGCAATGCTGCTCGCACTAAATGGTCCTTCAAATTTTTGCTTTTTTTAAAAGCAAATAAGGGACGTTCAATTTCCAGTACGCCCGCATTAACAGTAGGCCAGTGGTGGAGTACCACTTTCCTCATTTTATTCGACACTGGAGAGAAAGTAGTAACACAAGCAAGTCTTTCTTGTGGTGTCTTTGTGGTAGGTGTGAGTAAGGTTTCCCTGGGTCTGTACCATGCTCTCTTGAGTGCATTTTTGACAATTCTCCTTGGATAGCCCCTATTTTTAAGTTTGTCCGCTAGGATGGCACTTTCTTTAAAATAGTCCTGCCTACAGGAGCAGTTTCTCCTAATTCGCAAGAACTGGGAGAATGGGAGTGAATCGCGCAGAGCTCTGGGATGATTACTAGAGTAGTCTAACAACGTGTTGCGCTCTGTGGTTTTTCTGAACAACCGAGTCAGAAGGACATGATTTGGAGATGTGAAGTCAATGATCTACGCCACTTCCTACACTGGATGGATAACAACTGCTGTGGCCTTCACTTTACCTTGACATCCAACAAATCTTCGATTGACTTCCTGGATCTTACCATCTTTCACCAGGAGGGAGTCCTTCTGACTCGGTTGTTCAGAAAAACCACAGAGCGCAACACGTTGTTAGACTACTCTAGTAATCATCCCAGAGCTCTGCGCGATTCACTCCCATTCTCCCAGTTCTTGCGAATTAGGAGAAACTGCTCCTGTAGGCAGGACTATTTTAAAGAAAGTGCCATCCTAGCGGACAAACTTAAAAATAGGGGCTATCCAAGGAGAATTGTCAAAAATGCACTCAAGAGAGCATGGTACAGACCCAGGGAAACCTTACTCACACCTACCACAAAGACACCACAAGAAAGACTTGCTTGTGTTACTACTTTCTCTCCAGTGTCGAATAAAATGAGGAAAGTGGTACTCCACCACTGGCCTACTGTTAATGCGGGCGTACTGGAAATTGAACGTCCCTTATTTGCTTTTAAAAAAAGCAAAAATTTGAAGGACCATTTAGTGCGAGCAGCATTGCCAAGTCCCACTCAATCTTCCACGCTTGAAGCCATATGGGGCCTGTCCCCCATTGTTGGACATATGAAATGTGGTAACTGCAGAGTGTGTGTGACATGACCATTGAGGGAAAGACAAGAATATTTAACAATATCACTTTCACTAGCTTTTCCCTTACAAACTGTAACACTTGTAATGTTATATATATGATTCAATGTCCGTGTAACAGAATGTATGTGGGCCAAACTTCGCAAAAGGTCAAAACAAGGATCTGCCAGCACAGGAGCCGCATTCGCTGCCAAACTCCCAATGCCCCACTTGTGGAACATTTCATTAATGCCAAGCATAAGGAAGACGAGTTCCGCTGGACTGTGCTAAAGGCATTAAAGTTACCGACTAGAGGAGGAAACATGACCCAACTTCTCAACAAAGAGGAACTGAAATGCATCATACTCCTGGATACAATACAGAATGGCCTGAATCGTACTGAGGATTGGGCTGGGTTGCTCTAAACTCCTCGGATAACTTGCTTGAAAGACTGTCTCCAATATGGAAAGAAGCAAAAGAGACTATCCAAAAATGTACACGTATGGAATCTATGGAGGATCCAAAGATGGTTCAAAAGAAAAATCACTTTAAGTTTGTTTTCTAATAATGCTCAGCACTGTCCAAAAGACTGAACACATTATTTACTGATTGCAATTGTACGTTGAAACTAGAAATATTCACAAAAATGTCCAAAAATGTTTATAATGTTGGTCAAAATAATATTGACACAATTGCATTGTTTTTTCCTCAACAATGAATCTCAATATAATCTAAATGCATGAATGCGGGCACTTAGTCACCTTTATCGCCCTACGCTCTATATAATAGACACCATTCTAAGATGGCTGCCGTAGTGACACGTACCCTCACTCCCCCCTCCTTTTCACTTAAATGCACCAAGCCGGTCAGCAACTCACTTCCGGATTGTCGTTGAGTCAGGTTACTGCCATTGAGCACGCCGACCGATTTCTGCTCGATTCAGGAGCAAGGCAGCATCGTCTGTGCACTAAAGGTAAGGGCTGAAATGTTGTTCCCCGTGCCTTGTGTCCATAGCAAATGAATTTTAATGGAATTAATTAGAATCCCGTTCTTCGCAGATTGTGAAATAATTGGAATATCCACCCTCGTGCGGCTGGAATTGACATGCAATTCTTCGAAATGGAAGAATCCCTACAAACGGGTGACATTATTATGTCTACCGAGTAGGAATCGAGGTAACTATATGCACTGATCGCACACTGCCTGCCACGCTAGAAACGTATACATACTGTAACTGACCCGCCTTTCATTTTAGGCACCGTCCACTTCCACCGAACTCTACCCCTCTTGATTCACTGGAGCAGAGTAATTAATGCTCTGAAAGGTTTGTCCCGTTTACGTACAGCTTGGAATCACAATAGGCACTAAGACACTTTCCTCGTGCTGCATGTTACATGGTAGTCTCGCTGTAGCTCACAGTGGCGCTTCACGATCTGCATGCACACGTCGTAGCAATCCCGGCTCCATACTTGAAACCATCACTCCGGTCACCATCACGCTATTGTGTGATAATTTCTCAGAATAATTGATCGACTCGAATTAAAATCTGCGGGCACTCGTCGGGAATGCATGAGATTGGAACACTATAAACAAGATGTCGTCATGAATGGTTTGATCTGTCGCACAAGCACTTTGGCATGAGACGGAAGAATTACATGTGACTCCATGTTTAGAGTACCTGAAACAAGTGTTGTTTTTAAACAAGAATCCTTCTCTTTTTCTTCCCATCTTTTTTCTCCACTATGAACAGGCTTATTTCAAAAGTACTCACAGGCAAAACATTATAAAGTCCTGATGATGATCCCAGTTCAATAGGAGCCTAGGGATCGAAACGCCGTCGACACTTTTTACAATTCTGTAACCTGTCTATTGTGTTAATTTTGTTACAGTGGTTGTCTGTCTGAACTTGCTTTGAAATTGTATTAATGATGCAAGGGACAGTTGGCTCCCATGTTCTTTTTGCCTGATATTCTTTACCTTTTTTCCTTTCTTACTTCCTCCACCTCCGAACCTTGTTCGAGTGTGTTCTGGATAGGTACAGGCTTGTACCCTATCAGTTTCTTAATCGGACCTCTCGCTTGGTCCATGTATTTATATCTATACTTGAATAAAAATTCAGGCCCGGCTGGGTACTGAAAAACTTTCTGATATAGTACTGATTGGAGTCTATATGCTATTGAATTGTTAATAATCTCTAACCCTAAGGACCGCTGTTCTCCTTAATAGAAGCATTAGGGAGCCAAGTGAAGCATTCGTTGCAGTTTTCTCTTACCTTACAACAACTGTGAGGGCAGGGAAATCTTCGCGAGAGTGCGTGCTGCAGTCCGTCCAAAGCTCGCGCCGCCGGCCTGCGACCAGGAAGTCAGGCAGGCCGGCCGGGACAACCGGAAACAGGAAGTAGGAGGGCGGGAGCCTACCCCGCCTCCCACGGAAGAGCCGCGATTGTTTGGAGCACCGGAGCAGGCAGGAGCCTACCCTGCGCCCCGGTGCCGAAGAAGGGAGGAAGAGTCCTGCTGCTGGTGAGAGCCGCTGCACCAAGGAAGCCGGTGAGTGGGGCTTCGCCTTGTTAGGTTGGGCTGCGAGGGCGGGGGGCATGTGTGTGTGTGTGTGTGTGCGCGCGCGCGCGCGCGGGCTGTGTATGTGTGTGAGCGTGCGTGTGTGTATGTGTCTTGGAGTCTCTGTGTATGCGTGTGTGTGTGTGACTGTGGGGGTGGGGGGGGTTGCCTGCGTGTCTGTGTAAGTGTAAGTGCGTGTGCGCGCGTGTGTGTGTCTGTGTGCAGCTGACTTGCTGGGAGTATGGGAGGGAAGTGCACGGCGCTGCGCAGGACGGAACGTGCGCGTTCGCGCACACAAATCCAGGGAAAAAGCTCGTAACACCCTCTTGACCTCCTTCCCTCGTGACAGGCAACATTAGGTCTCCAGCTGGACACCTGCATCCTTCGGATGCAGTTTACCAGCTCGACCTAAAAAAGCAGTGCCTCCTATTATGGATTCTTACCAGGCACGCAACACCCATAGGACTCAAAGGGCTTCAGCCCCCCCCCCCCCATGTTGTGTGTGTCAGCCTGGACTAGGACAGCTTCCTGGGCACACATACAGACCGATTTATAGCTTATTGTAGCCACACCTGAGCACTTCACAGGTCTTTAAAAGACCAATAACGTATTAACGAGGCTTTGTTGTTTTTTCACCCCTTCATCGCCACTCTACCTATTGCTGGAAGAATTACCCCCCCCCCCCCCACATCATTTTTAGTAGCCCCCCTGAAATGTAGCTCTCTGTTTCTTATAGTAAGGCGGAATGATGATGCTTTCTGGACCACAGTGCTCTCACCTAATGCTATTTGCTGTTTGCATGTATCCTACTGCATCTACTGGAGTGCCTCCATTGAACTGAATAAAGGGCTACTTTACAACTATAGCCCTCTCAGTCATTTCCTGCTCCTTCTCTCCCATGTGCCTCGCACTAATGAGGTAAAGCTGCATGTGTTGGAACATCAGACTCAGACGTATTGGCTTTTCCAGTGCTTGTTACTGAAAGGCACTGCTCAGGATCATAAACTATACATAACATATCAGGTCGGGCAACACATTGCAGTAACCAGCTAAGTAGACTATGATCATAAGAAATACCAGAAAGGGGCTCAAAACTGCCAGCCTACTGAAAACTACAAACTGCGCATCTGCCGCTCACACCTAATCATCCATCCACCGCACTGCGAAACACTCCAACCTATGACAGGAGCACCGCACCTTGCTGATCATCATATCATGCATGACATGGAAGTACATCCCACACAGGATTAAAACAAAGACTGCACCCTTCCAGCCGCACACCCTACATGGTGTAGCTTGCTGCCCATGTAGGCAAGCACTTCAGAGTCCCACATTAGGGTAGTAAGCACAATATAAATGCTGCAATATAATAACAAGCATTTGCAATGCAATAGGTCTCGCATTTGCGAGAGTTTAAGCTATTGGCATTATAAATGACAATGCCTTTTATTTATCTATTTTGAAACCCAAAACATAAATAAAAAGCATTGTCATTTACAATGCCAATAGCTCAAACTCTTGCAAATGTGAGACGTATTGCACTGCTAATGCCACCTACTCATGCACTGCAATGCAAGCACACCAAAAGAAATTAAATTGTGTAGCAAACAGCCAATTGCAGGAGTTGAGCGATGCTAAACGTTGAGCGAAACACCCGTTTATGTATAATATATCGAATTTGTAACCATAGGTACACAGGCAGCTGCGCTGTCAAGCCAAACCGAAAACGACAAGAGAAAAACAAAACAAAATTGAGGAAGAAAGACTGAAGGGAATTAGTGGTTCAAAACATGGAATAAATTTTGGAATAAAGACAAAATGAAACCGAAATAGTGAATGTGTCTGGGGGGGAAATGGGGAGAAAAGGAATGAGAGCAAATAAAATAGAAGAAAATAGGTAGGAAATGTCGAAAGAGTTGTTAGAAACTGAGGGGTGAGGAAAGAGCGTGAGAGGGAGAGAGCAAGAAACCGAAAGCCAAACCCAAATTCAGGCATGAAAGAGAGACAAATTATATATCCTAGGAGAGGGTATGGAAACGGGGAAGAGAAAAGACAGTAGGCAGAGCAGAGGATAACATGCAACGAAAACAGAAGGAATTAAATTTAGACGAAAAAATATTCAAAAGGTGGCCAGTAAGGGAGTTAGAGAATAAGAGGGCAGGTGAAAAATATTTACAAGGGAATGGAAAACAGAGGGTAAAGACAGGAGGACGAAGGAAAGATTAAAATAATTTGGACGAAATATAGGAAATATAGAAAGATATGAGATACAGGGTTAGTGAGACAGAGAGAAGGGAATGTGATCATTTGGAATAAGAAAGAGGAGAAAAAGGGACAACACTGGAGAAAGAGAGAAAGGGAGTGAGGAGCCAGCATAAAGGGCTGAGTACTAAAGGGGTGGCGTGAAAGGTAGAGGGGTGAGAAGACAAGACAAACAGGGAACAAATGACAAAGACTGAGGAAAGATATGAGCAGCGTTTGGACTGTGCTGAGCAGGGAGGCGCGGGGGAGTGCAGGGGGAGGCATCTACCCACCCCCATCCAGCGGGCAGGTAATGGTCATTTCCTGCCAGAGCATGGGGGGTTGTGCAAGAATGCGTTCACCTTTTAAGGTTAACGGCATGGGGGCAGCTCAGCAACAGCGGGTGGAGAAGGTGGCGATAGAGGGTGGGCAAAAGGAGGTAGGCGGAAAGAGGGTGCGAGCGGAGGTTCGATGTGCAAGGAGGGAGGAGAAGATGGTGAAAGTAGGGAGGAAGTGTGTGTGTGTTGGGGGGTAGCGGGCAAGGGCAGTGATGTCAGCAGGACTGTCCCAATACCGCTGCCAGAGAGCTCAGGCCGAGGATGAGGCCAGGAAGCTTGCTGCGAGCAACAGTCGATGAGTCCAGTCCGGGTGGGCGAGGCCTAAGGGAGACAGAGTGGTCACCAACCCCACTTTCAAACAAGAAAGGGTGGAGGGGGCAGGGGAGGAGGGGGCAGGGGAGGAGGGGTCCGGGGAGGAGGGAAGGGCCAGAGGGACTTGATGGGAGTGGTGGGGGGGAGGGGGAGGGTATAGAGAGGGAGAGGAGGAGAGACAGGACAGGGGGAAGCAGCAGAGACACGGCGGGTAAAATAAACAAACAAGCCTTTCACCGTAACACGGCTGGCAGGGGAGGGGGCGGAGAGGGGAGAGGTGCGACACGGCAGTAGGAGGAGGAGGGGGGAGGAGAGTAGGGGAGGCACGGCCTAGCGGCAGGCAGGCAGGGGAGGAGAGGAGGAGGGGGGAGGAGAGTAGGGGAGGCACGGCCTAGCGGCCGTGCAATCAAGTAGTGAGGGGGCGGAGCTGGGGGAGGCTGTGAGAGAGAGTAGGCAAGGCAGGCGGCTGGGGGCATGTGCACGCGCTTTTAAGCTCAATGCACATGCGCATTGAGCTTAAAAGTCACGGGCACTGCAAGGAATCGCCACGATTCCTTGCAAGTTAGATAAAGTCTGGATGAGCCCCTATAGTCTCGCTTGCTCGATGCGCATGCGCATCGACAGGCGAGACCTAAAATACGATACTAAGCATGCTGCGATTTGTATTTTGCACTGATCTGCAATTGCTTGTATATAATGCATTGAATCTCATTTGGTGCAGGGGAGCACCCTGCTACCTACCTACATTTTAGACAATTAGTGAGACCTCATGGAGAGGGAGCTCTGATGGACCTACAAGGCCCCAGGTCCTCAGAAGCTCGAGGTGCCAATCTCTGGAGCCCACCCAACCGTGAAGGTGAAAGGCCGTGTAAACTTTGCTCAACACCAGGCATTACTTTGATCCTGATGCGTCTGGCGTTTCATTGAACACTCCTGCCTGCCTCCACCCGACCCCAGACACCTGCAGCCGATGGGCGAGCGCGCCAAGAGGGGCCAGCGGCGGGGGGGAGGGTGTATCCTCTACTGAAGCACAGCCCGTGGCATCCCCTTTGTTCAATCTTTTGGCAGCACCTTATGTAACTTTTTTTGATGTTGTTAAATCACGAACACACTCACACACACACGTACACACACAACAAAGTGTCCTCTCCGCTGGCTGAGACCATGTGAAACACCGCCAAGGTCAGCCTGCTAGGGCCAGAGAGATAAAGAGGGTTCCCAGGCGGTGCGGACACACGCCCACCGCAGGACAGATGGAGGGAGCTGGGGATTGAACAATCCCACATTGCGTCGTGCGAGACCCCCAAAGCGGATTCTTTCGCCAGGAAGGCCCCACCAAACAAACTCTGTCCGTTCCCCTAGCGCGAGTTAAGTACCTTTTGGTCTCTTTCCTCCGGGAGGACCTCCTGACAGACCTGGCTGGCGCATTCTCCCGTCGCAGAGAGTCCTGCA
Organism: Lissotriton helveticus; assembly: GCF_964261635.1. NCBI lineage: Eukaryota > Metazoa > Chordata > Amphibia > Caudata > Salamandridae > Lissotriton > Lissotriton helveticus. The sequence continues at coordinate 689,465,395 of NC_136070.1, read as the reverse complement.
ACCAATTTTACGCACTCACCCGCAGTGAGGATTTACGACCGCAGGAAGAGGCCCATAGATTGTCATCGGCGGCCCAGCTCTTCCGGTCACCTCTGTCTGGACCGGCCAATGCAGTCCTTGCTTGTCACCGGCCTCCTGGGCTGCCTGGTACTACAGGCCCTGGGAGCACCAGCCCCCTCCACGCCACCTCCCGCGGAGGCAGGGGCGACTGTGGGGTCAGAAGGCAGCATCTTGTACCTCAACAGCAGGTAAGTCCGCTGTCGGGGTGCGTGGAAATGTTCTTTGAAGGGGCAGGTAGAGCCCGGCTTTACATGTGTGTTTGATCGTGTTCTTTAACAGATGCCTGCTGCAAGCGCCAAGAAGCAATCCGGCTTGTAATGTTCGATTTGAAGAGGTATTTAATAAATACTATCTGATTGAGAACGGGAACACTTTTCTCGTTCTTATTCTAGCACTCTCGGGTCATCTTTGGGGTTCATTTTTCTACTTTGGCTTGTGAAAATAGTGCGCCTCTGATACAACTGCATTAAATGTAAGGATGCTACATTCCCACTCTCATCAATTTAACCCCCAGGTAGACTGCAGTGCAGCTCACTTCCGCTGGGAGCAGCATACAAATTTGTTTGACTTTCCTGGCACAAAGTTGCTACTTTCTCATTCAATTCGTCTAATAAAATATCTATTTCTGTAAGGAAACTAAATAAGCCTCCAAGGCCTTCCTCCCTGAGAGTTCTCGCTTCCGGACTGGTCATCTCTGGGTTCCGAGAGGCGCCTCCAGTAACATCCTGCTCTCTGGCCTCTCGCCGGAGTCATTCGGTACAGCCTCTCCACACCTCTGCCACCACTGGCCTCTCTGCAGCCACACCACTGCCACCCCTGGCCTCTCTGCATCCACACCACTGCCACACCTGGCCTCTCTGCATCCACACCACTGCCACCCCTGGCCTCTCTGCATCCACACCACTGCCCCCCTGGCCTCTCTGCGTCCACACCAGTCCACTGCCACCCCTGGCCTCTCTGCGTCCACACCACTGCCACCCCTGGCCTCTCTGCTGCCACACCACTGCCACCCCTGGCCTCTCTGCTGCCACACCACTGCCACCCCTCGGCCTCTCTGCGTCCACACCACTGCCACCCGTGCCTCTCTGCGTCCACACCACTGCCACCCCTCGGCCTCTCTGCATCCACACCACTGCCACCCTGGCCTCTCTGCGTCCACACCACTGCCACCCTGGCCTCTCTGCGTCCACACCAGTCCACTGCCACCCCTGGCCTCTCTGCGTCCACACCACTGCCACCCCTGGCCTCTCTGCATCCACACCACTGCCACCCCTGGCCTCTCTGCTGCCACACCACTGCCACCCCTCGGCCTCTCTGCGTCCACACCACTGCCACCCGTGCCTCTCTGCGTCCACACTAGTCCACTGCCACCCCTGGCCTCTCTGCGTCCACACCACTGCCACCCCTAGCCTCTCTGCGGCCACACCACTGCTACCCCTGGCCTCTCTGCTCCACACCACTGTCACCCCTGGCCTCTCTGCATCCACACAACTTCCACCCCTGGCCTCTCTGCGTCCACACCACCGCCAGCCTTCACCTCTGCGTCCACACCACTGCCACCCCTGGCCTCTGCGTCCACACGACTCCCACCCCTGGCCTCTCTGCGAGGGTCAAGGTGGGTCTAGAACACAAGCACACATACATCCTTACATTGAATGGCAAGAAAGAAAGCACAGAGGCAACACAGAAGTAGAAAAGCACAAATGCTCGACAAAACACATCAGTACTTCGCTTTTGTGATTCATGCAAATATTTTTTTTAAACTTGACAAAGGTCACTGAAGAGTCCGGAAAGATCTTGTTTTGTCGAGCATGTGTGCTTTTCTACTTCTGTGTTGCCTCTCTGTGCTTTCTTTCTTGTATTACAGTAGGGAGGTGCATTGGCAGTGGACCTTGGAGGCGGGCAACAGCAAATCTGTGTTTCTTAAAAAATAGTGTACAGCTGGTTAGTGCAGCCTTAATTATCCCTTGCTGCCCTTTTTCTCTTTTGCTCATTACATTGAATGGCACCTGGTTCCCAGGAGTAAAGTGTTTTTTTTGGGGTACTGAATAGCGGACTTCTGCAGGTACTGAGAGGGTGGTACAGTGTACCGCAGGTCTAGCACGTGAATCAATGACCCCAGGGTAAAGAATGTAGTGGGGGCCCACCTGACCCGTTTTTGCTCGCTGTGCATGCAGGGCACCAGCTTCGCATTGAATGAAGAGGTGAGGAGTGGGAGCAGGGAGGGTAGGGGAAGTGAGAGCATTTGGGGGACCAGCAGGGCCAGGAGGCCCTCTTAGGGTCAGATCGAGCCCACTGTGTGCTGTGAGGCACCAGAGAGGGAGCTGGAGGTCTTGAGCGAGTGCGGCGCAATGTTTCTAAGTTTAAGCAGATGGATGTGTTACCCTCCATAGTTCAGGCTCGCTTCTTTGACCTCAAAAGGATAAAATAGTTAGCTAGACCAGCCAGGACCGGATGTAAACATAACCAGCAGGCTACATGCTGATCACCGCAGAAGCTAGTACATTAACCAACTGTGCTATTTGGGGAACTAAAGTGTTCTCCTGCAGGGGTTTAAATCACGTGGCATCTTATTATATTATATATCAGACATCACTGCACAAGATTCCTAAACTTGGCAACAAAATCACCTGCCTGCAATTTAAAATACGGACGTCTCCAAATACCAGGCCAACGGGTGGGTGGAGGGAAAAGGGAGAAGCAGGAGACAGAGGAGCGGTGTGGCCCAGGGGCCATGGAATGGTTAGCGACAAGGACAGGGTGAAGGAACTGAAAGGGTGGCGAGGCATGGGATGGGTGGACACAAGAGAGGGGAAGGGCACGGGAAGGTTGGGGGGCCTGGATAAATGAGGTCAGAGGGTCAGGGGATGCATGGAGAGAGGAGAAACCAGAGTTAAGGAATGGATGGCCGGATATGCTAAATATATGGGCGGAAAAACAGAGCCAAAGTATTGGTTGAAGGAAGACGGGAGGGGTGTGAGTCATGATTTGCCATGTGTAGCGAGACAGGGATTCATAGATAGCAGATGCACTGGTGTTGAGACCAAGACAAAGGGATACTTTCAGAGACAAGATCAAGGTATGGATGCAGAGAAAGGCCAAAGATGGAGAGCGAGGGCCAAAGGGAAGGTGGAGAGGCAAGGGCATAGGGATGAATGGTTGACAAGGTGAATGGATGAACGGGCAGGCAAGAACAAGGGATGGGTGGACAGGCGAGCATCGGGTGGAGAGACAAGGGGTAGGCAAAGATGCAATGACAAGGGTGGGTAGCTAGTGGGGCAGTAGAAGCAAGATACAAAGTCAAGAGATGGGTGGTGAGACTGATCCAATGCACTGAAAGAGGAAGACAGTGCTATGGGTGGAGAATTACAAGGACAAAAACAATACATAATATAAACAGAATCGCACATAGAATGTGAAAAGAATGTTAGATTTTTGTAAATCACGTTCTTGTTTTAAAAAAAAAAAAAAAGGCTAATTGTAATTAGGAATGGCTCAGAATATCAACAAATGGGCAGTGACGTACCAAAACGTGATGGGGCACCCCTGCTAAGTTCATGGAGGAGGCCCCTAGACTGTCAACCCAGTCAGGAGCTCTCAGGCCAGGGGCCTGCAGCCCATGCACAGTGCCGGGGGTGGTGGGGTGGGGGCGTCTGGAGCTCGGGGCCCTTCGCACCCCGGGGGCTATTGTTACACCACTGCAAATGGATCCTACTTGTTAGATGCATGGGCAGAATAGTGACAGTTTTGTGACACAAAGCTCGGTCTATGGAAATGAAACTCTTGGGAAATTGTGATTGGTGGACAAACAAGGACAAAGTGGATAATATTGGATATAGGTAGAAACAAGTGCAAACTAACTGGATGGGACAGTCAGTCAGCTGGGTGCATTTAAGAGAACAGCAGCGTCATGAGGGGAACAGAAACTTTGGAGTTGAAGACTGAAAGGACAGCAATCTGCGGTTGCAGAGGGCCTAGGACTCTGAGTAAGTCAGGCATCATGATAAGAAGACAGAGGGCGGTGGAAGCTCTTTGACAAATAGCACAAAAGAGAGAGGACAGCAGCACTCTGATAGAGTCACACCTCGAGTAACAATGCGCAGAGGACTGTCCCTAGGATGGAGAAGCACAGTGAGAGCGAGTTGCTTCCAGAGAGGTGTTTCACAGGAAGGGGGTAACACAGTACCCTGAGGGGTTTCAGAGAGGGGAACATTCCCAAACTACTCCTGAATACCAAGAAAACGCCATGAACACCCGGAGTATACTAATGGGGCTAGGTGAATTGTTATTGCACTGTGTTGAAGGCTGTACAGTGGTATTTTGTTATAAGACATCTTACAGATTACTTAAGTATAAAAGGGTTTTGATATTGGTTTCCCCCATGAATTATCCATTGGGGTAGAAGATTTGCACTGTAATAGTCCTTATTATTCCTTCCTAAGAGGAGTTTTGCCAACATTCATTTTGTAGGGATTTGTGATTTTGCTGACTCTTTGCTTGGTGGCTGCCTTATAAGAAGGCAATGATAAATATATAATTAGCAATATAGGTGTATAGGCTTTATTGGTTCATTAAGAAAAAGTAATGTCCAATGCCATAGGTTCAGTCTTTATTTTGAAAAATGTCAACAGATGCAATATGTCTGACGTATTGTGAGAATCATACGTAAAACCAATAGATCTTTAAGGGTAGATTGTTATTACACTGCATTAAAGCTCGTACACAGGCTTTTTGTTACATAGAATCTCCAGATTGCTATAATAGACACGTATTTTGGTGTTTGGCAGCTCCCCAGGCAGTCTTACAGGGCTGCTCACTTAACGTACATTCTTTTAATGTATTCTGCCTTTGCTTGTTGAGTTTGTGTCTGTTATATTGCAGAGAGGTAAGTAAGTAAGTGGATGAATGCAAGAATAACTTAGTGGCAGCCGAATGTATACATTCTCCCTCCTTATCAGAATGGCAATGTGGGTGGCACCTAACCATTGCTTCGCATGTTAGTCCGTCCCATTCCTTGGTATGTCAGCCTCACCCTACTGCTTGGTGTGTCAGCCCCACCCTCCCCCAGTTCAGCTCTAGTTACGCCAACTAATCCCTATGCCAAGGGTACAAGTTCTAAAAAAGGAAGCTGGGGACACTAACCAAGACAAGCAGTATAGTGTGCAATTGACATCATGGCACATGACATCACGGCGTGTGACATCACAGGAAGTGGCATCACAACAAGTGGTCAAAGTGGAGGGGATCGGAGGGGCATGACGTGCCCATGCATTTTTAATTTTAGAAAAACAGCTCCCCTACTTTATGTGGAAAAAACAACCGTCCCAGGATAGTTAATTCAGACGGCTGAAATGCTTAAGCTGAAGTGGGCGGCAGGGAGTGTCTCTTGTGCAGTGACACCGAGGTAAGCGCAGACAGGTAAACAAGCCTTCACACCTGCTTCCCTGAAAGAAATATAGTCAATTTGCAAATGTAATGGAAGCTGGTATAGGCTTTAATCAATGGAATCACTTGAAGCTTACTTTGAAAGGTGTCACAGAGCTACCAGCTAAGCTGTGAGCTGTGTTCTTTTAAAAGACCGTAGTTAAAAAACAACAGCACTACATTCAGTCTGGGCATTACTAAAATGTATATTTTAGAAGCACTTCAAAAAAATCTTTTCATAAAATTTTGTAGGAGGCTTTCGCATACTGTGTGTAATGCAAGTTTAAACTAATGACTTACATGCTCATAGTGCTTTCTGTCACAGACTGGGCCTTTGTAGCACTAAACATGCACAACTCACTATTCTACACTGCACCAATCAGGATTCAATTCTGGGGCTCTCTGGTGCAGTGCATTAACTAATAGATGTTTCATAATGTACGAAAGTGCATTTCCCACTGATTAACATCACTAGCATCACTGTGCGTTATTTTATATCTAGTTACCTGAAGGTAATAGATCAGAAAAGTTACAGAAATTTTTGATTTTTAACTACACCTTGGACCACGCTCAATCACCCCACCCCCACTGCACAGAATATCACAGTAATGCACTTTGAGCACTGATCACAGCCTGTGACCTGACAGGAAGCGATATCACAAGAAGTGACATCAGATGTCAACACCTCAGAGATATGTCTAGCAGTTCTATCATGAGTATATTTGAGTACATTGCAAGATTTAACAATTGAGATTATGTGTCAGGGTTGTGCCAAAAAAAGTGATACAACCCCCAAAACAAAATCTGGGCCTCAATTTATACATTCATTTTTTAATACTTTGCCACAGAGAAATTGGCAGTAAGGAGAAATGTGGCAGTAAATCCGTTCTGCACAATTGGTTGCAAAGTCTGAAATTTGAATGATTTTATGGGGTTAAGGAGCCTACTGCAGAGATATTTGCGTGCCCAGTAAATCTCACGGAATAATAATAATAGTGAGATAACTCTGGAGGTTAACGTATTTGCTGGAGAGGTCTGTGTTTTGTCTAGTCTCAGTTTTGAATTAAAGTAGCATGTCTCCTACAAAGCACATCATGCAACATGCAGATTACATTTTTATTTTATGTATCTAGGTAAGTGGGTTACTGCTTTTAACAAAGATACTTTTGTTACTTGCATGTTCATAAATTGTAATCCTTCTAATATAGCACAGTGAAAGACAGGTGACTCCTACACCGTGTAACCCTCACTGTCTTATGTAACATCCTGTACATTGATTTACATACATATGATTTATTATCAATGTATAATGTTTACGTGTGATGTAAAGCACTCTGCTACCATGAATTGAAATGAGTAGCGCTATAAAAGAAATAAAACAAAATAGTGATATTTAAAATGTTATTTGTGTAAATACTGGGACAGACCAACCAACTCATCTGACATTCTTACAGTGGGTGCTTAACTCTTATATACAGAGATTGAACAAAGTCAAAAGCATGCCTCTCTTGAGTATCTGTGAAGCGAAAAGTTGTGTGCCTTTGTTTCCCCTTCATTGCAGGTGTGAGGATCCCAATAGCACCCAGTCAGGATACTCGAACAAAAGAGGTCTGATGGCTCCTAAACTTCGAGCTTTGTTTTGGGCCACCTGGAATTTAAAATAAGAAAAACCCCGCCCTGCTGCAGGGTGCTGCTCAGAACAAAAGCAGACAAGGCGCATGCGCTGCTGAAAGTGTCTTGGAGTCTGAAACCTACACCAGGGCGAATTTAGCACATATTAGTGGGGCTTATCTTCTTGACAGTCGTCCACCCTGTAAAAATAGTGGGTGTAGTATAACTCTACACAGGACAGGCGACGTGTACATTGTCTATGGTTGGTATTAATTAATGGGATACCGACTCAAGTTATCAGACATAACAAATTTGACTTCAGCCATGCAATGGCTTAAGTGGCTGTATGGGCCACTGGTTTCCCTAAGGCCAGAGTGAATTTCTTAGACAGTCCTGCGGTGTTTGCTGCCACCTACCGAAAATTTAAGGAAACAATTCAGACCCCACCTGATCGGTCTGCGGTGTCTTCATTCTACCAGGTAGGGCAGAAGTCACTTACACTTCCTGTCTTATAAAATTCCATATAATATGATTTAATTATTTACGTACAGAGTACAAGGAAATGCTGCCTAGCACAGCCAAGGGAGTAGCCAAAAATCACGAAGCACTCCCCCTTTTAACCACAGCACAAATCTCACAGAGTGGGTGCGGCAAGCGATCACTGAGAATCCTTGATCTTGCTCCCCTGAGTAAATTTTGAAAACATGTCGCAAAATGTTGCGTTTTACACATGAAGTGTCAAACAATTTAGACAGAAACACGTAGAGGCATCTCTATGGGCAGTCAAGAAGTAAGCAACTTGTCTACTACAGCAAAACTTCATCAGAGATGCTGAAGGGGTCACGTCTTCCAAAGAAACATTTTAAATAATGGGCTCATATTGTGCACTTTAATGATCAATCTTCAAATGAATTGACTATAAATATAGGCTTTGCAGGCTGGCATGAAAGGGCATTTGTGTGCAAGACACGTTTTCCCCACATTAGGGCTACTGGAGTTTTCTACAAGTCTATTTTTGGTTCATTCCCTCACCTTTCATCTTTCTTTAGATGTGTATTTCCTTCTTCTTACTGTGCATCGTGTAGTGTTTGCTTCATCTTTATTATGATCCTTCTTTTCATCTTTATTTATATCTTTCAATTTTTTTACATCAGTTTCTTTTTCAATAGTTGTACTTCATTCCTTCAATTAATCTTTCCTTCCATCTTAACTCATGTTGCTCATTTAACTGATTTACCTTTTTCCATCTTCTTCCTCACATACTTTTTCTGCTTCCATTACTTTTTAATCTCCTTTACCATATCTTTCCTACAGTAATCCTTATCGTCTTTTATTTCTTTCCCTTTGTAGTATATTCTTTCATCTTGTTCCACTCTTATTTTCTCCTTTCTTTGTTCTCCATTTTCCCTTTTCCTTCTTGCATCTTTTTTGTTTTTCTCTATCAATCTTGGTGTCTTCCCCCATTGGTTCTTTTTTTCTCCATCATTTTTCGATGTATACTTAATTTCTTCTCTCTATTTTTCCATCACTTTCCCTATCTTCACCGCATCTTTCTTTCTGTCTTATCCGTTCATCCACTCTCCTTCCTCCAATCTTTAGCAATCCATCCATCCACTTACCAATTCCTCTTTACATTCTTCTCCCCTTTTTCTCTCCACCCAGCCACCTTTCGATGCATCTATTCATTGTTCATCTTCACCATCCTTCTCACCAATTCCTCTCTTCATCCCTTTCTCCCTGCTCCTAGGTTCCATTTGTTCCCCACCCACCAATGCCCCATTATACCATCCTCTTGCAGTGGTATTTTTAATCTTAGCTTTGAAGACCAGAGTCTCTGATCAAAGTCATAAATGACAACGTATGGTTTATGCCACACAAAACTGACTAGTGGCAATCTACACATCCATAAACCTGGAGACCATGATACCCATGATAACGTTTTTTTTTAGCACAAGGTCGCAAGAAGACTCCTTGCCATGTTGAATACCATAAACCAGTCCCTGGCTTTTCTTTACTACACCATTATAATCTGGTACTTTAGTTCAGTTAAAGAGATCTGAGAGAGACTGCAAATCCCAGAATGCTTTAAGTTAAATGAAACCCCAGGACTTGATACTGTCTCTTTGGGGACACGGCATTAGCTGCTCGCCTACTTGTTGGCAGCTCTAGAGGCACTTGCACTGGTGGTGCAGTCCGGTGTAACAATGTGGCATCAGAGCGCGTTAAAAGCAACCAATTAAATAACGTTTTATTACATCAAGTCAGCGTGTCACCATATAAAGTTTTAATTTTAAGCTTGGAAGGTTCACACCCACGTAAGACTTTCAGGATATTCATGAAATACTTGTATGTACAACTGAGCTCATTTAAATGCATTTACAATCGGCGTTTATCCTGAAACTGTGCCAAAGATCTGATTGGCCGGCTCTAACAATTCAATTCAATTCAATTTATTTATTATGTTTTGGCTCTCAAAAGAGGGCCACATAAAATACATAATAGAAATACATAAATGCAGATATATTTGAATACAAAGAAAATCCATAGACAATTTACAACAATTAACAACATGCAAGATAATCAGCAGCAAACACCTCCATATTTCATTAATAAATAGCTAAAAAACCTTTAAAAAAGTTAAAAATTTGGAAGCAAAACATTTCATTAGGAGGGAAATACAAAGCCTGCCAAAAGATATTCACATTAAGGATACCCAATTGAAGACAAATCGACTTTAACCATTTCAGTCGCAAAGAGCACAGTGCAGGGCATAAGAATAATACATGAGTTCCATCCTGTACGGCCATATTACATAGGTCACATAACGAAGACGATCCATACCATTTTGATAAAAGAAGATTTAAAGGTAATAAATCATGTCTTAAAAGAAACCATAGTCTTCGAACTCCATGTGGAATATTCCATGTCACATACGGTTGAGCAAGCTTTAAGGAAAAAGTATTAAGAAGGAGATCACATCCCCTCTTTTCTTGAAGGGCATTCTTATCTAATTTAAAACAGAGTTTCCATGAAGCCTGTTTCAGCACGGATTTTAGCTGAGTCGGGGAATTTGAAAAAAGAGTACTTTCATCCAACTCTAAGAGAGTCACAGCTTTTCTAAAATTCCTAACTATTTGAGAAAACTCTTTAAAGTTGCCCAATAATTCTCCTTTAAGGAGAGCTCTCAATGATCCCGGTTCGCCTCTGGCCAAACTGGCCACCCATCTAACTAGAGCACATAATCCCTGAACCCAGCTACTCCTAAGACCGAATTCAAGCCTACATGCGGCCAGCGAACAGGCTGTGTTAAGAGTAGATAGAGATCTCAATACTTTTCCTTCAACTGTGTGACAAAAACCCCAATGCTTCAACTCTACAAGTTCTATTCCATATAGTAGCGTTGCAGGAATTTTTGCCTTAAACACCTCCAATAAGCAAGCAAAATGTCTTTTCCCTGTAGCACAGTAAAGGGAACACAAACCTCTGCCATGTGCAAGGGCTTTACGAGAGTTATAATCTATATGGGGCTTCTCGCTCATATTGGCCGAAAGTATTTTACCTAAAAAAGTGTAAGATTTAACTACCTCTAATTTCTGACCACCAATGGACCATCCGAAGTTTTCTGACCTAGATTTCTTCTTTCCTGAAATGCACATAATTTTCCTTTTTGACGCATTTATCCTCATAAAATGGGACTCAGCGAATAGATGTAAAGCCTGCAGACGATTAGCCAAACCCTTGGGTGTTAGGTCAAGTATGAGGATATCGTCTGCATACATCAAACAGGAGATAGTAGAGCCCCCCACAACCGGGGCAATGCCCGCACAAGCAGACAGAGAAGCTGGGAGGTCAGCAATGTACAGGGAGAACAATAGTGAGGCCAAAAGGCAACCCTGTTTAAGTCCGTTTAAGGATGGAATTGGTTGTGAGAGACCCCTCTCTCCGCCTTGCAGCACACGACACCAGGTATCCGTATGTAATGACCGTACAAGATCCAATAAATGAGACGGCATACCCAATGCTGCTAATTTTCTCCACAGCGTAAAACGATCCACTTTGTCGAACGCCGTGGAGAAATCGATAAAAGCAGCGAACACCCCCCCCCCTTCGAACATGTATGTATTTGTCAGAGATCACCTGAAGGGCGGTGAGGTTATCTAGTGTGCCGTGCCCTTTGCGGAAGCCTGTCTGTTCCAATGGTAAGATGTTATTTATTTCAACCCAATCATGAATTAATATTAAAAGACATTTTGCAAAGACTTTTCCGATTGAGTCAAGAAGGGCTATCAAACGGTAATTCATAGGTTTGTCCCTATCTCCCTTCTTAAATAATGGGACCAGTATGCTTCCCCTCCATGAAGCAGGCACCACTTTAGAGATGAAGCAAGATCTAAACAATGGAAAAAGTATCTTGCTCCATAGAGTCGGATCCTGCTTCAAAACAGATATGGGTAACTCATCAGGTCCCATAGCTCCCGAGGAGCGCATGTTTTTAATAGCCATTTCAATTGTTTTCTCCGAGGGGAAATCAATAGGGAGCTCAACTTCTCGCCCAAACCTACTATCCTCTGACATTGTGCCATTCCCATCATATAACTTAGAAATAAAAGAAGTCCATACCTCTTCAGAAATGGGGATAGGAAGGGGGCTAGCTCTTACTCCACATCCCTTACCAATTATAGACCAAAATTCTCTAGCCTTACCATGCACAACCGCTTCCCTTAGATTTATCCACAGTGAGTCCTCTTTTTCTTTTTTAAGTTTTATTCTTAGTCTACTTCTCCTTCTTTTCAGCAGGGATATTTTATTTGCTAATTCACTAGATCTACATAAAAATTGCTCCCGCACTAATTTATTTATTTCCTTATTTAGGCGGAGCATTACACTAGGATAGTAAAACTTTTTCTTTGGTAGACTAGAATTTTTTGCAACCGAGGTAATCTCCCTCATAAATTTTTCAAAGCAAATAATTTCAAAACCCAGCCAATCACTTAGTTCTAGTATGGTTTTATGGAGAATAAACTGTACACCCTTCTTGGCACTTGGATTCCAAGAGCATCTACCCTAGTTTTTATGGAAATTAACTTCTTTATTATTAAATGACCAGGTGTCAGTGGGAGGCGGGTGTAAAGAGATGCTTATACTAATTACATTGTGGTCACTCAATGCTGTTGGGAATACCATCAGATCCTGGACCAGCGAGAAAAAACCATAATCAGAAATCGCATAATCCAGAATTGACTCGCTATGAGAAGACCTATGAGTGAATTTAGCAGGGAAATCAGAGGGAAGACTACCGTTTAGGATAAGCCCCTCCACCGCAAACAGTTCTTCCAACAATATCTTCCCTCTTTTGTTAGTTTTTATTTTATCTGGGAAGAGTAATTGTGGAATCAGGTAGGCCTCTTCTTTAGGTCTATTTCTAAATAAATCTATACTTGAATTAGATACTTTACAATTCAGATCCCCAACTAATATAATTTCAGGGGATGGATAAACCTCTTTAATCTGTTTAATATAGAGAAACACTTGCTTCAATAAAATATTAAAACATTCTTCAGGGGGGATGTAAGCATTAATAATTACGACAGAGTGCTTATTACCAATACTATCAAAATTATCTATTGTAATTGCTTGAAAAAGATTACTTGAATCTACATAATGGGAAAAATTCCACTGCAAGCTATTAGACAAAAAGCAAGCAATTCCCCCTTTTGCATGCCCTTTCTTTGAAGGGGAGGCAGCATCCTCAAGCACAAAGTAGTCTTTCCCTGCACATAGATTATTTACACACCATGTTTCTTGGATGCAAATCACACTAGCCTCCAGAGAAAACAAGAACTCTAGTTTCTCTGGGCTATTATGTATCCCTGCTGCATTCCAAGATATAATTTTCAAATTATTGTTAAAGATGCTGAAACAATTTGGGCTTGTCTGTGATTTTATTAGACAAAGCACCGGGGAGCCAATTCCACCGTTGATTGTCCTCTAGAAGGAGCGCATTCTGATTTACCGGAGAAGGCAAAACCTGGGAAACCAGACGTTTGCCTTTTGAAACCCAAATCTTTAGGTCATTGAAAGAAGGAAGGGTCCCCTCTTGCCCATTGCCCTGTTGAACGAACCCATTTTGTGGTAAAGTAGTCTTTCCTAAAGAGAATATAGGTAAAACATTGATTCCTCTACATTGAAAGTTCTCGACCTGTTGTAGTATAAGGTTTACAATAATTTTAGAATAGAATTTCACCCTTATACTAGACACATTGTCACCACCTAACAGGGTAACCAAATCAATATCGCTCGATTGAATAAGTTTTAAGGACTCAAAATCTTTGAAACAATTGAGCAACCATGACCTATTTAAATGCAGGTCAGAATCAAACAATGGTAAAAAGTCCACAATTAAGGTATCAACATACATTTTTGATTCCTTTATCATCGAATCTCGGGAACGTACAACAAAATCTTCTGGTAACAAGAAAGGAGAAGCTCGAGGGTTAAGAGACCCTGATACCACCGGAATAGGTCCTATTATCTCTGTTGTTGGAGGAAAAATCAACCTTCCTCCCTCGTCATGGGAAAGGACTCCTAAAGGAACGGGAGATCCATTAGAAGGGACCTCCTCTCCAAAGGCAGAGGCAAGAGTAACAACATCCGGACTCAGGGACCCAGTTATGGTCTCAATAACAATTTCATCGTTACCAGCTAAAGCAATAGGATCATGGAAGATTATTTGCCTCTGTCTTTTCTTCCTGTATTTACGCACAGGTTTCCTTTTTTTCCCTTTGTTCTTTTTAGGACTATCACTTTTTTTCTCATTTTCTTTTACTTTATCTCCGTCCTGAAACCCTTTTTTTTCCAGCGCAAAAATTGGAAATAGCTCATTTCCAGTTTTCGCGTTTTTAGCAATCATACTTTCATACTCTATTTCGAGGTCAGAAACCTTTACACAATTAAACGCGGAAGAAATAGGTATTCCAGTAGGCTCATTTTCTTGAACTACCACTGGAATATTTGTGCCAGCATTTACCGCAGAAGCTTTACCATCCTCCTTTGCCCCACGGGAATCCGCCTTAAAAGCAGGATCAGGATCAGAAACCTTTTCCGGAAATTTTAGCAACATAGCATGCAATATTTTTGTAACTGAATCCAGAATGCAATCAGAGCTTCCGACAAATTTGCCCAATAATGACAGTATAGAAGCCAATAAGTGTTCCAGTGCAATCAAGGATTCAGAAATAGGTTTTTCATCTTTATGATACCCAGAAGGGGCAAGAGGACAAATGCCTGACAAATTAAGCATATGGCTTATGGAGTCATTAAGTGAGGAGGGCATATCTTGAGAATTTATGGAGGGAGTACTACTGTACAACAATAGACCAGAGGGAGTAGCTCCTACTGTGGACTTAATATCCTCTGGTAGTTTCAGGATACCACCATCCAAATAGCGCCCACAAAGCTCTAGGTCAATACTTGACATAGAAGAATCACCCTTAGTACCCACCACAGGACACAGACCTCCAATCGGAGTATTAGGCACAGTAGCTTTAAGAGCTGATGTCATATTATTATATTGCTCTCCCTCAGAGTTTGGTACAGAATACCTACTGTCACTATTTGTTTCGGAGTACACAAGGAAATTCTTCCCAGCAGGCCCTGCATGGGTAGAGTCCATCACAACCACAGAGGAATCTATTTTATCTTCCACCCCTGCAGGCTCCACAGATGAAGCAATATCAGAGCCTACAGTTCCATCGGCAGGCAAAACCTTATCAATGGGTTTTTCCCACAATTTCAAAAGCTGACTTTGTCCCTTCAATAGAAAGTTATTAGTAGACTTATTTCTCAGGGGGTTGGATCTTGTCTTTACGCAAGACCTTCCCCCCAATAATCTTCCAGATCGAAGTTTCTTTGCCGTCATCCTTAGCAAAAACCGAAATGAGCAGTTAAGACTTAAAAACCTCAAAAAAGAAAAAGGAAAATAAACATAAAATATACAATTAAAATTGGTCCATAATAATACTGAAACAATGAAGGTGTGTCTGAAGAAATAATCTTGCCGGAGATAGTGTCAGAAACCGTCAGTTTATACGATATAAGGTGCAACTACAAAACAAATAGCTTTGAATGTTCGATTGTACAATGTCAATAACTTGGCCCAGCCCAGCCTACCTCAGTCACCGAGGGCCACAGAGGGCCCGGGCTTAGCCCGTCCCGCGCGCGTCCTCGCGGGACGAGGGACCTGCTGGCGCTTTATGCGCCTCCTGGCGCGCTGGATACACGCGTCGTCAATTCCCCTGAAGGCTGCTGGGAATTGAAGTTCGACCGGCGGAGCCAAGCCCGGCCGGTCGATTGCAGCAAGGGTGGGGCGGAGCCAAGCCCGGCCGGTCAGCAGCAGGAGGGTTATGGCTGAGCCAAGCCCGGCCGGTCAACAGCAGAAGGGGTGTGGCGGAGCCAAGCCCGGCCGGTCAGCTGCAGAAGGGGTATGGCGGAGCCAAGCCCGGCCGCTGCACAAGAAGGTAAGATGCCTCGAGACGTCTGGCAGGGAAGAACAAAAGTAGAATGGGGAACTCGGCCCCTGACGGTGCTTTATGCGCCTCCTGGCGCGCTGGATACACGCGTCGTCAATTCCCCTGAAGGCTGCTGGGAATTGAAGTTCGACCGGCGGAGCCAAGCCCGGCCGGTCGATTGCAGCAAGGGTGGGGCGGAGCCAAGCCCGGCCGGTCAGCAGCAGGAGGGTTATGGCGGAGCCAAGCCCGGCCGGTCAGCTGCAGAAGGGGTATGGCGGAGCCAAGCCCGGCCGCTGCACAAGAAGGTAAGATGCCTCGAGACGTCTGTCAGGGAAGAACAAAAGTAGAATCGGCTCTAACACTGGAGGCAATTGTTCCAAAACTATGCTTGCTTTGCTGGGGCTCTTCAATTGTTCCACAGGATTAGTTTGGACGTGTGCTGAATGAGATTTTGGGCATGATCTAACAAAGGCAAACCTAAAACGTGATGTTTTTAATAATTTTGTTTTAGGAAATCTAGCCCTCTATTTTTCTATCTACAACATGGTCAGGGCAATTGGCAGATTTTATTGAAACCGCAATCTTTGTGCGTCATATGGATTATTGGGAAACTATTGCATAGTACAAAACACGGCAGCATAGAAATTTAGTATCAGCTTTTGCAGCGACCGACCAGTGACAAAACAGAATTTACAATTACCTACAAGAGCAAAAAAAAGAAATGTGCTCAGATGATTGATGCAAACACTTTTTCCCCTTTCGGTTAGGCAAATTCTGAGCCTACACCAATCGTTGTAAATAGGGTCAGCTTTAGCGTTACTGGTATTCGATATCTCATTTTTGCGAGCGCCCCACAACAAAACACTTTTGTTTATATTGAGCTCAAGCTGGTAAACGCTGTGCTAATGTGTTTAGCATGTGGACTCCGAGGTATTCATCTCTGAGTTCAAATCCTGGACTCGTGCATTGTGTGATCCTGGGCACATGGTTTATCTTCTTGTGCCTGGCTTCCTTTATCTATCAAAACTTGTAAGCACTGAACTAACGACTAAATAAATAGTGATTTGTAATTTGCCATTTCCATCAATAATCGCAGCTGGTCCGGGACTTCAGCGGAATAAGGCATTTGTCATAATCAGAAGGTAGCTGTCACTTAATGTCATCCGTTTCTGCCCTCTGTACTTTTGTTGTTAATGTAGACCCTGCTGAAGCTACTGAAGTGCTCCAATACCAGCCACAGTGCATCGCCTTCACACACTTCCGCACAAGTGTCTGCTTTCCTTGCCTGGGATGGGCACACGTGGACGCAGGCCGGGCCTGGACTGGCCCTACTGGGCTCCGGGGGTTTTCCAGGCGCGCTGGCAGGATGGGGGCTAATTTTATCACTGGCCGAGGCCAGTTTTGTGGCTGGGGGCTAGGCCAGCTCTGTTTCGTGCCTGCAGCACTTTGCCGGTTTCTCAAGCCAGCAGTGAGAGAACATGGTTTTAAAATGAGCAGGTCAGACCTCACTCCTTTAAAACTATTTATTTTTCCATTTGGTTGGTTCCAGTCTCTCCTACAAGGTCTTCAAGGTCTTCAAGGTCTTCAAGGGCAGCGAGCTGACCTCAAGGGCTTTTAGGGGAAGTGGTGAGGGTTATGCTGCAGTTTGGCTTAAGGCGTCCAGTACATATGATAAAAGAATTTTCAAAATTTAAAACCGTGTATTTCTTCGCTCTGCGAACATTGCAACGTATTTTAGTTTAGTATATGAAAGACGCTATTGCATTGAGTTGCAATTTTGAGAAGTGATGCTAATCATGAACCTAGAAACCAGGGGCGCCCCACTGCCTTTCAGCACTAAAAAAAAGACAAATAAAGTGATAATAACTCAAGGTTGCTATCATTTTATTTGTCCGTGCTCAGGCAGTTTTGCGGGCTAGGCTGGGCCGCGTAGGGAGGAGGCTTGGTGGCACACTTGGACAGTGCCACCAAGCCTCCTCCCTACGCGGCCCAGCCTAGCCCGCAAACAAGTGCCCATGACTGTTCAGATGGCCGTCTTGGGCCGGCTAAACAATCATGCGCACTTTGCATGTTCTCCACCCAGGCTGTATTATAGCCATACAGCCTGGGTGGAGAACATACCCAAGCTCTCATTCCCTCGCTGAGCACTGAACAACGGTGCTCAGACCAATCACAACGCTGCATTGCAGCGTTGTGATTGGCTTAGGGGAGCATAGGTGCCTGCTGTTCGCACAGAAGCCAGGGAGAGGACGGAAGAGAGGAGGTGGCAGGTGGCAGGTAAGTGATTTTTTTTATCAACCCCCTCCCTTCCCTCTCCCCCACCCTACTATTGCCTCCCAGGAGCAGCTGCCACTGCTAGAAACATTCATGCCTCTCAGTCACTGTACTGATCACAATGCTATTAGTGAAAGGAGAAAAAATAAGTTGTCTTTTGATAACTTTTTTCCACTTAATTAAAAGACTTTTCATAGTCCTTCAATCTTGAATTAATTCAGCCACCCACTTCTCACCCATCCAGCTATTTATTTACTGAGCCATGCAGCCACACCTCCAATTTCCATCCATCCACTCAATGAGGTACAAGCTTCTATTATGAAAACATTTTGCAAAATGTATCATATTTTGAATTTCTCCCAAAAATTTCTTGGTGGGAAACCTCCCACCAAATCTCCAATGCAGTGGTCAGGCTTGCTCGCTCCATTCAGTATGCGTGCTGGTCTGACATAATTTGACAGCGCTGCTTTTGGTTCCAAGTCCGACAGAAGAGGGCTGGGTGGGCCAACCAGAGGAGCTGGACTCTCCTCTGCTCAGCATATTTCAAGTGAGAAACAGAGGTGGAAGTGAGCAGGATCTATTGAGAATTATGCTTCAAGCATTTTACATTTAACAAAAACAATCCCCAAACTTTATTAAAAAGCAATAATGCCAACTATGAGGTGTGTTGGCGAAAATGTAAGGGACGGGTCTCCTTTACTGTGAAGAGAAGGGATGGGCAGATACTGAAAGAAGAAGCTAGCGTTCCCACAAGGCCGCCTGCTCTCCTGAAAGAAATGTAAATTGTGCATCTGGTTAAAATCACCAAATGTATACACTGCCAGGGAGTTAGTAAAGGCTTTAATTGATATAGTCACTTGATGCTTAATGAAGACTGTAGGAAATCTTCCTTTATTGTATGCGATTATCCCTGTTTTTTTTCCCTTTTGCTGGAACGTATATATTTGCTCGCTTTAGACCTCTGTATACACATTACCTCTGATACCCAATAATAAAATACCGGCTCTCCCCATTTTCACTTGGTCAAATCGGAAAACTCCCAGTTGGTATATTTACCTCGCCTGTAAGTCCCTAGTATATTGTACAAAAGGTGGCCAGCGTCTGGAAGTTAAATGCCACTAGTGGAATGCAGCACCCATGTGACATCCTCTACAGTGGCAGTGCGATAATAATACTTTATTTGATTTGTGAAAATCATAAAAGGGTGGGTCTTACCACCATGAAATAAACATTAACATCTTTGAATCGGTATAAAAACAGCTTAAAATCACATGATAAAATAATATGGTAAAATAACACAAGCTTAGCAAGTTGCACGGATTTACAGTCACTGTGTAGAGTTAAAAGACACAGGTGTGGCTGAGCAAGGGGATAATCCGCTGACTCGTTTAAGCTTCGAGTCAAGAGATAGGTATTCTGAGGGGGGATACCAAATGCTTGGGGGGTTGAATGTAACTTGGTGAAAGTGACACCTTGTTGACTCAGAGTAAAGTGCTTATGCTGGAAGAATGTGGCCATTAGGGAAGTAAGGGAGAGTCCAGGGCCGGCCGTGAGGAGACCAGTTGGCCGAGGTCGTCTTTGATTGCTGCCTTGTTTTCCAGCTCTTGGGCAGCATGAGCCAAGAATGTTATGGTTTTGCAGGAAAGTTGTATCCAAGACCCGCTAAGGCATTTTATCACAGCTGCCCTGCAAGTTCTCACTTGCGCTTCTCTTAAGATTGGTAACAAAAGCGTCTTCCTTAATTTTTAGAGTGCCGGGCATATACATAGCAAGTGCAATAATGACTCTACGCCCATACCGCAAAGGCGACAGTCTAAAGTTGACCAGGTCCTTAACCATTTGGGGGTGAGGTCTTTACTCGGGAACCAGCCCAGTCTCAGTAGGCTTAATTTCCTCTTGTAATAATCCCTAAAACAATCTTGCAGGTATGACTGATGTTTCAGATGGTTGTATGTTGGCAACACAATCCAGGCGTGGCATTTGCCAGCCACTGCGGCTTTATCCATTAGCAGCGATGCTTGTTTGACGGCTTTTTTGGTAATCTGTTTAAAAGCGTAGTAAGACATGGGTGAAAGCCAGGCTTCTTCCAGCTTTAACGACTGAAGCGCTTGCCTAAGGGACTTATAAGTTGAGGTGGAGGACCCAGCCTGTTTTTCGACTTCTAGCCAGCAGAGGTGGGCAAGTGAGTTGTCTTCTGCGTCCCTCATGCGCCAGTAATATTTGGCCAGGGCTCCTTGTCTTGCCGGAGTCTGGTTTGTTAATCCGTATTCCAGACGGATTTGGGCCTGTGAGATGTGTCGCGGGATCGAAAAGAGGTGTTTAAACAGTCTGGATTGGGCAAGATTTAGCACTGTAGAATCCCTAGTTGCCATCATTTCCGAACCATAGGTGAGCGATGGCAAGAATTTAGCGGCTACGATCTTTAACATATGAACTTTTGAACTTCCACTTAAGTGTTTTTGTATGGTTTTAAAGGCGAATTGAAGTTGTTTGGCTTTCGATTTCCCCAGTTCTAGATGGAATTTGTATTTTAGTTGGTAATCGAGTTGGATCCCCAAGTATTTGTATTTGTCAACCTGTGTTAATATGGAAGAATTTATCCTCCAGACAAATTTTGATCGTTTCTTTCGGGAACTGGAGAAGAATAGGATGTTTGATTTTTTAAGATTTATTGATAATTGAGCTTTGGAGATGTACAACGCAAGTTTGGAGATCAACCGTTGTAGGCCAAGCGGAGTTTGCGAGAGGAGCACGATGTCGTCTGCGTATTGTAGACTCACTATAGGTGTTTGTCCCAATTTCGGTGGATCTCCCTGAATTGTACGTAGGTCCCTTTCTAGGTCTGCGGTGTAGATGTTGAAAAGGCTGGGGGCCAACACGCAACCTTGCTTTAAGCCGTTGAATGTTTGGAATTTCTTTGTTAGGCATCGGCCCTCTCCTTTTTTTATTTGGACCCAGGTATGCGAGTATAGCTCTATAATTGCTCCCAATAGCTTGGGTGGCGCGCCCCAGGCTTTCATTTTGGCCCAAAGTTTAGTTCTAGGCACTTTATCGAAGGCCGCTTTCAAGTCTAAAAAACAAGTGTAAAGCGTGGTGGAATTATCGATTGCCTTTTTAGCAAGGAGGGTTAGTGCAGATAAATTTGTTAGGGTGCCCATTCCGGCCCTGAAGCCTGTTTGTGTCAAAGGAATTAGCCCTTTGGTGCTAACCCAAGATTCCAGTCTACCAATAGATTTGATGCGTAGATCTTAGCCTCCACATCTATTAAGGCTATTAGTCTATAATTGTTGGGATCTGAGCGGGACCCTGATTTATGTATTGGATGTAGAATACTGCCCCTCCAGGAGTCAGGAATAATCCCGGTCCTTAAGCTGTGACAGAACAAGGGGGATAATTGACTGGCCCAAAACATTGGGTCTTGCCTGAATAGGGCGTTGGGAAGGCCATTTGGTCCGGGGGCTCCGTCTGCTCTCAAGTGTTTTATGGTATTCGAGACCTGCCTTGGTGTAATCTGGACAATTTCTCCTGTGAGCTCCGATAAAGGTGGCTTGCAGGTGACTTTGGGTTGAGGAGACTTTGCTTCTGCCATTGATCTCAGGCTCGATGTAGGAGTGGGCTCAGATGGAGTTGCGAGTGTATTATCTGTAGATGTTGAAATTGTAAAGTAAATCGATGTGAGTGCCCCAAAGCTGATCGCTCATATCTGAATTGAACTGCCGGTGTTTGCTGTTTAGCATAACATTTATTTTTGCCCAGAAATCTTTGGAATTCCGCTGTTTGCTAGCATGTAGTATAGTGCACTCTAATTTTTCCTTGTGCTTTTGCTTAGCCGATTTGGTCTCACGTTTTAGCTCTTTTTTTAAGGATTCGATTTTTTTCAGGGTTTGTTGTGATAATTGAGGATCCTTGTTACGGTGAGCCCTGAGATATGAGTTAAGTTGCTTTTTAAAAAAACGCAGTTTTGGGGTGTACCATTTCCCTCCTCCGTTTCTTATTGTTTTGTGACCTCTATGATTGGTTTGGTATTTTTTGTTTATTTTCACAACAAAGGACTCCCAGGTCTTTAGTATGTCTTTTGATATGGCTGGTGGTGAGAGCAGTGAATGGCATGTCTCCATTAAGTTGGAAATGTTGTCTTCGTTCCAATGTAATCTTTGTAGGTTAAATAGTTGAGTAATCAATGATAAAGGCGGCGCTTGCTCGGGCTTATTTGATGGAATTGATAATGTGAATGTCTGAGGGTAATGGTCGCTTTCACCCCGTTCCTGAATATGAAAGGCTTTGATATGAGGAAATAAATCGAGGTCAGCCAAGGTGTAGTCTATTGTTGAACCTGAATACCTAGTGACCCTCGTTAGGGCGGCTGGTCTATCCAGGTCGCCCCTTCCGTTTAGTGTGTACAAATGGAGGGCTTCCAGTTCTGCGGCATATTTCCTCCCCATTGCACTTTGTTTACTTTGATTGCTCTGCCGTGGCAGTGCAAACAAGTTCAGGCCTACCATTGTAGCCTGAATTTAACAGTACAAAACATGCATCTGTAAAATCCTTCCTTTTAAATATTATTGTCACCCTATGTAGGCCTTGTAGCTACACAGCGGGTGCATGGTAATTAAAAGTTTGACATGTAGAAAAAAATAAAGTTAGCATGTCCTAACAGAGATTAACCCCCAAAATCTATTTTACTGTAGGGAGGCCAACTGACCCACAGAGAACACTGGGAAGCAATATTAAATATTAATAATGTATCCTGGGAAAGGGACCAGATAGAATGATAAGTAAACCACGATTTTTATTATTTATTACAAATCCAATTCAATGGTGAGTGGGATTTTTAATAAATATTAAGGAAAAGTAACTTTTAGAAAGTAACCCTTTACCTGTCATAACTACCAGAAAGCTAATTAGCATAAGTCTCAGCCAGCTCTCAGCCTGTGCTGAGGCTTGAATAGGTGTGAGAAAGGGGGGGAGATGCCTACCAGAAGCAAACAATAGTCTGACCTGAATGAGCAGAGAGGACTCTTCTGCCTTCCACAGAATATGCAGGGTTGGGGCTCCGGGCCTTCTTTTAGTAGCACATTGTCAAACCCTGCTTGACAGGTCTGCTGAGCCACATGCAACACCTGGAGAACACATAAAAGTGAGAGAACAGAATGCTAAGATAATTATTGTGTATCCATTGTCTGGTTGCTGGCGGACTCTGCTTTTGTCGTACCAGACTTCGGTCTCTGGGTTCCGTTGTGGATAGAGTGCCTGCCTCAAGCTGGAATTTAGTGTTAGATGCAAGAGTACACTAGGATTATCATAGCACACTCCCCACACACCCTCAGATCCCAGAGTCTTTAGTGCAGTCAAAGATTTTCATCATCTTGAAAATGGAAGAATCATGGAATTTAAGGCCTGTTTGCAGTAAGGTAAACAGGAACTGCTGAAAAATTACACTGCACTACTTTGAAAAGTTGTAATATTATACTATCAACGGCTAAAGTAAGGAAGCTACAACCATATTTTCCGATAACCTCCGAACATCGCATTAAAAGAATTATGTTTTTATTGAGAGCAGATAGATTACCAAATATGGCAGTAGTAGCAGCTTGGAGTGTTATTCCCTACCGCTCATTTGCGCATGCGCATTGCTCATTAGATTCCAAGTGTCTTTTCCAAGGGGTTTTCGTATCCAAAATTTGATGAATTTTTCTACGTGGTTCAAAGGCCACCTATCAGATCCCCAAGGGTGAGTGATGCAAGTGGAGTTAAACATCTCCATTCTAAATGGGTCTTTAATAGAATTGGAACTAGTGGGTTGGTCTTGATTCTCATCAAGGAGGTCATTGTCAATAGTCTCAAGAGGATCAAATATATATTTGTCTGTCTCATTATCAATATTTATTGGGAACAAGTATTCATCATCATTGTCAGTTGGTGAACTGAGGTATTTTGAGCCATGAAGGTCATCTGGACATCTTGTGCTGCGAGGGACACCTACACTTATTGGGCAAAAATGGTAGCCAGGGGCACCAGTATCATCTGTAGCGCACAGGCTACCTAGGGATACTCCTTTGTATCAAACAACCTACCATGGGGTTCAAGATTTTTTCAAGGCCTTACATACTTTTTTGGGTAGAGGGTTTTCCTCCTCAGAGAGGTCAGCTGAGTCTTGCTCAGCAATGTGGTCTGCCTCTACTACCTCTTTCAATAAGGACTTAAGTTACTTCTCACAAAAACTCTTTAGTGCATTTTCAATAAGGGAAATGTTCTCATTAAACTGCATTCAGTTTTCTGACACCCTAAGATCTAAAAGAGAGAGGTTCCCGTCTCAATCCTGGGAGTTAACTTGTAGGATAAATTATCCTTTTCAATGCATTTTACTCATACTTTCCCCTTTTACATTTTTTTAAATTTATTTCTGAAAAGCAGTGTTTGGCAGTGTTTTGGTTAGTCTTACCGGCATCAGATAGTATTAAAGCAGTCGTTAGGGTCCGCGATGTGCTGCCGTTGAGCTCCGTGCTAAGCGTAGCCATAGCAACCCACAGCGCGAGCCATGGCGGCCTCCCCTGCTTTCTCCTAATTTTCAACTGGAGAGTCGCAAAAGGGAGGCCCTCCTCAGGCGAAGCAGCGTGAGCCGTGCCCTCGCAACACGCGTCGTGAGGGGAAGGCAAGCAGGGAGGAAGCTAGCAGGCCGGCGTTGGTTGTGCCAGAAGGAGGAGGCGGTCAGTCGAGACCAGGGCCTTCAATATATGCCTCACCTTTCCAGATGGACCCTCACGCTGTGGGGGCAGCGGACAGCTTGACTCTGTATTCCCACAGGCCAGGCCGGCAGCGAAGATGAGAGCAGCTGACTTGGGCGATGCAGAGCGATCGCATTCAGGTCAGAGACCTCAATTCTCTCTATCAACGTTTTTAAGGGAAATTAAGAGTGATTGCAAAACCCGACCATAAATTGGAAGGGTATAAGAAAAAAGGTAAAAGGTTACCTACCTTCTGTGTCGGTGTATATTTTTCTTTTTTTGTATAAGAATTAAGGCATACAGAAAAGAGTACTAAAGGAATTAAAGCATACAGAAAAGAGCATAGATAAAGACCTTGCTTGATAGGCTTGAAATAGGCAATTTATGTACTTAATACTAAAAGGTAATGGCAAAGGTATATAGACAAAAAAACATGTACCCAACTGTCCAGGAGCAGTGAATAAAAGAGGACGATGCCTGGTTACCACAACCTTTTATTATGTTCCATGGAATGTTTATTTTATGATGTAACATGTTCTTTAAAGGGCTGCAGGTGTGGGCAGCAATAAAAGATTTTGCATAATGGTAGCCTCCGGTCTTGTAATGAAATTTATACACTTATTTTTCTAAAAGTTGCCACAAATACACTGGCAACAAGGGCAGATGTGATAGTAAATCTGCTCTGGCTTACTTAATTGGTCAGAAAGAGGCTGGATTCTAAAATATCTTTAGGGGGTATGACACTTACTGCCGAGATTGTTGCAAGCCCTGCAATTTTCAGGGAAAATACTAATGGTAAGATAACTCTGGCGGTTAATGCCCTTACTGGAGAGATCTTCATTTTGTCTAGTCACAGTTTTCCCTCATAGAGGAGCACCGAGGGTTAATGGGCCTGCTGCAAAGCACATAATATAACACGTAGATCACAGATTTGTATTTTATGTAGATACTCAAGTGGGTCACTACTTTTGATACAGATATTCTTTCCTTACTTGCATTTGATGAGTTGCAATTCTTCTAATATAACACAGTGAGCTATGAACCGATATTAAGGACCTTGTACAAACTGCAAGGCATGTGTTTGGAACCATATCAATTTTACTCAATCTATCCTTACTCAAACGTTGATAAAAACAGTTTTTTGGGAATGAATAAAGTCTTATTAGTACTAACACCCCCAACCATAGCATTACATTTTAAATCCGGGCTTCCTTTTTCTTTCGACCATGCATTCTGAACATATAATGCCTACCTGTATGGACTATATGAGACTGCTGCACCATGTAACCCTCGTTGTCCTATGAAACATTCCCTGTACAGTGATTTATATACTTATATGATTTATTGCTTCTATATAATGGAGAACTATAAAAGATTAAATAAATAAGTAAATTAGTAAATGTTATTTAAACCATTATTTTTCGAACTACTTATACAAACAGATAGATCAGACTAATCAAAGTAAAAAACCTGTGAAAGTCTAACAACCTGTGCACCTTTTCTCTCCAGCATTACACTGGCATATATGTGTTAAGTGAATATAAGAAAGTCACCTCGTCACCTACAGGTTGCTGCTCAGAATGGAAAGCAGACAATATACCGCAACTGTTGAATACGTTCCACGGCCAGTGAACGACTCCAGGACAAATTCAATATATTTTACTGGGACCAGACTAGGACCTGGATCTGGCTCATTACCTCCTCGTCCAGTCTTCCCATCACATTCCTTATCAGTGAGCAGCTAGTCTGCTCCCCAGAACCTTATAGCTAGCAGACCTTTTTTAGCGCTTCCCCCAATATGGCGCCACCAATCATGCAAGCATAAAGGGGGAAGTGTGTTACAACACTTCCTGTTCATTTTTTTCTGCCTTCGCAGACTCGTTCCCTAGCAGGACGTGAGTTTGGTGCGTGTATCGCTCCTTTTTCTGTTACTGTATGTTTTTTTATTGTTTGCCGGCGGCCTGCTTTAGCGGCTGCCTTGTTCTTTGTTTGAGCTGCATGTTTTCACGGCCCGCTTTAGCGGCCGTCTGTGCCTTTTTATTACTCACGCGTGCGTTGTGGCATGCTTTAGCAGCGGCTGGCCTCATGTTTGTCCCTTGGCGCCCTGCTTTAGCAGGCGCGGGTTTCCTTCGTTTTCTTTGCGGCTCGGAGCGTCCGCCTGACTTCCTCGCCTCCTTTAAGAATTTCCGGCGGTCGGAGCTCTCCCTTTGACTTCTGCATTTTTTTCCAAGTTGCGCGAGAGGTCAGGGGCGTTGGGACTTCGTTCTGTTTGAAAGGGGGCTTTGTCAATTGGTACCTGACCTTTTGCTGGTTGGTGGTGTGTCATTGGTATTCATACTTGTGTGCTGTTGGCATTTCCTCTTCTTGCTCTGTGGGAAGGTGCCTTGTGTTGCTTTTTTGCGCACTGTCATGGGCCAGGGTGCTTCTGGCTCCGCTACTCCTACTTTGGATGCCCTACGCCTCCTTATTAATGAGGCTGTCTCTGCTGCCTTCCGGGCTCGGGAGGCGGCTGGCCCTCCTGCCAAGGTGCCCCGTGGGTCTCTAGATCCTCCTGAAGCTCCAGACTCTGAGTTGACTGAGGAGGAGGAGTGTTCAGGGTGTGGAGCTCTCTGATTTATTCTCCCATGTCCGTGATAACTTGGGGTTCGCACCTCCTGCTTCTTAGGTCTAGGAGGATGACTTCTTTACCCAGTATCACCAGCCAACTCCAGAGTCCTTCCCCTTGCATGGTGCTGTGCGCAAGGTGCTGGATCATGAATGGAAAGAAGTTGATAAGTCCTCCTTCCCTTGCTTCTTGTCCAAGCGCTATCCTTTGAAGGGGTTTGCTGCGGAATTTCCCTAGTCCGTCAAAGTGGACAATTTGATGGCCGGTCTCTCCTCACAGGGCTTAGTTCTGTCTGATGACGCCCTTCCTTCGGACGCCTTGAATAGGCGTGTGGCGGGTGCAGTGAAGCGTTCCTACGCTGCATCTTATTTTTCAGTCAGGGCGACATCCTATTCGAATTATATGGTCCAGTCCCTGCTCAAGGATTTCCAGTCCCTGTCGGTTCTTCTGCAGGATGGGGAAGATGCCACCTCTCTCTTGGCCCTTATGGAGTTGCAGGTTCGATATTTATCGGAGATTTCCTTTGACAATCTGAGTGCCGCTGCTGCTGCTTCTGGGGCTTCGATTGCTGCCCGGCGTCATCTCTGGATGCTTCCTGGAAGGCTGATTCGTCTCAGAAGGCAGTTCTACTTTGTTTGCCCTTTGTGGGGTCCAAAGTGTTCGTGGCTTCAGCTGGAAGACATGTTTAAGCAGTCGGCGGAAAACCGCAAGCTGGTGGCTCCGGTCCGCCCTCCTTCTCGGGGGCATGGCTTTGGGCCGTCTGCTCAGGGTGCTTCGCAGCCCTTTCGTGGCAGGGGTTGTGGCCAGGGGACCCCTGGAAGTGCCAAGCCCCGTGCCCCTGCAGGTGGTGCTGCTGCTGCTCCCTCCTCTGCCCTGTGACTATCTGCCTTTTCCGGTTGGGGGTCGCCTTAGTTTCTTTCTGCACCGTTGGTTGGAGGTTCCGGACGCATGGGCAGTGAACATTGTGTTGGAGGATTATCAGATCGAGTTTTCCTCCCCCCCCTCTGGTCTTCCGGGTGATCCCTCTTCTCCGCCATCCTCTGCGACGTGAGGCCTTGTTGGAGGGTGTGCACCTTCTGTTGGAGAAAGCAGCTATCGTGGAGGTTCCTCCTCTGGAGAGGGGCAAGGCTTGTTATTCTATCCTCTTCCTGGTCTCCAAGAAGGATACGTCGGATCTTCATCCTGTCTTGGATCTCAAGAGGGTCAATCTGTTCATTCCCAGACGTACGTTCAAGAAGGTGACGTTGCTGTCCATCCTGCATCTGGTGCTTCCAGGCTGCTTCCTTGCATCCCTGGATCTGCTGGATGCCTATCTTCACAGGCTTATCCATCCGGAGGATCAGAAGTTTCTCCGATTTGCTGTTGGTTTCCGGCACTTCCGATTCGGATGCTGCCTTTCGGCCTTTCGTCGGCCCCAAGGGTTTTCACAAAGCTCTTGGCCCCTCTGGTGGGTATTCTCCATTCCAGAGGTGTTAGAATTGGGGGTCTCTGGTTGGCACAGGTATGCACTTGTGACAAACAGGGACCCTCTCCTCTAGTCAGGGCAAGGGACTTACTCCTAGGAATAACCCCTGCTCACCCTCTAGGCAGTGTGGCGCGAGCAGACAAGGCTAAGCTTCAGGGCGTTAGAGGTTAAGCATTTATGACCATACACAGTAATCAAATGACCCACCACAAAGGGACACCAGTCTAGTGTTATAAAAATAAGTATACTTTATGTAAATATATATAGTTATGCAGGCTTAATACAAGACCATCAGAATAACGTTTAAAAATGTGCACAATACTGTTGTGGGGAAAAAGAGTTCTCTTGTAAATATGCTTAGTGTCAGGTTTGCGCATTTCTTATTTCCTGGGACGACCCTCTGCTGATAGAAAATGAAAAAGAGTCTTTAACAACAAAACGGACCCTCTGGTCCGCGTCGTGCACCCTTCGGTGCGATGCGCATAAAAGTACCTGACAGGCTTTGGACAATGCGGGGCAAATGGAGACAGGCTCCTGGCGTGCAGGTCCGTCTATCTACAAGCGCCGCGATGCGGGGCGTTGGGGCGGAACCTCAGGAGGCGCTGCGGAGGGGTCACGTTGCGGCAGAGTCCGTAGCGGGGGCGTTACTTCGTGGCAAAGCTGATTTCCCCAGAGGCAGCAGTGCGGCACGTAGCGGCCCTGTACGAGACGTACCGCGCGGCTTCCTTTGTGCGGCGCGGCCTCGGGAAGCAGAGACACGGTATGGTTGGGTACTCTTCGAGCGTACGAACCGTACCTTGCCGGGCAAATGCAAATAAAAGGTCGTGGCGGCTGTCGGCGGTGGCGGTGCCGCTCCGGCCGTTAAGGGGAGAGCGAGTCAGGTGCGGGGCGGCCCCGGGGTGACACAGTGCGGGCTACGGCTGCAATCAGTGGAGGCACACGTGTCGGGCTGCACCAGCACGGACTCTAAGCACTTCAGGGGCAAATAAAGATTGCGAGGCACACTCAGCGACGGCGTTCAGCGGGGCACGAGCATAGGCAGCCCAGCAGCTCGTCTTTGAAGGGGGAAAGAGCCCAATGGTCCTGGGGCTCAGTTCAGGGGGCAAGATCGCTTCCAAGCCCTTGGAGATTGTTTTTGAATCACAAGTCTTTTGGGAAAATAGCAAGAGGTCTCTTCCTCTCCTTTGACAGCAAAGCAACCACTGTAGGCCAATCCCCCGGGATAGGGACAGTCTTCCTCCTTCAGCTTTCCCGGTTCCTCCTCCTCAGGCAGAGAGTTCTTCTTGGTTCAAAAGCAGGATCTGATTTCTTAGGAGCAGGGCTCCTTCTTTTATACACAAAATCCTTTGTTCTTTCAGGCCAGGGGGGCCTTTGCCTAATCCAGTCCAGTTCCTGAGCACTTTGTTTTGGGCAGCTCTGGCTTTTCTTTCAGTGAGCAGGGCAGAGACATCAGACGCCCTCCAGGGGTGGAGCCAGCATTGATGTGGCAGAGCACAGCCCTATTTAGAGTCAAGGGGCACTCCCCCCACCCATCCTGGTGTAATCTCTCTATTCACCACCTGGCAGCCCAGACTGTCTCCTGGAATCCCCCAGCCCTGTCACTTACAGAAACCAGACAGCAGATACACATCTTAGCAGAGGCGGGCTGAAATGGTTAGGCAAGCAAATACTAACTTTCTAAAAGTAGTATTTGCAAACACAGGATATTAAAATAAACTTTACTAAAAGATGTATTTTATTATTCTGAGTTCAGGAATACTAAACTTGACTTTCTACCATGTTCCGTGAGCCTCCTGGGATTATAGGGTGTAATAATTCCAGCAACCCATTCTGGCTTATGAGAACAGGTAGCCTTACAATAGTGAAAAACGAAAATGGCTGTAATTCACTATTAGGACATGCCACACACATCAGGGCGTGTCCTACCTTATGCTTACAATGCACCCTGCCCTTGGGCCTACCTTAGGGGTGACTCACATGAAGTAAAGGGAAGGTTTAGGGGCTGGCAAGTGTGTGCACTTGCCCAGCCAGTATGTCAGTACCAGACTGCTTCTGTGGGTGGCACAACCAGTGCTGCAGGCCCACTAGCAGCATTTGTATTTACAAGCCCTGGCACTCCTGGTGCACTTTACTGGGGTCTGACAGTAAACCAAATAAGCCAATCATGGAAATCAATTACACATACACTTTTCATAGGGAGCACTTGCACTATGGCACTGATTGGCAGTGGCACAGTGCCCTGAGCAGCTAACACCAGCAAAACACATGAGGCACATCAGCAAAAAGTGGAAGGGAGACTCATGCCAAGGTGCCAGGTCTAACAAGAGGTCTTCAGGTTTTTCCTATCTTGACGATTGGTTGATTGTTTCTCCTTCTTTCTCCCAGGCTCTGTCGGATGTGGACCAGGTGTGTCATCTTCTAGAGTCCTTTGGGTTTCTCATCAACCACCGGAAGTCCTCCCTGCTGCCCACCCAGTCTCTGAAGTTCCTGGGGGCCATGTTCCGCATGGATCTGGGGATGGTGTTTCTTTCCAAGGACCGTCAATTGACTCTGTCCAGTCACCTTTCTTGGCTTTTATCTCAGTCACAGGTGTCTGCCCGGCTCTGGTTGCGGAGTCAGGGGGAGATGGCTTCCACTCTCCATCTCCTTCCTTGGGCGCGGCTACATTTGTATCCCCTCCTGCATAACGTTCTGTCCCTCTGGGATCCGGCCTCGCAGGACTACGAGGCTCTTATTCCGGTCTCCCCGGGGATTCGGGCTACTCTCCGTTGGTGGTTGTCCCCTCAGTCTCTTTCCCAGGGCTTCGACCTTCTTCCTCCTCCGGCTGTGGTTGTTTTGTCGACGGATGCCAGTGCCGTTGGTTGGGGGGCCGTCATGGGTCCCTCCAAGGCACAGGGTTGGTGGTCCCTGTTCGAGTCTCCCCAGTCATCGAACTGGAAGGAGTTGAGAGCGGTTTGGTTGGCTCTCGGTGGTTTGCTCCTCTTCTTCTGGGTCGCGCTGTCTCGGTGCAGACAGACAACCAGGTTGTTCGGGCTTACGTGAATCGTCAGGGGGGCATGTGCCGGTCTATGTTTCTCCTCTCCAGATCCATTGGTCTGTGGGCCGAGCGCAATCTGGTGTCTCTGATGGCAGTGTATCTTCCGGAGATGGAGAATGGGCCTGCGGACTCTCTGAGCAGGGATTTCCCTTTGTCTGGGACGATGTGTCCGTCGCCTCTTCTGTTCCAGCTGATTGTCCTCAGATTCTGCGTTTCTTGGCTGGATCTGTTTGCCTTAAAGGATTCAGCCCTTCTTCCCCATTTTAGCAGCCTGGTTCCTTCACGGCTTGCATGGGCGATAGACGCTTTCACGGTTCCTTGGTCCCTGGGTCTTCTGTTTGCCTTCCCACCATTTGCTTTGATCCCCTGGGTCCTCCGGGAGCTTCGGTTGGATCGGGCGGAGGTTCTTCTGGTGGTTCCGGAGTGGCCCCGGCGGCCTTGGTTTCCCCTTCTGTTGTCATTGTTGGTTTGCCCCTATTGGCAGTTTACTCTGTGGCCCTTTCCTCTGCGGTCTCCTCTTCTCCGGGTGTCCTCTCTGCGCCACCTCCGGCTGGGGGTCTGGCACTTGAAAGGTTGACTTTGTTGGAACAGGGTTGTTCTGTTGAGGTGGCTCAGAGTATCCAGTTGTCTTGACGTCCTTCCACCTTGAAGTCCTACGACCGAAATTGGAATAACTTCTCATCCTGGTGCCTTGGGAAGGGTCTTCTTTCCTCCTCTTGTGCTGCTGCGAGGGTGCTGGATTTCTTGCGTGATGGGTTTGTTTTGGGGCTCGCGGTTTCGACGCTCCGTGCACAATGGGCTGCCATTCTTGCCTTTCGGGGTTCTGCTGTGTCTTCTATCTCCCCTTTGGTGGCCTGCCTTCTGCGTAGTTTCTTGATTTAGCGTCCTATTTCGCGCTCTCCTGCCCCGGCCTGGGATCTTCCCCTGGTTCTGTAGGCCTTGACGGGACCCCCCTTTGAGCCTTTGCTTTCGGTGGACCTTAAGTTCCTTACGGCTAAGGTTGTGTTTTTGGTGGCGGTTTCTTCTGGTAGGCGGGCTGGGGAGATTGGTGCCTTAATGGCTTCTCCGCCCTTTTTGCGTTTTTGCTTGGACAAAGTAATTCTTCGTCCTTGTCAGTTCGCCCTGCCCAAGGTTTTGTCTACTTTCCACTGTCAGGAGGATATTGTCCTCCCTGTCTTTTTTCCGGACCCCTCCTCTCCGGAGGAGGTGGTTCTCCATTCTTTGGATGTGTTGCGGGCTCTCCGCATATATTTGGACCTCTCCAGTGCCTTTTGTAAGGTTGATTCCCTGTTTGTTACCTACAGTACATCGGGTAAGGGGCTTCGTCCTTCCTTATCCACCTTGTCGCATTGGGTGAAATGTGCGGTGGTTTCTGCTTATGAATCTGCTCACTGTCCTCTCCCCTCTTTGGTTCAAGGTCGGTCTACCCGGAGAGTTTCCTCCTCTTGGGCCATGTTCAAGGGTGCCTCCTTGCGTTTCATTTGCAATGCTGCCACTTGGGCCTCTCCCCATACGTTTGTGTCCAATTACCATCTTCAGTTGGGGATGGCGGCCTCCGCTGCCTTTGGCTCTCATGTTTTGTCTGCTGTACATGATGTTTGATTTGTACTGCTTTCATTTGCATTAAATTGACCTGTACTGCTTCAATTTTTGGTCTTTCTTTGTGCAATCACCGTGTACTTGGGTATGGGCTCACTGATAATGAATGGGAGGGGAAGACTGGACGAGGAGGTAATGCCCGGTTACTCACCGGTAATTTTCATTACTCCGAGTCCTGGTCTTCCCGTCCCATTCCTGAGCCCTTCCCTCCCTCCCTGGGATTTTTATGTGGGGTGATTGTTTTCTGCTTTTCTTGGTTTCTTTGGTATTCTCAGGAAGTGTTGCAACGCACTTCCCCCTATATGCTAGCCTGATTGTTGGCGCCATATTCGGGGAAGTGCTAAAAAAGTTCTGCTAGGTATAGGGTTCTGGGGATCAGACTAGCTGCTCACTGATAGGGAATGGGACGGGAAGACCAGGACTCGGAGTAATGAATATTACTGGTGAGTAACCGGGCAATAATGGCTAAAGCTGGCTGCATCCCCCTTATTTCCTGCCCTGGTTACAAGTGCTCAATTAGTAGAAAAGCATAAAGTGCAGGGCCCAAAGTGTTTCTTAGAAGCCCACTACTGGCACTGCTGGCTGACAGGGTGCTGAATACCAAGGCTGCCTAGCCTTTCTTTCCCCTCTTATCACTTTCTTCATTTACGCTACATCTGTCTTCCCTTTATCTCTCATTTTTGGGTTATTTTTTATCCCTGCTTTCTCTCCTTGTCCTGTTTTTCTATCTTCAGGGCCAATGGAACTATGCGATTCTGCTGATGAGTGTTTTCTGCATATGTATCGATTTGCTGCATTTACAGCATATCCTACAGGTTTTAACAAAAAAATAGTTTTAACTCAAATGGGTCAAAAGTTACAAAAAACATGGTGACGTAATCCTGCGCACTTTTGCAAAGGCTGACTGGCCAACTTTTTAGTTGCTTATTGCTATTTTTATGTATGTGTTCAATTGCTAATAATAAGGTAACATATTTTCCCAGACAGGATTACCATGTGTAAAAATGACAAAATAATGACGTAATACTACTACAAAATGTGCCGCATAATTTATTTACGTGCTTCATAATTTAGTCAACCAGTCGCATTATTATTATTACGGAACTTGCAGTGCGCACAGCTACCCTAAAGGGTTTCCCCGGTGCAGGGCGAGAGTAGGGGCGGAAAGGGGGAAGCAGTAGCACAAGTTAACAAAGCCAGGTTTTAACGCCCTTAGAGAAAGCGAGGAGGGATACTAAATCTTTCAAGGCAGCTGGCAGGGCGTTCTATAAAGTCAGCCCTAAGTAGGAAAAAGAACGACCTTTCATGCGAGCCAGTCGGGTGTTTAGGTACCACAAACCGTGTCTGCAAAACGGATCACAGGGGCCAGTGAGGGATGGTAAAGATGGACTAAATCCGTGACGTATTTAGGAGCAGATCCAGATTTAACTCTAAACATATAGCAGAGTACTTTGAATTTGATACGGTTTGACACTCAGCCAGTGTAGGTCACGAAGAATGCTGGAGACAGAGGTGCACTTGGAAAGCCTGGCAGCTGCATTTTGCATGAGTTGCAGTCTGTGGATAGTGGCTTTGTCGGCTCCAAAATACAGGACGTTGCCATAAACTAGTCTAGAGATCACGAGGGCTTGGATCACCGACCTCCGAGTTGAGAAGGGGATCAACCATAGGATCTTTTTTAGCCACTTGAGAAAAGCGAAGAAGGTGAACATCACCTTGGCGACTTGTTGTTTCATGGATAGTGATTTGTCCACAATGAAACCCAAGTTTTTAACACTGTTCGAAGAGTGGAAAGGGCAGCCCGTTCAACAGGCCAGTGCTACGACCCCCAGAGATTGGGCCTTTTGCCTTGTATTATGCCTACGGGTTTGTCCCCGTTGAATTTAAGTAAATTGTGCTGCATTCAATGAGAGATCTTACTCAAGCCTAAACTAAGGTCAGAGGGTCCGTTTCCATTCATCAGAGAGAGGGAAAACTGAATCTGGCTGTCATCAGCATAGGAAAAAAGAGACAGCCCAGCGTTTTCAACCACCTCCGTTACAGGACGAATATATATGTTGAATAACAAAGGGCTCAGTGCTGAGCCCTGTGGAACTCCACATGGAGAGGGGTGAGAATTAGACCTGGCCGAGGAGGAGGAGACCTGGAAGGCTCGGTCCTTGAGAAAGGAGCAAAGCCATTCCAGGGCCACTCTCTCAAGACCCAGTGTCAACAGTTCCCCCAAAAGAATATGGTGAGACACCGTTTTGAAGGCATTGTTGAGATCTAAAAGGATGAGTGCCACAGTTTCACCCTCATCCAAACAGTGCCTTAGCGTCTCTGTAACCCCCAAAATAGTGGATTCAGAATGAGTAGCCCACTCCGAAATCAGACTGAGGGGGATGAAGCAAATCGAGTTTCCACAAAGGAAGACAATTGGTTGTTGACATAGCATAAATTGGTTCTCCTCTACTGCATAATTCCAATGGCCTTGCCTATATTTATCTTCCTTTTCTGGCTCATGCTGCAGAAATAAAGAAACGCCTAAACCATGGGTCAGTGCCAAAAGATCCCACTAGCTAGAGTGTGTTATTCAAATGCAATAAGGACTGTTAGTCAGTCAGTGCCTATCTTGCTTTCGATTGTATAATTCCACATCTAATGCTACAACACATAGCAGCTATTTTAGGTCTTTGAGAAGTAACACGTGTGGATAGTTATCCTGTAATTAATTTGCTTTTCTTTGGGGTTTCCTAGTTAGGTAGTTATTTATTTAGTTAGGTGTTGTGTAGGCAAGAGTATTTCCAGTTGACCGCATGGATCATGTGGGTTCCCTCCAAAGGGCGTCTTTTCATAATCAGAAGGCTATGGAGTTGCTCTCAGGGCAGGATGGTCTGCCATGACCCATCAATTCCCCATAGTTCCATTCTAGTCATGGCTTCCTGCAGTGTGGGACTAGTTTAAAAAGTGTTGCTAG
The DNA here is from genome assembly GCF_964261635.1 of Lissotriton helveticus. NCBI lineage: Eukaryota > Metazoa > Chordata > Amphibia > Caudata > Salamandridae > Lissotriton > Lissotriton helveticus. The sequence goes on along the minus strand of NC_136070.1, from coordinate 689,429,132 downwards.
GGCCAATTTTGATTGCCAGTCCAGTCCAGCCCAGCCCTTGAGATGGGGGCAAATGGTGAAGTTGATGTACAGCCTAGAGGCACGATTAGAGTCCTCATAACACAGATGGTGTTGGTTCGGATGTATTCCAAGAACAGTGGATTTATAAGGTCTTGTTGAAAAAGCCTACTTGGCAGAGCTCTGAGCGGTGAGTCCTCTCCAGAATGATTTTCCCTGTTTTTATTTCACTTTGACCCAACGTGCTGACTGTAATGAAATGGTGCGACCCCAGGAGGCAGCGTGGGCTTCCACAAGGGGCACATTTCTGTAAGCACGCTGGTATTTTGCCTCCCAAAGGGGTTGTACATGAGACGTAGGTGCTTAAGTTTCGACCCTATGCTCAGGATTGAGCAAAGTGGATTCTGGACAGGTGTTTTGCAATGAATTTGCTTCAGGTGTACGTACAGTCTTACAATTTAATTTTGGACCGTTTATGATTTTTAAATATTTATTTGATGAAGCCTGCATATATACTATGGTTATTGGGGACAGTGCAAATTCCCTGGTGAATTCTACGGAGGGGAGGAGATGTGGTCTTTTAACTAACTTGCTATTTGACTCTAAGGACAAGGATTTGAGTCCTGGCTTTGGAACTTGACAAAAATGGTGTGCCTGGACAAGTCACTTATCTTTACTGTGCCTAAAAATGTAAATATGCAAACTGTAATTCAATTATGTAAATTCCTACTTGATGTACACAATCTTTTATTATCTCGCATTACTGTATAATGCACAGCACTCCAGTATTTCCAAGTTAGGTTTGAGCTATAAAATTACCCATGTGTGTAGCGTGATTGGATTTCAGGAGTGGTAGGAAGTCCTCCATCTCATCACTTGAAGAATCAGTGCCCTAGATGACAGTTTGGTTTCAGCAAGGACAGGGAAATGGTTCAAAGGAGAGATCCCATGCAAAGATAACCCCAAGTTCTTTACTTCCTGGGGTGGAAACAGAGCCTCTCCCCAGTTTTCAGACTATCAAATGGCATGATCTTCCTGGCTGCATTAGTCACCCACATTCACACGGTGGACCCATATGGGCAAAGCTTTACACACCGATGAATGGCCTTTTGGAGTGCAATCCCAATTGCTTTTAATATTTTGTGTTGCTATGGGAGTATCATAAATGTGGGACTGTTTCATTGTTTACAAGAGCAGGTTGGTCGAAGCTACAGTTTAGCGTTCCTGGAACATTATGTAATTCATAACCGAACTAAATGACTCAATTTCATCAAGGACTGTCCTGAAATGGTGCGCCCTGAAGATCCACCAGGTCAGGGCTTTCATTTACTATGCCAAGGCACTCTGGGAGTTCTAGAGTAGATTTAAATTAACTGAACCAATTGTACTAAATCCAGATGGTTTGTAGAAGAAAAGGTATAAGAAACTGGGTTATTAGTTGAGGGGCAGGTAAGCACCACCTTAAGTAATAGTCACAATCCTTGTAAGGGTGAATTCTTAAAGTCAATAAATTAACACAAACTCAACCCCTGGTATCTATGGCCAGTTTCGGCTCCTCTGCTATGGAGGAGGAGCATCGCCCCACTGCTTCACAGCAGTGCCAAATTTAGAAACATAAAATGATAATAACTTAGTTATCATTTTATGGTTAGTGTCTGTCTGAGTTGTGGGCGGGCGGCGCTGCTCTGGAAGCAGGGGAGGTGTGGTTTGCCCCCTCCTAAGTGTGCAATGACTGTTTGGTTGGCCCTCTCGGGGGGAGCATAAACCAGTCATAAGCACTTCCCTGATCTCCATGCAGGCTGCAAAACAGTCTGTATGTGGAACATGCCCACCCCTCCAGCTCCTGGCTGGGTGCTGTGTCACAGAGCTCAGACCAATCACAACGCTGCTTTGCAGCATTGTGGTTGGCTTAGAGGAGGGAGCCTGGCTACCCCCCCACTCGCGAGCCATGCCAGCCGCCCCGGTCTATGGCACAGAACAGGCTGCTTAACTTAGAGGCCATGGGTAAAGCATTTATGTAGTAAACAGTAATAAGGTTGAAACGCAAAACAATCAAAATCCCCAAACGAAATACAGTAAATGACAAAAATCCAACAATGGGAACGGAAATATGAATTGGTAATGTTTAAGTAAAAATAGCAGCAAGAAGCACATAGTGGCAATGATAGCCAATGGTCATGGTAAAACAGGATCTGGGCACAAAGTGACGTTTACCACAATGGACAGCAGGTGGGTACTCTAACCAGGTTAGTCCTGGTTAAAGACTATATCTTATGACTTTTGTCCTTTAAGCATCAATCCACCACAGGAGTATACTTCTAAAGCCTCCCTGGACCTCAGGGGTGGCATTTAAAGATCCACATGGTGTCAGGCACATAGGCCAACAGGAGGGTCCAGTCCAGGTCCAGTTTCCACTGGTCAGCTAGGTAGTTGCAGGACAAGGCATCTTGTAGATTGTTTTGTCCCTATAGCTTTAACAGGAAGTCAGCCTTATGACCTTTGGAGTCCACTTCTTTGTCATGGGGAGAAGAGCAAGATCAGGTACAGTTTTCTAGGCTCCTCCCAAGACTCGGGTAGCATGTTCAGACCTCTTCTGATCTTCCATAAGTGCAGGAGTGCTATGAAGTGGGTGCCTGAAAAAGCCACATTTATGCCTAGCACAAGCCCACAAGCTAGTAGGTGGGAATGACCCCTGGGGATGCCAAGATCAATGGGGAAAAGGTTCCCAGAGCTTACCCTAACCACTCTGGGAATTTTCAAGATGGCCAAACAGATCTTGACACGCCAGAAGGATTTACAGTGCGATGTCAACAAGAAGCTCACTGTGATAATGGCCACTATGGCTGGGGGACAAAAGAAGAGGGCAGATTTGCTAAGCGTTTTTGAAGGTAATCAATTCCTTGTGCCCAGCACGTAAGCCATAATGTCAAGGGCACAAAAATACCTCCACACATCCAAAGCCTTCGTCCCTTTGCCAAGAGCAAATTCATACCTTTTGAACGTTAATTACTTGCTAGCAGAAATGGGAGAACAAAATGTAGATCCAGGCAAGGCCCAGGTGACTTACTAGAAAGTCATCTTTCCAAAACATTGATTAAAAATCTGACTTTAAAAGTGATTTGGGCTTGTTATAAATATTTCAAAAAGTCCACAAGATAAATTTGTAGAATTTTCCTAGGTGGAGATAATTTTGTTTAATCTTAATATTGTATTCTAAAGCTTTGCTATGGGAAAGCTACCCCTACCACAGTGAAACTAGCTTTTAGGGCTTTTTCATTGTAAGGAAATGTTTAGCATTAACCTTTTGCAGGTCTTACTTTAAAATAGTATGCACCCTGCCCTATGGGTAATAAGACCTGCATTTCTTTTGATGTTTTTATGGTTTTATATTTTTAGACTTTGAATAATGGAAGTGCAGTGTTACATTAATAACATAATTTAAAACGAGCAGCATTAAGTTCTCACAGTTGAGACAATATCCACAGGAGAAATGTCCAACTCTAGCTAAAAGAACATGTGCCAGAATATCGAAGAAAAACAAACAGCGTCCCAGGCTCTTAATATACCTAAAGTATCGCATGGCATTTAATCTGGAAAGTGAGTCCCCCTAAAGCATGTACGTTTGTGTTAGACGTATTTTCTCCTAAGCTTTCATATGCTAAATGGGCGTTTCGAATCAGACCAACCGGCTACTTAAACTCACTTCTTCTATCAGTATTTAGTACTCTGGATTACATGTGGCTATTACGAATGGATTTCTATTGAATCCTTGACTTCACGATCATCCTGACCCTAGAAAGTGACCATGCTTACCAGAAAATATTAACTAACATGGATGAGCCAGATCGCTCCCACAAATAGTAGGCATTCAGTCCGAACTAGAGCCAATCGGGAAAAATAATTGACAACTTAAGATTCTGGCAAAATAAATGAGGCATTGAGACAAAGCATAACAGCCCACCTGACAGAGGCCGAAACTCCTTTGGCCACCCTGCTTAGTAGACCACCTTTATGGAAGGACCATTGAGGAACCTAACAAATACTACACCACAATTATCCTTTAGGGCAGGCGGCAATAAACGTACGCAACCGAAGAGCAAAGATCTACCCATCGTCAAAAACAATCTCAACAAGTTAATAAGAAAATAAAAACATAGCCATGGTGACCAATTACTCTAGGGGAAATAAATAAAAGAAGGTTCACATGCAGCAAAAAAAGTTTGGGAATCAGAAATGAAAATAAAGATTACCAAAGGAATAGGCTCCATGAGGCTTAAGGACTCAATTACATTTTGGACTTTAACCAGTAAGTTTTTACCACCTCATAAGCAATCTTTTGCCTCCAACATCTCACATCAACCTTGATTACCTATATCAGAAGGCTATATGTGGACCAACATAGAGTATGAACCATTCCACATACAAGAATCCCAGGTCCTAGTTACTGCACCTAAACAAACCATTTAATGTATTAGACGTCGAAAAGTAATTAAATCCACATTATGTAATGGTGCTTCTTGTCCCAGTGGTATCCCCAGATTCCTTTTCAAACAGGCACAGCCACTATGGGCCAACATACTGCTCCCTTGTATAGGCCCTGCTTCTGTACAAACGTCATCTCTGACAGTAGGTGGAGTTCACTATTAGTCCTTATGCACAAAAAAGTGCCCCCCCCCCACCCCACCCCTAAATTATTGTTTAATAGGCTTTCTGGACATAGAAGGAAAATGCTATGCCAAACTCCTGCAGAAAGACCTAGGGCAGTAGATTAATGAGAAGCATCTCATTCCATTCTTTCAATCAGGGTTTCAGAAAGGCTGTAGTACCGAGGACAACCTACTGGCACTGGCAACACTGGTAGATCACACCACACAGAAAAGGGCTGTTCACTACAATCTGCCTTTATAGACTTCACTGCTATGTTTGCCAATATCCGCAGAGGCAAATTATGGGCAAAACTAATAAAAGGGTTTTTCCACCCATACGGCTAAGTGCAATTTTCAACCTTTACACTGATACCTGGGTAAAGATTACGTTAATATCCAATGGGCAACCTGTGAAAAAATCTATAGGAACAAAGGACTGGAACAAGAATGCGCTTTTGCACCCTTGTTATTTAACCTCTACCTAGCTGATACTGAATGACCATTTTTATCTCCCAGAGCCTGCCCCCTACCCCTCCCCAAGCTAGCCAGACACTGGGTGAATATACTCCAATATGTAGATGACAAAACACTCTTCGTTTAAACAGGATTGGAGATTCAAAAGGCACTGGCACTGAATGAATGGGCAGCATACTGAAATGGAAAAGATGTCAAGATAAAAATGGCAAAAACAAAGATTGTTTCTTTTGGCAATGCAATAAAGAAAAGCATTAGAAAAAACAATAGGTCTGGCATTGGCCGCCAGCCTTTTGCAGTCCTCGAGAAAGCTACTAACCCACTTGCTTTGGTGAGTCAGATTTGATCATGCAAGCTGACAAAGAGCAGGTGTTCTGTTCACTCAGAAATCAAATGAGAAATAAAATCTGCCTTTAAATCTAATTGTGTATTGTTACATTTGCTCTGCATTCAAGGACAGAGGCAAAATGTCAGTTTAGGTCTTTTTCCAATTTTCTGCCTATTTTAGTCTGGAGGCTGGTGTCTACTTTTCTTTCTGACAGACAAGTTAGAGGATTTTATTAAAGTGAACGGTGCTGTACAAAAGTATGATATGAAAGGCTGTAGGATGTAAGGTTTTCATTTCCTAACAAACAACATTTAAATAGCTTGCAAATAAACGGTATAAATATTTCAAAATATATTTCAGTAGTTAGGAAAGTATATTGTTTGTAATTCTGTGTGATTGGATCAAAGATTTGAATAGGGTGAAAACTAATCAGAACACTTTACTTGGTTATGTAAAACTGATAAATATTTTAGCTGAAACCTATTTTTCACAGATTATTGTTTATACGCTATTTACTTTTAACCGTAACACTGTATGTCAGTGGAAATGTTCGTGCCAGTTTCAATGGAAAATGTGCTGTAAGTAAAAGACAGTATGCTACCACATAATGAAAGTTCAGCTATAGGTTTCGGTCATACAGTGTAGGGCGCTCATACAGTGCTGACAGAATTGATGGTGATGAATAGCGTTAGAATAGGTTGGAACGGTGCATACAGTATAGAGGGAAACCTAAAAGCCTCTCTAAGGTGAGCAGACCTGAAAGCGTCTGAACACTCGAAAACAATGAACAACAGGTACCGTGCACACGTATGGTACAGTCGTATTCTGTGATACAAAATTCAAAAGACAAAGAGGAACTTGAAATTCAATCAATGGTCAGTTGTATTTGTTCAGTGTGGATTCTTTATTTCTTAGTCTTGTTTATATAGCAAACGCCAGCCGACACGTGTTTCGTCATCAGGGTGCAACCTGTGACTCATCAGGGCTGAAAGGCGTATCAAGAATCAGGGCTAGTGTTCTTAGCTACTAAGATGAAAGGGTTGACGCCAGCTAGTGTGAAAGCGGCAACGTCGCGACGCAGAGCAGTGGATAATGCTGCTGGTGGACTCTTCGGATAGTGAGGAATGCTCCACACCGGGGTCTGGCAATGTGCACATTGCCAGACCCCGGTGTGGAGCATTCCTCACTATCCGAAGAGTCCACCAGCAGCATTATCCACTGCTCGGCGTCGCGACGTTGCAGCTTTCACACTAGCTGGCGTCAACCCTTTCATCTTAGTAGCTAAGAACACTATCCCTGATTCTTGATACGCCTTTCAGCCCTGATGAGTCACAGGTTGCACCCTGATGACGAAACACGTGTCGGCTGGCGTTTGCTATATAAACAAGACTAAGAAATAAAGAATCCACACTGAACAAATACAACTGACCATTGATTGAATTTCAAGTTCCTCTTTGTCTTTTGAATTTTGTATCACAGAATACGACTGTACCATACGTGTGCACGGTACCTGTTGTTCATTGCTACCACATAATGCATCAGTAATACTTTTATTAAAAATGTGGCTTTACACATGTACCAATAAACATCCTGCACCTGTTCTGATGGCAATGCTAGTGAACTCTGAGCCACATGTACAAACGTTTGAAATTGCAAATTCCTAATTCTGATTCCATGCAAATCGCAATTAGGAAGTAACAATTTCATGCGTGAAACTCTTCAGTTTCATTTGCGAGTCCCTGTGGGTCACAAATAGAGTACATCATTAATATTCATGAGGTTGGTCGCAATTTGCGACCCATTGGGAATCGCTAAAAACACATGGATGGTGGCCTACTGGGGACATCATACCACTGTCTGTGATTGCTTTTTAAATAAAACTTTTTTTTTTAAATGCTGCCTATTTTCCTTAAAGTAAAATGGCATCCATTTAGAAGAGAATAATGAAAAGTTTCCTTTTCATTTTTCAAAGACCGGGCAGTGGTCCATGGGACCACTACCTGGTCTTAAAAAATGTTGGCGCCCACATTCACAAAGGGGAAGGGGTCACTTGGAAGGGGACCCCTTCCCGTTTGCAAATGGTTTACCATCTCCTCCATGGAGTCGGTACAGAATTAATGTTTTGCAACCGCATTCCAGTTGCAAAACATTCATACATGCCCTTGTGACACGCTACTTACTATTAGGAAGGGAAGCTCTTGGCACGCCCCTTCCTAATAGCGACTCGATAACCCTATATTGCAAGTCAGTAATTTGTTACCTTCTTGCAAAATAGGGTTAGTGTATACCAGAAGTCGTTTTAGAGGTCGCCAATGGCCTGATTCTCTGTTTGTGACAGCTAAAAATGGTCCTACATCTGGCTCTAAGAGGCAAGTCAGGGGTCATGTGTACCCTATTTATGGTCTAGATCGTTATTGGACATGAACCAAAAGTTTAGTCTATTTTAAAAAAAACTAAATAGTTTTTTGTACAGCAGAAATGCTCAGTTCATATATTTGAAAGTGCACTCATATGTGATATGAAGAAAAAGGTGACTTTAAAAGGCAACTCTGTAAAATAAAATATTTGCCAACGATCACACAATTTGAGACTAGTTTATGGGTCAGATACATTACAGTTATTTCGAGTAGATTATTCAAGTTATTAGACCTGCAGGTCTGGTAACCTTTATATTATTTTTTGAGGCCTGTTTTGGCAATTCTCGTTTTGTCATGGTTCTTTTCAAAACTGTTTGGGAAGCTGTCAGGCCCTCATCAATCTAAAAAAACAAAAACATGTGCGTGGCCAAGATGGCGGCGGAGTAGGGCGTGCATTTCAGTCCCTCCGGCGCCGTCCGACATCAAGCTTTGAAAAGCACCCCTGCTAGTGCCCATCCCCGCAAGTGCTGACAGGCGACGTTGTCCCCCAGCTGTCCTGGCATCTCTGGGGCGGCTATTTTGTGGTTAGAGGTGGATGGCGAGAAACGCGGACCAGTGAGGCCCTGATCGGCTCGGGGCTGGGCGACCCACGTGGCAGGTGGAGGGGGCGGCGGCCTGCCCCTAGCGGATTGGCGCCGCGGTGGGCAGTGGTGTGGAGTACGGCGCTGCGGCTGGAGCTGTAGAATCCACAGGCGGTCGCAGCAAAGTCAGGAGCAGCCCCGCCGAGATTGAGCAGCAGCGCTATGGACGGGAAGAGAGCGGGTGGCCTGGAAGTCTGGGGCGGCTGCAGCGGTTGAGACCCCCGCGGGGCGGGCGAGTGCTCCCGCGCAGCGCCACGGCCCGGAGAGAGTCAGCAGAGGCGGGTGCCCATGAGCTACAGACTCGGATGGCACTTGGGGCAGCATCCACCGAGGTCAGGAGAGCAGGGGTAGCCCCAGGGAGGCTGCAGGTTCGGTACGCAGGACGGCAGACGGAGAGGTTCTAGAGCGAGAGCGCGAAGCTCTGAGGGCCCGGGGTCAGGCCTAGACTTACCACGAGCTCTCCGCCTGGGCACGTACATCTCCGGGCAGCCTGGGTGCTGCGATCTGGTTCTTTGCCGTTCGGCCTGCATATCGGCGGGGAGGCCTAGCAGAGCGGTAACAGAGGGAAAGGACGCCTGGCTGCGTGGGTTGGTGTGAATCCTGGAGGCCCCTATAGCGTGGTCAGAGGGGTGGCAGTGATTGTAAGAGCCTGCAGAGGAGAGGTCCTCGCCCTCTAGACTTCAGTACAGCCAGCTTCTCACACGCGGCCCACCTCTAAGGCCCAGCACAGTAAGCTTCCCACACGCAGCCGCCTCTAGACACCAGCCAGCACAGCAAGCTTTCCACACGCAGCCCACCTATGGACTCCGGTGCGGCAAGCTTCCCCCACGCAGCCCACCTCTAGACTCCGATGCAGCAAGCTTCCCACACGCAGCCAACCTCTAAACAACAGCACAGTAGAGTTGCGGCTTGTTGAGCTGAGACTGGGGCCTGCCTGCACACGGGCTCTGGCGGGAGTGTGCCTCTCGCCCAAGTGTCGAGTCTGAGGAGCTACATCCGCAGGAGGAGGGGCGAAAGTCCACTGCCAGCTTCTGCCTCTGGGCAGGAGGTTTGGTTTTGATCTGCCCTTGACTGTGCTGGCCCTCTCCTGGTTGCAGCGGTCCGCGATGAGCAAAGCGGGCTGCTGAGTTGAAGTGGCGCCGCCCGTCCCTTCGAGCGCGAAGTAGGCCGGCCCTCTCCCACATCCTATGCTTTGAAGATCTCGGCGGGGCTGGACTTGTGTCTGAGAGCGGGGAAGTTGAAGCCCGGCTGGGGCCCGGCCCGGTGGCGGCGCTTCCTGCACAGTCCTACCTGCTTAGTCGCAGATTCCATCCAGGGGCATGATGGCAGTGGCAGAAATAGGAAAGACAAGCCCCCGAAAGACGTGCCCCAGAAAATAGCTAGACAGTCCGCCTCGTCGGCTGCTGATAAGACCATGCGGCCTGATGTTAATGATGCACCAGCCACCAAAGCCTTCATGATGGAGTTGTTTTCTGCCATCAAGGAAGATATCTCAGAGTTGCGCTCTCAGCTAGCGTCTGATCTGCGGGAGGTGAGGCGCGATGTGGACGCAGTGGGGGAGCGGGTGGCGACGCTGGAGGAACATGAGTTGGGGATGGCGGAGGATGTACATCAACTCCAGCAAGATGTGATTCGCTTGACGGAACAGAACGTGGACCTCCAGGCACATGCCGAGGACTTAGAGAACAGATCTCGCAGAAATAATATTCGGATTCGGGCTGTTCCGTGGAAAGGCGAGGGGGCAGATCTTCGCGAGTACGTGGGAGCCCTTTTTCATCGGATCCTGGACGAGGAGGACCTGCAAGATATTCAACTGGACCGGGTCCACCGGGTAGGTCTGCCACGGGGGCCCAAAGCCTCTCCCCCTGACATATTGGTCTGCGTGCATGACTTTCAGCTCAAAGAACGGATTCTGCGGAAAGCACGTGACCTCAACCCCCTCCAATTCCGCGAGCACCACCCTGCGCTTTTTCAAGACCTAGCAGCCTCCACGCTTGTTAAACGAAGGGAATTCAAACCCGTCACTAACTATCCGAGGGAGCAGGGCATTCCCTATTCATGGGGGCACCCGTTCAGGCTTATTTTTAAATTTAATGGAAAGCTGATTCAGGTCCGCTCCCTGGAGTCGGCCCTCGGCATCTTGGGACTGGAACAGACCGCTCCCTCGTCTGGAGAAGTTAAGTCTCCCAGCAGACAGCAGAGGCGCTCCGCAGAGTGGCAACGGGTCGGTAAGCCAGCATCCGTCGCAAAACCTGACCTATCAACGAGCCTGCTTGAGAGAGGAGCTGCGGTTGCTTCGGTGGCCCTGGTAACGGACACGGCTGGGGGTCCCTGAGGTGTGGGGTCTTAGCTTGGCACTAACTGGGTCGGTAGCTGGCGCCAGGGGAGACTGTTTACTTGGTACAGATTGTTGACACTCTTGGATGGAGATGAGTCCTGTATCAGGAATTGGGTGAGTGGGAGGATGGCGCCATGTTCCCCTGCTATTGGGGCCTGTTTAACGGACTGTTGTTTGCTCTTTTCTACTGTGAATGTTGAATCTTGTATTGTTGGGGCTTATTTGTGTGGGGGGAGGAGGTGGGGAAAGGGAGTTGGGGGGTCTGGGGTTGTTTTGGGGGCTCCGCATCAGCTTAGGGGGGGAACTAGGCGAGGATCCAGGGGACGGTCGGGGCAATGTGATCCCATAGGAGCTTCAGAATAGGAATGTGCACAGAGGATCTGTCCCACGTATTGACAAGCTGGGTAAGGAGCTGAAGGTAGTGAGTCTCAATGGCCGAGGCATCAATAGCCCAGTGAAGCGCGCGGCTATTTTATCTTTACTGGAAAGTGCGGAGGGTAGTGTGTGCCTGTTGCAGGAGACCCATCTCCTCTCTAAAGATACACGGTGCATGGCAGATAAGCACTTCCCGCTCCAGCTGTGGTCCTCGGGGCCTAATAAAAAGAACGGGGTGACCATTATTTTTAGTGCGCGCGCACATTGCAAAATTATCTCCCAAGTGGTAGACATTAAAGGTAGATTTTTGGCTGTACGAGTGCAATGGGATGAGACACAGCTCACTGTTGGGTCCATTTATGCTCCAAATGCTAACCAGGAGTCCTTCTTGCAAGCAGCGCTATCGCAGGTACTGGCGTCACCGGATGCCCCGATTCTGCTGGGTGGTGATCTGAACATTGTAATGGAGGCTGAGATTGACAGGTCGGAGCAGCGATCCCACCAGACAGGGGCAATGTCACAGGGGGGGGGGGCAGTAGCTGTTAGAGGGAGGGTTGCATGCTGTATGGCACGTTCAGCATCCCCAGGAGCGCGACTACACCTACTACTCGGCGGCCCATAAGACTTATGCGCGCTTAGATTACTTCCTGGCCACGTCCTCCCTTATGCCTCATTTGTCCGTAGCAGACATTGTGCCGCGTTCTTTATCGGACCATGCGCTTATTTCTGTAGTCCTTACTTCTTGCGGTGCTAGGCCACCATCGGCGGGCTGGCGCCTTCGCGACTCCCTGCTACACTCAGACTCGGTGGTGGCGAAGATCCGAGAGACCATCGTTCATTACCTTGCCGTAAACGAGGTGGGGGAAACGTCTCTCATATCGGTCTGGGAGGCCCTGAAATTGGTAGTACGGGGCGAATTTATAGCGAATGCAGTGACATACTCCCGTTTGTGCAAGGAGAAACGAGCGGAGTTAGAGGGGGAGGTTAGTGGCCTGGAGGCGATTCATAAGAGGACTGGGGCGCCGAGGGTTTGGCGGGAATTGGAGGCAAAGCGGCGCATGTTGAAACACCTCAACATGGATAGAGCTATGCATGCCTTACTGCACCTATGACACAAGTTCTATCTCTGTGGAGATAAAGCGGGGCGAATGCTTGCACACAGGCTGCGGGCACGCACTCAGTTGACCACTATACATTCCGTAAGGGGCCCGCAAGCGATGGAGCATACTACAGATGCTGCCATTGTAGACACTTCGCCAATTTTACAGACCCTATATCAGAAAGAGGGAGTGTCCTCTACGGGAGTGGCTGACTATCTCGATTCGTGCGGAGTTACGCCCCTCCTTCGGGAATCAGCGGAGGCCCTGGATTCGGCGATCCGCATTGATCCGTCATCCGTCATCTCGGCCATTGCAAAACTGAAGGTGGCAAAATCACCTGGGCCAGATGGCTTTTCTGCTATCTTTTACAAAACCTTCTGTAGGGAGCTGGCTCCGCTCTTGACCCACCTTTTTTTATTCTTTTCTTGACACTGGAGCGGTGGCTCCGTCCATGACAGAGGCGGCCATCACGGTCATTCTCAAATCCAGGAAAGACCCTAAAGAGTGCGGATCGTATAGGCCGATTTCGCTGCTCAACATTGACGCCAAGTTATTTGCGGGGGTGCTGGCAGCAAGGCTTAGCCCCTTGATGGACGGAATCATCGAGCCCGATCAAGCGGGATTTGTTCCTACACGGCAAGGAGGAGACACTAAACGGTTTCTCCACCTCATGGACTTAGTCCATCGTTCCCGGACGCAGGCTTTCCTGCTCTCCATAGATGCGGAGAAAGCCTTCGACCATGTAGATTGGGACTACTTGTTCGCTGTGTTGAGGGCGTTTGGGGTGGGGGATAACTTCATACGGTGGATTCGATGCCCAGGGGTGGGGGAATCCTATCGCCCGACGCCCGAACCATTTTGTTTTTATTGATGGGCAAAAATATTTAATGTCTGTTTTGTCCGACGGACAAGCAGACAATAAATCACGTCAATAAAATAGGCTGTGGGCTCTCCAGGGCTCACAGCCAATCAAAAGCTTGCAGAGAGCCTTTGGAGCCCTCTGATTGGCTAGCAGCCCAGGATTTCACTGGGCTCTAGCCAGTGATTGGCTGGGGAGTGAAACGTCATTACTCTCAGCAAGCAGTTGAACTTCTGGTCCGCCGCGAGCGAGGCCATTACATTTGAGGTCAAATTAAAGCACTGCCAAAGCGCCCGCCATAGCACTTCTAGTGTTATTATTCCCTGCTTGCATACAGATTGCACTGAAATATTAGGAATAGAACTTTAATGTCTGCCTGCTGACGGATCATCGCTAATGCAGCGTCATTGTGGCTGCAGAAAGCGCGGGCTCTCAACACTGCTCTTGCCGACTGCGCACGTTTCTATTGGTATGCAGAGTGGATTAAAAGTCCCTTTCATACCAGACATCCGAAACTGATTGGGCAATTTCTCTCACAAATGAGCGATTTCTTTCCCATTTGTGTGAGAAAATGCTCAATTGGCCAGTGCCTATTTTTCGGGATTAAAAGCATCGCTGCAGTTTATCTTTCATAATTGTATAAGGGCACTTAACTGTTCCCTTGAAAGTTAATTGTGGGCAGCATGAGCACTGCACATATCAAGTTGCACCACATCAGTGCCGGGACTTCAGACTGAATGCGGGGGGTTAAAAAGACATTGGACTTTGGAAAGCGAAAGTGGCCGCCTCACTGTTCTAATGCTGAACATCCAAAGCTCTTTGTGACCGGGATTATAAATCAGTATTTCTGCTGAAGAACGCTCCCTCCATCGCTAAAGGTCACGAAAGGCTCTTCAATTCCACCATCTCCAGGGTGCTTGTGTTTTGGATGGGCAATTAATCAGCATAATGTTCTGGTGCGCTAAAGTGAGGCAGCGCTGCACTGGGGGAGAGAAAGTAGCAGATTAAAGACTTCAGAAGGAGAAAGTAAGTGAAGTTGGAGGCGCCATGAAAGAAAAGCATGCAGTGATATCGAGCATGATCTACATTGGCATAAAGTTACCTGCAGGCGTGTGCTTATGTGGTCGGAAGGGCGCTGCCTGACTGAGTATAAGGGGAGCAACTGTCACAGTGATCCACACATTGTTTTACTTAATTTAGCAACTTCAGCCGCGCCGCACTCCAAGTGTAGCAAAGAATGCCTAAGGCGGGCCACAGGGAGGCACCTGATGTACCTCTGGCAGCCACTTTGTTTTTCTCTTTGAAGTAACCCTGGGCGCAAGACTACGCTCCGCCCACGGAGTGTATGTAGTGTTGCCTACTTTGCATTTTGCAAAGTAGGCGTAGTAGGCAACACTACGCATGCTCCGTGTATGGAGCGAAGTTGCCCGCCACCCGCCTCCCTCCTGCCCTCTTCTACATACCTAATTTCAGGTAACTACTGCATTAAAAGTAAATTAAAGGCACTTACCTGGTCCGCGGCGTCCCGGGGCTCCCTCTTCTATTTCGCGCCGACTTCTCCCATCCAAATGCGCATTTGCGGCTGCCCGCGCATGCACATTCGAGAAATGCGCATGCGCGGGCAGCCGCGCATGCGCTTTTGGATGGGAGAAGTCGGCGCGAAATAGAAGAGGGAGCCCAGGGACGCCGCGGATCAGGTAAGTGCCTTTAATTTACTTTTAATGTAGTTGTTACCTGAAATTAGGTATGTAGAAGAGGGCGGGAGGGAGGCGGGCGGCGCGTAGTGGGGCTACGCGAAGTGTGTGAGTGGGCGTAGCATCATGCCCACTTCACGTAGCTTCGCGTAGCCCCACTACGCATACTACGCCCAGGGTTACTTTGAAGACTACAATGATCGCCTTAATATTGTATTGGCGTGTGCCAGAATAATGTCCCCTCTGCAGGCTCTGCATAAGTTCACATATATTTCTCGTGCAGCTGCCAACAGTGCTACACTTAGAAATAAATGAACGTGTCCTTGTAGTAATGTAACTGGCACTCATCTAAAGCGCTCCAATACGTTCAGGTAGAGTTTGCGCTATTAAACTGCATTTCTAATAAAAGAATGACTTTTTTTGCACTCTCAGCGAGTCTCAAGGTCATATGCAAGCTCAGTCATGTCTTAAAATAACTCGGGCAGGAATATTAGAAACAAGTGAAATCGGGAGGTGGTGAGGGAGATATGAAGGGTACTAGCATTAAAGAAGAAGAGAGAATGCTGATTTCACGTCTTGGCAGGAGTTCAAATCTGGTGGTGTGTTCATTTGAAATGTGCTACTTTATACAAATAGATATGCAGAGCTCTGCCAATGAACACAACTAGATCAGTCTGACTGTGCTTGTGTGAAACAGGGGGGCTGGGCCTCTATGAATAGCTCTGCAATGCACTTCTGTTCTGCCTCAAATAGCTCTGCAAATGCACGTTCACGTTATATTATTTAATCATAGTCCAGGATTTTTTTGGTCATTGTATCTCTACAGTTTTACTTGAATCATATGTTTGTGATGACTGTCCGTTATTTGTGATATGTCTGCATGCTCTGGGATAGTTCAGTATTCTGGTTAGGTGTGGCTTGTTGGCGACAGATGTTCATTATTAGTGATCATGATTTTTTTTTTAAGCAGTGAGTTAAGTAAGTACTGGTTGCAATTAGTTGTGACATTGTGCAACATCCTGCTTGAGTGCAGAGTTTATTTACAGTAGTGATCTGCTATTTGTGATATTGCAGAATTCTTGACAGTCCGGAACTATTTAGATACTCTTTGTGTCCTGGCTTGATAAATTTTAAAAAATAGCTTCCATGCTTAAATTGTGTGATCTTAGGCAAATATTTTATTTCAACCAAAATAATTGTTACTTTTTAATTAAGGCTCCCTGCTTTCCATTTTTACTGATTTTTACAGTTAAATATAGACAGCCGGAGCCCTTATGTTTGATGTGGGACGGGAGTAGGTGGGACAAGTGGATTTTACAGGACATGTAGATGTAAGTGGCATTTTTCCCCTTGGACAAGTAGATTATTTGGAAAATTCCACACCCCTGGGTGCCTCTATGCAGCCCCCAAGGCGGCTGTGCCTGTCAATGGCTGCAGATCTGCTCTTTTCCCCATTACGAGGGGAACGCGATAGGGGTGCCCCCTATCCCCGTTGCTTTTTGCGCTCTATATGGAGCCCTTTGCTCAGCGCGTTCGGGCTAACGTGGACATCACCGGGATCAAATTTGGGGCTGATACGCATAAGATCAGTCTGTATGCAGATGATGTCACTCTCGCACTCACCCACCCTCACTCCTCCTTGCGGAACCTCTCGAAGGAGCTGGCGGAGTTTCAGAAAGTGGCGGGTTTCAAGGTTAACTTCACCAAATCGCAAATCCTTAACCTTTCCATCCCTGAGTCAGATGTCCTGAACCTGAGGCAGGACTTTGAGTTCCAGTGGGCAAAATCCGACATCCCGTATTTGGGTGTCCGATTGGCCCCTTCGATTGCTTAAAACGGTGTCCCAGAACTATAAAATGCTGGTTGAACAGGTTACCAAAGCTCTCTCAGATTGGTCCCGTCTTAAACTGAAAAACAGAAAGTTAATGGAGGGTCCAAGGGGAGAAATTATTATAGACCTACTGGTACCTAGTCCCCCAACTAATCAGTAAAAAACACGGAAGGTACTACAGGTCTGAAGAACACAGAGGGAGAGAAAAGAAAATAGCAAATCTCTCTTTGGGACCTAATAGTGTCCTCTTTTCATACCCAGACTAAACATGCTCTGGAGAAAACCAAGAAAAAAGAAGAAAGAAAAGAGAAGATACAAAAACAGGAAAAGAATACCCATCAGCCCACTCATAAGTGGAATCTCGTCATCTGGGTTTGTGTTGGTAAATTGTGTCCTCTAGGATCTACCTTGGAATAAATCCATAGGGCTGCCTAGTGATGGACCCAGAACATTAAACCAACAAATGACAGTATATGAGCGGGAGGGGCTAGGTTTGCAGTGCTCAAAGAAAATGAAGAAAAAATGAAGAAAAAGGAACAAGATCCAAGTGATTCTAAAAATACCTACAGTGATGTCATAAAATACTTTATTAGGGCTGACCATCAAGGTGGTATGGTTAAAAACAGTATGCTGATAGCATGGAAAGAATTGCTACCCACCAGTTATTATTCGGTCAACATGTTTCAGCCAAAAACGGCTTTCGTCAGGACCTATGGTGCTACTGCAACACTTACTTAAATGATGTGAAGTGGAATCTACACCCGCTTTCCAAAATGAAAATAGTGTATCCGAGGGGGAGGCTCAGTTTTTACTCCGAGGCAACGACGGAGAGTGCGTGGCCTCCTTTTATCCTGAGCAGTGGCCAGGTGAGGTGAGGTTTTCTCTCCCTACAATAAGGGAGAAGATACACTATTTTCATTTTGGAAAGCGGGTGTAGATTCCACTTCACATCATTTAAGTAAGTGTTGCAGTAGCACCATAGGTCCTGACGAAAGCCGTTTTTGGCTGAAACATGTTGACCGAATAATAACTGGTGGGTAGCAATTCTTTCCATGCTATCAGCATACTGTTTTTAACCATACCACCTTGATGGTCAGCCCTAATAAAGTATTTTATGACATCACTGTAGGTATTTTTAGAATCACTTGGATCTTGTTCCTTTTTCTTCATTTTTTCTTCATTTTCTTTGAGCACTGCAAACCTAGCCCCTCCCGCTCATATACTGTCATTTGTTGGTTTAATGTTCTGGGTCCATCACTAGGCAGCCCTATGGATTTATTCCAAGGTAGATCCTAGAGGACACAATTTACCAACACAAACCCAGATGACGAGATTCCACTTATGAGTGGGCTGATGGGTATTCTTTTCCTGTTTTTGTATCTTCTCTTTTCTTTCTTCTTTTTTCTTGGTTTTCTCCAGAGCATGTTTAGTCTGGGTATGAAAAGAGGACACTATTAGGTCCCAAAGAGAGATTTGCTATTTTCTTTTCTCTCCCTCTGTGTTCTTCAGACCTGTAGTACTTCCCGTCTTAAACTGGCCTGGTACGGGAGACTAGCGGCTCTGAAAATGACTGTACTCCCCCGCGTCCTGTACCTTTTTGAAATGCTACCGCTGACTCCTCCGCAGGGCACCCTACGGAAGCTGCAGGGGCTCCTCAATAGGTTCTTATGGGACAATAAACGGCCACGGCAGGCATTGTCCATGGCGGTCACCCCGAAGGCAGCCGGGGGACTGGGCTTCCCTCTGTTGTCAGCCTACTTTCAGGCATCCAGCCTGAGGTATATCGTCGAATGGAATAGGCCCATGTCTAGTAAACATTGGAACTTTATGGACCAGACTGTGGCGGGTTGCAATATCTGGCGAGAGTTGACTTAGATGGCTTGATTCCGTTCCCCCAGCTACGCACTGAGTTTTTCCAATTGCCATTGGCGGATGCTTTTCACTACTCGCAGGTGGCACATTGGGTCACCCAACCAGCCAACGTTGCCTCCATGTCCCAGCCGTTGACGGCGTTTGAAAAATGGTTGGTCTGCAAGAAAGACGACCGGAGACTCATCTCTGAGCTATATGCGATGATTTTGAGTCAACCCAGGAGACAGCGTACACCTGCGCAGGTCCGATGGGAAACGGAGCTGGGACATCTGTTGCCGAAAAAGGAGTGGGAGCACGTTTTTCACCGCGCACAGCACACGGCCTCTAATACTGCGGGCACCAAATCGGCCTACAAAGTAGCGGCATATTGGTACTACACCCCGGCGCGCGTTAGAACATGGGATGCCACCAAGTCGGGCCTCTGTTGGCGGAGGTGTGGGCTGTCAGGGACACTGGCGCATTTGTTATAGCACTGCCCAAAGCTGGGGAGGTATTGGACCATGATTTTGGAAGAGCTGGATGATGCGTTTCAGATTGCTTTGCCTCGGCTGCCAGAGAATACTCTGTTGGGGCTTCCCCATCCTAAGTTCTTACCCCTGCGCTCGCTGAA
Source organism: Lissotriton helveticus (assembly GCF_964261635.1). Taxonomy (NCBI): domain Eukaryota; kingdom Metazoa; phylum Chordata; class Amphibia; order Caudata; family Salamandridae; genus Lissotriton; species Lissotriton helveticus. The sequence continues at coordinate 689,410,010 of NC_136070.1, read as the reverse complement.
GGGTAGCCAGATTGCACTGGCTCTGTTAGCTGCGAGGCAGGTGCTCCTGGCGCACTGGGGCTCCCCGACTGTACCTGACCCCCGAGAATGGTTTCAAAGACTCTGGCACATTTTAGCGATGGAAAGACTCTTGATGGGAATGGATGGGAAGGGTTCGGAATATGCTAAACTTTGGGGCCCGTTCTTACAGCTCTTATCCAAAGACCTTCGAGAAGTAACTTGCCCGAAGTATTTACAGATCCTACAACTTATTCCTTTAGAGTCTGAGGGGGTTAAGCCTGTTGATTGAATTTTCCCTTGTAGAACTGGTGGATCCCTGGAAGTGAGCTGCACAGATAGAAGCTGATGCGGGACGAGGTGGGATTGGGAGGGGGACTGTTTTGGGGAGGGGGGTGGGCGGGGCGGTTCTGACTTTTTCTTCTTGTTCGTTATTTGAAATAAGGCGGAGGTCATAGCACAGGTGGGGCTGCTTCTTAAGTTCATAGTAATACGCGGGTCGTCCTCCGGGATGTAGGCCCAGACGCTGTGTCATTGCACTGAGTTTACGCCCTGCCAGCAAGTCGATGTAGGCAGCTGGGCTATGTAACATACTTCATTCCCGCATAATAAAAATGATTGACTCTAAAAAACCAAAACATTGGTAAAAAATGCTGTTTTGATCTTTTAAAATAAAAAAACACTTTGCCATAGTACTCCCTGGCACTGGAGGTAACTAGTTTGTGCACGGATGTGCTCCTTGTGAAACAGCAGCAGGCCATAACTCCTAGTGGTCGGTCAATGGCTGAAGTGGGCCGACACATTGCCCCTTGCAGAATGCTGGAGTGGGTGGAAGAAAAATGTAAATGCCACAACCACACACTAATGGATGAAGTCTGGCTGAAAACCCCTAAAAGTAACTATGTTATACAAATAATTTTAGCACAATTAAAAGGACTAAGCTAACAGACTTAAAATAGCCAATAGTTCTGGCACAGGCTGCCAACTTTTTAGACTTTAGATAATGTTTATTCAGTATACAAAAGTATAACCATAAAAGAAACATTTGTATATATTTAAAATCAGATAAAATCCATGAGGAACTACAACATCAGAATATTAGTTTTCATGCAACAGTACAGCATTTCATGCTCTAACATCATAAAACTATAAAAAATAACATTATTGCAATATCCAATAACAGCACCATCCAAGATCATATACCAGAGTTGTCAAGAGTGCAAAAGAACAAATATGCAAAATAATGTGTTGTGCATGTTAGAAATGGGGGGGTCTCTAGTTGGCAGAGGTATGCAAATCTGTCCAAGTAGGGGCCCTTCTTCCTAGTCAGGGTAAGGGAGTTACACTCCTAAATAACCCCTGCTCACTCCCTTGGTAGCTTGGAACAAGCAGTCAGGCTTATCTTAGAGGCAGTGTGTAAAGCATTTGCACATAACCAACACTAATACAGTGAAAATACTACAAAAGGACACCACACCAGTTTTAGAAAAATATCTAATATTTTATATACTTAAAACAAGACCAAAACGATAAAAATCCACAATACAGTGCTTAAAAAGGTATACTTTGCAAGAATACTCGAAAAACACAGTTCGTACGAGTCAGCAGCTCCGTCCGGGGCTACCGCAATGCTGAAAACAACAGAGTCTAACAGTTCCAGCTGACCGCGTCGGAACCAGCCAGCTAATGCATGGACAGACTCAGTAACAGCACCTTTCTCGTTGCAGCTGACACGGTGGTGCGAGCCCGTCCTGGCAACCGCCGCGTTGCAAAATGTAAGCAGTGCATGTGCAGTGTCCTCTCGATGCGCTCGGTGATGATCATCCAGACGGCGTCAATGAGACCAAGGCTTACAGTGCAGGGCGAGATGGTGCGCAATTTGGTGCTGGCAGGTCGTGGTGCAGGCGACAGAGCTGGTTAGCAGGAGCTGGCATCGGTCGGCCCAGACGGCTGTGTGGGAGGAGGCAGTGAATCGTGAAACTTACGAGTGGTGCCCCCAGCCAATGCGGTCACAGGTGTCAAAGTCAGCAGCAGCGACGGAGTTGGTGAGACCAGGATGGTGAAAGTGAAGCAAGGTGGTGCGGAGTGTGGTGCCCACGGGTCACGAGGCAAGCAGCAGCTCAGTGGCGGCGGTAGCAGTCGTCGTCGCCGGTGAGACCAGGGTTACGGTGGAGATGCGAAGGTGCAGTCTGTGGTGCCGTCAGGTCACAGAGCCAACAACGGAGTCAATTGTGCTTCCTTTATCTGTGGCAGTTGAAAAAGCGGTCCAGGAGCGGTATGCTGAGGTTGGTAAAGTCTTTGCAGTCCCTGAGACTTCAGAACAGGAGGCAGGCTCTATTTCAGGCCCTTAGAGATACTCAATAAAGAAGTTGCAGAAAGTTCAGTCCAGTCCTTTCACTGCCCAAGACAGAGGCAGCCACTGCAGGCCAACACAGCAAAACACTCAGCAAAGTGGTAGTTCCTCCTCTTCTTCATGGTAGTCTTCTTGGTCCAAAAGAGTTCTACAGTTCTGGGTCTGGGCCCCAATATTTATACTACAAAACCGTTTGTTCTCTGGAGGCAGAGAGTGACTTTGGCCAGCCAGAACCAGTTCTGTCCTCTCTGGTGCAGCTTCCTGGCAGGAGGAGGAGACAGCATTGTCAGAGGCAGACCAGGACCATTCAGGTGAAAGGAAATCTCCTCCCTCTACTCTAAATGCAGCCCAGGTCCATTCAGCCCAGCCCAGACACATCCAGACTCTGGAGCCACTGCTCCTCACCAGCCCCTGTCACCCCAAAGCCAAACAGTAAATACACATCCCAGCAGAGGCACACTGGATGGCTAAGCAAGAAAATATTGGCAGTATTTCACTATCAGGACATGCCACATTCACCAGGGCATGTCCTACCTTTTACATACACTGCACCCTGCCCACAAGGGTACCTTGGACCTTAGGGTTGACTAATATGTAAGAAAAGGGAAGGGTATGGCCTGGCAAGTGGGTGCACTTGCCAAGTCGACATGGCAGTACTAAACTGAACACAGATACTGCAGTGGCAGATCTTAGTTACCTTTTCAAGGCTACTCATGTGGGTGGCACAATCAGTGCAGCAGGCCCAGTAGTAGCATTTAATATATAGGCCCTGGCACACTCAGTGCACTTTACTAGGGACTGACTAGTAAATCAAATATGCCAATCAATGAAACACCAATCCATAATAACAATTTACAACAGGAACACCTGTACTTTAATACTGAACCGCAGTGAGAGAGTGCGCTGAGACACTAAACCAGCAAAAACAGAGTCAAAACCAGGAGGTCAAAAAGCAAATCGACAGGGGAAGCACACCAAAAGAAGTCAAGTCTAACAGTGCAAATATAAGACACAGATAAAAATGCTTTACGCATGACACAAGATGAACCCTGCCCCCATTATACAGCGCTTCCCACAACAAGTACGGAGGAAGATGTTTATTTACCCACTAACTTTCAAAATCGGATGGCAGTAGATGGAGTATATATGTCTGATGGGTTCTTAATTTATGTTTGCATAAGCTGTAGGTTACATAAAGCTGGACTGCAGTTTCTAATGTTCAAGTGCTGCAGTAAAGGAATTAAAAATTGCTCCCAAAGAGCAGTATATAACTTACAGAAAAATAAAAAATGTAACAGTGACTGGGTCGTTGTTGAATATCAAGGGCAGAGGTCCAAAAGCAAATAATGATAAGGAGTTGTAGGATATGAAAACAGGTCGCGAGCTATGCCGAATCTATATCTCGATAAATAAAATCTTTGTGTGTGGGAAAGGGGAAACATCAAATATGGGTCCATGTTTCTAGTAGTAACAAGAGGGAGGAATTCATTTACCTTCTTATTTTTTTATTTATCCCTTGCCGTTGTTGGGCACATACAGCAAACAAATTGTATTTTAGTTGCTTTTTTGGGATGGCAGCTATTCAGAGTGGGTTGTGGTAACAGTTGTCCCTCCCCATTAAGGCAAAAGGCTCCTTAATATATCGTAGCCATGTAAGATTTGGCGCTTTATCTAGAGACTTACAATAATTAATTTCAGCCTGGTTAAGCAAGGTTTTCTGTTTGACCCATATTGCTCTCCAAAGCATTAGCGTCGCTAGTTTAACGTGGTCCTCTAGCAGGACAAGTCCCAAATCTGCATGACCAAGGTAAATGAGGAGGCTATTTGGGACAGACAAAAGTATTCTTAGAAAATTATTTTCGGCAACGTGTACATCACCAACATCACAGTAACCTCATACCTCTGCTCCATGTGTCACCATGGAGCGGCATTGTGTGGAGTAGATTTATTTACTTTATTACTTTATTTATTGCCCAGCTTCCCCGCACATCTAGTAGATTGTTCAAACCTTTTTTTAATAAACGTTATCAGTTTATGGCATTCGGATTACACACACCAGTACAACAGTGCACTTTGCTTCAATATCCCTGACATCAAAGTCAAAGTCAAAGTCAAAAAGTAGCTTTATTCGGTAACAATTTAGAAACCATAAAAGCACATGTTAAGGGGCGTGGCTTCGAGGGCGAAGATGGTGGACGTGGCTTGCTAGAGCTCCCACCAGCCCGCTACAAATCCGTCTAATTATCCTGGCCTCCGGACCCGCATCCCAACTCACACTTGTGGGGGAGGTAGTGGCTGGTGTGGGGTGCCCTCCGGTGTGGGAATCTGGGCTCCCGGATCTTCGGTGGCGGAGATAGCGGCGGCAGCACTCCGGGGCCTAATCACGACGTGGACAGCCGGGGCCTCAATTTTGGCGATCCCCGGCCGGGAGCTCCCAGAGTCGGCTGGCTGTGGCAGCGGTGGGGCCCGCGCTCTGGGGTCTGGACCGGCTGCGGAGCGGTGAGAGAGGGTGCGGCCGTGCCCCACAATAGAGGGGTGAGTGAGGGCCCTACAGGAGCACTGGAGGAGGACTGCGGCCTGCACTGAGACCCAGAGGCCGGGGCATCGTTTTCGGCGATCCCCGGTTGCCGGAGGTGAGGCGCGAGGGAGACCTGGGCCGAGCAGCAGCGGGACTGACGGTGCTGTGGCCCCCCGGGGTGCGATCCTGCTCGCTCTCCGGCCCGGGAGCGGTAGAACTTGCCTGATCTCCTGGCCGGTGACCCCCCCCTGATTTAGATCTCCCCGGAGGTGGTGCCTGAAATCTGGCGTGCACGTGGATACTGGCGGCTGTGGCGAGGTGAGCACACGGCGTCTCTCTGGGGGCCCCAGGTGACGGGCTAAGACGCGGAGAGGCTGGAACCCGCTGAGGGTGAACCGGCAGACCGCCCTGGGGTGTTGGTTAGAGGTGTAGGGGACCCCCGACAGCCTGAGGCGAGTGACTGGCAGTGGACGGTCAGGATTGGAGCCACATGCACCGGGAGGTGTAACCAGACTGGTACAACGCCGTACTCGTAGGTCCACGACCGGAGCGGAGTGCAGGCCTACGGCGTCCCTGGGCTGTAGTGGAGGATTGCGTCGCGGACCCGTACACCCTGGAGCAGTGGAGCCCATAAGGAGCAGCGACCCTGATTGCGCAGAGGCTTGCCCTGAGGAACCCTGCATGTGCCCCCCCCGGTGGCGAACTGAAGCGGTCTGCGGGAGGTGTGGGTCAGAGGCGGGGAAGACCTTCCTGAACAATTTCTTTGGCTGTTACCGGAGACGCGGGATACCCCACCGAGAAGATCCGCGACCGTTTCGAGAGCAGGGGCCCAGGAGTGAGCCTGGCCATGACCAGAGGGGGGGGGGGTGGGCCTGCCAAGCAGGGACCCATCGACAAGTTTACGGGACCGAGTAGGGGTCCCGGAGCGTCCGGTAGCCAGGGGTCGGGACCGGACAACGCGGCGCTCATGGCGGCAATAACCCAGTCCAGGGACATGCTAGATGCCAAGATTGGGGCGGACGTGACCCTATTGCGCCAAGACCTGCGCAACGCGGTAGCACGAATCACAGAGGCCGAATCTAGGATCTAGGTGGTGGAGGACGATGTTGGGACCCTGAAGCGGAAAATGGCGGTGATGGAAAACATTCAAAGGGGCCTGGCGCTTCGTGTGGAGGATGCCGAAGGGCGGGCGCGCAGAAACAACCTTCGCTTTGTGGGTTTTCCGGAGGGTTGTGAGAAGGGCAATCTGGAACAGTTCTTATCCCAGTGGTTGGAGAGTTGGCTCCCCCCGGATGTCCTGTCCCACTGTTTCGTGATCGAACGTGCCCATAGGGCCCTGACACAGAAGCCGCCGGCGGGAGAGAGGCCCAAACCGGTGATTGCTAGAATCCTGAACTTTCATGACAGAGACACTATATTGCGGAAAGCGAGGGCCAAAGACTCCCTTCTCTTTGAAAACCAGAAGATCATGATCTTCCCTGACTACACCAGACTTGTACAACAACAGCGGCACTCCTTTATTGGCGCCAAGGCGAAACTTCGTGGCTTGAAGATTCAATACTCCTTGCTCTACCCAGACCGCCTACGGGTGGTCTTTCAATCACGTACCCACTTTTTTGATACACCGGAGGACGTTTTCAAATGGACTGATGAAACGGTGAGAGTCAGGCCGCATGCTCAACCTGGTTTGAACCCGGGACACTCGAGAGACCCATCGCATGACCGGGGGGACCAGACTGCCCGAGCCAAAAGGAATAGGAGGTCTAGATCTTGGAAACACTCTGCTTCTCGCAGTGGGTCTCCCACTGCTGCGCCTACTGACTCTGATCACTCTGGAAAGGGCCGCTGAGAGACTGTGGGGACCTATGCCCTTCTACAGATGCCGTGTGCTCCGACTGAGAGGAGCTGTACTGCTGTGTTCTACTGTACAGATGATTGACTGCTGCGTATACTGCCACGGCTAGTTTGTGCTTATACCATTGTGTGGGGTTGTGGGGAGGGGTTCGGGGTGCTCCTATATAGGGGCTACCTGCCTCCTATGTAAGTGGGAGTTGTCTAGGGAGGGGTGTTGCAGGGTTTCTGTACTCACACAGAACTGTGCACAGAGGAGTGGAACCTCGGCAAATTAGGATGTCCCAAAACTTACCTTAGCAACCAACTCACCCCTTACCGAGCTAGCTACAGTGTCTCATTGGACATATCAAACACCCAATGTTTAGACAAACCAGAACATGAACTTACAGTACCTCAGGGTACGTGGGACTCATGAACACTCTTTCGTTATATTATCATTACAAACCAGAACATGGAGTAAAGAAGACACATGTGCATTTGAAATGTTTATTTACTAATGCCGTCTTCTCAGGCGCAGTATCTTTGATAATACAAGTATACTTATTATCAGTAGCAAAATTATCAGCATAGTTACTAAGACATAAAAAGCGAATGGTGACAGCATGTTAACATGCTGTAATGAATAAGAGTTAACAACACTTATATCTCACCCTCCCTAACACATATATTATATTATTATCTAAGAAGGTCTCTTTGGGTTATTTTAGGGCGGGCCCATACCTTAGTGTCCTAGCATGAAGGAATCACATCAGCATACACCAGCTCTCTCTGCATGTGCACCGCATCAAGTGTGTTAACAAATCTCGTGCAAAGCAATATCAATCCCGCCTCAAGCCCAAGTTGGCAAAGGCTGCACTTGTGTTATGACTATGAAAGCGTGGAGATCAGACCTCATAACAATTCCATATCGTGTTGCTCCTGAAACTTCAGCACTCTCCGTGCAGACATGGTTTATTAAACAAGACTGATATCAGAGCAATAACATATTATTCTCACATACACCACGGCAAACCACTAGGTTGAAAGCTAAGTCAACAATTAAGGGTCGTGTGCAGAAGTTGCAAGAAAGGAAAAATGGCGTTTAAATCACAAATGTACCTATGCTAACTTAACACGATATTAGGATATATAGGAGCTATACAACACCCCCCCATGATCCGAGAACGGACTAAATAAGATAACAGAAGTGCCATCACATGAGAGCAGAATCCATTTATAAACGAGCATGAATAAAAATTCAATTATAAAAACTAATGCTAAAAAATATCCCACAAATATAATGTGGCTCAAGCCAATAGGCAAGCAAAAATAAAATGTCTTGACCAAAAGTCAATAAAATCAAGGAAATGCTATCAATCAGCATGTCAATTTGAGGCAGTGTCTATGATAAGACTGTATATGAAAAGTAAGCTGCAACAGCTTCCAGGAGGAAGTCACTGTCCTCATCCGAAAACAGTTCAGCCATCCAATTTAAAAGATGAAAGGAACATACGTGATCTTCCAGCACCGGATCCTCTATAACCATCAGAGGACAGCTCGGTGGGTTTTCAAGAAAACTTAGGTCCAAGAAATTTTGCGCTGCCGACAACACATCCCAGGGACCCATTAGTCCATGTGCCACCGCCAAGGCCATAATCCTTTCGTCAGAACAAACCAACTCGTGAGCAATGATAGGACTCATCAGTTGATCAAAATCGACGTCAGAAGATACTGGTCCGCAGAGACACAAATCAATGGCCCAAAGGAAATCACAGGTCAGACAGCGAAATACAGGCTGGACACAGGTGAAATAGGAGAACCGAAAAGATAATCCAAACGCCGTGCTTAGAGTCGCTAACGGCAGTGTGCCATAGTAATCAAGCATGCGGTTGCGAAACCGCGTCAGTAGTAGCTGTGCGTGGTCTTGCACAGGAAGGGCATCCATATTTAAAAAGGCAGAAAACCACCAATGCGCCAGCCGCTAAAGCAAGTAAAAACGGGAACCCTCCAAATAAGGATGAAAAAATAGAATGGAAGAAAGCAGGGATGACTCCAAAAATCTTCTCAAAGGAAGTCACGAGACCACCGCTAACAACTTTAAAAAAATGTGCTAGGCCCGTTGTGGAGGATGCGTTAAAGATAGAACGGACCATGGCTCCGAAATGCAAGGGCAAATCAGTGTTTAAAAGAGCCTGAACCTCCGTGCGGGTGTTAGCAATGTGAAGCACGAAAGTTTCACGGGCCGAGCTCAAGGCCACCTCTTTCTGGGACAATAGAGCTCTTATTCTAGCCATGCCGCTGAATTCTGCTCCCAAGGTCGGTATCTGTGGCCAAATGGAAGACTCCCTATGTTCACGTGTGGGAGGATAAAGAACATTTCTGCAGCAAATAACTCGCTCACTAACCGTTACTATGAAAGCTATACCTTTAATTAAACCACAACAGTTTTCATTATTGAGCATTAAATAACTACCATTCTCTAACAATTTAAACGTGGGGATGATAGCAGGAACCGGCGTGCCCTGTAAAACGCAAGCCATATTCGGTCTGTCCTTGTTACATGAACCGTGTAACTGTATGTGTCTACACATTAAAGAATGATCTGGCGTCTCAGTACACTCATCCCCTGTTAGATAAACCTCTTGTTCATCCTTGAAACATCTGTATGTGTATGGGAGTGACCAGACCTCATGAAGAAAACCGCTACCTAAGGGTTCAAAACGACCTATTGGCACATATTTCACACAATTTGAAAACTTATATAAAGCAAAAGGCAGTGTTATTAAACCGTGGATAAGCCACGTAGCAGCAGTGGCCTCTGCCACAGAAAAAGGTAAAGATTCCAACCTTTCAATATGGAGCATAGAAAAGGAAGCATCACGCATTGAAAGCAAGCATTGTTTGTCTGTCAAATTAAACGGTGCAAATAAAGAAGAAACATTCATGTATCCCCAGGGAACTTTACCCATTTTCAGAGTCTGAAGTGTCCATGCAAACTGCATGATCGAACGTAATTGATTTTGACCATGGTATAATACAGATACTTCATCATGTACAATATCAACAACAGACGACACAATATTATCTAATGTGTAAATTCTAGAGGAAAGCACGTTAATGCTATTGTCAACAACTGCAAGAACTTTCTCAAGATTTGCCTGATCAATAGCCCTAAGGCGTGAAGCAGCCTCAATCTGTGAGAGTTTCCAAATTTCATTGTAAACACCATATAACCAACGTTTCGACCTGCCACTAGCTGGGCCCTTAATGAAATCATTCAAATCCACGTCTGCATTCAGTTTGGAAAGGTGATACTTAACCGCAGGTAAAGTTGAATGTTTCAGCCAAGCTTGACACAACTTGCCCACAGAGTAAGAGGTGACAGTATGACTCAAATCAAAACGGGGATCAGATCTAACAGCCTTAAAACCGTCAGTTATATTTAAAAATCTCTTTTGGCAAGAATCAGCACTACGGTGCCAAAGCAGCCAACCCTTGGGATTCATACTGGAAATGTTAAAGGAGGAATTCAGAAGCAGAGCCTGTATATCTCTAATGGACAATTTAGTAAAATTACTCCAATTCTCATATTCCTCCAACTCCGGGAAAGACGGGGTGTTTAACCTTTTAGATGTAGCCAATCCAAAGCATGTGGTCTGGGAAATGGTTTCATTTAAAAACCACATATGATTTGGGATGAGACATGCACGGTGCAAAGCCTCAGTGCCTTGTACCTGCCAGGCCCTTGAGCCCCAAACTGATTTAAGGTCTATGGTATCCTTCCATAACTCATACCCCCCAGTAACTAATTGATCCAGGAAGGCCTTCGAATACAACAATTTTGTATTTGTAAGTCGAACCTTGGACAGTGGCTGTTTGTTAAATTTAAAATAAAAGGACTCGGGATTGGACTGATTAAAGTCAGTGAAATAAGTATACTTTTTAAGAAACGTTTCTGAACTCCCTTGTGTAGGTGCTGGGCAATGTTCCCACTGAGTAAAATTAACCGCATCCCTTCGGGAAGATGTCTTGTGTAAGAAGTGATTGCCATAATGTTGGTAACAGAACAATTCACCATAATTTGCAGATTCTAAATATAAATCCTCAGCATCAAAAGCAGCATAATATTTCAAATCAGAAAACAAACTTTCCACAGCATTAACATCCCAATCATCAGAACGAATGTTTTGTTTCACCACATCCCCCATATTAACTCTTAGTACATTAGGGACATTAACGACTTCCGTTGGGCCATGAATCTGAAAACGAACTGCATCCCACGCGATTCCATCCAGAACAGGCCACGCTGTGATGTTAACCAAAGTCAAGTCTCTTTTTAATCTATGTGTAGAATGTGAAGAGGAAAGTGGGGCCAAAGTTCCATTTAAATGAGTAATGCAAGTTCTCTCCTCGACATAGTGTCCATTCATAATCCGAAAAAAATAAAACACAAAACCAATTGACATAAAAAGGTAAAGTGAAAAAAGGACCAGCCAAATGTATATCCAAGGAGGTATCAAAAAATGTTTTGTAAACAGGCTAGCATATACTGCAATTTTAGAGGGTTTTTTCGAGGCAAGGGAAGCAGAGTCAAATGAAAATCTGGATTCCGTGGCTAAACGAGCTTGCAGGTCAGGCATGGACAAATCAGTGGGGTATGTATAGTCTGTCTCATCAAGGTTAGTTCCTGGTAAATTATTCAATAATGGACTGGAAACAGCAGGTAATTCGATGGCCACCTCAGGTTCATTATCAGAAGCAGTGGGCATAATTGAATTTCTCACAATGGAAGGACAGGAAACAGCCGGTGTCATGCTAAGAAGAATCGGCCACTCTGTGTATCTCGACATTGTCAATAGAAATAAACCTGTTTTCCTTACGACCTGGAAGAGGTGGTAAAATGACTGTTCTTGTGCCCTTCACTCCAAGCACTGGGACCGGAGCTCGATAGGAGGGACCAAACTCTTTCTTGTTGTCGATCTTCTCTCGAACCAGTTCTCCAACTTGGGGTAGCCAGCCAACTACCGGGATCTGCAACGCATCATCCGATGTGGAGGGCAAATGTTCCTTTGCAAGAGTGTCTCTGGTCTTTTGTAGATTCTGTAAAACATTGCAATGTTCATCTGCGTCAAAGGAAGTGGCGCGAACCACCGAGTCTAGACCGTCAAGGTCAGGGACGAACATCTTGATGCCAAAGAGCATTTCGTATGGGGTCCGCCCACCCAGAGACCTTCTAGGGAGATTATTAAGAGCACGCTGCACGCCATAGAGGTGAGCCAGCCAGTTTCTGCCAGTGCCTATAACTCGGGCTGTCAAAGATTGCTTTAAATCACGGTTCATTCGTTCAACTACACTATTACCCTCAGGTCTGTAGGGTGACGAAAACTTGACTTGGACCCCCATCGAAGTCATGGCATCCTTATACGCCTTAGAGGCGAAAGCCGGACCCTGATCCGAATGGAAGGTACCACAGGCAAAAATCCCTATAAAGATATGCAAATCTCTAATGACAGTCCGTGAATCAGCGCTGCGATGTGGCCATACCCACACAAAGCGTGTGCATGAGTCAACTGCTACTAAGATGTATTTATACGCAGTATCAGATGAAAATGGACCGCAGTGATCTAAATAAACACAGCCTAGCGGTTTATTAGAAATGTACAACTGAGTCTGAGGCGGACGCGTAGCAGTTGAAGGTTTAATCTGCTGGCATATGTCACAAAGAAGGACATAATCACGCGTCTGTTTGTACAGTCCCCGCCACCAGAAACGTAATTGTAATTGAGTTACAGTGGCCGAGACGCCCGCATGCGCAGACGCCACACCCTCATGAGCCGCTGTAATCAAGTCTGCTCTGCGATCCGAGTTGGGAATCAGCCGTTCCCCAACATCAGGAATTGTCACAAAAGGAAACTTTTCGGGACTTAAGTGGTATTTATACTTCGAAGGGAATCCCGCAGGATGTTTACTTCCCTTCTCAGAGGCAGCAATCGCTGCCAAGATGTCGCTATCAATCTTGGTTTTAGACCTAGTAACTGCTGCAACTAAGTATGTAGATACTGCTGATTTCGCCGCTTCATCAGCAAGCGAGTTGCCAACAGCGTGAACTCCCACGCGCTGATGACCGAGAGTATGAATCACATAAACGAGTGGCAACATAGCCTTAAGCTCTGCCACTCGAACCCAGATCATTTTATGTTTTATTGTGCTACCCTTGGAATCATGAAAGTCATTTTGAATCCAAAAGAACAAGTTTTCATTGTAAGACTGGACACAGTAGTAAGAATCACTTACAATTAGAGTAGTAACACTTGGATCTGCGTACTCCAAAGCTAGTAAGAGAGCACGAAGCTCTGCCAATTGTGCGGTGCAATCGCCCAGGGGCAACGTGTGTACCTCCCTGGATATGAACTCATCATTCAACATAGCACCGACCACAATGGCGCAAGCGGAAACGTAGGCATGTTTAGAGCCATGCGCAACCTGCGCCGACCCATCAGTGTAAATGATGCAATGGAAGTCCTCCAAAGGTCGCATCGCCAGAGGAGCAGGATGAACGAATTCATACTGCAAGTACTCCTGCGACCGTAAGGAAGCGTCAAAAATAAACATGACATCCGCGGATGACAATGACGCAGCCCACTGAATCCACCGAGGGTGCAAAGCCTTTGAATTTGGTACACTGGCTTTCGTGACTGCCTCTAAATGAGGACAGGGTGTTACCACTAGCATGCGCTTCCCCTGTGACAGAGCACGTTCTTTTAGAATTGCCATCTGTACAGCAGTTAAAACCTTTCCACTTTCTCAGCCGAAGTGTACAAGTGTGACTTGTAAGCAATAGGTACCGTGTCACCTTCATTAAAAGTAGGTACGTGAAACCCACCGTCCCAGGAATTATCCTTATGACCAGGTTGGTGCGGTTATCACGAGTCAGTAAATATTTAGAAGCGAGCAGATCAGCCTGCAAGGATTGCAAAATGGCAGAATGCTCAGGCAGCCAGCATGATTTAGAGAAAGTTGGTTGTATCAAAGCATACAAAGGCTTGATACGCTGGGCATATTCCGGAATGTAAGTTCTGCCGAAATTCAAAAAGCCCAGTAAGGATTGTAATTTTTTCAGTGTCGTTGGTGCGCGCAATTGTGCGCACTTTTCCAAGAAGTGAGGAGCCAAAACTCTACCTTCATTGTTGAGCTCATAGCCCAAAAACAACACTGTGTGTTCAGCAATGTGCGATTTTGCAAAGTTGAATTTGTAACCCATGTCTGCGAAGTTGCAAACAAGAGAATTTACACGACACAGATGCTCCCAAATATCGTCGTCCGTGAGATATATGTCATCCACATACGAAAAAGCATCAGGGTCGAGTGCCTCCAGAATAGAGACAATTCGAGCGGTAAATATACCAGGACTATTCTTGTAGCCCATTGGAAGACGCCGGAATTGCTTTTGGACTCCAGCGCTTGTAAAACTGGTCCATTGGGAGCTAAAGCTGTCCAATCTGTGGGCATAAAAACCATTGGATATGTCAAGCGTTGTCTTGAAACGCTTACGCACGAGACTATCCACTAGGGCAGAGCCGTGGGTATTCTGTACTGCACAGTTACGGCAATGCGAGTTTAAATGCCGGTAATCCAAAACCAAACGATATGATCCGTCAGGTTTGTTCACAGTAAAAAGGGGATTATTCATCGGTGACACACACGTTTCAATAACTCCCTGATATTCCAATTGTTCAAGGATTTCCGCGACGGAAGATTTTGCTTCACGCCGAATGGGATATTGAGGTTGAGGCTGCGGCTGAGACCGCAACGGAATTTCGTGGCAAGGCGACAATTTATCCCAACCACATTGGTTACGGTACAGAGCCGGCGCGAGAGCCCGAGCCCACTCTTCTGCAAAATGCTGCGCATGCTCTTTCGAGACAGTGTTCGCGAAACTGGGTAGGATCACCTCCTCCCCTCGCGGTGCCGCGAGCACAAAAGGTGGGGGCCAGTCAGCCTCCGAAAGTAAAATATCATATGTAGAAGACAGATTCTCCCAAAATACACCTTTAACGGTACGCTGTATGTCACCTTCAATTAACAGGACAATTTCATATAGTCTTTCAGGGGGAGCAAGTCTCGTATCCGCTGTTTCTATCACAACGTAGACACCAGTCGCTGTCACCCTCAGTAGTGGACGCAGCGCCTCTCTGACTATGGTTATCTCCGCCGCGCTGTCCAGCAAGGTCAGAGCCCACGTCAGATTCCGAAGCCGCGTTCTCACTATCTGTGGCATATCGATGCGCTGTTAAGGCTGCGACTTTCTTTTTCGCAAACTGCGGACGCCTAGGCGTAGAATCCTCCTGCTTCACTGCGCCGTCCGTCTGGCGGGACTGGCCACGTCCTAGTTGGCCACCACGTCCACGTCCACCCCCTCCTCCTCCACCGGTCTTCTGGGCCGATGTGTCCTGAAAGGAACGAGGAGAGCGTTGATCAGAACCCTGAAAACGATCAGGCGATTTAATCATCGCGCGGTCGCGCAAATCATAAACTTTTTCGGGTGGCGCAGGAGCTTGTATTGCAGGAAAAGTCCCCTGAGTCTGCGTTGTCTGCTTCCCCTGTGTCTGTTTTTTAGGCCAATTTTGTTTCTTGGACTTGGGCTGGGCATCTGTCACTGCAGATTGTCCCTGTGGTTGTTTTTTCTCCTTCACTGGAAAATATTTCAGACCTCTACTTGTGCGGCCAATCGTTTTATAAGCGGCCACCACAATCTTTGCTAACTGGCGGGGTTTGTCGGCATCGGGCAGAGCAGCCAAAGCATTCGACACCTGAAAGTTAACTGCATCTCCTTTAACATTGGAGAGAATGAGATCACTTACAATCTCAAAAGAACCACACAGGCGCATACCCAATTCAACCGCTACCTCTGGACCGTGATCATTCTGAACACGTCTAACGATTTCAGGCAGGGCAGTCATAGACGGGGTGCCGAAGCACCTTGTATAAACTGCCGCAAATGTTTTTCCCCAGCTGTCACAGTCAGCAAGTTCAGGAGTAATATCCTTCGGGAGAGTAATCGTCAACATTCTATGTTTATCAGCAGGAGTAGAATTCGGAAAAACCGCTTCCAGTTGATCAAACTTCTCTGCTAGCCAGAATGGGAAGTCATCGTTGTCAACAGGACGCGCACCAAAAACCGAATTTACCATCACTGGATTGAGACGCATTCCGCCTCGTTCCATGGGAGCGGCCGCACCCCCCTGGGGACCACCAGGAAGATGTCGACCGATGTATTGCACTAAAGCACGAATCACGGAAATGGAAACTACATGTAGCCTGCGAATTTCTGCCAGGGTACAAGCCCCGTGATTCGGGTGCGGGGTAAAGCCACCCAACGCAGGCCAATTAGTACCTGGAATTGAGAGTGGACCTAACCTCGCACGGGACAAAGAGTGGGGGAGGGCGCCATCAAACCAAACTCGATGCTGCCAATGATCAATAGGTATTTCCAATGCCCTGTATGGCGTATATTCAGCCGGGACATCCGAGGCGGTGTAGGAGTGGTACAAACCAGAATTAGCGTCCACAGCCGGAAACGTAACCCAAGAGTAAAACAACTCGTAAGGAAACGCCGGATCTGCACTAACCACGAATATCACAGCCATCCCATCTACTGGGACCTGGTACGTCTGAAGATGGTTGCGTACCGCTACGCGACTATGCTGCGCAATAGCCACCGCCGCCGCCATTACAGAATTGGAAACAAGAAAACACAAAGAATACTTTGTAGCACAACTGGGTAGTAATTCAAAGAAACCGTTTAAGTAAGAATCAAGCTTGAATAAAGACCTATTTCAAAAAATAGGTAGGTTTCACCAACACCCCGTTTTCCGGAAACGGATGTGAAGGGGTTAAGGCATGAATGATAAACTACTCGAGTGTCATGATATAAGACCACCGAAACCGTTGGGCGCCATGTTGCAGGGTTTCTGTACTCACACAGAACTGTGCACAGAGGAGTGGAACCTCGGCAAATTAGGATGTCCCAAAACTTACCTTAGCAACCAACTCACCCCTTACCGAGCTAGCTACAGTGTCTCATTGGACATATCAAACACCCAATGTTTAGACAAACCAGAACATGAACTTACAGTACCTCAGGGTACGTGGGACTCATGAACACTCTTTCGTTATATTATCATTACAAACCAGAACATGGAGTAAAGAAGACACATGTGCATTTGAAATGTTTATTTACTAATGCCGTCTTCTCAGGCGCAGTATCTTTGATAATACAAGTATACTTATTATCAGTAGCAAAATTATCAGCATAGTTACTAAGACATAAAAAGCGAATGGTGACAGCATGTTAACATGCTGTAATGAATAAGAGTTAACAACACTTATATCTCACCCTCCCTAACACATATATTATATTATTATCTAAGAAGGTCTCTTTGGGTTATTTTAGGGCGGGCCCATACCTTAGTGTCCTAGCATGAAGGAATCACATCAGCATACACCAGCTCTCTCTGCATGTGCACCGCATCAAGTGTGTTAACAAATCTCGTGCAAAGCAATATCAATCCCGCCTCAAGCCCAAGTTGGCAAAGGCTGCACTTGTGTTATGACTATGAAAGCGTGGAGATCAGACCTCATAACAATTCCATATCGTGTTGCTCCTGAAACTTCAGCACTCTCCGTGCAGACATGGTTTATTAAACAAGACTGATATCAGAGCAATAACATATTATTCTCACATACACCACGGCAAACCACTAGGTTGAAAGCTAAGTCAACAATTAAGGGTCGTGTGCAGAAGTTGCAAGAAAGGAAAAATGGCGTTTAAATCACAAATGTACCTATGCTAACTTAACACGATATTAGGATATATAGGAGCTATACAACAGGGGGGGGTTCTATTGTTTGCAGGGGTAGTTGGGATCCATTGGTATGGTTGGCCTTGGGTGCTCTGTTTTGGGCCCGGGGTTGCCCATGCCGCGACAGATACTTCAGAGTTCTATGAGGTATAGGGGTGGAGGGCAAGGGGCAAAGGGGGGGTGGGAATGGAGGGGTCTGGTTTGGGACAGCGTGGGTAGAGGGGTTGTTGTTGTTTGGGGCGCAGGGATGGATGGGGGGGATTGCACGTGATTTCTAATGCTTTGCTAATGACTGTGCTGTGTGCTTGGGCGTGGCGCCGTGGGCCTGCTAGGTTCGTTCCATTCGACTATGGCTGACGCGCCGCTCCCAGGGCTCCCCAGAGAGTCCATGCGTGTGATAACTTGGAATGTCAGGGGGATGCTTGACAAGATCAAACGGGGGGCGATTTTACGATGGGGGAAGAGGGAGGCAGCGGATGTATTATTGTTGCAAGAAACACACATGATGGGAACGAAAGTGCTTAGCCTGCAGAGATTTGTCCAGAGGGGTTGCTGTTTTGGTACATCGCAGGTTGGCCTACATCCATGAGAGACAGTGGACTGACCCACAGGGTCGATACATTTTTATCAAGGGGATGGTGGGTACTGAACCAGTGGTTTTGGGGAGTATCTATGCCCCTCCTCCATTGCAGTGGTCCTTGTCTGAGAAGTTGTTTGCGGTGTGGGCGGACATCCCGGAGTCCTTGGCAGTGCTGGGAGGCGATTGGAATGAGGTAATGGATGTGTGTATGGATCATCGGAGATTGCAGGGGATGTTGACAGCTGCTGCCCCTACCCGGTTGAATGCGATGGTAGAGGGAATGGGCTGGGTGGATGTGTGGCGACAAATGCATCCCAAAGTGCGAGAATACACATATGTTTTGGCGGTGCAGGGTTCCTTCTCGCGACTGGACTATGTTTTTGTGCCCAGTGCGTTCCTGAACAGAGTGCGGGAGGCAGGGATCCTGCCTAGAGGGTTGTCTGACCACTCCCCGGTGGCCATCAGGGTCGGGCTGCATAAGAAACGTCAGCCGTTCCGGTGGAGGATGTCCTCGTGGCACCTTCAGCAGGCCGACTACGTCCAGCACCTGCGGGGTGCGATTGCACGTTACTGGCAGGAGAATCTCGTGGAAGATATAGATGCAGTCGTGGTCTGGGAAGCCATGAAGCCCACCTTAAGAGGGATAGACATTGCATGGTGTGCGGCGGCCCGTCGACAACGTCGAGAGGCCATCGCTGAGGCGGCCACGCAGGTGGAAACTCTAGAACAGCGGTGCCGGGGAGGGGGAGATGAGGTGGCGGTGAGGTTGCTCCTGCAGGCACAGCAGTCATATGCGTCTGTGTTACTTGATGAGGCTAGACAAGCGTGGCTGGCCACGCGGAGTAGAGTCTATCAGTGGGGGGATAAGTCCTGTACCATGCTCCATAGGTTATGTCAACGTACCCTCCAACCACATACGCTGCCGGGTCTCACTGATGGGGATGGCGTGGCGATCATGGACCCAGCTGAACTGGCGGCGAGCTTCGCCCACTATTATATGGAGCAATATGCTCCGCGGGATTGTCTATCGGCGGACGCGATTGATAAATTCATTGAAGACTTGCCTCCGAAGGCGGTCTCAGATGAGACCAGAACGGTGCTAGACCTTCCCCTAACGGCGGAGGAACTGGGAGACGCGTTGGGACAGCTCAACACAGGGAAGGCGCCTGGGCCAAGGGGCTTCCCGAGTGAATTTTATAAGAAATTCCAACTCCAATTGGGGTCCCATTACCGGGGTGCACTGGAGGCGGCGCGATCACAGGGTAGACTGCCAGCTGACTGGTGACACGCCGAAGTTGTGGTCTTCCAAAAGCCTGGCAGACCCCCAGACAGACAGGACTCCTATCGCCCAATATCCTTGCTCAATATCGAGGCTAAGCTGCTGGCTAAGGCCTTGGCGAACCGCCTTCTCCCGTATGTGACTGACCGTGTCCATCCGGACCAGGCCGGTTTCATGCCATATAGGGCGACGCGGCACAACATCAGGCGGGCGCAGGCGGCGGTTGATGCTGTTGGGGCCACGGGGGAGCAGGCGGCTCTCCTACTAGCAGATATAGATAGAGCCTTTGATTCGGTCAGTTGGACATACCTTTTCGCGCTCCTGCCTCGCCTCAACCTGGGCCCGGTGTTTACCTCCTACATCAAACTGCTCTATACCGATATGACGGCATCTGTGCGTGTCTCCGAGAGGTTTCCAATCGGCCGGGGGACCCGTCAGGGGTGCCCGCTTTCCCCGTATTTATTTGCACTAGCTATGGAGCCCCTGGCCTCTTGGGTACGCATCGACGCGCAGATGCGGGGCTTTGAGTGGGGTGGAAAACTCACCGATAGAATTGCACTATATGCAGACGATGTCCTCTTCTTCCTTACAGATTTACACAGATCGGGCCCCCGAGTCTTGGAGATTATGCGTATCTTCGGGGAGGCATTGGGCCTTTGTCTAAACCCGCGTAAGTCCACCCTATGGGTGTTGGGTGGCGGGGTAGTGGCGGACCCTTGGGCATCAGCGTTGCAGGTAGCGGCCGGGGGATTAAAGTATCTGGAGTGTTCCTCTCCGAATCCGCAGACATTGCATGGGAACGTAACGTGATACCAGTGTGGGAGAGGGTCCAGACGGATGTCAAAACGTGGTCCCGGATGCCTCTTACTATCTTCGGTAGATCTGCGATCTTCAAAATGGTCGCATTCCCGCGCCTCTTATACCAGCTGCAGAACCACCCCCACCTTATCGCTCCCCAGTGGTTTCGGCAGGTTAACTCTGTCCTGGGCCGTTTCCTGTGGGCTGGTGGGGCAGCTAGGGTGGCGCTGCGGACGTGCTTCCTGTCCACGTATTGTGGTGGCCTGGCCACGTCGGACCTATTGTCTTATAATCAGGCCTCCCACTTGCTGGTACTTAACGAATGGTGGTATGGGGACAGGGGAGACCCAGCATATGCCCTGGAGCGCTCGCTGATGGGTGACAACACGTTACACATGATCCTATACTCGGCCAAGCTACGGAGAAAGCTGCCATGTGCCACGCGAGTGGTCTTTGTTATATGGCGACAAGCGCTGCGTCGCATGGGCTGGTGGGGCAGATTAACAGCAGAGACTCCGTTGTGGAAGAACGGGAGGCTCCCCGGGCTGGCCTAGTTGACGGGGTTTGGTGGGTGGGACGCCATCGGGATCTCGTCACTACGACATGTACTGACCGGGGTCACCCTCAAATCATTCCAGGAGTTCAGGACCGAGTTCCAGATGCCCAAGACCCAATTCTTTCGGTACCTACAGTTTCGTCATGCGCTAGCACCTAGCATTGCTGGCTTGGAGTCGTTACTGGAATTCAGCCCAGTGGAGGCGAAAGTCTTCATGGGAGACATCGGCGATAAGAAAGTGTCCCGAATCTATCAAACGCTAGTCACTCACTGCTCCTCCTCCCTACTTCCCCTCAAAGATTCCTGGGAGAAAGACGTTGGACCCTTAGATGATGATGATTGGAGGGAGGCACTGGAGTCCCCAAGAGGGACTGCCATAGCGATACGACTCAGACTCATCCAATTCAAATACCTACACAAGACCTATTACACCCGGGAACGGTTGTGGAAGGCGGGCCTGATCGTGTCCCCGGAGTGCCTGCGCTGTGGAGTTGAGAGGGGTACGCTGCTGCACACTGTGTGGTCTTGTGCTGGTCTGACCAGATTCTGGAGTGGCATTTGGAGTTGTTTGTCAGAGGTGTTGGGGTGGGATCTTCCCCGCACCCCTCGATTATGGCTTCTCCATGTATTGGAGGGTGCAGGAGGAAATATATACAAGCGCCATCTCTTGTTACTGGGTCTAGTCGTTGCATAAAAGGACCTGGCACGAGCATGGAAGGGAGTGCGAGCCCCCCCACTGTGTGCATGGAAGGCTGGACTGGACTACTTTATGGGGCTGGAGCGCCCGGTGTTTGAGGCCAGAGGATGCCCCCGTAAGCATTATAAAATCTGGAAAAGGTGGGCGGAGTATAGGGGGTTGCTTCTGGACCCTCCAGCAGAACAAGAGGATGGACTACAGGTGGAGGAGGATCCTCAGGCCTAGGGAGGTGCGCCATACCGGGTACAGTACGACCAAGTACTGAAGGCTTAATGTGATCACGTGCATGGGGTTAGGGAGGGATAAGGGGTGGGTAGACGGGAAGTTGGGGAAAGGGGGTGGGGGGGTTCTTGTCTTCCTCTTTTCATTGATTGGGCTATGCAATAATACTAAAACGTGTCATGTTATTCGGTGGTGATCTCCTGATTGTGGAGAGCCACATATATGCTTTTACCTGATCAATCAATAAAAAAATTGTTGTGAAAAAAAAAGCACATGTTAAAAAGAAAAATACAAATACAAATTACAGCTGATTCATTAAATACATGATTTCTTCAGTTAAGATTGATTAGGCATTATACGCTATAAAAATATGAAAACCGCACAGTCACTGATTACATGACTAATTACATGACTAAGATCAAGAAAACGAGTTCATTGAAAGTCTAAATCTTAAAACACATTTTAAAAACAGTGAAACACTAAAAAGGGTAAGCTCATCTTCCAACATTTGCAGTCTTAACAAGGCCGGTCTGCATTGTCCTAGGCCCCAATTTTCAAGTAAATTGACAATGTACCTTTTTCTAATTGAGGTATAAAATTTACAGAAAAAAATACAGTGTAGGGTCGTCTTTTGTGATGAATCGTCACAGGGACAGAGGGGCAGAGTTGCTGACCAGATGTTTACCTCCGGAAAGGTCACAAGTCTAAAAAAGGTACCCCCTCGGAAACGAGTGAGTAGCATCCGGGTAAAACAGCTTAGAGTAAGTGATAAATATTTCTGTAGGCCAGGGCCATCTAGCAGCATATGATTGTGGATGACAGTTGATTTCTTGCCCTCCAGTTGCCACCTGCAATCTTCCAGGAGGGCAAGACAGGCTTCTTTTAGTTTCTGCCTGGAGACGCCTCCCATGCTAGATGGGTTATCAAAATAATCCTGGTGGCCTATAGCAATTAAAAAGCATCTCACATACCTTAACCACTCTCTTTTCATGCCCCCTTCGTGAGACATACAATCATTAATAATGCCCCTGTTTAATCCTGTTTCTTTTGAAACCCAGACCCTATGCCACAACAAGACCGGACTCACCTTTATAAGGGCCGAGACATAAACAATACCCAATTCCTTGTGACAGACATATGTGGACATTGACTTTGGTACCGCCAGTAAGTAAAAATGCGTTTTCGCACGTCTGGATTTTTCTGGAATCCGTAATGCCCCAAACGCCTGCCCCATAGGTTACTGTGGACACACACTTTGCCTTATAAATATCAATAAGGATTTTTACTGGTCTGCCTCTTAGTTTTGTAGCAAAGTTTCGTACTGCACCAATGGCTCGGCAAAATGCTAATTTCCTTGCCATTGCCGCAGTGGCCCAAGACCCATTATTGTCAAAGTTAATGCTTAGATAGGAGAAGGTTTTGGTTGATTCAATCTTTACGCCCTCCAAAAAAATATTGCACCTGACCTTATTTTTCCTTGGACAAGACATGCTAAATGTCTTGCTGCTATTAATTTTTAGGCCTCGAGCACCCATAAAATCAGAAAAAGAGTTGAGTGACTTCTGAAGACCCAATTGCGTGCGAGCCATTATGACCGCATCATCTGCGTAAAGCAGGATTGGGACTGGCTTCCCTTTAACCTGTGGGTAGTCCTGCTTATTTCTTATCAAATGGGATGCTATATTGTTAATATATAAATTAAATAAAAACGGAGCCAAAATGCACCCCTGTCTAACGCCTTTTTAGGTCGCGCCTGCGATTGCAGGGGCGAAAGCCCCTGCTGTCGCAAAGCGATCTATTGCAATCATTTCAGTCATTTTGCCTGTCAAGGACTAGGCAGAGACAACAGACTGTCACGAGCACGCAGCCGGCCGGAATCGGATCAGGTCACGCGCTCCGATCCCGGCCGGCTGTTCACAACACATGCACACGCAGGCACAGGCAGGCACACACGCAGGCACAGGCAGGCACACACGCAGGCACAGGCAGGCACACATGCAGGCACAGGCAGGCAACCACGCAGGCACAGGCAGGCAGGCACACACACACTCACCGTATCTGCCTCAGAGTGCGCCCCCGCACGTTGGATCTGGTTGGGGTGTGGCTGTAAGAAGCTACCGTGGCTCAGTGGAACTACCCGTGGGATGTACTCTACTGCGAGGTGCTCTCGCAAAGGGTCAGTGGGTCTGGGATCTCACCTGTTCTGCCGCCGCTCCCAGCGCCTCTCTCCAACGTCGCTGGTTTGCCCGAATGGCCGCAGACACCTGCAGGGCTGTGTCATAGCCGGGCGCTGCACTGGGGGCCTGCGGTAAAGCCGCCACACGGGTCCGAGGCCCCAGCAGTCGCCGCCCCATGCCGGGCCGTGCAGGAAACCGCCACCGAGAGCTGTGAGCCATCTGCGGCCGCTTCCGAGGGACTGAGCAGCAACAACACACGGCGGAGCGGGAAGGTGCGCCCCGGAACGTGCATGAGTATATCCCGCACAGGCTAGCCAAAGGACAGCACTTCAGAATACAGATTGCAGGGTCGTAGAGAGCGCAGCCTTGTCCTCCTCGTCTCCTCATTACTTCACAATTTGCTTTAAGCTTTTATTTATTTTTAAGCGCCCATCCCTCCTCCTCTACTAATACTAAATTCTGATCACTGTGCAAACAGGAGTTTGCACAAGGATTCTAGGGTGACCAACCGTCCGTAAATTTCGGCCGGTCCGTAAATTAGGGCTTTTGTCCATTGTCCGTGATGAAGGTTTTAACGGACGGCATTTTAGCTACTCGGATAAATAACAAAAGTTGATTTGCACAATTCAGATTCCCCAGCTGACGTGCAAGGGAGTCTCCTGTGCTGCATTCCGGAGGGAGGGGCAGACGGTGAAAAGAAATAAGCCCAGGGTGTCTGCTTCCCCAAAGAAATGCAAATGTGTGTAAATGGGTAGGTGGCAAATGTAAAGGCCGCTTGAGAGGCGCTAATTGCTGATAGAAAGTAGCCTGGGGCGCCGCGCACCAAGCACACAGTTCGTGAACCACTGCATGGAGCTCGATGCAAAAAATAAAAGCTTGGCTGAGGAAAAAAATGTTTCTCTCAAAAAGGCAATGACTGTGAACAAAGCGCAGGCAGCTTCGACTTCACTATAGACACTTGCTGAACTAGGAAGCGTTACCAAACCAAACCATCTTCCAGCGTGATGTGCATAACCAGCGCCAAGTCCACGTTCACTACACTCCTCACTGAGGTTTGCATTATGTTTATTCCCTCTCTGACTGCCAGAGCTATTTAAAACGCACGAAGGTAGGATCGACGTAATGCCACAGTCTGTCTTTTGAGCCAGGTATGCCATACGTGGCAAATAATAAACAATTTTTCATTCCTCGTGCCGAGGTGTGCTGGGGGGGGGGGGTGGGGGGTGGGGGGGGGGGCAGGGGAGAGGGGCATGCAGGTTTTGGAATCTGCTGAAACCCCTATGTTCTTAGGAAATGTCTGCCTTTTTTAATCTTCTATTTCTTTTCCACTGAATAGCAGGTGGAACCGCTGGTTAATCCGACTATAAAATTCAAGTACGTACATGCCAATATCTGGAAAGAGATAAGAGGGAGGTTTAGATAAAATCCCGGGAAGGTATTGTCTCTGTTGGGCTTTTATTGAACAGGGGGATCTTTTTGGCTGGGGGACATGTAAAACAGTCTGATTGTTGGGGTAAACAGTGTCCCACCATAAGCAGAAGTGCTGGAAAGAATGGTGGTTCTGTTATTTTACTTCTGGCCTTTAACATTAAAATAAATGTTTAAATTGGCTGCATATGCTCAGGTTGTGCATCTGTTTTGTTGCTAAGGATTGGCATGGATTTGCATTCAGTTTCATTCAGTGATATACAGGGTATGATGCAAGATGCTGCCATTGAAGGCTTCAAGGCCTGGAGTTTAAAAGTAGAAGAGGTTAGGCGAGTATTTGTTGCTGATAAAGGAAGTGCTTGATTACGCACCAGTACGGTGACACAAAAAATGCTACACAGGGCATTTAAAGGTATTTGGCATTTATGTTTTTTGTGGCTGGCCTTCCTATATATCATGGTAAATAAGTAGCACGTTAAAACGCATTGGCTGTAAGCTATTTCCTTAGCTGTTGTATTGGGATCTAATGGGATGAAAGTGACAGTGCCTGTGCATGGGTGGGTTTTCTGAGTGTATTGCACAGTGACAGGGAACAGTGACAGGATAAGCCACGAGAGGGGCTTGGGAGGAGTGAAAAAACCACTCCTATAGAAAGGCAGAATCGATAATTTCACTCAAACTTTTGCATATACCTCCTTCCATGATTTCAGCATCTGGCACACAAAACAGTTTATCAGCAGCCATAACATGTAGCACCCATGCATATACCTTGTAGAATTAGGTATTGTTAGGGGTGGGGCCTAGCATGAAGCATTCCTTCACAGTTCCCTTATCTAAGAACCCGGTATCCATCCAATAAGTCATTGACACCCCATGGGGCTCTGCAGTGAATAAGATAGGATTACATCTGTGATTATAAAAGCATCATCCCAATTATTTTCAGGAAGAAAAACGAAGTACACCTGAGGCCAGGCTTACATTCCCCCACACATCAAGAAAAGTGACATAATGGGGAGCCGTAGCTAACAGCCAATAGGTCAAGGGAGCCATGGGTCGAAAAAGTTTGGGAACCACTGGATTAGGGCAAAGCAAGCTGTGGAAGGGGATTTCGGGACACACAGAGAAGTATACTGCAAACTTTGAGAAAGAAAAGGGCACCAAGATCGAACACCTCAGTACTAGGTGCTGTTTAATTTATTTTCAACTGCTGGGTGGCAAGCGTTGGATAGCCACTTAGAAGTTTGGCAAAGAGCATATAGTCCTCCAAGTTTTTTATCCTACTTTATGGCACATTATGCAAAAGTGTGCAATAGCACCATAAAGGTTTGAGTGAGCACAGTTTTGTGTCACTTCAGCATACATTATTTCTTGGATATTCTGATGTTTTCCTTTGTTTGATTAGGAACTTCAACAATTTGTTTAGAAACGTAAACTTTCTTCTGCAGTATTTTTTACCAGCTTTTTTGTATCTCCTCTGATTCCTACATCTGGCATTGCCACCCTTTGACATGAAGGTGTAAATTTTCATTTATGTACCACATTAGAATTTCATTTTGGTCATCTCGTAATAGTGCCACCTGAAAGCAGAAGTATTAGATTTTTTTCCTACAACCTGAGGAGCCATTTTGTCCATCAAGTTCTGGCCTTCTACTTAGACCTACTGATTACTGCTACTATCGCCTGAGGCTTGAGCCGGGCGGTCACTCCTCTCTCTTGCTATTTTAAAATACTTTTTGCTTATTGTATTCACTTGCCCTTTGTGTCCTCTCCCCCCTGCACCAGCGCGCGGATTTAGCGCGACGCTGTGGTGTCTATGCCGATTTCGGGCAGGACATTATTTTAAATTAACTGACCTTTTAAAATTGATTGGTTGCACTCATTCTGCATAGCGCTGCCCCCCCCAGACAATACAGCCGATTTTAGGGCTGTTTGACCTGCTGGCAAGGCTGGAACTATTGCGGCGGCCATCTTGAGTAGGGCGATCCTTACTTAGGGGCGAGAGTCACGGCTATAAAAAGAGACGGCAATGACTCCGCGCAGCGGACGCGATCAGCGGACGCGCCGGACTCGCGCCGGAGTCAAGCCAGAGTCCTGCCCGTCTGCGCCCGTCCGCGCACGGGCCGGGCACAGGGCTAAGGACTCTGCTGAGACTACTAAAAGATACTACAGTAGGCAACAATTACTTGCATTAAAACCAGTCCTTGATTGTGAGTGCCACAACTTAAACCCTTCAGACTGGACAGGTCCGATGAGCTGCCATAAATGCCACAATGCATTTTCATGGTCTCAGGTCTCCGCCCTTACCACACTTACCGCCCCCACCCATACTTTAAAAGCGGGCTTAATTAACGCTAGATCTCTACCAAAACATGCTCAGCACATACATGACCTCCTTACAGACGACAACCTGGATTGTCTCTTCATCACAGAGACTTGGCTCAAACCCTGGTGCACCCCTGATCTGGTACATGCCCTACCATTAGGGTACAGCATCCAGAGGGTGGACAGAGGTATTGAACAACGGGGGGGGGGAGTGGCCATTATACACAGAGATATATTTGGGTGTGTAATGACAGAACTCCATGACATAAAGGATGCGGAAGGGATGGGCTTTAGTCTTAAAATCCATGACAACTTCTCGTTCTCTGGGGCCTTAATTTATCGCCCTCCCGGCACTAGCACTGACTTTCTAGGAAGTGTGGGAGAAGCGCTAAGCCCTTTGATACTCAGATACTCAAACTTTACCCTGCTGGGGGATGTGAACATTCATCTGGAATCTATAACTGAGACATCTACTGCCTCCTTTAGAGAAACCATGGAAGTACTGGGTCTTAAAATATGTGACACCCCAGCCACCCACGAGGCGGGACACACGATTGATTGTATTGCTACCAACTTAGATACCTTATCAATAGACCAGCTGAAACCCCAAATATGGACAGACCATGTACTGATACCTTTCTCAATCATACCAGAAACTAATGCTAATAATAAGCATACCTGCAAAAATAACCAGGCCAGACAAGCGGACTGGAAAGCCACTATGAAGCACCCCGAATTAATACCAATAGCTAAAGAGTGTAAACCTAAGGCAGCAGGACCCCCAAATTTAAACACCTTTAGGGAATGGATGACAGAACTAAAAAACATGACTGGTCAGGGAAGACACAAGCGTAAACCCGGGAATAAGAAGAGATCCGCCCCCTGGTTTGACCTAGAGCTCAAAAATAAACAGGGGGAACTTAGACGGGCTGAACGTAGCTGGCGGAAAAATTACCTCAGCACAGAACGCAGTAAATATAAAAAGACCAAGAAAGCGTACCATGTACTAATCAAACAAGCCAAAACAAAGTACTATACGTCAGCCATAGAAACAGCCAATAGTAAACAGATGACGATCTTTAATATCGTAAAAGACTTTAGTAAACCTAAATGGCTAATGCAGGACATCCCTCCCTCACAGGCGCTCTGTGATTCTATTGCAGACTTCTTTGAGGGAAAGGTTAAGGGGCTGACGAACGACTTTGAGGCTCCCACCCTCGATCAAATATATGAGGATGAAAATACTAGGCAGGAAATCCCTCAGCTTACAGCTTTCCGTACAATCAGCCTGGAGGAGTCAAAACGGGCTATCTTGGCAACCAAGTCAGGATCTCCGTTCGATCCATGTCCTATAGGACTCCTACATCTCATTGCTGATATTGTTAACCCGGACATAAATACTATTGTTAACAACTCTCTGTCCACTGCCTACGTTCCCCCTGAGTGGAAATTGGCAGCTGTAAAACCCTTACAAAAAAAACAACTCCCCGACCCCACCACACTCTCTAATCTACGTCCGATCTCATTACTTCCAACATTGTGCAAAATCACTGAGTCCACCGTGAACAAACAGCTGACACACTTCTTGGAAGAGAATGAGACATGGCACCCTAACCAAGCTGGTTTTAGGACCCAGCATTCCACCGAATCGGCCCTCCTGTTCACCACAGAAACCATCCGCTCAGCCTTAGATCAAGGCAAGAAGGCCGTCCTGATACTATTAGACCTGTCGGCGGCCTTCGACACGGTCTCACATGCTATCTTAATAGACCGGCTAATAACATCTGGCATAAAAGGCATTGCCTTAGAGTGGATAAAAAACTTTCTTGGTAACAGGCGACAAGTGGTGACCTTGGGGGATTTTCGTTCCAGTGAGAAGCCACTGTCAACGGGAGTACCTCTAGGTTCTAGCCTGAGTCCGACATTGTTTAATGTCTATACCGCACCCCTGATACAGCTGATATCGTCCTACGGCATAGATGTAATAGCATATGCCGACGATACTCAACTGATCCTGGTCATGGACAAAGATAACCAGGTCTGGGAAGAAAAACTCAAGTGTTGCTTAACAGCCACTTTTGAGTGGATGCGGAAAAACCACTTAAAATGTAACACAGGCAAGACCGAGATTATGCCCATAGGCCCTAATAATGATTTCATCCCTAGACTGTGGTGGCCTGAGAAGGCTGAAATACCACCCCACACTACCTCCTTGGCTCGCAACCTTGGGGTGCAGTTTGACGCCGACTTATCGTTTAAACATCAGGCGTCAAAAGTGGCAGGCACCTGCTTCGGGGTAATAAAAATGCTCAGAAAGTTCTTTGACTTGCTGCCCCTCGAAGCTAGGAAAACAGTCACGATTGCATTGGTCACTTCTCGCATAGACTATTGCAACAGCCTGTATGCTGGTACCAATAAGGTGGTTACACATAAACTCCAGATGGTACAGCATGCTGCGGCAAGGCTTGTTCTGAAATGGCCAAGAAGATCTTCAGCAACCAAAGCCCTCAATGCATTACATTGGCTGCCTATAATCAAAAGGGTCCTTCACAAAGTACTAACAATTACCTTTCGCACTGTACACAATTCAGGCCCCATGTACCTAAGAAAAAAATGTGTTAAATACTGTCCCAATCGCGCACTACGATCTTCAAATGCCAATCTTTTGACCATTCCAAGTTTCAGACTCAAAACCTGCGGGGGTAAATCTCTGTAGGTACTGGGTGCCAAAGCATGGAATGCGCTGCCCCCTGCACTAAGAGCACTAGACAGGGAATCCGATTTCCGTAAGCAATTGAAAACCTGGATTTACAATCTTCCAGACCCAATGGCCAGAGCACTGGTGTGACTCCGGTTTTGGTCTCCTTGAGCAGTAAGGCAACCTTTTCATCTGGTTGTCCTCTTTTTGGCGCCGAGATGCTCCCTGGAGCGATTGTTAGCGCGATATAAATGGACTCTACATATACATACATATACATACCTCACATTTGTTTTTGTTGCGTTCTCATGTGCTTTCTTTGTTGCTCTTTGCTGTAGTTGCTGAAGTGGCTGACACGCCAGATTTTGTGGGGTCAGGACTGGAAGCTTCTGCCCACACCAGCACACTAGAGGCCAGAAAGCAGGGTCCTGAAATTTGCACCAGTCGGGCGCATAAACAACGGATCTTTCACCCGCTGCGCAGGATACTCCCAGGCAAAGACTGGGCCAAAAGTGGGCCTGTTTGCGCCTGGAAGAGGCTGCGCTGGGCCATCGCCCGTGGTTTTGCTGCTAGGGGAACTGTAATTTCGGACTACAAGCCTGTAATTAGCGTGACCTGCGACTTTAATCAGATGTCATTGTCTGTTAAAAGCACCCTAGCTTATCTTGTTTTCTGCCCACTAGCATTGTTGGATGGCTAAGCGAAAGCTAGGTCCTAAGATGGAGGGAGCCACTGCCAAAAACAAAAACAGACCAGTACGTAGATTGGTATATTACATAGATTGGTATATTAAAAAGGATTGAAGATTCCCTGACTTAAATATATCAAGCTGGAACAGACGAATCTTGGAAGGCCGGCCCTCTTCTCTAATCCAACCGCCATGACTAAATCAGATATAGTCTGGGCTAAAAAAAAATTAACGCACTGTGCACTGCCAAAGGGAGGAACCCGAAATCTCAAAAACTACTATTAGGGAGTATGTTATGTTACAAACCTTACCATCCTTGGAGCCGTATCTTGAGTGGGTGGATAAACCGAGACAGATTGCCCTTAATTTGGTTTAGACTAGGCTTTGTGAGATGGCACCTCGGTGTCCCCCTTGGGCAGAGAGTTCATGTATATTACATACAGGTGAGTCCAATCTCATATGTAATGATATGCCCTCTGTGGTGAGGGGTGATATGTCCTTTTTGTTGAAGGGTCATAAGAGGTACACACATCCTCGCCCCTTGCAGTGCATTGCCGCTGACTTAGGGTGGCTCTCGTCCTGAAAGGCTGCTATGGTCTCGCAGCACTCTCTGGCCTTTTCCTCGTATGTCTTCTTTTGTATCCCTTCCCTGGTATAGTCCGTGCTCGTCCAGACAGAAATTCACACTAGTTCACACAGCTTTTCTCTCCCTCAGTCGGAATCCATGGGCTGATGATGCCATTCTGGAGTTCATCCTTATCTGAATTATTTACTATTGAGCGACCTCCTCTGATGTGTCTGTAAAACTTACTTTTTGTCCCAATTTTTTTGTCCTGAATTTTGACCTTTTGTCCTGAATTTGTGTCCTGAATTTTGACCCTTTGTCCTGAATTTTTACACTCACTGTCCTGAATTTGCACCCATGCCAGTTGGTCACCCTAATTGGAGCTAGTTGTGTGATAATTATGACCCCATGTGAGATTCCATTCTGGGGCCACAGAGCAGATAGGAGCATTGGGCTCCGACCCTGGTGGTTGAGGTCCTTTGCTTCTGGGCTCTTCCCTTCTAAACTGCGCCTAGTACAGCCCTTTTCAAGCTTTATTCTGTGGGTAGTAAGGGCGAGCAGTCATGGATTTCTCCATAAAGTAGTGCGGTGCTGCTTGAGCTCAGAACTCAGCAGGCAACCAACAGACAAAATAACGTAATGTCCAGTCCAGTGCTTATTTGTAATAGAAAACAAGCATTGGCATAGCCAATAGATCTCTCTTTTGGGACCTTATAAGTATTTAGTTATGCAGCACAATATCCTTGGTGCAACAACACCAACTGTTGCTTGGCTAAACACTTATAAGGTCCCAAAGGCGAGACCTATTGGCTATGCCAATGCTTGTTTAATTGGGAATTTAGAAGTACATTCCCCCTTTATACTGAAGCGGACTTTTGCTCCTGCGTCCCGGTATAATTGCTTTATAAAATTTATGATAGTGGGATCAATTTCCAGGTTTGAGAGGGTTTCCCATAAAGTATCATGACTGACGCAGTCAAAGGCGGAGCTTAAGTCGACAAAAGTCATGACAAGCTTATCCCCCTTTGCCACAACATATTTACCAGTCAAGATTGCTAAGTTTAATGCTTGTTCCACTGTGCCCAAACCTTCTTTGAAGCCGTACTGGTAAATGGAGAGGACACCCGTGTCCGCAGCCCAAGACTGTAACCTATTTAAAACCACCCTTCCCGCCACCTTCATTAAAGAATCTAATAAAGAAATGGGCCTGTAACATTTTGGATCTTGGCGGTCTCCCTTTTTAAAAATTGGTATCACTATGGCTTCCTGCCAAGTTGTTATGAAGCCTATGTTGTTGGAGCAGTTTAACACATTGGTCAGGAGAGAGGCCCATAATTTATCATTTGATTTAAAGATGTCAACTGGGACCCCATCCGGCCCCGGGGCTTTACCGCCCGAACTCTCGGCTATTGCCACTTCGATCTCCGAGAGTTCAAAATGTAAATCCAGGGGGAATGCAGCCGGTGTAGTACTTTCTGCCTCTCCTCCGCTACCCGCTATAACTCCCCCTGGAAGAGGGTCCACATCATATAGACTAGTAAAGTGATTGACCCAGGTTGCTTCTTCTATTACTAAATCGATGCCATTATCCTTCTTCTCCTGGAAGAATGGGGCGTTAACTGCCTTCCAGAAGCTAATATTGTCTTTCTGGGTGCTAGCTTTATGCAGGGTCCCCCAGGCCTCCTGTTTTAAAGCTTTTTTCCTTTTCTTTACCGCGGAGTAGTAAGCACTTCTTGCAGTTCGGATATCATCCGAATTTTTAGGTTCTTTCTTAAATGTTAGTTTTAGGGCTGCATGTGCTTTGGAGCATTCCGAATTGAACCATCTCTTATTTTTGTTGTTCTGTCTCCTATTCTCTGTCCTTTCCAAGGAATTTTTTATCCCCTCGGAGATGTTTCAAAACGCCAGCATCACGGCTTCAGGCTTGCTAGGTACTGTGAGGCAAGTCTGAAAGTCCGCTGCTCTCTTACTAATTATATTCTGGAGAAAAGGGACAGGGTCAATTTTGCTCCACTTTAGGGCATACCTGTTTTTCTTGGCTAAATTTAGCCTATAAGAATAGAGGCTATTTACTACTCCACTGCTTGCGTTTTTCGACTTCATAACTTCCAGTGAGAAGCTTAGTGGATAGTGGTTGCTGATAGCAATTTCTCCTGTTTTAAAGTCTACCAGAGATTGAGTGAAACTGCTCGAAGCCAGGACATAGTCAATCAGCGTGTTACTACCCCTACCATTAAAGGTGGGTTTAAAATTAATCTGAGGATCACAAAGTTCATTCCCAAATGATAAGTCCATTTCAGCCATCGAGTTGTTTAAAAGGTTGCCCATGGGAGAGTGTGAGAAATGGGTGCATGGTTCGCCTTTATTAGGTACTAGTCCACAGATGTTAGAAACAGCCAGCGGGCACAGCATGCAATTGAAATCCCCCACCCATATTACCCTATTTCCTGAAGTGTCATCCCTATTTGGGTTAAGCAGAGTTTGAGTAAGCCCCTCAACAACAGAGCAAAGCTCACCCTGTGGGATGTTATTGTAAAAATTCACGATACTAATGGTCTCATGACCCTCGGTGGTAAGTTCCAGCATCTGATAATAGTTTGATGCGGAAATACATTTCTCCACATTTATTTTTGAGGTGTTTGAGATGAAACAACACAGCCCCCCTTTATTTCTACCCCTGACTACTATTTCTGCAGGGGTATGAAAGGTACGGTACCCATTTAAGTGTACGGGCTCTAATTCCCACGTCTCCTGGAGGCAGTTTATGTAAAAATCCCTGACAAAGTTCAGAAAAATGGGGTCATTTAACTTACTCGACAGGCCCGCAATATTCCATGATGTACATGAAATAGGTCTGCCTTTGTTTCCTGCCTCTTGAGACATGTCTAAATGTGTCAATTTGCAATGCCCATTCTGTGCCGGTAGGTGGGTAGCGACGGGTCTTAGTTGGTTGATCGGACTGATCTCAGTGGAGGATTCACCCCTCCCCGACCCTCCATCTGAGTGATTACTACAAATTTGATCTCCTCTGTTGGGAACTAGTGATGGGGTTCCCCTGGGGGGTCTAGCCGTATAGATTGGACTAAATTGTGATTTGAGAATAGATTCCTGCTCCTCTATTCCCCCCCTTGTTAAGGGTTCAATGTGGGTTTTGGGGTTGGTCAGTCAGTCAACCATTTCTTTCTTTTTTTTTTTTTGAATCTTTTTATTGAATGAAAAACATAGAAAAGAAAACAAAAAACAAGGCAGTACATTACAAATCTGTCATTTCGGTGCCGGGGGAGAGGGGTACATTCTCAAATCAAGATCAGAAACACGTGTTGAGATTGGGGAGGGGGGAGGAGACCAGGAATAAGCAAGACATCTAGAGTCCCGTGGAGGAAACATCAGGCCGGGGGGATGACGGGTCAGTGTCCAAGGCTGAACGGGGGGGGGGAGTACAGATATCACCACGGTATGCG
This sequence comes from Lissotriton helveticus, assembly GCF_964261635.1. NCBI lineage: Eukaryota > Metazoa > Chordata > Amphibia > Caudata > Salamandridae > Lissotriton > Lissotriton helveticus. The sequence continues at coordinate 689,374,976 of NC_136070.1, read as the reverse complement.
TTCCAATGATTCCAGATTTTCCCCCATTTGCAGGGCGTGCCACGGGAGACATACACCGTCTTTTCCCTAAACATGCACCAGTCCATGTTTTGTTGCCACACCAGAACTGTCGGCGGCCTCTGGGCACCCCATAACTGAGCAATGTCTCTCTTGGCAATCATATTACCCAAGGTCACCCATCGAAGCTGCGCCAGGTCATAATCATTCGGCTCCCAGACATTCAACAGACACCGTCTCGCCTCTGGCATCGATTGCACACCCGTGACCTCACTCATAACTTCGTGCACGCGAGTCCAATAGCGCCTCACTATAGAACATTCCCAAATGATATGGAGAAACGTGCCTACCAAGCCACAGCCACCCTTGCACAGACCATCCACAGAGAATCCCATGTGCACCAGTCGCGGACCAGTCACGTAAACCCTATGGAGAATTTTGAGCTGGACAAACCGGAGGCGCGCCGGGATAGCCACTTCCTTCGGGGAAGAAGTCGCAGCCTGCCAATCCTCGTCGTCGAGTTCCAGACCGTCCCCAGTCCATTCCTCTCGAAGGTTACTCAATAGGTCGGTACTGGAATTGATCAACTTTTTGTAAATGAGCGAGATCGTGCTATCAGGGACATGCCCATCCAGTATCCGATCTTCAAGCGGGGACGCCTCCGGAATATCCGAGCCCAGGGGAAAGACAGACAAAACCGCATGTCGGATTTGCGCATACCGAAAGGATTCTCTATCCGTCAAGTCATACTCCATTTTCAGCTCCTCAAACGTCTTGATTCTACCCTTGACCCACACATCATTCACCCTGCTGATACCGATCATATCCCACTTATCGAAACCCTTCGACTGCCAGAGTGAGCCAAGTTTTTCCAACGCATACAGCGGGGTAGCACGAGTCGGCTTATCAGCCCAGCCCAGGGCCGCAGTAGCGCGATACCACACCTGTACCGCCGTCCTAGTGGGGCCAGTGAGAGATTTGCCAACAGATCTCGCGTACAGAGCCCTGTTATAGTCTCCACCGGGTAGCAGTCATCTATCCATCTCAAACGCCGGGTTCGGCAAAGGACCGTAAGTGCCGTGGTTGATGGCCCCTAGCTGAGAGGCCCAATAGTAGCGGCGGATGTCCGGGAGCGCAATACCCCCGTCGTACCACGGGAGCGTCAGCTTCGCAAGAGGGATGCGAGATCGGCCCCCCCATATCAACTGTCTCTGTAGTCTTTCGATCTCACGAAAATAGCGGGCAGGCACAATATCAAGTGTATTTTGCAATGCATAAAGGAACCGGGGGAGCGACATCATCTTAAACAACGCCGCCCATCCCAGAGGAGAGAGAGGGAGCCTACCCCACGCAGTCACATCAGCACGGAGGCGCTGGAGAGGGGGCAACAAATTGCGTTCATAACGAAGCACAGGGTCCAAGGTGATAAAAATCCCCAAGTACTGAAAGCCCTCCCGCACCACCGAGATAGGACAACCACGAGGCAGGAGAGGAGCCTCACCGGAGAGAACATAGACGCAAGACTACGACCAGTTAATGACAAGGCCGGAATTTGTACGGAAAGAAGTCAAGACGTCAAAAAGGACGATCAACGATTTCCGAGGCGACGTTAGATACAGGAGTATATCATCCGCGTATAAGGACACGCGATCTTCAAACTCCGGAGTCCATCTAATGCCCCTCAAGGACGGTTCCCATCTCAGCCATGCCGCCAGTGGCTCCAAAGCAAAAGCAAACAAGAGAGGAGACAAGGGGCAGCCCTGGCGTGTTCCCCTACCGAGGGCAAAGGAGGCTGAGACACGACCATTTACCACCACTTGGGCTAAAGGGTCAGTGTAGAGCAGTTTCACCCAGTCAATGAAGGTAGGGCCGAAGCCGAATTTAGAGAGAACCGCCCAAAGATATGGCCACTCCAACGTATCGAACGCCATGGTGGCGTCTAGAGACGCCAAGACGGCCGGCTCTCGCAGAGTCGCCGCCCGCGCGAGGACTCCATGCAAGCGCCGGAGATTCAGTGCCGTATTGCGATGGGGTATGAATCCGGATTGGTCCGGATGGACCAGATCGCTAATGACAGTGACCAAGCGGTTAGCAAGCACTTTGGCCAGGATCTTCGGTTCAGCGTTAATCAAGGATATGGGCCTAGAGGAGGCGCAGCGGTCACGTGGCTTGCCATCCTTGTGAATCACCACTATGGAAGCCAACCTTTGGTCAGGAGGGAGGGAGCCTACCTCCAGTGATTCCAAAAACATCGACCGCAGATACGGTGCTATCACATCGGGACGGAGCTTGTAAAGCTCGATAGGGAGTCCATTGGGTCCCGAGGCCTTCCCCGAGCGGACCGAGCGGAGGGCGGTCGCGACCTCCTCAACTGTAGGCTGAGCCTCTAGGAGATCCCTTTCAGGGTCGGACAAACGTGGCAGCGAGATATCGCGCAGGAGCAAGTGGGAGTCCTGCTCAGGTCTGTCAGATACAGGGGAGTATACTTCCCTGAAATAGTCAGCGAAACATTCAACAGTATCAGCAGGGTCAGTGATACTCACGTCATTCACATCCACAATCACAGGGACCACTCGACTCGCACATTCTCTCTTATCCAACCAAGCAAGCAATTTCCCCGCCTTATCCCCCACATCATACAAACGTCCCTGCTGTTCTCTGCCCATCTCCTTCGCCGCATCTGTCACCATCGCCCTGTACTCGAGTTGTTTTAGGCCCAAAAGGTGCAGCCTCTCCGGGGTGACCACGGATTCCAGCTCCCCCTCAAGAACAGTAATATCATGCTCAAGTCGGACAACCTCCTCCCGCCTACATCTCTTAACATCGCCAATCAAGGAGAGAGCCTGGCCCCGAATTACAGTTTTATACGCTTCCCACAGCATGACAGAGGAGGACACAGAACCCACATTTTCAGCAAAGTATTGGTCAATCGCTTTAATGAATTCCGTTCTGACATTGGGATCGCGGAGGTACCAGGGGTTTATCGGGGCCACTCTACCCTCCGACCCCAAGTGAGCGTCTACTACCAACCAAAGTGGGGAATGGTCCGAGATACCCCTAGCTAAATGCTTCACCTCCCTTACGAAGGAGGCCTGGGAGGAGGGCATCAGCACATAGTCTCGAAAGACTGCCGTGGGCCCCAGAGTGAAAGGTATACTGTAAGCGTCCAGGATGAAGCAGGCGCCAGCAGTCGGTGAGCCCCAGAGCCTCCAGGAAGTCCCCCAACCAGGATTGTGACTTCGCAATTTCACGGGGGGGGGGGGGGCATTAGCGATCACACATCCCCGACACTACAGAGTTGAAATCCCCGCCCACTACAAGTAGCAAGTAGACCCTCGGGGACTCCCAAGATCACTCTTCCCAGATCTTCATAAGTAGTAGTCTGGAGACCCGGCGGTACATACACGGAGAACAGGGTAATAACCCTCCCCTCCCAGCGCCCCACAATGGCGGCGTACCGTCCCCTATCATCAAGGATGATGTCGTCAACAGCAAGAGGGAGGGAGTTCCGAACCAAAATGCCCACCCCCCTGGAGCCAGAAGTGAAACCTGAGTGCGCCATGAGACGATAGCCACGCCTAGTCATGGCATGGCACGTATTGCCAAGCAAGTGCATTTCCTGAAGCAAAACCACATCAGGGGACAAACGTCGCAACAACTGCAGCACCACGCCCCGCTTGATCCTATCCCCCAACCCATTAACGTTCCAACACAGTAACTTAAGTCCCCTACCCCCCATCCCAAAGATCAACCCCATCCCCACCCCACACCCGATGCGACACTATACAGCAGGAGATCATCAATACTATGCCTTGAAGAAAACAGTAAAACGTAAACCACAACCCCCCAACCACCCAACAGACCCTGAGCAACACCCCCCCACCCCGCACCCCTGCGTAAGACTCAAAAGCCACCCCAACTTGTAGTGTGCCTGTCGCCCTAACATACAACTATTCTACGAGAAGAACCCCAGAGGAGGAAGACTCACCCACCCCCCCGCTCACACCCCAATAAGATAGCACATTAGCAAGCAATAGTGGTATAACACCAGACCACAGCCGAAAGTCAATAATACGGACCGGGAGCCGATCCCGCCCCCTATTCCTGCTCCACCGGGCAGCCCTCCGCTCCACCGGAGTGTCCAGAGTGTGCAGAATGATCTGGCCCCGGAGGCAGCGTGTCCAGCCAGTCACTTGCCGCCCCTGGATGATCAAAGAAAAATGTTCGTTCATTGTACACCACACGCAGCCGGGCCGGGAAAAGCATATCATATTTCATGTCTCTAGTCCTCAGCTTCTTTTTCACCCCCTGGAACCCTAGCCGCTGTTTCTGAACCTGCTGGGTAAAGTCCGGGTAGAAGCTGACTGTAGCGTTCTCATAAGCCGTAGGACCAGATAGGCGGGACGCTTGCAGGATCGCATCCCTGTCCCGAAAGTTAAAGATACGAGCAATGATGGGACGCGGAGTGGCTCCCTGCTTAGGCGGGCCACCCGGGATCCTGTGTGCACGTTCTACAGCAAAAAACTTGCTGAGGCCCTTGGGTGCCAGGTGATTCAGGACCAGATCCTCCACCAGCAGGTCCACCGAGGATGCTTCCGATGTCTCCGGGACACCAACCAAACGGACGTTGTTCCGTCTCGCTCGGCCCTCAAAATCGTCCAAGCGTCGAGTGAGATAGTCACGGGCGGCGCGCAAGTTACCGACCTCTGCCTGTAAATCGGCGACGTCAGTAACAAGGCTAGACGTCTTTAGATCGAGGGATTTGACCCTTTCATTAGTTTTCGCAAGGTCAGCCCTGATCAGGGTAACGTCGATAGCGACCGTATCCAACTTGTGGGCCAGGGCATCATACTGTTGACCCAGTGTGGCCTTCATCCCGGCAATGGCGCCCATGACGTCCCTCAACGACAGATCTTCATCCATCGGGGATTCCTCTATGACGGTGGCCGGGGATTTAGTCGATCCGCCCGGAGAGCCCTTAGCGAGGGTGTACCTGTCCATGACATTTGATTGCACGGAGCCCCCTCGCATTGCCGGTCTGGTCTTGCGTTTCTCACCCTCAGGCTTGGCGGCCATCTTAGTTTGTGCGCCCCGAAGGGTAGTTTGAGACCTAGTAAAAATGGCTAGACTCGATGCGCCCGCTGCAATGTGGAAAGTAAGATGGGGACCTATCACCAGGTGAAGAGTAACAGGAGGCCGAGTCACCAGTTGTTGAGGCGTGGGTAGGTCGAGAGCAGCAAGCCAGGGCGAGCGAGACAAAGTCAGATAGGTCCAAGCCCAAGAAACGAAACTGAAAGTAGACGACCGGGCAAGGGAGGCTCGCATGGTCCGTTGTTATTCAATTACTGTCCGGCTGGCAGAGAAACCGAGCCCGGGGCAGCACCATGGAGCAGGCCGGAGAAGTTCGAGAGTCCATATCTTCGGCTCCCGAAGTCCGAATCGAAGTCCGAAAACGGATAAACGATCAGCAGGGCCGTGCCAACAATAACCGGTCCTCTAAGTCAGGATAGGGTACAGGATAGTCGGTGGAGGTGGCGAAGGTCCGGGAGCCCTGAGCTCACGCGACCATCTTGGGTGCGCGCTAAGCTCCTCCTCCAGTCAACCATTTCTAACACGCTGAACCTATTTTGGAGAGGTAAGTAAACTCGAAACGTGAAAGGTCCTGCCTGTTACCACCCATCCTATTCTGTCCGAAACCCACCTGTGACCATGTACCTGCATTCTCCCGATGGACTGGTGGTGGGAAAAAAAACGAGAGCGATCTAGTTTCTATCATTGTACCTTGATTGAGATTAAAATTGTGTTGGTCCCATGAACATATGAAATCCACAATGCGGGGGTCACTAAAATTCACCAGAACACAGTTCCCCCTCAGCATCAACTAACGTGTCGTTTGTTATGGGGGCACTGGGCACAGGGAGAGGGCAAAAGGAACCATTCGAGCTGGAAGGGCTGTGTAAGAGCACTTCCACGTCAGTAATAGATGTTCGATTTATGGGTTCAGGAGTGCGTGCATTAGCTAATAGCCCCAGGGATGACCTTTTCGCGAGTGCGAGGTCCTGCAACACCCGCCTTTCCATTAGGATTATCCCCTGGTCTATCACAGAGTTAGTTCTTATTATAAAGTTGTCTAAGGTGCTTAAAAAGACTGTCCATATCAATTTAATTCACTTTTAATTAATTTATTTCAGACTAATTGTCAGTTTTTATCTGCCTTGTCTTTTTATTGTAGTCTTTTACGATGTGCTGTTTTTATATACCTTTTTTGTAATGCTTTTATGATATTTGCATATCGAAATAAAGCTATCAACCAACCATAAGTAAAGAGCCCTCTAGAGTCTTGTTCTTTATCTCTCGTGAGGGCATTGCAAACGCCAATGTTCAGTTGTATGGCCCACTTACTTCAGGACCGGGCACCAGGGGTTGGAGGGGGGGCCCAGTCCAGTCTCAATCGGTCTCTAACGGGCTAAAACGGGCACGCCCTTGGCACGGGCGCGCGCGTTCCGCGAAGCGGGAAGGGGCTGTAAATAAGTACCACATGTAGGCGGGAAGAGAACGGGAAGAGGCACCAGCTGCAGGTGATTAGGGAATGCTGGTCCTCGCAGTCCCAACCTCCCGCTCTGTAGTCTCTTAAAAGTTGCCAAATGTCTTTAGGCCTGAACGCAGTAGGCTGTAGGTCAGCAAACAGTTCACTATTAGTATCCCAATACATTAAACTTTGAAGCCATTGTTCGCGTGTTGGTGTGCTTTTACGACCCCAATGGATGGCCATATCCCTCTTGGTGATACGTAGTGCCATACCAACATACCTACACAGCACTTTGAAGATGTCCGCAACGTAACCCCGTAGCACCAACAATGGAGATGGCCTAATTGGAAGACTTGTCATTTGCTGCAGCACCTCAAAAATGTGCACCCAGTATCCTGCCACCCTGCTGCATGTCCATGTCAAGTGAATATAGTCTGCCATTGGTGCCTGGCATTAAGGACAATTTTGCAGTGCGGGATGGGTCTATACGTGCCATTTTAATAGGCGTCATGTACACCCTATGCAAATATTTATACTGTATCAGCTAATGCCTGTAATTACCGCAGACCATGCGGGTGTGTATGCAACATTCTCTCCATATATTATCTGAGATGGGGTGTCCCAGATCCACCTCCCACGCGTCCGTGACCCTGCCATCATAAGCTGGCATATGTTCTAGACCAGCACTGTATAGTATGGATACCAGTCTGCACCCTTCGGTATCAGATATGAGTAGCTTCAGCGGTGTAAAGTCATCTGGTTCTAGGGTATAGGTGGATATTCGCGTCCTCAGCACATTTTGGAGTCTGGTCAATACAAACTGGTCCATGAGTGTGGCGCCTTCAAGGCGAGCATTCTTCGTTCGGGAATAAATGTGACCCCTGGGGAACACATCCCCAAATGTGCACAGCCCATACCATAGCAATGTGCATTTTACTAATGGCTCTGACGTGACCCATGGGTTGTCTAACAGTGAGAGTTGGGAGGCGTGCAGTTCCGCTCCTCCCGTTACCCGTAGCATTTTCCTCCAGGCCGAGCATGTGGTTGACACTGTTTGAATATCAACTTTATCAGGAGGCAGCCCTGCTGGTAGCAAGCCCCGTAGTGGCACTGAAGCCGCTAAGGTCCACCCTGGATTTTGTATATGACAGTCTTGCATTTGGGCTGCCATCCTCCCCATACCAGACATGTCAAGCGTGTGCGCAACTGAGCAAAGAGTTGGTGAGTGGTATGGGAATATGATGAAAGAGATACAGCAGATTTGGTAAGACTACCATTTTAATTATAGCAATCCTCCGGGCCATTGAGAATGGTAGAACGATCCAGCAGTCTACTTGCGTTTGCAGTCGTTCCAGCATTGGACCATAATTAGGCCACAGTATCTGTTCCTTGTCCTTGTGTAGAACAATTCCTAAATACCGGGTTTCTGTGTCACACCATGTCAGTGGGAACCCTTCATATACACAGTCTTGTACGTCTGTCAGTGGAAATGCAACCGACTTTGTCCAGTTAATATGCAGTCTCGAGAGAACCCGCAAACGAGCTACCACGCAGAGTAATGGGGCTAAACTTTCGGCGGGGTGCCTGACATACAGTATGCTATCATCCGCATACAACCTCACCAATACTGGGCCAGTTTTACATTGCAGTCCCCTATACAGATGGTTTTCTTGTAGGCGCCTCACCAGGGGGTCCATGGCAACAACAAACAAAAGTGGTGACAGGGACAACCCAGTCTGGTGTCCCGCGTTATCTCAAGGGAGTGTGTTATTGTGCCATTTATCCGTATCTGCACTGTAGGTCGAGTGTAAAGTCGGGTGATAAGCGATATGTACTCCGATGGGAACCCCATCTTGCACAACATAGCCTGAAGGAAGGGCCACTCGAGGGAGTCAATGGCTTTTTTTGTGTCTAGCAGCGCTGCTATCGCCTCTACCGTGGGCGCCATTTTATACAGAATAGAGAAGAACGTGCGAAAATATAGGGAAGTGGATCTGTGTGGGATAAACCCAGATTGTGCAGGTGTTAATATTTGCCCCATTAGTAACTTCAGCCGGATTGCAACCATTTTGGCAAGTATTTTCATATCGAAATTTAATAGTGACAGTGGCCTATATGAGCTACATTGCGATGGGTCTTTCCCTGGTTTGAAAAGCAGCACAATGACTGCCTTCCGTAGCAAAGTGGGGAGAATGCCCTCCTGCCCTATCTCGGCATACACTTCCAGCAGCTGTGGTGCCAGAAGATCCTTAAAAGCCTTGTAGTAGGCACCCATATACCCATCCACCCGGGGCTTTACTGCCATCCATGGCTTCTATGGCTTGCTTAATTTCTTCAACGAAGAAGGGCTCACTAACGAATTGCTGTTGGGCAGACCATGGCTAAGCTTTCCAGGTAATTGGCGATATCATCCTCTCCCACAGTGTGCCTGGCGGTATATAAATCTATATAGTAAATCATCAGTTCACTTTTAATACCAAGAGTATCAGCTATATATTTATTCTGCGGCCCATGCAAACTAGATATGTACAATTGCCCGCATGGCGGCTGTAGCAGGTGAGCCAGGGTCTGTCCTGGCCTTTCCCCCTCTCCATACCTCCTCGCGATGGCATATTTACCCAGACAGTGGGATTCTCTTTCAGCCACTTCCTGGTATTCCGCCAATAGGGTTGCCTTTTGGATAAGTATTCCTTAGATGTACCGACGGCCTGCACCTAATTTAGTCGCGCGAGCCCTCCCTCTAAGTTGCTGAGCGTATTATGGAGGTTTCTTAGTTTCCCAGCACCCTTGGAAATGCAAACCCCCCTCATGTATGCCTTGAATACCTCCCATAGTGTGGCTTGTTGCGGGACCGACCGTGCATGGATTTCAAAATAATCAATTATTGCCTTCCCGAGTTCGCTTCTAAAGGCGGTGTCCATCAGCGCCCTTTCTTGGAACCGCCACTGTCTCTATGCACCCCTCCCCCGGAATGCGCATCTTCAGGATCTCCAGTGAATGGTCAGATAGCATGCGGGGCAGGTGCTCCACCTCACGCATCCAGGGGGTCAGGATTCTGGACAGCAACCAATAGTCCAATCGCGTCCATGTGTGGTATTGAGCTGCGTAGTGAGTGTACGCCAGACCAGTGGGGTTCCGAAGTCGCCAATCATCATGCAGCATGTAGTGCGCGCAGATGTCAGTCTATGCCATATGGTTTAGTATGGGACGCCTTAGTTGTGCTATCAAGTTTGGCGTCTAAGACAATCTTCATATCCCCCCCATTAGGATATGGTCCACGTCTAGTAAATAAAGTTGCCTCTGCAAGTCGTGAAAGAAACCTGAGTCGTCTACATTCGGGCATATACATTGACAAGTAGTAAGCAGTGTTCCATCAATACCCTCAGCACTGGCAGATAACGCCCCATAAGACGTGCCACCATGTGTAAATGCCTGAACTGCAAATTAATACGTATTAGGCTGGCGACCCCCAGTGTGTACGAACTATAGCTAGGGAAGAACCTGTCTTCCCCCACATGGATCCCAGAGTGGATGCCAGCATGGGTGCTAGATGCGTTTCCTGCAAAAACTCCACATCTACTGCGTGCCAGCGAAAATTTGTACTATCTGCCTGCATTTCGCGAACTATTGAGCCCCCTGATGTTATATGTAATGAATGCTATATTAGCAAATGACTTAACGTTAGCTGCCGTCATCACACCTTTCGCACATTAAAAACATTTTCGCAGTAAACACTGTTGTACACTGCTGCTTCCCAGTCTGCCAAACTTACCCTCTCCTTAGGGTGGCGGTCTGTCCCAACTCCCTCTCCCCCTCCCCCAACACAAGCCAAGCGGTTAACCACCCTGCAAACACCCAAATTTGTAAACATAGCAATTGCTCGGCTCCCAAAAGTCAACTTAGGCTAAACATTTTTCAGTAATGTGAACTTCACTGGGGGTGTGGCAACGCTACACCATCCCCCGCTTCCTGAAATGGGAATTTCAACTGTGTCTCTGGTCTGTGTGGAAGTACGCCAGAAGGCAAGAAAACAAATCCAAAAAAGACAGGCCAAACTTATTTGTAGATTTGCTGGTCAGGCCTAACTACCCGAGAGGTCATCACTTGGGGAATAAGCCCATGCTTGCACTCAAGTGTATCTCCGGCTGTGACTCCCAGGTGATCCACGATGATTGTTTTTCTGCATCTCCCAGAAGGTCTTGCAAAACTCCTGCACAGCAGTGGGGTTATCAAAAATGTGTGCCTTCCCCTGCACAGCAAACCACAGCTGTGCCGGGTAGAGCATTCCATACTGCAGGCCCAGGTTAAGCAATGTGCCTCTGACTCCGCTGTACTTGCGTCTAGCCTCTTGCACCATGATGGTGAAGTCGGAGAATAGAGACAGAGCCGATCCCTGCCAAGTTAGTGGCCCTTTCTCTCTCGCCAGCCTAAGTGCGGTGTCTCGGTCCCTGAAATTCAGAAGCCTTGCAATCATGGGGTGGGGTGCAGACCAGGGTCAGGTGGGCCCCACGACCTGTGGGAAGGTTCGACTACAAACGAGGTAGTAAAGGATTCAGCTCTGAACAACTCCCACTGTTTGTCATTTCCGGCACCCCCAGTATGCACAGGTTATTTCTCCTCCCTCTTGCTTACAAATCCTCAGTCTTCATAGATAGTGTCTTTACATGCTGTTCCAGCCTTTCTACCTTTCTAGACATTTGTGCTGCGCCATCTTCTAAATCTGACACTCTGCCTTCCGCCACATCCAAACTTTCACTCATTACTCTCCAGGCCGTCCTGCATTTTATTTAGCCTTTGATCAAGCGCGTCAAACCTGCTATCCAGCTGGAACGCAGCTACTCCAAAAGCTTTTCTGTGCTCGATCGTTCCGTGTCTTCCCCTGGCGCCATGTTGGGGTCCGCTGTTTCTTCTATATGAGAGGCGGCTGCTTGTCTGTTGTGGTGTCAAACCTTGCTTGGGGTCTCTTTTAGCCATGCTTATCCTTGTGGGGGAAACACTCATAAGCGGCCATATCCACGATGAAAATGTGTGTCTCCAGCTGTCCCACCATTTGCCTTCAGTGATCAGCAGCACCGTCCAGTGAATGGCCCTCTTTATTCAGTGCCGGCTTATGGAGGGCACGCACAGCTTGCAGCGCCCAGTGCTCAGCAGATAACCTCAGCCGTTACACCTTGCCGGGATCCCGGTGGTCAATCCCCCAGGCAATAACATCCGCTCAGCAGAGCACCAGTTATCAAAAGGGAGGGGAGTCGGCGGCCCCTGCGGTGTCTTAAGGGCATCAATCCCTGTGTATCCCCAGCACAGGGCCGGACCCCGGGGGGTCATCTCCCCTGCACATGTGAGCCATGTTACATTGGTTCATATCTGGGTCGGGCACTCCACAGCAGCCAGAGCGACCACGGCCAAGGCCCACAGATCTCCGGCCGCACCAGCAGCCCTCCGGCACCACCCAGTCAACTACTCTTGGACGGCCGCAAGCTCCCAGCGGCAGCCCGATCCCATCGGTGGCAGTATTTCCACCGCGGCGGCCCCCGCAGGCTCAAGCAAGATTCTCCACTCGCCTGCTCCACAGTCACCACAGTGCCTGCTGATGGGCAAGGCTCTCCTGCCACGCTGGCACCCCGCTACAACATGGTGGGCCCGATGCAGGTCGCCATTACACTCCATCCCTAATGTACAGCTACTTCATACCAGGGCCCCTCTGTCGCTGGGTCAGCACTCCGCTCGATCATGCCGTTACACCTATTTAATTCACGGCGGTTATGACCATGTGTCCACTCCACACGCCCCAGAGAGGGCTTGGATCTGCGGGGTGCTGGCGTAGCATCAACTCCGCATGGCCATTATGGTCGGCGGAGCATCAACTCCGCATGGCCATTATGGTCGGCAGTTTGGCCATGCCCCAGTAGATTGTTCAAATCTTAGCTTCCTGGCCTTGGTCAAATGAGACTATGTACATTCATAATCAAAAGGAACTCTTAATTATGAGAAGGTGGGTACTTATAAGAGTTTCTCATTGAGAATGTATTGTGTCTTTAAAGGAATGCATGACTTTCCATTAACCATCTCATGAGATTTAGTAGTGTCTTTAAAACCAATCCATTCATGAAAAGATGAAACCTATTCAATAGTTTTGTAAGCTAATTTCCATTCTTGCAATTAGTGTCAGGCTCACCTGATGTCTCCACAGGGACGGGAGGCAGGAGATAGGTGACTAGATACCAACTTCCCTCTACCACCAATCTTCCCAACAAAGTCAAAGCAGAAAAAGTGAATAGGGGGAAGAGGGGAGACAAAGGGAAGACGAAGAAGATGGAGGCAGGCTCAGCACACGTCCCACACCACCGTAGCGCCACTGGGATCCGGAGAAAAGGGCATAACTAAATGTGAAGCTTCCTAAACATAGACAGAAATAACAGTTAATATATGCTTTCATTAATTCAAGGTTATACAATCATTAAGTGGTGGAGAAGTGTGGCTCACTGGTTAGAAGTGGCAGACCCTGATGCAGACCAGGGTTCAATTCCCGACGCAGCAGGGTCTTGGGCTCAATGTCCGTGGACTCGATAATTCTCACCTCGGTGCCTACTCTAATCATGGGTCCCACTCTGCAACTCTGGGCAATAGCTTGCTTAATCTCCACAACGGCCCCAACAGCGCTGGGATGCCTGGCTTCACCCTGGGGGTGCCCAGGAGGGGACATCTCACAGGGAAAGCCAGGAAGGGTTCCACAGCGGTATACAGCGCCAGGATGTCCCGAGATGGGGCGACAGTGCGCTTTACAAGTATACACACATTTACATTTACATTTACTTGAACAGCTTACCCCAAACATATGAGTAATTTGCATATAATGCAGCAAAAAATAAGGAAAATACAAGTAGTGAGTTGTTAACAGCACAACCCACAAGAAAAGGCGAAAACCAAAATAATGAGCCACCTAATCAGTAGAGCAACGCTGAGGGAGGTAGGAGCAAGCCTGCTGGCAATGTGCTCTGCAAATACAGCTATGCTCTTTGCCTCAGGAGTCGATGTAGCTGAACTAAAGTTGCGGAAAGCACTCAACTCTCCATAATACCACAATATGCAAAACATATCCACAATGGTGAGAGAACATAAGGAAAATGCAGATGCCCACTTGTGCTATCCAGATTGTGCCCATGCATATTCAACAGAAAGAACATCCCCTGGGCGCCACTGCAACCAGCGATAGCGCGTTACCGCCCAGATAATGCAAATTCAGTTGTAGGAGCCAGGAGGAGCAAAGATGGGCCAGGGAAGATTCCCCACGCCAACAGGATTGCCGATAGCAGGAGGGTGAGGAATCACAGCAGCACTTCAAGCGAGACAGCTTCTGAGGACGTGAAGGATTCAGAGGACGCGACGCACCCGCACCGGAAATAGAGACCCGGAAGTAGGAGGGGTGACCCGGATGAGCAAGTCCTAAGGAAAAACAACTAGAATGTGAAGCGCCAGCACGCCGACAGCGTCCTGTTTTATGCAGCCGAGGACTCCGCCCCCACCTCTTCGCCTGCTGCCGTACTGGACTGCACAATCATGACAATTAGGACACAATCATCAGTGTACAAGTGAGCGGTTAATTTCCTAAGGCCCAACTTCAGTGCACCAGCCTCTTCTACGTTAAGATATTCCTCTAGATCTTGCATCCTTGCCTTACACCACATTACATTTCAATTGGGTCACAAAGCTCTCCATTCTTCCCATACCTCACACGGCCCGTCACTCCATTATGCACACAGGTCAGAAAGTGGAATCAATGCCCATATTCAACATTCTGGACAACAATTTCCCTCTGTCCATCCAGTCAAATGCAGATGTTAACTCCATAAAAGCATAGTGGGTAGAAGAACTCCTGGCCATGGTACATTTAGAAATGACCAAGTGGAGATTAAAGCATTGCTCCGGGGTACCTAGACCCTGCCTGAACCCATATTATATTTAGGAAAAGCACTTCTTTTTGCTGACCCGTGCTTCCAAGCGTTCAAGTAAAATTCTGCCCATAAGTTTACGTGCGGTCTCAATTAAAGAAATTGGGCGAAAACATCAGGAGTCAGATTTATTGCTTTTAGGTTTCGCCTGCACAGCGCCTGTGAAATCTCTTGTATTTAAGACATCTTAAAAGGGGGCACTTATCAGTTCCCATAGACGAATTACTGTGTTAATTCGGCTTGTGTGGAACTTCTTTTTGTTAACTTCCCGTGGCTGCACCACATTACAATACTTCTACTAAAGCTGTTCACGCTGTTTAAGCCCCATTCACTCTCAAGAGGAGATCTCTTCCCACGAAAAAGGCAGCCAGCTTCTAACAGTAAGCTGGAATGCTTACTTAGTAGTGTAAAACAGATGCTTTTGCCTTAGAACATTTGTGGCATTTCCTATTTATGCCTCAGTGTTTTTCTTTGCACTTTGTAGGTATTATCGGATTGATTTTTTTCAACCTAATCTATTTGGTCATTATGATCAAATTCTAAATGTTGTAAGAAACACTGCGTGTTAAAAATAAAGTTATACAAGAACTATGCTATATTTTACTACTAAATAGGCAGCCACAAGTGCCGTTACCTTGCAGACAACAGGGTCATGATTTGAATGGTGCAGCAGGGGGCAGTAGCACTGTGTCGAAACGTTTTTAGAACTCCTCTAAACACATAAGACTGCTATATTTGACTACTAAACAGGCAATCACAATTGTGGTTACCCTGCAGTTAAAAGAGGCTTGAATTGAATGTTGCAGCAGGTGCAGTGGCTCTGGGGCCAAAAGCTCTAGGGACCCCACTAAACCCAGATTATTACAAAATCTTACTACTAAACAAGACTGTCACACGTGCATTTATCTAGCAGGCAATAAGGTCATCATTTGAATGGTGCAAGAAGGTGCAGTAGCACCATGACCAAAAGCTCTAGGCACCCCACTAAACGCCTTCTACCGAACAGGCAATCGCAAGTGCAGATGCCTTGCAGACTGCAGGGTCATGATTTGAATGGTGCAACAGGTACAGTAGCACTGGGCCCAAAAGTTGTTAGAACTCCTCTAAACACACAATATTGCTATATTTGACTACTAAACAGGCAGTCACAATTGCAGTTACCTTGTAGTTAAATGGGACTTGCTTTGAATGGTGCAGCAGGTGCAGTGGAACTAGGGCCAAAAGCTCTTGCAACACCACTAAACCCATCTTATTGCTAACATTTAAAGATAAACAGGCAGTCACAAATGCAGTTATTCAGCAAGCGCTAGAGCCATGATTTTAATAGTGCAGCAGGTGCAGTGGCACCAGGACCTAAAGCTCCAGGCACCCCACTAAACACTGATTATTGCTTTATTTAAAAACTAAACAGGCAGTCACAAGTGCAGTTATCTTTCAGGCTCTAGAGTCATGAAGTGAGTGGTGCAGCAGGTGCAGTGGCACCAGGCCAACAAGTTGTCAAAACTCCTCTAAATACCGAACATTACTACATTTGACAACTAAACAGGCAGTCACAATTGCAGTTACCTTGCAGTTAAAAGGGATTTGATTTGAATGGTGCAGCAGGTGCAGTGGCACCGAGGCTAAAAGTTGTCATAACTCCACTAAACAACAAATATTGCTATATTTTACTACTAAACAGGCAGTCACAAGTGTAGTTATCTTTCAGGCACTAAGGGTTATGATTTGAATGGTGCAAGAAGGTGAAGTAGCACCATGACCAAAAGCTCTAGGCACCCCACTAAACGCCTTCAACCGAACAGCCAATCGCAAGTGCAGATACCTTGCAGACTGCAGGGTCATGATTTGAATGGTGCAGCAGGCACAGTAGCACTGAGCCCAAAAGTTGTTAGAACTCCTCTATACACACAATATAGCTATATTTGACTACTAAACAGGCAGTCACAATTGCAGTTACCTTGCAGTTAAATGGGACATGCTTTGAATGGTGCAGCAGGTGCAGTGGCACTAGGGCCAAAAGCTCTTGGAACACCACTAAACCCATATTATTGCTAACATTTAAAGCTAAACAGGCAGTCACAAATGCAGTTATTCAGCAAGCGCTAGAGCCATGATTTCAATAGTGCAGCAGGTGCAGTGGCACCAGGACCTAAAGCTCCAGGCACCCCACTAAACACTGATTATTGCTTTATTTAACAACTAAACAGGCAGTCACAAGTGCAGTTATCTTTCAGGCTCTAGGGTCATGAAGTGAGTGGTGCAGCAGGTGCAGTGGCACCAGGCCAAAAAGTTGTGAAAACTCCTCCAAATACCGAATATTACTATATTTGACTACTAAACAGGCAGTCACAATTGCAGTTAAATGGGACTTGCTTTGAATGGTGCAGCAGGTGCAGTGGCACTGAGGCTAAAAGTTGTCATAACTCCACTAAACAACAAATATTGCTATATTTCACTACTAAACAGGCAGTCACAAGTGCAGATAGCTTTCCGGCACTAAGGGTTATGATTTGAATGGTGCAGCAGGAGCAGTGGCACTGGGTCAAAAAGTTGTCAGAACTCCTCTAAACACCTAATATTGCTATATTTAACAACTAAACACCCAGTCACACATGCAGTTATCTAGCAAGCCCTATGGTCAAGATTTCAATAGTGAAGCAGGCGCAGTGGCACCAAGAACAAAAGTTCCAGGCACCCCACTAAACACCTGATATTGCTATATTTTATTCCTTAACAGGCAACCACAAGTGGTTACCTTGCAGACAACAGGGTCATGATTTGAGTGGTACAGCAGATGCAGTGGCACCGGGCCAAAAAGTTGTCAAAACTCCTCCAAATACCGAATATTACTATATTTGACTACTAAACAGGCAGTCACAATTGCAGTTATCTTGCAGTTAAAAGGGATTTGATTTGAATGGTGCAGCAGGTGCAGTGGCACGAGGCTAAAAGTTGTCATAACTCCACTAAACAACAAATATTGCTATATTTTACTACTAAACAGGAAGTCACAATTGCAGTTACCTTGCAATTGAAAGGGTCACAATTTGAATGGTGCAGCAGGAGCAGTGGCATCGGGCCGACACCTTGTCAGAACTCCTCTAAACACCTATATATTGCTATATTTTACAACTAAACACCCAGTCACAAGTGAAGTTATCTAGCAAACCCTAGGGCCAAGATTTCAATAGTGCAGCAGGAGCAGTGGCACCATGAACAAAAGTTCCAGGTACCCCACTAAACACCTAATATTGCTATATTTTATTCCTTAACAGGCAACCACAAGTGCAGTTACCTAGCAGACAACAGGGTCATGATAACAATGGTGCAGCAAGTGCAGTAGCACTGTGCCCAAAAGTTGTCAGAACTCCTCTAAAAACCTACGTCTGCTATTTTGACTACTAAACAGCAGTCACAATTTCAGTTACCCTGCAGTTAAAAGGGACTTGATTTGAATGGTGCAGCAGGTGCAGTGAATCGGGGGTCAAAAGCTCTAGGGACCTCACTAAACTCAAATTATTGCTAAATTTTACTACTAACAAGACAGTTACAAGTGCATTTATCTAGCAGGCAAAGGGTAATGATTTGAATGGTGCAAGCAGGTACAGTAGCACCAGGACCAAAAGCTGTAGGCACCCTACTAAACACCAAATATTGCTATATTTTACTACTAAACAGGCAGTCGCAAGTGCAGTTACCTTGCAGGCAACAGTGTCATAATTTGAACGGTGCAGCAGTTGCTGTGGCACCAGGCCCAAACGTTGTCACAACTCCTCTAAACACCTAATATTGCTATATATCACTACTATACATGCAGACAGAATTGCAGTTATCTTGCAGTTAAAAGGGCTTGATTTGAATGGCGCTGCAGGTGCAGTTGCTCCAGGGCAGCTCCAAGGACCCCACTAAACGTAGAATACCGCTATATTTTCCTCGTAAGCAGCCAGTCACAAGTGCAGTTATCTAGCAGGCACTAGGGCCATGATTTTAATGATGCTGCGGGTGCAGTGGCACCAGGGCCAAACGTCACAGCTCCTCAAAACACCACAAATTGCTATATTTACTACTAAACAGGCAATCACAAATGCAGATATCTTGCAGGCACTAATGACATGATTTGAATTGAGCAGCAGGTGGAGATGTACCAGGCCCAAAAGATGTCCTCTAAACACTTAATATTGCTATTAGATCAATTAAGTCTACTATTTCCCTCTTTCATTTCATTTTTCAAAGGTTGCTATTACTTACTTGAGCTAGACCACTAGTAAGAGCACAATATATTGTATTTTTGTACATAAACAAGTCATAACTCTTTAACATACTTTCTGTAACTTATATTTTACAACTACTCAGCAAGCTACAACGTACAACAGCTTATTATTAATCACATAGGTGAAACCTAATGCATCATTTACCAATGCTTGTTAAAAATAGGTATTGTATGTGAACCTAGCCATGATTTCTGGGGACCCTCTATAGTCACACTCCTCAAGATATTTGTCTATTTGACTATTGCTTGTTGAAAACTTTACCCAATACCCTGACATTCTGCCAGCCTCTTGCCTTTGAGAAAGACAAAAAGAAAGACAAAAATAAAAATTGCAGTGGGGCGCTAGGTGGCGCACATCCAAGATGGCCGCACACCCATGAGGCTCTGGAGGCTTGTCGACATAAATCCAACATTTATCCTGTCTTGCCACTGAACACTGGAGCCTAAGGTGGATTCTCATTGCCCCTCAACGTTGCAGAAGCCGCACTGTAAATTCCAAATCCGCACCGTGTAACAGAAGCGCTGCTGGAGCGAGACGGTGATTGCGGGGAACTGAGCCTCTGCCGTTCTGGCGCCGGAGGGCAGAGTGCTGTGTCTACGTGGCACCGGAGACACCACATGGCGTCGGGCACGGTGACGAAACCTCGCCGCCTGGACTACATAAGAAGACTGCAGCCACCGGCAGAAAACAGCATCCTGAATTGGCAGGTGAATGGGCTTTTTTAGAGTGCAACGGAGCCACTGTGGCTGCTGAGGCGCGTGACTGGCGACGTGGAGGAGAAGTTGGACTCTGCACTGCACCTAAAGACTAATTAAGAGACTGCCCGAGGGTCGGAACTATTCGGTGGACAGACAAATAAAACATCTCACAGTGCAGAAAATAGTGACCACGCCGGAAAGTCTCACTCCCCCCCCCCCCCCCGATATTACTGAGGCTGCAAATTAGTGCTGGCCAGCCCTCCTTTGAAGAAATGTCATGACCAGATACTGGGGTGATCACGGCGGAATCCCCCGGGAATGCGGATCTGAAGTCAGGCCGTAAAGCAGGGGTTATCATCTAAATGTGATTAGACCACTTGACTCAATATCCAGGAAAACACTGGAACCCAGACCTTGACTACAGGAGTGGAATCAACACATAATGCTGTGTATCTATTCTAACTCATTCGGCGCTGTGCTTGGACGCTACCTACAAGTGATCGCTACGGCGGCACCCAAAATCTTTCCACCGGCTGGTGAAGAAGATCGCTCATTAATCAGAAAAGATTTGACCACTTCAAAATTACCTCACGAGGTTGTCGGCCGACATCCTCTGCTAAAAGGACCCACGGAAGTCATTTAACACGCTTCCTTTGTGTTTTCAGGCTGTCCACCCCCCTCCTCAGTCCTGATAAAGACCCAACACAGATGCATAGGAGTCTGCACTAATATATAGGGTCGAAACGTCGATGTTGTTTATGTCAATCCGTCCACGCAAGGTCTCAACACAAATAAGGAAATACTTCATCCTGTTGTGACTATTTTTCTCAAAAGTGGACACTTAAGACCAAATGTTTTGTATATATGTATGGATACATGTCATTTGTTTGATCTTTGTACAGCACCATGTCACCAATCACGACCAGTCACTAAGTGTTTCACAGTCTATGTGTTTTTTGTTGCGGACAGCTATATATCTTTTTATTGATTCAGAAAAGGTTTATACTAAAGATTTACCTTTTGAACTAAATTCCGTGTTGTGTGTCTCCTTGTATCCTTCACTTGATATGTTTCATGATATGTTTTAAGCACAGTGGAACGAAATATTTGTGAATCCCGACAGAACCACTGTTTTGGTTTAGAATCTATTTCCCCCATCATTACTAGGCCTGTTGGGGCACGGTGCGCTTGCGGATCGACTCTACGACGCGGGAGGAGTTGCCGCGTGGGGGCGGACCTCGCACTCAGGCTCCAGCAGACTTCTGTCCAGCAAACTCTGCATAGACAACAGACGGGGAATAGACTGTCATAACTGAGGAGTTTGAGAGACCCAGATGCTCGAGTTTCACAGTTAAGCAGCCCAGCTGCAATTCCTCCACCACCACGTGAGAGAACTCTTCCCCGCCAAATAAATCTGCACTTGCAGGGACACTAGAGACCGATTGTGCAAGAGGGTGAGACTAACATCGATCATAACTGACAAGAGATGCCAACCAAAAACACTTTGACAGAGAACTTCACAATGGGGAAACCTGACGACCTCCAACCCCGCCTCACCTTCGAGAACAAGAAGACCTCTACCAGATCTACATCAGCGGACTCTGGGCCAATAACACGGAACAATGCTATGCCTCCTTGCCAGCCCGGGAAGACGAAGTCAAATTGCTTCTACTGGCCATGAACCACAGCCTTAGTGACTTAACCGGGAAAATGGACACTATGAATAATAGATTGGATTTCCTGGTGCAAAAAAATGACAAGCACGACGGACAAATAAAAGAGGCAGAAAGAAGAATATCGGAAAACGAAGATGCCACATCCCAAATGCAATTGCAGGTGGCACATGGACAAAATTTTGAAAGCCATAACGGCTAAGAATGAAGACTTGGAGGCCAGAAGCCGCCGCAACAACATTCGCATAATTGGAATACATGAAAGTAAAAACACCGGACGTATGGAAGAATACATAGAGCGCCTACTAATCACCACGTTCAGAGCGGAAGCGTTCTCGGCGCATATGGTAGTGGAAAGAGCTCACCGCTCCCTGGGCCCCAGGCCCCCCCACCCCCGGGAAGCACTCCACGTCTGATAATAGCTCGACTATTGAAATATCGTGATCGGGATGTGGCTCTCAGGAAAGCGGGCAAACTAAAAAGAGCTACACTTCGAAAGAAATGAGTACACTATCTACCCGGACTTTACGTTGGCAGTACAGGAAGCGAGATGGAAATTTCTACAGGTGAAACTGAAACTACGGTGTTAGATCTGGGGGTCTCTAATTGGCAGAGGTAAGTACCTTAGACCAAGTAGGGACCCTTGCTTCTAGTCAGGGTGAAGGAATACACACAGTAGATAACCCCTGCTCACCCCCTAGGTAGCTTGGCACGAGCAGACAGGCTTATCCCTAAGGCAATGTGTATAATAAATGCACTTGACACCAACAATGACCCCCCAATCCACCACAGACTGAGACCACACAGGTAAGTATATTTATAAAAATATAACTTTATCTAGTTGCAGCAGTAAAAATCAACAGTACACTATAGTTGCTTCTTTAGGAATATGTTGCACTTAATCTTAATGGTTGCACTTGTATTTAGGAAGTTCTTATGTAAAGAAATCAGTCTCAAGTCTCTTAAAATCAGTAGTAAAAATAATGTTACTGACTTATCTCAACATCAGCTCTTTAAACGACCATCCCAATAATGCTAGCTTGTAATCCACTTAATAGTTTGACCTTCAAACTACTGCGCTTAAAACTACTAGGAAGTTCTCTTAGAACGTCTCACTACCAGTCTTCAAGCTTAGCAGAAACACTTAGGCATAGACTAAAAAGTCGTGAGGAACGCTGCTCACGGAGCGCTCCCAGCAGGATTACACCCGGGGCTTCTCCGATTAGGGAATCACCACCCCCGTGGCCCCGCAGGTCCCGCAAGCTCTCCGCCTGCCCTCGACAATCCAACGGGCGGCGGGGAGCTAGAATACCTGACAGACGCGGGGACGGCAGGCCGGGGATATTCACACGGCTCCCTGGGGGTATCACGGAGAAGAAGGCAGGCCGGGAAAGGTTCTACGGCTCCCTCGGCGTCCTTGCGGCGATGTTCTTGTGTCGCTGACCAATCCGGACGCGACTTTGTCAGCGAGCCCCTCGTGATGTCACGGTGGTGTTCTCCAGCCAGCCAATCAGCTCGGGTCTTTCAGGCAAGCCTCCCGCAGCCCGCCAATGACAGCGTGGCGCCGCGGAAGAGCTTTTTACCGCCAGCCAATCCCTGCGCGGCGTTGCTGAGGGGGCTCGTCCTTCTCAACCAATGAGAGGACAGTTTCACCGATCTAGGTCTCCGTGGCCCCGGAGAGGCTTCTCAGGCAATTTCAGGCCCCGGGCTGCGGCGGTGATCAGCGACCCGGCAGTTTCGAGGTCGTAGGAGGCGGCAGGGCGCTCTGGGTGTCACAAGGACCTTTTGGGCACTACCTCACGAAGGGGAGCACCACGAGCCCCCGATCTGCAGTCAGAACGTGCCGATGAGCACACCGATCTCCTAAACGGCCACCAGTCATTAATCACGCACCAAGCAGCAGCTGAGCACGATCGTTACGGCGTTTCTTGGTAGTTTCAAGGGAACCTTTTGACCCCGGGTTCCAGGACAGGAGGCCAGCTCTACTCAGGCCCTTGGAGATTCAAGTTGAAGACACAGCAAAGTCTTTTTAGTTCAAGCAGGCAGGGTCACAGCACACAGCAAAGTCCCTTTCTTCTTCTCAGATTTTAGTTGAACAGCAGAACAGGTCAGCCCTTAGAGCACACAGCAAGGCAGTCTTCCTTCAGTTCTTCAGCAGTCCTTCTTCCAGCAGAGGTTCCTCTTGATTGTAGAATCTAATTTTCTGTTGTCAGGGGTCCTTCTCTTATACCCCTAAAAGTCTTTGAAGTCCTTTGAAGTCTTTGTGCAAGTGGTCCCTGAGCCCGGTCTAAACCAGTTCTGGGTGTTGCTGGAGCATTGGGGCTTTCCTGGCTTCCTTCTTTCTTTCAGTATCAGGGACAGAGGTGACAGTCGCCCAGCGGGAGGTGGAGCCAGCATTGTGGTCAGGCAGGCACAGCCCTATTCACTCCCAGGTGCTATCTCCTCCCACTTCCCTGGCAGCAGATGCAGCCTTTCATCCACGGGCTGATTCAGACAACCTCCTGGGGGCTCTGCAGCCCCTGTCACCCTCAAACCAGACAGTCAATCCAAGAGCAGGCCCAGGCACACAGAAAGGTTAGACAAGAGAACAGCCACTTTCTAAAAGTACTATTCTCAAACACAGAATTTAAAAACAACCTTTGCTAAAAGAGGTGTTATTAAATTCTGAGTTCAGGGATATCATTCACTTATGTCCCATCTTGTTCCTATGGGAAGATAGGCTGGTATCCATTGGGATCAGCCTCCCCCATGTTATTCTATGGAGCAAGATAACCTTACAGCAGTGAGCACACAAAATGGCTGCTGCTCACTACCAGAGCATGTGACCTGCACTAGTACATGCTCTACCTTACCCATACACTGCACCCTGCCCAGGGGGGTACCTTGAGCCTTCCATAGGGGTGACTGATGTGCACAGACAGGGAAGGGTTAGGCCCAGCCAGTGGGGACACTGGCCAGGCGGACATGGCAGTCCACTGACTGCACACAGGCACTGCGCTGGCTGGCCTGAGACACCATTTTAGGGCTACTCATGTGGGTGGCGCAATCTGCGCTGCAGGCCCACTAGTAGCATCTGTCATCACCAGCCCTGGCACACACAGTGCACTTTACTAGGGACTTCATGGTGATACAAATATGCCAATCAGGTATACCCAATCAATATGACAATTTACATAGGGAGCACTTACACTCTGGCACTGATCAGCAGTGGCAGAGTGTCCAAAGCATCTAAACCAGCAAAAACGAAATCCAGCACAGCATCAAAAATACAGGAGGCAGAGGCAAAAAGATGGGGGAAAACCACGACAAGGGTGTCAGGTCTAACATACGGAAAGCCCAGCTCGAATACGCTCTCATGTATCCTGAGCGTCTCCGGATCTCTCTCAAAGGCAAACAAATCATATGCAACAACCCGCAGCAAGTGGAAGAGCTCTTGAAATCCACGCAACGGCGCTCACCGAGACAGAACAGACCGTCCAGATCTTCATCCCCGACATCGGATTAATCAAGGCATGAACTGCTATCTCTCCTAGTGGAACGGGGATGATGGGACGCCTACAATATGGGGGGAAATTGGTGGCCGGTGCGGACGTACCGTTCTACAGCCACATTGATTCACACTGAGTGGACACTGGGACCATCGTACTTTACTGGCTGTATCGCAGACTACTCAAGTTGGACATGAGAAGCTAAGTGCCCTGATGGGCTTCGCATAAATTTTCAATTATATTGCTTGATTGCCAGGCAGGGGCTGCCTATGTTGTGCTTATCATTTTCTGTGTTTTTATCTTCCTTGTTTACTCTACATGAGACTTTGATTTAGGAAATGGCAATGTTGACCTAAACTTCGCCAAGCACCCTTCCCTTACCACTCTACCCCCCCCATACATTCGGACTTGAGGGAACAGCAGAGACTTGGAATGTGGGAAGGGACGTTGTAGCCACTGGCACCCCCCACCCCCCACTTACGGGTGATTCCCCCTATTGGTCTTGCTTTTTTTTCCTTAATTACTCTGTGTTCTAGAGAACTACTTTTACTAAGTGTAGTATGGGTTTGCAGTTTGGGTTGGGGGAGGGCAATTGCATTCGGGCACGATTGGGGTGCTGTTGTGGGAGGGGGTGAGTGGGACTTTGGAAGTTGGCTTAAAGTTGAAATGTAAGAGGTTATGGGGGAGGGGGGATTGGGATGGGAATGTTACTGTATGACATTATACATAGAGACAGCGACTGCTCACCATGCCTGAATACTGTGGACCAGGCTTATACGGTGCACTCCAGCGACACAACCACTATTACGCAGCCCTACCATGTTTCAAACACCGACTTTAGAAATGTCTTCAAATACTGAAGATTTAAAAATCAACCTGCTCACGTGGAATGTAAGAGGCCTTGGCGATCCCCGTAAACGTTGTCATATACTAGCGTATCTTGAAAGACATAATACACAGATAGCAATGCTTCAGGAAACGCACATAGACCTGCGACGGGAATCATGCTTTGGCAGTAGGTGGGCATCGACTAGGGCAGTGGTTCCCAAACTTTTGACTCCTGAGGACCCCCATTGAGTCACCACTGGAAGCCGGGGACCCCCAAGCAATTTGTATGAGTTAAATTTCAAAAATTAAAACAGTAATTCGAAAAAAATACACACGTGTGTACACAAAACAAATACTCAAAGTACTAAGGATTTTGGGGCCAGATGTACGACCATTTCATTTAGTGCCTCGCAATTGGCGACACATTGCGAGTGGCAAATTGCGAGTCGCTAAATGAAATGTACAACAGTGTGTTCAACACTTTGGGATTCCCAATGGGGTCGCAAATTGCGAGGTTCATTAATATTAATGAGCCTCTCGCATTTTGCGAGCCCATTGGGAATGCCTGCCCTCCCAGCGATGGAGGCCTGCTGGGCTCTGCAGGCGTCCATGTCTCGGACTGCTTTTAACCACTTGGATGCTAAGCATCTGGTACCACTTCAATGTAATTTCCATTGAAATCAATGGAAACTCCATGACGAGTTACCCTTGTCATTAGCACTGAAGGGGTTAAATAACGCAGTTTTAAAAAAAAAATGCAGCCTGTTTACCATGCATTTAAAAAAAAAAATTTCAACATTTTCGTTTCATTTTCTAAGGGCAGGCAGAGGTCTCTCGGACCACTGCCTGACCTTAAAACATAAATTTGCATGCATTTGGAAAGGGGAAGGGGTCCCGTGGGGACCCCTTCCCATTTGCGAATGCATTACCATCCACTTGTATTAGGTGGTAATTGTGACTGTTTTGCGACCGCAAAACATTTGTACATGGTTTTGATACTCGCTACTTGGAAGGGAATGCCCCTTCCAAATAGCAAGTTGCAGAACCTATTTAGGGAGTTGCAAACAAATTGCGACTCGCGAAATAGGCTATGTACATGGCCCAATCAATCAATCAATCAATCAATGACACTTGTAGAGCGCGCTACATACCCGTAGGGTCTCAAGGCGCTGGGGGGGGGGGGGGGTGCCGCTACTGCTCGAACAGCCAGGTCTTCAGCTTCTTCCTGAAGGAGAGGTGGTCTTGGGTCAGGCGCAGGTCGGGGGGGAGGGAGTTCCAGGTCTTGGCGGCCAGGTAGGAGAAGGACCTTCCTCCTGTAGTCGCTCTTCGGATGCGGGGGACGGCGGCGAGGGCGTGGTTGGCTGAGCGGAGGTGGCCAATAGGTTTTTGCATGCGCAAACGGGTTCGCGAACCCGTTCGCGCATATAAAAACAGATCGTACATCTGGCCCTTAGTATTTTATATTGAAGTAATAGCCCCTCTGTCACATGTATTTCATTTGTTTTATAGCATCTCTCATACCATTGTAGGATGTCAGAGCACGTTACATCACACACATATAGAGACATTGAATCATACATGTAAATCAGTGTGTATATAAAATGTTTAAAGAGTGCTTGGTCTGGAAAAGCACAAACTCAGGATTCAGAGCATAACACAGTGGCTAGCATTGACTTTAACATTTAAAATGTATTTCCACCCAAATATATCTTTTTAGCAGCATCAGGATAATGAATAACTGTGACAAAATATAAGTTACTAACTGGTACCATGCAGTTTGCAAGTATCTCTTTGATGACAGTTTATAGGTCCCTCTGCTAGATTACGATTGTCACTTATGAAGTGCACAGTAACAAAATAATCTCTGTGACAAAAGCAGTAATCACGAACCTAGGCACGTAAAATACTGCTTGTTAAGATGCATGTTACACGTTCTTTGCAGTAGGCACATTAACCCTCTGTGCTACATTAGTTAAATCAAAGCTGCCACTGAACAAAACTCTCCTCGCTCTCTAGCAGGTACATTAATCACTGGCATTCTCTTGACACTTTTATTGTTGCTGGAAATCTGCTAATTATACAAGAAACGTTCTGTGCTTTTAAAACTGTTGCCTACGGACCCCCTGAGAATGTGTCACGGACCCCTGGGGGTCCGCGGACCACAGTTTGGGAAACACTGGACTAGGGTATTCTCCTCCTACTCAACGTACTCATACTGATAAAAAAGAACAAACCTTTCATAATGGGAGGCACATACAGCGACCCATCTGGACGTAGCTGCTTATTATGGGGTACTCTCGGTACTCAATTGGTCACACTAGTTTGCTGCTATGGGCCTAATACAGACGCCCCGGATTTCTTCACGGCATTAAGGGGACAGATAATCAAAGTGGGATCGGCTCACATAATTTGGGGGGTACGCAAGACATACTTTCACAACTACTTCTTGATCAAGGGCTTGACAGAGACTCGTCTTTGCACCTGCTTTTTAGGTCTCGCCTATGCAGCGCGCATAGGCAAAAGACCTTTAGCTATCGCTTCAGCTTTTCAGCTAAAAAGAGTGCACGTGTTCCATTGCCTTCAATGGCAACGCGTGCACGTCTGGTGATTCCCTTGCGGGAGCGAGCTTGACACCATATGTTTGTAATTAACTTACAAACACATGGTGCCCCTGGCTCGCTGCCGCAAGGGAAATGCTTTTTGTGCTCTCGTACTCCCCCCACCCCTCCCACTTTTAGCGTGAGGCGCGTGCGCACTTGTTTTCTATGTTGTTTGCAGTTCATACGTCTATGAGCACATCAATGTGCTGTAACTAAACAGCTGAGCCTCGCTGTCATCGCAAAGTGACAGAAAGGAGTGATTTAGGGGACACGATTTGCCAGTGTATGTTGAATGTAGAAAGGTACAAGGTACATGGAAACATGTTCCTTTTTCATAACCTTTTTTAAAGGATCATCATCAGCAGAACAATAAAACTTGCTCCTTCAAGTGACTACTGTTAATGAAGTATTCGGTTACTTCGAAATGTTTTCAGGATGGAATTGGAACTATATATAACTTAACTTTGCAAGCTACTGATCTCGCTTGAGAAACCGAACACACTTTTTCTACTGTATGTTTTTCTTCTTAGCAATAAACGTGCTGAATAATTCAAGGAAACCACTATGTTTGCCTTTTACTTCCTGACTGTCGTGGATATTTTGCCAACGTTTCTTATGAAGCACATCCGGTGTGTGACTAAGGAAAGGCAGCAGCCTCAGAAGCAGGATGTTTCCGTCTTCCCACTACGAGGAGCTGAACTGCACAAAAATGCAACCAGGCTGGAAGTCTCCTGACCCGACTGGGTTGGATCTTTCAACAGAGTAGCAGACTTTCCCTTTGTTGTTATAAACTAGAGAAGAAATAAGAGCAATAACGAAACAGTCATTGCCTGGCAGCTGAATGGAACATTCCTCTACCTAAAGCAACTAGAACAATCTTTTTGGGTGCCTAACAATTGACTTTGTTTGCCATAGCATGAACCAGTGTCTTATAGTAAAAAAATATTTTTACTAATATTACTTTTTATATACAATGCATGTATGAAACAGAACTGAATGTGGGATGACTGAGTGTATTTTTCAGATGCAAAACAGTCCCTTATTCATTGCAAGCGAAGCACTTCCTAGGCGGGGAAGGATACACCTAAATCCAAGATGTGATAGACAATGCCTCATGCAAGAAGCTAAAGGAGCTGTCCCAAACAAACTAATGGTTTGAAAGAGGCTTACACAAAGACCACTCTTTGTACTGAACACTAGATGTTTTGGCAGAATTACATATTGCAGATTAGTAAGATCAAAATGAGCGAAAATGATTGCATCTTACGAAAAAGAGAAGTTCAGAGTAAGAACACACTAGGATTTTCCATCTTTCTCCAGCTCAATCAACTTTTCACTGGTTCCTCCCATTTCTCAGGGCTCGGTGCTTTAAGTGAATGTTACTATTCTGGGAAATTAGAGTAGGGCGGATTCCCACTAGTTCTCTTTGCCTTTTAGAAGCAAATCAACAAAATAGCATACTTCCCACTTGGTCCAAAGAAAGCAACCTATCACGATAAGTTGCTTAATATTAGTTTGAGAAATATGAGCCCTGTATTATCATTTGTCCTAACAATCATGAGCTAAGCGACCTAATCTAACACACCTTACCTGAATGCCAACTTTCAACACCAGATTCAATTACTCAAGGTTCTCTGGAATATCCGAGAGAGGCCTCTTCTGGTAATTCAACTGGTGGGTCTCCAATGGCTTCAACAGGTTCTTTTAGGTCACTCCAGATCTCTGCTCACCAGTGGCTGAAGAGAACATCCGAAAATAAAAAGACCAGCCATGGAGCCTGGAAGGTGTATACAGCCATTCACTCTGCTGTAACTCCGTAGGCCTCCTCCCACTATCGAAATGCAATTGGTGCTCGCCTCTTCGTGGCACGCTTACCTCTGCTCGTCGTTAAATATCTGGCCTGCGGAGGCAATAGAGCATACCAGGGAATCATGCTATGCAGAATGGAAAAGAGAAACTTGCTGCAGGTCAATTGCTGCAACTCACTGCAGCTTCTTACCCATTAATGAGGAGCACAGGTTCAGTGCTATATGGATGGAAACTGAGGCACCTGTAATTGACGTTCTCCATTACAGCCATCCTCACTACTTAGGACTATGTCCCTATTACAGAAGTTTCAGCTGGATCTAAAAAAAATTGGGCTCTTGCCAATCTAAAACAAGCATTTGCAATGCAATAGGTCTCGCATTTACGCAGGTTTAAGCTATTGGCATTGTAAATGACATTGCCTTTTATTTATGTTTTAAAAACAATAAAATAAAAGGCATTATTATTTGCAATGTTAATAGCTCAAACTCGCGTAAATGCGAGACCTATTGCATTGCAAATGCTTGTTTATTGATGGAGCACTTTAGGCAGTCTTGCATTCAGACACTGGATATAGCTTGCTGTTGCTTCCTTCTGTTGTGTGGCACTAAGATGCAAGATCAAAATTGGCCACTCTAACATACTCTGTGGGCTTTTTGGTGAAATTAGTTGTTTCCAAAGTGGGTCTATAATGCTTATTGTGAAGAAGTCTGGTTTTGAGGGCTGTGGGTTCTTTGGGTTGAGGTGTTCCTCATCTAATTCCCACAATCAGTGGTTCTGTTGCTCTTATTTGGGTCGAGGTGTTCCTCATCTAATTCCCACGATCAGTGATTCTGTTGCTCATCACCCATGTCATATCTATATTTCTATGCCATCTTTTCGTGACGAGCAGTAGAAAGCAGTCTTCTCCACTGGAAATACATCTCCGGGACGCCTGTTGTAAGGAAGTGTGATTCTTCGGCGTGCTTGCCTTCTCCTGAGTAGTCTGTATGTTTTTTGGGCACTTGCTTTTAAATGGCAGTTTGCAGCTGAACGTGATGGTCTCACTTTTTCAGCCCCCACAGATGGATGCCCCAGTCACAATTCTTTCATTAATGTTTATGCAGTACAAGGTGCACAGCTAGAGGCATTAGACACTATTGAGAAATGTATTCTGCATACAGCCTAACGCAATGGTCAATGGTGACATAAGTTGCAATGGCTGGAAATATTTTTCATAGATTCCCTGATAGTGGAACATTCCGGAGTCCAACAGACATTTTCCTGTGATCTTCTGATGTCCTCTGAAGCCACTGGCTGGGTCCTCCCCACGCTGTGCATATATAGAGCTGTCCACGCCATGTCTAGTTTAAAGCCCAGCTTTTATACGGCCATTAGGTGTAGCATGCAGAAGCCCTGCGATTAAATTCATGAATGCCTTTGAAGCGGTGCAGTGAACACGAGCACAGCATGAGAGCCTCGCCACTGAAATGTGTGGTGACGGTCTAGTTGTTCTGGGGCACGCCCCGACCGGAACCGGAAGTGCAGCCATTTTGTGGTGTGAGGCCGGAGCTCAGAGCTAGCAGCACCTCCCCGGCGCTCCGATTAAAGAGTATAACTTTAGCACACATACTGCGTCAGCGTGGTCATTTGAGTAACGGTCCAACTTCCACAAATGGCGACGAGGCGGGATTCATAACACCCGCATGGAATAACACCCGAATGGAAAAAAAAAAAACACGGAGGCGGAATCGAGCGCCAAAAGAGTAAAACCGACCATCAGGCCACGTGGGCAAGGACCAGGTAACGGCCACGCAAAGATCAGAGCGCGGCAGAGAGGAGGTGCAGGCACAACCAGCGAGCACACAACGGCACCTTTTCAAGGGGGCACAACGGTTGGTGCACCTCAGGAGACGCCGAGAGGGCCGAGAAGGGGTGAAGTAACCAAAACCCAGACCCACTGCGAATCAAGGTGAGCGGCCACGACACAGGGTAGGCGAACTCTGACAGCACTACGCGCTATACCGCACCAACTGCCCAGGCGAACCTAAGGGGCCAGTAAGTGCTCAGAGACGGGATAAGCATACACATCCCACAAATTAGGGACTGTATAAAGAGCCAAGAGCAGGCAGACAAGGCACCATAAAACAGCCACCGGAAAGGTTAAAGGCACGACCAACAGCCACAGCGGAATGTACGGGGGCGGCAGAGAGAGTAACTAGGGGCAACCCTGGACGCCCGAGGCGCGTCAGGAGGTGAGGGAGACAACTCAAGCCCCAACAGAGAAGAAGGGGAGAGAACAGCCCCAGGCAGCCCACCAGGCAACAGCGGACAAGCCCAGGAACCCCAGAGGGACAGAGAAAGAATGGCGACGACGTCCACATCCCTGAGTGCGTTAGTGCCATTCTTGCCAAAGGGAGGGGAACCCACAATGCCTTGGGAGGACTGGAAGAGGTACTTCCAAAATTATCTGTCAGCACTGGAGGAAGAAAGTGAAGCGGCATACTCTAGTGAAAGAAAGAAAAAGATACTGCTGCATAATCTAGGGCCGGAAGGAATCCGGGTGTATGACAACATGGTAAAGGCAACCAGACAGGCGACGGATACAGATGTGTTTTAGCACGCCATCGAGGACATAGATGCCCACTACCGACCAGTGGTGTGCGTGGCCATAGACAGATGCAATTTCTTCCAGAGGAAGCAAGAGAGCGGCGAGACCATCGATGAATACATAGCAGCACTTCAAAAACTCGCATTGACGTGCAGATTTGGTAATCTACACGATGAATTGGTGAGAGATCAAATCATAATGCACACCTCGAACGCTACAGTACAAGAGAAACTATGGGTCAATGGCGACGCGACGCTCAAGGAAGTGTGGGCATTGGTGAAGAAGGCGTAGTTATCCAAGAGGTGCGCGGAAGCAGCCAGAAAAGACACAAGCCGCAAACAAACAGTATGCAAGGTGATGATGAGCAATAAAGGAGAGAGACCGAAACAAATGGGACAGCCAAGAAATCAGTTCGCTAAAAGAAAATAGCAAGGCACAGGACTGGGGCAGAGAATGAACTGGGACAAGAAAACGAACTGCTATAGATGTGGCAGCTTCTCACACATAGGAAATGACACATCGTGTCCAGCGTTCAAGGCCAAATGCGCATATTTCGGGACATTTGGACATTACGAAAGGGTCTACAGGCGAAAACCCAAAGGGGCGGCAATCAAATACATCAACCAGGGTGATGAGGAGGATGAGGACAGGCCAGGAAACGACGAAGAAGATGAAGAAATTTTGTACATTGATGTCCAAGTATTGGATGTAAATTGCAAGGCATCCAGCAAACCTGTCCTGAAAATGAACATAGGGGGAGTATCGATCAACATAGTAACTGATTCAGGATCGCCCATCACGATTGTCCAGAGAAAGGTATGGGAAAAAGAATTCAAGGGAACCATACAGAAGGAACTACAGCCCATGGATGTGAGACCAGTCACCTACACTGGACAAAGGATCCCCATGGTCGGATATTGTTCCCTACCGTTTGAGTTCCGAGGACGTCAAGCACAAGCTATATGTGTCAGAAAAGGGGCCGTCCGTGCTTGGATGGAGGGATCAAGGCGATTTAGGCATCAAACTGAATCCGGGTGGAGTAGAAAAAGTAATGACGACGGACACGGAGGAAAGCTACGAAGGAGAGGCGTGGAAAAAGGAATACCCAGAGGTGTTCAGAAACGAGATAGGACGATTGACCAAGTACACGCACATGATTCACCTGAAGGAAGGAGCCATACCGGTGTCCCACAAGGCCAGGAACATACCGTTCAGGTGCCGCGAAGTGGTGCAAGAAGAACTAGAGAGGTTGGAAAAGAACGGAATTATAAAGGTGATCGAGAGCGCGGAATGGTTATCGTAGCGCAGAAACCAAACGGGAAGGTGAGATTATGTGTGGACCTTCGGGAGCTAAATAAAAACATTCTAGTAGACAAGTTTCCCCTACCACACATCAACGAAATGCTTACAAAAACCAAAGGCATCAAATGGTTCTCAACTGTGGACTTATCATCAGCTTACTATCAGGTAGCGTTGCACCCGTCGTGCAGCCACCTCACGTCTTTCATCACACCCTTTGGGTGTTACAAATTTGTGAGAATGCCGTTCGGACTGGCATCTGCAGCTGCAGTTTTCCAAAAGTTGATGCACAAGATGTTTCAGAAGGTGGAAGGCGTTCAGTACTTCCAAGATGATATCCTAGTAATGGGACGGTCGAAAAGGGAACACAATGAGAAGGTGCATAAGGTCCTGGAAATACTGAAGATCAACGGGCTCACTGCCGAATGGGACAAGTGCAAGTTTGAAAAACAATCAGTGACCTATCTAGGACATGAGATCAGCGAGAAGGGAATTGAGCCTAAGAGAGCCAACATGACGGCAATAAAAGAGGCACCTGCCCCTACGAAGAAAGAAGACGTCAGGTCATTCTTAGGCATGGCCGAATTTTATAGCAAATTCATTCCCCACTTTGCCACGAAGACCCACCACATCAGGCAACTGCTCAAAGAAAAGAATGGATTCAAGTGGGGCAAAGAAGAACAAGAGGAATTTGCGGCATTGACGAAAGAAATGATCGAGGCGATACCACTCAAAGGATTCGACCAATCTGCAGCGTCAATACTGACCACCGATGCCAGCGACAAAGGCCTTGGGGCAGTACTGATGCAGCAAACTAAAACAGGAGAGTTGTCCACGGTCTGCTTCGCTTCGAGATCTCTGGCCCCCAATGAGGAGAAGTTTAGCGTGATAGAAAAAGAAATGTTAGCGGTGGTATGGGCTATGGAACGTTTTCGACATTTCCTATGGGGAGCCAAGTTCTTGGTACGCACAGACCACAAACCGCTAATCAAGGTCCTTACCTCCAATGGACACGCACACGCCACGCCTAGAATAGCTAAAATGACACTAAGATTGTTGGACTATGTGTATGAGGTGGAGTACATACCGGGACCAAAGAAAAGAGTGGCAGACTTTTCGAGCAGGGCAGCAGCAAAGGAAGGAGTGGAAGAACAAGAACCCCCAGGATGGGAGGGGTACATGGTGGCCACCATGGAAGATATGGAACAGAGCATCAGCGGGCAGGAGTGGGCTGATGCATATGAAGGAGATGAAACCCTGGAAGCAGTCAAAGGATACGTAATGCATGGGTGGCCGGAGAAAAGACACCTGGACAGCCAGATGAGAAAATACTGGGAAGTCAGAGAAGAACTGTCGTTGGGGGACAATCCAACATTCCTCTTACGAGGGGACAAGGTAATTCCTCCTCAGGCATTAGCGGAGCACCTGTTGGCAATCCTACATGAAGGCCATCAAGGGATAACAAAGACAAAGGCCTTGGCGAAACAAATGTACTGGTGGCCCGCCATTGATGCCCAGGTTGAGAGGCACGTGAGGAACTGTGAATCGTGCTCACGGGCGGACAAATTTTCAGACCTTGATGAGACCTCCACTAGGAACGTTCCCCACACCTAGCAGTCCGTGGGAAATGGTGTCCATAGACATCATAGGACCCATCCTTGATAATGAAGGAGTGCAGAAGTACGCCATAGTAATGGTAGACAGATACTCCAAATGGCCAGAGGTGGAGGTAAAGGAAACAGTGGACACAGAAGCAGTACTTTCCTTCCTGAACGCAGTGTTTGTGAAAGAAGGTATCCCCAAAGTGATTTCGTGTGATAATGGGCCGCAATTTGTGTCAGCCAAATGGGAGGCATACATGACCAGGAATGGGATTGAAGTAAAACACACGCCCATAAACCACCCGGCTGGGAACGGACTGGCCGAACGATTCAATAGAGTTGTCATGGGAACAATTCAAGCAGTGATCAGTGCCGGACTGGACTGGGAAACAGAACTGTCCAAGATGCTGTGGGCATACCGCATCACCCCTGGAAGCACAGGGTACAGTCCGTTCAAAGTGCTGAGAGGAAGGGAACCGTTCACAAAATACAACCTAGCATGGAGGCACATGGTGGTGCAGAGTAAATGGTCTCCAGCTGTAGTAAAAAGGAACTTAGAGGAAGCACAGGCTACATATGCGCAACACTACAATAAAAGGCGCAGTGCAGTAGGGAAGACCTTGGAAAAGGGAGAATGGGTGAGGGTCAGACTGGCGATCACGAAAAGGAAGGGAGAAAGTAAGTTCACCCCACCACTCAAGGTCATCGAGCCATATGCCAGATCCGCACTGCTCAGCGACGGGAAAGCATGGTCGCAAGACAGAATGGCAAGATGTAATAAAATTCTCAACTGGGAAGAGACAAGAGAGGAGGAATCACATCCTGAGGAAGGTAATGAAGGACAAGAAGGAGGTAATGCAGAAGGAGTGGAAGAGTGAGCTACTTCCAACATTGGAGAAGATAAGGACAAGGTGAAAGGAGCCGAGACACCCAGAGGTGGTGCCAGCAAGGATGCAGACAAGAGGCGAGCTGAACAAGAACGAAAGAGCACGTCCGAGGATTGTCGGCAGGAGACCCCCCAAGGGGTGGAAGATGGACAGCACGTGAAGGGTATAGACAGGACGAGAGCTGGCAGAGTCGTAAGGATACCCAAGAGGTTTGAAGACTTTATTATGGACACCAAGTAACACTGTTTTCATTTGGGTTCGTTGTATTATTAAGAGGGGGAGATATGTGGTGACGGTCTAGTTGTTCTGGGGCACGCCCCGACCGGAACCGGAAGTGCAGCCATTTTGCGGTGCGAGGCCGGAGCTCAGAGCTAGCAGCATCTCCCCGGCGCTCCAATTAAAGAATATAACTTTAGCACACATACTGCTTCAGCGTGGTCATTTGAGTAACGGTCCAACTTCCACAGAATGCGCTCGAGTGCCGGGGCAGGGCGTCTCTGGTTGCCCTCCGCCAGTGTTGTGTTATCCAACCAGCAGTGACTGCAGGGTCCTTGACTCCGTGTATTTTATATTCACACATATCCTAGTAACCGTGTTTATTATGAGGTTATAGCTCATATGGGTTACTGCCATTGTATTCCTAAGTGATGTTTTCTAAATTGAAACAACTCAAGCCTTGTTTCTGATTGCTATCATTTTGGAAAATGCCAAAAGTGTCTGTATGTTGCTGTATCTTTTCAGACTGGAGCAACGTTTATTCATTTTAGGTTCTTCCCTGGGCTTTTTTTTTTGTTTTTGGCAAAAAAATGTGTTTTGTAGAATGGGGATAGTGGGGACTGCTTTGTGTGTGAAGGCTGAGGGGACCTACATATTTCATCTCTTTCTCCACACACAACTATGTTCCTTCCGGTATCAATTTAGAAGGAAAAAAGACTCAAAAGAATAACATGAACGCAGTTATTTTAAGGGTAGCACTTTCCACGTTCGGATATAGGGCAAGGATTTGGTTTCTAGTGCAGCTGCGGGCAACGCAGTCACTCAACTGTTAACAAACACACTCTCAAAACGTCAGACCTAATGCCTTTGTCAATGCTTATTTTATATTATGATTGTTATATGTGAAGTGCCTGTGGCTAAAGATGTATACCCAATCGTGCTTCATATCCATACATTTAGAGTAAACTATGCATACCCCCATTCTTTTTTCTGTCACATTCGTGTGAATATTAGGCAATACAATACAAGTGATTATGTTCTGCAGAGATTATGTTCGGCAACTGCTCACCATAAGCGTGCTCACCGCTGTTGCTCATCTTCCCGCGCAGAGCACAAATGGACCTCATCCACTCTTAACCGCTGCAGGGCCACCTAAATACTGCCTGCTATTTATTGGAATTCATGTGCCGCCTGAGCGGATTTCGCAGCCTGCCTCTTACTAATGTGTACATGCCTTTGGGTTTCACTTTCAGTCAGAGACAGTTGCGAACCAATGTGAGGGGCAGCAAGACATCATTTAAAATGATTTGTGTACATGGGTTTGGTGTCCCTTTGCCTGTCACGCTTTACATCACCAACCCAGTGGAAAACGTAAACCCCATGATACAGAAACTGTTAAAGTTTGCCCAGTTCCCCGGTATCCAGATAAACTGGTCCAAGTCCATATTAATTGCACTTACAGACTCAACACTACCTTTTGCACTGGACTTTCCACTACAGTGGACAGAGGGACCTTTCAGATATCTGGGAGTGTAGATAAGTAGGTATATGAAAGAGCTATGGGAGGCTAACTATGGCTGCACAACGATGAGGCAAAAACAGAAAATACCAATTTGGACTAAATTGCCTATTTCAATGGCAGGACGAATAGCCATTCAGGGATGTGGAATTCCTATAGCCCGACAGCTGGGACATATTGTTTAGGGTCAAGGGCAACAAGTTTTCATGTGTATTTTGTCTTTGGGACAACCCCCTACAGCACAAACCCTTTGGCTACCAGTTTACAGTACCACATTATGGAACAGGGAAAGGCATTCCCTGCAGTTAAGGTAACATTTGTGTCCATGTCGTAATGCTGTTCAAAGTTGTATTCATGGTCCATAATGCAAAGACTTTATTATTAGGGTGAGCGCTCTAAGGACATTTTGGAATCTCAGACTGCACTACTGACAGTGGTTCCAGTATAAAAATGTGTACACATATTTTCAATGATTAGCAATACAAAGCTATGTATAATGCTCGCAAAATGCTCTTTGATTAGATGCAAATATTTGTAGAAGCTTGGAAGCAAGATTGATGATTCTTGGCTTTTAAAATAAAATGTCTACAAAAGAATGCAAAAACATTTTGCTAAACTACTGTAAAATTTTAGGTAACATTTCTTTGCAGCATCATTTAGTAAAATGTGTTGACGTATGCTAGTATTTACCAAAAATATTCATGATGGAAAATCAGTGCAACCAGTTTTAATAAGTTTATGGGAAACATAAAAATAAACAAGCATTGGTAAAGCCCGTAGGTCTGAAATTGTTGGCCAGCCCTTTGGTTTTGTCAATGCATGACTTGTTTTGGCATAGTTTTTGTAAAACCTTACTGGTGTGGGAGCTGCCGGGCCCTCACCATTATAACAATCATTGGCAAAAGCAAAAATTGTTTTGGTCTCAAAAAGCACACATTGCCACAGTAGTTCCTGGCACAGAACTAAACAGCATTCTGTTCTTTCACAAGGAGCATATCAACACACAGTTGTCACTCACAGTGAAGCTAGACATTAGACAGAGAGAGACAGAATTTGAATAAACACAAAAGGTCATAGTTAACGCCAGACCTAATTAGGGGCCCAATTATTAAAGTCTCAAAAGTGCACCTATGTCCTTTCATTATGTGCAGATATACGTCTTTCATGAGTTCACAAGACTTTACAGTTGTAGGCCAAGAAATACTACTCCTAGAAAATATTTGTGAACAGCATTTTAGCATGAGCAAATGTGCAGGTCTAGATTTGCTCATGTAAAAATGTGAGTGTTTGCAAGTTCACTTTCCCTCCAACCACTTTTTTTCCAACCCTGGAAGACGTTTTATGTCTGCCATTGTCAAGAGTACATTTCCAACCTTTCTCAGTATGGTACTCCTAACTTTAGAGAAAAGTTGGTGAAAACCCTTAAAACATGCAAGTTAGTAGGTTTGCACAGACTCAAAAGGACATTCCAACCCTGGAAATGTTGCTTACTATTGCCTTCATCCCCTGTATGTAGATCTGCAGAAATGTAGCAACATAAGGGAATTGCTAGTATTTAAACCCTACTATGGTATGAGCCTTGGCATATTCAGAGAGGCTACTTCAGAGCTCTTATATAATGAGGTTGCTGCCATAATGTGTTGCCGCATTACATGGAACAAAAGGACAAGTAGATTTATTTACAGGACTAGTAGAATTATGAAGCAACCTGCCCCATGGACAAGTAGATATGTTATTAAATTCCACACCCCTGGGCCATTGCAAAGATGGTGGCACTGTCCAAACTACTGTATTTATTCATAAACCTGTCCAAACCATTAACATCAGCATTTTTTAACAAGCATTTGCAATGCAATAGGTCTCGCATTACTGAAAGTTTGACCTATTGGCGTTGCAAATAATAATGCAACACCAAAAGCTCAAACTTTCAGTAATGTGAGGCCTATTGCATTGCAAATTGTTGCTTTTTCAGGCAAAAGGAGATTACATGATTTGCCCATTATCAAAGGATGCTTGAGCCTCCTGCCAGACCCGAACCTTGTTACGTTAAATAAGAAGACTAGGAAAGAAATGGCTTATGATTCCACTTCTAAGCGTATTTGTAATATTCTATGATTGGAAACATGTCCCACATTGTAAATGAATTAAATGGTAACAACTTATATATTAAACCTCAAACAAACATGTTTATCAATTGTTTGATTTAAATAACGTTATAAGCTGTAACTGGTCAGTGAAATGTCAAACGTACAAAAAATTGGTATGTTTTGCTTTTTCTAGCCACACCTCTGACTCCGCCCACTGATCCAATCCTCTGTTTAATCCCCCCCTGATTCTCCGCCCACAGTTCCCCTACTTTTTTTTCCCCACTTCGACCACTGGCACCAAGTGTTAGAAATCCTACCCTTGCAGCTTTGTGGGTGCGCAGATTGTATCACCCCTGAAGTTATTTGGACTGGGATAAAATGTTACGTAGTGCCCCGCCAAGGAATATAGAGAATATATGTAGCCTCTGATGGGTTACCTTATGTTTCCGTGACTTCTGTACATGGTCGGCACGGGCTGGCTCATCAAATCCCCCCCGGAGAAGAAGCTGAAGAGATACGTGAGTACTGAGTGCACAGCTCCGCTCCTTTCGGGTTTCCGCGTGCAGCTTTGACAGTGCAGCAAGGATGAAGGGCTGCATAGCTTTTTGGGAGGGTGGCAGAGGCCGCCTTTACCGATTTGTGAAGAAATTCGATGTGACTATTTTTCTACCTCTATACTACTTTCATCTGCGCTTTTTCCTTCGAGTTCAAGCGCTCAGAAGCTGGCTTGTTAGCGCTGCAGGAACAGAAATGCGTGTAAATAAATGCTTAACTGCCGAGTTTGCTCAGTCGTGCTCACAGACGAGGGCTGCAGGAAGTCCACCTGTTGTCTTGTTTATGCTGCCTTGGGACTGGT
Organism: Lissotriton helveticus; assembly: GCF_964261635.1. Classification (NCBI taxonomy): domain Eukaryota; kingdom Metazoa; phylum Chordata; class Amphibia; order Caudata; family Salamandridae; genus Lissotriton; species Lissotriton helveticus. The sequence goes on along the minus strand of NC_136070.1, from coordinate 689,334,082 downwards.
CAGCTTGTCTTGTTTGTTTATTTAGGAGTCAGAAATGCATTTTCATGTCAGTCAATGAATTTTCCTATTTGTGAAGTTTTTTTCCCCCTCATATTTCAGTGTAACAAGTTTGTGAAATCGCCGCGCCCTCTGTCGTATTCAGTTGGACAACGGCTAATTTGTCAGTTGTAATGCAAATTGTCAGTTAGCGAGCTTCCACTCAAATTCCCACGCTTTGCCATTTCTAGTTGTTTTGCTTTCACGTTGTAGTGTTTTTAGTAACTAAGTGAACGTTGGCATGGCGTTCGTGGGCGCGTCTATGGCTCTGTGTAGGTAGTGCTTAGCATCGATTATTTCTAGGAGCTTTCTGTTTTTGCATGAGAAACACAATGCTACCTAGCCCTCAGTTTTGCTTTTTATGGCACCGTAAACAGCAGCTGTTCTTACTATTTTAGTAGTGCTCAGTGTATCGATCCGGTAAGGAAGAAGGGCTGAGTGAGCACTTCTGGGACGCAGACCTGTGTGACTTGCAGCAGTGAGCACTTTACTCGCAGAGCTGTAATATAGGATTAAAGGCGCACTCCTGTCTGATCAGCTTCACACAGCGGGGTCGAGTGAGTTGAGTTTAGATTACAGCTCTTCGGTTACTTCGGCGCAAGAAGGCTGGAGAGGTATTGTGTGAACATCCTCTTAAAAGTGAAAATTATTCACTGGCAAAATAGAGGACGCCAGACCAACAAGTGTGAAATAGCGCATCCTCAGTGAGAAGTGCTCCCCAAAGCCTCTCGTTTTTTACCACAAAGAGGGTTATTCAGTCTGGCAGCAAAGACAATGCGCTTGTGTTCGATAAAGTCTCCTACCAGACCAGCAGAGAAGCACTCCACCCAAGAATGAGCACACTGTATCTGCCTAGCGCCTTGTGCAGTTCAGAACCCCTCTTAGCAGCATTATCACGTCACTTGGAGGTTCATGTCATTGGTGATAGCATGATTCCATTTAAAAACAAGGGCCACAAGGCGCTGCCTCGTCGGCCAGCATCCAAAAGGCACCCCTTTAATCCTCGGGCTGATCTGGGTCGGATCAGGCTACAGCGCAATCTAACAGTGCCAGCATGGTTAGTCCGGCAGGGCGACGTGAGCGAAACTGAAACCTTTCGTGGGGCGGGACTTCTGTCTTCGGAAGCCCGCGCACGCGCCCACGGAGAGAAGCAGTGCTGGTGACTCGGGGCTCCCATGCCCGAGGGAGAGCCCCGCGGAGGCTGCAGAAGTTTAGAATGGCGGTAAATGGGGCTTAGTGGGCGGGGTGCGCTTGTATGTATGCGGTGGTGGTGGCGGCGGGGGGGGGGTCTCTGTATGTGTGTGTGCGTGCGTGTGTGTTGGTGCGCTCCTGTGTGTGTGGGGCGGGCGGGGGTTTCTGTATGTGTGTGTGCCTGCGTGTGTGTAGGTGTGCTCGTGTGTGTCTCTGTGTGCGCATGCGTAAGCAGAGGAGGTGTGTCTGTGTGGTACAGCTTTCCAGGAGAGGAGATAGGAGCTGGCCAAAGCGAGCGCGTTCACGTGCGCGTGGCCCGCTCAATTCCGAGCGCGCGGCCAGCTCCTGTCCCCTCTCCTGGAAAGAAGACACGCTGACAATAGATCTCGGCGAGACCGCGCTTTCGCGCGGTTACGCGAGACCTAAAAAAGACTTAGATCGAACATGATAACTTTGGTCTGGGCTGGCAAATAACACAGAATTGCCTGGGAAAATCTAACACTGCCACTACGACAGGGAGAGATGGGAGCACCAGATTTTCAACTATATGCATATTGTGTGCAAGCCCAATTTCTGCATTACTGGCTATATCCAACCCCATACCAGCCACATGTAGCTATAGAACAAGATAACGCTGCCCCAATTCCACTGAGCGTAGCCTTGCACCAAAAATACAAATGTCCCAAAAAAGAAATAGACACGGTGGAAATCTTAAGATGGGCATGGGATGGGTTGCAGAAAAGAGTGGGCCTGTCTGTTTTATATACCCCCTCCATTCCATTGACATTGCACCCAAACTTCTCCATGCTGAAGGGTAGGGACGCGAATAAGCCTGCAAGCAATCTCCATATCACTAAAGTTGAAGACCTCTACACTGAAGGTGGGTTTATAGCCCCCCGCAAGAGGCAGAAGGCGACCCCCCCCAAGCCAGTCAGACACCTTGTTATACTATCAGCTCAAAGCTACCTGTAAGAAATTGCATGACACTTTCCCAACCTTGCCACCTACTCTGGAACCTATGAAGCACCTGCTGACAGAACCATCACTGGGGAAATTAGTTACTCGCCTTTACATCACTACACATCAAAAGCACCCAGTGGCGCAGCCACGTGCTCTGGCGATCTGGAACACCGATCTTAAAACGCTGGTTTTAGTGGAGCAGTGGCTGTATTGCTATGGCCAGCTGGAATTACTATCTCCTAATTACAGATCAAGATGAATCCTCTTTAAGTTCCTACACCAACTATATAGAACTCCAATACAGTTCCTGAAAATGAGACTAAGGGCGAACAGCAACTGCCGGAAATTTAAAGCAACAGATGCCACTTTTCTGCATACGGCGTGGTATTGCCCATTAATAGCAGAGTACTGGGGGAAAGTGATCAGGACAGTGAGGGGCAGTACAGAGGTGAATATAGACTGCTTCCCACTAGTGGGGATAATGGGATTTGTCAAAGAAATCCCCCAAGCTAATTGACGACTAACCACGATGCTGCCATTAATGGCTAAGCGAGAGATAGCAAAGTAATGTAGAGGAGGCAGGGCCCCATCCACAGACTACTGGTAACGGTTAAAGGATGTCCCCTATTGTCAGGAACAATTCTCTAATTTCTAGGAACTGATGCCCCATGCTTCCAGGCCAAAAGACACATGGGCCCCACTGTTAGATTTCCTCAGACGCAGGGAAACTTCCACACCCCCATCAGACACCCATACAAGACAAGACTCCAAACATGATCCCTAAACGAACAAGACTATGAGATGTTGAAGGTTGAAATGAGAATGATGCTGGCCACACGCCATACCCTATGTAAACTAAGAAGAATGCCATATAGATACCATACTTAGAGCTGAATTGTCAATATGCCTGCATATACATAGAAATGTAGAAGATGGCAGAATTTGTAAGATGAGAAATTGTGGTCATCCGATCACAAAGGACGCGCTCCTTTAACATGAAACCAGCATGGTTTCTTTTCACATTAAACAGTTTTATTTTTATATCTCATGAATTGGTGAGTCTTCAACGATGTAGAGTCAACAATTATTTAGTAGATCAAAGTTTTATTATTCGTTTTCCAAATATTCAAATATTCAATCATTCATAGCCGTCATAAGTAATTTATAGCGTTACATCATGCCCAATGCATTTCGGGTTAAATGAAGAAAACCCTTCGTCAGGGGCCTGTGAAAGAAAACATACAGGACCTTAGCATTCAATGCAAAACAAATGTAATGAGTATAGGTCAAAATTATACACGTTATTATATACACTGTACCAATTTATATCGAAAATACGTAGCAAAAAATTCATAAGATAGACATTCAAGCATAACTCTGATGTGGGCTCAATAGCCAGAATATTGTGACGAAACGGAGAAAATGCTAAATAAAAATCGTGGGCTCACTGAATCAAAAGGAAACCAGCTCGAGCGTATACGGAACTCTGCTGCATCTAAAGTATTTAGCAAACAGAAACAAACTCGAACAAACTGAAAGGGGGGTGACATGACTTACTGTGTGAGACGCTGGATCACTCGCGGTGGTACAAACGCGGAAGCGGTAGGATGGGGATTTGCCTACTGTGGAGGTTCTTGTAGCGATGCGGCTGCATCACGTGATGGCGAAAGGTATAACAAATATATAAATGCATCAGTGGGACCGGGTCACAAAGAATGAGTGGATAACTGCTTGAAAAATGGTGAATAATAAAAAGTAAATGAAAATAAACCGAAGAACTAACATGAAGACTCGGGCGGCTAAACTTAGTTAGTAGTGTTGCCATAGCAACTACAGTCTATATTGTGATTGGAGGAAAGTTCCGATCACGTGGTGCGGAGCGCAGAACGCGAAGGGAGTGTGTAGAGTTACGAACACGTGGTGGAAAGTACGAAGGGGGTGTATGAGAATGAATCAGATGAACACGAACGGAGGAAATCGTCAATATGAGTACGATGTGTTAGGGCGAAAGGAGTGGAGGGTATGGAGAGCAATAATCATAAACAAATCTGATGGACACAGACAATTTAAAAGAATATGGAATGATACAATAAATAAAAATGAAAATAACAGTGAAAGTAACAGTGGATGACATCAACGGGTATCAATTCAACAGTGTACCGTAACATGAATGCATAATGTAAAATTAAGGGAATTTATACAGGGTTAACGGCTGCGTTCAGGGGTAGAGTTACTAGTCTTATACTGGCAAGGGTGAGGAACGCTTCCTGAAGCCAATAGCTGTGACATAATGCAAAGGTGTCTTTATAGAAAGCATGTAAGTTCAATTCTGTCATTAATCCCTGCTGGTTGAAGAGAGTTCAATTTCTTAATCCAAAAGAATTTGGCTTGTAAACGCTGTTTTACAGGGTCCATATCGCAGCGTTGTGGAAGTATCTCCAGTATGGTTAATTTCAATTGTGCTATTTGGTGGTTAGATTCAATCCAATGTGTGGCAACTGCAGATTTCATGTTCTTGGTTCGAATGTTGCTTTTATGTTCTGATATACTTATTTTAATTTTACGTTCAGTTTGGCCAACGTATATTTTGCCGCATGGGCATTTGATGGCATATATTAAGTTTTTGGAATCACATGTTCCCGTGTACTTTAGGTCAATTTTATGCCCTTTGGTGGGATGCATAAAGGTTTTTCCGATGATTACGTTATTGCAGTGTATGCAATTTAAACATTTAGCCATTCCTTTGTATTGTGATTTCTTTTCTTTTTTAATGGTGAGCATTTCTTTCAAATTTTTTGATCTCTTGAAGGCAAAAGTTATGTGATCACTGTACAGATTCTGAAGATCTGGCTCGGATTTTATCAATGACCAATGTCGGTTGACAATTTTCTTTATCTTTTTAGCTTCAGTTGAGAATTTCAAGACACATATTGTTTTTTGTTCTGCGGTTTGCAGTGATGGTTTCAATAGATTTTCTCTTGATAAGTTCTTAAGGGATTCTTTTAGTATCTTATTGGGATATCCTCTAGCCAAATACTGTTGCTGTTCAGTTAATGAATTTTCCAGGATGTGAGCTTCAGATGTAATCCTTTTCAAACGTATAAACTGTGATGTTGCTAGATGGTTTTTTAAGAATTCGGGGTGAAAACTTTGGTACAGCAAGCTTGAGTTACGGTCAGTGACTTTCTTGTGTACTTGAGTTTGGATTTTGTAATTGACAATTGTGATTTGTACATCCAAAAATGATATTGTTTCATTATTGATGGTGTGAGTAAATTTTAATCTGGGTTTCAGTCGGTTTAATGTAGCAATGTTGGTTAATAATTGGTCTTTTTCTCCTTTCCAGATTAAGAATAGATCATCAATGTATCTTTTGAATGTTATCAGATTGGTGGTCCAGTTGGTGTTATTGAGAATGTGGTTGTGGTCGTGTTCGAATTTGGACATGAATAGGTTAGCATATGAGGGAGCCCCCCCCAAAACCCATAGATGTACCATTGCATTGGTTATAGTAGGTGTTTTGCCATTTAAAATAACTATGATATAATGCGAAATGCATTAGTTTCATAAGAATAATCTTGTTGGCTTCACAATCCTCATCTTTTAATAGGTTCCATTCTAATGCTTCTAGACCTTCGTTGTGGGGGATTGAAGTGTACAGGGACACTACGTCTATTGTACATAGCCAATATTCTGCGTTTTTATCCAATTCAGTAGTTCTCAGTAAGTTTAGAAAGGCTGTGGTGTCTTTTATGTACGTTTGACCTTTCTGCACAATGGGTTGTAAAAACCAGTCTATGTATTTACCTATACTTTCTGATATTGATCCACACGCTTACACAATCGGTCTGAAAGGTGGTTTCTGGGCGTTCTTATGGATTTTTGGTAACATATAGTTTTGGTCTGCGTGGGTGCTTTGTATCCAAAAATGTATATGTATTTTCATCAATTCATTTCATATCAAGGGCGTGATCCAAGATTGTTGTGAAAATGTTTTGGTACTCATCTGTTGGATCAGCATTTAGGGAAATATATGTATTTACATCCTTAACGTGTTCATTCATGCTGTTTTCGTAGAATGTGGTATCCATTATTATAAGAGCCCCTCCTTTGTCGGCTCTTTGGAAAGTAAGTTCTGCATCGTTTGATAAATTCCTGATTGTACTCCATTCAGTCTTGGTTAGATTACTCTTCTTGGTTTTGTTGAAGTTGATTTTTTGCATGTCAGAAATGATTGATCTTTCAAAAGCTTGGATAGTTTTGTGCGAATAAGGAGCACAAAATGTGCTTTTGGGTTTGAATGATTTTGTGTGTTCTGTGGTAGGTATTGGTGAATCCTTAAAGTCTTCAGTCTTAGAGTTCTGAAAAATTTAAATAAGGCAATTTCAGTCTCCGGTAAGTTGGTGTTATATGTGGGGACCAAAGATTTTCCTTTATTCAATACCGTAATTTGTGCCGGTGTTAGATGTTTAGAAGAAATATTGATCACTAGGTCGTTTTGACATTATCCCTTTCGCATTTAATTGCTACGTTTATGTTAGTTATGCTTTGGCATATTACAGGATGACAGTATGGCAAGAAATGTGATGCTTTTTTTATGTATGTCACAGATTTAAAGTATCAGTAAAACTTTAATAAAAAAATAAAAATACTCTGATGGAGAGCCAAAATATAAAGCAGTTGCACACAGCTGCCAAATCTCCTTAAATCGTGTACGATATCAGAAGCCACTGCTTCAGTCCTTTGCATGTAAGTTTTAGCCATTCCTTGCAATTTTAAAACACACAAGGCCAAGTCCCCCAAAACATCGCTACATCGCTCAAACAATACTGTTTGATGAAAAGGTTCATGGCTTAATTGGTAACACAGAGGATTTAGCATGTATGGCTACGCATGAATATGATGAACAGTGGCACTTTAGCTAACGCACAATGAAACACATCTGCAGGTCTTTGTAAGAGAAAGAATAGATATGTTTTAGTAGCAGAACAGCAACAATACCTGAAGCCAGTAGCGAGATTTAACTGAACTCATAACTAGGCATGCACTAACGGTAACGTGTGTGTTTTTACACAGACTAACACGTGTTACTAGGGTGCACTTTAAATTCTAACTGAAAGGATTGTGGAACGAGGACTGCTGGAAAACTGCGGACATGGTGGTGGGGAAGTGCTCAGCAGCCAAGTGGGTCTCATGCCAAGCCTGATATCTCCGCCAGTCCTAGTGGAGAAGTGTGGCTCAGGGGTTAGAGGCAGCAGACCCGGAAGCTGAGATCGGTCCTGGACCAGGGTTCAATTCCCCGCCTCGGCGGGGTCTTGGGCTAAAAAAATTCCACGGACTCGATAATTCTCGCCCCGGTGCCTCCTCGACTCACGGGTTCACACTCTGCGACTCTGGGCAATAGCTTGCTTAATCTCCACAACGGCCCCTCGCGGCGGGATGCCTGACTTTCACCTTGTGGATACCCTGCTATCTCACAGGGGAATACCAGGAAGGGTTCCCTAAGCAAGCGCCGGGAAACCCACTGCGGGTAGCTGTGCGCTATATAAGCTCAACTACATTTACATTTACAGTCCTGGCTTTTTAGTCCAATGGAAGCTGCACTGTGCGACCTGCAGTTACGTTTGGACTGGTTGTAAATGCCACCCAGAACACATACCATTTACAACTACGACAAAAACAGTATGACATAATCTTAATTTGACAGGATTTAAGAGCTACAAAGATCAACACATTTTTAGAGAAGGATACAAAATTACTCAGCAAAGCAAACCCTCGCCGTTGACATCAGCTATGAAGTATACGTCAAGGGTCAAGTCTGGCAACGCAGTTCAGCCTTCAGTCATCATCCCGTTGTTTGTAAACTGGATAATATTAAATAACAGCGACTAAAATATGAAACACAGTACCCCTCTAATCACTGCACTAAGGCGCTGAGAACGTTACCTTATATCAGTCATTCGCCGTTCCTGCTGTCCTGCCCAGCCTGTTCGGACCTCAGGACACCACATCCAGTTCTCTTTGCCAGCTGCACCGCTGTTTCAATTGGCTGCAGTAGCGCACAATATACGTCACTGCTCTCTATTTTGACGCTATGTTGGGCCAGAACGGGTCAGAACGGGTCAGCGTATGTCACGTGCAACGATCACTTTAGGGAGCAGCTCGGTAATTGGCTGACTATATTACGCACGCCGACTGTCATCCAATTACAAAGCCAATCGTTTAGCGCAGGCGTGCACATACTGCGCGAGCAGTCGAGTTTATACGTGCTGTTGGAAAATGGAATAGTGGTGATAATAGACTTCTGGGTGGTGAATGACAAACGTGTCTAAATCTCCCAGCCAGTATGGTAGACCCAAGTGACACACGGTGTAACGTCTGTCACTGAATGTTCGAATGTTATTGTGTCATAAATATCAATGTTACAGTTTTTGTCTTTGTACATGGGGCACACGATTGGGATTGTGTTGGTTTAGCACGCACAATCTGCATGTCCTGGTCATATTCCCATATTCCCCCAATACATTTTGGTGGGCCTAACCTGCCAAAATGTATCCAGGCATGCCGATTTTATCACACCCAGTATTTACCAGGTGCGATTAAAAAAAAACATAACTCATAATTCCAATGTGTGAGGTAGCAGGCATTTGAATTATATGGGGGTACTGGGACTCAATCTTAAATTTGATCGTTAATATATTTAAGCCAAAAATACTGTGAGATTTTTTAAACCGCGTTTATTACCAACATTGTTGGTAACGGTGTAAAGCCAGATTTAGATCTCAATTCTCCTAGCTCCTTGACTAAAACCCAAAACTAAATTCTATCCAGTGGTGCCGTCGATATCATTTGACCACTTTCGTTAAGGTCCTATTATGTGCTATTGTCAGATTTTTTTTAGCTCATTCACTTATTTGAATTTACTATTTCACTCCAAATGAATAACCGAGTTATTCCTTTTGTATCCTTGACTCTTAGATGTTGCCATATAATTCAAGAGTGATTCCTGGATATGGCTGGCAGATGGATACACAGATACAGTCTAAAAACTTAGTGTATTCTTATAGCTTTATAATTCAAAGGTACTCCGGCCTATTATAGAATAGGATGGTATGGAATGAGACCACCAAAAATGAGTTCTGTTGCCCAGGCCCATTCTAAATAAATGTTCTGATGCCTAAATGCTTCCAGTGTGTGTGCGTTAAGTGACATCATGTTCCGAAAGGACTTACATAGCTTGCGTTAGCTTCAACCCCGACCACAAAAAACACTTGCAAACCAACTAAGAAATCTAAATTGAAGTCGTTTGGTTTACCAACATGTCACTTCATAGTGGTGGCAATCCGATCCCCCATTTTTATTCCTTTCAGAAAGCTGTGTCTTCTCTCACCTGTTCAAGATGTTTACTGAAGTTTAGCACCACAGATGCAGGAGGCTCATTTGTGGGAGAGCCTCTTCTACCATATTGTATCATTTAATACCATATTGCTTGCGATGTAGGGTTTCTTAAGTCCTTTCAGTCCTCATGTGCAAATTGTTTGATCCCGGGCAACCCATTTCATCCCACTGTGCCTTATTGTCCTTAGCTACTTATTTTGAAGACCCTGCAAGAGGTTGAATTCAGAGTTTGCACTATATAAAAAAAAGCATGTATCGGTTGATAAACTTTAATTTACCTCCCTGCCCTGTGAATTCCTTTCAACATGTGATTGTTTTTTTATTAAACTCTGTACTTTATAAGATGGCCCAGTGTGTCAAATGTTTTCAGCGGACTGACATCTGCAGTTATCTGCAGATCACAAGTTCAAATCCGATCAAGGCCAGCTCACCCTTCCGTTCTTTCAAGGTCGATAAATTAGGTATGATTTTATGATATAAAAGCGGCACTTATTTATTATCTATCGAGACACAGTGTATGTATAGTAGGAAATTCAGCCTAAATAAATATGTGATTATCAAGTGATTTTCATGACTTCGAACTCATGCTCTCGGTATTCTCCCTACACTTCATTACACTTATTTCACTTTAAACTTTACATGCATAGATAAATTGTTACTTTTAACTGTGAATAACTGAGTCTAGGTTTTAGGATAACATTGGTATAGTGCTGTAAATCTCTATTTATCTATCTAGTGACTTCCTCAGTGTTACATATTAAGTCTTTTCTGGTAATGTTACAGAGAGAATTAGAACGTCGTGTAGTACATCTCATTATTTGCACCTGATAAATTGGGAATTTAGCTCTTCTGTGTTGACCCATAAAACACGCAAAATTAAATATATAGTTTAACATAAATAGAATAGCTCATTTTAGCAATGACAATTCCCTAAAAAGAGAGAGACGCAGTTTTCCAGACATACCACTGGAAAACTGTTGTGAAGAATAAGATGCAATTGCGATCATGCTTTAGGTATTTTCGCATGCACAGTTGTACACAGAAAAATGTTGTTCCATTTGCAGCAATCCTTTCCACTTCACCCACCAGTTTGAAAGTGTTCCTTTTCCTCTCCACCTCGGAATAGATTTACTCCTGGGGATGGGTCAGAGAAATGTTTGAGAATGGCCTCAAACATATGAGTTTTCAAGGAAATCCCTGTCTGGAAAGCCCTTTACTGCCCCTCCCCATTAGGTGTGATTTACTCATGTGCAATATTACAACATTGTGGGACTAAGTGTGCAAACATAAATGATTTACGAGTGTAACGGTGCCCTTTGTAAATACCTTGCACTTGAGCCATCTGCTCATATAAGATGGGCTCGCCCACGCTAGAGGAGAGCATGTCCTCCTGTAGCCAAGCATGCCCTCCTCTAGCCAAACTAGGCTAGCGCCTGGCTTGGCTCTATCCCATGGGTGCTGGCAAGCCAAAATAGAGCAGAGACAAATATCCTAGGCATTATATTTTTCCTGTATTATTTTATCTTTAAAAGGTAAACACACAATGTATGACAGCTGAGCAAACCAAATCATAACAAGCATTTGCAATGCAATAGGTCTCACATTTGCAAGAGTTTATGCTATTGGCAATCTAAATGACAATGGATTTTATTTATCTGTTTTGATAATTAACACATAAATAAAAGGCATTGTCATTAAAAAATGCCAATACCTCAAACTCTTGTAAATGCAAGACCTATTTCATTTCAAATAAGTGGTCGCCATTGTCCCGGGCTGCTTGGAAAGTGAAAGCGTGCATGGCGCGCTGAATGTTGAAGCAAAGCATGTCGTGCCTGCAGTAGAAGAAACTCACTAAAGAAACTAGTGCTTACTGTGTAACAACAGAAGTAAAAGGGCCAGTCCTCATGGGAGGCTACAAATGAAGACAAGGTGGTACTAAGGAGGGACTAACAAGCCTATTAACGAATCAGAAGCCAGCATTTACCAAGTACATTGACACAAGCCAATGACAATTATGGGCGGAGAGTGGAGGGGCTTCAAGCCTATACTCGAATGCGGCATGCTTCGCAGAGTAGCGCATGCGCTGCCCAGGCTCGACCTAAAAACTTACTTTTCTTCTGTGTGTGAGCTGTTAATTAGCCCCTCACAGATGACCTGCAGGAAGCCAAATTCTCGTTATTTTGCTTAACAGTGTTATTGCTCCTCTTGAGGTGTGGACCTTCTCCTTCAGCACTGTTAATTAAAGACAAGGCAGTGATAATAACATTAAAATAGTGTTGGTCCTTAATTTCCGGTTAATTCTTTTCAACAAAGACGTTTTTAGAATTATACATCAAAATACCTGTTCCACTGGACAGTAAATACCCTTCCAAAACTTGATCTGCTGTGTGTCACTTGCACTGGTGCAGATTTTACAAGATTTTGCTTCAGCGCAAAATAGGAGAAAGTCTTGTAAGAGTATTTACATAGAAGTACCCTATGCACACACACAATATTGTTGTACACGTAGGTGGTAGTACATAAAAATTCATAGAAACAATATTTGCAAAGAAACAGTAACTATTCAAACAATTGGAAAAAGAAGAGGGTGACGTGAGATAGTCCTTTGGTTCTTTTTAATATCTCAAAGCTTTGCAACAGCCAGCCGACACGTGTTTCATCGCTTGCGCGAATCTTCAGGGCTGGAAACAACAAAATAATGCTTTTTGTAGACAAGACACATTCTTAGATGACGTTTACATATTGATTTGTGCTCACGTTAAAAAATGATGACAAGTTCAAGCATGAAATTGTGACCCGGGAGAAGCCCGGGACAAGGGCGGGACCGTCTGTGGCCGTCAGGGGCCGAAAGAGGCCGGGCTGGGGCCCCCCTCTGACAAGTTTGCTACATGGTGTGGTTTTAGGCTTACTATTATTATTCTTCAGGTTGATACTCCTGTTTAATATCAAGTGTATTTGGGGAAAATGTTGGAGATATTTTGTTTGTGACCCTTTTTGGGTATTTTTTAACTTCCTAAACTTATGTTTAATATTCCTTTTTTCTTTTAGGTATTACCCTTTTTTAAATATTTGTATTATTGTTGTTTTATTTTAGTAATGTCTAGCTCTAGTCCTAACCCCCTCCCTGATCGTGTGAATACATCTATTCTCGGCCCCCTTGATAAATTCTTTATCAAGGCTACTAAGGACATTGATCGAGAGTTACTCCTAGCTGAAAGGAGGGCCGAACGTCGTCTTTCAATTGAGTTTTTAAAGAGGCAGGTTCCTCCTCCTAGTAAAGCAAAATCTCCCGTAAGCACCATAGAACAAGCTGAGACTGATGCGGAGTTATTTAACACAGATAGTATACCTTTAATCTTTCAAGAAAGCCCGCTATCATCAAAGGTTTTGGATGTAGCTGCGGAGGGTCCTATTGACTTGTCCTCGGTAATATCCAATAACCTTATAGATCTCAATACCCCTCTTCCCCAGGAGACTGTTCCCCATACTACTAGTAATATCTTACCTCCCCCACTAAAGATACAAACTGAGGTTGTGACGTTGCTTGCTTCCCAGCCTATTATTAAAAAAATCAGAGCACGCGACAACCAAAAATCTAAAAGTGTGGTATCCTCCCCAGTTAGGAAGAGAAGGAGAAAGGTGGGGAAAAGTAATAATGAGTCTGTAAACCCGTGGTTACCCCCACGTGTAACAGCCCCCAAAGAAATTGTATCAGAGGAAGTTGGGGAAAAAAGTATAGATGAGATAGAATTAATACAAAGGAATGTAGATATGGGAAATAAAAATACCCCTAATTATGGGATTTTGGAGGCTGTTGAAAGTCTCTTAAAGGCTTTTATTCTTCCCCTTGTTGAAAGGCTTAAAAGGCTAGATAAAAAACTGGATTGCCTCTTACCAGAGGTTATTCCTCCAGAGAAACCAATCTTAACTGCCCCAGGCATTTCAACTGAAAATAAAAACAAAAACACATCTAGAAAACCTGAAAATACCCAAATCAGACAATATAATTCTTCTAAAAATTTAGACACTGTACCTGTTAATAAAGAACTTAGTGCTTCAGCAGGCATAGCCGTTATGACAGCTTCGACAACAATAAGTAAAGAAAAAACGCCTTTAGTAGTTTCGAAGACTGTCCATAATAAGATACCTTCTACCCAAACAAAATATTTGAACAGAGGTAAACTAAACCATAAAAACATTGTAGATCTGCCGCCGGACTCTTTTAATTTTGTCATTGTTTTAACGGGCGTCCCTTCTGTCTCAGAGGGAATTGTGGAAACAAATACCAGTTTAAAAAATAAAGTGATTCACTGGTTACGCTTGAATAGGCCACTACCCTCACACTTGAATGGAGACATTGTCTCAGTTAGAAGATGTCAATGGGTGGGTATACGCCCTAAGGACATAGAGGGTGATCTGGTTATAGTTAACTTTCGGGATCACAGGGTGGTATCTTATATAAGTGACTGGTTTGTGTGTAGTAGTAATGGGGGAGTGTCAACCCGGAGCCTAACATATTTTTATCCAGAAAACATGTTATTCCCCTCGAGTGGATCTCGGAATGGCTCTGGGTTGGATCTCCCTTATCAACGGAAACATTTTAGGAATCAACCTATTTCTAACAGAAATGTTGATTTCTTTCCTTCGTTAAGCCATCCTGAGGTGTATTCTGGGCCAAATAACCACTTTCCTACAAATCCAAAAGAATTTTGGAATATTCCTTTATCAAATATGTTCCATCCACTGACCCCTATGAATCTAAACGACTGACTGAATCCAATTTTACAACCAAAAATACCAGTTTGGGATAATAAGTCTATTCCTACTCCCTTGGATAAAGTAAAACTTAATTTTCACTTGGATAAGGGGTGTGGGGATGGTACATGTATACTTGGAGATACAAAAAATTATCATGAACTAGATGTGGGAAATAATGTTATACGAAATATGCTAGAGGGGTGTGACCCAGCCCATCCTATAATGAAAACACAACAGGAAAAAGTAGGTAACCGAGAGGAGTTTAGTGGTTTCCGTTTAATCTCTTGGAATATAGCGGGCCTTGGCCGTAGACTGGAGGATCCAGTTTGGTTAAATTATGTCGACTCTTTTGACATAGCCTGCTTACAGGAGACATGGAGCACTGTGGATCAGAGTTTGGATGGGTTTCAAATGTTTAATGTCCCTGCAATACCATCGCAATCAGGGAGAGCAAAGGGTGGGTTAATGACAGCGATCTCTGTAAGGCATAAATCAATATATGTGAGTAGAGTGTTGGAATCACCTTGGTACCGATTACTTATGATTAAGGATTTATTCCCAGAAAATCTTCTTCTCATTAATTGGTACTATAATATATTTGATCCCCATGAAACTGTAATTATTGATAATTTACAGGAGGAGATTGCTAAGGTGACAAACAGTGTCTTCCCTCTCTCAATTATATGGTTAGGTGACTTTAATTGCGAGCTATGTAAGTTCAGTGGGTCCAGGGTGTGTGGTCTGTTGGATCTAACTGACCAACCTATGGCCCATTTTACCCATTCCAAACAAGGGGAAGCTCTAAATAGTATCATCATGAATAATGATCTATGTATCTTGGATGTGTCCAGTTTTTCAGCCCCATCAAATATACCTACCTTTCAAGGCACATGGGGTAGAATGAGTACAATTGATTTTGTTATGGTCTCTAGGGAGTTTTTTCACTTCTTGAAGGATTTCAAAATTGAGGCGAACCCAGCTAGTGACCATAATCCCCTAATCCTGAGTTTTAATCTGGCTCTCGGAAAAAGATCGTGCCCGGAACAACCGATAGTATATAGTCAAAACAAGGGTCTTAACCTAAGGTGGGACAAAGTAAATGTAAAGCAACTGGAAACGGACATTTTTAAGGAAAACGCAGATCAGATAGAATCTTGTCTGACGCCTATAGCCGATCCAATTTATACAATTAAAAGTTTTGAAACACTACTGAGAAATGTTGCCTCACGTCTTGTAAAGACAGGGGGGAGTAATCGACATCAAGGTCCTAAATGGTTTGATGCAGAATGCTCATCTGCCCAAACATATTTAACAAAGGCCCTTCACCGAGATCCACGTGACAGAGATATGATTAGACTGGCCAGGAAAAGATATAGTGAGGCAATTAGAAAGAGGAAAAATGATTTGAGGACTAAAGCATGGGAAGACCTGGATAAAGCGGTTGATCTAAGGGACAATAGGCTTTTTTGGGAGACAATAAATAGGCCTTTTTTTTAAAACAGGGGAAGATAATACAATTCGAGTACATATTCCTGAAAATTCCTGGGAAGCTCATTATAGTAAAATCTTTAACCCTAATGAAATACTTCAAATTGCTACCATGGGAGATGGTGAATATGGTGATTCTAATATGGAATCAGCAAAGCTACTCAGCGATTCTCTAACGCTTATGGAACTGGAGTTAGCTTTGACTAAAGGGGCGGCTTTAAAGGCCCCCGGCCCCGATGCAATTCCCTTAGACCTATTTAAACATAACCTGAAGGTCTGGTGCCTATTACTTTTGAATGTTTTTAAGGCAGTAGGGTTAGGGCAGATCCCGACCTCATGGAAAGAGGCGGTTGTGGTGCCTATTTTTAAAAAAGGGGATAAGTCGGACCCGCGTTGCTATAGGCCAATATCATTAATAGATGCCTCCTGTAAACTAATGGGTAGGGTGATATTGGCTCGTCTGGAAACCTGGGCAGAATCATCTGGGATTATTGTAGAATCACAGTATGGGTTTAGAAGAGGGAAGGGAACTACTGAGCAATGCTTGAATCTAGCACTGATTATGGGCAAGTATATGGGTGCCAAGAATAATCCTATTTACTTGGCATTCATGGACTTGTCCAGTGCATTTGATACGGTATGCAGGGACAAATTGTGGCGTATGATGGAGTCTATGGGGTTTGAGGAGCCTTTGGTAACTCTGCTCCGTAGGTTACACACCGCCACAACAGTTAGGATTAGATATGGTCCTGGAGGAGAAAAAACTAGACATATATTATCTACTGAAGGTGTCCGTCAGGGATGTATTTTAGCTCCCTTTTTATTTCTGGTTTATACAAATGGTTTAGAAAGTTTTATGATGGAAACTGGTGCTGATTTTCCTAAGATTAATGGTAAAAAAATCCCAATGTTGTCATATGCAGATGATACTGTCCTAATGACCCTTACCCCCAATAGCATGCAGACCTGTCTGAATGCCTTTGATGCGTTTATGGGAGAAATAGATCTTGGGGTCAATTTTACTAAATCTTTTGCCATGACTTGCGGTTCAAAAAGTGCCAAAGTCCGCAATTTCAGGGTGAGGGATTTTAACATAGAGAAAGTTGATAACTTCAATTATCTGGGCAACCTTTTTAACAAAAAACTGAACTGGGAACCGTTGTTGTTAACCCGAGTTCAAAAGGTTTCACAGTCAATTGAAGCTCTCTTTCGCTTCGCTAGTAAGTTAGGACAACGACGTATAGCTGAAATGACATCTTTGTACAAAGCTAAATGTGTTTCTGCTATGACCTATGGTGCTGGTGTTTGGGGGTCACAGAATTGTGAAAAGATACAGATTATGGAGAATAAATTCCTAAAACGTTTACTATCTGTTCCTTCGGGTACTTCAAATATATTTTGTCATGGTGAGGTTGGAATTGAGTTTGTACGTGATACTATTCATATTGCACCCTTAGTATTATGGTCTAAAGTTTGGCAATCTGATGATTTGAAATTGACAAAAGATATTCTTTTAGATTGTCTCAAACTTGAGCATTATGGGGAAATCCCATGGCTCCGATATGTCAGGGATACTTTCTATAAAATTGGGTTAGACACTATGTTTAGAAATCCTGACATGCTTAATAAGGATACTAAGGAAATTATAAAAAAAGCGTATAGCCTTAAATTGGGTTCCTTAAAAAAGAATGAACAGGTATTACGTGTTCAGGGAAGACTAGTGCGACCATTTTACTTAACATACATTATGAATACGCAAGGGCGTTTCTATCTTACAAGGTTTCGCCTCGGTACCTTACACTTCCTTTTTGCTTTTCCAAAGCAGGGGGGTTGGAGGGAGAAGTTACCTTGTTGCCCCTGCAATAATAAGGTTTCGCAAAATACCCTGCACCTTATTCTTTTTTGCACTTTGTATAAGGACCCAAGAAATTCTTTCATCAGACCATTACTATTATCCCTCGGAACGTGTTATTATAAAGAAGGTTATGAATTTTTGTTATCACTTTCAACTGTAAATATCTGTAATGCTGTATTGAATTTTATTAGATCAGCTCTTGCAATCAGAAACCGCTACTGAATATATTTGTGGAAATCAGAATTATGTAATTATGTATCATGATGTTACTATAGAATTAGATAGAAATGTATTGTGATTTCATTACAGTTCATGTATTTTTTTAAATTGATGTATACTTTTATGATTTCCTTGAGGAATCGAAATAAAGTTATTTGAATCGAATCGAATCGAATCGAATCGACCAATGGTTGTAAATCCTGAGCTAGTAAACGAAAGACATCTTAAGCAAAGTGCACTTACTTTGGTGGTTCAACTAAGGTGATTGTGCTGGACTCTAGATTTTTCGTGAATTGACACATCACAGCGTGTGTGTGTATTGGCACACTGTGAAAGATCACCAAGATCTAGCATGCACGGACAACACCCGAGATAAATGTTAACGTGCGCGGTGAGCAGTGAATCTTTTAATGAACAAAGTTTCTATCCGATCGGGCATAATGCCAGGCAGACATTCAGGTGATCTTAGTGCTTTTTACCACTTCAGTGGTGTGTGTCTTCCAAAAAGTCATATATCAACACATACCTCTAGGTAGCTGCGTATAAGCCAAAGGTCTGTAGAGAACCAAAATTATACTTGGAAGAAAAAAGTAAAGCAAAGAAAAGAAAAGGGAGGGTAACAAAAAGGGGGAAAAGAAAATTAAAGAGTGAGTTATATGTACAAGGCAAGTGGTTGGTCAGAACACTAGAAACTTGCTATGTAAAATCAAAGCAGGGCGTAAAATAATAAACTCAAGCTCACCGCTCGGCCGGTGATATTTCTGACCCGGTAGGGCCCAAGACCGTCTTAAAATTTGAGTACGGAAATGAGGTCGGGACTGAAAACACAATAGGAAGAAGAGAAATCAAGATCTGCAGAGAAGCGTAAAATATGTATAGTCTATCTATTTATATAGAACTTATACTCAGAAAAAGCCCATACTATATCTGTCCACCGGCCCCATCTTAATTATTCCAGGTTTAGAATTTTAAAGCCGAGTAAAAGGTGAAAAACTCTATATATAAGTTATAAGCTATACCGTGGGTAATCATGACTGAAAGTCATAGGGGTTATTCAATGGTGTCAGTCAATCCGTGCACTAAGAGACATTATGAACAGTTGTAGACACATTGGATGGGGGAACCTGCTATGCGGTGGTATTTAAGCAGCCCAATCCAGAGTTGGATCTAGGACAACGTCTGGCTATAAGGGTTATATAAGCTACCACGTGAATGGCCAAGTGCTCAGCTATCGTAATCAATTACCTTGAAGCTATGATAGCTTCTGCCTTACGCCCGGGAGCATTTCAGTATGTCCCACTTGGAGCGGATAACTCCAATTTTATTCGTGGTCTGAAAAACATCAAATATTAATGCTAAAAACCGTGTTGTGCTGTAGCCAAAGCGTCATACCATTATAATCTCGTATCAGGGTAAAGGACCATATCACGTGATATCCTTTAGTTGCGAAAAGCCACTCACCTCGCTATTGAATGTGGCGAGGGGAGCTCTGTCCCCTCCGTGATTCGTTATCTAGACAAATCAAAAGAAAAAAGCAGGGCTCAGATAATGCCCGAATGGTATCAATAACATCGCGGTATACAGTAATTGCCAATCGCCTGTAAGTACGCTTACTTGTATCGTTGTCAGTTTTCGCAGAGGTGCTGCTCCCGGGTCGCCGTGTTCCTGGTAATGGACACGTGACCCGGAAACAGCCGCCTCCTTAAACGTCAGTTCCTTGTCATGTGACCTCGAAAAACGGACTAGAGCGTGTATCCACGTTCATGGACGCCTCACCAGGAAGTGAGTATAACTGCACTCTACCGGGCGTTTTGAACATACCCCGTTTGTGAGTCATGTAATTTCTCAAAATTGCCGATTTCAAAAGAGAACACCCTAACCGCACACCACTGGCCCGTATAATTGACCCGTGTGCGGAAAAAATAGACATGTCTGAAAAAATGGCCTCAATATATTTGCAAGAATAAAGTGCTTGGTATTTTGCCTATTAATCACGGAGAGAAAAAATAGTAAAAGGAAATATAGTAGTATTGTTGAAAAGTCCCCAACACTCAGTCAGGATGATTATTCGTGAAGTGATAGTGTGTAAATTAAGACATGCCCGCATTCAGTCGATCTTAAAATTGTGCATGAAGATGTCTCTCTAACCACTCTTACATTGTATCATAATGGAGACATATGTGTTCAGAAATATTTACACTCTTATAATAACATTATCAAATACGAGAAGAGGTACTGTCATTCCCTGTGGGTGTATTAGCGTTAAACATCCCATTCAAAAGTATACATGTCAACATTAATCACTTAAAATCATATCCTCATATAGTTGCATGGATAATCTTCCATAGTTAACAGTCTGAAAACGCGCATTTACACGTGCAGTTTACACGTGCGTTCAGTCGCAACATACGACCAATCCATAACGAAGCATTCTTTGCAAACTTTTCATACATGGTCAGACACAAAAAATGCCTAAGAATAGGCTTCCTGATATATCTTGGTCGAGTTCTGTTAGCGACCCTTTGGGATGGAACGCGTAACAAGGTATATTTGTAAAATGATACAAACATGAGTAACTGTTTTTAGGCGTTGTGGACAGAGATATATAACAGCTAGTCTCCCAAAAAGAATTGAAGCTCCGAGTCATAGTTCAATCCCTGTCCCACCGCGTGCATCCTCATTATCCACATAGCTTCAGCACATCTGAGTTTGAGTTCTCTGTTGCCCCCTCTAACTCCCATGTTAACTGTGTGAATGCCAAAAAAGCGAACTGCTCTTTTTGTTTCTGTTTGTTGACAACCTGCTACGTGCAGTGCCGCGGGGTATTTAGGGTCATGTTTCAGTATTGCCCTCATGTGTCCCGAGATTCTGTCCTTAAGGGGTAGGATCGTGCTTCCGACATATTGTTTGCCACAGTTACATACAATGATGTATACCACGTATTTGGTCATACAGTTAATGTTTGTGTCAATTGTGAATGTATCCCCTTTCGGATTAGAGAATTGTTTGGTGCCATGTTTGGCCCATCGACACATCGCACAGAAACCACATTTGTAAAACCCTATGCTCTGTGTAGACAACCAATCAATGGGGCTCGTGCCATGTGGTACTGTCGGGCTAAGTCTATTTCTGAGTGTGTCACCCTCTTCTTTTTCCAATTGTTTGAATAGTTACTGTTTCTCTGCAAATATTGTTTCTTTGAATTTTTATGTACTACCACCTATGTGTACAACAATATTGTGTGTGTGCATAGGGTACTTCTATGTTGATTTTGTTGGGTTTTGCCAGTTTTCTGGCCTTACCTTTGAGTGGTTATATGGTTTTCCACTCACCCAGTAGCACCACGGAAACTTTTTGTCAGTGCTTTTTTAACAGGCCGTGCGCCCCGTGCTAGATTGACATCTAAAAACTGTTCTGTCTTTTTCATTGTAAGAGTATTTAACTTCAAGTAAAAAGTTATTTTTCCCAGGAAAGGTGCAATTTTCAGCGTAAATAGTGCATTGTGCTTCTTTGCACTGCTTTGCATTACTTTCTTGGAACTTGGGTGTTACGCCAAAGTACCCTTAGCTTATGACATAAAACCTGATCTACTATGATAGTTCGATCAAGCTTTGCAAAAAAAAATAACACCTCATTGAAGCAGGCGTTAACAAAGAGAAATATTTTTATTCAAATAGTCCACACTTTGCATGTGTGTCGTGGACTGTGCAATAAACATACAATCTGTGGAATGTATCAGAATTTGTACTGAAAGGGTATGTTTCCGGAAAAAAAAATCCAAAGCTAGACAGCACGAACATACCTCTGCACTTGGGGTGGGTACAACAGTTATGTGTGACACTAAATAGCCTTCAAGAACTCAGGGGATGACAGTAGAAGTAAGCCATTTTACATAAACAAGGCTGTGTGCTTCTTTCTCCCATTTGTGTAACGCAGCACAACTGTGTTGTGCTTTGTATAGGAAGACACTGGTAGCCAGGTTGTAAGTTCTTAAAGTCTTCTTTATTAATCCATGTCAAGTGGTATCAAACAAGGTTCAGCCATGTAACAGCTCTTAACCCAGCTCTCATATATCCTATGCCAGCCCCACCAGGAGCAGCCTGCCTAGCTGCTCAGCCCATCTCCAACTGTCACCACTCATCCACACAGGCACCCAGGCATTCCATTCATCACAGTCACACCAACATTCCGTCACCATCTCTCACACTGGCTGAGCAGCTAGGAGGACCTAGGCTGATTCACATAAGAATGTAAACCTTAGGATATAACGTTATCCTTTCCTTTTAAAATGGAAACAAAACTTACAATTTTAAAGAAAGGAACTATACACAAAAGGAGATAATGTTCATAACTAAGGGATGAAAATGAATTCAAAACATCACCAATGAGAGAACAAAGCAAATAAGAAAAGATGGGCATAATACGACATACTAAAAACATGCATCAAAATTCCCCATCCTCCCTCATGAAAATTGTTAAAATTAATTAGATATAAACCATCAAACAATGACAAATTGGGAAGGAAAAACAGCAATATTACATTTCAAACTAGCAATAATCCAATCCTCGTGGCCAAAAATATGTTGTGCTTTGTATAGGAAGACACTGGTAGCCAGGTTGTAAGTTCTTAAAGTCTTCTTTATTAATCCATGTCAAGTGGTATCAAACAAGGTTCAGCCATGTAACAGCTCTTAACCCAGCTCTCATATATCCTATGCCAGCCCCACCAGGAGCAGCCTGCCTAGCTTCTCAGCCCATCCCCAACTGTCACCACTCATCCACACAGGCACCCAGGCATTCCATTCATCACAGTCACACCAACATTCCGTCACCATCTCTCACACTGGCTGAGCAGCTAGGAGGACCTAGGCTGATTCACATAAGAATGTAAACCTTAGGATATAACAAACTGTGGGTAATGCACTCTGTTCAGCTACAAATAATAATTCTGACCCATGGTCTCCTGGGACAACTCAGCCCTCTGACATCGCGGTTTTTGTGTTGGAGCACTGGAGTCCATTGCTTGTGGAAAACTCAGTCAAAGCCTAATGAGCCATGTGCCAATTTCTCTTACCCCAAAAGCATCCATAGTCTGAAGCCACAGTTTAACCATTGGTGTTAAACTCTTTGCCACAAAGAAGATAGTATAATTAGATAGTGTCATTTCTTTTGCTGCTAAGAGTAGCTGTGAGATGCTTTTGCCTCAGTTAGAGTATATGGGGAATAACTGAGATGCCAGTCAGTCTAAAATTGTTTTCAGTTCGTCCCACTTCGCATGACTGATGCCCTCCAGCACATCCGTCTAATACCTCTCCAGCTTCAGGCAGTTTCTTATAATATGAATTCATGGATTCCTATGGAGTGTAGTCACAGTTTATATGATGTTTTGAAATGTGTTTCCTTCCCCAGAATGTCTAGTATACTTGTTCACCCTAATGAAGATTTCCTTTCATTGTTTTTTGTCTAGGTTAATCCCAAGCTCCTTTTCATACTTCTTATGCCATAAATATATGTCTAATCTGTGATTAGCATTTAGAATGGTGCATATCCATGAAACAGAGGTGTTTGGGTGTAATTCATTTTCTGCATATATCTCAGATTTAGTAAGGTTTCTAGTTACTCCCTCATTAACTTCGTGTTGCAGTACCCAGTGCCTGAGCTGTAATGAAAGCGTTCAATTTCATGGACTCCATATATCGCTTTTACTTCCTCGAAAGATCCAATAAACCCCTCAAGAATAGGCCTCTCTATTTATAGCAACCCTATTTCCTCCATACAAGTGAAGTACAAGGCAATGGGATGGTTGTTAGTTGCATCTTGAGAGTCAGTTGTTTTTATATTGTTAGCATGACCCTCATATCTGGGGAAACAGTTTCTGCCCACTTTGTTTACGAGTGTCCTGGGAACTTCCACAAGTGGTCAAACAGCTAGGTTCTGTCAGATATAGCAACACAATGTGTCAGTTTCTTCTCTCAACCATTCCTCTATCTACCTAAGTTGGAATACTTGAAAGTATTAAACTAAATGAAAGATTCCCAACCATCCTGCGAGCTATGTTTGATGCATTGTTTCCAGCTCAATCTTGAGAGTTTATTAGCCCAAATGGAAATATTGATTGAGTCCTGCAGTGAAAATGTTTTGTTTCACGAATATTGGGAGGGCCTGCGAAACATATTGGATCTTGAGCAACAATGTCATTTTTAGGGTCGCAATCCGCTCTACCCAGGACAGTGTATGGTGGTGTCAATAGCCAATACGGACCCTACTTTCCATATTAAGAGTCCATAATTCTAAATGACACTAAAATGCAAATTAGGAGTCAGCCAAATTCCTAAATATTTCAGGTGCTTTCGTGTCTAGTGAAAGAGGGTAGAGCACTGCAAATGATCTATGTGGTACCTCCTACCAGATTAAGACAAACTAACTTGTGGAGGTTAACTCAGAATCCCAAAATCTTCCAGTAGCCCAGTGGCTCCATAAGGGAACACTTTGGGTCCTTAAGTGTCATCAATAGGTCCCCCACAAACATCAGCAGCTCAAATGTATTGGTTCTGAAATGTATGCTCCGAACGTATCTTTTATCGTAGATTCTCTGTAGTAGGGGTTCTGGGGTAAATGTAGGTGTACTTATAAAGCACACTGCGACTCCATGGAGTATCCTGGCGCTGAAGACCGCTGGGGAACCCGTCCTGGTTTTCCATGTGAGATGGTCCCTTTCTGGGTATCTCCAAGGTGAAACTAGGCATCCCCGGCGTCTGTGGGGGGCCGTTGTAGAGATGAGGCAAGCTTAATGCCCAGAGTTGCCGAGTGTGTTCCCTGGTTAGAGTAGGCACCGAGGCGAGAATTATCGAGTCCGTTTTGACCCTGGTCCACGTCCCTGCCGCGTCGGGAATTGAACCCTGGTCCCGGGCCGTTCTCTGCTTACGGGTCTGCCGCCTCTAACCAGTGAGCCACACCACTCCAATTGACAAAGAGTAGTGGGGAGAGGGGGAAATCCTGATATATCCTCTTCTGGATCTACTCTGTACGTTGGACAATGACCCTGACCTAGGGAGTTTTATAATTTGCCAGTATCTGTCCTGTGAATCATGTTCCAAATTAAGTAAACTGTCTTCATTCACACTGTCAAGTGCCTTTTCGAGATCTAGATAGAGAAAGGTTGTATCTATCTTTTGCTTCCCTCCAAGGTCAGTTACATGTAGGGCTTTTTTGGGTTATCATTCGTATTGCTTCCCTGGATAAACCATGTTTGTTTTGTATGCATTATGGATAGCATCACTTGATCGAATCTGCTCATCAAGGCTTTAGTAGATATCTTGGTGTCTGTATCGTTATTCAAAAGCGAGCTTGGGCGGCAGGAGCCACAGATGGATGTGTCCTTGCCATGTTTTAAAAATATCAGATATTGTCACTTCTGTCAGTGATACTGATACTTCATGGGCCAAGGAGCAGCTACTAAAGACTTCTGCCAATGGTGGGCTAGTTGGGCCATAAAGGTTTTGTGGAAAGCGAGTGTAAAGCCATATGGGCCTGGGGCTGTAGCTAGTTTTAAACTGCCAGTGGCTTTCAGAATCTATTCCTCTGTGAGAGGGGTATCCCGTATCTCAGTATCTAATGCGCCAAGCTTGGGGATTGTTACAGTTACAAGGTAGGAGTAGATAGCAGAGGAGATGGCAGCCTCCACCAGATATAGAGTTTGAGAAAATGTGTGGAAGGCCCTAAGTTTACCCTCCTTCGTTTCCTGTGTTGCACCTGTTTCATTTTGGTTTCAGTTATGTATTGATGCATGTGCCATGCCCCTCATCTACTTCCAGCAGTTTGCTTGTTTTTTTCCATGCTCCTGGAACTTCAGGCCCTCTTGTGGCAAAAAATAATTGGCTTTATCTTGCTTGATGGCATGTAACAGTCCTTGTATGCTTGTGGGGTGATGCCACCACTTCTTTTAAGGGTTTACTTTGAACTGACATGACCCAGACGTAGTCCTGCTGCAAGACACTCATCTACTGGGCAACCAACAAATGTGATTCCCTCACCAAGGGAAAATACACAATGGTGTTCACACAGGGTACACATCAGGCTCCAGGGGTTGGGTGTCTTGATACTTAAAAAAAAGTTCCCTTCTAGGTTGCAAGACATCAGATGGATGCCGGACCGCAGTAGTGGTCACCTAGAATGGGTTCCCCCTGACTCTCATATCCTAGTACCTTCCCTCTGGGCTGCAAAAGACTGGGCTGGGAAAATGGGTGATAGGCTATTTACCATGCAGGACACCTTTAGGATAATAGGGGGAGACCTCAACTTGAAAACCCAGGGAGACGGGGATAAAGTTACCACAACCCATTCTGCATCCAAGACCGATACACACTTGGCAATCTTCTTGGGAGCAATGGTGCTAGCAGACTTGTGATAGGTACAACACCCAGACCAAACACAATACTCGTATACAGTCAATACCATTTAGTCGATAGCGAGGTAGGACTATCTTTTGGGCTACCAGCAATAAACCAGCTGGTACGGTGACGCTCACTATCTGCACAGGTATCTCAGATCACTTTCCCATGATCAGGGCATTCCAAAGGCAACAGGGAAGCTTGAAGACGGGATGCAGACTAGACCCGTGGGAATTAGTTGCCTGGGACACCCGGAAATGCCTGACAGGGACTTCTCAAAGCTCTTTTGAAGACAATAAGGGGTTGGTCGACTCCAGGTTAGTCTTGTCAGAGGCATGCAAAAGGAGGAGGAACCAGGAATGGCATGATTTGGAGATGGACTATCGAACCCTAGTGCAGCAGGAAGCTAAGGCCTATCATCGGGCTAAACAAGAGCGAGTCTACGAGCATGGAAACAAGGCAGGGAAACTCCTGGCCTGGTGGGAGAGGAGGGACAGAAATGAATACCTAGATTGAGAGGGAGTGAAGGAGTGATGGCGGGGAATCCGGCGAGCTAATCGTGAGAGATGGCGACACACCTGCAAGAAGTATAGAGGGCGCACACATCATGCAATTAGAAGGAATTACTGGACTTTATAGTGATAGGAATTACTGGACTTTATACAAGAACTCCCCACCCCCACCCTAGGAGAAGAGGCTCAGGTATTACTAGAAGCTAAGATATCAGATTCAGATATAGCAGAGGCCCTTTCTCATCTAAAGAGAAGGAAGGCACCAGTCCCTAACGGCTTCCTGACTGAATTTTATTATGGGTTTCCATAGACAGAGAGTGCCCCATTTGGGGGAATTGTTCAGGAGTGCCAGACAGGTAGGGAAACTGCCCAACGATCTCCACCGAGCTCTGAATGTGCCTATATACAAGGAGGAGAAGCTGCAGGTAGACCCCATGTTATTATTTCACTGATCAACATGGAGGTAAAGGTACTAGCACGGATCATCGCAATCTGCATGTTGCAAGTGGTGGATCTCTGGTGGTGGCTGACCAGTCAGGCTTCATGCCCCGTAGATGTCTTTTTGGCTGCCTGGCCCCAGAGAGAGAATTGGGGAACCGGCTGTGATTTTTTTTTATTAGACGCCAAAAAAGCATATGTTTTCTTGGAGTGGGCTTACCTTCTGGTGGTACTTGAGAAAATAGGATTTGCCTGGAATTTTCTGGGGTGAGTCAGACTACTCTACTGGGACCCTGTGGCCAGGGGGAGAGAGAATGGCAAGCTGTTAGAGGAAATACAGATAGAAAGGGGAGCACGACAGGGATGTCCATTATCACCCTCTGCTGTGTGCACTGGCCCACGAGCCACTTACGATCTGGGTCCGCAGTAAGGCCCAAATCTGGGAACTGAGATGGAACCCGGATTGGAAGGACTTGAGCTCTCTCTCCGGTGATGGCATTTATCTTTATCTGGCAGATCCGCCTCAATCCTTTCGGCGTATATGTGAGATATTGCAGGTTTTGGGACATGCACCCTGACGGATGGTTGCCTTCCACATCACGGACATCTCCTAATCCAATAGGAGTTAGCCGGCTTCAAGTACTTAGGCATTTATATTACGGCCAATTGAGAGTGGTTTTGGGAGAACTTGGGTGGTGAATAGGCAGGACATAGGCCACTTGAGACATTTTCTGTTGTCGCTGCTGGGCAAGGTGGCACTGTACAAAATAATATCCTTGACTTCCTTTATGTCCTCCAAAATGCACCCTATGTAATTCTGGAAAAGTTCTTCTGACAGATAGAAGAGACTATCCCTCCTGGCTGACAGAAGTACCCTAGACCCAGAGGGTTATCTCCGTCACCTGTATTGGAGGGGATGGACGAAGGGGCTCCCGTCGCAGACGGCGGTTGTGGTGGACACCTGCAGGAGGGCGGTGAGAGCAACAGGCTGGAAAGGGAAGATAACACTGTTGATGCCACTGTGGGAGCCGGAGGGACAGAGGGTCCTTCCAGGGATAGAGGACCACAAAAAATGGGACACAATGGGTGTCTCGGTTTTGTGGGATATCTGGAAGGAAGGTCATCTGATCTCCTTTGCAGACCTGAGGGCTGAGTATGAGCTGACGGGCAGTCAGTACCTGAGATACTTGCAGATACAACACATCCTTAAGAAGCATGCCCCTCAATCGGCGGACCCACCGGGGAATTTCCCCTTGATTACAGGATACTGGTTTCTCCCTTGCACAGTCATGCTGTCTCATTAATTTACACAACACTCCTAACTTATAGTCTCCCCCCACTAAACTCACTCAGACATAGCTGGAAACTGGACCAGGGTAAACTGGAGGATGATGAGTGGGGTGAGGCCTGCGGCTACCCTTGAGAGGTGGTATACGAGTGGAAAGTAAAAACTGCTACATAGAGAGTCCTACACAAGTTACCATACTGACCTGTGCTTGTGGGGTTGCAGACAGAGAGGAACCTTTCTCCATACCATATGGGAGTGCCTGCCAGTGAGAAGGTACTGGGAAAGAGTTTGGGAGCGAATATTTGGGACCGTATAATACAAAGTGCCCCGGGGGGGGCGCACAGGGCGTATGTGCCCACTTTGTGCCTCCCGGGGCCCTTTGGCATTACAGAAGGGGCAGCAGAGACTTGTGCAGCCCCTTCTGTAATACCAATAGCGATGTTGCACATAAAGCGCCAGCGCTATCTTCAAGGGGGCGTTCCCTTATTTGCATGGGGACGTGCTCCATACAAATGAGGGATCCCATTTACTTCTGTGCCCGCACTGTATTACAGACACAGGTGCAGAGGCAAAGAAGCTCTCAAGAGGCGCACTGACAGTGTGCCACCTAAATGGTGGTGCACTGTCAGTGCGCCCCCTGAGAGCAGCCTTCTGGAGGAGGAAAGGGAGCCCTATGGACCCCCAAGACATACCTTTGCAGGCAGGTCAGTCAATCAAATGATGGACGCAATGCTGACAATGCAAACATTCTCCCCCAGTGAAAAGATCTGGGTTAACTCCATCGTTCTTTTGCCCACTACGCCACCCCAGTTTGGACCTAACCATATGCAAATCAGTCTTGACCCTGTACCCTATGGGAACAGTCCTGACCGAACTGCCAGGCCAGGTCCTCCCTGTACCGGAAACAAGCATCCTGAGACCGGTTTCTGGGTATGTCACCCTTCCTAGGATGCTTGTTTCCAGTCCAGTGAGGACCTGGTCTAGCAGTTCGGGCTGGATTGTTCCCATTGGGCGCAGGATCAAGATTGATTTGCATATGGCTGGGTCCAAACTGGAATGGCATGGTGAGCAACAAAACAATGGATTTAGTCCCAGATCTCTGTACTGGAGTGACTGTATGACATTGTTCTGCATTCTGTCCGTCAATTGTACCTTTTGCACAACTCTCATAATCACTCAGCTCGTGGTTTGACTCTTTCCGCCAAGCTAGACCCTTGGCCCAGCACACCCCATGAACTTCATTTCCTGGCTTGCCGAACTCTAACATACACAAAGATTTATACACCTGGCCAGAGTGTGCAAGCACCCCTTGCAACCACAGATTAATCTAAAAGTAACGCAATCAATGACCATTGGTCTCTGTGCTGTCATAGCTGACTGTGAATATTTTACTCTTGCCAGAAATGTTTAAGCTGAAAGACTTTACTTTGCAAGCTAAGACAGCCGATAGCCAAAACAGTATTGATAGTGTTAGCCAAGGCCATTAGATTTTACCACATTTTTATATACTTAGCTAGAGGAAATTATAGCCAGAACTCTTCACCCATTGGCCTGTTTTTGCATCATATATATTTTTATTCTTTCCACTCTAGCATACAGCATTGGGGAATGGGTTAGCCCATTTCAGCGATTGGCTAACTTCACTGTTGGTGATGGTATTCTGCACTTTCATAAGGAGGACATCCACAAAGTCGTTCCGTCAGTGCCAGGGTCTACTATTGCAATATGTGCTTTATAACATCAATAAAAATACTTTTGCTTCAGTTACCTTTTTCAAAAGAATTATTATTAATTTTTTGTATGAAAGGCTGGCTTCCAGGGTCTGCCTATTGGCTTTGCCAGTGCTTGATTTTTATTTGATACTATTATAGTCAACGGGGTAACCCTGTATCCCTCAGAACCTGGGTATTGTTTTAAAAAAAAAAATGTTTTTATTGTGGTAGTTGCATGAAAATATACATAATACAGTCACATCCGTGAACATACCGACAAAATAAAGAACAAAAGTCAGGTTAAGATAAAAGACACAGCCTGTCGGTCCACAACCCTGAGGGCGTACGGCGTCACAATTTAGCAAATCAATATAGGGTGAATGTCGGTAACCCCGTTGGACACAGATAAAGCAATCACACCACTGATTTTGTTTGAAACAGAAACAACACAAAACGAAAAGGAAAAAACTAGCAGAGCTCGTCAGGAAATCATTAGACCTGCGTAAGGGTCCAGCATTAACCGGCCGTGGCATTTCGTACTAGGCCTATAAATACACCACACAATGAAAGAAAAAATGCCTATGTAGGAAATAGATATTGAAAGGTCCCGGTAAGGACAAGTCGCAAACCCCTCACCCCATACACAATGTCTCAGGAGCATCTTTTGGACATAGCCAGCTCCGCCGTTGGAGAATCGCATAATTCACCCCTGTAAGTGTTCCAGTGACCCCATTTCTTGTCCCACACCTTGGGGCAGCCCCTTATTTTATACACGGTCTTCTCTGCTATCATGCATTGGTCTACTGCGGCCACCCAGCCCACCACCAGCGGTCCGTCCGGGGAGCCCCAACTCATAGCTATGTACCATTTAACCAGCAGAAACCCCAGTGACGCCCATTGTATCTCCGGAGCAGTTAGGTCATTAGGCCCCCAGATGTTAAGGATACATTCCCTAGGCGACTCGGGTAGGGGCTTGTCCAGGGAACGGCACATTTTAGACTGCGCGGCCATCCAGAACCGCTGTATCACAGGGCACTCCCATAGGACGTGGTAGAAGGCTCCAGGGAGTCCGCAACCACGGAGGCATAGGGCGTCTGGTCTCCGTCCTATCCTAGCTAATATAAGGGCCGATATATACGCTCTGTGTAGTATTTTTAGTTGGATCAGCCGGAACCTGTGACATATGGCTGACTCTCTCGGAGACATCAGTGCCGATCTCCAGTCCTCGTCATCTAGGGGACCCAGGTCCATCTCCCACTTGGCCCTCATCGGCAAGAAGGAATCGGGAATGTTGTTGCAGAGTTTACGGTAAGTTAGGGAGACGGCCTTTTCCGGAAGAGGCTCTGACAGGAGCCTGTCTTCCAAAGGGGAGGTGGTGGGTATAGAAGTGAAGTCCGGGAATGCGTCACGCAGGGCATGTGTAATTTGCAGATACCTAAAAAACTCAGTGGATGCCAGGGCGTATTTAGCTTGAAGGTCGGTAAAAGTCAACAGTCTATTCTTATGAACCAGGTCTCCGACCTCCGAGATCCCGATAGTATCCCATCTGTCGAAGCCATGGGAAGAGCAAAGAGATCCCAGTTGTTGAGCGGACCATAGAGGCGAGGCCTTGGTTAGTTTATCAGCCCATCCCAGCTTTTTGTTGGCTGTGTGCCAAACTCGCACTGTGTGAGCCATGGGCCCAATGTATCTCGATTTAGAGGGTTTACTATATAGAGCCCCCAGGTAGCCCTCATGTCCTGGTTGTTCTCTGTCCAAAAGGAAGGCTGGATTAAGAGGAGAACCGTGTATCCAGCGGTTGATCACCACAAGCTGGGAGGCCCAATAGTAAAGTCGAAGATTGGGGAGGGCTATTCCCCCATCATACCAGCCCTGAAACAACTTACAGAGAGCAATCCTAGCGGCACCACCATCCCAGAGTAACCCCCGGAGCTCACTCTCCACCGTCTTGAAGTACGAGTCTGGAACGGGAAAAGGGCAGTTCTGTAGGACGTATAGAAAGCGAGGAAGCGCTAGCATTTTGAATAGTGCCGCTCTACCCAGGAAAGAGAGCGGAAGCGATCGCCAGTGAGCAACGTCGCTACGCAGCCTGCGTAGAGGGCCCAGCAGATTACGGTCGTAAAATTGCATAAAGTCTGGAGTAATGAAAATACCTAGGTAGGTAAAGCCATCAGAGGCCAACGTAATGGAAAAGCCCCGAGGCAGGGGAGGTGGCGGGCCATGTAGCATGTGCAGCACCGATTTGGACCAGTTTATGGCATAGCCGGAGTATTTACCGAAGTTAGTAAGGATGTGGAACAGGCTGTTAATGGAGGACTGCGGGGACGATACGTAAATCAGGATGTCATCAGCATAAAGGGAGATTTTATCCACGGTCTCGTCACTCCAACGCAGGCCTCGGCTCCAAGGTAAGGGCGAACAACAGGGGAGAGAGGGGGCAGCCCTGCCTGGTGCCCCGGTGAAGAGGAAATTTTCTGGACGTGAAGTTGTTAACCCGAACCTGACCAAAGAGGTCTGTATATAGGAGGCGTACCCAAGCAATAAAGGTGGGTCCAAAGCCAAAGCGGCGGAGGACCTCGAACAGGTAGGACCATTCAATCGAGTCAAATGCCATTGCTGCGTCGAGGGACAATATGGCAGCGTCCTGAGAAAGGGAGGGCCGTCGGCTCAGCACGCTCTGGACCCTACGGAGATTCAGCGCCATGTTCCGGCCCGGCAGGAAACCGGACTGGTCGTCGTGTATCAGCGAAGGGAGTACCAAGAGGAGACGGGACACTAGCAGTTTAGCCAGAACCGTGGCTCCCGTGCTGATCAGGGAGATCGGCCGATAGGAGCTACAGGCAGTGGGAGGTTTGGTAGGTTTTAGAATGACAGCAATGGAAGCCAACCTTTGATCGAGGGGAAGCACACCCCGCTCCAGGCTTTCCGTAAACATATTCAGAAGATGGGGGATGATGTCAGGGGCCATTCCCTTCAGAAACTCGACCGGAACTCCGTCTGGGCCCATAGCCTTTCCGGAGTTTACGGCGAATAGCGCTGATGTAAGCTCCTCAGCGGATAGGTCCGCGTCCAAGGCGAGCCGATCCGAGTCCGAGATGACAGGGAGACGCATCTCCTCCAGCAGTTGTCTGGATTCATCAGAGGAATAGACGTTGCTAGCGGTGTATACCCGTTCAAAGTGAGCGGCAAACACCTCGGCAATGTCCTGGGGGTCAACTACCACTGACCTATCCGGGCCGGCTATGGATGGTACCCATCTCGTTGCCTGGTCGTGTCGCTCTAGCCATGCGAGCATCTTGCCTGCACAGTCTCCGTATTCGTAGACCCGGTGGCGTGTGTGAAGCAGCCGCGCTTGTGCCTGTTCTTGGGCCAGTGCTCTGTAAATCAATTGTTGGGTACGGAGACGCGCCGTGGTGGAGTCAGTGGGCGCAGCACTATGGGATACCTCAAGGTTAATGAGGTCAGTTTCCGCCTGCGAGATGAGCTCAGCCTGTTTACGCAGATGACACGTTTTTAAGGCTAGTGCTTCACCTTTCACCACCGCTATGTAGGCCTCCCACAGTGTAACCGCTGAGTCCACCGAGCCAACGTTTTCCTCGAAGTAAAGTTCTGTACGTTCCCTCAACGCTTCTCTAATGTCGGGGATCCGTAGGAGCCAGGGATTGATAATGATAGGTCCCCTCACTACCTGACGATTATATGTTAAGTCCACCATCAGTGGTGAATGGTCGGATATACCGCGTGGGAGGTGTCGTGGACGGATGAAGCGGCCTGTGTCGGCGTTGAGGCAAAAGAAATAATCAATTCTTGACATGCTATTGTGTGCGTTAGAGTAGTGAGTGAAGGATGGCGTGTCTGGAAAGTGAAAGCGCCAAATGTCCGTTAATCCCAAGGCCTGTGTAAAGTCAGCGAGTTCAGAGGTCTGGCCGTGTGAGCTTTTCTTGGGCCTACGATCCAGGTCATCGCACATGGTGGTGTTGAAGTCCCCTCCCATCATTAGGGTACCCGGGGGTAGGCCCACCAGTTGAGTACCCAGGTCTTTAAGAGAGTCGCGCACTAAGGTCAACACGATATTCGGCGGGCGCCCCTCCCAGACGGCCTCCACTACTGCAATGCGGCCTAAGGGGTCTGCCCAACATCGTGAGTGGGTGAGTGCAAGAGAATTCTTAACTAATATCCCGGTGCCCCGGGACCCAGTAGTAAACCCTGCATGGATCAGAAGCTTGTACCCCCCCCTCTGCATCGCCTGGCAGGTATTGCCAATCAGGTGGGTCTCCTGCAACAGGACTATGTCAGGGGAGTGGCGTCTAATGAATGGGAGGAGCACACTTCGTTTTATTTTGTGACCCAGACCATTGACATTCCAGGTGAGGACTGTAAGGGAGCTAGAGAGTTGGTGAGTCATAGCTGTAAGGGTGGAGAGTCAAGTTAGCAGGGCGCCTAGGTAGGAGCCTCTCAGGACGACCTAAGGTCGGGGTCATATCAAGCTGGAAAATAGTTAAGACATGTGGATCCCAGGGGCCAAACGGCTGCCCGGGAGTGAGGCTGTACAATACCGGACCCCGGGCAAACAAGAGGACGCGACTAAGGACCAGTCTGCTGGAGGCAAAGGGAGACGTTAACAATGGTAAGTGACCATCGGAAGCTCTGCAGAACACAAAAGTAAACAACATAACAGCAACAAAACTGGGCCAATACCCCCCACCCCTCACCCCTTCCCCCCACCCTGCTTCCCTGCCCGCGGATTCAGAACTATCCACACCCCAACTCGGCAGAGTGCCTGTCGCCCTCCCACTCATTTTGGGGTTAGCAAGTGAGCAGGCAGCGCCGCTCGTCCGACTTAGAAGCGGTAGTTACTTGTTAGGTAGCTGGTGTGGCCCGAACCCGGCCGGAAAAGCAGATCCCAGGAACCAGGTCAGTGCAGAAAGAGGAGGCCCGCCCCCTCGGACAGTCTAACAAGTTCCCGGACTTTCAGACGGCAAGGGCCCAGACATTGTTCAGCCAGGCCCCCGTGGCGGGGGCATGTCATTCCGCATCTTCGAGAGGCCCCGAGAAGAGATCCTGGCTTTCAGGCGGGGGGTCATCTCCCGTGGGGTCGTCCCGTACAGTACGGTGTCGTGGAGAGCTGCCAACTCTGCTCCACCCCTCCAACCAGTCCCATACTTCCTCCGGCGAGAAAAAGAACCAGGTCTTCCCATCGCTTTCAACGCGTAGTTTCGCCGGGAACAGCATGGAGTATTTGACGCCCTTGTCTCGCAGTGCTCTCTTGACCTCCAAGAAGCTGCGCCGCCTCGCCTGCACCCTAACCGTGAAGTCCGGAAACATGGAGATACGGGCATTTTCCAGAAGAAGGGCGGCCCAGAGCGGGCGGCCTGCAGGATGGCATCCCGGTCTCTAAAGTTAAAGACCCTCGCGATGATGGGGCGAGGGGGGGCACCCGTCTTAGGTGCGCCGCCCGGGACCCTATGCGCTCTTTCAATGGAGAAGTAATTTGAGAGGTTTTTCGGTTTAAGGTGGGTTGTGACCAAGGACTCCACGAACAAGTCGGCCGAGGGCACCTCCAGTCTCCGGAACTCCCAAGATGCGAATATTGTTTCGTCTCGCCCTCCCTTCTTAGTCGTCGAGTTGCTCGCTCATCTGTTTCTGTTGCTTCTGGAGCTGAGCGACTTGCTGTTGAAGAGTGGAGGTGTCATCAATCAAAGCTGCCGTTTTGACCTCTACGTCTTTCACTTTAGTGTCCATTTTACGCAAGTCGGCGCGCAAGAGGGTCACCTCGATGTTCACTGAGTCAATGCGGGTTTCTAGAGAGGAGCGAACTCCGGCAATGGCCTCCATTACATCTTCGAGGGTAAGTGTCTTTGACCACTGAGTGGGGGAAGCGAGCTTCGGGTCACTCGAGGGGGCCGCATCTTTGTTGTCACCTCTGGCACCCCAGGAGTTCTTAGTGATCTGCCTCTGAGTAGGGCCCTGTGACCCCTTGCCGGACGCCATCTCCCCCGGGCAGTGGGACACCGATTCCAGGAGGTCACAACAGAGGGAAACGATGAAGATGAGGGTCAGCACTACACTGTGGCGACGGAGCGGATCAGGAGCACACGATATCGCACCCCTGGGGCCGATCAGCACCGGCCGTGAACTCCAAGCGTGGGCACAAAGCCTCAGGTCGCCCCCCGGCAATGGATCGACACACTGCACCTGAGTCAACCCTGGAAGGCCGGCGGGGCCCGCGGGGCGACTCCAGGAAAGACCAGGTCCACTCCGCGGCGTGGCGGCGCGTTGAAGGTGGCTCTCGCAGAGGAGAGCCACCCCTCAAGCGGTGAAAGTCTGCGCCAGGTACTGGTGGACAGCTCGGAGGTCCGCCGCCAATTCAGGAAAGGGTCAGTCGGTGGAACAGGCGTGGCGCGCAGGCAGACGGGGTCAATACGCCCCCAGGGCCGTGAGTCCCACGCAAAGCCTCCGGAGGACTCCACAAAGTCAGGGCCGATCTAGCTGTGCAGGTCCGGTGTGGGGCCAGCATGAACCAGGAGAAACAAGGCCCCTGGGGTCCAATCACCGCGGCCCCAGGCAGGCGCCGTCCACGATGTGTCAGCTAGGTAGTTGTTCCTCCCCTTAAGTCTTCACCAGTGCGCCTTGGTGCAAGGAGTACATCAGGGTCGGAACGTCGTGTGTGACGAGCCCCGGCAGGCAGGCGGCAGCGGAAACTCCTCCCCCGGAGGACAAGGCAAGTGGTCGGGGACTGTATGTGGTCTGCCCCAGCAGCGGGAGAGCCGAGCGTCTGGGGATCCGTTTGCGGCAGGCCTCGAAGCCGGGGAGTCACGTACCTCACTCCCCGTCCGGAAGGGCCCCTTACCGCATCTCTCCTCTCGGGCCGGAGGCCGCCGCAAGGTCCGCCCGAGGGGTCTGCCGCGTCTCTGCAGGCAGCCGGCAGGTCTTGTGGGCGACACCAAAGTAGGGCGGAAGCCCTGCACTGTCCGGGTCCAGCCTTCCCCAGCAGGCGCAGTCTAGGAGGTCTGACGGATCGCAGGGATGGCCGCCATCTTGCGGGACCAGGGGGGAGCTCCTCTCCTTCGGCACAGCGGTCGTCAACGAGCTCCGATCAGGCCAGCACTTCGCCACTGCGGGCGTACACGGTTTCTCTTGAGGTTCCCTCCAGCAGAGAAGGGAATCCCGATCTGTGCACGGATCGGTGCAGCGGATCGTCGGAAACGGCCGGGAGTCGCTCTAGCTAGCGACCATTCCCGCCGGCTGTCGGCCACGCCCCCAGAACCTGGGTATTGTTTATATTGTCTACCGAAAGTTCTGTTGGGTAAAGTCAATTCTTTCTTAAGTCATAATTGTGTGAATATACCATCATTCCTTTTACTTTCTAGTCAAAACATAGCACTGAACACACCACAAAGATATTTCTTGTAATATTTACAGTTGTATTTATATAATTTGTTTGGTGAAAAGAGGCTATCATACGAAACACAACATAAAATAGCATGTACAAAAACAAACAGTTAATCAGTGACTGGTGTGCCGTATAGTGATCAAAAGTGATATATTGACAAACAATATATAAGTACATGTATAGCAAAATAAATAGGGAACTCTCTGTCCAGTTAGAAAGTTCCACCATAACCTGCAATTTCAACTTATTATGGTTACAGCGACTAAGGACATGAGTAGGTTATATGTCGACATTTTGACTGTGATGTATGTACTATTACAAGGGCATCACATAGGGTCTTCTTCTGGACAACAAGGGGTGCACTTTGTGACAGCCTAAATATAAAGAAGGGGTATCATTATAAAGGTGTGTCTATGGCAAGTGATATTTTAAATGGGGGTAGACCAAAGTGCTACTCACCTAGTTCTTCAGAAAAATGGAAAACAATTACTCCTCTGACCATGGATGGAGTCTGGAATACATAGTTATGTAAAGGCGCAAATAGGTAACTACTCCAGATCTGGATGGATTTAAGTGGAGATATCAGTTCATCTAAAGAAAAGCCGTGTAAAGCATGATGTAGCGAATGTAGAACTTGCGTAAGGCAGTCTTGACACCATTACATTTCCGTCTTGCTTCTTTTACTATAGGAAAAGTGAGATGGTAGTGCCTTGGTGCCCGAAAGGGCCTTTTTCCCACCGCAGCCGAAGAGCAGTGTCTCGGTCCCTGTATTTGACAAGGTGTGATATTATGTAGCATGGCAGAGTGCCCTCTGGCGGTCGGGGGCCCAGTGAGTGGTCCGCCTTTTTCATCGCGAATGTAGTAGAGGAGCTGGAGCGTTCAAATAGCTCTGTTAGTAGTTGCTCCACATAGATCTCTGGGCGTGCCATGTTGGTGGTCTCTGCGATGCCTGCAATACGGATATTATTCCAGCGAGATCTGACTTCGAGATCTTAATTTTTATAAGCCACTTGTTTGAGCACTCACTCCACTTTTTCCATTCACTTCAGCGTTGTGTTGGAGGTGTCCTCCAGGTCTAGGACCAGCGCAGCGAGGGAACTGGACGGGGCAGGGAAAGGAAGAGGAGGAGTAACGCCCGGGGATGGGCAGTTGTGGGGAGACCGTGGGACACAGCAGAGGTGAAATAAAGATGTGCGCCTTGGTCCAGAGTTTGTGTCATTTGTAGTCACCAAAACACTACAACTGGCGACGAGGGGGCCACGTCCCATGCGTAGCATGCATGATCTGCGCGGAACAAGAAGCGCTTACCTGACTTGTGCCCCGGCGCTGCTGTGGTTGTCGCAGTTCGAGTGGCGGGAATAGATTGCTGCCCTTGGCGGTCCGGGAGCCGACTCCGGCCGCATCTGCCCTGGTGCGCTGTCCTGCTGCGGTCCGGGAGCCCACTCTGGCCACATCTGTCCCGGCGTGTTCTGCTGTTGCCGGTAAGCCCCGGCTGCGTAGAGTGTAAGAAACGCTCCGCCGGGAGGTGTGTCGATGCGTGCTGGGAGCCCACCCCAGACGCGTGTGCTGCCCGACGCCTTGTGCAGGAGGCTTCCAGTCTTCGTCGTCCTCGTGCAGCGAATGCTCTGCCGTCGGTGAGTCTCTGGCGGTGTTGTGGTGGTCCCTGTGATTACAGCGCTCCCGTGGAGGGGAGGAGGCCCAAGTCTCGTGCAGCGTGAGACTTCGTTAGCGGCCATCTTGGAGTCAGGCACCTCCACCAATCCCCTGTGAAGGACCCCTGGCGGCCATCTTGGAGTCAAGCATTTCATGGAAAATACATCAAACCTTGGCAAATTCAAGTGCAAAGTGACTTTTGCTTCATGGAAAATACATCAAACCTTGGCAAATTCAAGTGCAATGTGACTTTTGCTTCAGGATTGCAAGGGTGCCAGTCAGTATCTTAGAATCAGGCATTTCATTGAAAATTCATCAAACCGTGGCAAAGTCAAGTGCAAAGTGACTTTTACGTCAAGACTGCAAGGGTGCCAGTCAGAATAATCGTATCTTGGGTAGTACCCATTAAAGAAACTGTGTGGTATGATCTGCGCATGCAGCAACTCTGAATAATCTGGGACAACCCCACACGCTGACTGGCGGGAAGTGACTCAGCATTGCAATCGCACTATTTCCAGTTATAGTAGCAAACGGAGTATTGTCATTGAGCCCAGGATGTCGGGGTCACCATCCTCAAGACAAGCTCAAGCGCCAGCTAACACTGGACCCATGGGGGTGCTGGGAGTATCGTTTCTGCGCCCACCCGAGCCATTAGTCCCGGAATCAGGGGGAGGCATGGGTCTTCGATGGAAAAAGTGGTTTGAAGACTTTGAAGACTTTCTGAAAGGGTTGCATGTAACTGAAGAAACACAGAAACTGATAGCACTGCGCAACCTTATCGGTAAGGACGTTGGTCAGATCATAAAGGAACTCCCAGCGGCTGTTGCAGCATCATATGCCGTTGTGTGTGAAGCACTAAACAGGAAGTTTCTTCACAAAAGAAACGTCGACTATGAAAGATATACGTTCAACTTGGCCTCTCAAGAGAAGACAGAACCCATGAGTGTCTTCATCAAACGTCTCCGACGGCTAGCCCGTTATTGTGAATTTGACACATTTTCAGCTGAGGATGCTCTGCGTATGAGAATCATTGAAGGCTGCCAGTCCGAATCATTACGGCGGAAGTTGCTAAAGAAAAGTTACTCAATGGACGAAATCGAAGAAATGACACGAGTGAATGATCAGGCTGAAGAACATGCCAAAAGGATGGAAGCAGGGAGAAGTGAAAAGAGTGAACAAGCCTTTAGGCTTCAATCTCGTAACACACGCAGATACTCTTTGGCGAGGCAGAGGTCATCTTGGTCCAAAAGGCAACAACAACCTGCAAACCGTCGACGTCACAGCTCAAGTAGAAACAACAGACGACAAGAACGCCATCTTAAATGCTATCGATGTGGTTATGATTTTCCTCACACGGATAATTGCCCCGCCATGGGTCAAAAATGCAGAAAGTGTCGGGGGGAGAATCACTTTGAGAACGTATGTGGAACTTCTAGGAAAGACAAACAGAGAGACCAGGAAAGGCAATCTCGACCATCGAGCACGCGTCATCACGCCAAAGCGGTACAAGACCACAGAGACTCGTCGAGGGGATCATCCCTCTCCAGCTGCCAATCTCGCAGAAGTTATCGATCTCGGCGCTTGCCTTCACAAGAATTAAGGTCACTGTCACCTATCTCGCAGGACAGTGATGAATACATATGCATGGTTGCTGACCCAGACAGATTGAAGAAATACCCTCGGCTCAGCATCTGGACCGGCACTCACTGGACCAAATTTGTGATGGATAGTGGGGCCTCTCTTAACTACATACCAGTGGCAGAATATCGGAGGATGAAGTCACCACCACAGCTCAGTCCAGCTCATGTGAGGGTCTACACCTGGATGTTCAAAAAGCCACTTCCCTGTCTCGGAAAATTCTCAACTCACCTCACATACCAAGATCGCACGATACCTGCCTACATTCATGTCATTGAAGGGCCAGAGGCCGACTGCCTTCTGAGTCTTCCTACTGCTGAGCGACTGAGGCTAGTGGACATCCTGTACAAGGTTGATGATGAACTTGATATTATTCAAAAATTCCCCAAATTATTCACTGGACTGGGAAAGATGGCTCATGGTCAAATTCGGTTACATATAAACGAACAAGTAACTCCGGTCGCTCAACACCACAGAAGAATCCCCTTTCACCTCCAACAAGGAGTAGAAAGGGAGCTACACGATCTGCTCAAAGCTGACATAATAGAAAGGACAGATGGACCTACACCGTGGGTTTCCCCAGTAGTGGTCGTGCC
This sequence comes from Lissotriton helveticus, assembly GCF_964261635.1. Taxonomy (NCBI): domain Eukaryota; kingdom Metazoa; phylum Chordata; class Amphibia; order Caudata; family Salamandridae; genus Lissotriton; species Lissotriton helveticus. The sequence continues at coordinate 689,292,557 of NC_136070.1, read as the reverse complement.
GAAGAAAGGTAATCCTGACCAAGTCCGTCTGTGTGTTGATATGAGGGCTCCCAACGTTGCCATTGAAAGAGAAAGACACCCCGGACCACATATCAGCGATATGATTGCATCACTCAACGGAGCAAAGATATTCTACACATTAGACCTCAATAAAGGTTATCACCAACTGGAACTACATGAACAGTCTCGTTACATTACGACTTTTTCAACACAAATCGGTCTTTTTAGGTAAAAAAGACTTCGTTTTGGAGTGTCTTCTGCTGCTGAAATTTTTCAAGAAGCCGTTAGGAAAACTATTCATCACATCCCCAATGCCCTAAACTACAGTGATGACATCCTGGTTTATGGGTCCACGACACAAGAACACGACACCGCACTATAACGAGTCTGCCATGCACTAATGGAAGCCAACCTCACGCTAAATAAAGAAAAGTGTGAGTTCCACAAGTCAACTTTGAAGTTCTTTGGCCAAAACTTCTCCCATGCGGGAATGAGACCAAATCCAGACAAAGTGGCAGCCCTGAATGACACTCCCAACCCTCGCGACACCGGAGATGTTCGTTCCTTTTTAGGGATGGCTAGCTACTGTGCTCAGTATATCCAGGACTATGCAACCATCAGCTATCCCCTGAGGAAACTCACAAAACAAGGTCATCCCTTCCAGTGGTCTGCGAGATGCGAACAAGCATTTAAAGAAATTAAAGCAGCCGTGGAATCAGCAGACAACATGGCCTATTTTGATCAGAAGAAAAAGACGGAAATCACAGTTGACACCAGTCCCGTAGGATTGGGAGCTATCCTAGCTCAATATGATACCAAAAGTGACCAACGGTACATAATTGCATATGCGAGCAGGAGTCTGACTGATACAGAGAAAGCATACTCACAGCCAGAGAAGGAGAGCCTGGCTGACGTCTGGGCCTGTGAACAGTTTCACATTTTCATATACGGAAAACATTTTACACTAATTACAGACCATCAGGCCCTCATCACCATTTTTGGCAAACCGTGAGCCAAAATGCCACCGAGAATAGAACGCTGGGGTCTACGTCTCCAAGAATACACATATACAATTGTGCAAAAGCCCGGAAAGGCGGCAAATCCTGCTGACTACATGTCAAGGCACCCCAAAGAGACAACCAAATGCAGACCTTCAGTAGCCGAGGAATACATACGTTTTGTAGTGGATCAGGCCAGACCGCCTGCAGTCCCGCTTGAAGCCATCTGGGATGCCACTCATGAAGATGTCAATCTGCAAGATGTAAAGTGTCGTATACAGAACAATGACTGGAGACACCTAGACGACAACAACCCAAATAGTCTGATTGACATGCACAAACTGGCATCTTTTAAGCATGTAAAGGAGGAAATGTCAATAGCGTCCAATGGCTTGATCCTCCGAGACAATCGAATAGTCATCCCGAAACATTTACGCCAAGGAGTCATCAATCTGGCACATGAAGGCCACCGAGGCATTGTGGCTACCAAGAGAGCACTGAGGGAACGGGTCTGGTTACCATTGCTGGACAAATTGGTAGAGCTCACGTTGAAAGACTGTCCTCAATGCCAACTGGTCAGTCGACCTGATCCTCCTGCACCACTGCAAATGTCCCAGCTGCCGGAGGGTGTCTGGCAGCATGTTGCCGTAGACTTCTTTGGGCCATTTAAATCCGGACAATACATCCTAGTCATCATGGATGAGTACTCACGTTTTCCCATTGCACAACTCATTTTGTCAACAAAAGCGTCCAGCACAATCCCTGTTCTGGATGAAGTGTTCGCCGCTTGGGTATTCCGAAAATCGTGAAGAGCGATAATGGACCTCCGTTCAACAGTCAAGACTTCACGGAATTTGCCAAGCATCTCAACTTCAGGCATCGCAAAATCACACCACTGTGGCCGCAAGCCAACTGCATGGTGGAACGATTTATGTCCACGTTAAAGAAAGCCATTCAACAAGCTGAACTGTATCGGAAAGAGATACAAGTGGCCCTAAATGAAGTCTTGCGAGCTTACAGGAACACACCTCATTCCGCCACTGGCAAGTGCCCATTGACCCTAATGCTGGGCCGGTCGGTGCACACCAGAATACCCATGGTTGACTGGACTAACGGAGAGGCATCTCAAGATTCTGAATATGACGACATAGCCGCCATTGACCAACTCAAAAAGGAGAAAATGAAGGCTTATGCTGATCATCTTCGGAGAGCTGCACCCTCGTCCATTCAGGAAGGCGATTGGGTGCTAGTTAAACAAGAACAGCAAAAGAAAACAGACTGTCGTTATCATGAGACTCCGTTGGTAGTCACCAGACAGAAAGGGACCTTAATTACTGTTGAATCTGAGGGTAAGAGAGTCACCAGGAATGTGACGCATTTTCAAAAGTGCAGCCCTAAAGTCAAGGAACTGCTGACTGGTCATGTCAATGGAGGAACAGGTCCTGATGGGACGGAAGAGAGTGACCAGCCGTCAATGGTGGTCCCTAGTGGAAGAGAGCCGGATGAACAAGACGTCCGTCTACGACCACGGCGAGACATTAAAAGACCGAGTCGTCTGATTGAAGAACTGTAACTATGTCACATGTTTTGTTTGTTTTTGTTATCTGCTTATAAGTTGATTAACTAGCTCATTTTGTCAAGAAGGGGGAGATGTAATGAGGTGAGAAGTACTGGGCGCTAGGACCAGTGCAGCGAGGGAACTGGACGGGGCAGGGAAAGAAAGAGGAGGATTTACGCCCGGGGATGGGCAGTTGTGGGGAGATCGTGGGACACAGCAGAGGTGAAACAAAGACGTGAGCCTTGGTCCAGAGTTTGTGTCATTTGTAGTTACCAAGACACTACAGGAGGTTTTCAGAATATTTGGAATCCCTTCCCTTATGACATACTCCCAGCCAGATATAAGTGATAAAGGATGTTAGTGATAGCTCATTATAGACAGGTTTACTGCTGCTCGTTTTTTTTTCTGCTTAAAACAAAGCACAGCCTGAAGCTTCTTTTAATCAGAGCCTGCCTGAAATAGATCTTTTATTACAGTGTATTATTGAGAAGTATGGAATGAATGATTATATATGTTTGGAACCTAAGCTTCTAATTTATGGAAGTGAGTTCTCATTTCTATTATTGTTAATAAGTGTGGGTAAAGTCAGGGTTTGAAGAGGGTAACTAGAGAAGACAGTTTTGGTATCGAGTGACAGGATTTGTGAGGAATAATTGTTCTGAACACAGGAATTAGGGGTTAGAGTGAGTATAGCAATGAGGCATAGTGAGGTTTGTTTTTAAAAAACGAAAAGACTTTTTACTGGCAGTTGATGGAGCTGCACGAGATACTGCTCATGGCAAGCGGCTTCCCGGCTGGGACACGCTGGGTTTCCATGTTGGAACAGCATAGAAGGTGTGCTCAAGACGAGGGGAGTGCGGTAGGCGCACGTGAATGACGTCTGTTCCTTGACGACACTACACGCATGGGCAGAGTGAGCTACTGAAATACCGTGGATCCTCTCGCCAGACAGAAGCCAATATTTTGAATTGGGAAGTGGTTGTTAGGGTTTAAAGTGGTGCGCGCTACCGTGAATTTCAGTTCAGGAGTCGTTAATCTTAACGTATAAATTGAGAGTTGTTGTAGTATCAGGAGAAGGTTGGTTGCCACTGAGCTTGGGCCTCTGAGCTGTTTAGGAGAATAGGTTAGGTCTATTTGGTGGTAAGAAATAGTTTTGTGCCTTTTGGGATGGATATGGATCCTGAGAAGGGCAGTAGGTTTCAAATAACTGGCACTATGATCAATGAAGAAGTGGTCAAGAGATTGATACAACATGAGATGAGGCACCAAGTAGAAGAGGCCATGGACAGTATTTTGAAGAGTAGGACAAGAAAGGATTGGGAGTCTGTGGAGTAATTCTATTCTCTATCAGAGTAAGAGGGTAGGAGAAGTGATATAGGAAAAACAAAATCAAGGAAGACAAGACATGTGGAAGATATTATGATGTCGAAAAGAGGGAAAGATGGCTTGAATGCCATTACTAAGAAAGGTGTCCTTGGTGGCACGCGGAGTTTTGGTGTCCTTGGTGGCAAGCAGAGATTAGGTGTCCTTGGCGGCACACAGGAGGAAGAGGAATTTGATGGGGAGATTGGTCATATGTCTAGCCTGGAGAATGAGAAGGAATTCGATGAGTATGTTTTAGATTTACATCAAGATGACAAGTTTAATGACGAGTGTAACAATCTTGAGGTGGCATGCTCATCTGTGGCAATTAGATATCTATTTGGTGGAGAGATGTTTTCTCCGTTAAATATTAGACATCCACTAAGTTATCACTGGTTATCTATGGATCACATGGTGAAATTCATTAAAGAGTGGATTCGCAAACCCCTATATATGGAGATGAGGAAAGTGATGAGGGCAGGGTGATCAAGGTAAGTCAATGAGGAGAAGGTGTGCAATACACCAACTTTGGATCCAGAACTAATTCGTTTTTTTGGACTGTTTAGGCAGGGATCCAAGAAAGGGTCTGGAACACTACTTACAAATTTGCCAAGATAAGGTTTTGGACGTCATGGGCCCCTTGGTCAGGATTTTGAATATGGTCGAGGAGGCATATGTCAATGAGAAGCCAGTTGATTTAGAGTTGCTTAGAGGATGGAGCCAGAAAGCTGTGGCCATGTTAGGGAGGACTAATGCTTGCTTGCTGGCAGAGAGAAGAAGGGCAATCCTGATCAAGATAAGTCCCAAATTGGGGAACATGGCACAGAAGAAATCAAGTGAGGAGGCTTAGGGGTTGCTCTTCGGTGATGGTCTGGTAAAGACTATTAGGAAATATGTTAACACTTGTACCGGCATGGATAAGGCACAAGGAAATATGAGGAAGGGGTTTGGAAGTGGTGTTTTTGGCACAGCCAAAAGGAGGGGACCATAGGATACAAAGGTCCCAGTACAATATTGATTTACCTTTGAAGCTAAAATATGATGGCTGCTTGGAGCTGATGCTCTGCAGTTAGCCCTTGCAAAAAAGCCGTAGCGGCATACCACGGCACTTAAAATCCACCAGAAGCACAATCCCTGAAATACGAATGTTTTCGGCTCTCACAGAACCCAACTTCACCTCCATTAATCACTGCTGAGCCAAGAAACAAGGCAAAATACTCATGAGACAAGGCGACCGTAAACTAAAATGGCGCTTGGAGAATTTTTGAGCCTGCACCCGGAGTTCATTTGATAGGAGCCACGATACCGCTGGATCCAGTTCTGACTATCTACGGAGCCTCCGTTCCCTCCCCAAGGTACAGCATGCCGATTTATCCCCCATTGGTGGAATGACTACCATCGCGGAGGACCTGCCTGCCCGCAATCATTGGGAAATGACTGCCATCACAGAAGCTGGCACATTCGTTTGAGTCTGCTGTGGCGGCCGCCGCTCCTCATGATCAGCAGTGTGGACCCCCTTGGCTGAAGGAAAATAACGTCCGTAAGAAGTGGAGAAGAAGTGAGTGCTCTGCACGAGCGGATTGAATGCGTGGCTGATAGCACCCGCCTGAGTCCTCGTGACCACGGCCAGCGGGGAATACAGACTGCCATTGCTAGCGGCCCCCCTGCACGGAAGAGGTTAGCCTGTGGGGCAAATTCTTGTTTAATTGAATCGTAGGGGCTTGGGGGCTAAGATGACAGTGCAGACATCTAAATAAGCCCTGCCTGACTACAACATGGCGCCCAAGATGAGACATGCGTGACCCTGACTTGGTGCCTGCCGTATAGAAGAGGAGCAACATGCAGGAATGAAGCTACTGTAAGATGGCAGCCAAGCTACATACCCTTTCCTATCATGCCATCCTCATCATCTCCACCCTCCCATTTCTGGACTCAAGACTTTCGGTCGCTTCATGATTTTCATTCTAACCTGGCAGAACCCGAACCACATGGCCGATTCCCAGTGGAGCTGCACCGACAGCTATAGGGGACATTGGCTCCGGCGCACTGCTATGGCCGTCACCTACCCTGCCGGACTTCGGACATATGTCTCGTCGTTTTTCCCCGCTACTGTCTCCCCCCTATGAACATCCAGCTCTCCTGGTCTTTTTGGGTCTTGACTTTTGTGTTCGCTAGTAACTCCTGTCTTGACTTTGTAATCATTCTGTTATGTGAAATTTTGTAACTTGCAACTCTCTTTTTCCTTATGTAAACTGCTATGATACCTTTGGATCTAGCCAGCGCTACAAATAAATTGTCAAATAAATAACATAAATAACAATATACTATGGAGCAACTAATATAAAGGAAGAGGATTCTAGTCTTCTTCAGGCTTTTAGCCAGGCGGAGGAAGGATGGCCAGACAAGGCAGAGGGAGGTTTTCGTGTGGACGAAGCAAGTCAAAAATCAGAGGTCAAAGTGAGTACAGAGATTATTTTTGGTTCTACGCTATCAAGAGTGGGAGGATGTTTGAGACATTTCAAAAGAGAATGGGAAAAGTTAACATAGGATCCTTGGGTGTTAGAAACAATACAACGGAATGCTATAGAGTTGTGGAATGTCCTCAGCAAGTAAGAGTGCAATGGGAGATAAAGGCAATAGTGGATTCAGAGAAAGAGATGTTCATTCGGAAAGGTTAGCTATAGCACATAGAAGAGACAGCAAGGTGCTTTGTAAGCAATATATTTTTTGTCAAGAAGAAGGACAAATGATGGAGGCCTAGCATAATTTTAGAGAGCTTAACAACTTTTTGATATACAGACATTTCAAGATGAAAGGAATCCATTATCTGAGAGATTTATTGATGGGGGATTGGCTAGTGAAATTGGATCTAAAAGATGCATATTTCACAGTTCCAAACAAAAAGTGAGTCACAAATATTTACGAATCAGATGGAAAAAACATCTTTATGAATTATTGCCTTCCATTTGGCCTATCTTCTGCACCTTGGTGTTTTACGAAGGTGATGTGAGTGGTCATGTCATATTTCCGAGAAAAGGGAATTTGCATGATTGTTTACTTAGACAACATTCTTTTAATGTCACAGGATATGGAAGAACTGAGGAAGGTGTTGACACAAGTGTTGAGGATGTTGAAATGTTGAAGGTTTTTGGTGAACGAAGAAAAATCAGTATTACTATCTTCACTGACTATGGTGTTTTTGGGTTCCCAGGTAGATAAAGTAGAGAGTAAGTTACAGCTACCAGAGAGAGGAAGATAGGGATGATAAAGAAGGAGATTCTTCAGATACTGAAGAGAATAGGAATAGAAGTTATGTCATAAAATGCTTAGAGTTGACAGTTGTGTTGTATGTGCTGAAAAGTTTCAGGAGAAGTTTAGAAGATCAATCTGTGTTGATAAAGATAGACAATGTTTCGGCTTTTGCATATATCAACAGATTGGTGGAACCAGATCCAGAGGATTGGCAGAGTTGTGAAATCAGTTTTGTGATTTTTGCCTAGAGCACAAGATCGCAGTAAAGGCTACCAGGAGTTTAGAATTTGACAGCAGATTGAAATTTTTGACATTTGAGGAATTACAGCGACTAGAAGTTAAGGCAGAGTTGTTTTTGCAGGATAGACAGAGTTTGGGGTCCATTGGAGGTGGATATGTTTGTGAGTTGACTAACTTACCAGATAGCGAATTATTACAGCTGGATGCCGAACCCTATGGCATCAGCGGTAGACACATTTTGGCAGGTATGGAAGAGGAGGAGGAGAGCCTATGCATTTGCTTCTTTCGCAATTATCCAGAGTGTGCTCTTGAAGTTGAGAGAATAGAGATGTCAGATAGTGTTGGTGATACTGTTTGGGTGTTTCAGGTTTGGTTCCCAACAGTGATTGCTTTTTTGATTCCAGTAAAGGAAGGTTTACTGAAGAATACAGAAGAAGATCAACCTTTGATACAGAGCAAGGTGCTTGGAGGGTGTTAGGAGATTACGCTGTTTCAATGTACTTTTGAATTGGATTGCAGAGTTGCTTGAGGAGTCCAGGGTACCAAGAACTAGGAGAAGAACTGGAAAGGAGTCTGGATCCTGTGGAGGCTCCTATAGTGGAGGTGATACATTTTTAGTATGCTGAGTTCTAAAGAGAGTATGAGGTTAAGAAGACCACCTAAGGCACATTATAATGTGTTGTGGGATGTCAATGTGGTTTTGTCATTGTTTTTGACATGGCCTGCAAATACATACTTGGATCTGAAAAGACTTTTTGAGAAATTACCAGCTTTACTGTTTTTGTTTTTATGCAGAAGAGTTTCGGATGTGAAAGCGTTAGAGGTAGGTAACAAGGTAACAAGGTTAACAGTCCGGACTGGATGTATTTTGAGATTTGGACGAGAATGAAGACTATATCAGAGTACATTTATTATCTGAGAGATCCATATGAAAAGAAGCTGTTTGTGGTGGATTGTATGACTCAGTATGAGAACAGAGTTTTGGAATTTAGGGAACATGGAGAAAGTCAATAATTGATATCTTATGTGAAACCCTATGGTGCTGTGAGCACAGCAACTATTGGGTGAGAGATGTCATGAAAGAAGGAGGTATTAATGTGACCATGTTCAAGTTGCATTCATTGCGAGGGGCTATGGTGAGTAAGTTGTATTTGTCTTGTGCGTGGTTGGTGGAAGCAGTTAATTGGACAAAGCATTATTTTCGATTAATAAAGCATGCCTCAAATGTAGTGTAGAAGGGCTTTCAACATGCAGAATGGAAGGATCCAGTGTTGAAATGAAATGGCGATTCTCTTAATGTAATGAACAGAGAATCAAGATTTCATTAAAGACACGGAGGCTAACATTATCCTGCCCTGCCCAACCCTCAAAGGGAAAAAGATGGAGGAATAAAAGGAAAGTGAAGTTCCGGGGAAGATCTTGCAAGTGACTGTTCAGATTTGGATACATGCAAGATGTGTAATTTAACACAAGTTGAGTATTAATGCTATAAGATGATTTTCTGGTACAAGGTATATGCAGAAAGTAAAATATTGGTGACGGGTTCGGTATATTTAACCCACAAAATAACCAGGAAGGAAGAGGTTTAAGACCAGGGCAAGGTAGATAGCAGGAAGAAGAAAATGCAGAGGGAGGAAGATGATTCACTGCATCAAAAGAGGAGGATTGTTCAGTGAAGGGGATGTTTATGGACTACATGGTTCTGGTTCTAGAGTTATTTTGTTGTTGTAAGATTCTTGTAAGGTGCTGCCAGAGTGGCATTAAAGGATGTAGTGCATAATGTTAGCCTCCGTGTCTTTAATGAAATCTTGATTCTCTATTCATTACATTAGGAGAATCGGCATTCTAGCACCACCTAGAACCACAGGAGGTTTGTGATATCATCAAGGAATTTTCAGTTGGTTTTGACTGAATGCAGAGTGTTTGAGGCTGTTGATCAGGTTTCAGCTTTAGGGGTGATGGTGCCCTGCGCAACAATACCCCTAAACATCACACTATGCATTTCTTTTGGGTGCTCTCTGTACTTTCATATCTGTGTACCTGCAGTATTTTCCATAGAATCATAATTTCAACGTGCCCATATTTTACCTTCATTCTGCCCCCAGAGTTCTCAGTGGTGCAGTCGGCACATACTCCATCTGATCTCCCTAACATAGTGGAGAGCGGAATGAGGAGGGAACACACAGGAATGGGGAGGGACCATTGGCCTATATGTAACCAATTCCATTTCCCTCTCTTCCTGGAGAGAAGCCAAAAAAACTACAGAAACTCATCAGAGAAAAGGAAATACTCCTACAGTCTAGGGGAGCATACCGTGCAACATGACCTAAAATGAGTGAAATGTAAACAAGAACTGCATGGCTGCCTTGAATTACTTTGAGGGTTCTTGCAGTCTTTGCGGAGAATCAGATTAGAACTTTTCATTTGCAAAGTTAAGGACTTTAATAAAAGACAACATAGGACCACAGTTTATTGGCAAGCTTAATTTACTGTTGGTGCAAACCACTAGCAGGGCCCTTCCCTGTGCACAGCACAGTCAGAAAATTAAAAGTAAATTTTTATTTTAACGATGCATGTTGATGAATCTAGGTTGCCCCTTTTCCTTCCCATCTTCAGTGCTTTAAGTGGGGTGGAACAGGATTGTGGGGGTAGGGCTCCAGAAGGACCATGGCCAAAGAAACCTAACTAGGAATCTGTTTTAAAGGGTGAGCCTGTTAAATTAATTGCGCGACTTAAAATATTTGAAGTAGAATCCTGTTCTTTTGATAGAGTGCCACTTGAAACGTATTCTGTGCCTCACTGCGTTTTCTTTAATTGCATCCTGATAGATCGTAGAGCAATGTACATGCTCCTAAAATTAACCAGACCTATTTGCTTTGCCGCTGCTCATTAACAGTATCATATAAATACATAACTGCACCATGTGGATAATTAGAATTGAAAATGCATTATTCTGAAAATACGAGACTGCAAATTAAAAATGTCTATGTTCTGTGGATGAAGTAGCTTTGGAGTGAATCTTTTACTCCAGCTCTTCATTCTGTACCATTTACCTCTGCATTTTCTCATTACTTCCATGCAAGTGAACATTGCTCTGAAAAGAGGCCAATGATTGGAAGAGTATGAGGTGTGCACATGTTTATGATCTAATGACCTACACTTTGAGGAACACGTACGTCCTTCAAGGCCTACCCTGAAATCACCCAGACACTTAGAAGTGACCAACATTTCAATAGACCCGTTGCAGGCAGGAGACTCACGATTTTTGAAGCCAAAAATTGCTTAATTTTAGCTGTCTCCACCGGAAATTACCTTTGCTTCAAAAAGAAGTCAATGAGGGAAAATACATTCCCCCAAATTTTTTTTCTCAAAATTTCCCACTAATAGTGCTTTAAATGGGCCGGTCCTGTCTGGTACTGAGTCCCGGCATTTTTTTATCTTGAGAGGTAGAATACCTGCACTTGTCAAGAAAAACGTAATACATTTACTTGGAGAGTACCTTCACTTCTCAGAAACAAGCAGGGAATCTGGCACAGAGAACTTGAACGTCAAAAAAACGTAATACATTTACTTGGAGAGTACCAGCAGCACTTCTCAGAAACAAGCAGGGACCTGCACTTCTATTTGTCCATTTCAAGCACTGCCCACTTTCCTGATTTTAAGTGTTTGCATGTATGAGTGGCTCGATTCAGCGTATGCGCTATACAAGAGCCATAAAAAAACAAACTACAAACACACACATCCAGGAAAAGCAAGCATTGTTAGAGGATGCAAACAAACTCAACCCTAAACAGGGACTGGACCGCTGCGATTGATGTACTTTAAGAGGATCATCACAGTATATAGAAAAAGATCGGTGTTTTAGAGAGCAAAAATAATGATGTGTGGCTCAGTATGAACTCATTTCAAAGTTATTTTCTTAACCGTTGTGGCTCTCCTGAGCGTTTCTCTCTGGGCAAAAAAAAAAAAAAGTTGGCAAATGTGCAGCCACAATGGCATCCTGCTATCTGCCTGCCGAGCATCAGCTGGCGGACTCAAATAGATCACTCCTTTTGTGGGACAATACTTGTATTAGGTATCCCTGTGTTGCACCTGAAACAGAGTTTTCGAAGTAAAAACTACATTGGAGACAACATAGTGTATCTGGAATCTATTACTAGTGTGCTACTTCCAAATGTTTCCTCCGTAGTTTAAATATTAAAATACATTTTTCACACTATTCAATATAAATAGAATCTGCTTCCAAAATGTTATTTGAAAATTAATAAAGTTCATTCACATGAAAAATAGTTCTATATGAACAGTGCAAGTCCATGAAGTCATACTATAACAGGCAAAACGCAATACAAGCAGAAAAACAAGCCGCAAGCAAGAAGATGCACACATGTTCAGGGAAATGTGAAAATGTTAATCTATATCTTAAATTACCCCTGTTGGTAACAAACGCATTTTTATTAATTCACTTTAAATTTGATTGATGTTGTAGATTAGGAAAGCCAAAATGTGCATACCTAAATTTATGTAGTTCACAGAACGATAGCATTATTTTAATTACTTTCGAATAAGTTTCCAAACAAAAGTAAAATATGTACATTAAATGAAGAACATAGATTCAATAAAAAAACAATCAGAGAACATTGGAAGAAAATGGGAGTAGGCGACAGTAATAATGAAATGAAACACGATTTTGTATAGCGCAGCTTATCACCCGTGAGGGTATCCAGGCGCTGTGTATAGGCACAGTAAGATTAAGTGATTTGCCCAGAATCACAAGATGTTGAGCTGATGCCAAGACCCGCACCTGGGTTTCTAGCTTCGAAGTCGGCAGCTCTGGCCATTGGGCCACATTCTCTAATGGAGGTGGGCAAAGGTAGCTATTAATGGGCTTTATTAAGTTCAAATCATCAGGAGCTAAGCAAAGCTTTGTCTTATCTTCTCCAACCGCCCACCAAGACTTTGCCACAGCATTCCTGAAACTAGAACATGGAGACTGGTGAATGCTGGCACACACACACCTTCACCTCACACACACCACACACAATTATTAAGAAAAAAACACATAAACAAAAAATAAAACCCTACATATAAACTAAGATACGAGCATACAAGTAATACAAGATAAAATACAGAGATAGCCCAAAAATGAATGAAATTGCACACAGTAGTCTTTCAAATACAAAGGCCTTCTTCCCTCCTGATGTCTTTTCATCACCAATGTCTGAGAATCCAGGGAACCTTCAAGAAAATTCTTCCCACCAGTTTTACAAGAATCACAAGTAAAGGACACTTAACAGATCCACTTAAATTCCAAATTCTATTATCTTGTGTTTTAACAGCATTCTTAAAAACCTTAATCCCTTACATAGTGTTGCTGAATCTTGACCCAATCATTAACCAGTACGTCCATCTTTTTAACTCTTTTCCAATCATTGATCTCACATTTCCTCTTAAGCATCTTACCCTCCTCTCTATCTAGCACCACAGCCTTATTCGCCATTTGTTTTCCAACACAACCTCTCCTTTCATTAACACAACTTGGACACACTACACTGTTGGGTATCATCCCTTTAAATAGTTCAAAAGGAGTAACACTAGTTATGAAATAAGGATTCACCTATACACCCTCACTTTGTCCTTCAACTCCTCCATCCAACTCTTACTACAAAGTACTGTGCTAACCACTTCCATGCTAATGAGAAGGTCAGCTCGTCATGCAGTTTACTGGACCTGTGCTTATGACGAGCTGACCTTGTCATGAACAATGGCTTTCAAAGCTTTTCAGCACCCAGCGGGAATTGCCTTAGCAGGCAAGATGTTAAATAGTTTATTTCCAAACTTTGTTAAACCTTGCTAACATTGCGTTGGCTTCGGGATGATAAAGAGAAGATCTTCTATGTACAATTCCTTTGTTAGGCAAAAATTATTCTATTCCTTTCGAAGTGAGTTGCACTCTGTTATCCATCAACAAAGTGAAAGGAAAACCTTCTCTGTCTAACAGCTCACTCCGGAAACAAATGACATCACAGGTTGCAATGGAATTCACAATTTTCACCTCTGGCCACCGAGAGTACATGTCAGGGCAACTCAAGATATATCGATCTATGCTAGATTACCGTATGGGCCCCACAATATCCATCGCTATTTCCGCCCATGGACCAGAAGGTTACCTGCGAAAACCCATTGGTTGAGTCCTACACTTCAAAATTCTATCACTAGTCATATACTTACCACAACTCCTGACCCTTCTTTCAATCATTAAATCCATACCTAGCCACTAATAATTACTAAACATTCTCTCTTTGGTTTTGGAAATGCCAAAGTGACTTTCATTGGCGTCAAAAATTATTCGCTGTCTCAAACATGCAGGAGGCACCAACTTATCACCTCTTAACAACAACGCATCCTTGCTACCACTCATTTACGTTTCCTACTAGAAACAGAGTCAATGCCTTTTCTCATAAACATCTCCTTCAAGGGCTTGTAATTAGTTTTGACTTTAAAAACCCTCTTCCACAACAATTTCCTTAACTTTCTCACAGCCCAATAAACAGCTATAGCCTCCTCCTCAATCATGGAGCAATTTAACTCTGCACCCCGTAAAGCTCTTGAAACGAACAATATGCACCTTTCTTGACCACCAACTATCTGCAAGAGCACAGGTCCTTAACCCGTAGAGCTAGCATCTGTCTTTAACATTTATTTTTTCCCAGGCTCAAAATTACTCGAACATGTAGCTTCTTTCAAATAAGATTTCAAGCACACATACCCATCTTCACACAACACATCTCAAACAAAATCCTTTCCCTTTTTAAACAGCTCTCTCATATTCCTAGTCGTATCTACAACATTTTGAATGAATTTACTATAATATTCTGCCATTCCCTGAAACTTTACCAATTCCTCTTTATTAGAAGGGCTAGGCATGTCACTAATCATATTCACAAGATCCTTTTTTGGTTGTATCCCATCAGTGGAGATAAGATGACGTAAGTGCTCAATGTTGGAGACCTTAAATTTACATTTCTCCAATTTAACGGTGAGACCACTAAACTCTGTTCTCCGGAGAAACTCATGTAATCTCAAATCATGCTCTTCAACACTGTTTCCATAAACCAAAATATAATCTTGATACATTTTGACCCCGTGAATACCCTTTAATACCCCATCCATGGTCCTTTGAAAGACTGACCAGGCTGAAATCAACCCGAAGGGCATCCTCACTTACTTAAAGGTTCCAAACTGCCTAATAAAGGACGTCATTTCTTGTGACAAAGGATGCAGCTTAATCTGATGGTACACAAATGTTAAATCAAGAGAGGAAAAATACTTGGCATCACCCAGACAACACAACATCTCTGTTATATTATGATATACTTGGCATCACCCAGACAACACAACATCTCTGTGATATTATGAAGTGGATAATGACCAACAACATACTCACCTTGGGAGGATAATTTATGTCCAACGTCTTTATGCAAATCTCAAATTCATTTAAACCTTTTGCATCTTTAACTGACAAATCTGGTAAATGTTCAAAAACCTCTTGCCCCTCTGGTCCCAAACATTGCATCAATAAATACGTTTTTCTTTCTGCACTCAAAGAAGTATAGCAGACCCTAGCATAATGGTTGAAAAAAAATGCTACTTAGACCAATGAAGAACCAGTTCCCCAGTGGAACATACAAAGAAAGGAGAATCATTGGCATTCTACATAGTAATTGTCTACACATACCAGTTTTAAACCCAGAATAAATAAATAATTAAGAAGTTAACACCGTATTTGATATAAATTGAATACCGGTGTTGGAGGGTGGTCTCGGGTATTAATACCTGAGAAAGCACACAAGTCCCTGAAAATCAATTAAAGAGCCCCCTATTTGTCAGTAGGCAAACGTCCATATGGATGAAAAATGAGTACAAGTGCAAAATGTGCCATTGCAATTTGACCACTGTTAGTGAAAGTTGCCATAACAGACAAGAGAAGTTCTTTTCCACAAAAAATTAGATCACATAATCTTGCCCAAAGCAAAATGTCAGCCTTTGATGGAAGATAAAACTTAGGGGACTTTTCCCGTTGCAAGATGGCTGCCAAAAAAAAGTCACATGTAGATGTCACTCCTCACAGTCATGGTGGAATGGACTGCAGCCCAAAGTAAGATGACTGCCAAAGACATTGAATGAAGAAATAGTTCCTCGAGATAAGTGTGCATACACTTTGCTCTGCTCCTCACGTGTGAGAAGGCGTGGGGGATTGACACACTAGAGAGGTGCCCAGTTACACTCACGAGGCTAGACAGAGCAAGGGAAATTAAGCTTGCACAGCCGCCGGTAAATTAAGTGGCACAAAACCACCCCAAACATTTTACCCGATTGTCGTCAGTGAAATTGTTCCAATGTCGCCAGCATCCAAGCACATTGGATCAGATGTGTGACATGATGCCAATGGCGCATTCCCTCTTCCTCATGTCAAGTTAACATAGGGAAAAATAAGGGGAAAAAAGATGGATACTATCCGTTGAGATCCTGAAAGGGCTTTTCCAACCGTCGCCAAAATATAGTAAGGGAGCCGGAAGAAGGTCGATATTAACCAGCTTTATTAAGTTCTAATCATGAGGACCATAGCCTGCTTCATAATTTCTTCTCCAGCTGCCCACCAAGTCTTCGCCTTAGCAATGCAGAATCTAATACATGGAACCTGGTGAATGCTGAGGATACCACACAGCTACCTTTTAAATGTGAGCATGAGGAAGGGACGAACAGTTAAAAAAAAATAAGAAGATTGGGTGGTTTATTACAGAAACTAAGGATATTAGTTTGAACCCTGATGGTGAAAATCAGGAAACAGTATGAATGAAAATTAGAGAGGTACAAGAAAACGTAATAAGGGAAAATACAGATAAATGTTGAAGACTACTGCCTTACTCTCTTTTCAGGACTGCCACCTGGAAAAAGAAATTATATATTTCTCTTAAAATTGCTTTTGTGCACCTCCCAAATAGGGAGTAGTACTTTTCTGAGAGATAATACTAAAAGGATTCACATTATTTGCATCATATTTGCCCATGTAAAATTCTTGATTTGCACCAAGTTGAACCAAAATGACTTTGAAATTATGGAATCCATGAACAAATCTAGTGTTTGTTTGGTGAATAGTCAAGTCTGATTTTTTTCTTAAAGTGCAAAACAGTTAAACCTGTTTTCCTTTTTTTGCTGTTTTTTTTATAGTGAGTATCCAGATCATGATCTCGCCTTTAACAGTCTGCAGGGTCTGTTGATATTTCCCAACCATTTAGATTTTATGTGTACATAATGTATGTGCTCTTTTTGGACATTAGACACATTAAGCACCTAAGTGAACATGAGTCTTGCATATGTTTCTTGTGCCTAAGTTATGACTTTTATTCTATGATAAGTATGTTTGCAGTAAAAAAAAAGCATGTGAATTGTCTGTATAGCGTGGACATCATATATAAAAGCACATCTAGGCCAGTCAAAAAAAAGTACGCAGAATCACATAAACATACCTATACCTATATTTTCTATCCTTTACGTAATAGTGCAGTACCGAGTTTGAAATTGCTACGCTGCCTTGTGTAAATGGTAAGAAAGTGTACAGTACCAGAAATAGAAATGGTCTTGGTCACATGAACATAAAGCATGTTTTGTATCGCACTTTTGCACTATAGCACAAAGGGAAGCCAGTGCAGTCTAGCTTGTGATTTGTATGCAGTGCACTCCCTCCGGTATTAATTCTGACATCCGGACGCAGCTGAGCTATGTTAGATGTGCGATATCATCTAAATCACATTCTACATATAAGAAGATATCCTGATATACTGCTTGTCCCTTTGTGTGTACATGGTTTCACATGGCGTAAGTATTTAATGGAAACCCATATCAGGTTATTTTAGTTGATTTGGCTTTGCTGAAAACCCTGAGAGGTTTGCACTGGTCTGCCCCAGATATGCCTCCCTTTGCAAAAATTAAAAACTTTTGGGAGGTTTTGGTTGCCGTGCAAACCGATTTTGACACAAAGCAAAGGCCAAGGTTTTTTGCACTAAAAACCTTTACCACCGGAAAGTTGAGCAAATCTGCCATTTGTTCTGATTTGCATCACAGCAGGGTCCATGCAACTCTTCAGTAAAATGGAGCACAAGTGTTGCTAATTTGTTGGAGCCCTAATAAGTACCATTGTGATGTGGTTATTTTTATCCAAAAGAAATAAAGCAAAATTGCAAACTTGTGTTATGTAATGATGCATATAGCATCACAATGAAAATTAGCACCAAGACAAAGTGCATAATGTTATCCCTCTTAATACTCGTTAGGTCGAGTCTAGCTCAGCGCGCATGCGCTGCTCTATGGGAGGCTTCTTGTGAGCACTCCAAACTTCAGCGAGACTTCTCCATGTGGGTCTGGCAACTCCCATACTTTCATTGGCCTTTGCATCCGGCTTTCAATAATGATAGCACGCAAATGGCCAAAGAAGGGTGCATGTCCCGCCTTTTCTCTAAACGTTCACTCCCATGTCATTTGGCTCTCGGGAGCGATCAGCGGCGTACAGATGGCAGCTGAATTCCTGGCGGCTCAGGTTACACGCAACGTGCCGTGCTTTTGCTTGTTTTTATTCTTGTAAAGCTCAGTGCGCTGGTCCCTCCTCCCAGTCTGGGCTTCGCCGCCTAGTCGTGGAATTCATGTCCAGCTGAAGCCTCGTTTTAGGACTTGTGGCCTGAGAACACGCCATAATTTATCTTTGCGACTGTGAAAGCACGCATTTCCCGACAGCTACTTGCCCAAATTCCTGCATTGACTTGTACTGTAAACAGTTCCAGTGACTTCACAGCTTCACGTTTGAATCGTTTCCCGGGTCTCTTCAGCACAGGAGAGCGTGCAGTGAGACATGGGAGTCTAGGTAACGTGCACATGCGCTGTCGCTGGGACGCTTGACAGGGGCTGTGGCGAGTGGGCGCAGAAGGCGTGTGTTTTATCTGTATATCTTCAATTGCTCGTGTATATTCGGTAGTCTGTATTCTATATTCTATGTTCTAGTCCAGATGCGTTGCTGTCGGGTCATTATGATTTGAACACCGGACTCGACAGCATCGCGTCCGGATCTTTCCTTTCTTGTGGGTTAATACCTTTTGAACTTATTTTACAATTAAACTCCTTTTCGATTCAACTCAAAAGACTTAGGTTGTACTCCTTACAACATAAATATGGCGACGATGTATTGGGATTTTTAAGGAGTTTATATTTACGAAACCCACCGAGGATTAAGATCAGGAATTTAAATAAATAATGAAGAACTGAAAATAACGAGGCAACTAAAGAAAAACGCAGTGGACGAGAAACATAGGGTAAGATTTATTTACCTTATATTTGTTTCTGAAGACCGCAGGTTTGACAGTTGCCGCGTGTTGCGTTTTGAATGTGCAAGAGGATTCTGTATGCGCAGCACGAGAGGAGTGCAGTGCTCGAGAACAAGTATGCGTGACAAATCGTCATCACGCTAAGACGCACTGGAAGCAATTAGTGCGCAAGAAGATTCAATTCATCATTACGCTAGGTCATGCAACATGACCCGACACGGCGGCCATATTAGATTTTGTTTATCATAGCAACAGCTTAGCAACCCTACCGATACACAGAAGATCAGTTAACAAAGGCGCGTTTAACTCAAAAAGGTCACATTTAAAAAAGCCTTGGATTATTAAAGACGAATATTTATATAAGAAAAGAGATTTATGCGAAATTTCGAAATTTAAAGGAAGGATAAGTTAAACTTCGTATTTTAGAGGTGAGAGAAATTTGTTTAACAACTTGTTTTGTGAATATTTAAAGAACTATATTTTAAAATAAGTATGGCATACCAGATTCAGCCTTATCAAATGAATCCATTTCTGCAGAATGCAGGAAAACCACCTGTTAGATTGCAACAGTGGTTCAAATCTTTTGAAAGCTATATTATTGCTATAGATGGAAAAGAATATTCAAATGTCAGAAAAAAAGCTGTACTTTATGGTTTGTTAGGAGATGCAGGTAGAGGCATTTTTGATAATATACCTGAAAGTGAACTGCCTCCTGGACAATTTATACGGTGGGATGATTACACAGAATCAGTAAAAAGATTAGAAAAGAGGTTCTATGAACAGCCAAATATAATGGTAGAAAGACACAGTTTTAACAAAAGGAAGCAGTTAGCTGATGAAAGTATTGAAGATTATGTTTCGAACTTATGCATTTTAGCATCTAAATGTGAACTTGGAGAAATGCTTGATATATATCTACGAGATCAGCTCGTTTTTCACTGTTTCTCAAAAAAAGTTCAGGAACGTCTTTTGGCATGTAGAAACCCCACATTGAATGAAGTAATTGACATTGCTATTGGAATAGAAAGATCATCAGTCTCAGCGAAAGTTATATCTGGATCTGAGAATAATTCTGATTCAATTTGTGCTGTCACAAGCAAATCTAAAGCACAGGAAAATAGCAAAGGCAGAGGAAATATCAATATTAAGAAAAATTTGATATGTTATCGATGTGGATCAAAAAGGCATATTGGAAATAATCCTATTTGTCCAGCACATGGGAAAAGATGTGCAAAATGTAAAAAAAGTTGGACATTTTGAAAGTTCATGCAAAACCAATTTTAAAAACAGAAATGTATCTCACACAAGTGTAAATGTAATAGAAGAGTTGCAAGATGATATCAATAATCTTGTAGTTAATGTGAATATAATTATTCTGATGTTTCATTCAAGGCACCTCTAGGTGAAGCTACAATAGAAAATGTCAAATTAGAGGTAATGGCTGATTCGGGATCGCCAATAACTATTTTGGATGACAATACATATTACAAAAATTGTTTCTCGAATGAACTTTTCAATACAGATGTTAATCCTAAAGTGTTTGAAGGACAAGAAATTGATATAGTAGGATATTTTAATGGAAAGGTAGAACTTTTGGGTAGAGCAATAACAACTAAAGTTTATGTAGCAAAAAGGGGAAGAGATATAATTGGTTGGCGTGATTTAGGAAAAATGGGAATAATGCTAAAACCATGTAGTGATACTCCAATCATTCTTGGGGATATTCCTATTTCATCAGTTGATTTGTGCATTGACAATAATATTTCATGTGATTTAGATGGTATTTTAGATAAGTATAAAGAAGTTTTTAAGGACAAGATAGGATGCGTGAAAGGAGTTGTGCATGAGATCAAGATAAAAGATAGTGCATCACCTGTGAAGCACAAGGTTTGAAATGTTCCACTTAGTATTAGGCAGGAATTGAAAGAATACTTAGAAAATGTATGTAAGGATGGGATCATCAAACCCACTGATTCTTCTGAGTGGGTTTCGGCTAAAAAAAAAAAGAAAATTGCGCATGTGTGATGATTTACGCTAATTAAATAAGAACATTTTGGTGGATTGCCACCCGTTACCTCTTATCCAAGAAATGTTAATGGCCATTGGGGAATCTACACATTTTTCGCTTATAGACTTAAAATCAGCCTACCATCAGGTTGTTCTTTCAGAAAAATCTCAAGAGCTCACTACCTTTGTAACACTCTTTGGTGCCTTCAAATACATGAGACTCCCATTTGTATTAGCTTCTGCACTAGTGTTTTTCAGAAGCTAATGGACTCATTATTTGGAGACATCAAAGGGGTACAAGCATTCCAAGATGACATTCTCCTCTTTGGAAAAGGCATTGAAGTGCATAATAAAATTCTTGATAAAGTTCTTAGTATTTTGCATAAAAGAGGTATGACAGTGTCAAAAGATAAGTGTAATTTTTTAGTGAACGAATTGGAGTATTTAGGACATTCTATTACAAAATAAGGTATAAAACCAAAACAAAATCTCATTGATTCGATAATAAAAGCACCTGCACCAGTAGATAAAGACTCACTTAGGTCCTTTTTAGGACTCAGTGAGTACTATGCACGTTTTGTGCATGGTTATGCATTTGCTGTTGAGCCACTTAGGTGTTTGACTCGAAAGAATGAGAAATTTGATTGGAGAATTGAACACGATGGAGCTTTTAAAATATAAAAGAGATGATTAAACATGCTCCAGCTTTACAATATTATACATATGGGGTAAAATGCACAGTTAGGGCCTCATTAGGATTGCGGACGGACTTGCGTCCGTCCGCGACCCCAGAGGATGAGGGAACGTCCGCATGGGCTGCGGCGTTCCCTCATGTGCGATTAGGATGTGACCGCCACCCTGGCGGTCACATCCTGGATATTTAACATTGCGGAGGGTGCTACTTCAAGCAGCACCCGCCGCAATGTTAAAAGTGCATGTTTAACATTTACATGCACAAAGCGGCAGGCACCGCGCGGTGCCTGCTGCTTTGTGCATGTAAATGCTGGGGGGTACCATAGGTACCCCCCATGTGCACCCCCCACCCGCCAACACCCTGGGGGCCTGCAACGGGCCCCCAAAATCAAAAGTACACATGCTTTTCCACGGCGGAAAAACCGCCGCGGAAAAGCATGTTTAGAAATGCATCCTAATTCGGCTGGCGGTGTCTGATAGACACTGCCAGCCAAATGAGAGCTTTTCCGCCGCGGTTGTAATCCGACCGCGGCGGAAAAGCGGCGGACAGAAACCAAGACCCACCAGCCATCGTAATGCGGCGGTGGGTCTTTAGTGAGTCCGCAGAGGATTTTCCGCCTCCTCCGGGCCGGAGGTGGCTTCCGCCGGCCCGGAGGAGGCGGAAAATCCTCCATCATAATGAGGCCCATAGTGTGGATGCAAGTTCAGCAGGACTTTGTGGAGCTCTGACTCAAAATGTAAAAGGGAAAGAAAACACCATTGCATTTATTTCAAGAACGTTAAGCAAGGCAGAATCAAATTATAGTACCATAGAGTTGGAGGCATTAGCATGCTCATGGGCTGTAGAGAAGTTCACAGGTTATTTATGGGGCAGTCATTTTGATCTTTTAACAGATCATAAACCTCTAATATTTTTATTGAATGGAAATGGAACTGGTTTAGCATCTTCAAGATTAGTAAGAATCATTTCTAGGTTGCAGGAATATAACTTTGAAGTTAAGCACATATCTGGTGGAGCGTACTTTAGAGAAGATTGCTTATCTAGATTGCCAGTTGACAAGACAATGGCAAAGTCTGAATTTAATGATGAGGAATGTGTTGTTGTATCAGCTATAGATGCTTCGCAGAATTCAATGGGCATGTTTTCTGAAAATGAGAACGTTAAGCAAGGCAGAATCAAATTATAGTACCATAGAGTTGGAGGCATTAGCATGCTCATGGGCTGTAGAGAAGTTCACAGGTTATTTATGGGGCAGTCATTTTGATCTTTTAACAGATCATAAACCTTTAATATTTTTATTGAATGGAAATGGAACTGGTTTAGCATCTTCAAGATTAGTAAGAATCATTTCTAGGTTGCAGGAACATAACTTTGAAGTTAAGCACATATCTGGTGGAGCGTACTTTAGAGAAGATTGCTTATCTAGATTGCCAGTTGACAAGACAATGGCAAAGTCTGAATTTAATGATGAGGAATGTGTTGTTGTATCAGCTATAGATGCTTCGCAGAATTCAATGGGCATGCTAGAGATCGCGGGTCACCCAACCAATAATTTCGCCACTTCTGGCTTCGGGCCCATATATTTCAAATCACCATATACATTGATCGGATGACGCCACAATCTGCTACCAATAATTGTGGGATTCCTTTCGATTATTTCTAGTGTACCCGACTTACCATCCACTGTTACGGGTACCTATGACCACCATGGATCAGGGAGCTAGCTGTAAAAGGAAAGGCAGCAAAAATAATATACTTTTCAATAAATGACTTTACTTTCATAAAATGACCACGGACAACTAGAAGTTTTATAAAGTTTTATCTAAAGTTCAATCAGTGTGAAAATCCAACTTACATTGAGCAGATAGTCAGTAAGCAAGATAACAAAACATTTTGGATTCAAGAGAAATGCGACTGGGAACCTGCTAAGCTAGTAAACTAATCCATGTAAGAGTGGACATGGGTGATGAAGAAATAACTAGGGCAAGTATCATTTAAGCTATGGAATGGGAAAACTTAGAAATCTAAACAGTTCGGTTAACGTGAAAAATAGGACACGCTATAATTTCAGAAAATCTCTTCATTCAGTTTAGTGAGAAAATTTATAGAACACATCAAACAAGTTATAAACTGTAAATGGGAAAAATAACTCGTAAAAGGAAGGGCAACATAGGAACATGCTATGAAATAAATGCATACGTTTCATGAGATGCAATGAGTTGCGGAAAGCATGGAAAACTTATCATATGCAAAGATATGTCTTTATTGAAGCAAAGGCAGAAAAATAGAAAGGTGCAGTTTCAAGAGATTCGGAGCAATATTTACCTAGACTGGTGTGAAAAACCAAACCCTGGCCACGGGTCAGTTAAGGACAGGAAACCCTCAAGGAAGGATACCCCTCAATGGACAGCAGGTGCAGAATGGACACCCAGGACAGGACAGGAAACCCTCAGATTAGGATCAGGACCACCAGGACACGACCAGCACCCGCAGTTCGGAAGCAACGCCTGCGCTCCACCCTCTCTGCAGCTATCGATCAAAACCCCGATTGGGTTAGCGAACTCCCAGCAAAGTGCTCCGCCAGCACTTTAAGGTTTAGTAAAACCTTAGTCTATGGTCAAATTCGGACAGAGTGCTCCGCAGCGCTCTGTATCTTCAAGTCACCTATTGAGTGCGTTGGGTCAGTGACAGGTCAGCTATTCAGACAAGTCGGACAATTTCCCTAGGTGAACCTAGGCTAGATATACTGTTTTGTGACAGGGTACCACCCCCCAATGTTGCAAAGTGTCAGAATCCCCAAATTTCGATTGGTCCTAAGGTAGGATTTGGTTAACACACCAATCAGAACAGACTATTACAAGCCTTACTTAGCATCCTAGGGTGCCGCCT
Organism: Lissotriton helveticus; assembly: GCF_964261635.1. Classification (NCBI taxonomy): domain Eukaryota; kingdom Metazoa; phylum Chordata; class Amphibia; order Caudata; family Salamandridae; genus Lissotriton; species Lissotriton helveticus. The sequence continues at coordinate 689,268,185 of NC_136070.1, read as the reverse complement.
AGCAAGATTGGGGTTCCCACGAGAAGTCGCAGAGAATACAATGGAAAGAATACAATTTGATACAATAGAACACAATCATGATGCTCTTGCTGGGTGAAGGTGCACGTTCCCAGGCAGGCTCTGGCATCAACCTTCTTTGGCTTGGTTTCAATGCCACCGCACCATTGATTGATTCTGCGCAGAAGTACCCTCCAAGATGGACTCCCCAGCCCTCATCACCCCTCAGTGCCGAGGATACATGAAAAGTAAGCGAAAACAAAGTAATACATAGAAATAAATGAATGTATTACATGTTATAAGTTCGTACTTTAGTTTCATCATTATAAAAATATACTATGCATTAGTGAATAAGTGCAACGAATAACATTACAGGAGCAGCAGCACAAAGCTTCAGCACGTTATTGCCATTACGCATGCGCCCCTTCTCCCTCTCGAATTCTGACTGCGTCATGTCAGCTGACTATGCCTCACGCATGCGCAGGAACGAAAAGGCAAGCAGCGGCCATTTTAAGGACAAGGATTAATCGTATTAGTAGAACACATAGGCAAGCTTCGCTACCTTTCATGCGTATCCAAAATAAAGATATTAATAATAACGTACGTTTGTTATGAGGTTATGACAAGTCGAGGTTCATGAATCGAGCAAGTCGCGATGCGAAATCTTGCTCTATCAATCCCCTCTTTGATGATATTTACTATCATCACACATAAATGGAACCAGATGCCAACTTTTCTTTCACACTTTGTACAACTCTATCTCTTCCAACATGCGATTCAGTTTTTCCTTCTCATTTTTGGTAGGGTGAGAATTTTTCACCCTTTTGTAAATCTGATTATTTATTTCCTCCAATTCAAGCTCATCCGCATTCCGTTTCACTCCTCTTGCATTCACCTGATACTTTTTAGTATGCCTTCGGCATTTGCAACAGACGAATATGAAAAATAGGATAAGACCTATAATTCCAATTGGCATCAGTACTTTGAACAATAAGCTTCTACCTAAGTTAGCAAACCAATGACCTACATTTGAGAGACCATCAACTAGTCTCCTCCAGGCACTGTCAACCTCGAGTGGTTTGAGTTCCCTTTCCAAATTAGTAATGTTTTTCACATATCTTTTGAGCTGCACGCTCTTGTCCGGAATATAAGTGCAACAATGTTGCGCCTTCAACATCCGGCAGACTCCGCCCTCTTTTGCCAATAAGGTGTCAAGAGCAAGTCTGTCCTGCAAAACCATTGATCTGATTGCAACCATTTCGGTATTGACCAGCAGAAATCCATGAGCTGTGTCAGTAGACAGCACATCCACTACTGTGGACAATTTGCAAATTCTGTGAGTGTTCAGAACCACTCCCACTCCAGGTATCAGTGCACTAAAAATACTACCCATTATTTCACCTACACTTTCTCTTTTACTACGCACTAAGCCATTAGTGTTTTCATTGCTTCCAGCAATTTCATTCACATGGTATATTTTTAGGAAAACAATGCCAAAGTAGCAGCTTCCATACCAGTGATCCGGCAATTTGAAATAAGCCTTGTCTCCACATATATAATAAATTCCAGGAAACACAGGCTCTGACCCATTTTTGAAACCCCAACCTCCAATTACCTTGTAATTGTGTTCACATTGACTGGAACCAATGAAAATGTTATTATAATAATCAGTCTTCTCGCGGTGAAGACAGAGTTTCCCTTTCTTCTCGAAATCCAGCAACAGGGCAGGTCCCGCCCCACCCGTTGAGGTGCTTTCCATGTTCTCAGCCCATTTAGGTGTTTTCTGCCTTTTGTCATTAGCCTTTCTTTGGAAACTCTCCCTTCTCTTCTCTGCCATGTTTAAAAATATTTTCTCTTGTTCATGCAATGAACAGGTCAAGTTGTCTCTATGTGCTTCAGCTATGTCTATATTGCCTATAGTCAAAAAGTAGTCTCCCATATAACGTATTACGTCACTTTTGGTATGTACAGGATTCAGATTTCCCCGAATGGGAAGTTCAGAAAAGATTACGTCATTGTTAGAGTAATAGTACTGTAACGGTCCTCTTTTGTAAAATAAGCTTGCTAAAATACTACAGGAAATTCCATATGTCAGGGGCAAGTGATGGTATGTCACGCCTTCAGCTACAGAGGTAGGTAGCTTCATGCAGACATAGCAATCCTCTATTTCCATAGTCTCTACATAGTGTACTAATAAGTTTGCGAAAACATTTGAATGTGTCTGATTCCTAACTCCGTGGTAATGTAGTCCTTCCTCATCTGATGCATCTAAGTCTCGTTTTGTCTGTTTGAGTGCTTTCTCACGTCTTTCTACACTTCGTGTTGTCAGTTCTTCAGTGTCAGTAATCTGAGTAGGGGAAATATTAGTATTTTTACTGACCATAAAGGGAATGAACACTGTTAGTCCTATCCAAACGAATATAACTATAATTATACTACATATACATACTTTGCAGCATGTTTTGCAACCACTGCAACTAGGCCTTCCATTCGTTCTTGACTCAGACATTTTGGCTCAGAAGAAGTTTCTCAACCCCTCTTTGTAAGTTTACACAGGTAGCTTACTCTGTGCGACCTCAAGTGAGCTTGTCTTCCTCTTCTTCAGAGTACTCAGCAACCGGTTCTCCGTCACTTTCGTCAGTGATATCAAGTTCCTCAAAATTTTCCAAGATTAAGTAGGTCCACTCTGGGTCCTGATATTTTTCGTTTTGTCTTTTTATTCGCTCACTCCTTCTCTTGGAGCTATCTTCAGGTATTTCTGCAATTCGGAGACTTCTTCTTAGATCTGCAAGTTTCTCTTGGACTGTTTTTATTCTTAATTTCAGTCTTTTAACATACCTTGGCTCAATGTTCTTCTTTTTCTTTAGTCTTTTGGCTGGCACTGCGATCGAGCTTTCTCCTAATACTCTTTTATTTTCACTTGTCTGCGGCGCTTCGTTTTCTGTTTCTTCCCTTCCTGCCTGACTAGTCCCAGGTCTTGTATCTATTTCTTCTGCCTGGTCACTAAGCTGGCCTTGTTGAGGTTGACTTTGCGTTTGGCTTTCAAATGTCTCTGATTCTGTGTCCTGAACACGTTCTTCTAGTTCTCTCTGATCCTGTTCAAGCACTTCGATCCCTTGATTTTCTTCTGCTCGAACTATTACACTATGTCTAGTCTGTCCCTTTTCAATTTCAGGAGTCAGTGGAGGTGTGTCAATCACCTGATCTGTCCCTGTCTGACCTTCTTCTTCGTCCTCAGACTTGATGTGAATCTCAATGATCTGAGGGTCTTCGCCTGTGCCTTGCTTGACCTCTCTATTCCACTCTCTGTCTTCTCTTATTCGCTCTCTCGTTCTGAGTGGGTCTCCAGAGAGATCGACTATGGGTATCCAATCCTCTGGCCAGATTTCCGGCAGCTCGTCATCAGCTACTTCTGGACCAGTCTCTGTTGGATGTTTAGCAGTACTGGTGCTTGGCCATGCGTCATCAGCTACCTCCAGGCCAACGTTTACGGGACCTTCCACTGGGCTGGTGCTCGGTCGTCTGTCGTCAGCTACTTCAGGACCAACTCTGTAGACCCCTCAGCTGGACAACCTTCTGCTCCAGGCTCTTCGTCAGGTATCACCTTCTGGGTATGGCTGGCATGGATCCACTTGGGAACGCCGGCGCACTTTACAGCAGTCGTCGTTACCAGGATTACTTGCCGCTTTTTCCCCCACCTTGGTGCAAGGCAACTTGAACGAGTGTGCTTCTTTATTTTAACCCAGTCACCAGGAACCAATTTGTGAACTGGTGTTGTCGGGTTGGCGACGGCGTCTGCCCCAATCTGGCGAGAGATAGAACGCACTTGGTCACCCAGTTGCTTGCAGTATTCAAGTACCAAATCATCAGAAATGCTTAACAGTTTGTATCCTGGTACCCATGCTTGTCTCATCACTCTTCCCATCAAGATCTCATGGGGGCTCAGGCCTGTTCTCCGATCTGGAATGCTTCTGAGTCCCATCAGAACAAGAGGCATGGCATTTATCCAGTTTAGGCCAGTAGAATCACATATTTTTGCCAATCTATTCTTGATGGTGCCATTTATTTGTTCTACCACTCCAGAAGCCTCTGGATGATATGCACAGTGCAGTTTGTGTGTGATCCCAAATGCTTTGCAGAGCTGAGCCAAGATTTCATTCTGGAAATGTTTGCCTCTATCTGAGTCAATAAAGACTGGAACCCCGAACCTCGGTACTAGCTCTCTCAGCAATAACTTGGCTACTGTTATGGCGTCGCATTGTGTGGCAGGGTAAGCTTCCACCCACTTTGAAAATAGGCAGACAATGACAAGGACATATCGTTTTCCCTCACAACGGGGCATGGTAATGAAATCTATTTGTATTCTCACAAAGGGACCCCCTGATCTCCCAATTTTCATCAGCTCAACTTCTGTTCTCTTGCCAGCGTTGAACTGCTGACATGGCAAGCACCTCTGGCAAAGGGACTCTGCTACCTTCCTGAACTTCTTGTTGTACCAAGTCTGTTGAAATACCAGAACCATGGCATCCCTTCCAATGTGTGATCCTTCATGTATCAGTCTGGCCATTGGGGCAAGTAGTTGTCTGGGTAACACAGCCATACCATTCGGGCCCACAATGACACCATCCTCACGTCTTGGTCTACAACCTTCTTCCTTCCACTTCTCTTTCTCCTCCCAGGGCGTCACATGCTGCCATTCTCTCACTTCATCCCATGTAGGCACTTCTTCAAACATCCTAAGTTGGCAGCTGCTTCCAGTCCCACCCCGCTTCGGATTTATTCGCATCTGTTCCATGGCGCATTGTTTTGCCACTCGATCAGCAAAATCGTTTCCCAAAGATACAGGGTCAAGGCCTTTCTTATGAGCAATACACTTGACCACTGCCACTTCCTTTGGTAACTGGATTGCCTCTAAAAGGTCTTGAACCACTTTTCCATTTCGAATGGGGGTACGTGATGAAGTCAGGAATTCTCTTTGTAGCCATAACTGACCAAAGTCATGCACCACCCCATAACAGTACTGGCTGTCAGTATACACTGTTATTCTTTTGTCTTTTCCCAATTTGCAAGCTCTAATCAGAGCGATCAATTCAGCTACTTGTGCAGACTTTACTCCAAATAAATAGGATGCTTCTTCAATTTTCGTTAACGTTACCACAGCATAGGCAGCACTTAGGCCCCCCAGTTCATGCCTCAGGCACGAACCATCCACAAACCATTCCTCGTCGTGTACAGGCAAAGGAGTTTCTTTAATGTCTGGGCGAGGTTTAGTACTGAACTCAGTCAGATCAATGCAGTCATGCTCATCATTTCCCTTATCTTCCATTACCATTGATTCGGGGAGTAGAGTGGCGGGGTTTAAAATATTGCATCTGGTGATGACAATGTTTGCAGCACCCATGAGAATCCTCTCATATTTAGTCAGCCGACTAGGGGTGAGATACTGAGTTTTGGTTCGGGTCAATAGAATCACAACTGCATGTGGAACATACACAGTTACAGGATGTCCCATGATAATGGACTCACTCTGTTCTAAATTGGTGCATGTTGCAGCTACTGCTTTCAGACATCCAGGTAATCCAGCAGCCACTGGATCCAAAGTGGCAGAGAAATATGCCACAGGCCTTCTGGTCAAACCATGCTCTTGAGTCAGGACTGACAATGCACAATTGTCACGAGTGTCACAGAATAGGTCAAACTCCTTGGAGTAATCAGGCATCCCTAGAGCAGGAGCTGTACACAGACAATTACGCAACTTTGTGAAAGCGGTCAAGCTCTCGTCATTCCATTCCACTGGGTCTTTCGCTCCCTTCTTTGTCATTTGAATCAAGGGCTTCGCAAGAACTGCGAATCCCACAATCCATTGCCTGCAGTAACCTACAACTCCCAGGAACATTCTGATTTCTTTCTGAGTACGGGGTAACTGCATATTTTGAATTATTCTGACTCTCTCTGAGGTAACTTTTCTGATGCCTTTTTCTATCTGGTGTCCCAAATATTTCACTGATTTCGAACAGAACTGTAATTTCTCAGGGTCCACTTTATGTCCTTTTTCACTCAGGTGATTCAGTAGGGCAATGGTGTCAACCACACAGTCCCTATGACTTTTAGACTCCACCAATAGGTCGTCAATGTACTGGACCAAAACGGACTTTCCAGGTAAGAACAAAGTTTCAAGACATTTTTTCAAGATCTGATTAAAGATAGAGGGGCTCTCTGTGTACCCCTGGGGGACCCTATTCCAGACATACACGTGACTGTTGAAAGCAAATGAGAAAAGAAATTTGCTGTCTGGATGCAAAGGAATCGAAAAGAATGCATGACATAGGTCTATCACAGTGAACCATTCAGCATCCCAGGGGATCTGATATAGGATCACTGCTGGGTTCGGGACAATAGGGCAGCAGGGAACCACTATCTTGTTTACCTTTCTCAGGTCCTGAACTACTCTGTACTTGCCATTAGGCTTTTTGATGCCCATAATGGGTGAGTTACACGGGCTACTCATCACTTCCTGTATTATGTTTGCTTCTAGCAATTTCTGTATTTCAATAGCAACACCTGCTCTCACTTCTGCACTCATTCTGTAAGGCTTGGTATTGGGGTACACTGCATTCTCTCTCATGGCTATTTGTATGGGGTCTACGTTTTTCATTAATCCTACATCCTTTCCTGTAAAGTCCCACACTTCTGGTTTCACTGTCTGTTGGAGTTCTTCAGGTAAGTCTTGTATAGTCATTCGTTTTTTTTCTGAGTCAGGTCTAATTAACATTAGCTTGTAGATACCGTCTTCATCTGGGGTTTGAATTTCGACGCCCTTTGGTGTGCAAAAGATAGTACAGTTCATTTTGCACAGCAAATCACGTCCCAGTAAGTTTACCGGACTGGTATCACAGACAACAAATCTGTGCATTTGTTTAAAATTTCCAATTGAGATCTCCATGGGCTCGGTAACAGGTGTACTAATCAGTTGATTAGATACACCCACTACTTGGATTGCTTCTCCCGAGAGGGGTAGGTTTGGAACGTCCACTGTTCTTACAGTAGAACGGGTAGCACCAGTGTCCAACAGAAAGGTGACATCATTTCCATCAACCTTTCCTTCAATGTATGGCCCTGACTGGTCTACCGGCAAGGAGGCGCCAAGTACGCACTCCTCGTCCTCCCCTCTCAGGCCCCGTCAGTACTGGTTGTCACAGAAGAAAGTGTCATTCAGTAAATACTGCGAAGTTGCTGTATTTCTATTTTCATTTCCTCCCCAGATTTCTACGTCATCACCCTGTGGTGATTTTCCCTTAAAAATAGGTTTTGGCGCTCTGGGCACTTGGATCGTTTTTACCTGCTGCTGGGTCTTTCTTTGTTTTTCATTCTGCGTCTGTGGAATTAAATCAGGTGTTTGGGCATTATCATCTTGTAAATAGGGACACTCGTCTCTCCAGTGTCCAATTTCCCCGCACTGATGGCAAGGAAATTTCTTCTTAGCTTCCTCTCTACTCATTTTCGGTCTAGGCTTTCCTCCACCCCCACCCCCAGTGCTTTGGTTCGGGGTAGTTTTGTTCATCTTGTTTAACTGCTTTTCCTGTTGTTCTGCGAGCTTTACTTGAGCCCACATAACCTTTTCCTTGAGAGCCTTTTTCTTTTCTGCCATCTCGTCCTCACAGTACTTTGCGTACCGTAGGACCTCATCTATCTTTTTAGTATGCCAACAGATTTTATTATCCTTTATCCATTGACAGATTTCGGGCCTTAAACCGTTTACAAACCTGTAAATAAAGTGTGTCATATCCTTCATCTCGATGTTATCTATACCACTGTATGTTTTGAACACCTGCAACAGCCTTTCATAAAAGGAATGCACTGTCTTGTCTCTTTCTTGCGTGGTTCTATCTATCTTGGTCCAATCAGTTTCCTTTGCGGGCACCTTTTCTTTGAGATATTGAATTACCTGTTCATATTTTCTCATTACTTCCTTCGATGGTTCCCCTGTTTTTTCATCTCTCGGGTATTCCTCACTAGGCCAAGCTATGGCTATTTTACACTCGGTCCACAGATCTACAGGGACCACTATGTCGAAGAACCCATCCAGGTCCTTCCACAGGCATTTTTGCACCTTTACGAATCTTTCTACCTGCCTATACCAATCCACGGGCTTTTCTCGTAATTTCGGAAAATCATTAGTAAAGGGTACAATATCCTGTCTGGACCATGGAACGTGTACATATTTTCCACCTGGTACTTCGCGCAGAGGGCATAACTGTTCTGGTTTGTCAGCTTCCTTTAGAACAAATTCAGGAGTTGCCTGCCTAGACCTGGCCTCATCCTTTTTCTTGGCCCATCTGGCTTTCCATCCTTCCACATCTCCCCATTTTTGTAATACTGTCAATAGTTCTTTGACCTGTGCTTTTTTCCCTGAAACATTCAAGTTTTCCAAATCCTTGTCTGAGAAATCTGCTCTGTATGGTTTCTGCAGAGGTTTCGATTTTGAAATATCTATTCCCATGCTAGCAGCAGTGTCTGTCAGCTTTTCATGAAGTACTCTAGTATTTCGGGTGAGACTCTTGCAGATAAACAGCATTTCGTCTTCGGAGTAGGTATTTAATCTATCTAATCCTACGTTTCCTGCCATCAATTCTTCTATTTCTATTCTCAGCTTGTAGAGATCTAAAGGTTTCGTTGGGGACGCTTGTTTTTCAAATTCTTGACTCCATCTTTCGATCTCTTCAGGAGTCACCAATGTGACACTCTTAGTACCTGAGGTCGATTCCATTTGAATTTCCCTCGCATTAAAAGGATTATGTCTTTTCGGCATCCTTTTTCCGGCATTTCTAACGGGCAGATCTAGCAGCGAGACCTCCGACTCGCACTCACTTGTCTGGTCATCTACAATTAAGGGTTCTGGTCTGGTCGGTGCAATGACAGGAGTAATTACTGGAGTTTTCGGACTCCCTTGACGGTCCCCGTACAACGGAACCACCGGTCCGATAGTTACTGGGATCGTCAAGGCTTCAGGACTTGTATTTAGCTGTGACATTTTCTGTATTATCTCAGCTCTCTGCTTTGCTAGCGCTTCTCGCTCTTTCTCTTCTAATAACCTGTCCAAAGATTTGTCATGTAACACCTGCGGGGTTAGAGTGGGAGCATAACTCGGGGCAGTGGGATGTGCCTCACTCGGTCCTCCGCCATAATTAGGTTTTTGGAACAAACTTCCTGTGCCTAAAATTCTCGGATCTTCCTCATCCTGGGGCTGTAATAATGGCATTCCTGAACCTAAGGACCTCACCTCACCTCCATAGGGGGGACGAGAGCTAAAATCTCCTTCCCGTGAATATCCCATCTCCCCACCTACGGGTCTTCTGGGGTAAATACTTCTGGTTTCTACGGGTCCTAGACTCTCAGTATAAGGAGGAATTAGATAACCCCCTCCTACACTTGCGGACCTGACCTCTTCCCTTTGTAGAGGTCTCCGGGGAATATCCCCTGCACTTGAAGGTCGGTGTCCTTCATTATAAGGAGGCGGACTTCTCATGCATATGTCATCTAACAATTCGTCATCTGATTCTCCGAGGGGCCCCCAGTGTTTGGATTTCTCTGTCCTTTCCCCCCCCCCAGGAGGATCTTCTGCTGGCATCATGGGAAATAGTCCTTCAACAATCATACTCTGCCTCCACTGTTTCATCTTTTGGGCTCGGGCTTCTTGCTTTAGTTTTGGATAAAATTTTGTCAATCCTTTATCCAATCGGGGCTTGTCCCTTTCAAAAGCCTCAATCTCCCATTCCTCTAGTGCTTCATACTGTGTTAACCTAGGTCTGGGATGCAAATCATTCATTCGGGTTCTCAAATTAAATAGAATCCTGCTGTTAAAGGTACCCTCTAACGGAAAAGCCAATACTCCGTCATCTTTCGTGTATTCCGCCCAATTTTCCAACCATACACAGGTATTATACCCTTTATCGAACATCATGAAAGATGCGGGAGTATTTGGTGGTGGAATTACAACACCTTCTCTAGTTTTAATCTGCTTATCTTTCTTGAAATAATTCTTTACTTTATTTACAAGGGACAACTTTCGTTTGTTTCCGTACATAATGTGGTGCTTTATGCCTTTAAACTGATCTCTCTGATATCCCAAATCTCTCGGATCGGGTCTAGTATGCGGTCTGTACGAATGCCACATACGATTCCTACGCTTAACTTTGTTTACAAAATTACTTCCAATCAGAAGTCGTCTTGTAATTCCGTGCGACCAATAAGGTGCACGAGTTCAAATAATTTCGGCCAATGGGTGCGCGGCCCTTTCGTGAGACAGTTCTCACGTTTCGGTGCTCACCCCTCCTTTACAATTCCAGCTCTGCTACAAGCCCGCTGCGTCTACCAATCCCAGCGCGGCACGGAGTGACGTCAGAGCGGCTTCGCGACTGACTCCCTCCTTCACAAGGTAACGGAAACTTTCTTTCTTTCTAAAGTGCTTAGTGCTTGGTTATTTTACAACAATTACACATTCGCCACCGTGCTCAAGTGTCTAAAATAGAAAGAAATTTTTCACTGCAAGTAAACTACTTCCATTTACTTTTCACTTACTACGGATAGATCTTCTCTGCCTACCCTTCACTCTAGCATCGGAGAACCTGTTACTCCCCTAGATTCATCCACTTTACCGGGATATATCCGAGACTAAGGTTTCCCCAGCGAGCCCCTTTGCTTTCACCCAAGCTCCGATGAACCTGCTACTCTTCCGATGTGACCCTAAATAGGTTTATGCCACAATGGGAATTTTGCCAATGAACCTCGTTACTAACATTTATTCAAACATGCATTCGGAAAAAACCCTAGTTAGCGCTTCCAGTTCTGCCTAACCTGCACCAACCTTCCTTAGAGCAGGTGACCTCAACGCGAATGGATTCTATTCACCATTCGCTATTCAATTCCCCGGGGATTCCCAACAAAACATTTAACAATTACGAACGAATGGTTTAATACATATATCAGTACAATAATAAAAAAAACTGTTTAAAACATTTCATAATTTTTCAAAGCAAACATTTCAAGTGACTGATCAGATCTCCTGAAGTGCTTGCTCTTATAGCAGCATCAATACTAGCAGCTTCCGACTTAGCTAGACTAACTAGTCCTGCCTAACCTTTAACTATTCCCTAACCATAACTCTGCTACCAGAAAATTACTGCTAGAGATCGCGGGTCACCCGACCAATAATTTCGCCACTTCCGGCTTCGGGCCCATATATTTCAAATCACCATATACATTGATCGGATGACGCCACAATCTGCTACCAATAATTGTGGGATTCCTTTCGATTATTTCTAGTGTACCCGACTTACCATCCACCGTTACGGTTACCTATGACCACCATGGATCAGGGAGCTAGCTGTAAAAGGAAAGGCAGCCAAAATAATATACTCTTCAATAAATGACTTTACTTTCATAAAATGACCACGGACAACTAGAAGTTTTATAAAGTTTTATCTAAAGTTCAATCAGTGTGAAAATCCAACTTACATTGAGCAGATAGTCAGTAAGCAAGATAACAAAACATTTTGGATTCAAGAGAAATGCGACTGGGAACCTGCTAAGCTAGTAAACTAATCCATGTAAGAGTGGACATGGGTGATGAAGAAATAACTAGGGAAAGTATCATTTAAGCTATGGAATGGGAAAACTTAGAAATCTAAACAGTTCGGTTAACGTGAAAAATAGGACACGCTATAATTTCAGAAAATCTCTTCATTCAGTTTAGTGAGAAAATTTATAGAACACATCAAACAAGTTATAAACTGTAAATGGGAAAAATAACTCGTAAAAGGAAGGGCAACATAGGAACATGCTATGAAATAAATGCATACGTTTCATGAGATGCAATGAGTTGCGGAAAGCATGGAAAACTTATCATATGCAAAGATATGTCTTTATTGAAGCAAAGACAGAAAAATAGAAAGGTGCAGTTTCAAGAGATTCGGAGCAATATTTACCTAGACTGGTGTGAAAAACCAAACCCTGGCCACGGGTCAGTTAAGGACAGGAAACCCTCAAGGAAGGATACCCCTCAATGGACAGCAGGTGCAGAATGGACACCCAGGACAGGACAGGAAACCCTCAGATTAGGATCAGGACCACCAGGACACGACCAGCACCCGCAGTTCGGAAGCAACGCCTGCGCTCCACCCTCTCTGCAGCTATCGATCAGAACCCCGATTGGGTTAGCGAACTCCCAGCAAAGTGCTCCGCCAGCACTTTAAGGTTTAGTAAAACCTTAGTCTATGGTCAAATTCGGACAGAGTGCTCCGCAGCGCTCTGTATCTTCAAGTCACCTATTGAGTGCGTTGGATCAGTGACAGGTCAGCTATTCAGACAAGTCGGACAATTTCCCTAGGTGAACCTAGGCTAGATATACTGTTTTGGGACAGGGTACCACCCCCCAATGTTGCAAAGTGTCAGAATCCCCAAATTTCGATTGGTCCTAAGGTAGGATTTGGTTAACACACCAATCAGAACAGACTATTACAAGCCTTACTTAGCATCCTAGGGTGCCGCCTAGCAAGATTGGGGTTCCCACGAGAAGTCGCAGAGAATACAATGGAAAGAATACAATTTGATACAATAGAACACAATCATGATGCTCTTGCTGGGTGAAGGTGCACGTTCCCAGGCAGGCTCTGGCATCAACCTTCTTTGGCTTGGTTTCAATGCCACCGCACCATCGATTGATTCTGCGCAGAAGTACCCTCCAAGATGGACTCCCCAGCCCTCATCACCCCTCAGTGCCGAGGATACATGAAAAGTAAGCGAAAACAAATTAATACATAGAAATAAATGAATGTATTACATGTTATAAGTTCGTACTTTAGTTTCATCATTATAAAAATATACTATGCATTAGTGAATAAGTGCAACGAATAACATTACAGGAGCAGCAGCACAAAGCTTCAGCACGTTGTTGCCATTACGCATGCGCCCCTTCACCCTCTCGAATTCTGACGGCGTCATGTCAGCTGACTATGCCTCACGCATGCGCAGGAACGAAAAGGCAAGCAGCGGCCATTTTAAGGACAAGGATTAATCGTATTAGTAGAACACATAGGCAAGCTTCGCTACCTTTCATGCGTATCCAAAATAAAGATATTAATAATAACGTACGTTTGTTATGAGGTTATGACAAGTCGAGGTTCATGAATCGAGCAAGTCGCGATGCGAAATCTTGCTCTATCAGTTACAAGAATGATGATGTACTTATCAAAGTTGAAAAATATATTACAAATGGGTGGCTACCATTAAGAAGTTTAGAGAAAAATTTGGTTCCGTTCCACCAAGTATCTTCAGAGTTAAGTATAGAAAATGATATTGTGACAAGAAGTGGACTTTTTGTGCCGCCAAAGAATCTTATTGATGGTTTGATTAAAAAAGCACATATAGGTCATCCTGGTATGCCAGGAACTAAAAAGTTAATAAGAAAATATTACTGGTGGCTAAGCATGGATTCTTATGTGGATCAATTTGTAAACAAATGTCCAGAATGTTTACTATCAGATAAACATTGGAAAAATACAAAACATGCTACATCAACTAATACATTTAATTAAACTCCACTACTTACCACTCCAAAAGACAAAATGTAATAACATATAATTACACTACATAACACACAATCCCACTCCACTTAATTCCAGTACACTCAATACCACATAATTACTATCCACATATTTTCACTGAAAACCATGCCACATAATTCCTCTACACAAATCCACTCCACACCATTTAACATTACAACTAACTAGTACAACCCACATAATAACACAACACACCCCATACATTCACGCCATAACACACAGGTAAAAAACAATGTCATATATAATGCCAACACCTGCAACTCAAGCAAATGGGAAACCTATTGCATTCAATGCTTGTTTATTAGGGTCATTTAGTTGTACATAATGTCTTCTTGGTTATAATAAGATAACAAAAATGCTTAACACGTTTTACTATAACCTTTCAACATGCTGTACAGCAACCTCATTGCCTTACAACATAGCTTAAAGACATTGGCAAAATCAATTCAATTCAATTGAATTCAATTCAATTGAATTGACTTTATTCGGTTAAAAAGGTAGTAACCATAAAAGTACATAAAACAATTCATAATGCTACATCATCATTATTATTAAAAGAGATAATTAAAACCACAAGGTTATTGGCTGTGCAGATATGGGTACAATATACTGTAGATTTAAATACAACGTACATTGAATTCAAGTGCATATTGATTTACGTAATCTAAAAACATTACTAAAATATTCCGAAATGGAAGCTACAATAAAAATAACATCTAATTTCTGGAGTTCTCAGAAGGCGGCGCGACAACGTCTAACATTCATTTCCTTTAAAATCGGTACAATCTATCTTTTCCGGGGTAAAGTATAATATTTACAGAATAAAAGGATGTGGATGTCAGACTGTTCTGATAAGTCGTCACAAGGGCATTTAATTAAGTTACGAGACCGGCAGTTCATTACGGGGTGTAGTGTAGTTCCTATTATCCCAATAGGCTCTGCGCATTGGAATAATATCTTCAATAGTATAGACCTAGGGCAGAGGTTAACTAGGTCTTCTACCGACGATATTAGACTTAAAGTTTTGTGTTTGCCAGCTAGCTCAGAGTTCACTAGAAACTTTCTCGAATAGACAAGGAGGATTTGAACCTCCCTGGATAGACAAGAAAGGATTTAGTTTCTGACAACCATAGAACATGACAACTTTGCTCTCCCCTAATCAAGAGTATATCTCTAGAGTCGTGTGAAAACAAAAGACAACTTATTTTACTCAGTCAGTTCAGTGCATTCTTAGTTTCACCAGATTGTAGAGAAAGGAAGAGATGGGCGTGTTCAATAAAAGATGTTATTTATTGATCAGTCTCTTTTCTCGTACAAGAGAAATGGATCGCTATTATTGCAATACTTATAGTTAAGTAAAGTGCATACAGTAAAGATAGAATTATAAAATGATACTGTAAAAGCATTGATATGGTTTCTAAGCCATATGATATTTAAAATGGATAAAATATATACATACATACATACATTGACTAATCGTACTCAACTGGTGCTTCTAACCACGCCTACCCCAGTGTACCTGACCTAAGCCTAATACGTGGGCGGGAGTAGATAAGTAGCAGTTTAAGTTAAGTTTGTTTTGCCAAGGGACTGACTCAAGAATTCTCTGCAAGGGGTTATTCAGTTCTGTACCTGGGATCTAGAAGGTTTGAGGGCTGGTATCTCTTATCCCAGGTCTTGATATTCCAGCTGCCTGCGAGGGCTGCTTGGAAGCGCCGGAGCTGGATTTCTCGGCAGGAGAAAAGCAGCGTCTCTCTCTCAGCGCGTCAGGAAGGAGGGGCAGCGTCTGTGGGCTTCGCTCTCAGCTGGGCTCCTCGGCAAGTCTCACTGCTCCAATCTCGTCACCACCGCGTGTGTTTGCTTAAGGCAATGTCGGTAATATTTATACCTGAAAGGTGCCGAGATTGACGTAAGGATGGACATAAATACGTCAATAAGGATGTCATACGAACTGATCGTTAGCACATTCTTTACTGATGTTCTCGGTGAAATCAAAACAATGGCTGCGGGGATTTCCCAGGTCGCTGTAGGTTTGATTTGTTTTGAGAACTCCGTATGCCTATCAGGGGGCTGGAGGAATATCGCTTGCCTAATTAGATGGCATGCGTTATGACTTAATCAGATAACGCGCTTCTGCTCCGTGGTGTGGCTTAATCAGATAACGGGTTTTTGCGCCGTTGAATGGCTGCTAGTTACTTATTAACCAGACAAGGGTCAGGAATAGGGGGATCGATACAGTACCCATAGGAAATACATCACACCCACTCCACGTAATCTATGTCCATATTTACAAATCTAGGCATAGTAAAAAAACTAGTAGTGTATGTGTATACCGTACCACCCCAAAATACAATCATATGTATTTCGAAAACTGGAAATGTGAAATACACGAAAAAGATGCCAATAGTCACTATATGCACTCAAGCAATGAAAAATCTGTTACGCATATTTCTAAATCAGCATAAATGAAAACGCGAAATTTACACATGAAATGGCTCTTAATACAGAAGAAAAATTGCGAGACCATTCCATCACAAAGCATAAAATACTTATGAACATGCTAGAGGGTAGCTAAAGTCTCTAGAGTATCCAATAATAGAAATTTAGTTCTCTAAGAATAGTTCTACCTTAAGCAGAAGATAAGTGTCCCAAAATTTTGTAAATATTTTGGATTGGAAAAAAATTGTTCCCGCTGTCTGAAAAACTGATGAGAAAAAATTCCCATATCGCTTTTTAAAGTTTGAAGGCCAAATTCAGGATGTGAGGAACGCCGTGTGCTAGCTTGCTCAAAGTCATTCTTTCTGCTCGGGTGAAAACATCATATCATTTAGACTGTTGAAAAAACTGTCAACAGTTTCTTACGAAAGTTCCACTAACTCGGAAAAAGTTGTTACCATGCATTCTTGAGCATGATTGCCTTCATTGATGTTATGACCAGCATAGCTGACAGAAGGTCGTACCTGATCGATGCTGCTTTCATCTTGTACTTCACTACCCCTTAATCGTAGTGGTGAAGCCTCCACGAATGCCGTCATCAGGATTGGTAGCCGCTGGGGACAGCACAATGCATGAGCCGTTACCGGACCCAACAATGTTTCTGCGTCCATTGGCACATCCGATTGTAGTGTCAGACGGGTGTCCAACACGCATTCTTCGCCGCATAACAAGCACCTTAATACAGGCATAACACAACGTTGCCACAAGGGTCTAAATGAAAGAAACCAAGTCATGTTGAGGTCTCTCAGCCGGGCTAGTCCAAGGACTTTAGTTATGCGGTCCCTGTAGCGCATGGCTAGTATCGTTTCTTCCATCGTCGCTGGTGTCTTGTCTGTGACACGGTTTGCCATAGCGAAGCAACAGGATCAAAAATAGGATGCCTGCCACTAGTCCCAATAGGAGAGGAAGTCCGCCAAAAATGGAATGGACAAAATCAGGAAAAATACCCAGGATGGCTTTGAATGGTGTTAAAGCTCCTGAAAACACTGTCTTAAATACACTTGAGACACCACTGGTATCAGAAATATTTAAGATTTCGTTCAGTATTTCTGTGAAATGTATGGGGGAATTAGTTGATAACAATGAATGAATCTCTGCCGTTGTCCTTGCAACTTGGAGATCATACGTTTCTTTAGATGACGTTAGCCTGGTCGGCGTCTGTAGGAGAACTGTCTTCATTCTGCTTAAGGTATCAATTCGAATAGAAGCAATTTTCAAGCTGGGCCATAACCTTGCCTCCCTGTCTGGAGAATCGTTAGGGAGCAATACTCGTTCACAGCACATGACCTTCTTAGTCACAGTTATGAGATAAGGTTTTCCGGGCAGCAAACTACAACATCTGCGATCTACTATTAGAATGTAACTCCCGTTCGAGAGCCTCCTAAAGAATGGTTCTATTTGTGTTGCAGGTGTGCCTAGCTGGTAACATGAAAGGTTATTTGAAGTCCCTTCACAGGCTCCATGCAAACTAATACCCTGACACAGAAGTGTACCGCTTAGTGACCTTGCACAATTATTGCCACTAAGAAACACTTTCTGGCCTTTATTACTGACACATGCGTGTGTATAGGGCAAGTTCCATGTTGACTTAATGTACCCTTTACCCAACCTTTCATACTGGCCTGCCTGTATATATTTTTGGCAGTATTGAAACCTGAAAGTTGATATCGGAATATTAATTATCCCATGTATTATCCATTCAATGACAGGTCATTCTGACATTGTCAATGGCAATCTCTCGAGTTTCTCAATGCTCAGGATTGTATAATCAGCACCCTTTTGTGCCATACAGATTTGTTTATCAGTAAGGTTAAAGATATTAAATAATGACGTTGTGTTGATTAAACGCCAAGGCACATAGCCTGAACGCAGATTTTGTAACGTCCAGCCAAGCTGTACAATAGAACGCAATTGCGACTGACCGTGTTGTAACATCAGTAAGTCTTGCGATATTATATCGATTGCTGAAGACACAATGCTGTCCAGAGAATATATTCTGGAGGACAGAGTCATTAACCCATTGTCCACCACAGAAAGTGATTTTTCCAAATTAATACGGTCAATTTCCCGTATTTTCTCTGCTGTCTCAATTTGAGCTTCTTTCCAGGCTTCGTTATATGCTGCATATATAGAGGCCGCTATGAAACGTTTTTGACGCTGTTTGCGTGGTCCCATAATGAAATCACGCAAGTCAGCACCTTCTGTAAGTAAAGTTAGGTGTTGCTTAATTTCTGCCAGTGTGGATGTTTGTAGCCATTGAAGGCAGAGCTTGCCCACACTGTAGGTGGTTACTATCCCTGGATGTTGTCTTTGGGAATATCTAGGGTCTGGCCTGGTCAATGTGAACCCCTGTATTTTGTTCAGGAATCTGTCTTGACAGTTATTTGTATCTGTGGGCCAGATCAACCATTGTTTCCATTCAGGATGTGTTCTGTTTTGGTTTAATATATGGTTTACGTCTATCTCAACATCTATACTGTTCACTGTTGGCTTTGGAATAGACGGTTTGTTTAAATCTTTGATTTTGGCTATGCCAAGACAGGTAGTTTGTTGAATAGTGTCATTCAAAAATATAATTTGTTCTGGGATCATGCAGGCTCTAAACAATGAATCTATACCTTGTACTTGCCAATCTCTTGTACCCCAAATAGTTTTTGCTTCAATATTATTGTTCCAGAAATCAAAACCAAATGTATTAATTTGCTCAAAAAATGAATCTGAATATATCAATTTTGTGTTTGTAAGCATGGTCTTCATACCTGTCTTATTTGACAATTTGAAATAAAATGTTTCTGCTTTACTTGTGTTAAACCCTGAAAAGTATGAATATTTATCATAAAATGTTTTCGAGCTACCTTTTGGAGGAGTAGCACAATGTTCCCATTGGTTATAATTTAAAACATTTCTAGGTTGTGCAGATTTATGTAGATAATAGTTACCATAGTGGTTGTAGCAGAACATCTGATCATAATTAGACGAACCCTGCAAATAATCATGTTCTGTAAATTTAGCAGACATCACTAGGTCAGACATCATATCATTAATACTTTCAAAGTCCCAATCATCAGCAAATGTGCTTGGTTTTACAAAGTCACTCAATGAGATCTTGAATTGGTGTGGATACTTCAGGATTTCAACCGGACCATAGATTTCATAATCAGTATTGTCCCATGCTACCCCGCCGGGTATAGGGTGGCTGTGAAGTTGACTGAAGAAAGTTCTCTTTTCTCGACGTGTGAAGATGTGTGTGGTTTAAGGACCAAGTTGATTTTCTGGCTTGCTGTGTCCATTGTTGCATATTTTCCCTCAATGAAATGTCCCAAGCATAGTACCATGATGAGCCAAAGTATGAGGATAAATGCACCTAATGCCACCCAAATTTCAATCCATGGAGAAATCAGATAAGTTTCTTTCAGTTGTTGAAAAAGTTCCTTAGCTTTATCTTTAAAAGTTTTTGTTGATGGCTGTTTCTCAGATTCACTCAGATCTTCAGAGAAATCATCGAAGTTGATGAAGTAGCCGGATGCTGTTCTGTCAATTGTTCCAATTGCTTCTGGATTACTTTTTGCTTTTGGAGTTTGCTTTGTTTCATCAGCATAGTCATTTGTTACTTCATTGTAGATCGGTGTGTCTTGGCTAAATGTTTTTATTTGGGTTTTAAGAGGTTTAAGTTCCATTGCTTTGTTGCATAGTCCTTGTTGATTTACTGTAGAGTTTTCGAATGTGATTAGTCTCTCAGTTTGAACCTCTGTATTCGTAGCAAACTTTGGTGTTCTACTACTTCTTGGGAGTCCACTTGGCCTACTGTTTGTTATCGGCCACATGATTGTGGTTTTACCAGGTCGATGGATACAACTCGGTTCTCCTTTTTGCCAGCAAGGGGCGGTAGTACTACTGATCTTGTCCCGTTGACAGACAAGACAGGAACTGCTTTTCTGTAAGAAGGCCCAAATTCCTTCTTTACCGCGATCTTTTCTCTGACTAGATCCCCGACTTTTGAAATCCAGACAGGCCTTGCTGGGACAGGTGGTTTCTCTTCAGTTGTTGTTGGCTGCTGTTTCAACTTTATGTTGCTCAGGTCTTTCCTTGTTTCATTTAAGTCCTGTAAAATAGCCAAACGATCTTTGATATCAAAGCATCTATCTTTAACCACTGAAGTCTGACTATCAAGATCTTGGATCATCATTCTAGTCCCGAACAATAGTTCGTACGGACTGAATCCTTTCAGAGAATTTCTTGGCAGGTTATTTAGACTACGTTGGACACTTATTAAATGTTTGACCCACCCAGCTCCCGAACCTAATACCTTTTCCGTTATAGATAGCTTTATGCCTTGGTTTTTTCTTTACACCATCCCGTATCCCTCAGGAAGGAAGTGAGAAGAGTCCCGCTATGCAATGCTCATTTGGCCATGCTTCCCCATAAGCTTGAGGGCTAAAGGGAAAATATTAGTCAAAACGTAGCATGCTCCTAGCGTATATGCCATTATAGACTCGCAAATCTTTTTATAACAGTCCAGACGTCAGCCGAGCGCTGGGGTCTACATTATAAGTGAAAATTAGTCTTTTTATGTTAATATGACGCTTTTTTTCATGATGGGTACTTTCTTATTGTTGTTGTTTATCTGGAGCGAAATGCCATGGCAATAGTCCTCCTCGCTCGCCACTGCGATCTCTGTTACAGTCTTGGCAGTTTTTTGCAAAAATGTGATGATGCAGACTCATGCCTGGCCACCAGTACACTGATTGTAATTCTTCTAGGGAATCTTTTAGCTTGAGGTGTCTAAGACCCTCGCCCATATGTGCGTCTGCGATTAATAAGCCTCTCCTGTCCATGTTTGGAATTACTCTGTCCCCCACTCCAGGGATTCGAGCAAAAGGAACGGAGTTTGCATCGATTATGTATGTATAGTTGAGTGGGTAATTGATCAGTAGCGCTGAGCAGTCACCTTTTGATGATGTTCTCACCGCCAGCACTGTTTCACCGTCAATGTATTTTACTGTACGCTTTTTTGTAGCTACGGAAGCCGATTTAGTTGCAACCGCTGTGGCTGTCTCAGCCAATGAATTCCCTGCAACGTGAACGCCATCACGCCGATGACTCACTGAATGTATCACGTGAGTTTTTGGTAGTTCTTTCTTTAAAAGAACTACTTGTTCCCAAAGCGCTTTCTGCTTTATTGTGGCACCTGTGTCATCTTTGTAACCATTCTGAATCCATTTCTGTAAATCGTTATTGTATGATGTGACGCAGTAATGCGAATCGCACACTATAAGTGTCGGGAATTCGCGATCGGCATTATCTAGCGCCATTTTTAACGCTATAATTTCAGTTTGTTGTTCTGAATTATTCTCCACTGAGTGTGTTTTTGTCAATAGAGGTCTTAGTTTACCTCCGCGCCACACTTCTTTTGTAACTTCACATGTGGGGTTGTATGCTTGTTCTCCCCAAACTGAGGGTTGAGCATGGCCGTCTGTATAAATTATACAGGCGTACTGTCGTAAAGGCAGAATGTCGATTGGCAGAGGGTATGTTTTTTCATAATCTAGATATTCTAGTTCTTTCAATTCTGGATCAAAATAGTAGTATACTTTCTCTGTAGTAATTGAATTTACCCATTGTATCCACTATGGATTCAATGCTGTGGTTGGTAAATTACATGGGGTTGTTAATGCCTCAAAGGCTGATTCTGCTGTTCTGACTGTGATACGTCTACCGTCAGCTTTGTCTTTTTCTCTTGCTATAGCCGTTTGAACTGCATGAACAATGTTTTCTTTAACACTGAACTTCTTTTCAGCTTCTGTGTACAAGTGTGATTTGTATGCAATTGGTACCTTTTCTCCCTCATTAGAGGTCAGGTATGTGAATCCGCATCTTCCTGGGATGACTCGAATCACAAGGTTGCGTGTGTTATCACGTGTTTGTAATTTTGTTTTAACTAACATGT
This sequence comes from Lissotriton helveticus, assembly GCF_964261635.1. NCBI lineage: Eukaryota > Metazoa > Chordata > Amphibia > Caudata > Salamandridae > Lissotriton > Lissotriton helveticus. The sequence goes on along the minus strand of NC_136070.1, from coordinate 689,246,126 downwards.
CTGTTTGTAAAGATCTCAAAATTTCTGTGTGTTTTTGAGTCCAGTTGATTCTTTTAAAATCTGGTTTTATTAGACCATAGAGAGGTTTAACTGTCTCTGCATAATTTATAATGTAAGTTCTTCCGAAATTCAGGAAGCCTAGAATTGATTGTAAGTTTTTTAATGTTTTAGGTGCTTGGATTACAGCACATTTCTCTAGGAAATTGTCAGCCAGGCTTTTGCCTTCACTTGAAAGTTCATATCCTAAAAACAGGACTGTTAGATGGGCAATTCTTGACTTTTTAAAGTTGAATTTGTAACCCTCTGCTGCGAACCCAAGTATTATGGTGTTCACTCGCTTCAAGTGAGTATCCAAGTCATCATCTGTTAGATAGATGTCGTCGACATAAGATAATGCCTCGTCATCATATGTTTGTAGTAACTCTGTTACTCTCGCTGAGAATAACCCTGGGCTGTTCTTGTGCCCCTGGGGTAAACTACAGACATTTTTTTGCGAGCCATTTACTGAGAACGCCGTCAAATATCTGCTCTCTGGTGCTATATTTTGACAAAAGAATCCATTAGAGATGTCTAACGTTGTTTTGTACTTTTTGCGCACTATGTTATTCATTAGTGCAGCACTATGCGAGTTTTGTACTGCAAAGGTTTTGCAACATGAATTAAGATGTCTGTAATCCAAAACAAGACAATATGAATTGTCTGGTTTGGAGACAGGAAACAAAGGATTATTCATTTGTGAGGTGCAAGTTTCAATCACCCCCTGGTATTCAAGTTGATCTAGGATCTCTTTTACCTGTTTTTTAGCTTCTTGCTTAATTGGGTACTGCCTCTGTGCAGTAGGTTGTGATTTTAACTGGATTTTGTGAGGAGGAGAGTCCTCATCCCATCCCACATGATTTTTATATAAGGCAGGGGCTTGAGCTACTGCCCACTTTCTTGCAAGTGTATATTTTTTATGAATTGGAATATGATTTGAGAAGGCAGGCATAATTATTTCTTCGCCATGTGGGCACTCCCTGACAAACTCGGGTGGCCAGTCTCGTTCAGCTAGAAGGATGTCAGAGCCCTTGGAGAGATTATCCCAAAATAGACCCCTTATTTTTCTAGTCTTATCCCCCTCTATACGCAATGTTATTTCATATATTTTATGAGGTTTGCTAACTCTGGTATCTGCAGTTTCCACTTGAATGTATTCATTCGTGTCCACTGTCTCCAGATGATTCATAAGGACTTTGCGAGCTATGCTCACTTCTGCTGCGCTGTCTAGCATTGTCTGAGCCCATTCTCCGTTTTTCAGCTGTGTCCCCAGTATTCTCGGCATGATTTATTACTTTAATACTGGCTACCTTCTTCTTTGGAAATTGTAATTTTTTATTTTGATGAGCAGGTTCCTTGTCTTTGGACTTGACGTGCTCTTCCCTGTGTTCTGATCGTCCTCTTCTTTCCGATTTCTTCGAGGAAGTCTGAAAAGATTGAGAGGGACGTGTATCAATATCTTGATATTTATCAGGTTTTTTTATATTATCCCTATTTCTAAGGTTGTATCTTTTCACAGAGGCCTCTCTTTGGGGAGACTTGCGTCCTTGGTCAGGAGATCTTTCTCTCCGCCGAGGAGACCTTCCTATGGACTGGAATCTTTTTCCTTTAGGATTGGATTGTTTATTTCCATCCCAGCTCTTTTTTTGAGTGTTCAGATTATTTTTAATAAATACCTTTTCAGGACTTTCAATTAGTTGGGGTTTCACCGGTATTCCACCCAAACTATCTCTTCCTAGTTCTTCATAGGATTTTTCTATAATTCTGGCAATTTCAGATGGTTGGTCTGCTATATTTGTCTCTTTTAACCTCTGGCGGATCGCCACATTTGCTGCTTCTCCCTTTATGTTGGCTAATAATATTGCCGAGACCTGCTTGAAGTCTTTCAGTAATTTCATACCGAGAGTTAAAGCGGGTTCTGGACCGTATTCATCTTGAATTTGTTTTAGCACATCTGGTATTACTGACATGGATGGTACACCATGTGTTTTTGTGTAAATGGAAGCAAAGACTGTTCCCCAAGTGTCACAGTCCTCCACATGTGGTGCGATTCCCATTGGAAGACAGATAGTCAGAATCCTGTGTTTCTCAACAGGGGTGGTATCTGGAAACACCGCCTCAATTTGAGTGATTTTTTGTGCTAACCAGAATGGAATTTGTTCCCGTTTTGTGGGTACTTTACCTAGACAGGACTGTATGTTCTGTGGTGTAATTTTATTTGTGTTCCCCTGATGAGGGGTCAGCTGTGGAATTTTAATTGCTGGTTGGACTGTTGAAGTCCGCATTACATATTGGACTAATTGTCTATGTATTTTTATTAATTGTTTTAGCTGTGCTAAAAGATCTGCTGCAGGCATTTCTTCAATGTCTGGATGTGGTGTGTATCCGGCTAGGACCGGCCACGTTGCTCCTGGTCTACCTAGTGGACCGAGCCTGGTGATGTGATTATTATGTTTTAGGGCGCCATTAAATAAGAGCAGGTGCTCTTGGAATTTGAGTGGTATTTCCACCTCCTCGAAAGGAATGTACTCATTAGGAGGTTCCTCTGTTTTGTAATAGTGGAAGACCTTTGTTACAGCGTTTGCTGCTGGAAAGTTTATCCATGAATAGAATACTTCTGTCTGCCGACATTCGTGTGCCTCAATTACGAATATGACTGTACCACCTCTCGATGTCAGCCCATTTTCTATAAGTTTTAAAGTTATAGATTTTCTTATGTTGACCGGGATGAGTATTATATCCGGGTCATTTTCCTGCATAGTAGTATCAGCTGCTAGGAGTTCAGTTGCTAATCTGACTGTCTCCCTTTCTACTTCACTGTCTGACATTTTACTGTCAGGAAGATTTTGTTTATTTGCAGATCAGGTTTTTTATGGAAACAAAGATTAGATGCACAATATTTTGGAACAGTGTATCCTTCAACGTTGAATAAACCAAGAACCATACATAGGAGTCTCCTCCTGCGAAGTTTGGCGGATATGACCTTTCACCCACTCCAGACGTCTTTGGAGTATTATGGGGAAAAAGGGGCTCTGTGTGAAAAAGCACGACTGAGTTACTCTAGTGTCTTGCGTTAGTTTTATCGCCTATCCAAACGTTGGGCGCCATGTAGTGTAGTTCCTATTATCCCAATAGGCTCTGCGCATTGGAATAATATCTTCAATAGTATAGACCTAGGGCAGAGGTTAACTAGATCTTCTACCGACGATATTAGACTTAAAGTTTTGTGTTTGCCAGCTAGCTCAGAGTTCACTAGAAACTTTCTCGAATAGACAAGGAGGATTTGAACCTCCCTGGATAGACAAGAAGGGATTTAGTTTCTGACAACCATAGAACATGACAACTTTGCTCTCCCCTAATCAAGAGTATATCTCTAGAGTCGTGTGAAAACAAAAGACAACTTATTTTACTCAGTCAGTTCAGTGCATTCTTAGTTTCACCAGATTGTAGAGAAAGGAAGAGATGGGCGTGTTCAATAAAAGATGTTATTTATTGATCAGTCTCTTTTCTCGTACAAGAGAAATGGATCGCTATTATTGCAATACTTATAGTTAAGTAAAGTGCATACAGTAAAGACAGAATTATAAAATAATACTGTAAAAGCATTGATATGGTTTCTAAGCCATATGATATTTAAAATGGATAAAATATATACATACATACATACATTGACTAATCGTACTCAACTGGTGCTTCTAACCACGCCTACCCCAGTGTACCTGACCTAAGCCTAATACGTGGGCGGGAGTAGATAAGTAGCAGTTTAAGTTAAGTTTGTTTTGCCAAGGGACTGACTCAAGAATTCTCTGCAAGGGGTTATTCAGTTCTGTACCTGGGATCTAGAAGGTTTGAGGGCTGGTATCTCTTATCCCAGGTCTTGATATTCCAGCTGCCTGCGAGGGCTGCTTGGAAGCGCCGGAGCTGGATTTCTCGGCAGGAGAAAAGCAGCGTCTCTCTCTCAGCGCGTCAGGAAGGAGGGGCAGCGTCTGTGGGCTTCGCTCTCAGCTGGGCTCCTCGGCAAGTCTCGCTGCTCCAATCTCGTCACCACCGCGTGTGTTTGCTTAAGGCAATGTCGGTAATATTTATACCTGAAAGGTGCCGAGATTGACGTAAGGATGGACATAAATACGTCAATAAGGATGTCATACGAACTGATCGTTAGCACATTCTTTACTGAAGTTCTCGGAGAACTCAAAACAATGGCTGCGGGGATTTCCCAGGTCGCTGTAGGTTTGATTTGTTTTGAGAACTCCGTATGCCTATCAGGGGGCTGGAGGAATATCGCTTGCCTAATTAGATGGCATGCGTTATGACTTAATCAGATAACGCGCTTCTGTGCCGTGGTGTGGCTTAATCAGATAACGGGTTTTTGCGCCGTTGAATGGCTGCTAGTTACTTATTAACCAGACAAGGGTCAGGAATAGGGGGATCGATACAGTACCCATAGCAAATACATCACAGGGGAAACTTAAAACCCTAAAAAGAATACTTAACCTAAAACCGGTCAAAATGAATCGCGAGTGTTCAGACATGGAAAGGGTTAAATATGGTTGAATTTTACCCTGCATTAGTACGAATTGATGGGCTACTACAGACTTTTTCTTATTTTCCGCTGTCATTCTAATGCCTTCCAGGCGTTTCATACATTTTATTTTTAGTGACTTCCTCATAATATTACACATAGACAAAGGATCATCATAGTAACTCATACAGCCAATGTCTCCAAGAAAGTCCCTGATATAAGTAAACCACCTTATCCTGCTCACCTAATCCAAGCTTAATCCATCCCTTAAAATAGCACGATTCAGTACACACCCATCATTGGTCCAAGCCCTATGCTACAGCAGTACTGGTTGGACTCTAATTGCATCTTCAATGTGGGGTTGGCCGAGTTCCATATGACAAATGTAACTTGAGACACTCTCAGGTACAGCCAAGATGAATCTCAAGAATTTATTTTCTACAACCTGAATAGATTTTACATTGTCGTACCCCCAGAGCCCAGCACCATAGACGGCAATAGAGACGCAAGTGGCATTAAAAATTCGCAGAAGTTCTACAGTAGTTTTTTTTCCCCATCTTTTTAGAAAAAAATGTAAGGGCTGTGATGGATTTGCAGAGCAGGACTTTCCTTGCTTTTATGGCATCTGCCCAGGTCCCTGCTTCATGAAATAAAATGCCAAGATATGAAAAGGTAGAGGTAAAGTCTAGAGGACTGGCATTAATGATCATCGGCCTCCTTTTTCTAATAGAACCAGGGCCACAATTCATGGTGAATGTTTTAGAACAATTGATTTGCAAATCCAAGTTTGTCAGAAATGTATTAAAAGATGTTATAAGGAGTTGTAAGGCCACTGGCGTGCGAGCCATTAAGACCGCATCATCTGCGTATAGTAACGCAGGGATCGGTCTTTTGGCTACCCTTGGTATATCACAAGTTGTTTCCACCAGGGCATCCTCTAATCCATTAATATATACCAAGAATAAAAATGGCGCTAGGACGCAACCCTGGCGTACCCCATGCCCTACATCAAATAATCTAGTACAGTCACCATTTTTTCCATATCGCACTGTTGCGATAGCGCCTGAGTACAATTCCTTAAAAAAGGAAATTATACTTCCCTCTACACCGAGGAATTCCATAATGGCACATAACTTGCTGTGTGAAACACAGTCAAACGCTGACGTCAAGTCAACGAAAGTAAAATAAATAGCTTCCTGCCGTGCCTTAATATATTTCTGTTGAAGGATAAATAAATTCAGACCCTGATCAACTGTTCCCACCCCCTTTTGAAACCCATATTGGAGGTCACTAATAATACAATTATCTTCCGCCCATTTTTGCAGCCTACCTAATATTACTCTCCCTAGAATTTTTACAGTGCTATCTAATAAGGAGATAGGTCGATAGCACGTGGGATTTTGCCTGTCCCCTTTTTTAAAAATAGGCACTATAACTGACATAAACCATGATGGAAGTAGGCTCGTCTTTAAGGATGCATTAAACAGTTGCACCAAAAATGGGCCCCATAAATCGATGTTATTTTTAAACAAATCGGGAGGTATGCCATCCGGACCTGGGGCTTTACCGCCCTGTGTTGCTTTTAAGACTCTCAGTTACTTCTTTTAAGGTAACATTTAATTCTAAGTCCTTAGCTTTAATTTCCCCCTGCTGCTGCATTATTGACCGCAACGGAGGATTCTGTCCATCAGTTAAAGTACTATACAGACTAGAATAGTGATCCACCCAAGAGTCCTCGGTAATGGCAATTTCAACACGTGCTTTATCTGCACCAAAGAAAGGGGCATTCACTGCTTTCCAGAAAGCACAAACATCCTTACTCTGTGAAGCCTCGCAAAGTGTCTCCCAGGCCTCCGTTTTAATTGCCAACTTCCTCTTTTCAGTGTGCACTGATAAGATCTCCGCGCCTCCCTGACCAATGTAAGATCACGGGGGACAACATGTAGCGCTTTCTTGAGCTCAGAGTGAGCCTTTGTGCAGGTGGTATCAAACCATTTTCCCGGCTTTTTTTTACATGATTTAGAGGCCACCCATAGGTTGTCCTTAATTTGACAAGCAATGACCTTAAACTGTTTAAGGATCTCCTGACTACCAACACTCTCATCTAGAACGGTCAGAAAACTAGGCAAGCAATTAGTTAGCAAGGTACACAAAAAGTCATTTGGAACCACCCTATCCCATTTAAGAACATAACCATTTTGCCTTACCATGCTAATATCAGAAACTTTATGCATGGATGTCTTTTCTACGCCCTTTCCCCGGAACGGGTTTATGATCTCCATAAATATTGGTGTCCGCAAAGGAACTGTAGATGTAGGTTATATATGCGGCAAAGTTCTCGGAATCTAGCAAGGAATTCTTATACCATGCTCACAATCTAGCAAGGAATTCTTAGACCATTCTCACATGATGCAATTGTTGTGTTTCTTGTTACTATAGCCACGTTTCAAATATTTTATACTGAAAACTTTGACGTCCCGCAATCCTGTCTTGCATTGTACTCAAAACACTGCAGCAAAACTTTATACATTATGTATAAATGCAGCTACTTTACTAGAGTGGTTCCTTCTGTTGTTCAGTATAGATTTTCTTTCCTATCTGTCAAACTAAAATATTATGCCATTACTACTAAAAGCTTTCTTAGTCTACTTATGCTTGAATATTACAGAACCCGAATAAAGAGGTCTGTCCTCCCAGAAATCATTGATGTGGCTGAAATTTAGAACTGCACGCCCGTCTTGAACTCTGTCATTATTTAAATAGGATTCTGACCCAATGGCATAACTGAAATTTTGTTCTGTTAGAACTGCGTGTTATTCTAGGCACAGCCACCAGTGAAGACAGTTTTTTCCAGACATGCTGCCTTGTCCAGAGTGTTGCTCTGCAGATATCTTCTGCATAACCAGGTAGAAGTGCACTCACTTTTTGCAAACAGTGAGGTTAAAGTGAGATGCCTTATCAAGAGCAAGGCAAGGATTGTACCCCAGGGCTTTCTCATTGGACAAACAAGTGTCAAAAGGAATAAATATTATTGTATGCTTAATGTCACGCACCTCCCCATCCCCGCCACGCACCTCCCCATCCCCACGATACACTCAAATCCCAGTAGACCCTCCACACTAAACAACAGAATATCTGTCCCGAATAACCTTAGAAAAGTCCCCCTCTCTCTAGTACCCTCTACCTCCCCTAACACACCCCATCTCAAATGCACTCTCCTCAACTGCAGATCAGCTTCTAAGCACTCCTCTGCCATTGCCGATCTCATTCTATCATTGGACCTTGACCTAATCATCTTAACTGAAACCTGGCTAACCGATTCTTCTACACCTATAATGGACATTCTGGTTCCCCCCAACTACCACATCATTAGGCTTGACAGGTCTGGCAAGATAGGCGGTGGAATTGCATGCATATACAGGAACAACCTTTCGGTCCTGAAAGTCTCCGCACCTTCCCTAGCCTCCTTAACTTCCTGCGAATACATCTGCCTCGATATTATCAGTGAGGGTAAACCGATAAGCTCTCTTCATGGCATTTACCACCCACCCAGAGATAACCTCACCTTTGCCCAACAAATCATGGACATGATTTCAACTAACGCCGGACGACAGCTCACCCAAATATACCTTGGTGACTTCAACCTCCACTGGAATGATCACAATGATGCGGTGGTAAATAGTCTTAAAAATTTCCTCAACGCCCTGGACCTCACACAATTATGCAACAGTCCGACCCATGAGAAAGGTTCTATCCTCGACCTTATCATCGCCAAAGAGGACGCTATTCAACTTGAGTCTATCCAACCTTGTGACTGGTCAGACCATCATATCGTCACATTCTTCATCAGTGAAAAAGTCAAACTCAACATGACTCAATCCTCCAGACCTAAAATATGGAAAAGAGACTTGAAAAAACTCAACACATACTCCCTACCCCCGAACAGCCGCGACCTCCTGCTCCCTCCCACGGGCGCAACAGATGTTCAATCCTTGACTGACCACTATCTCAACGCCATGACCTCAATAATTAATGAGGCTGCTCCCATGCAGCTAAAAAGAGTTTCCGCTAAAATCTCCAATCCATTGTACGACGGGAGTCTCAATGAAGATAGACGAGCCATGCGAATGGCAGAGCGCACCTGGAGAACAGCTCCCTCTGCACTGCACCTGAAAACCCTGAAGAAAAAGAGAAACGCCTACTTCAGGAAAATAAAGCGCTCAAAAGCAAACTTCTTCAGCCTCCAGCTCGATCAAGCAAAAATACGTCCAAGAAAACTGTTCGAGCTAATCAGAACACAAGCCAAGGAACAACCCCAACCTCTCAGTACTGTGGGCAAGGCACCCTCCTGTGAAGACTTTGCCGCTTTCTTTACCCAAAAAACTGATAACATTAAGAGTGATCTCCGCATTGACGCAAGCCTCTACACCACACCCAACTGCATAACACCCACCGAGCTAAAAAACAATGCCACATGGTCATCCTTTGACACCTACTCCGAAGAAGAAATAGGCAAACTGCTCAGCACCTTGAAACCTTCTAATCACCTCACGGATCCCCTCCCTGCCAACGCTGTCAAAGATTTCACTCCATGGCTCCTTCCACTATGGACTAAAATTATCAACAGCTCGCCCCAACAAGGAACAATCCCTGACTCCCTCAAAGTCGGACAAGTCACACCCTTACTAAAGAAACCTACGGCCGACCCATCCGACCTAAACAACTACCGTCCCATTACCAATATTCCCACTCTCGCCAAACTATTGGAAAAATGCGCACAACTACAGCTAACTAAACACATTGATCAGTTTGATATCCTTAACACTCATCAATCAGGCTTCCGAGCAGGACACAGTACTGAAACTGCTATGACTCACATAATTGACGACGCCCTACAAATGCTGGATCAAAACGATACCTGCCTCCTCATCCTTCTTGATCTCTCCTCAGCATTCGACACTGTTAAACATGAGAACTTACTCGAACTTCTGAACACAAGAATGGGTCTATCTGGGACGGTTCTCAAGTGGTTCACCTCCTTCCTACACAACAGGTCGCAGAAATTCAAGAGTAACAACCTGATGTCCTCGCCAATACCTGTTTCGTTAGGTGTCCCCCAAGGATCCTCCTTATCACCAACTTTGTTCCACCTAGTTATGGAACCTCTCACCACCTTGCTACAAGCATCCAATGTTCTTTTTCACATGTACGCAGATGACACCCAATTATATCTCAAACTACAATCCCCCAATGACATTTTACTCCTGAACTCAACGATCAGAAGCACCCAATCCTGGCTTGCCAATAATCATCTCAAACTCAACGCTCTGAAAACAGAGTTCCTTCTGATCTCACCCCCCGCGAAGATCTCTACCACTCAAACATGGCTTAAACAGCTAACTGCAGTCAATGTCCTACCCACCATCGTGGACTCAGCAAAATCTCTAGGCATAACTCTCGACTCCAATCTCAACATGCAGCATCATATCAGCAAGGCTACTAAGGGAGCGAACTTCCAAATCAATACCCTGAGGAAACTCAAACCCTTCTTACCAGCCAAAGACTTCCAAACTGCAGTACAAGCACTAGTAATTCCGCGAATTGAATACGGCAGCCTCGCCCTCTGCGGTCTCCCGTTAACCACCACTGCACCCCTAAGAGCCTCTCTAAACGCTGCAGCGAGACTTATCACTGGGTCAAAAAAACACTCGCATATCTCCCCTGACTTGAAATCCTTGAACTGGCTGCCTTTTGAAGCCAGAATACATCTGAAAATCGCATGCTTGACACACAAGGCTGTACACCTGAGCTCTCCCGGATACCTCACCCAGAAACTGTCAATCTCTGGCGGCTCTAGATACACCAGAGGCATAAACAATCTCCTGTTAAAACCTCAAATATTCCTGAAGGAAAAGACGTATAAACGCTCTTTCTCAGGAATGGCACCCAGGATCTGGAACTCACTCCCTCCTGAAATCAGGCTCATCCCCTCCGTCACACTTTTTAAGAAGGAAGTAAAAGCTATTCTCATGGCCGAATACACTTGATCTATTAACATGAATCTGCAAAGTCTCTGCACCGATCTGTATTCTTCTCCTCGACCTCTACGACTATGTCTTTTTCCTGTATTATTCTGCTCGATCCCTGCGATTATGTGTTTTTCATGTATTATTCTGATTGATCCCTACGACCATGTGCTTTAACTGTATTATTGATTCACTTACCTGACCATCTACATGCAGTATTGATTTACCTGTGCTTTTATGTTCCCTCACGTACCTACCCATCCCACTTACTACCTATAATGTCCATATACTTAATGACCTGTTACTCATTCTTTTGTTGGTATTCCCTACTTTGTAAAGCGCTCTGATATCTGCAAAGATCTTGTTCGCGCTATATAAAACTTTCAAAATAAATAAAGAAAATAAAATAATGCAGTATGGAGGATCCAGCACCTTTTGACCATATGCCTATGCCTAAGAGAAGTTATTATAAAATCTATTGTGGATAATACGCCCCTGCCAATAAACGGTAGGGGCGAAGGGGAGCTCTAATTGACCAATTTCATTTGCTTACCCTAGATCTTCAGAGTGAACAATATCGTTTAGCAGGTCTCCACAGGTGGAGTGCTCAAAGTGTGTTAAATCAATGTCTTGGTCCAGCATGATACCACATACACCTTTCCGGCTTTTCTTACACATAGTACAGTTGAAGTCTCCCCCCCAAACAACCCATACATCTTTAGCATTATTGTCTGTTTCTTTGCTCACGTCATTGCCCAACTTTTTAAGTATTGATTCCAAGTCTGCAAGAGGAATGTTGTTATAAAAATGTATAATTAAAAGACACAATTCCTTATTTGCATCTATCCGTACTAACTGGTAGTAAGGATTACATGAGAATAATTGGATCTTCTGGCAGTTTAAATAATTAGATATGAAAACCGACAATCCCCCTTTAGCCCTGCCATGATGGACCCCTACTGCTGATGTAAACAGAGTTTTGTAGCCGGAGAGATGGAAAGGTTCTAAGGCCCATGTCTCCTGAAAGCATAGGATGCCGAACTCTTCTATTGTTTTTAACCACGTAGGATTTAATATTTTGGATCTAAGCCCTGGCACATTCCAAAACATTAAGCGACTAACTTCCCTATTGGAAGGATCACTTCCCACTCGTACCTCCACTTTTAGTTCTAAATCTCCATGTAAATCAATTGAAATGCCACTATTATCAGAACTCTGCTGTACTTCCCCAATAGGTAAATTAAAACTGTCTGTCTGCTTGGCAACACCACTTTCCCCTACTGCTAGCTGCCTCACTGAGGGAACTTGGTATTTATTGATATTGCCCCGGTGATTAATCACTGTGTCCTGAGAACATGTATGTTTTGGCTGAAGGACAAATACGTTACTATTAGAAGCAGGTTCTGTAGTCATGGAAAATACCCTTTGGGAACTACCCGCAACATCATTTCCTGTGCCCCCAGGAAGAAGTCAATTAACTCCCTCCATGCCCGTTAAGGCCGCATAGCGGTTATAAACGGGTATAGAGTAGTCAACCTGATGTTGAAAAAACGGCCTCAAGTGACTTTCCTGTGTTCGATATAGGGGCCTAGAACAAACGTTCTGACTTCTAAATGGAGGCCCAATGTTATTTTGAAACAGGGGCCTTAGATTTGTTAGAGGGTCCATTAGCCCTCTAGGGCAAAAGTAGGTCAAGTCACGCACAACAATTCCACTACTACCATCTTGCGGAAACCAGTTCACAATATGACTAACAGCCCTACCATCCCTGAAATTTACTATAATGATGTCACCCGTTATGTCCTTTATTCTTTGTCCCAACCAGGAAAGACGCCTGGCGAATAAAATTTCTCCATTTATTTCTGGTGGTAACGGGCGATTCTGTCTAAGCCAGAACATAGCTTTATTTTTCAACTGGTGCTGATCTTCTCTGCCACCCTCCTCTAGGACTGGCACTCCGGTAAAGACCACCACATACGGAACAGCTTCCGGAGGAAGTTCTACTGTACGCCTCTTAGGTGGAAATACCCTAGCCATGTTTCCATGATCATTCGGTTTTGGAGCATTTTCTGGGGTATTGGATTTACCTGGAATATTTGGTTTTCCGCCTATATGATGCTCTTTATCTACACTTTTCGCATTAGCCACTGTTGTTTTAGAGGGCATTGGTTCCAATGGCTTTGATGTAGCTTGATTAGCAATTTTTGATGCTTTCTGGATGACAACAGTTGGGGGTAGTGCAAGAATTGGGGGAGCTGGTATGGGCTTTGGTAGATATTTAATTACTCCTTTAATTTCCCCAATTGCCTGTTCTAAATGTCCCAGTTGTTCGGCTACTCCTTTTAGCCTCTCTATTACTGGGAATATAAGCGATTTAATTAGTTGTTCCATACTACCAATTAGATCAATGCTAGATGGATCTTGTATTGGGAAACCAGGTGGAATAACTTTTGCAGGTGAAGTGGGTGCATTAGATGAAGAACATACTGCATTCCCAAAATTAGTATGGCTAAACTTATTTATCTGTGGAGCATTCCGCCTTTTCCTCCTTTTTTTTGGGGGTGGTCCTTGAATTCGGGAGTTTTTAGAGAAATCTTTGTTTTTGGGGTTGGCTCTGCTGGTGGTGACAAAGTATCTGGCAGGACCTCTAGCTCTGGAGTTGAGTTACAAAAAGACGCTAACATATTAATGACCGGGTCATTATTTACAACTAATGGCGAGGTTCTGTCTTGGAAAAGTAACGGGATACTATCATTAAGGGAAACCTCACAACCCTCATTCTCACAGGGTGTGGCGGGAAGCGGTGATAAGGCTAACTGTATTGGGCCCAGAGAAGAGCGCTTATTCTTAATAAGTTCAATAGAGCGGCGTCTATCGGCCCGTCGCTCTGCAAGTGCATTTTCTCTGTCCGTTCCTATGGTAGTCCTAATGACATAGTTGTCAAGTGTTCCTTGATTTACCCCTCCTGGGAATGATGTTTTGTCCTTGGGGAGAGACGTCATCTTGGTTACCAAAGAAAAGAGTAAATTATATCGAACCGGTCAGTAAGTATGCATTTACCAAGAACAGAGTACTTCAATGAGTCTGCTTACTGGAATGTAGAATGTAGCAAAAATAAAGGAATCCTGAACGTGGGTTCGTCTTCAGAAAAGGGGGGGGGCCAGCCTCCTCTGGCCTCTGAGGGCCACAGAGGGCCAGCCCTTTGCCCGGGCTTCGCCCGGCGCACCCGCGCGCTCCCGCGCAGCGGGATCCTAGGTCGATTAAGTAGACCGCGTACTGACCGGGGGGGTGGGGCCAATCAGTGAACGCAGACCAGGTGTAGAGGTCTCGCAGGGACTCCTGAGCAACCGAGTCCCTGTGGCGTTCAGGTAGCCCGCACCTTCTCCCCCCGCAGTTCACAGCACCAGAGCCCAAGGAGCAAAGTAGCACTTCAGAGGGTCCCACGGCGCGAAGCGGCACCCGCGAAGCGGGTGCGGCAAGATGCAGCGTCTATCAGGTAGCGTCCTTTAATCAGGTAATGTCCTCCCCAGAGTGCGATCTCCACCGCTACTTGATGCAAACAAGGCTCCCACTTGGGCTTAACGGTCAGCAGAGTTTGTAGTACGTACTGACCGGGGGGTGGGGCCAATCAGTGAACGCAGACCAGGTGTAGAGGTCTCGCAGGGACTCCTGGGCAACCGAGTCCCTGCGGCGTTCAGGTAGCCCGCACCTTCTCCCCCCGCAGTTCACAGCACCAGAGCCCAAGGAGCAAAGTAGCACTTCAGAGGGTCCCACGGCGCGAAGCGGCACCCGCGAAGCGGCACCCGCGAAGCGGGTGCGGCAAGATGCAGCGTCTATCAGGCAGCGTCCTTTAATCAGGTAATGTCCTCCCCAGAGTGCGATCTCCACCGCTACTTGATGCAAGCAAAATCAATAACTCTGACTAAACACTTAATAGGTCCCAAAGGCGAGACCTACTGCTTATGCCAATGCTTGTTTCTTTAGCTTCCAGCTGTCCATGTTTTGATTGTGTGCCCAGCACTTCTTTCAATACGCCGCAAATATTTAAGGCATGTTTTTTTACAGTATAAAATCGCAACAGCAGAACAGGCCCGTAATTTTCTTCTGCTCCCACCATCTGAACTGATTTGTTTTAAAAAATTTCGCTTTTTTAAAGAATTTTTGAATGTATATTAAAAAAATAGTTTTTTAGTCGTAGGTAATCCTCATACCTTTATAGTACTGTGTGATGTGTTCTCGTGTATTGGCACTTTGTTATGCACTTTAAGCACTGTAATTAGTCATTAAATACGAAAATCAATGCTTATTTCTACTGTGTTCAAGCACTCCTGTAAGATAGTTAATCAACAAAGCGCAATTCCTTAGAAGCATAGCTCCTGGGTAATTATTTGTGAGAAAAGTCCTAGAATAGGGTATTAATGCACTAGCACTTTTGTATTGCATTAGCACTTTATTTGGCACCTTATAAATATACTTGCTGCTACTTCCATTTCACGATCACCTTCCTAAAATGATTTATGAAAATTGTTATGTGTATATTGGATGGTAATGGTATTTTTATCTTAAATGTTGTAGCCGACTGTAGTGATGAACTTATTGAAGAAAAGAGAATTTGACTACATGAGAATTATGCAATTAAGGAAAATTGAATATGTATCTCTTTGTGGTTTAGAGGCTGTCCTCTGTCGTCCTCCAGAGTGTAGAGTCTATTGAAGATAAGTGATGATGTACTCTCGGGTGTAACCTAGAAAAATTCATGTTGTACCTTTTCCTGTTTTTAACTATTGCGATTTGAATGAAATGTTGTTTTATTTGTATTTTATGTGGAATTCCTCAGAATTCCAAATCATAATAAAATAATTGAATTGAGTCTATATTTAAAATGCTTACATTAAAACAGCAAGTCCAACAACAGGTGTGGTATTGAATAAAAAAAAAACAAGAGTGACTAAGGTATCACACATGCCATGAAGCCACTTGAGGTTTCTTTATTTATCCCTGGAAGCAATTATAGCTTGCTGTTGAGCAGAAGATTTTATTTTACCATTATTGTAATATTGAAGTTTTCCTTCAAATTTCTTTTTTTGTAATTTTGGTTCCATATGGGTAGTTTAAATGGGGCTTGAGCGCTGTATACATTACTAAAAGGAGTAAATATATCAGAATAACTAACATACTGCTCAGTCACTTCCCTTTTGTCTCGTTTGAAGCTGCAGGGCGCGGTTGCTGTTGGACATACGCAGGAAGATGTTGCAGGCAATGGGGCTGGAGGTGGAACCAAACATTCCTGCTGGGCGGGCGGCAGCAGTGAGACAGCTCTGGAGCCATCACCTCATGCTTTTGGCGGGAAAACAAAGCTCCCAGAATCCAAGTAAGTGTTAAACTTTCTGCTGCAGGAGGTGGTTTCTCTGTGAACTTATAGGTTCTGAGCAGGGCTATATACTTTAGTAGGATTGTAGCAGCACTTCTTTCTATGGCTATCAGTCCCTGAGCTTCTAGCAGAATTGCAATATTAGAATGGACATTACCAGTATTCCTCTCTGACCTGTGCTGTTTTAATAGAACATGACCAAAATTTCTATTCAGAAAGAAGTTACCTATTTTATATATAAATATATTTGGATGTGTGCCCCATTTTATCACTTTTAATGGCGAAACATAAACAAATGTAACCTTTAAATAGTACGTCATAATTCAATGTATAAAAAGTATATCAGACATTTTGAAACAAATCTTTTTTTAAGACACCTGCAGTTCATATGTCTATCCCTTCCAAGAGAAATCGTCATAAAGAAGCCAAAAGCCCCAGCAGTGGCGTCACTAGGGGGGGGGGGGGGTGCGGACCATACCGGGTGACACCATCGCATGAGGTGACACCGTGACAGGCCTGCCAAGTATCACGCATCACATCAGGCGTGATTGGGCACCATCCCTGCAACGCACCGCCTCTCAAATTAACTACTGGAGCACATTTCAATTGAACCTTACATGCACACATGCACTGCACTACTTATTTTATCATCCTCAGAAGGATGAAAGGCTGAGCGGTCCGAAACGGCAACTAAACTGTAAAAATAATGTCAAAAACAGATCCGCGCACTGGCTGCCCAGGTCCCCTGAGCGCCCAGCCAGCCTAGTGTCCCTTTAGCTAGATCTGAAAGTAGCAGCCACTGGAGGGCGTAGCTGCTTCCGAATCCCTCCCTATGCATTAGCTAACCCCCCTATTTCACCGAAAGTAGTACACCTCTTACCTGGACGGCAAAGGCGTAGCCGCAGATGGCGTGCACAAGGGCCCGCTGGCAAGGTGTGGCACCTGCGGTGAGCAAGGCTAGCTGTGCACAAGATGGAGTCCCTGGTGACTGCGCGTGCACCCTGGATAAAAGATGCTTCATGCACATATATATACACTCTCCACGTTTACGTAACTGCCGACGCAGAGCTGTGGAACGGGACATGCTTACCTCATAAAATATTGCAAAGTTGTTTACAACACAACACCGGTCTCTTGCGGTTATTGCAGAATATCTTCCTGGGGTCAGAGATCAGAGACCTTTAAAATGTTATCAGATCAGACTGCAAACTGTACCTGTTGACGCTGATGAATTCACATCATGACATATTAGGGCAGGTACATGCACCATACTCTAATAGGACATGTTAGCATCTAGGCATGGCCACTGGAATTGTGGGTTTGTGCGGACGCGCGATTTATGTATAATTAGTTTGACGCATAATCTATAATCTGAAGATTATACCCCCCAGTTTTTACATTTCTAGCTCAAACGGTTCAAAAGATGTTAAAAATGCAACAAGTGTTGCTGCGCGCTGAAAGACACTTTATACAACGGGACTGGTCACCTTTCTGTTGCTTATTGCCATATCTGGGTGTTAAACTGGTATTGAGGTGCGACCAATTCCCAGTGTCACCAAGTTAAAAAAAATCTTAAATAAGTGATTGTTTTAAAAAATGTGCCGCATCATGTCGCATAATTATTCTTTTTACCACATAATTTGCTCAAACCGGCTGCACAATTTGGCCGTCTCCTGGCGCATAATTCCTGTCATAAGCAGTATTAAGTTATGCCGAGACTCTGGTGGATTCGGACGAGGTCCATGGGGCAAATCGTGAGGGGGTGACACCAGGAGTTAGGGCACTGGGTGACACCAACCCGAGTGACGCCGCTGAGCCCCAGACAGTGCCCTGTCACACTGAATGCTGCTGTGGAATTGTAGTTTATTTATTTTATTTTTGTGATTTAATATAGCACAGACATGGCCCTTTTCAATAAAGCAGAATGTATCAATAATAAATAGAAGATAGACATGTAACATTAATCGTGGAGAGAAAACCTTGGTTATCCTCCCCATGAGGTATAGCGCTTTATACGTTTTCAATGTGAAGCATAGCAGTGACAAGCAGGTGGTACAATGGAGTGTTTTACACAGCACGTATCAATACCAAATAGAAGAAATACATGCCACATTAAAGGTTGAACGAGCACTAGATTGGTCTCCATATGAAGTAGATCGTTTCACATGTATTCATTGTTGTAGAATTGTGTGAGGTAGTCTAGTGGTTGGGGGGCGGAGTTATGGGAGGAGCAGGAACAGGAGGAGCCGGGCACAGGAACCGGCAGTTAGAGTAGGGACAGGGAAGACACTCGAAGTGTACAATAAAGCTCCAGTTAAACAGCAAGCAGTGTCTGTATTTTTTTGTAGCACGATGCTACAACTGGCGACGAGGATGGGATCCTAAACTCACTGTCTGCAACACCCTGAAAGAACACCCTGTCCCGAGCAGCGTAGAGGAAAACGCTGCCGAGTAGAGCCACGCTGCCGCCAGAAGGACGAGGCCAGCAGCTGTTGAACCTGCCCCTCCAGAGTCTGCGAGGGAGCCGAGAGGGGCCGCAGAAACGAGCACTGAATCGCTCGACAGTCAAGAAGCTAATCGCGTTAAAACGCGTCTCACGCTGGAAGCGTGTGCCTGGGGTGAGTGGTCCGTGTACAGAGATCGGGAGCCCACTCCGACCCTGTGTTGTGCCCAAGAACAAAGAAGAAGTGCCCCCAGAGCAGCGGACATCGTCCGTGACGTACTGCCAGCAAGCGCCGCTGAGCGCGCTACAATTAGAGCCCGGGTGCCGTCGGAGGTCGGAAAACCTCACGCCCGATGCGTGAGGTTTGGCGCGCTGTCGGCGCAGAAGAGCGGGAACTGAGAAAGTGGGCTGGGAGCCCACCCCAACCTCACCTGATGACTGCTGTGGCCGAAGAAGAGTGAATCCTGGTGTGGACTGTCCCCACGAAGGTCTACTGCCATGCGCTGCTGAGCGCGGTGAAATTGAAGCCCGACGTCGGAAAACCTCACGCCGGATGCGTGGGTTTTGGCACGCCGCCGCCGAAGGACCCTGCAAAGTAAGGCGGGAGCCCACCCCAACCTCACCTGACTGTAGCATTGACCAGAGGGAGCCAAATCTGGAGTATGCTGACCCTGGGAGCAACTGCCGGTGAGTCCTGTGCGAAGAATCGGGTTAAGTGCAGAGAGAGAAAGTAGTGCCTGCAGACAACTACGGCGGCCATCTTTGAGTCAGGCAGGTTTTAAGGACATACCCTGTGTGATCCATGAGCGGCCATCTTGAGGTCAGGCAACGTCAAGAAATCATCAAGCATTGGCAAAGGAAAGTCAACAAGCATTGATAACTGTAAGGAAACAAACAAACAAGCATTGGCGTATAGAACGAAACAAGCACTGTCAAAAGCAAATAAACAAGCACTGGCGAACAGAAAGAAACAAGCACTGCCAAAAGCAAATAAACAAGCAGTGGCGAGAGGAGACAAACAAGCATTGGTGCATGCAAATAAACAAACATTGGTATATGCAAATAAAACAAGCATTGGCGAAGACCAAACAAACATTGGCAAAGACAAGCAAGCAAGCATTGGTACATGCAAATAAACAAGCATTGGTGCATGCAAATAAACAAGCATTGGTACAGGCAAATAAACAAACATTGGTATGTGCAAATAAAACAAGCATTGGCGAAGACCAAACAAACATTGGCAAAGACAAGCAAGCAAGCATTGGTACATGCAAATAAACAAGCATTGGTGCATGCAAATAAACAAGCATTGGTACATGCAAGTCAACAAGCCTTGGTATGTGCAGATAAACAAGCACTGGTAAATGCCAAGAAATAGGCATTGGTAAGGCAAATAAATAAGCGTGGATAACGGCGCGTGAACAACAATGAACAAGTCTTGGCAACCAAAACAGAATAAGCACATGCAAACACGAGAGTGAATCAACTAACAAGCACGAGCAACCACAAGAGTGACTTAACAAACATGCATTGACAAAAACAAATGTCAGCACGGGTGGAAACGCGAACATTGAGAAACGCAAGCGAATGCGCAGTGGCGAATGTAATGAAGTAACACGTGTCTGTAAAATAAAAGAAGCACAAGCGAACACAAGGACCAAGCAAAGACAACAGCACAATGGAACAAGCATAAGCAAATGCAAGAGACAGATAAAGACGACGCTGAGCACAAACCGAAGAGCGCCGAAGGGAGAAGAGCTGCTGGGCAGAACTGCAGAAGACCCAGAGGAGGGCAGTCCTACAGAGGACCCCGGAGAGAGTAGAACCATCCAAGTTCATTCACCGGCGCATACTGTGATGGTTACAAAGACTATCAATTTCTAAGCAAACGACCAGACCAAAGACCTTGACCAGAATCTCCCTCTCTCATGGCGGGAAGAGACGTAGCACAGCGGGTCACTCCATACATTGAAGTACCGCCCCCAGCGGTGCAGACTGATGATTGGATCTCGGATCTCAAACGACACTGGTGGCTTGAAGCCTTGGAAGATTTCTTAAAAGCCAATGGTGAGCAAAGAGAGAGAAAATGTCTGATACTACTCCTCCATCTGGTGGGTCCTGAGGGCCGATGCCCAATCAGGACATTTTCCAAAGAGGATACAGAAATCTATAAAAGACTCCAAAGGGAGCTCTGTGCCCATCTCAACGCACAGACAGATGTGGATCATAATCGCATGGTTTTCAATACAGCACAGCAGGAACCAGGCGAACCGTTGCCAAATTTCATCACTCGGTTGCAAAGTCTGGTACGAGGCTGCCACTTCAACACTTTTACAAATGAGGATGCGGTTCGACTTCGGATAGTTGAAGGTTGCACAAACCCTGACACAAAGAGCAAGATCCTGCAAGGGCATTGGTCGTTAAAGGAAATCATCAAGAAGGCCGAAATTGGAATGCAAATCAAAGCAAGAGACGGATGGAAGGACGTGCACCTGAGAGCAAACCATCAAGATACCTGGGAAGATAGAACTCAGAAAACAAACAGAACTGAAAGGAGAGAGAGGGAAGGCAGACCAGCAAAAAGACAACGGGAAAAATACAGTGACAAAGAAAGTGACAAGGATTACTCAGAGTCAGATTCCTCAGCGTCCGACTACTCAAAGTCAACCAAGGATTACTCAGAGTCAGATGACTCAGAGTCAACCATCCAAAAGACAATTCCAAGGAGTTATTCACCCCCCAGGAGTTCCTCAAGGAGTCATTCAAAGTATGACACACAGTACTCTGATGAGGAAAGAGCGTCAAGTGGGACAGATCGCACTCCTGGACAAGAGGGCATCCTGCACAACAAGTGGGAGAGAAAGACAAACCATAGAAGAAGGGGTAGCACTGGTCAACACCGGAAGTCGGCCCAGGAACATCAGTCGCCAAGCAGTGAAGACGAGTCCAAGGAAACATCTGGCAGGAGAACACATCACCCCCAGATCAGAGGTGTTAGAGCATCAAACAAGTGTGAAGGAGAAACAGGTCACACAAGACGGACTGATACTCCACAGCAACGAACCAGAAAAGATCCATGCATCCATGGCTCCCGCGACAACAAAGAAACGGAGAGGAAATTGTTAACTTTAGGCGAGAAGGACAAAGAGGCAAAAGCTTGGGATCAAGCACAAGGAACAAGCACGGGATCATCAAACAACCTCCCAAATGAGACAGCATTGAAGATGTTCCAACAAAGGCACACGGAGAAGCATCTCAAAGACAATTCAAAAGGAAAGAGCAATTTGTCACGGACTACGGAATTCAAAAATCCATTACCCAAGACAGTTTCAAAGAAACGTTTGAGAAGGAATGGGAAGAAGGATCTCTCTGACGCGGAGTGCACATCTATCCGATCCTGGAAGTCGACAAAAGACTTCTCTGACCCAGAAAGCACGTCTATGGCCAGGAACTCCTCTGGTTCAGAGAGCACGTCTGTCCGATCCTTTAAAAGGGGTATGGCCAGGACCTCCTCTGATTCAGAGAGCGCGTCTGTCCGATCCTGGAAGTCGACAAGGGACTTCTCTGAACCAGAAAGCACGCCTGTTCAATCCCATGAGTCGAACAAGTCATGGTCCCGACAACAGACATGGCGTCAACCACCCGACCACACCACGGAACCAAAGGACATCCTTCCCGTCAAGAGCAACATGTCACACACCAAGGTCTCTGAATACTCAGTCACTCCACAGGACAACCTGTCATGTCAGTCACAAGTATATCCAGACACAGATCAGACACCGTCACCCCTGAAGGGGTCCGCGAGGCTGACTCAAAGGACCTACAAAAGGAAAACAGAGACAGTGGACCTTAGTCACCGGATGGGAAGGGACCAGCCAGTCATTCCGCAAGGAAAGCCGGACGTGTCAGTAGAGAGAGATTATCAGATGAGAGAAAAACATGCCTATGCACAGAGAGCTCACGAGTTCGCCAGACAACCCGAGGCCGTGAATGAGTTATCGAACCAAACCAAGACAGTCTCATCAGATAACACTGTACTGTCTGGCATACATGACCCTGAATTGGAGGGCAGTGTTGCTCTCGACCGGACCAGACAAAAGGAAGTGAAAGTAGATGCGGCGAATGAGTTACCGAATCAAGCCAAGACAGTCTCATCAATTAGCACCGTACTGTCTGGTATACATGACCCTGAATTGGAGGGCAGTGTTGCCCTTGGCCAGACAGGACAAAAGGAAATAAAAGTAGATGCGGGCGCTCGGAAGAGGAGAACATTATCCACTCATGAAAGAGATCGAGCATCTGAACTAACCGTAGTTACACCACCAGAAGGACACATGAGGACTGCAGACTGTTAGAGTAAACAGTTTACACGCAAAGTGGTCAAGAATGCCCTGATCAAGACACCGGAAAGATTGACCAAAGCCAAGCCCACCACTGATTCGACACTACTGAGGCTTGAAGAACAGGCTGTCCGCCAACCTGTGTGGTGGATTGAAGAACTGCGAACACTGAGGACATTAAGCTCACTTTGTTAAGAAAGGGGGAGATGTAGAATTGTGTGAGGTAGTCTAGTGGTTATGGGCCGAGTTATGGGAGGAGCAGGAACAGGAGGAGCCGGGCACAGGAACCGACAGTTAGAGTAGGGACAGGGAAGACACTGGAAGTGTACAATAAAGCTCCAGTTAAACAGCAAGCAGTGTCTGTATTTCTTTGTAGCACGATGCTACAATTGTAAGGCACAGCAGTGACAAGCAGGTGGCATAGCACCGTTAGCTGGACAACCAGTGTTCGTGCTGGTTGAGATTGGCCCACACTTGGCAGAAGCATGAAGAAAAGTGGGAAGAAGTTAGGCCAGGTGTTGTTCCAAGAGAAGGGCTTTGAGGTCTTTTTGAAGGGGACATGACATGTGGTCTGATGGAGCCTCGGCGAGAGACAGTGTCTTAATCTTGTGGTGCTTCCCAAGAACGATTGTTTCATGTGTCACTCGTGTGAGAGGGCGGCAAATTCGAGGAGGAGCAGTTTAGCGTTTCTTGGTTCATGGTCGGCTCCTGAGATTTTCTGTTTTCCTCTGTGGTACGTGGTTAACGAGGAGTGCATAGCCTTAGAAGTGAGACAGGCAGTTTTAAAAGGAGCACTCACTTCTATGGGGAGTCACTGAAGGGAGGATAGAATGGGGGAGATGTGGTTGAATTTCTTGTGTCCTGTAACGAAGCGGGCCGCCTTATGTAGGACTGCTCTGAGAGGACTTAGATGAACTTTGGGAATGCCTGAAAGGAGCGCAAATCCGTAGTCTAGTCTGGTGATAACAAGTGCCTGGACAACAAGTTTAAGGTTGTGTGCAGGGATGAGGTTTCTCATGCTCCAAAGGAGCCTTAGTTGGAAACAGGCCATTGGAGGAATATGACGAAAGAAAATAATTGAATCAGTGTCATTAACTGCTGTGGGTTTCACTGGTTTTAGTGTCCCCTACAGTTGGTTGTTTGTGAGAATATCAACTACAGAAATATCATCTGACATAAATATCACGTCCTAAAAATTATTATCTCAGTCGGGTAGATTTTTTTATTAACTCCAATAGGGTGATATTTTTGTACATGCTATGTAGGACAAAATATTGGTGACAGACAATATTCTGACAATGATAGTCTGATACAACCCCCTACAGTCTACATCCAGATAAAAGTCACAATGTTTGTGTTCTGATGATCGTGTGTGAATTGAGAAGATTCCTGGTTCTCCATGATTTAGGTCATAGGTGCTAAACGGATGTATGACGTTACAACGCATACTTTTACCACGCATACCATTACAACGCGGTTTTTACCACGCATACCATTACAACGCATAGCGCTTTGGGGTGCTGGATAGTGAATAGTTTAATTTACTATTCCAACTCCAGTCCCCGTGGACACTAGGGAAGGTTATTGGATAGTAAATTAACCTATTCCCTATCCTAGAGCGCCCCCCAGCGCAATGCGTTGTAATGGTATGCGTGGTAAAAACCGCGTTGTAATGGTAGTGCGTGGTAAAAAATGCGTGGTAAAGGTTGTATACCGTGCTAAACACTGCTTCATGGTATCTAGCCCCTCTATTAAGGGAGTCCTCTCATAGCTCCTTGACCAATACCTTTTTCAAGGCTTCGAGAGCACAGTAGATGTTACTGCCGAAGGAGACTCATCTCTCTTCAAATAACTCAGCCTTCCCGAATACTCCTCAACTCAAATATCTCATAATCTTAAACCTACCATACCAGACCAATGAAGAGACACTTACCTTTCAATTAGTCCATAGCCGTACTGGCCAGGCAGACAATCAGACATTTCTCCAAAAGCTGCAATACTGGGGACTGCTGTCTAGCCCACTGAAGTGTTTTGGTGGGACCTGGCTAAAGAACAGGAATGGTTGAAGCAGGACTGCAGCCCAGTGGCGGCCTCTACTTACCAGGCTTGACAGGGCAGGGCACGGGGATAAGGAGGGTTGTAAATGAAAACAAACACACAAAACCCCCCACTTACCTTCAGGCCAGCCACCTGGCCGTCCGCCACCTCTCTGTCCACTCTACCCCGCCTCTCGCTCCTGGAAGCAGGAACAGGCTCCTGACTTTCCTAGCCAATCACAACGCTGCAATGCAGCGCTGTGATTGGTCTGAGCGCCTTGGATCGGCACTCAGGTAGGGAATGGGAGCTTGGGGCATGTTCGGCACCCAGGCTGTAATGCAGCCTGTGTGCAGAACATGCAAAGTGTGCATGCCAGTTTGGCCCGGGAGGGCCGGTCAAAGCGTCATTGTGCACCTTGGTGTGGACAAACCACTCCTCCCCTGCCCTGCTCTGGCAGCCCAGCGCCACCCCACCCAGCACCAGGAAAGGAAAACTAAAATGATAATAACACTAGTTATTCTCTTTTTAGTTTTCTTTAACTACTGCTCACAGAGCAGTGGGGTGACGCTCCTTCGCCTTAACGGAGGAGCTGCCACTGCTGCACCCGCCTCTCTCTTCTGCCCAATGGGATCATGCACAGTTCAGCCCCAAAGCTGCCCTGTTTTCTTTCCAATTAAGCTACAGTGAATGCTAAAATACTAATGAGTAGATCCCCAAAAAGGATCAGAAGCCAAAGAACAAAATTCTACTGGTCCCGACTTGTAGTAAAGCATTGTTTTCCAAAAAAACGAAAACATCTGTGCAGTGCTCAAACTTTTGTTTTGAGCAAACACAAGGAGAAGATGGACGGAGCACTGAAACTTTTCAGACAATCACTGCCAGTCACAGATCTGGATTGAATCCATCATTGTTCTTTAGCTCACTTCGCCACCTCAGTTCAGACCCAGCTATATGCAAATCAGTCTTGACCCTGTGCCTCATGGGAACAGTCCAGCCCGAACTGCCAAGCCATGGCTTTCCTGGACGGGAATCAAGCATCCTGGGATGGGTTTTGGGGTTTCACCCATCATCAGCTAGGCTAGCTTGAATCCAGTGGCAAAGTGAACAAGGGACCCATATCTGGGCACACCCTGCCAAATTTGGGCGAACAAAGGAAACACAAGGAGATGATGGATGGAGCACTGAAACTTTTCGGACACTCACTCCCAGACACAGATCTGGGTTTAATCCATCATCGTTCTTTAGCTCACTTTGCGGCACAGTTCAGACCCAGCCATATGCAAATCAGTCTTAACCCTGTTCCTCATGGGAGCAGTCCAGACTGTACAGAGCCAAGCCAGGTCTTCCCTGGACTGGAAGCAAGCATCCTGGGACCGGTTTTGGAATTTCACCCCTCATCAGCCAGGCTAGCTTGAATCCAGTGGTAAAGTGAGCAAGGGACCCACATCTGGGCATAACCTCCCAATTTAGGGTGAGCAAATCAAACACAAGGAGATGATGGACGGAGCACTGACAATTTTGAGACAGTCACCCCAGTCACAGATCTGGGTTTAATCCATCAACGTTCTTTAGCTCACTTTGCCATCCCAGTTCAAGACCGATTGGCATATGGCTGGGCCTGACCTGGGGTGGCGAAGTGAGTTAACGAATGATGATGGATTTAACACTGATCCAAAATATTCTGGGGGGTGAGTGTCTGGAAAGTTTCAGCACTCCGTCCATCATCTCTTTGTGTTTGCAAACGTTTGTTTTGGCACATCTAGGTCCCTGACTTTTCAGTTTCTCCCTCCCTGTTTTTCTCGCTCATTCTCTTGCCTCACTTTTTCACTTACACACACATAGATCAGAAGCCAAAGAACAAAATTCTACTGGTCCCGACTTGTAGTAAAGCATTGTTTTCCAAAAAAACGAAAACATCTGTGCACTACCAGCTCCTGAAACAAGTCCTGACTTATCTCGCACCTATTGTCCCTAAGCACATGTACTATGATGTGCCAGCATACTATATAAAACTCAAAAAATCACTGGAGTTAAATGTACACTAGTAACACGCGGAACCCTCATACTAAGCATCCGATAAAACACCCACGTTTATTAAAACCAAAATTAACTTAAAAAAGATACACTAGTTATTTATAAAGCTAAAACTGTTTTAACCAAAAAAGGAAAATTCTAAATCAATTAAAGGAAAGGTGCAAAGAGACCATGGTGAAATATGTGGTCCAGCCCTGCCAAGTGTCACGCAATGGGCGTGATCCTAACGCATTTTTGAGGGGTGGTCCGCATTACCGCACTAAACCGTAAAGTCACGCATTTGTAGTGCTTCCTTGACACCACCGCCGGTGCAAGGAAGTAACGCCCTGGCCAAACACATTCAGCAAGCAGCACCCCGGATGGATCGCATGCTTCTCTGGCAGACTTTGCGATTGCAGTAGTGTGCAAAGTGAGTCTATTGATTAATGGCAGCTCAGGAATATGCGCCGACCTGGTGGCTCATTGCTGCAGCATTCATTATTATCACAGCTGCTGCGTGCCGGTGTACTATCAATAGAGCCACCCCATCTGGCTTTACACCCCCACCGCGTTTCCACGCATGCGCATAAGGTCACGTGATTGCAAATAACAATGTATCATAACTGTCTCTGGGCGCGCAGCAGGGCAAGCAGTAGTTGCGTTTTATTAGTTTGCCAAAGCCCGCCACGCAATAATTCTTTTTTAGTGCCTCCTCGATCATGGGCGCAAACACCGACTTTCAGTGGACGGACCGCACGCACAGTCTAATAGCAGAGGCAGAGATACAGGATCGGAGGATTATTACAAAAGGTCCGGCTAAGCTGAGGTGAGGAGTACCCTGCCGCTCGGACGACCGCAGGCGTGCCTCAGCTTCTGTGAAGCTCACCTGGGCCTACCAGCGTTAGTGGCCTCGCGGCACCAGGGCCGGCTCTAGGCATGTGCAAGCTGTGCACCTGCACAGGGCCACCAAACCCCAGGGGCCACCACGCCAATATATATCCTTAATATATTAATCCTCTGAGGATGGATACATATTTGCGTGGTGGCCCCTGGCAGGGAATTGGCGGCCTCCGGCTCTGTTCCACTTCTAAACACCCTGACCCCCTCCCCTCTTTACTGGCCTGCGCGCTCCGCCCCGCCCGGACCCCCTCTTCCGGGCCCCCTACCTACGCTCCTTGCCCAGGGCCACCATGAGCCTAGAGCCGGCCCTGCCTCGCCCGCCGTCCTGACCCAGGAGCTCGCCACTTTCGGCCTGCTAGGAGGTGCTCTATGCATAGTGTTATAATTATAGTGCCGTGGCCTAGGGGTTAACCGACTCGGGCCGGGCTGCTGCCTGTAGCTGTGACAGTGTGTAGCAGCCTGGGGGGAAGGCGCCTGTTGCAGCCGGACCGTCTCCGCTCGTCGCCTGGCTCAAGAAGTAAGTGTAAAATAAAACATAACTTATAACCTCTGACACCGTTAGACAATCGGTACTCTTATTAAAAGTGATGTTGCTTTTTAGATTTACAGCAGCCGAGTATCAAGAAAGATAATGCTTTTTTTAGGTTTGTCAGAACGGAAGAAGTTAAAGCGTTACACTTGCTCAAAATTTGTGACAGGCACACATCGCCGGTTTCTCAACAGATAACCTGACCTTACAACAATAACTGACTTTGCTGAAATCCACAGAAGCATTCTTTTGTTCGCAGTGGCGCGGTGCACACTCTCAATGAGAGTGGTGCAGATCACAGTGAGTCCTCGTTTTGTTTAACAATCAGCTTAGAAGGGCACTCGATGCGTCAGTTTCTGGTGTTCTCCAGCAGTTGTAACATCTTCTTAGAGTGCCTCGTTGCTTAAATGGATACAATTCTTGATATTTATATGTTTTTCTGGTCTTCATTGCTTGATTTTGCGTGCGAGAAAGTGTCACTCATAGTCATTGAAATGTCACTCATAATGACACTGAAATTATGAAAATTTCACACTTTGCAATCTGAAACCTTGGCAGCTATGGTGGTCCAACAATAATCAACGTTGGTACACTATGGAAATGCCATGGTTTGCCACCACTACAGGGAGTCGGCATATGAAGCAGTCTTGCCAGTACCTCAGCTGAGACCGTGCGTTGAGAGGCAGAGGACACAGCAGATAGTGGTAACAATTTCAAATGAGCACAAAGAAGAAAAACAAGATGCAAAGTAGAAAGAATGGAGAGATAGGTGAAGAAGAAGGAAGGGTGGAGGGGGCAGAAAACAGAACAGGAAGGATCTTGCGGAAAAATAACACGAGAAAAAGATTAACAATCTATGTCTCATAAACAAATGTACTGCTCTCACAATTTCCTGAACACAGATTGGCCTTTACAGAGAAGGTGTATAAACAGGAGAGCTGAGATGGTAAGTTGTCATAGCTGAAAGCAAAATGTTTTGGTCAAAGACCGTTTTGTATTTCTTGGCAGAATATGTTGAAAGAACATTGTGGCAAGAAAGTATGTACAACAGTGTAGGGGCTAAAGTACATGCGACAGCCTGCTATTTCTTTTCTCATTTTTACCGACCTGGTTATGATTTCTTGTGTAAGAGACTGTGTCACAAATCCCAACAAGTCATCTGTGTGTTTCTATATGTTGCTCATCAACAGAGTACATGGTGACTGCTGTTCACATGACTAGGCCATGACCCTTCTCGCGGTTTAGATCAGCTACCTAAAAGTCATGTTGTACATCCCTAGTTAATCAGTGTAGACGCATGTTGTGTGATAACTAGCCCTTCTTATTGTATGCAGTGTACATGGGAATGCCTGGAAGCAGAGGAGGTGGTGGTGCCCTTGGGTCATGGTCTTCACAGTATGTATGTGGCCCCTATAGATGTAGGGCACTCCACAGGGAATGGGGAAGGTCTGTGCTTCTGTCTCTCTTGGCCTTGTTTGCCCCATGCACTACTTTCTCTTTTCCACCCACCCTCCAGTAATCATTTAAATCCAAGTGTTTGTGTCTTTCACTGAATCGAGCAGGTCGGATTCTTCGTGCTTACCTGGCCTGGACCAAGACATTTCCAGAAGGTTATAATGTGGTCTGGGAGGAGGAATAGGTTAACATTGACTCTTGTCAACTACAGGGCAAAAGCTGCACACCTTAAACACAAAAATCAGCTACCTGCTCATCCCCTGAAGTGCCCCATAGAAGTCTGATAGTTCTCCTGTTGACTGGTTGGATGGGAATGGGTCATATATATAAATTGTTTTTTGATTTATACAGAGCAGCATAGACCAGTAACCAGACAATACATATACTAAATCAAGAGCATCAGAAAAAATTGCATAAAACGGAGACATTAACATTTATTAATATTTATTCAAAGTTTTATATAGCGCGAACAAGATCCTTACAGATATCAGAGCGCTTCACAACGGAGAGAGGGCAGAAGGGGTGAACAGAGATAGTGGGAGCAGTATAATAGTACAAACATGGTAGGATAATAATAACATACATAAAACATATCAAAATACAATCAGGTAAACAGGAGAATATAGGATAATATAGGACGGCACAAGTCATTGACCCCACTACCTAGGTGTTCAGATTACAATTAAAAACTGATCTCCATTTCGTAATAGGATGGTAAATTAGAATTTCTTTATTATGCATGATTAATTAAAACCTTTGCACACATGATATTAAAAAACATGTCTTATTTATAATTCAATAGGCAACACAGGAAATAGTCACCGTACATGGTTTTAAAACTACATACGAGCATTGTGCTCTTTAAGGGGTCTAAGGTGCATGTACATCAGGGAGAGCTAGGCAGTAAGCAACTATCTAGTTAAGCTGCGGTCTTGAATATCCTTTCAAAGTGCATGTTTGTGCTTACAACCAACGTTGGTTTAAAGTGCTGTGCGACTGTACGGTGCCGTTAGACTTTGAAAACATGTAACTATGACCCGCAAGTGTGAACGGCAATTAAGTACAATGCAATAGGATTAACTGTCTAAACTAGGAGCAGGAGAACACTCACAAGAAACAAGTTCGCTTCATTGGGAGATATTTTAAATAAAATAAACTACATTACATATATTATACATATATTAATCATTAGCATCCTGAATCAACCAACCCAAAGCTGATTAAAGTGGTGACCTGAAATAGTGCAAAATACGTGAGTTATGCTCAAACTTCAGTAATCCTCATACTGTAGAACGGACATAATACTAGATACATATAAAGTGCCTTTAATATAAACATTGGACATTGAGCCACCCAATCACTAATACGTTACTGATAGAAGTAATTTCAGTAAAGTGCATTGTGCTCATACCATGGGGAAAGAGTGTTTTATATTTATTCTGACCGGCTAAACACTCTCTAAAAGAAACAGTAACGTTGAGATTCTACCTAAACTCCCCATACTCAACATTACTTCTACAAGAGGGCACGGTAGTAAAAGGGCACGTCTGACAAGAATATTTTGTCAAATGGATTCTAGAAGAAAATATTTTTTACTCGGCTGCTAAAGTGCAAAGTGCTCATCAAAGTCGAAACTCTAAAAAATGTGTGAAATCTTGCTAAACTCTCATTCCGCAAAGCATATAAATGTTCAAATATTATAATTCTAGACATTTACTTATCCATCAATCAATAGTAGAACATTCTTTTGATTTCCAACATTTTAATACCAAAGATCGTGCAATTGCCATGTCTATGGAAATAAAATATTGGCCAGGCCTGGATAGTGTATTGATATTTCACGAAAATCCAAACAAAGCTAGAGCAGTTTCAGGTTGAATAATCAAGCCAAGAATTTTGCTTAAGCCTTGATAAAATCTGATATCAAAAGCCGTGGCATACTGGACAATTGAGGAAAGAATGGGGCCAATCCCCTGGAGCATTGGTTTGACACCTAAAAAGCATTGACCCTATTCTGCTGGGTATATTCTGTGGAGAGCACTGGGAGTATAATATGCTAATCATCCGGAAAGGAAAGTCATTCTCTTAACGTTTTGCAGCTCAAGGAACCTTATTCCCCATATCTGCTATAGTCTGCCATTCTCCTAACATTATTCTACAACCAGCTCTTACTAATTTTATATAAAAACGGTAGGAATCAAAGTTGAATTCATATTCTGTTTTAGAGCTTCATACCAAGTCCCTACATCCAGCATTCTGTTCTTAACAAATAACTTCATCAGCGTATCAGAAACCTCATTTAATATGGCACGTTTTTCTATAAAAAACGAGTTATCTGTAAGAAACTAAAAACAAAAGGGCTTGAGCACCGTACCCGAGGTGCTGCTCTAACTCAAATTCAGCCAGGCTCTCAACTTCTGATTGTTAAAAAAAATCCTCAACTAAACAAAACCCTTTAACATTTCTCTTTCCAGAAGAGTTATTGAAATGACCAATCCTATATACTTACAATACTTTAACAATGTGAATGGATGGCATGCAGGAATTCTCCACTTCCTAAAAACTGTTTGCTACGGGTCACCATATTAGGGACCACCTTATAACAAGTTTTTTTCAGTAAGTTTGCCGCTTTGACACAAGACGTCCTGAAGTTACTAAGTGCATTTTCTTAATGTAAATGAAAAGTTATTTCATTTACCTAAAAGAATAAAGAGTGCTTGGACAATATAGTTACTAAGTGATACTTTTGCTAGTTGAACTAAATGTTCTGCGTCATACAGCCCGCAGACAACGAGACTTGAATGTTCAGCTTCACAATCCCCTGAAAGTCAAGGCCACAATACAACAGGGGAAATTTTGAAAAAGTGGTACAAAGGGAAAGAGCTGAACGGTCCATATTACTAGCATATGGGGCAATTTCTCAATTCCGATTACTGGTACACGTTTGGCTGCCTTGTGCCCCATGAACCCTTGCACCATAGGGTAAGGGGTTGTTCCTTATGTCAAGCATAGGTTTTGTACTCTTCCTAACCAAAATGCTATGCTTTGACATTGTTTAACACTGTTATAACTTTGTATGTGTGCTGTACTTGACAGTTCAGTGATCGTGCAATTGTAACTAGCATCGCTGGTTCCAAGGCCAATATTTGTCACAAAGATTGCCTAATTTAGTCTTAGAGCCAGGCGTAGTAGGCTCTACCGACGTATAAGGGCCCGCTCCAGTATTAAAGGTCCTCGGATCGGGCCTTTAACAAGGGAGCGGATCTTCAATGGACAGTACAGCCCACTATGGAGGACTCTAAGGCTATTACAACATTCCACACCTAGAGGGCATAATTTTCTAATTTGTAAAACAAAGGCCTCATGGAGCCCAAGGGTGTTGAAATCCTCTCGGGCTGCTTGAGGCCTTTCTTCACAGCAACAGCTGTGAACAAACATTGGAATGTTGCTCTCCGGGCTTCTACCAGCCATTAGAAGCCCAGAGCACTCTATTGTCTTCAGTGGAGCATTCAGCATTCCGATATTGTAATTGTCTTTAACTACCCCAGGCCTGACAAATAATAATCAAATAAGTAGACAAACTGATGGGCTGTATGGATGGGGATGCCGCTTTGAGGGACAGTTGATCCAGAAATTTAGAGCTGCATGAATTTTGTCATACATAAATAATATGAGGTCTGACAGAATGTATACACTATATATGTAACATTAAGCAATGATTTCTTTTTTTGCAGATATTTCTTCAGATGAGGCATTACTGACTAGAAAACTGAACTGCACGGAGGTATCCTACCAAGTCACGATAAATGGTAAAATGTTAAATAATTCCTGAAGGAGATGATTGTATTTCACTTTAGAAATAACTTCTTAATATACTATTTATCCAAAGAAATGAAGTACCTGGGATCTAGCAGGCATGTAGAAACAGCGCACCTTCGTTGCAAAAAATGTGAACTTCACAGAAATATTTTAATTTTTGCAGCAAAAACTTAGGGCAACTGTAGAAATGACAACCACAGTTGTAGGTCCAAATCAATTTCGATACGTTTATTTTTTATTTTTCTTGAATGTTTAGAAAACAGGGAAAGACAGAAATATGGGTGGTCTTGTAGGCACTCAGGTACATTTCTCCTTTTCTGCCTTGGTGGTTGTTGAATTCTTCAAACTCACAAACATCTCAACTTGGAATCAAAAGCAGCCCTGGCAAATGTTGTACACCCTGCAAGGCAGGTTGAGAGGTGATACTCCTCCCCAAGAAATCTTTGAAAAAATAGTGTATTTTATTTAGTGCTTTATTTGAGCCAGTGCAGGCCATCAGCACTTATTTCTGGGGACCGGTACTTATTTTTCCACATCAGATATTTGCCAAGCACAAGAGAGGAAAAACACGTAGATCGGAAAGACGAAGTAAAAGAAAGACGGCTGAACCGTCACGATAGGAACAAGCATTTACAATGCAATGGTCTCGTCTTTGTTAAAGTTAGAGCTATTGGCATTACAAATGGCATTTTTTTCATTTTTTGTTTTTTAAAAAAACATAAATAAATGGTATTGTCATTTACAATGGCAATAGGTGAGCATTAGAGAGTAGTAGAGAGTATTAGCAGTGATTAATAGTTAGTAGAGAGTGACTAGTTTATTAATTGAGAGTATACTTGAATAGAGTAGAGTAGGAGTGAGTTGTAGGCAATAGTAGTTAGTGAGTAGTGTAGATTAGTAGAGAGTAGTATAGAGAGAGTACTAGATAGTGTGTAGAGAGCTGTAGGAGTTAGCGAGTAGTAGAGACAGAGTAGTAGTGAGTAATGAAAAGTACTATATAGAATTAGATTTAGTTTAGTGAGTCGTAGATAGTATATGGAGTAGTATATCTATTTAGTAGAGTGAGTAGTGAATTACTTTTAAAATAGAGTATATATTAGAGAGCAGTAGTTAGTTAGTACTTTTGAGTATTAGAGTGTAGTAGAGAGTAGTACAGTAGTAGAGAGCGAGTATAACATTGTGGATAGTTTAATTGAGTGAGTTGTGATGTGTGTGACTTGTATGTAGTAGAGAATAGTTAGAGGGTGTATTAGAGTGTGATTAGTAGAGTGTGAATTGAGAGTATTGGAGAGTAGTAGAGATTGAGTAAAGTGTGAGTAGCCCCACACACAGACACAGAGCCACACACACACACAGAGCCCAACACACACACACACACACAGAGCCACACACATACACACACACACACAGAGCCACACATACACACACACACACACAGAGCCACATACACACACAAACAGACACACACACAGAGAGCCACACACACACAGACACACCCACAGAGCCACACAAACACACAGAGCCACACACACACACAGAGCCACACACAGAGCCCCCCACACACACAGAGCCACACACAGAGCCACACACACACAGAGCCCCACTCACACACACAGAGCCCCCCCCACACACAGAGCCCCCCACACACACAGAGCCCCCCCACACACACAGAGCCCCCCCACATATACACACAGCCCCCCACACACAGAGCCCCCCACACACAGAGAGCCCCCCACACACACATAGATCCCCTACACACACAGAGAGCCCCTCACACCCACAGAGAGCCCCCCCCCACACACACAGAGAGCCTCACACACACAGCCCCCACACACCCACAGAGAGTCCCACACACACGCACACACAGAGCCACACACACACACACACACACAGAGCCCCCCACACACACATACACAGAGAGCCCCCCCACACACACACACACAGAGCCCCCCCCCACACACAGAGCCCCCCACACACACAGAGCCCCCCCACACACACAGAGCCACACACACACAGAGCCCCCCACACACACAGAGCCCCACACACACAGAGAGCCCCACACACAGCATTAGTAGACTCCATGATTCGGTTAACATGTCACATACTTTCGCAGGCACTCGACCAGCGCCTATTAAACAGAAAACAAAATTTCAAGTCTGCGTAACCTAACAGAAAATAATGGGTGCTGCAGGAAGAAAATAAAAATTCAAAACGAAACATTAAACCTACTCCCGCACTATGCATGAAAACACCAGGGAACGCGACAGTGAGCACATTTATACATTTTTTGGGCAGTTTACATTTCTAAACTGTCGTGAGGGTATTACAGAACTATTTGTGAGAGCCATGATATGTTACTTTGTTTTTAGGAATGAGGAGAGTTAGTGATTTACCTACAATCGCATATATTTGATCCAAGAAGGCTGAATTCGAACCTGATTAGCCAGTTGCAAAGTCAGCAGCTTTTGAAACAACGACCAAGCAGTTATCTTTTATTCGAGTGAATTCTCTTTACAAATATAATATTTGGCATGGTCTGCACCTCACGAGAAACAGCGTGGAACTAGAAATCCGTGAAAGGGACAACTCTGGTTATTTTTCGTCTTACCTGAATAATGTCGGTTTATAATGCACGCTACCCAATTTTGTTTATGTTCCTGGACTGCAAAGCACCACACTAATGGTTCCCCTGACAACTGATGGCTCCGTTAATTACTAACCAGTTCTTTAAAAACGCAATACTGTACGTGAAAAAAACATGCGAATCTGCGTGTCCAGGACCTAGCCCCCCTATATTTTTATTCGCCTTAAACACACCATTACTCTTTAGTCCACAAAATAATACAGTAAAGGGGTAGTAACATGATCCCGTGGAAAATGGAGCAATGATATGCCTATTTTACTATAATAAGAAATAAATATTCCACTGTGACGGCATATTAACATTGTTTTAGCCACATAATTTCCTACAAAAAAAGAACATTACCTGGAGACTGTGCACAATAACTGCTATGAGACAAAATCACCCTCCCAAGATGGCTGCCGCTTTACACCGACTTCCCTTGAAACGCTACGCGCCACAAAGTTTTGGGTGACGCATTCGTGACATCGGATGACTTTGCCTGTGCAGCAAAGCTGAATATTAAATGGCCACTACTATAAGGATACCTGAAGAAGTTCCAAACGTAGGAATAAAGAACCTGGAAACGAGCTGGGGAAGAGAATTCATGCCGCACCGCATCAGACCAACACAAGCAGCAGCACAACCACAGTGAGCGGTATTAGGAGCAGCACGAGAGAGGTCACCTGCAGGTCAGTCCGCCAGAGGAGTAGCTGGGAGGCACAGGCGTAACATCTGCAGAGCTCCTATAACCGGCAGCAGTCAGTGAGTGTTACTGTTAGAAAGTCAGACGGGTCACTCAGTCGGAGCTAGCAGTCTCTGCACCGCCCTCTCCGCTCACAGACCAGAAATGGATCTCCAAAATGCCCCGTGGTTTTCAAACTGGGGGCGTGTTTTTCTTTCTCTCTTCTTCCCATTGGCTGGAATGTAAAATGGCTGGAATGTAAAATTCCAGCCAATGGGAAGAGGAGAGAAAGAAACTAAAAAACAAACCCCTCAATCCAAAAAAGACGGGGCTTAAATGGAACGACAAACCTCTTCTCCAATGGCTGGCCTCCGTTTAGGAAGCCAGCCAATGGAGAAGAGGGGCAGGTTTAAGTTCCATGCTCTAAAACATAAAATCTCGCCAGCGAGACTGCGCAAGCGCAGCCTACGCAGGCCGAGACCTAAAAAGCAGCACCTGCAGGAGGGAGATAAAGGCTGCAATATAATCCGATATAACGGAGTGCAGGAATTGGGTGGGTATAGAAAGAAGGAAGGAGGGGGGCATGTCAAGCCCAACTTTGTGGTCAGTCAAAAAGAAATTAGGTGGTATGCTTGTTGCACGAAGTAACTTTAACATTTATTTATGAATCGCTTTTTTGTTTTGATGTGGGGCAAAGCCCTAGTAGTACTAGAGATGCTTCCTCAGGCACTATGAATTGTCCAGCATTCAGGCATACAGCTCTGCTGACAAGGAGAGAATTATATTTCTTCTGGGGGCCCTGACTGACGGAGGAACGTCTTTCTCATCCTTTGTGGGCATGGAGTTCAAGTCGAGACATGGGCCGGGAAGACGAAGCCGGACCCAGCAGGGGCCCATGTGGAACACCTCCTGGAGGTGGGAGCACCCAGAGAAAAGCCTGAGAAAGGGGGGCGCACTGGGATTGGGTGCCCATTGTCAGACCAAGCCGCCCATTTACTGAGTAGGGGTCTAAGCGGTCAAAGAGGTTAAAATGGGGTACGGGCCCTCCTTTTGACCACATGAAACACTATCGCCTCAGAAGAAGACATTGGACGACATCGAAAAACGGAACTGCCGGAAGGACAACCTCACGCCCCGCCTTCCTGTCCAGCCGTCCATCGGAGTCTGTTGGGGGCCGCAGCGCGGGATCACTGGAGAGCGACCGCACCAGCGAGGACCTTTGTTGTTCCAGAGGGCAAGGCGGTTTGCGGGAGTGCGGTGTACGGAGACAGACCACGCCCTAACCCCCTTTGTCTCCAGGCTGCGTGGTCCCACCGCCGGGGGAGCAAGAAAGAACGTCAGCATCGAGCCGAGTCTGCCGAGCCCAGAGATTTCCACGGTCCGGTGGGGGCATGAGCCGAGGTTCGACCAGATAAGCAGGCCACAGCAAGGCACTAACAGAGGCCTCAACACACGGCAGAAGGACTGAGCCGGCAGAAGCAGGATTCTGATCCAGAGCTCGACGGCGACCTACAGCTGTTGCTGGAAAAGGCAAGGGCACTGGTCGCACTGAAAGAGAAAGACTGGATGGATCGGCACATGTTACGCATCATGGAGGAGCTGCCATCTGAGAGAATGATAGGCTGCCCCGGGCCCACGCAGGGGGCCCTCCTAAGAGGGTGGCCACCCTTAATGCCACAAGATGGCACATTCGCCAGCATTGCAGTGTTTGGGGTACCCGAGTGGGTCCCCCTGTGATGTCACTTTCGGGAGGATGGGGGGGGAGATGTACTTATACCTCTCCCAACCTCCGAGCGCCCTCTTTTCCAGTTTCTTGTCAGCAGTGCCCCTACTGCTTGGCTACCCGGATGCTGTTTTCGGGCCCGAGAGGCCTTCAGCTTGATGGGACACGCCGTCTGTGTGGTCCTGTTCTGCTCATCTTCGCTGGTCCGCGTTTTGCATCGTGTTTGTAGTGAGTGCAGCTCGGCGACCCCCACACCCCGCCCCTGGGCAGTCCAGGTTGTACGGGGGCCATGGCGCGTTTTGCCAGGGGGGGTGTGCGAGCTCAGGGGAGGCGCTTTCGCCTGCATGTTGTGTGTGCCCTTGGGGGGCAGCGCGGGACCTTGCGGGGCGGTTGCACACGCAGGAGCAGGGGAGGGCCGGTCTGGGCCTCCGAGGGCGGCTCACTGGTGAAGCATTGGTGGTCCGGTGGGTTTCGGCCGAGGCGAGGTGCATCCCGACGCTGTCCACTCAACGATGGAGAGCATTGGGTGAGCATCTGGGGTCCCTGGTTCGATCCCGGAATCAACATGGCTCAGTGTGTCGAGGTTCTGGCGGCACGATTTCGGGAGGGATTGCGTTTTGTAATTTTTGATGTGGTGATTGTTTCAGTTCGTTGCGGGATCTGCGTCGCAGGTGTGGTTGGGGGTTTCGACATGTGTTTGCCTTTGATCCCACTGGCTGGCACGTGCTCGGATCGGCGCTTGTGTAGTGATGCGATTCGAGTGGTGTCCGTGGTGGCGCGCGTGTAGTGCTGCTGCCCTCTGGAAGGAAAGCGCATGGAGCGTTTCCCTGGTTTTCAGGGCAGGCCACGTCTGGAGCGCGTCATTTGTGACGAGTGGCCCGCATGTCTTGCCGCTTCCTCTGCATCCTTGCTTGTGGGGCGGAGACCCCAGCAGCGGCTCCGGCGGTGCGTGGGGGCGTCTATTGTTGGCCTGCCCCAACGGGTCCCCACTCTGGAGCTTCACACTGAGACGCACTGATGTCGATGAATTCCATCTGTGCTCTTTTTCCTGTTCGTGCTGTGAGGGTTGCGGGGACGCGGGTCAAAGGCTGGATGCTCGTGGGTTTCTTGCTGCCACTTCTGGGGTCTGCAGAGCGTTTGCGTGGTTGCGCACGAGGACTGCATTCTTGCTTCGTTGGGTGCTTGTGTGACCTTGAATTTTTACAATGACGACTGCATGTCCCCTCCCGTTTTCGCCGCCCCTCCCGATTACTAAACGTCTATTATTTTTCTAATTCTACGTTATAGTGATGTTGGTGAGAAGTACTGTAAAGTGGTTTACATGGGGCTGCTCCACTGCCACCCTTTTCCCATTTCCGGTTGCCTGTGATTGCTGTCAGGATTCTATGGACCGGTTGTCTGATGCAGCCTCTGTGCCGCATTCCTCTCCTTGTTTTATATGTTTGTGAACACCGGCATGTCCACTCGAGGTACTAATCTGGGCTTGAATTCATTAATTAAAGATGAGGAGCTGCTTTGTAAAAGCTATTTTCTACGTAGGTAGGCCATAGCGTGGCCTTAGAGGGCGCGTCAGATGCTGTTGTGTTCTCGCACCCGGACCCACTGTACCTGGCAGAAATTTGTGGCGCGGCTCTCTTATGGGGCTAGGCCTCCATCCTCATCGCCTGTAAAGCTTGGGAGAGTAGCGTTTTCTTTCGATGCTTCGAGGGGAGCTCAACGGCTAGGTTGACCATTTCTGAAGCAGGGGACCCAGGTTCCAGTCCGGTGTGAGGCGCAAACATCGTACGATTCACATCAATTGAATACATTGAATGTGTGCCTCTAATGTGACTGGTGCGATTGAAAAGCACTCTGAGACCTCCGGGGGAGTTTGCGCAAAGTTTTATACTTTAAGGAATTACTTTTCAGCAAGTAATGTCTATTCCGTCATGCCCAGCACCCATATGCCTTTGACATTCTTTGGGGGTCTAGGCCTCTTACACAATGTACTGCCACGGCTCAGCACCCACACGACTTTATGGCACTTCAATTTTGGAGGAGCTAGAAGCCCAGCTATGGCGCCGTAAACCGTACCAACAAGCGTTGTTGTCACCAGTGCCTGTGTTTATACCTACCTGCCCACGCCGTTACTGCTAACGACCGTGACATGTTTAAGAGGCAAGTGTGTGGGGGCATTGTTGGACCCTGTCCCATTGCATAGAATCCATATTTGTTTATGAGGGGCGGCAGGGCTTCTAATGGATGTTTAATGTTTCAATTGCAGGAACCGCGCTGGAGCACCACGCTACTCACATCTCTTCCCTGCCGGCCGGTGCTTGGGGGGGCGCCCAAATGTTTTGTTCTTCGTGCGCCTCGCGCGGGAGAGCACAGGTTCCCCCCCATTCGCGAAATATAACGGTAACCACAGAGATATAGCTCAAGGGTAAGTCTTGTGCCTATGGTGTTGGGGGCTCTCACAAGACAGT
This sequence comes from Lissotriton helveticus, assembly GCF_964261635.1. Lineage (NCBI taxonomy): Eukaryota > Metazoa > Chordata > Amphibia > Caudata > Salamandridae > Lissotriton > Lissotriton helveticus. The sequence continues at coordinate 689,205,142 of NC_136070.1, read as the reverse complement.
GGTTCAAATCCTGCCATTGCTGTCATGGTAGACTAATGCGGTAAATTTTTCAAACTCCTTTTATGCAACGGGGGGAGGGGACACGAACGTTCCGTTCTCCTTGCGCCTCGCCTGGGGGGCATGCTCAGGTTCCACCCCTTGGGCGTAATACAATTGTATTCAACTGGTGAGTCTGAAGCAGGTATCTCCTGTGCAATAATTGAATGTTTATTTCCTGGGCAATAATTGGTGCGTTCTCTTGGAAAGCAACAGCTGAGTGTGGGCAAATCATGCATCCCCTGTGCCATAATTGAAATGAGTTTTCTTTTAAACAACTGGTTTATCGGGGAAAATCATGCATCCCCTGTGCAATATGGGAATGTGTTCTTTTGTACAGCAACTGGTGCTCAAGTAAGGGGCTATGATCCTGGCAATCGAGTTAGCAATATGCTTACCTGTCAATGCTGGTATGGGCTGTTTTAATGGACTTGTCTCTCTTCCAGAAACGCACAGGTTTTGTTCTATGATGGTCAATCGACGCCTAGCAGCCTGGCCTGCCAGGGCTAGGAGCAGGTACAGGGGAAGAACACACTGGGCCTAGTGTATGGGGTTCTGGGTCAGCAATGGAGTGTAACCTTTTTTCCAATTTCAGGACTATCAGGTCAAGTACACAGGCACCACTCTGAGAAGGACAGGTGGGAACGGAAGCAGGAATGGTCAGGGAGTGCTCTGAGCTCGGAGCCTGAATGATGTTCCTTATTAAGTGCTCTTGGGGGTGCCGGGTGCTGGACACCCCGGGGAGGGGTCCCAAGACGCGCCTGGGGCTTTTTGTTAACAGTCTACCTTTTTCACGCACGCAGAATTACGTATTGTCACTCGAACGCACCAAAGCTCAAAAGTCCGACACCGTGCCTTTGTAAGTAAGTACTGTGATCGGGGTGGTGGCAGAGTAGCTCGAGATGTTGGAGTCATTGAGGCAACCCAGACACAGGGGAAACAGTGGGTATTCTGACATGTCTATTCTCTCCATAGGGATTCGTGGGATGGTCAGTTCAGCATATATGGCTAGGGCCCTTCCCCACCCCACTCCCCATCTTTTGTCACGCGGATAGTATTTGCTAATGAGTACAGTTTACTAGCGCGTGTTCCTGTACAGCACATGCTGCTGCACACTAGTTGTTAAGTTAGGACGGTATTTCAGGGTACCTCTTATACACAGTGCCCCTTGCCTTCCAGAACGTGTGCACCGCTGTGTGATGGTTTCGAGTAATGGCTCAGGGTTGGTCCCCCATTTCTTGTCAATAATTGGACGTGACATGCAGTCCTGTTTTTCATACCTCTACCGTGTGATCTGCTGATTGATTTTGGCTTCTGTGGCCGCCATGGGGTGGCGGCGCGTGTCGTCAGACAGGACACGGGCGCACTGGGCGCCCATTCTAATCTCCAACAGCAAGGAGGTTTGGGCCCCCTTGAGCATGAGAGAGGTGTCCTGATTTCCACTGTCGCGGCTCCACCACATCTGAGGGTTTGGGAGACACGGCCGTGGAGGAAAGGGGGCGGGCCAGGCTTCAGCTCTATAGGCGATTCACCTGTGGAAATGCTTGGAAATGTTGTCGATGCCTGGCATTGTCGGTGTCATGGAACGCTTATTATGCATATTGGTAATTAGATTTTATTGCAGCTACGTCTTGTCGGAGCTTGCATTATACCAACAGGGTCATGAGACATGGTTGTGTACATGAATGCATTTTGTCTTTACTCGCTAACACCGCTCAGGGGTATGGCTCAATGGTTTCCAGCAGATAGATCAAAGTTGTTCGACATGTCCTTGAAGTCAATCGCAAGTCCATCACTATGTCATTATCGACTGGTGATACGAGTCAAGGATAGGACGCGTGGGGGCATTTTCAGTGCTAGATTGGTTAAGTCATGCGAATCATTGGCTTGTGTCGCGGACGCCTGCATGCACAGCCCAGGTGCTAGGTAACTGTTGTCCCATTGTTGTGACGTTAACTGTTGCCTGTGGAGAGTGTGCTGTTCCGGTCATTCCACAGTGGTGTTTCTGTATGTATTCACAAGGTGACAACCCAGTTCAGACCTCTTGTAGGGGAGAGTAGATGTATTGTTAAGTATAGAGGTTTTGTAATTACCATGACACCTTTACACATCAGCCCCAGTTGTGCTTAATTACCTTATGCGACTACCGGCCTCAGCTCATAGGTGACAGGAGGAGTAACAACATGTGTTGTTGGGCAGAGGACTTGTATGGTACTCATTGGGAAGTGCCTAGGGGACTTGTCCAGATTTCTCCGAAGATCAGTACTTGTGACACACTATGGGGTTTGCACACAGCAGGGGAAAGGGCCTGTCCATATAGTCACTGGCAACGCTATTGTTCATTGTGTACCTTGTTTAAACACTCGACGTGAGGAAGTCAAGGCTGGACTTCCGTAAGCGCAGCTATGGCCCTACACAGATCTTTCAGCAACGAGTTCTCCTGTGCTATATTTGACTAGGTGGTTTAATAATGTTGTTTCACTCAGTAAGTCAAGATCATGGGTGACCATTTGCCTTCGGCCCAGGCCATCCTTTTAGCCTTAAAGAGGCCTGGTCCGCTTCATTTGACAAACGTCAAAGTTGGATTCAGATGGCTCCGTTGGGAAGAGCTCCTTGGGTTAAGGCGTGTGCAGCAGGGACCTGGGGTAACCAGCTCAGGCTTGCTCCTGGGTTTGTAAAGCTGATGTAATGGGCCAATTGGTGCAGCACCATGCGTAAGCCAGATGTCACAGTGACTTCCAGCACAGGTTGTGATTTATCAAGATTTACAGTTTTGGAGATTAACACATGCCCTAGGCACAGGTACTATTAGGTTCTGATTCCCCTACTCCGGCACAACACCACATATATTGTACATTCAAGTGAACATGTTATACGTTCCACCGACCCCGATGAGGGGTAACCACACATCTTCAGCGGTGCAAGCATTGCGGGTCAGGTGGGGCGAGTAGGGGTCTCAACTAGACTCCTGCAGCAGGGAGTGTCGCAAGGCGGCAAGGAGTTGGTGTAAATTAGGACTGACAGGTACCATTGGGTGCCTGCCGCCTGCTCACTGCAGCAGTTTATGGTGATACCAAGGTCTGGGTAGGAGGCATGGCAAAGGAACCCTGGGCTGTATCACATGCGGGGTGTGGTGGTCCCGACCTCATTTCATAGGATCACTCCGTATTGGGTCTAGCTAACGATCATCTCAGTTGTCTTTTAACTTTCTGCCCCTCATTTTACCATTTGTGACTAGGTTGGCCACGGAAATTAATAAAGCAATGTCAGGCATGCCCAAGTAAGGGTTAGAGGCCCTGGGTTCGGTGACTAGGTGGCCACGGAACTTAATAAAGCGATGCCAGGCACGTCCAAGTAAGGGTTAGAGGCCAGAATGCGGCCCTGGGTTTCAAGTTCACAGGCTGTTGAGCGGCAGAACTGTTAGGACTTGTGTTCGACCTCCTGGTCACAGGTTCAGACCCTGGTAGGTCCACTACGCATTTCATTCGTCTGAGGTCAATAAATCAAGTATCATGGAGTCGAGTATCACTAAACATATTGGAATTCTCCCGCCCTATAGCCTTAGCGGACAATCTTGCAGGGTGGAAGTTGTCTTAGAATATAGAGGTTTGGTTTTAGTCGGTATGGGTTACTGCACGCCAAGTCCACAGGGTGTTTAGATCCAGAGGGGATACACCTGTCCAAAGGGGGAATGGACCCCTTTCTTGCTTGATCTGGGGGAGGCCTTGGAATCAGCAGGGTGTAGGTAACTAGGTCTATAGTGGTGGGGGGCCCTGGGGTGACGGGGCCACACCCAGTGCTGTGGCAGAGTTACAGGGCGATCCAAAGGCTGTAAGGTACAGAAGGGTACCCTCTACAGGAGCACAGTAAGGGTGCTAAAGCCAATTATCCTCAGGGAGGTCCTCGCGTGGGATCCTGGAGGAGCGACGGCACCCCGTTAGTCCTACGGATGGTTGTGGACCTGAGCAACCGGGGGTTGCCTGCAACTCTCCGCCCCCCGTAGCGGGAAGGGGCGTGAGTAAGGGGTGGACTGGCGGTCCGCCGGAGGGAGGGGCTATCTCCTCCCCCAAACTGACAATACCAGTTGGTTAGGGCCACCGGGTTTTATGGCTCATCAGGTGGGCAGGCGGCGAGGGCGGCCTGCCCTGGGATCGCCCGTAAGTTAACCCACCATGTTGGCATATTGTTATGCAAATAAACCTGCAGCAATTTTCTCCACCAAAATTGTGTTGTGTCTATTTATTACATTTATTGCTGTGGGAGAGCTGGGGAGTGTGCCGATATTGGCACTATGATAGGCCGCCCCGGGCCCACGCAGGGGGCCCTCCTAAGAGAGCGGCCACACTTAGAGCCACATTCGCCAGCATTGCAGTGTTTGGGGTACCCGAGTGGGTCCCCCTGTGACGTCACTTCCGGGAGGATGGGGGCAGGGGGAGAGGTACTTATACCTCTCCCGCCCTCCGAGTGCCCTCTTTTCCAGTTTCTCGTCGGCAGTGCCCCTACTGCTTGGCTGCCCAGATGCTGTTTTCCCTCCCCACCGCATACCCACCGCACGGGCGATGGGGGGTGTTTCAACTAAACCTTTTTACTTTGTGCTGCAGGTGGAGTTACAGGGCGATCCAAAGGCTGTAAGGTACAGAAGGGTACCCTCTACAGGAGCACAGTAAGGGTGCTAAAGCCAATTATCCCCCGGGAGGTCCTCGCGTGGGATCCTGGAGGAGCGACGGCACCCCGTTAGTCCTACGGGCAGTTGTGGACCTGAGGAACCGGGGGTTGCCTGCAACTCTCCGCCCCCTGTAGCAGGGAGGGGCATGAGTAAGGGGTGGACTGGCGGTCCGCCGGAGGGAGGGGCTATCTCCTTCCCCAAAATGGCAAAACCGGTTGGTTAGGGCCACCGGGTTTTTTATGGCTCATCAGGTGGGCAGGCGGCGAGGGGCAGCCTGCCCTGGGATTGCCCGTAAGTTAACCCACCATGTTGGCATATTGTTATACAAATGAACCTGCAGCAAATTTCTCCACCAAAATTGTGTTGTGTCTATTTATTACATTTATTGCTGTGGGAGGGCTGGGGAGTGTGCCGATATTGGCACTAAGCAGAAATCCACAAAGTATCAAACGGGCCCCCAAGGGCCCGGAGGAAGGGTCATGCAGCCAGAACGGTAGCAGCCACCAGGCCGGGCAAGGGAGGCCATGGACAACAATGCAGTACCCTCTCATGATGCAGAGGAGGTTGGCTGCAAGCCCCAAACCAAGAAGTCGGCAGGAAGGGGCAGGAACAGGCCCCCCACGCCCCTGAAAGGGGTCGATGGCACTGACACGGAATGCTACAGCAGGGGTGAGGAGAGACCTGTAGCCAGGACGGTAGCCCCCATGGAGGCACTCACCAACGCAGCGGCCACCATGGTGAGCAACAAGCGCTTAGGAAAAGGGGCGGGTGGCTTGATGAGGGTCAGGGGCATGCCCTGGGTTCTGCAGGGGTGCCTGGGCACATGGCCAACTATGGCATGCAACTCAGGGTAAATAGCTTTGCAGGACAGGGGCTATGGGACTCCAGACACCCTGGGCAACACACCAGAGGGGAGGTCAGGGAGAAAGTGAATTCCAAGGGAAAGCATGGGGGCATATGCACCCACACCCAGCATTATGGATGCCCCGGTGGCAATGGCTCAGGCCGGGCATGCAATACGGTGGGGGTCCACACCTGGGGACGAGATAGACCTGGGATGGCGGGGTGCGTGGCCAGGCTGTGCCGCAAAAGGAGGGACCCAGGGAGCAAACAGGGTAAGCACAGAAGAACCCAAAGGGCGCAAGGAGCGGGGGAAAGGCCGGCGGGCGGCCAACCCAAACAATCTAGGTGGCGCGTAGGTGACCGGGGAGTCTAGATGGAAGGGTTGTGGTAGGGGAGGGGAAGGGTGGGCTGGCAAGCCCGCCAGCCAATACAAACGCCCATCCCCAGGGGACCCGTCCAGCACCACCCATCTAATGGAGCTAGCTAACCTCATACCGCTAGCAGTGAAGGAGCAACTTTGGCAGAAGGAATACTTCAGTATATTTTCCTTACTGAAAGTGCACCAGGCAAGTTTAGACTTGACAGTGGAGGATAAGAAGGAGGAGGACAGGAGAGACAGGGGCAAAGCCAGAATGGAGAAATCAGTAGAAATTTGGCTGCAGGCCTTTAGGACGCTGGCATGCATCTTCATAGAAATATTTTCACAAAGCGCAGTAGAGTTGTTCCTGCACAAACAAAAAGTGCACGAGGCACACCAGAAGTACCAGGGAAAGCTTGTTTACAGTACAAGTGTTTCAGGGAGAAGATGCAAACATGGGCAAAGATAGAGTGGGACTATCAGGACATAGAAGGCTTCCCAACTGACATGGTGGCAGCCAGGGAGGGGTTAGGTGTGCAGGAGCTCAATGTTTATCTATTAGGGTTCAAAGGGAAGTACAAGGGCCAGGGACAAGGGCCCAAAGCCAGAGGCCAGCCAGGAGGAAAGGTTGGGAAAGGCTGCTCAGCAACGTGCTGGAAATACGACAAGGACAAATGCAAATGGGTCAGGCATGCAGATTTAAGCACAGCTGTGGGAACTGTGACGGCACCCACCCTGCTGCACACTGCAAACAGTCACAAGCGTCAGGACACAACAGAGAGAAGCGCAACAACAAAAAACAATTAGCGGAAGGGTTCACTTACAGCTTTCCCATTCCTCACAAGGGCCCGCAGGCCCGCAGCATAGCCGCAATCTGAAATCCATACAGGACAACCTAGAGGCGGCCAGACAGAAGGTGGGGAATCTCATGGTCTCTCCCTTAGGAGTGGTACCAAAGAAGGAGGCAGGGAAATTCCGACTCGTACACCACCTGTCACACCAGCAATGGGATTCCATAAATGATTGGCTGGAGCAGGGCAGCTGCTCAGTAGCATTCATCTCATTAGACGATGAAGCTGATTAAAAGGGCAGGGAGTGGGGCCCTTTTCGCCAAAACAGATATTGAATCAGCTTTCCGCTTACTGCGTGTGCACTCCAGAGAGCTATCACCTTCTATGCTTTCAACAGGATGGGGGCTACTATTATGACAAATGTCTCCCTAAGGGTTGCCCCATATCTTGTGCTTATTTTGAGTCATTTAGCTGCCTCCTGGAATGGGTGTTGGGCACGCGACACCCAGAAGGAGGACAGGTCCATTACCTGGACAACTTCCTCTCCACTGGTAGGGCAGGAATGGGGAAATGCACAAACCTCCTCCACCAATTTGAAGGGCTGGCAAAGGAACTAGGAGTCCTGCTAGCGCCAGACAAAACAGGGCCCAGTCACCAAGATATTTTTCCTGGGGATTGAGCTGGATTCGGTGGAGGGGACATGCAAGCTATCATCGGGAAAGGTCACCGAGCTGCACCAAATCATAGGGCAGTAACAACAGCGAAAGAAGGCAACACTCGGGGAAATGCAGCAGCTGCTGGGGAAACTAAATTTCGCTAACAGAGTTGTCCCTGAAGTGCGACCTTTCACCAGGTGACTGGACTGGTTGACCAAGGAGATGTCAAAAAGACACCACAGGGTGTGCCTTACGCAAGGGGTAAAAGAGAACCTAGGGCAGGGGGACACTTTCTTGGTCAACTTCAAGGCCCCCTCATGTGCTTCAGGCAGCCATGGCTTTGGGGCTATCCTGGGGACCGCATGGGCAGCAGCACAGTGGCCAGACAGCTGGGATAGCACTTGGATCACAGGCAACATTACGCTGCTAGAGCTCTTCCCCATTATATTGGCCTTTACCATATGGACATACAAGCTAGCCAATAAGCAAATCACGCTCTGGTCAGACAACCACGCAGTTGTCCAGGCAATCAACCTGGGAACAGCGAAGTGCCCAGCGGTGGTGAGGCTCTTGTGGCACCTAGTCGGTTACCAACTGGGGGTGAAAATAGCCATTGGGGCAAGAAACATTGCAGGTCTGGATAACTCAATAGCTGACACAATTTCTCATTTTCAGTGGGGCAAATTCAGAGACTGGCACCTCATGTGGACCAGTGCATGACGCCAGTGCCAGGGGAACTGTGGGAACTGGTGGAAACGGCATAACGAGGCTGGTGGACAGCGCCCTGGCCCCCAAGACAGAGAAGAGATATCATAAGTGCAGGGAAGTCTTCAGTAACATAACAGGCTTGAAAGGGGTGAGGGGCGTCAGTCCGGTTGAGGTGACGGCATTAATTGACTGGGCATTCCGGAGCGGAAGAAGCAGGTCATGGGCAAAGACACACCTGAGCGCGGTTGCCTATTAAACCAAAGTAACAATCGGGGGATCCTACAGGAACTTTCCTCTGTCGGATGGCAATGAAAGGCTACAGCTCACAGTTGGGGACAGGAGGAGGCTCATCGGTTTCCAGGTCCTAAAAAGTCACCGGGGGCATTAGCAGGCATATATACAGGGCAACACAAGTTGGTGTTATTCAGGGCACCATTCGCACTAGCTTTCCTTGGGGTTTACAGAATCAGCAAGCCAGTGGGGCTAGCAATGGGGGACCTGGGGACAGCTTGCCTGCTCATTGAACACCTCCACATGGGGGAGACACAAGGTGGTTCACCTGCGTCGGTCAAAAACAGACCAAGCAGGCAGAAGGAAACACACAAGGATCAACTGCATTGAGGACAGGGCATGCTGCCCAGTTTGCCTCATGCGGGAATACATGGAGCAAGGCGGGCCAACACAGGGGCCGCTATTTACGCACAAGGACAGGTCCTGCCTCAGCAGTTTTCAGTTCATTGAAATAATGCGGAGGGCCCTAGAGAGGGCGGGTTTCCCACCTAGGGAGATTGGATCACAATCTTTCCACATAGTGACAGCCCCATGGATATGTTCCTACTCAATATTGTTGGGGTTCTGGAGCAGATGGGTTTCTCACGAGTGACATGAAAAGGGGGAAGCTGAGGGGGGAACTGCCTCCAATAAGTAAACTGTCAGCAGCATGGTAGAGGCAGCCCAGAGAGATACCCGAAGGGGAGAGTAACATAGGTAGCAGAGCTGCTTGGACAGGGGATGCCTCACAGCAGGGACAGAGGGTGAGCAAGTGACAGCACACAACCACAGAAAGAGTAGAAAACCTGCTCACACAGGGGATGCCTCATGGCAGGGACACAGGGTGAGGAAGTGACAGCACACAACCACAGAAAGAGTAGAAGACCTGCTTACACAGTGTCCTTGGAATGCCACACAGCAGGGGCACCGGTGAGCGGGCGAGCGGCTAGCAAGGGCTCAGGGCAAGTGGAGCGGTACTTGCAGCCCGGGCCAGACCTAACGGCCAGCCACAGAGTGGGTAGCAAGGAAGCCTATACCCCGGAGAACACTGAGACACCTGCAAAAAGGGGCCTTCAAGCAGGGTAGTGCGGTCAGCAAGGAACAGAGGCAACCATTGACAGGACAAGAGCTGCTCACACTGTGTCCTTGGGATGCCTCACGGCAGGGACACATGGTGAGCAAGTGACAGCACACAACCACAGAGTAGAAGAGCTGCTCACACAGTGTCCTTGGATTGCCACATGGCAGGGGCACTCGGGAGAGGGCGAGCGGCCAGCAAGGGATCCAGGGCAAGCAGAAGGGCCCTTACAGTACGGGTCAGATCTAACAGCTGCCCACAGAGTCGGTAGCAAAGGATGCCTAGACCCCGCAGAACACTGAGACACATGCATAAATGTAATGCAAAAATGAGCATGGGTTGCAAATGACCAACCAGTAAGCTGCGAGATGTGTAATCCATGTTCTAAAATAATACTGCTGCCTTTTCTATGCACCATAATCAGTTGTCCCTGGAATGATTTATGGGGGAAAGGGATGCTGTATGACAAGGCTGACAAGGAAGGGGGGAACTTGCTGTCTTGGAGGGGTTTTCATCTGGGCTGCTGGCCTTTGGGGTTCACCCAGCCATTGGCCAAGAAGCGAACATAGAGATTAGAAGCAAAGCACAGTATCTCTGACAGGCAGCAGCAGCCCAGACTAGAGAGAGGTCAGACATGGCTTTTTGTTTTTGCTTACCACAGTCTTTGGGTATCTTCACTAACGGTCGTTGCTTGCAGTAGTGAACTTTTAGCCATCTTAAAGTGCCTGCATTCACTATTCTCAAGTTTTTTTTTAAACAAACTTTATTGCCTTTTATGCAGCTTACCTCAAACTCCTTTAAGGTAGCAGTGTACATTGGACGGGAGTAGGCAATAAAACACATTTGACATGCTGATTCTGTTGGTACCCTCGTTGTGCCCCATCTGTAAATGTCCATTCGGATGATCATAGTGTTCCCCTTAGCTATGTACTAAGTATATTGGATATACCCCCCTCCATTGCCCCTAACAATAAGGCATCAACCACAGCTACCCCCACCCCCCTCCCCGCACTGCTGTGTCCCCTTGAGTATTGTTCAGTTCGATTAGTAAGCTCCCTGGTACTCCAGGCATGGATAGTGATGCTGCGCCGGCGCCTTCCGTTGTGACCCTCTTCTGCACCCGTGTGTGTCAATGCTATGAATCGCTCCCATTCTCGCTTCTCTACTGGGGTATCCCGCCTTAATCTGGTCCCTGGGGATGCTCTACGTGTTGGAGTCTCTCTGGTGTGCAAGCCTCTGAGTCCCTGCCCATTCTCCTTAACACTATTCTCAAGTTAGACACTTGGGGCCACATTATGCAAAGGGTGTACTGACTCTGCTTCAGCGACGATGCACCTTAGCTAGGTGGCCCTAGCCCATACAGGAACAGTGCATACTTTTGCATAATGCGCTGTCCCGAGATCAGCTGCAAACTTGTGGCAGCGCATCAGTGAAAGTCGAAGAGGCTGTTTGAAGCTGGTGCTCTCTTTCACAGTGCAGGCAGCAACCATCTTGCTTTACAAAGAGGGCAGATATCTGAGTGCTGAGTGAATGCATCAGTCTTCAGGGGGATGTCTTGGGGTCCATGCAGTCTCTTATTCCTGCTTTCAGAGGTCACCCTGTTTGTGGCGCACAGTCAGTGTACCTGCTAATGTCCTTTTTAGGTCTCGGCCTGCGAAAGACTGCGCACATGCGCAGTCTTGCTGGTGAGACTTAATGGGGTAGAGTGTACATCACTAGCGAGGTTAAGCCCCGCCCCTCTTCTCCATTGGCTGGCCTCCTAAACGGTGGCCAGCCATTGGAGAAGAGGTCCTAGTGACGTTCTTCTTTCGATCTAAAGCCCGTCCTTTTCGGATTGGGGGTGTGTGTTTTTTTACTTTCTTTCTAGGCTGTAAACAACAGTCAAAAACACGCCCCCAGTCTGAAAAGGACGGGACTTGCGCTGGAGGCCTGAGCGAAGGTGGGTCGGGTCCGGCAGATCCGAACGGGTGTGTGCCGAGTCCGCTCACATTCAGGCTGCAGGAGGCCTTGCATCCACTCTGTGATCGAGCTGCACTCCATGTCAGAAGTGAGGGGCCCTTCGCATTCTCCTTCCGGGGGAGGCGGATGGGCCGCGAAGGCCACACATACATACTGCACGCTTATGTTATTTATGGTCAGTACACTACACGTAAAACCTCAAATTGGCTGTCTCTCTGATGGAACATAATTACATTTATTTTGACCAATAAACCGTAGACAACTGTATGTGCGTAGACACGTAGGCACACAAGCAAACACAGGGAGCACACATAGACGCTACAAGCACAAACTGGGGAGCACACGCACACAAAGACAAACACTGACGCCACGCGTACACACTTGCAAAAAATACAGACACATCCATAAAGAAACGCAAAGAATGCGTACTCAGAAAGCTACCGACTGAATACACAGAAGGTACACGTACAAACACTGGCACCCACAGACTTGCACGGAGAGTCACAGAAAACAAAGTTTCAGACATTGTACTAAGAGCAGCCTTGGTTTCAAGTCACGAGTAACCATGATAGCAGTAGGGCTAAGAAACGAGTCCTATCTATGTACAACAAACAGTCACAAGGATGACTGATACAAGGGGAAAACAGACAACTAACAAGAGGGAGTAACTTGAGACAGACCAGGTTTGATTAGAGATGAGAGAGAGAGAGAGAGAGAGGTTAAACTGCAGATGTAGGGATATTGAGAAAGCGCGTGGATGGGCTGATGCATGGGTGGATGAGTGCACTGGTATGAACATTGATGGATGGATGAGTGGGTATGGGTGGATGGATGAGTGGGTGGGTTTGGGCAGGTTGATAAAGCAAATGGATTGGTGGCTGAATCCATGAGTTTCAAATGGATGTATGAATGCATTTTGTTTGGGCGCATAGCTGCATGAATGAATTTGCGAATGGGGTGAGTGGATGGATTGATTCAAAGGTCTAGACTGATTGTTAGATGGACAAAGGAAGGAAAGACGATATATAGAAAGATATAAGTACATATACGCAGCTAAAGCAAGTTTTTTAAAGGGGGGCTCGAAATGGGCTCTGTTTTGTGCCCTTGCACTGGCGGTCCGTGTTTTTCCCCGGATGTCAGTAACAGCAGGCACATGATGTGCGCTGCTCACACTGCTCACTTCTCACCAGTGTGCAACGTTTAACGCATGGCTCTCGCTCACTGGCCACTTCATTTGGTATGTCCACGAAGGCAGTTTAAAAAGTCAAGTCACAAACGCAAGAAACAGACAGCAGTGGTGACTAACAAGTCATGAAGGCCAGGACATATTATGGAGTCTGTCGGGTGCATAAGTCAGAGTCACAGCGAGGTCTTGTGTTTATGTTTCCTTACAGTAATTAGCCTTAGGCTTTAATAATGTACAGCCAATGATCGTTATTATTCACACCCATTTTTTTACTTTACTCTTCATGAACATTGGACATCAGGTCCACACGTATAATGGTGTATACACCTTTAACTCGCTTACGCAAGGCACGTACTTAATCACACACCATATGCCTACACACGTCACACGTTTCTGTTACGGGACACGGAAGTATCTGTGGCGTCCTCGCCGATGATATCTCAGAAAGATTGTTGCAGCGTTTTTTAATGCGGTAAGCCTATTTCCTTGTAGCAGTTGTAAGTCACTGCATGCTAAATGTACCTCCTTACGTCTCAAACAGGTTTACCGCGAAGCTATTATCTGTATGGCTACACATACTTAGTCACCCAACTGCACTCCTTAAGCGCACCCCGAGTAGTCACATCTTACTATTTAACATCAATAGCGCACTTATATGAGCACTTTTTTTTAGCATGTTTTCCTATGTCTGTCCCTAATTTCGTCGGTTCCGACTGATTATTTCATTTAAATAAACCACACGGTGGAAATACCCTCTCCTATATCAATCACAATATGCACTAGTACCCTCATGGTGGTGGACACAATGCAGTGGCGTGTTCGCATTAGTGAATTTAGTCTATGTTTATTTTTTCAATAGATATTCCCCTGATGAAGGCAATGCCGAAATGCATTGGGAATGATCAATAAATGTTGTTTTCAATTGATGAACATCAAATCGTTTGATATACAATATTGGAAGTCAAGAAGTATTGTCACTCTCTTGGATGTATAAAATGAAGATTAAAATCATCTACATTCATTGAAACTTTTTGTCGTATAACTTATCATTGAAATAGAGCTGTAAAATACAGCACCCACACATCAGTGCCCAAGGAGACACCCTCACGTATGTGTTGGTGCTACCACTGTTGAACATTGCTTGTAAGACACCAACGACATACTGCGCGCAACGGTGGCAGTGACCGAGCCCCGATAGATGCTTTTTTAGGCCCACTGTGACACAATCAACGGTTCTGCAGCCATCGGAACCGTCCACATTTAAGGCGGCAGTACCAGCATGCACTAGTCACCGCAGCTGAGTTGTGACCCGTTCAGCTGCCTCCAGGAGCAGGCCTTCCCAGCAAACAAAGAGGCTGGAGTGAGGCGCAGCATCCCGGGCGCGGTGGGACCTGTGACACTGCCACCCTGGCCAGCCGCGACCTGCAGGAGGAGCTGGGCATAGAGGCCGGGCGGAGTGTTCACTCGGGGCACAGCAGGCCCTCGAGAACCATAACAGCCCGCACACCTTTCCACTAACACAAACCACCACCGCCGACTGCCTAGGGATAATAGGCATTTCTTATAGTGACACTGTGAACGGAGGCCATTTAGAGGGGCCATCCCGGGCCGGATGCACGTTTCCATGTGTGTATCACCCCTGCTGAAATGAGAGCACCCCGGAAATAATATCGACTTTATAAACGCCTCAGTGTCCTTAGCGGAACCCCCGGATGTGTGTGTCTGTGTGTGTGTGTGTTTGTGTGTGTCTGTCTGTGTGTGTGTGTGTGTCTGTGTGTGAGTGGCTCTGTGTGTGTGAGTTGCTCTGTGTGTGAGTGGCTCTGTATGTGTGTGTGGCTCTGTGTGTGTGTGGCTCTGTGTGTCTGTGGCTCTGTGTGTGTGTGTGGCTCTCTGTGTGTGTGGCTCTGTGTGTGTGTGTGGCTCTGTGTATGTGTGTCTGTGGCTCTGTGTGTGTGTGTGTGTGGCTCTGTGTGTGTGTGGCTCTCTGTGTGTGTGTGTGTAGCTCTCTGTGTGTGTGGCTCTGTGTGTGTGTGTCTGTGTGTGTGTGGCTCTGTGTGAGTGGCTCTGTGTGTGTGTGGCTCTCTGTGTGTGTGTGTGGCTCTGTGTGTGTGTGTGTGTGTGTGTGTGGCTCTCTGTGTGAGTGTGGCTCTCTGTGTGTGTGTGGCTCTGTGTGTGTGTGTGTGTGGCTCTCTGTGTATGTGTGTGTCTCTCTGTGTGTGGCTCTCTGTGAGTGTGGCTCTCTGTGTGTGTGGCTATCTGTGTGTGTGGCTCTGTGTGTGTGTGGCTCTCTTTGTGTGTGTGGCTCTGTGTGTGTGTGTGGCTCTGTGTGTGTGTGGCTCTGTGTGTGTGTGTGGCTCTATGTGTGTGTGTCTCTGTGTGTGGCTCTGTGTGTGTGTGTGTGTGGCTCTCTGTGTGTGTGTGGCTCTGTGTGTGTGTAGCTCTGTGTGTGTGTGTGGCTCTCTATGTGTGTGTGGCTCTCTGTGTGTGTGGCTCTGTGTGTGTGTATATGCAATAGGTCTCGCATTTGCGAGAGCTTAAGCTATAAGCTTTGTAAATGACAATGCCATTTATTTATCTGTTTCCAAAACCCACACTTAAATAAAAAGTAGGACATTTACAATGCCAATAGCTCTAACTTTTGCGAAGGCGAGACAGTTGCATTGTAAATGCTTGTTGCCTCTGCGTCCATAATGCATCGCCGTCCCACACCCCCATGCATAGGAGGAATCGTCCACTTGACTTATGCTGCATTATTATTAGCTATGAAGCTAAGACTTTACGCAGACCTGGTCTTTTACCCTACAGTACAATGCATTGTGGGACATGTAGTTTTTTTGTAACTTTGTTTATTGAGTTTTTATAACAATAATCTTAAAACAATTACTAGTTTTACGTTTAACACAAAACTAAGCATGGGCATATATATCCCAGCATGCAACGCACTACTTCTTAAATGCACAAGATACGCTGAAAGTGTCATCAAAGTGATGGTGCCACTTGCCAGCTATGTGTGGAATTTCAGCCTGGTGGAAGCATACGCAGAGCCTGAAACACATAATAGTGGCATTTGCATTCCTACATCCATTAAAGTGCCTGTATATGTGCATCAGCTGCCTTATGGGTAGATGGTCTCAGAGCAGCCTTCACAGTTAAATCTGGTGTATGGATCGGAATAAGATGGACATAGGTCTGAATAATTCCACAATACAGCAGCTGCTAACACAGCTAAATAACTTCAGGGGTTAAATTATGATCCAAACACAGGGGGAACATCCTTTACGACGCGGATGTTACCCCGCGCTACCATTACGACGCGCCTCTTACAACGCAAGTCGTAACCACGACTTGCGCTGGAGGGCGCTCGAGGGCAAGGAATAGTTAATTTACTATTCCAACACCTTCCCTACTATCCACGGGGACTGGTGTTCGAATAGTAAATTAAACTATTCCTAAGTCCGCACCCTACAGCGCAAGTCGTGGTAACGACTTGCGTTGTAAAACACGCGTTGTAACGGTACGCGTGGTAAATGCCCGCGTCGTACCGTCATACATCCAAACACAGAAATTCTACATTAAAAGGACATTCTATTGTTTATGGGAACAGAGGGTGTAGAGCCTGAGGGACAACAAGCTCTTTGTTTTGTATGGGATTTAGAGTAGGCAGATACACATTCAGGGGATAGGGGAGGGGTTTATCAGTGAAGAGTATGTATTCAAATCCAAATTGAGGAGCAATGGAGGTTACTTGAGTAAAATGCTGGAAATTACAGCTTGAGCTGTTCCAAATTTCTTGCTTTACTATTGGGTGTGTTTATTACAACAAATGGACATAGGGCCCGATTCACAGAACTAACTTAAGACAAAATCCTAAACTTACTACTTTTGGTATTCACAGAAGTTAGGAATTTGTCTTAAGTTTGTCTTAAGACAGACTTAAGACAGACTTAAGACAAAATCCTAACAAGTCTGTCTTAAGTCTGTCTTAAGACAAACTTAAGACAAAATCCTAACTTCTGTAAATACCAAAAGTAGTAAGTTTAGGATTTTGTCTTAAGTTAGTTCTGTGAATCGCCCCCCTATTGTTGATCGGAGAAGAGGAGGAAAAGGTAGAAGAGTCCCCAAATATTTATAAGACTTTGTTGGACACAAACTCAGAGAGGAACTTTCTACAGAATTTAGAGCCCAGTTACTACAAGAAAACTCAATTTAAGGTGCTCCAAGCTGCTTATAAAGCATGGTAACAGATTGGTAAGATGTTGAAGATTGGTAAACTTAATTTTCATACACCTACATCTTCTCTAGCTTTACCTCCCTTAGTCTGTCATGGTTAGATGGTTAGATGGCGGAGAAAGGGTCTTATGACCTTGGGTGATTTAAGAAATATTGGTGCTATCAAGGCCTACTCCTCGTTGGTGTCTAAATATAATCTCCATCAAGCTGATTTTTTTAAAATACTTACAAATACGGGACTACCTAACAAGAAGAGTAAATGTAATGAATTTAGCTAGGAAAAGTAATTTACTGGAGATATCGAGAAGGCACGGTAGGACTGGCAACCTATATCAAAGGTTTATTGAACTACAAAGGGATGACCTCGAAGTACAAAATTTAAAATGGAATATTAAATTGAAGCAGGAAGGGGATATCCTGCAGGAATCAATCGCGGTGGCTGATAAACTTCTGATATCCTCCAGCCTTAAATCACAATATTTTAAAACCCTATTTAATCTGTATTATATACCTGCCAAAATAGCACAGTGGGGGGCTAAATGAGGGTAGTTGTACGCGATGTGGAATAGAGTAAGCTAATAGTATTCATATGTTTTATGATTGTCCAGAGTTGAAGCAATTGATACATAAAATGGAAGCCTTCTTGGCAGAGGTGACAGGGGAACATATTGTGATTACCCTGAAGGTATTGATGTTGGGGCTACTGGATGATTCATTAATGGAACGGGGGTATATCAATATAGATATCTTATTTTTATCTCTGTAGCAGTAGCTAGATTATGTATTGCATCATTATGGAGGAAGAAAGAGCCACCATCCTTTGTAATGCGGAGGGGCAGACTTTATGCAATATATAATTTAGAATTTAGTTTGTATGCCTTAAAAGGGCTCCATAAGCGTAGGCTAGGCATAAAAATATGGGGGACGCTCACAGAATATTTTAAATAATCATGATATAGCATAATTGTTGTGCTTTCTATGTATTGGATTCAAGATTTGGCTGGCTCTAAGGTTTGGCGACTAGAAATGTATATTATAATGGCTTTTCTTCTGAATGAACTAGAATTGCTCTGAGGCAGATTGATTATACAATGATCTTGTTTTTTTTTCATTTTCTTTCTTTTTTTCGTATTGTGTTATGTACTGTAATTATGTATTTGTCATCACTTTGTCCCCCCCATGCACCACCTTCGAGGATCCATGATGCTGGAATCTGGGATATGGAGTCTCCCTTCACCTACGGGACTCCACACAGGTGTGCTAACAATCTACAGGGGGTGCAGCGGGCCTATGTCTGCATAGTATAAGGAGGTGGGACTTACCAGCAGCTTGTGGCAATACCGTTTGGAAGCTTTGGGCGCTGAAGAAGGCCAGAGTCTGCCGAAATGCATTCGCCATTGAAAAAATTAAAAAAAGGCTTCCCACGTTTCCTCCTGGGTCTCTGCTTCTTTTCTTATGAAGGAGTTTCTTGTGGATATTCGTCGCGTCAACCAGAGACGCATTACAGAGACCCCTGCCTCGCTCTGGGAACCTGACTGTACTGGTATGGAACTGTTGCAGTTCGCTTTTCTCTACAATGTTGTTGGACAGTCAGGATCCCGCCGCGATCACCGGGAGGAAGAAAGGCAGTTGGGGGATTATTAATCTCTCGCTGGGTAAATGTACACTGTTACATTGGCCCCTGCTTAAAGGACTCCTGGGATACGTGGCTGAGGTAGTATGGAGGACCAGAGGAAGCAATTTTGAATTTGGATACCAAAGCAGGATATTATATCCCTCTGTTCCACTGGGCACGCGCTGTTCCCTGCACCCCGCACTGACATTTGTCATCACTTTGTCCCCCCATGCACCACCTTCGAGGATCCATGATGCTGGATTCTGGGATATGGAGTCTCCCTTCACCTACGGGACTCCACACAGGTGTGCTAACAATCTACAGGGGGTGGAGCGGGCCTATGACTGCATAGTATAAGAAGGTGGGACTTGCCAGCAGCTTGTGGCAATACCGTTTGGAAGCTTTGGGCGCTGAAGAAGGCAGGAGTCTGCCGAAATGCATTCGCCATTGTAAAAATTAAAAAAGGCTTCCCACCGTTTCCTCCTGGGTCTCTGCTTCTTTTCTTGTGAAGGAGTTTTTTGCGGAGATATATATATATATATATATATATATATATATATATACATACATACATACATACATACATACATACATACATACATACATACATATATATATATATATATATATATATATATATATATATATATATATATATATATATATATATATAATCATGATACCTCCTGAATTGCCCCTTGTATGTAAACAAAGCATCTGTAATTGTTTATTGAATGGCTATGGCTTACTAAAATAAAAAAAGGGAAATGACAGCCTGAAGAGAAGCAATGAGTAGCTGAGCTTCAACAAGGTACTGTGGTTCTGCAGCTACCTCGAGGCCTGCCCTGTCTTCACAGCAAGTTTGAAGTCAGTATTCCTCGTTGAAATCGCTGGAGCAGTACCCCGGTGCACCACGTCGACTTGCAGTTGCCAAGGCCCGTTGACTCTCCTCCAAAGATCTTCGGGTTCCAAGAAGCTCCATCCTCAAGAATCTCCTGCAGCCAAGATCTTTGCCTGCATCCCATCCTTTGAACCCTGGGCCTTCATCCTTTGGTGGACTGCTTGAGGTCCTCTTGTGGCTCCTGTGCCTCCAGCCTGTGGGTCGTCTTGAGGGTCTTCTTTGGCTCCAGTGAGCTCCCCTACTCTGACTTACCTGCTCGTGGTGAGTAACTTGGACCTTGCTGGTCCCGACACTGCACCTTTTTTGACAACTGTGTTGATTGCCGCTGCCAAGACTTGTTGGTGCTCCTGCCGGATAATTACCCCTTGGCTCTTGACTTCTGACGTGGTACAGCTCATGAATGGCTCCTGGTCTTCCTCAGGTTCGCCTGGTCCGTACAGCTGAAACTTCAAGGGCACCATCAACTTCCTGCATCCCCGACATTGGTGGGCATTTGTCTTCCGTGCCTCCTGGTCACACCTGAGTGGCATAGACTCCGTCCCCTCTGTTCGAAGGTACCTCTCATCTTAAATCTACCTTTGGGTTGCACTGGACACTTTTACCTTCTCCTCCATTGTGGTCTACAGCGGTTTCCGATGTCATTTTCCACCTATGCACACGGCTTCTCTGGTGTAGGTATCCTGGTTCCTGGGGTATCCATGGGTGGGGTGACTCTCTAGCCTTCCATCTTCCATGGGTTTCTTCAGGGTCTGCTGGGAAGGGTTGTTCTTCTTTAAAATTGCATTGACCACTCTGCACACAACTTCCCTGGGGTTCCTAGATACTCAGCTTGGGTTGTTCCTTGGCTCTTCTATGTCTTCTGGGTCCAGTCTCAACTTAAGACGTGTTTTGCATTCCACTATTTTAGTATGTGGTTTGGTCTCCCCCTGTTATTTGGGCTGCTTACGTATTCTATTGACAGAGTATTGGTTGTATTGTGATTGTATCTCCTTGCAGGAGGTATTGCAATGTGTTAGTGAGTGTTAATAATAAATACATATTTTTTATAACTACACTGTGTGGTTCTTTTTCACTTAACCTATACCATAAGATTAAGTGCTGGTAAAACAAGCTGCTTTACACTCCTTCTGGGCTAAGCCTGTAGGGTGCTCTCAACAGCTACCACTTAGAGAGCTTTCTAAGGTTGTCTAAAACCACTAAAATCACCATAAGGGGTGTCTAGATTAGTACAGGGTGCTACACTTACATAAGTGAGCACCATATAGTAATCCAGCCTTCTACAGTGAATATGTGAGTGATCTCCTCCCTCACACCGAATCCATGTTGTGTCATGTGTTTTGCAGATCTTGGTTGGGACAGCTGGGTCATCCATCCCAAGCTCTTCTTCTTCACAGACTGCATGGGCTGCCCATGTGGCGAAGGCGTCAACGTCACCTCCACCACTGAGCCAGAGATTTGCAGGGTTGACACATCGACCTTTCAGCATCAGGAACAGCAGGTAACATGCAAGCTACCTAACGAAGTAAGAGAAGTGAAAAAATCTCTCCTCAGGTTATTCTCAACCCTGATGAGACGCTCATAACCCACACCGCGTCAAAACGCCATCTAAAGACGGACCTTAGATCTAACCATACAGCAGGTTCTACCCATGGTGTGGCTAACTATATATAATAGCATTGGCTATCTTTTGCTGTATAGCAGTATACCATTTATAGTCACACATTTGATCACTTCTCTTACTTTGTTCGGTTATGGTTTTTCTCACTTGGGGTTCTGTTGAATAACTCTCTCACCACTCACCTGACTGTGTTATGCGTTTCTATATGATTGTTAGAAATAAAATTCAATTCGGATGAATTGAGTATGAGAAACAATGGTTGACTTTTAAATGATTGTTTGCTCAGAATAATTCACAACAAAATCCTTCTGTCTTACTGAACACTATCCAGCTTGATTGCTTCAATACAGGATTACCCTATTATAATATACTGTTCTTTAAATGTCTTCCATGTAAACACTTGTTCCAAGTTTAGTCTTTAAACCCATGTTCACATGGACATTCTGTCACGATTCCCCTAATAGGGAGAGGCCAAGTTCCACAGAAGCAAAGATGAAAGTCCTCCACACTTCCAAAAAGCAACAACAAGAGTGGGATATATACACACTCAATGCCAACTGCTCCCAAAAAGTGTGGGGGGAATAATCCAAGGAGTGTACCAACTCTCCCCCAGCTGGACGTTGTGGCTGCAGATACGGAGACAGGAGAAGGCTGCAAAAAATACACAGTGCGTCTAAACTACAATGACACAACAAGAATTATATACATGTGTTCAACATGAAGTTCCACTTACCCCACGATAGTGAGAGTCAGACCTTGAATGAAGTGTCACCAGAAAACTCCAGAGAGGAAATAACGCCAGGAAAGTTATGTACCCCGACAGCAGCAGCGGACTCACACAGAAAAGGGGCTACTGCAAGAACGTGGGAGAATATGAGTTTCAAAAAACACTGAGGGAGAAGGGCCCTAGGGGAGGTTTACTGACTTAAAAACTGCTATAACCCCTAATTAGTCAATAACACCAACACTAGATAGCAGTAAGTCAAAACACAAATTATATGAAACTTAAGTATGTATCTGGATAGGAAAATCTACTCAGTGGGACATCATCTGAATGTACGAGTTCCCATCAGTCAACTCACGAGACCGCCCTTCATCATTTGGGGACCGTCACATTTCCACAATAGATTGGCTGAGATTTTTTTAGCCTAATCTATGACAAACTCAAGAGGACTAGGTGTCTGTGGAAGACTGAGTAGCAGTGCAACAAAAATAGTGAATTAGTGAATGAGTATTAAAATTGGGTAGTGATTGGGGAAAACAACATTTATTCTATACCCCTTCAATCCCAAACCATAAAAATCAGTGCAATAGTAGTATAACAAAATAACTACTAGGGAGTATTTTAGGTCGACATGTTTCTGCAGATTGTTGGAGCCAGGTGGTCTCCCGCTGCTTCTTCAGGACCATTATATGCTACTGCTAAAACAACATGAATTTAATATCACCTTAAACGTGATCAGTTACCATCTTCCAAACTTCATGGTGCAATCATCCAAGGTGGAGTACCAGATACATACGAAAGAAACAAAAGAAGAACATATATGGCATTATTAGTATAAGCCAGAATCATACAGATAATATGATTTCAACCTTAGGCTAGTCTGATGACAGCCACTAATGACATTTAACCTTGTCATAGCATTTTCCTGCTCACTCACCTTATTGGCAGGAAGGTATAGCCCCACCTCACCTGGCTTCAGCTCAGGTACATGGAGCACCGCTCTGGCGGGTGAATAAACATGTATTTACAATCAAGAAATACAACACCGTTAAACTGTACTGATTTCACTGTCTAAAACAGCCAACCAATCGGTATAGAGTGCTCTCCATATTTCACAAAGTGGCCAAATTGTCACCAAAAGCTGTTTCTTGTGACAGTTCACTGAGTTAAAATGCAGCCTATAGAAGCCCTTAGGAGCGGGGTAAGCGGTGTGTAACAGAATCGCTTGCTTCCGTTTATAATCTAAGTAGCGTAATTAATGACGGAATGCCGATTCACTCGCTGCAGTTACATTTTTAAGGAAATTTGGAGTTCAAGTTATTCAGGCAAAGTGAGGTTTTAATTACGCACTCACTTCAGTTACTTTTTCAAATGTAATTGGAGTTTGGATTTTTCAGTCACAGTGATTTTAGGGTCCAGTAACTCCGCAACTCAATCGGTGTGCTCGCGAAAGCTAGACCCATTGAATGCTATGTCAATGAAAACACCAGTCGGTCATTTTAACATGCTATAAACCCAACAAACAAAAAGGCAAAACTCACACGCTGCACGCTTAGTACTGACCTCTCCGTCGGTACCCCGGACGTCCCTCTGGGCTGTCTGTTGGGGAGGTACCGACGGGAAGAGGACGCACCATTTTCATTGTTTACGCGGGCGGCGTCACCATGGTGTGTGACATCATTACTCCGCGCCGCGCTAGGAGAGCCGGGTAATGTAGTTCTGCTAGCCGGCGTTGTAGTTTAGATTTTAACGCAGAATATGAGTTTCACCCGGCTTCCAGAGCAACAGAAGTGAAGTAAACACTCACTACCAGGGGAATTCCTACCGGCTCATGCACCAAAGATAGAGCGGGAAGGAAACGTACTAGACTATAAGTTGAGCAAACCACGTACGGCTCTTAAACTAAAGACAGAGCGGAACGGGTGTACACAAACCACGTCCGGCTCTTAAACTAAAGACAGAGCGTAACGGGTGTACACAAAACACAAACACGAATGAGAAGCTCCGCCCAACTCTTAAGCTAAAGACAGTGTGGTACGGGGCTCTCAAATAGACAGAATGTTACGGACTCACTCGAGACAAGAGGAAGTGCTGTCCGGCTCGTAAACTAAAGACGGAGCGGAACACATACACACACGATATGACAACACTCACGAACACAGTGGAATGCCAGTTAAAGATGAGAAAGTCATAACCCAGAATAATGCGTAACCCGGAAGTGAAGGATTGCGGGGCCAAGACACGCCACCCCTCGTGAGAGGGAGAGGGTGTCAGGGGAAATAGGGAATAGACAACAAGGTAAAGAAGTTCTATCCAAAACGATGGCCAGGAATCAATATCGGGAACTTGAACAGGAAGAAATCGGGAAACAAAGCCTCCGGTAGCTTCCACGAAGCACGAAGAGCGAACGCTAGGTAAAGGGGGCATGGTCAAATCAGAATCAGTAAGCCAAGCGTGGACTCACGTGAGAGACGTCCTTTTCAGTTCACTAGGGATCGTCTCAAAAGTACAGGACAGGGCACAAGGAACATTGGGAGTTCATTAAGGGGACGCCTAAAAACATGCAAGTCAGGTTTAGAGGGAACACAATGCTGAACACATGCTACAGAGGGTCTGTGAATCCGACCACCCCTAAAACATTCGTTGCTCTTGTTTTCTTAAACTACTTCTCAGTAGCAAACAGGTGCTGGGATAGTGGGTGACTGCACATCTATGTATCAATTTCAACCACTGACTTGGAGAGTACATAAGCTATTTTATTTACTTTATTCACACATTTTAAGAAGATCAGTATAAGCCGCAGTGTGTATGAGCATGGTACATGAACCTTAAGTGTTAAATATTTTACGTAAAATAACAAGACATCTGTGGATCTTGAGTACTCCAAAGCTGGATCGGAATATAATCATCCTCTGCAAAGCATGCGGCGCGAGGTACAGTGAGATCCCTGCCCATGCAAGTGAGTAAGTGTCTGCACATGCATCTATAACTAACTATTGTACATATGATAGTGGATAGAACTAACTTTGAGTAGGACCTCAACACCTGCCTCGGGTAATATGGGGCTGAGGTGCAGTACTGTGGAGGGGAGAGGGCAAATGTGGTGCTTGCAGATGGGCCTAGAGCATGACTTCCCCTACCTGACCCCTATTGGGGTATAATCCCATCATATATGAAAGGGATTGGGTAGGCATGTCTTCAGATTGTGTGCAAAAGTGCAAACCACCTTACGATCATGCAATGGCCGCTGTATAGGTGGACTGGAGAATCTGTGAGATGGAGGCAATGAAACATTATATAACTCGTTCAGAACACACTGATGGGAACAATGCAAGCAACTAAGGCATCAGCATTTGTAGGTTGGATGGAAATTGCCCATTGAGAGTGAGGATCCAATGGTAGTGTTGGGAAATATAAGCGGATGGGAATGACAGTGGAAGATTGGAAATCCAGCTGGCTGTGGCCCAAGTACACTCAGAAGAAAGTTGCTTATCTCCAGTTACCAGCGAATTAAGCCACCCTAAGGTCTACAAATTCACGGATAGTTGAAGTCTCATATTTGTGTGTGTGAACAGAAAGTCTGGAGTACTTTTCCATACAAGAGTTATGGGGCATGGCACAGTTCTGGGGAGAAAGTTCGAGTTAATTTGGTAACACCAGAGAAGAGTTGTCTAATGCTTTGCTACTTCTTGAACTTGAGAAATTTGAAGTGTAGATTATTTTGTGCTGGGATCCTTGCACTGTCCAGAGACTGAGAGCGAGCCAGATATTGCAGAGCCTTTCCACAAAGGGATTTGTAGGTCAGGGATGGTCAATTAGAATATCACTCCTCTGATAAATCTCATTCGCAGTTACGGCTTCGCTGTTTTTCCTATTGCTGATGATACGCAAATTGTGGTGTCTATATCAACTGACATTGAAAAGGAAGGAATACATTTCTTCTGCTGCATTTCTCAAGCAGCTAAGTAGATGCAGGAAAACTACCTGAAGCTGAACTCAGATAAAACTGAGGTTTTGCTCTTTGGGAATCACACCTCCTTTTGGAACATTTCATGGTCGCTGTTAGATCTGGGGGTCTCTAATTGGCAGAGGTAAATACCATAGACCAAGTAGGGACCCTTGCTTCTAGTCAGGGTGAAGGAATACACACAGTAGATAACCCCTGCTCACCCTCTAGGTAGCTTGGCTCTAGCAGACATCCTTATCGCCAAGGCAATGTGTATAATAAATGCACTTAACACAAACAATGACTCCCCATCCACCACAAACTGAGACCACACAGGTAAGTATATTTATAAAAATATAACTTTATCTAGTTGCAGCAATAAAAATCAACAGTACACTATAGTTGCTTCTCTGGTAAAAGGTTGCACTTAATCTTGATGGTTGTACTTGAATTTAGGAAGTTCTTATATATAAGGATAGTCTCAAGTCTCTGTAAACCAGTATATATATAAAAGAAAATAATAATACTGATTTGTTCTCAATTCGGCTCTTTAAATGAGCTGTCAAAGCAATGCCAGCGTGTAATTAACCTCACGAATCAGCTCTTCAAACTACTGCGCCCAAGCAATGCGAGCGCGCCTCACCAATGATATCAAGCACTCCCGTGCCGAGCAGAACAGACTCGCTCCCAGCCCCGGCTGGTCCCAGCAGCCCTCCGCCCGCTCTCAGCACTTCAGGGAGCGGCGGGGAGCTAGCTCGGCGCTCCGAGCGGGGACAAACAGGCCAGGGGCAGGAAGCACTGCGTTGCTCCCTCGGCGAGGTCGGGTCCCTCTTCCCCGGCTTCGGCACTTGAAACACGGCTCTCGGCGGCTGCTTCTGGTGATACTTGTGATGCCCAAACACGTCGCGGCCTTGCAGACGAGCCCCCTCGTGACTTCGCGGCTTCACTCAAATGGCCCAATCACCTCGCGGCTTTGCCAGACAAGCCTCCCGGAACCCGCCAATGGCAGCGCGGCGCCTCGGGAAAGCCTCTTGCTGGCAACCAATCGGAGCGCGACCCTTCGACTGCTCGGCCGCGGCTCCGTGTCGCTGAGGATGTCGCTTTGAGGATTCCAAGCCCGGGCAGCGGCGGTGAACAGGCGGCAAGTGATTTTTACGGAGCCAGAGGCAGGCAGAGTGCTCGTGAAGCCACCACTCTTGCCGGGGAGTAGATCACGGAGGGAAGCACAACCAACCTCTGCTCCTCTGCCAAAACGTGCCGATGAACAGGGCGATCTTCCTCCACGGCCACAGTTGCCAGTCACGCTCTCAGCAGAAGTTAAACCACGATCTTCCTGGCGTAGTTCAGTTGCAATGGAACCTTTTGACCCTGGGTTCCAGGACAGGAGGCCAGCTCTTCTCAGGCCCTTGGAGATTCAGTTAAAAGACACAGCACACAGCAATGTCTCTGTAGTTCAATCAAGCAGGGACACAGCACACAGCAAAGTCCCTCTTCTCCTCAGCTTCAGTTGGTCAGCAGAACAGGTCAGCCCTTAGAGCACACAGCAAGGCAATCATCCTTTAGTTCTTCAGCAGTCCTTCTTCCAGCAAAGGTTCCTCTTGATTGTAGAATCTCCTTTTCTGTTGTCAGGGGTCCTTCTCTTATACCCCTAAAAGTCTTTGAAGTTCTTTGAAGTCTTTGTGCAAGTGGGCCCTGAGCCCGGTCTAAACCAGTTCTGGGTGTTGCTGGAGCACTGGGGCTTTCCTGGCTTCCTTCTTTCTTTCAGTGTCAGGGACAGAGGTGACAGTCGCCCAGCGGGAGGTGGAGCCAGCATTGTGGTCAGGTAGGCACAGCCCTATTCACTCCCAGGTGCTATCTCCTCCCACTTCCCTGGCAGCAGATGCAGCCTTTCATCCACGGGCTGACTCAGACAACCTCCTGGGGGCTCTGCAGCCCCTGTCACCCTCAAACCAGACAGTCAATCCACAAGCAGGCCCAGGCACACAGAAAGGTTAGACAAGAGAACAGCCACTTTCTAAAAGTACTATTCTCAAACACAGAATGTAAAAACAACCTTGCCTAAAAGATGTGTTATTAAATTCTGAGTTCAGGGATATCAATCACTAATGTCCCATCTTGTTCCTATGGGAAGATAGGCTGGTATCCATTGGGACCAGCCTCCCCCATGTTAGTCTATGGAGCAAGATAACCTTGCAGCAGTGAGCACACAAAATGGCTGCTGCTCACTACCAGAGCATGTTATCTGCACTAGTACATGCTCTACCTTACCCATACACTGCACCCTGCCCAGGGGGGTACCTTGAGCCTTCCATAGGGGTGACTGATGTGCACAGACAGGGAAGGGTTAGGCCCAGCCAGTGGGGACACTGGCCAGGCGGACATGGCAGTTCACTGACTGCACACAGGCACTGCTGTGGCAGGCCTGAGACACCATTTTAGGGCTACTTATGTGGGTGGCGCAATCAGCGCTGCAGGCCCACTAGTAGCATCTGTCATCACCAGCCCTGGCACACACAGTGCACTTTACTAGGGACTTCATGGTGATACAAATATGCCAATCAGGTATACCCAATCAATATGACAATTTACATAGGGAGCACTTACACTCTGGCACTGATCAGCAGTGGCAGAGTGTCCAAAGCATCTAAACCAGCAAAAACGAAATCCAGCACAGCATCAAAAATACAGGAGACAGAGGCAAAAAGATGGGGGAAAATCACGCCAAGGGTGTCAGGTCTAACAGTCGCCATCTGATCTTGGCCCCCTTCCTGCTCCTGCACAAAAAGCCAAAAATGTGGTCGTAAATTTTTTATACAAAAGTGTGTTTGTCTGAGCAAATAAACTAAACTACTTTGTTATGCTTTTTCCTGCTCAAGACGTTAAAGAAGTTCTTACCGTACATTTCTTTGGAGCTACAAAAAACTGTGACATTGGCACTCGTCATCTCAAGGACAGATTACTGCAATGCCCTTTACCTTGGCACTCAAAACCAACTGGTGAAAAAACTCCAATCCCTGCAAAATGCAGTAGCCAGATTGATTTTGAAAGTCCCCGAAGTTGCCTCTTTTGCTCAAGCGTTGCAGTGGCTACACTGCCTTCCAACGAGGAACAGGTTTCAAGTTTAAGGCACTATGTCTGGTTCACAAGGCCCTGCACAAGCCGGGCCTGAATATTTTCAAACAATCTTCCCATGGCACTGTCCCAATTGGATCATCAGATCCAGTTCAGCCAGATTGGCAACTGTTCCCAGAATAAATAAAGCTAGTTGGGGTGGGAGAACCTTCGCCGTCGGCACTGGTAAACTGGAACTCCTTGCCTTTAACTTTGAAATCCCAGTCCAATATGCTGCACATGCACAATACCCTGCGCATGCTCCGTAAGATCTTCCGATGGATCCCCACCGAAACCAGGAAGACGGTCACCCAGGCACTCGTCACCAGCCGACTGGACTATGGGAACACCCTCTACGCAGGAACCACTGCCAAACTACAGAAAAGACTCCAGCGCATACAGAACGCCTCCGCACGACTCATCCTGGACATTCCCCGCCACAACCACATCTCCGTCCACCTGAGAGACCTGCACTGGCTCCCCGTCAGCAAGAGGATCACGTTCAGACTCCTCACCCACGCCCACAAGGCTCTCCACGACATGGGCCCCAAGTACCTCAACAACCGCCTCACCTTCTACACGCCCACCCGCCAGCTGCGATCGACCAGCCTCGCCCTCGCCATCGTACCACGCATTCGCAGATCCACCACCGGAGGAAGATCCTTCTCCTACCTGGCGGCCAAGACATGGAACTCCCTCCCCATCCACCTACGGCTGACCCAGGACCATCTCTCCTTCAGGAAGCAACTCAAGACCTGGCTTTTCGAGCAGTAACGGACCTCTCCCCCCCCAGCGCCTTGAGACCCTCCCGGGTGAGTAGCGCGCTATATAAATTTGCTTGATTGATTGATTGATTGAGTTTAGGAAACAGCTAAAAACATGGCCCTTCGCTTAATCACTTAGGTAAGCTCAATGATCTCCATTTTTCTGTACTGACTTCTGCCAATTTACCGCTAGCATTAAGACACCTTTAGGTAATTGTGCACTTTATAAAACAAATTTACATTTACAATACTTTTGCACGAAATCAGGGTAACATAGTTGGGACTGCTGTCATGAGTCACTATGAAGGATAGCTGCAACTAATCTACCCAGCTCCAACGCTTTTACAAGGCCTCACACTCTAGCTCACACAGCTGGATGGTAGAAGAAGAATAGCTTTCTAAAAAGACAATAACAAGTCCCGCCCATGACCTTGTTATTTCCGTGTGGCTAGGAAAAAAGGAGCTTAGCCGGTGGCTGTCACATGACTTTGCAGGCACTACCTTTTGAAGTTGTTACAGTTCAATACATCACTTTACTTCCGAATAAAACAGCCATGGGAGGACATAATTTTCATTGTTCTGTGTAACCCCAGAGCTCGAGGGAAACAGGACCAGACTTTGAATCAAAAGCCGCCCTGACAAAATTGTTCAAACCAGCCCGCTTAGTGCCGAACAAGTGAGCATAGGGAGAGAATTCCACTGTGCCAATTCCTATCACTCCCTTCATCCCCTCTTTCTGTCCATCCTCTGTTTCTCTCCTTCCTTCTCTCTTTCTAATCTCTGTCCATCCTCTCTCTTTCTTTCCACCCTTGCTAACCTCCCTCTGCCCCAACTTCTAGAACAAACCACAGTGAGCTAGAGAGAATAGCCTATATACTACCAGTGGCAACTGGCCTGCAAAAACCTGCCTTTAACCAGGGCCGTCTTAACAGCATTATAGGCCCGGGGGCAAAACAGTGCACTGGGCTCTGCATACATAACCACTCTCAGGAATAAAAATGTCCAACTGAACATTTTGTTAAATTCTGATCTGCATGGGGCCCCTATGCTCGTGGGGTCTCCAGCAACTGCCCAGCATGCCCATACATTAGGATAGCTGTGCCTTCAACGGCTTTAGCTCTAGGGAGAAATGCCTAATGAAATTAATGGCCAGTCCGCCCCCAGTAAAACAAGCATTGACATAGCCAATAGGTCTCGCCTTTGGGACGTTATAAGTGTTTAGTTATCCAGCACAACATCCTTTGTGCAACAACATCAAGTATTGCATGGCTAAACACCCCCACCAAATTCCTTGGCTGTTTCACCAACAACACAAACAACACTCTCACCCTCAATGCACACGCAAAACCACTCCAAACATCAGCAACACACCACCTAAACTTAGGTAGCCCTGCTCTTGATAATAATGCCACCAGACACAGCCTACAAGGTCAGGGGGAGGATCACTTACCGGAGCGGCAGTCGGTTAAACTGGATGACCACCTTGTGTTAATCAATGATGTCTTGACCTCAATGGTAAACGCTGCCATTATGCATGCCGATAAACTGGATGTCCAGATAAGTCTCCTTCATACAGTTGCCGGCCTGATATAAGGCATAGAATCCAAACTGGAAGATCTGAATTCCCTAATCCAGCATGCGCAGGCAAATACCACTGTTACACCTCAACCGATTGCGGGTGCAGTCCTGTGCTGCGCAGCTTGGAAAAATTGCCTGGGATAATGAATACATTAATTGAAGACCTAAAGGCAGAAACCAGCAGGCATAGGAGCAACGAAATTCCGAAGTTAATAAACAAGGAATCCATCCTACCTGGAATACAGCCGGCCCTCCATCCCACCGGCAAAGAACTCCAGCAGGACTCCACAAGGGTGACGCTAGAGCAATGAACCAGGGCGCCCGAAACAACTACAGATGCATGCAGTACCATTGTCAAAGAACAAGAAATTTTAAATACTTCACAGGCCACAAGCCAAGACACTGGCCACTTATCTCGGAAGAATAAGAAAAAACTAAAAAAGCTAAACAAACAAAGAAAATGTAATGCCAAACAAAATGGCTCAATTAGGATGTGGTTATTGCCGGAAACCAAAGAGGCTTCCATTGACAGAAAGAACAACTCAGAGTCCAACACCCCTCAAAATCCTTCATCCCTAGACGGAAAAGTAATTTGGCCGATTAACCCAGATAAAACCAATCTTGAATCACCCCGGGATGACAATATAAATGAAGAAATAGGCCAACGGCCCATAACCTGGGATAGAAGCGCTGCTAGGATCAGCGGGCACTCTAACCAACACGAGGAACAGATGACTCAGGCTGACAGCCACACCTTGCCAGGATTTCAGGCCCCATACCTAGAGAGCCTCCCACTGACTAATGCGGTGGATAAAGCCCGGCATAATACAACCAGAATCTCAATAAAGGAAGTCAACCAGGGCGTAGGTCTATGGGACCCCGAGGACTCCACCACGATTGTAGCACATGGAGTAAGGGAAGCCCCTCCCCCGACATCAAAATCGGGCAATATAAACCACTGGTCTACAGCCACCACAAGTCACGTAAAGGATGATGCCAATAATTTGGCACAGAAAATCCCACAAGATCTAACTCACCAAGACTCATCCACAAACGGGACACATAAGACCCTGAGTCCCTACACACAGGATGATCTGAAATTATGCCTTCACCTGGAATACGTTTCGCAGGGCAAATGGGACATACTTAATCGCAGTAATATATTAAAACTTTTTGCAAATATCCCAGGCCTAGAAAGCATAAAGTCAACAGATATTGAAACTGTTTCCTTTCTCACTAAAGGCCCAGGCGACACCAACGAACCGACAGAATTACTCTTCTCCAACCCAGACACGGTTTTAACATTAAAAAGAAACAAGAAACTATTGGAAGACTGGGGCATAACGATCATGAGTCGGCCGGAGACAAAATACCCCATGCAGCTGAAACACGTCTTCCCGAAGCAACCAAACGCCTTTAGGGCCCTTGTCACACAAAGGAAGATGCCTTTAGTGGAATTACCACATCCACCCCTAAAAACAGTCTCCATATTACACGGGAGCAACAGTGGAACAAATAGTAAATTAACAAGCGATGGGCTAATTAAAGTCACCACAAATCCGGGTAAAGGCAGTCGGAGTTGCTCAATACAAAACAACCCTATTGTAGACTGGGGTGCCCAGGGCCTTAATACACAACTCCTAACCACGGTACCGTCGAAATTAAGAATAGTACACTGCACCGGCAGGCAGACTTACTAGGCATAAAGAAAATGGAGATAATTGGCAGACAGAACACGACTATTATGTCCTGGAACGTAGCTGGGGTCGCAAGTTTATTACAATATCCGGCGACCCCCCCGTTCCACGAAGGAATAGACATAATCTGTATACAAGAAACGTGGGCCATCAAACCAGTTTCAATAACGGGATTTGCGGAATATCATAAACCAGCTGTTAAGGAGAATATTTTTGGCAGACCGTCAGGAGGCATTTCAGTATACATCAGGCTCACTCGGAAGCTACAAATTCGGGAAATAAAAACAACATCAAACTTGTACATGGCCGGCATTCTGAAAGGCCTATCATCAAGCAAAGGCCCACTGACCATATTGCTAATTAATGTTTATTACAACCCACATGGACAGGGAGCAAAGGATAAACTTTCCCAGTTACTAGTCGATATTGAAAATCTCCTCCTACAATTTGCCCACATGGAATTGATAATGCTCGGGGACTTCAATACCCATAACATCGGGGTAAAGTCAGCCAAATGTAACGATTCTCCCGCAACGGTAGCATTTAACGCCCTTTTGCTTGCCTATCAACTGTCATCAGCTCATTCTTTACTACTAAAGAACTCTCCAGGAATTCTCTGCCTGCCAACGTATAATAATCATACCACAATAGATTACATCTTATTAAGCTGTCGGTTACAGAAGCTAATGATAGGGTATAAAGTTGAACAGCGCAAGGAAAGCGATCATGCAGCTTTAATAACGACTTTAAACTCCACAGCTGACAACCACTATACCTTAAATCAATTTGGTTTAACAAACGGTGTCGAACAGTATATCTTGGTGAGAAGGATCAAATGGGGCACAGCTCCTACGAACAAGTTTGATGAATGGAAAAAAGCATGGGTGGATGGTACATTAAAGGAAACATATAGGGGCACAATCGAAGAATGGGATCAGCTTGCTCATAATCTAGTATTACATATACAAGGAGGAAAAACAAATAAAATCCAAACAAACAAAGTCAAACTATATCCTAAGCATAACCTTGGTCATATCCCCGCTATCAGAGAAAGTGCGAAGCAAGTACGAAGTAAACGAGGGTTTACTTGAAAACGGGAACAACCCAGGCCAAAAAACTCCTTCAAGAAAAAGTAAAATTACACTCGAAGCAAGTTTGGGCCGAAAAACGGGAGCAAATTGAAGCAAAATGGATAAAGATTTTTGGATTATTGAGCCCCAGCAAATCGCAAGAGTTCTGGCAATACCTTAACAACTTGAATCAAGGGATTTCACAGAGGGAGAACTCAATTGACTCTGACACTTGGACAGCCCATGTGAAATCCTTGTACAAAGAGGAAGGCAGTTTAAGTGTACCGAGTACAGACCTGGCCAATGCAATACAATTGACTAACTCCATCAACTTATCAAAAAACATGAGCCAGGGGACCCTTTCAGAAAAAAAGCTAGTTAACACAATTCTAAAAAAATTAGACCAAATGGGGCGCCAGGGCTCAACGGCCTGCCAGGCTCCTTATTCAGGCAAGATACAGACTTCTGGACTGAAAACCTGACGATACTATATACCGAATGCCGAATGACGGGGAACGTCCCGGACTCTTGGCGAGGGTCGCTCCTGCACCCCATTTAGAAGAGAGGGCCGAAATCTAACCCACAAAATTACCGCATGATTGCTCTCCTTGATATTGAGGGAAAGGCCTACGCAAGCACCCTACTAGCGGACCTCTCAATCTGGGTCAACAAGGAGGGCCTTCTGACCTTTTACCAAACTGGGTTCAGACCAGGAGCCTCCACAGTGGATATTATCATAGCTCTCTCATATCTAACACACAAGGCGGTGCACGAAAATCTCTTCCCATTTTTGCCTGTTTTATCGATTACACAGCGGCCTTTGATGGCGTTGACCGCTCCATTCTGTGGCAAAAATTGGAAAGCTGGAACATCGACCCCCTTCTATTAAAAGCCATCATATCTCTATACTCAGGAACGTGGGTTAGAATCAAACTCTCAAATACAGCAGCCACAGAAAAAATCGACACCAATCGCGGCCTGAAGCAAGGATGCGTCTTAGCTCCGATGTTATTCAACCTATACACCGCAGACATGGGAAAAGCTTTGACAGGAGCATCACTAGCAACACCTCGGCTTGCCCATACCAAGATTCAATTATTACAGTATGCCGACGACCTGGTATTATTAGATCATACTAAAACCGGGCTTCAAAAAGCGCTAACGTCGTTGGACAATTACAACGCAAAAAACAAACTGATTGTGAACGCAGCCAAATCAAAAATAATAATATTTGGGCCTTTTCCCAAAAAAAAACCTGACAAAATGAAGGATAGGAAGGCTGACGTTAGACTGTGTACAACAATACAACTACTTGGGAGTTTGGCTAAGCGAGACAGGGGGCCCGGGAGTTCATCTGGACAAAATACGGGCAAAAGGGAAACGCATCTCATACGCCCTTGGGAAGCTGCCTGCAAATTTGCATAGCCCAACAACAACAGCAATTCAAAGAGTAGTAAGGGCGAAGCTAATACCGTCATTGAACTACGCACAGCAGGCTTTCCCGGGAAAACTATCTAGCACCTTGGAAAAAATACATTGCTCGGCTTATAAAAAACTATTCCATCTACCTTCCTGCACCAGAAACACCTTAGTGCAGCTTGAATTTGGGCTGAGGCAACGAAAATTAGAAAAACTGGCCCTAATGAGCAAATACTTTTACCTCACTACAGCGGCACCAGAGAATTCCCTGAAATCTATCATAAAGAATATTTTTCTGGAAGCAGGAAATCCGTGGTCAAACAGCCTTGCCGCCGCCAAAGACGCCTTGAATTTTGCAGTGGATAATTGGGACCCTGAGTTAATTAAATACGCTGCCATTAAAAGCGCGACAAAAAGACAGGTTCGGCTTTGTTCGCGCTCAACTGACTTGGAAGCATTGGAAGCAAAAGGCTTCCATGATTCCCTAACACTCCCGCAGACAGTACAGACTTCGAAACCCCATCTTACGCAAGCAGTGGGCAAACAAGCGGTAAATAGGATCTTAGCGCTTAGATTACATCCTCTCCCCCTTAAAGAACTTTATCCCATAAGGTTACCTGCGACAAGGCAGTCGGAGTGCCGCCTATGCAAATATAAACAAGAGAGTTTTGCACATATCCTATTTTGCTGCCCGGGGTTGTCTTTTGAGCGCAACCTTTACTTAAAGCCAATTTTACTTAGACACGGAATTAGATCTATAAAGGAGGCCGTCTACCATCTATTCACAATGGAAACAGTGAAGGACATGGCTGTGTTCAGTAAATTTATCCAACAGGCATGCCAGAAACTGATGATCCCACATAGATAGGTCACCATCCTGGAACAATGATTCTTAAACCTTCAAGACTGGTAGAAATGGACTAACGAACCAAGTTTTTAATTATATTTATGTTTTCACTAACTTTTAAGCTTTCTCCCTTACCCTTGGCTTGACAATTAATGTTTTATTGTTGCGTGGTGTCTTATTTAATGGTTTTGAGTAACCACAAATAAAGTTTTATTCATTTATTCATTCATTCACATTGCATAGTGGGATTCTCAAGCTTATACATATACTGAGCAAAACTGCAAGTTTGAAGGTACAAATGGTTATTAGCTAAATACTCCGGAATGGCTGAAGGTGTCAAACATGACAATGTAGGAACCACTTGACGGTAATGCCGAGTGATGTGGATTGAGTTGTAAAAGTTTAAGGAACTACAAGAGGCAAAGAAAGGTGGTCAATGGAGATATGAAAGTCCATCTAAAGAGAAGGCAGACATAGGATTGGGAAAGTTAAGGGATTGTCAAGGATGATGGTAGAAATAATTTTGGAAAGATATAGTTTTGATCAAGTTTGCTGTGCCAAATGGTTAGGAGTGCCCCATCAAATTTTATGTCCCAAGCCTAACAAAAGCTTGTGATAGTCATGGTGTCCTGGTGCTGTGCAGTCGCATCTTACTCAGTTGTTTTTCGCAGGCCTTTTAGAAGAGAGTTACTATTATATAAGCAAAAGGTAACTAGGGTATGAACCTCTAGTAGAAGTCTGATTTTGAAACCTAATTTGTATTATTCCTCAAGTGAAGTTGAAATCGGGTAAACACAACTGTATTTTTGATGTGTAGATCGAGTTGCATCATACTACCCAGAATATAGCCTGGTGATTTGAAAGTCATGACCCAAGTTTGAGAGAGCCCAAGGTCCGTAACATTCATTTCTGCTTTGAAGTGTCAGAAGACGAGGAGGAGAGGAGTGTGAATTCTGTCATTGAAAGGCAGATTTTCAGATAATGTTGATACATTCATCTCTTAATTATCTAGGCAGTCAGTGAGGTCAAAGACATATTGTTTGTCCATGACCTTTATATAAAGCAGAATACCTCTCTCAATAGTGGTGAATGGTTATTTCCAGGTCATTCCCTGAGGACTCAATAGTAATGTTGAGAAATTATCCACCCTTTAAAGATTCATATTCTGTTGTAAATGTCTGGCAATATAGTCCTATATTTTCACTAGGTGATCACAGTTGGGAGGAAATAAATAAATCATTTGAGAACAAGTCTTTTGTAGAAAGCAATATTTTACAATTCTTAGAAGAGCTGGATGCTCCACTGTGTAAAATGCCACGGAGACACACATAGAGATTAGAAGGCAAATCTCTTCTTTATCCAGGATGCGGAGGAAATCACCTGCAACCTGGTGATTAGTGCTGCTGGCTGATTTGTATTTCCAGAGGAGATCTGAACTTATTGAACTGGGATGTGATGCAGCGCTACTCCGGAAATAACTTCTAAAACCCCCTCACCTTTCCCTGAAGTATTATTCATGCATTTACGCATCAGTGGGGCCCATAACACTGCAAGTCACTCATACACACTTTCTCTCTACTTCACGGATTGTTGTGAATCAAAGGAGAGCTGCTGGATCATACATTAAGCTAAATATTTATAATACGTACATCTGCAGTTTAAATTGTTTTTACCATGGTTCTATCAACGAGACGATTTATTCAGACGCACCACCATTATTTGTCAATGGATCTGCTAGTAAAAAATTAGGCTAAGGATTGACAAGATCAGCTTAATTCTTCATTTATCAAATTTTTATTTAAAGAAAATCTTCTGCCATGACCTGTATTTATTCATTTATAAATTAGTTTAATACAAAATAGATTTGAGGAAAAGAAAGAATTTTAACTCATACGTTTATATTTCATTTCATTTCAAAGCTCAGAAATAAGCACATTATTATTGAGATTATTGGACATGGATATTAGCAAAATACATAATATTTCCCAAAGTTCATCTCCCTATTCTCATTAGCTATTAACCTCATCTCAAGACTCCGTATTCATTCAAGTAAAGTAAAATTTATGAAAAATGTCAAAGTTTTTTACGCCTCAGGAAAATTCAGCATTCCGACAGCATGTCAGGATACAGAGATGGAAATCGAAGAAGAGAGTTGTTTTCTTAAGTCCGGACACACTCTTTTATACCCTTTTCCCCTACTTAATATATCTACTAAAGAAACTATCAGTGTCTTTTAACAGTTCTGATTGGTCAATCCGAGGGGTGGATGAGCATAACCTCATCATCTTATTATTTAATTTCCGCATGATCAGCTCAATGAAAATGGTCTTTGTCCTTATTATATCCACTTCGCTCTTGTCCTTAACTTGTAAGTTTTGCCTTATTTCCCACGTTTCTCAGCATGGATGTCCATTTTGTTGGCACTCAGCTGGAATTTCAGGGCACACTGTCCTTGACCCAATCTACACAGGCACAGGCAGCTCATATTCGTTTGCAGTTCATTTCACCATGCGCATGCGTACTGTATTTCAATCTCAGAGTCACAGAAACGTCCATTTTGTTTTAGGCCTCATAGGCCAGAACGGGAACTATTATAGAAACAAACACAATCAAACGTTAATTGTTGAATTATAACCCTTCTGTTTGCCTCCCTCTTACTAAGGTATCCCTGTTAGTTATTACCTAGCAGATAAAGCAACATATATGTGTGATTTACTCACCAGTCTTCATGTTTTTGCCACAAATAAACAAACAGAAAGCACAACATCACTTAGTTATTCGATTATAGTTGCAACATAAGCAAATTAGTTTCCCACGTGTACTTGAGTGTGGATTCTATTCTATGTTGATTCATTTTCAAATCACACGATTAGTTCATGTTACTGTTATGAGAAAGTGACTTCATGAGGGGTATACAACATTTTGTTTTTCCACCTCGCTCCATCAACTCCATCCTTTGGTGATTTATCACCAAATGTCTCCCAAAATGTTGCAAATTTTATCTTAACATGTTTCAAGTTCTTTTGATTAGTATTGATTATACTCAAGTATCTTCCATTTTTCTGCTGTCTTGATAGAGTTTCTCTTGAAACTCTTCCATCTCTATATAACCCTTTTCACGTTCTCTTTCTCGTTTTTCTTTAATCACCTTCTTTATTGACCTTTTAACATTTCCTCTCTTTCTAATCACGCAACATAATCTTAATATCAAAATCACTCCTATTATTATTGTTACTGGAATTAATACTTTACCTATAATAGAACCACCTATTTCATGTAACTAATGTTTAACTGCTGAAAAAACTTCTACCAAGTCATTCAAGGACATCATCAACCTCCAGTGGTTCAATTTCTTTGTGCAATTCTGTAATATTTTTAATATATCTCTCAATGTTTTGACTTTTATCTGGAATGTAAGTACAACAGTGTTGTACTTCCAAAATTCCACAAACTCCTCCCTCTTTTTCTAAAATGATATCAAGAGCAAGACGATTTTGCATCACCATAGCTCTCATAGCAGCAAGTTCAGTGTTTACCATTAAAAATCCACCTGCAGTGTCTGTTGACAAACGATCTACTATCGTTGACAATTTCTGAATTTTGTTTGCATTAAAAGATATCCCCACTGCTGGTGCTCCAAAAACATCACCTATTATTTCTATTACACTCCCTCTTTTTTCTACGACTTAAAAGTTTACATATCTCATTTATCCCATTAGTACCTCTATCTACATGAAATTTTTTAGGAAAAACCAGACCTACATAACAGGTCCCGTACCAATGATCAGGCAACTTGTAGTAAGCGTTGTTCCCCCAAATGAAATAAATTCCAGGAAAAACTGGGTCATTACCACCTTTTTTTTTTTTTTACTTTATTTTTCCAATTTTTGCAACATACAACAGTCAAATCCCCCTCCCCCCACATAGGCGTCAATTAAATCAGCATTGCACAGATAGATGGACTCATTATGGCACTCCCTGGATCAAGACCACAACCGTGAGGAAGGACCTCCATGCGACAGAGCAGTGTATTCATCAGCACATTACAAAACACGTGAGGAATTCAGGCCGAGTCCATTAGCATGCACCCCACAATCAATCACTCATAAGTCGGCCTCACCTTCCCCCTCTAGGCCCGATTCAGACGAGGAGAATAACTCGCCGCTGGTCCCCTCCGAGTCAGAGAGGGACTCCATGCCAAAACCTGCCATACACATTGTACGCCATGCCAACAGGTCCTCTTGCAATTTGTCATCTTTTCTGGTGTGTTGCATGTGCGTTTCCTCTGCGAGTACCCACTCACGTACATCTTTGAGCCAAGTGTCCACCTCAGGAGCCCTTTGTCCCATCCACGTAATAGCCACCCTGCGCCTTGCCAATACCAGCATCAACTGCAACAACCTGTACAGAAGTTTCCTTTTTCTGGGCTTGGGTACCAATCTCAGCATGCAGTGCAAGGGGGACAATTCAATTCGGAGACCGGTAGTAGCCGCTATGCGTCTCACAACCCCCACCCAGAAGCTCCCCACCTGCGAACACTCCCAGGCCATATGGAGAAAGCCCGCCCCCCCCCCCCTCCCCGGTGTCACATCTGGGGCAGTTATCCTGCCTGTCTGTCTAATAACGGCTCATCTTTATCGGGGTAAGATAGGTGCAATGAAAGAAATTGTAATGAATGAGCTTGAAGCGGGCATTGCAAGACACTCGCTTCATCAAGGCCCCTATACGCTTCCGCCATCCCTGGTCCAGGGGCATACCCAGGTCCTCCTCCCAGGCCACCCATGACGGTGGGACCGGGGGGGCTGAATCACGTTTCATTGCCGCGTACAATAAAGTAACCAATTTACGTCCCCTGCCACAGGACAATATGATATGAAGCGTGTGGGTCGTTTGGGGTGTCTCCGGACACTGCGGCCACACCGATCGCACAATGGCACGCAGGCCCTGGTATTGAAGAAAATGCCCACCGCCGAGACCAAAAGATTCCTCCGCTTGTTCATAAGTGAGGAAGCTCTCCGAGGGGTATAAATCCGTGAGCAGCTCACAGCCCCCTGCCCTCCATTCACGGAGGGACATATGGTTCTCCACTTCCACCATAGGGGCCAAAATCCAAATTGGCAGTTCCCTGTGAAACGGCGCCGAACGCAGTACCCGTTCCACAAACTGCTGCCACACGCTAGCCACGTGCCGTACCACATATGGAGGGTCCGCCGGAGCCCACAACCCCCGCATCAATGCCAGCTGGAGCTCCTGCGTTGTGGCGCGTCCGCTAATAGTTGCGTCTCCCATCCCTCAATGCCTGCAAACCATCTGGCTGCCGGGAGAAGCTGTGCCGCGTAATATTAGAGGTCGAATCGTGGGGCCTCCAATCCCCCCTCCTCAAAGGAGCGCACGACGGGGCTAAGGGCCACTCTGCTGCGCCGTCCCGCCCACAAAAGGGAAGTAAGCAGGGTGTTAAGGGTTCTAAAGACCCTCGGGGAGAGGGGGCACAATGAGTTCTGGAGAGTATATAGCATTCGTGGGAGCATCACCATTTTTGCGATGGCCAAGCGCCCCATTAACGAGAGTGGCAACGGGTCATTACCACCTTTAAATCCCCAACCCCCTATTATACGATAAGTATCTTCACATTGACTCGCTCCCACAAAATAATTGTCATATACAGTATTGTCTCTACGAATACAACATTTTCCTAATGATGGGGTATCTATGTTTATGGCCACATTTACATTTCGTCCATCCAATTTTTCATCTTCTTATTCCCAATATTTAGATTTAGCATGCTTCACTTTTTCATTTCTTCTATATACAGTTCTCCTCTCCTCAACCATATCTAAAAATGCTTTTTCTTCATTTCTCATTTTACAAGTCAAATTATGTCTAAAAGCATAATCATGAGTTTATTCTTGAGTTTCCAAGAAAAATTCTCCCATAACTTTTGCAGGCTTAACTTTGTTCATTTCATTTATAACTTCCAATTTTGCAAAAACATCATCAGAATTTGAATAATAATACTCTAATTTGCCTGTTTTGTAAAACAAACTTGCTATTACACTACATGTAAATCCATATGTAAGCGGAAGATGGTGGTAGGTCACCCCCTCTGACACTCATGCTGGCAATTTCACACAGACGTAGCAATCACTAGCGTCCATGGTTCTAACATACTCAGATAATAACCTTGAAAAAGTGTTCTTTGAGAAATCGCTAATCGATTTATCTTGATGAATTTCTGGCTTAAACACATGTACTTTATCAGTTTTTAATTCATTATTACGTCCATTCAT
Source organism: Lissotriton helveticus (assembly GCF_964261635.1). Taxonomy (NCBI): domain Eukaryota; kingdom Metazoa; phylum Chordata; class Amphibia; order Caudata; family Salamandridae; genus Lissotriton; species Lissotriton helveticus. Next base: position 689,162,784 of record NC_136070.1, on the reverse strand, counting down.
AGTCCCATTTGTTTTCATTTTCTCAACATTTTCTCTAAAGGGAATAATAATAGCTAAAATCAACCATACTAACATTAATAGTCCAGTACATATTAACCACATTCTATACCATTTTCTAAAAATAGAACATTTCGTAGTTACATCATTAGTTGCCATTTCTTTTTACACAGCGATTTTCACAGTATTCTCTACTCAGATTTTTTGTCTCTGATAGACTTTCACTTTACGCTCATAGCGTTTTTCTTATACCAATGTTTCAAGTCTTGCCTTTGCTTTGCAATTTCAAATCAAATATTTCTTTTTCTTTCTTTGAGTCTCTTTTACTCACTTTCTTTCCCTTGACCTAGACGATTTAGGTTTTCTTGGCTGCTGTTTACTTCCTCAATAGGAGGCAAAAACATCTATGTCCATTCAGGTGATTTATATTTCTGGTATGGTCTCCTCACTCTTTTTGGCCTTTGAACAACCTCTATTCTCTTTCCCAACAACTCTTTCTGACTTTTTATCTCATTTACTTGATCTTCTGGTTTTCTTGCTTTGTTAACCAGTTTGAATTTCAGTCCATTATTTTCTCTGGGCCAATTATCTCCTTTACGAGCTCTTTTTGTCTTTGGCTCTGTAGTGTTATGTTCCACTCTCCAAGTTCTTTTCCTTGAACTTTTTCTTAATTGAGTTTCATCTCCACTGTCATCAGTTTCACTTTCAGTATCTTCAACAGTTTCATCTATGATGAACTTTATAATGTATGTTTCTTTTTCAGAATCTGTTTTCTCTTTACCCAGCACTTTCACTCTGTTAGGAACATCTCCATACTTGGTACTTGGAATCTCATCCTTGTCGTGAGTTTTTTCCTCTTTTCCAGTGTCAGGATTTTGGTTCATGTTTCAGAGCTTTCTGGCTGTACTTCAGTATTCTCTTGATTACCAGTTTTATCGCCACATTGTTCAATGTCCTTACTGGTATCAGTTGTTACCAAATCTTGACTTTTAGGTCGATCTTCAAAATTTGGTATTTCAACAGTTTCACCTTCTCAATCAGATGCAAACTAGCATCCGATACCTCCAGATGTTGATGTTCTTGTCGAGCTTCAGTATCTGGATTTCTCTCTGGTTCTCCTTCAGAATCAGAATCAGCTGTGCTTTCACCTTAATCCTGTGGATTTTCAGGCTCAGGTACACGGATGGTGTGACTGGCATGCACCCATCTTTTTACTCCAGCGCATTTAACTGCAGTCGTGCTGACCAAAATAAACTGTCTTGGTCTTTGCCAGCGAGGCACTACGCAGTTTCTTTTTCGGTGTACCTTTATTCGAACCCAATCTCCAGGAACTCGATCATGAGCTGGATGTTTCTCTTTCGTGTTTGACTCAGTTCCCACCTGATGGAACACAGAAGTTACCACGTCAGACAGGTTTTTGCAGTAATCCAGTATGATGTCATCATTAATAGTTAACAGTTTATCAACTGGTACAAATGCTTGTCTCATCACTCTGCCCATCAAAATCTCATGTGGACTCAGTCCAGTCTTTTTGTCAGGTATACTCCTGAAGGTCATTAGAACAAGTGGCAATGCGTCCGGCCATTTCAGTCCTGTTGCCAAACACATTTTTGCAGTTCTGTTTTTTATTGTTCCATTCACTTGTTCAACTACCCCCGAAGCAATGCAGTTTCTGACGAATGTCCAGTGCTTCACAAATAATTTGTAATAGTTCATTGTGAAAATGGCTCCCACGATCCGTTTCAATTGTTACTGGAAAACCGTATCGTGGTATGATCTCACGTAAAAGCAGTTTTGCAACAGTTACTCCATTATTTCTCCGGGTGGGGAACGCTTCTACCCACCGAGAGAACAGGCAAATGATTACAAGCACATATCTGAGTCTGTTACATGGTGGCAGTTTGATGAAATCCAATTGCATTCATGTGAATGGACCTCCCTCCTGTCCTATGGTTCCCAAGCTCACAACTGTTTTTCTTCTTGGATTAAACTGTTGACACACTAGACACCTCTGACACAGACTTTCAGCGATCATCCTAAACTTAGGATTATACCATGTATGTCTGAACAATTGGATCATGGCATCCCTCCGAACATGAGCCTGACCATGGTACATTTGGGCCATATTTGAAATCATGTTATCAGGCATTACTGGTCTTTCATCTTTGTAAACCCAGATTCCATCTTCTTCCCTTTGTCTACACCCTGCTTTTAGCCAAATGTTTTTCTCCTCTTCACTAGCTTCTTCCTGCATCTGTCTCACTTCATGCCAAGTCTCAGTTACTGTGGTTAACATTAAAGGGCTTGAAACATGTTCTTCTTTTCTGTCCCGATTTATTGATGCAAGATTTCTGGCACAGTATTTTGCAATGAAATCGACATACCTATTGCCTCTAGTGATGTAGTCATCTCCTTTCTTGTGTGCAGCACATTTTACCACTGCAATTTTATCAGGCAACTGAATAGCATCAATCAACATTTTCACAAATTCAGCATTTCTGATGGGGGATCCTGCAGAAGTTAAATAACCTCTTTGGGACCACAATTGCCCGTAGTCATGGACAACCCAAAATCCATAGTGACTGTCAGTCACTATGGTAACTTATTTATTTTCCTAGTTCACATGCTCGAATCAAAGCAATCAATTCTGCTATTTGAGCAGAATGAATTCCTTTCAGACAAGATGCTTCCAGGACATCTGCCACTGTACACACAGCATATGCAGCACTCAAAGCACCCTCCTCTGTTCTCAAGCAAAAAGCATCAACAAACATCACATAATCAGATTCAGGCAACGGTTCATCCTTGATTTCAGGTATTGGTTTGGTACAGTACTCAAGAACATCTAAACATTTGTGATCAACCTCATTTTTAAATTCAGCTTCCATCGCATCAGGTAACAGTGTAGATGGATTTATATTCACACATCGTGAAATTGTCACATTATCTGCACCTAGAATTATTTTCTCATATTTTGTCATTCTGTTGTTAGTAAGGTACTGTGTTTTTGTCCTACTGAGGAGAATCTCCACAGAATGAGGTACATATACCCTCACAGGAAATCCCATCACTATTCCTTCACTCTATTCCAAACTCACACTTGTAGCTGCTACTGCTTTCAGACAACCTGGCAAGGCTTTTGCAACTGGATCCAAAACAGCTGAGAAATACGCAATTGGTTTCCTCAGTTTTCCTTGTCTTTGAATTAGTACTGACAATGCACATCCTTCTCGCTCACTGCAATACAGCTCAAACTCTTTTTTATAATCAGGCATTCCTAAAGCTGGAGCTTCACATAAACTAGTTTTTAGCTGTTCAAACGCTTCCATTTCAGTCTTATTCAGTACAATAGGGTCTCTGATGTCTGCTTTGGTTAGTCTCTGCAAGGGTTTTGCTATTAGTGAAAATCCACTAATCCACTGTCTACAGTAACCCACCATTCCTAAAAACATTCTAACTTGTCTTTGTATTTTTGGTGGTTGCATTCCTTGTATCATTTTGATTCTTTCTGCAGTGACTTGCCTAGTTCCTTTAGCAATCTTATGACCTAAGTATTGCCACTAACAGATCATCAACATATTGAACCAATACAGACTCTCCAGGCATGCTCAAACTTTCTAATGACTTCTTTAAAATCTGCAGAGTCAGAGGCAGTGTGGGTATCCACACTGCAGAGTCCAAGGCAGTGTGGGTAGGTCAGAGATCTCCACACAGGTCTTCAAAACCTCTACTTATATGGGAGTACAAACCTGATGTGTGGACTGCCGGGTACTGTTGATGCCTGGAATCTTGACACTATTAGGTAGATCCAGTTCATCACAGGTACATGGACACTTTTTGAAATGTTTTCATTGTGTTACAGATGAACCTTTAAACATATATACAATTTGTTTAGTGTAGATAGTTCATTCCCTTATGCTCCTGAAGATTTGCGAGTCAATTGACGCACACGCGAGAAACATGTTGACCGTTATCACTAATTCTCAATAACTGACACATTAATAAGGGACATTATACCCTAATAAGTGCCGGTTACACTGCTTGTAATTGAGGCTGGAGACCCACCAGAATAAAAATATTTTCAGGTACTCCCAGCCCCATTTTAGACTCACCACTACATCTACACTTTTCTGGCCCCATACCCGCACTTCACAATACGGCTGTTGGATAAAAGATCTCCGATAAAGTGCCCCTCTTTGAGGTGAGCCCGTTGGGTATTGCACCGCCGACCCGACAAGGAGCAGCCCATATGATGAAGCATGACACCTGCAAGGGTGTGTGAGGGCATTAAAATCCAACAAATGGATTTCCCTCTGTAAATCCTAGAGAGACACAGTGGGCCCTAGTTCTCGAGTGACTTTCACAATCCCTACCTGAGGAATAGCACTACATTCCTTTCTTGACGTTTTGCTGAGTAACTACCTGCTGCTGTTGCGATGGTTGTTGAATCACCTCATTCTGCACCTGCAGATTCAATTATGTATTTTTTGAATTAACTCTTGGTGGACACTTACACTCTTTCTTCCAATGCCCTATCCTGCCGCAATTATGACAAGGATACTTTTTCTTAAGCTCCTCTATGTTTCCTACTAATTTAGATTTATTGGAATTTCCCTTAATTTTTCCTTGACTCCCATCTGTACTTTTGTTTTCCATTTGTGCCACTTGATGTTCTGATACCTTCACTTGTGCCCACATGGCTTTCTCTTTGAGATTTTTCTGCTTAACTTCAATTTCATCACTACAGTATTTTGCAGGTCTCAATACCTCATCTACAGAACATGATTGCCATCCCATCAAATTAGGCTTAATCATGTCTCCTATTTCTGGTCTTAATCCAAACACAAATCGATTCACAAAATGACTCATATCTTTTTAATTTAGTTCCTCATATCCACCATATTGCTTAAACACTAACAACAGTCTTTCATAAAATACATGTACAGATTCTTTCGATTCTTGCAAAGTCCTGTCAATTTTGACCCAATCTGTCTCTTTTGGTGGAATTTTGTTTTTCAAAAACACTATCACGTGTTCATATTTTCCCATCACTTCAGGCGAAGGAGCACCTGTCACTTTGTCTCGAGGATATTCAGTTTTCGGCCAGTTCACTGTTATTTTGCACTCAGACCATAGGTCTGCTGGTACTACTATGCCAAATAATCCATCTAGATATTCCCATAGTACCTTTGAAACCGTTACAAATCGATCCACCTGTTGATACCATTCTACTGGTTTTTCTCTTAATCTGGGGAAATCCTTAGTAAATGATAATATGTCCTGTCTAGTCCAAGGAACATGTACATATCCTCCTCCCGGTATTTCTCTCATAGGAAATTCATTTACTACTGTCTCTTTTTCTCTCACAGGAAACACTAATGTAGATTTATCACTCGCTTCTTCTCTTTTCTTTGCCCATTTTGCCTACCATTTATCCACATCTCCCCATCTCTTAGTAAAACAATTAGCTCCTTTATTTGGGTTAATCTTCCTGCAGTATTCATATTTTCAATGTCCTTTTCTGTAAAATCTACTCTGTAGGGTTTCTGTAATGTTTTATTCTTCACAAAATCTACATCTAATTCACTTGCTAATCCTTCCAATTGGTCATGTATAGATGTTGCTTTCCACGTAATACTTTTACACATGATATGTTTTTAGCCTACCTGTTCCAATTGTTCCAATAATTAATTCTTCCATATCAACTTTTAGTCTAGCCACATCTAATACTTTAGGTTCATGTTCTTTTACTTTCAGAGTTTTAGGCCAATCACTTAATTCTTGTTCTGATGGTCCTACTGGGCTTTGTGTTAAATCTATTTTCTCTACATTTCTTTCGGGTGTCGCAGAATCAGATTCTGCTCCTGTTGGAAACTTGTATGGTAGGCTCTGATTAAAAGTCAAGTCAGGCGGTATTATGTTACTTGTTCGCCTAATTTCAGACAAATCTGGATAAATCTTTTCTCTTACTTTTTGCAAACTCTGGTTTAAAGGAATCGTCAAAGTTGGTTCTTTTATTTTCTGATTTTCGAACACTGGAATTACAGGACCTATTGTTACTGGGACTGGTACAGCTTCTATATTTTTAGTAATTTCCTGTATCCTTTCGGTTAATTAATTTGTAGAACGTATATATTCAGAAGTACTTTGGTGTTCTTCAGTTCGTCTCTCTACTCTTGCTACACTTCTTCTGATGTCATCATTTTGCTTAGGAGTACCGGTAATTCTAGTTTCTACCACTGGGGTGTTTGAATCATATCTCATGTCTACCCTTTCTGGAAGGTCTCTAAAATTTTAAAATCGTTTTGGGGTTTCCGCAAATCTATCCTCTACTGGTGGAGCATTTGGAGTGGTCCATATAGAACCCGATGATATGGTGGTGGTCTCCTATTTAATATCTCCTCCAACACCGTATCCTCTGATTCACCACCTCCATCATTTTTCTTCCTGATTCCACATTATTCCTTTTCTCTGTGCATTTTCGCCCTTCTATTTCGTCTGCCAATCTAACTGGGTACATTCCATCACACATATCAGCATTTCTCCAACTTTGCATTCTACTTTCATGTGTTTCTCCCCATAATCCATGTAATCTACCTCTTGGTACTCGATGATTTTCCAACCTCTCTCGCTCTAACTCGTGCATCTCATCTTCCCACTCAACTAGTGCTTCAAATTGAGTCGGTCTAGGTCTTTTCTCTCAAATTTCGCAAAACTGCCAGACTAAAAGATCCTACTTCTGGAAATGCTAGCGCACCATCATTATTGGTATATCTAGCCCAATTTTCTAGCCAAATGCATGTATGATAGCCATATTTCGATAACATGTAAGAAGCAGGCGTTTTTGGCGGAGGGAGTAATTTTCTCTCTCTTGATACTATCGCCTTGCCTTTCTTGAATATATTTTTCAATTTCTTAAACCATGAAGGTTTCTCCTTTTCTTCTCCGTAATAAAACTCAATTTTTCTGATAATTTCCCGTCTTTCAAAAGATTGCGCACTCTTCCAGATACTGCTTTGTAACACCAGCCTATCACAGCGCGGTTCACACTATCGCACCAATTAGAACAAGATACGTTATCTTAGTGCTTCACCAATAGTCTCGCTGCTTTACTGATGCACCAATCAGCCCTTACTTTGACTTGGTCACAAGGACCAATCCCTCCGCTCTGCTCCGGCTTCTGCTGCTTCGACTGACCCCTCCTTTACAAGGTTTATCGAGAAGCCGTATTTACACTTTTATACAACTGAATCGGTTAGTAACTACATAAAACAACTCCATTCGACTCTTCGCTAAACCAAAGTGATAGTTTTCTCAAACGCACAAGTATTCTGTATTACCAGTAAACAGCGCTTACCTCTTCTCTACCACAGAATTTTAAACTCGCCGATAAAGTAGCACATCCCTCTACCTTACCCTTCTCTCAAGCTCGGGTTAAGCTCTATTACTCTCCCAGCAGTAAGTTTTAAATAGGATACACAATGATCCCTGTACTTGAAGGCTAAGATTTTGTAGACTGTACATTTATCCTTTCACACGTAAAGTCCCTAAACTTGTGATATACGACGATACCACTACTTATTGAAACAGACTATGCGAGGTGCGACTTCACTTGCCACACTTCCTCTGCCTGCAGACAGAGTTACCAGCTTCCCACACTTTCCGGAAGCCTTTTCCAGACTACATATAACATAATACAAACTCAACAGATGTTAGTCATAATTCTGTACATCAAATCCTGTATACATCGCTTTATACATTATCCTAGCTAATTCTATAGCAACCAATGCTCTGCTACCAAGTTAATTACTGATGCAGCACTACTCCGGAAATAACTTCTAAAACCTCATCACCTTTCCCTGAAGTAATAATCATGCATTTACTCATCAGTGAGGCCCATAACACTGCGAGTCACTCATACACACTTTCTCTCTACTTCATTGATTGGTGTGAATCAAAGGAGAGCTGCTGGATCATAGCGGAGTGTCTAAATTAAGCTAAATATTTATAATATGTACATCTGCAGTTTAAATTGTTTTTACCATGGTTCTATCAATGAGACAATTTATTCAGACACACCACCATTATTTGTCAATGGATCTGCTAGTAAAAAATTAGGCTAAGGATGAACAAGACCAGCTTAATTCTTCATTTATCTAATTTTTATTTAAAGAAAATCTTCTAGCATGACCTGTATTTATTCATTTATAAATCTGTTTAATACAAAATAGATTTGAGGAAAAGAAAGAATTTTAACTCATAAGTTTATATTTCATTTAATTTCAAAGCTCAGAAATAAGCACATTATTATTGAGATTATAGGACATGGATATTAGCAAAAGACATAATAGTTCCCAAAGTTCATCTACCTATTCTCTCTAGCTATTAACCTCATCTCAAGACTCCGTATTCATTCAAGTAAAGTTAAAGTTCAGAACAATTTGAAAGTTCTCACGCCTCAGGAAAATTCAGCATTCCAACAGCATTTCAGAATACACAGATGGATATCGAAGAAGAGAGTTTTTTTCTTAAGTCCGGACATATTCTTTTATACCCTTTTTCACTACTTAATCTATCTACTAAAGTAACTATCAGTGTCTTTTAACATTTCTGATTGGTCAATCCGAGGGGTGGATGAGCATAACCTCATCATCTTATTGTTTAATTTCCGCATGATCAGCTCAATGAAAATGGTCTTTGCAAAAATTATATTCGCTTCGCTCATGTCCTTTAACTTGTAATTTTTGCCTTCTTTCCCACGTCTCTCAGCACGGATGTCCATTTTGTTGGCACTCAGCTGGACTTTCAGGGCACACTGTCCTTGACCCAATCTACACAGTCACAGGCAGCTCATATTCATTTGCAGTTCATTTCACCATGCGCATGCGTACTGTATTTCAATCTCGGAGTCACAGAAACGTCCATTTTGTTTTACGCCTCATAGGCCAGAACGGGAACTATTATAGAAACAAATACAATCAAACGTTAATTGTTGAATTATAACCCTTCTGTTTACCTCCCCCTTACTAAGGTCAGGGCCGTTTCTAGGTGTTTTGCCGCCCTAGCGAGAATTGAAAATGCCGCCCCCTCCCTTTTACTACCATCACTGTGTTCCCCTGGTATGAAGGAACTTGCAGGATAACATTAATCTACAGGAGTTCCAAGGAAAGGGGGGGACTAAGGGCCAATTTTGACTAGGTACAGCATACAAGCCCAAATGCATTCCAAAACAAAGTGGTATGCCGTTCCTACTGTGTGGTACAGGTGAGTAGTAAATGAAGCAAGCACTCGTAGTGTGCTCACTATGGCAGGAGAAAGATATCCTCCTTTTAGAAAGGGACCCTCACAGACCCAATAAGATAAGGTGTCTTGCTTCATCATTGGGTCTGCTCCTCGTCGGGTAGGCGCTGCAATACCCGATCGGCTCCCTTGATGGGGCCTTTTAGCGGAGATCTTTTTTCCTGGCCGTTGGGTGCAGTGCGAGCGAGGGTCGTAGTGAGTGTAGATGTGGAAAATTGTGAGGTTAAAACAGGAGTTAGGGATCCACTCAGAACTATTTTAATGAATGTGGCCCCTATCCTGATTAAAAACAATAGTGTGCATGCCCCTGCTCTAAGGTTACAGGGTATTGCGCTTTGAAATTAGACTAACATGTTTCTTGCCCTATGTCAAATGGACAGCAATTCTTCAGGGACTATGCAAGATCTATCTACACATTTGGTGGTGGTCTAGAATGTCAAACTCAAGTGACCACCGATACAACATCCTAAAAAGTGGTACCTGTAGATCTACAATATCACCTGTAAAGGAGAAAAACTCAAACTGATTACTACGTCATTATCCAACAGTTTACAGTGTATATACATTAGTGCAGCACTCCAAACAAAGTGCATGGAAGCACGCATCACACTAAAGTGTCTGCGCTTATGTGCGAGGAATATAAATCTAAAACAACATATATAGCTGGGAATGCTGTGTGTGTACTCACATGTTTAAGAACTCACCCAGGTTCGGTCTGCAGTGTGTAGCAACGTGTACCGGCAAATGTACACACTGGATTGTACAGTGTCCTAATAAAAAGACAGTAAATGGAAGCAGGAGATCAAATAAAGAAATAAACTCATGAGTATTCAGGGGATAATAGCCTGTAGGCAGTTACTCAAGTCTGACTGGAGTGAGGGATGGCCCCTATTGGTATAGGCCCTCTTTCCCAAATAATCAGCAACTTAGAAAGTGGATGCAAGTGTCCCCTGCATATATCTGCCACGAGGTCCAAAGGGGGGGGCTCTACACAGTATGCATCCTCAACTCCACCCGGCCCCAGCAATGAGTGTCAGGTAGGGAGGAGCAGGCACACCACAGAACCAACACCAAAACTCACACGGAGCTTCAAATAGCACATAGGTCATCGCATAAATAAACGCTCCCACAAAATAGTCCATGTGCGTCACTGGCCAGGACTAGCACACTTCTGTTCCCGTCCGGGTATAACCAGTAGTCCATCATGCTTGATGTCTCCTAATAAAGTGTCATGTTAGACGGGGTAGGGTAAAGAAGTTCACCGCCCACCACAGCTAACCAAACGGCGCCCTCTTTCAGGTGCCGTTAACCCACCAGATACTATGTCGAGTTGAAGGGATTAGGGCCATCCCGCAACGGTTAAAAACAGCCCAAGCGTTGTGTACTTACGTAGTGTACTCTGTGTCTGCTACGGGTCACCTACCCCTCACCTTGCCGGTCCCGGATGATCTCAGCTCGTACTCGGAGTTGCGTAGTTATACCTCCGGTCTGCGATGTTGTGGAGGAGGGACTTCTGGTTTCTGGCTACAAGGAGCCAGCGCGCCAACCCAAAACACATTGGGTGCCATCTTGGAAGTACACACTGATCATCCCATGTCGGTTTGTTCAAGAGTTACCCTGGTATGCTTAGTTGGGGAGGCAGAACTTCCGTTTTCTGGCTCCAGGGAGCTAGCGTGTTGCCCTTGACAACAGTGGATCCCATATTAGAAGTACGCGCTGTGTGTTCCCTGTATATTAGCTCGTGAGTCATAGTAGTCTTAAGTTCAAAGTACTCGGGAAAGTAAGCCAAATGGATTGTGTTTAAGATTGGATGCTAGGTATCTATTCTTGTTAGTGTCTCACGTGCATCATGGGCAGAGTAATACTCCAATGTGCAGTTCACAAAGGGGGGTCGGGGGTGCACTCATTGAGATGTTATTTTAATAAAGTGCAACTGAGAATGTAATACAGGTCAGAGTGTGTTGTGGGAACATCTCTAGATCTGGTCATGTCCCGGTGCTGGCAATTGAAGATGTTAGATGGTACCTTCACGCATGTCGTGTACCTTATAAAAGCAGTGGGTGTGAAGATTCCATTTTATCAAGGAGGAGATGCCCCATTCTCCATATCAGGTTGGAAGGCTAGAGAAATCAGATGTGGTTGATTGGTTACATGGTGTAACATGATCTCTGGTGATCAAGTCAACAGGCTCCAAGGGATCTCTTTGTTCAATCCCTCCTTGTCAGAGGCTAGTCTCGGTACCCATCTCTGTTCGATGCGGAACAGTGAGTTCTTGTTTATACCAGGGTGTGCTTCAAGAATGATCCAACTGATTGAGTTGGGTGAATGTTTCTGATGTTCAAAATGTGTTGTCATCTTGGTGTTAGTTTTATGACATCTGAAATTACTCCTGTGTTCTGTGATATGGGTTTTTACCGGCCTCGTGGTCATCCCCACGTATAGGAGTCCACATAGGCAAGTTAATACATAGATACAGTTAGGGGTGTTGAAGTTTGTATGTTTCTTACAATGCCAAGTGACCCCATCTCTTTTGTGACATGGTGCAAGGACTCACTGAACAAGATCCACAGGGGTGGTGTCCTACAACTGGTGGTAGATCCCACAATGACCTTTGTGTATTGATCTGTTGGTTCTTAGGTCTTGTGTGTATGAGCACATCTTTTAGGCTGTTTGTGCGTTTAAACGCAAACGTAGGTACAGGGAACATTAATCTACACCCACATTTTGTTTTTGGGGGGGAAACAAATATTGAGCCAAATGCAGAACGATTGTACTGTTAAATGCTCATATACTACTCCTGTCTTACGTTGGCTTATTCTAGCACCAAATAGTATTCGTGGTTTTCATCTGGAACAAAGGAGTAAACAAGGAGAGCTCTAAGAGTAAGTCACACCTACACACATCAACATCTTGGCAAATCAGATCCAAAATAACTCAACCTATACATTGCAAACACCTTGGAATGAATGCTGTGAACTCTTCAGACACATCACACTCTGTTTTCACAATAGCGGACATCTCAGGGAAGGGTATGGTGCCTGAATGAACATCATGGAACAAATATTGCCTGCATTATACATTAGAACATGTCAACAAAAACATCTCCAGGCATAAATATTGTGTTCTGACCGTTTACAAAAATATCTTCCCATTCAAGTTGAAAATAGAAAACCAAACTCATCGTGGCACTAGTTCTGTAGAAAATATTTAGGCCACACTATATGTAAGGAAAGATTTTTGTGAACGCATTTTGACATATAAAGCAGATTTTATCAGAAATAACAAAACTGTCAGTTTATTTAAAAAAAAAACTTGCCAGCTATAAGCCTAGTAACTCTTTTTGCCCTGTTCACTGTTGGTGTGTTGTTGTGTCGCAGTGAAAGGGAGGGATGATAAATATATGTAATCAAGTTGTGTATGTGATTGCCAATTCATCTGATTGAAAACAATGATGTGCCGTGTATATTTAGAAAACAGGTAAACAGAAATCATGGAGAACTCATTTTGCTAATTACTTTTTGGAGTTTTATAGCTCGTATTTCTAATCCGACTCCAAAGCTATCTATATAAACAGTAAATGCACTACGGAAACTGAAACCTAGAGAACAAATGTTTTCCACTGATTTATTTATCACCTTATATCCACCTCTCCGCCGTACCAATTAGCATTTTGTACAAAAGTATGCAAATAGCAGCATTGATCAGAAACAGCAGCAATCACCAGCACGGTACATATTCCATCAATTGAGCCTTGGCAAGCTCGTACCTTTCCCTGATGGTTGGCATAATGTGCTGATAGCACTTGGTTATTTGTAATCCTGAAAACATTTTATTTTTGATTTACCATCATTATGAACTCATATTTTTTGCCGCCCTCCCCCTTTTGCCGCCCTAGGCGGCCGCCTAGTCTTGCCTAGTGGTAGAAACGGCCCTGACTAAGGTTTCCCTGTTAGTTATTACCTAGCAGATAAAGCAACATATATGCGTGATTTACTCACCAGTCTTCATGTTTTTGCCACAAATAAACAAACAGAAAGCACAATCATGCCGCTTTTGGTTAGTTTATAGCTGCTGCATTCATTTTTAGACATAACAACATCACTTAGTTCTTCGATTATTGTTGCAACATACGCAAATTAGTTTCCCACGTGTTCTTGTGTGTGCATTCTATTCTATGTTGATTAATTTTCAAAACCACTCAATTAGTTCATGTTACTGTTATGAGAAAGTGACTTCATGAGGTGTATACAAAATTTTGGTTTTCCACCTCACTCCATCAGATGCAACAGAACTCTCTTTTGGCGATGCAAAAAAATAGATAGTGAAAACTGGAAAAAGTCTTGATTGTTTTTAATCAATCAATCAGGGATTTATAAAGTTCGGCAAATCACATGTAAGGGCCTAAAGAGGCTGGAGTAGCTAACTGCCTCATGGCTATGTGTTCATTCAAACAGCCAGGTCTTGAGTCCTTTCCTGAATTCCCGGAACGATGGGGTGATCCTGAGGTGCAGGGGAAGGTAGTTCCAAGCTTTGGTCACCATGTGTGAGAAGGAGTGTCGTTCACTGTTGCTTCGGCGGATCTCGGTATGCGAGGAAGAGGGAGGCAGATCGTAGGTGTCTGGTTGATTGGTGGAAGGGAGTGCGTTTGTTGATGTATGATGGCTTTGTATGCGTGGATGAACATCTTGACTTGACCTCATTCCTGAATCGGGAGCCAGTGCAGCTTCTTGAGGTGAGGTGTGATGTAGGCCCATCTGAGGAGGTGGAGGATATGTTTTGTATCGTCTGTAGTCTCTTCAGGAGCTGTGAGGGGATTCCTATGTAGAAGTGTGTTCCCATAGTCCAGCATGCTGGTGACGAAGGCCTCTGTGACGGTCTTTCTGATGTTGACTGGGTGCCATGTCAAGGTCTTGTGGAAGCAGGCAAACGAGATTGCGTTTATCTGTTTCCTCATTGATTGCTTGTTGTGCAATAAGTTGCAACTTATATTTTGAGCAATCTTTTTCTTTTGAAGGGGTGGGAGTACGCTGTTTTATCTTCAGGGTGTTGGTAATTGTCCCCAGAGTAGAACCCTTTGATAATTTAAGCACTAGCACAGACTGTAGCTACTTAAAGCCTCTTTTGCTAAGGAGTGATGTCTAGGGTCACCTATGTGTCTTGAAAGTTTGAATGAGGTAATTCTTATTGTGTAAACTGAGACATATACTCCAAATTTATATTAGTGTAGTATATAGAATTAGATCCTTATGACAGCTACCATAGTATATGGTGCTAGACCCTTATTGTTTAGCTAAATCAAAGAATGATGAGGAAGAGGAAGTGATAATATCCGTCACACGACTAACGGTTTGCATAATTTCCACAGACCACTGACCTTGTCATTCTGTAGAGGGGCACGAGTTGCACACAGCATTGATGAGAATTGTTCCTTTGGTGAATATCTCTCTTGTAGCAGAACATATGTTATCGGGGTGGGGAGTACATATTCTATGATCCTAATTCCTCTATTAGTAATACTGATATTTATGGTGTGACTCAATTGAGCATGAGTCAACATCATGCTGCTTATTTTAACTCCGAAGTGACTGCATGAGATGGGGGTTGGAAACTCTCAGCAGCAATTACTCCTTATGATACCAGAACTGCTGCTGGTTAGTGAGAGTACAAGAGAGCATTGGGATAAAGCATGAAGGTCATCAGTGCTGTGGGTCCTCTAAGGATATCATTGAGCAAAGCCAAGCGGTGTAGCTCTGCACATGTTCCACATTACTGCTGCTGATTCGAGATGAGTTCAGAATGTTAGTTATATCTAGTACACATTTCTGTGCATGTAAGAATGTAACACTTGTGTGAGGTTGGAGGACATTTTTGTGGCGGGCGAACTCCTGCTCAACATCAAGTGGGGGAGATATCAACACCCTCACTGGGGAATCCAGAGCTCAGCACTGGGTATCCAGAAGCATCTTCTGGGCATACCATGCTTTCTATCCCATACTAATCTTTGAATTCCTATTTCTGTATGTGCAAAGATTTACTTCTGCCATTTCTTGTCTTGCCTAAATTGCGTGAAAATCCAGATCCATGTTTTCCTTAAAGATGTGTCATTTCTAACATTTCAAGTGCAGTATCCTTTTAAAGGTGTCTTTCCTATGTTGCTTAGAGCTATGACGTTTCAGGCAGTGTGTGCATCTAAATAGCTTTTGGTGTTATTAATTAGATATTGCTATCATTAGTGTAAAAAAACAATTCAGAAAATGGTTGTGTCAGTTAGGTCACAGCTTATTGAGTTTTAGGAAAACCAACTTGAAAAGAATGTTATCTATATCAAAGATACGCGTTGTTAAGGAAAACTGTGCAAGTTAAGCAAGTTGTTTAGACAATTCAGGCTGAAATCAGGACTGGAAAACGATCTCTCTTTTAGGATACATTTGTTAGGTTAAGATGCTGATCCAAGAGTTAAAAGTCAATCTTTTTAGACTGAGCTCTTTTGTAAAATCATAAGAAAGGACATCTGCTTTTGATATGTTATCTTCTTTTAATTTCACCCCTTGTTACTTTTTTTTTTTAGGTGAACTGCTGTCCGGTAACAACTTCATTGACGCCCTTTGCCTACCTCGACCCAGGCAGAGGGTTGATGCTTCGCTCAGTTGAAATGAATCAAGAATGTCGCTGCGGACCATGAATTTCCACCAACCCCGTCAGGAAAACATCTGTCTTGCAGGAAAGGAGAGAAAGGGAGAGAGAAAAGGGTGATGATATCATCCGTCTAACTTTCCGCGTCCCAGGATCACACATTTTGGACTTCCTACCTGGATCTTATTTCAAGGACTGTGTAATATATTTGCTTTTTAAATATGGAGTGTTGGAGCGGGTCTGGACTTTTGACCTGATCTTCCAATGCAAATTGGATGAATTATGTTCATTTGGACCTGTTACACTAAGGACCTTCAGCGAATAGATCTTCCATAATCGTGTCTGAAGCCCTACATTCGTTGGGAGCAAGTGTAGACCAGGGAGTGTTGCACTGTTCCACTTGTTGGACTATTTTCTTCAACTTCTACACATAGAAAGACTTGTCAGGCAAGGAATTCTTTTTAGGACAATCAACAAATTAACACGTTTCAAACTTGGCTTTTTTGTTTTATATAAAGGTCCATGTTTTATATCATTCAGTTATATTCTTTGTTGCTGACGTTTTGTCTGTTGGTTGTATCAGTGTAAAAGCGCTAAAACAAAAATCTAGTTTTGGCCCTTTAATGTAAATAGGCATTTTCATCTACCTGATCTTTACAAAGTATCAAACGCATTATGGTCTACTTGCAAAGACACCTTCTGATTTAGTTCAGCCCCATAAGTCATCCTCCATAGTATTTTTTTATTAAAAAAACAAAACTACTGCTCAACTAAGGTTTGTTCATATTTGTATCTTTTATTTTTATATGTATAGGTCACTCCATTATGGTGCTGAGAGAGAAATGACACCTGTTCTCCATTTTATTTTTTAGTGGGATGTACACTTCAATTTACAGGCTGTAAATGGCTTGAGATGATTCCTTTTAGATCTTTTTCATATACATTGTTAATTACTTCAGTGGAGGATGATATACTTCACTTAACTCAGTATTATAATATCCTTCAAGCCATGAGCCGGTCTGAATACACTGAAGAGTCCAGATCTGTTTTTAATTCTATAGAGCCCTGCATCTCTCAGCACTTCAACTCTTGACACTACATAGCATAGTTACTCAGAATTCTCAGCAGTCAGTGACATGCCACGCACATTTACCTTATGGAATGCTCTCAGGGCCATGGCGAATGAGGCAGAAACGGATTTCTTCCTGCACTTCCTAACCAAAGAAATAGCAATGTCTGGAATAACCATGACTTGCATGTCTTAGCTCGAAAGATGCAGGTTTCAAAAGACATTAATAGGTGTCTGAAGAAACTCAGTCTGATCCATGTGAAAGTATAGGTAATTATTGCCCATATGAAGAGCGTGTGGCCTTGGGTAGGTGCTCTTTAGGTATTCGTTCAGTGAGCATTATTGCTGTTCTAACCCAGGCGGCAATAAAAAGAGAAGTGTCACAAGGAGGAAGAGTAACTCCCTATCCCCATGGAACTCCCTCAATCCTAATAAATCTCCAGTCCTCTCGAACAGGATCTGATCCATAGGTATCAGTCTTCTACAACCACAGACTCCATGACCTGCCATAAGAATGTTCACAGGAAGTAGTAAATAAAAACCAATAGGGGTCATGTAGAGCTTGTTGGGACAGGTGAACTTCGATCAATCAACTTTTCTCCCACCCTATCAAGCTCAGGATTGCCATACTTCATTTGAAGGTGAAGGAATAGCAGATGGCTTTCAGTGAAGAATTTGCTGCTAGCTCTGCCGGCTGACAGTCGAAGCCGTGAATGATCTGCCACAGGGTCACAACCTTTGACGCATCGGTAGGTCCATACTGCTTAGGACAGCCCTCTCAACCTATATTTGCCCTCTATGGGCATGCCATGGAGGCATGGCAGTGTGCAGCAGGTGAAAAACAGGTTTGACTCTTGGACTAACCTTAGCAACAAAACACGTGCAAACTATCAGCAAAGAAAGAGCAGCTCATGACTTCAACTCCTACTGAGTTCAATAGTGAGGGGCCTTCCAATCTGGTTATATAACATCTTCTAATGAGAGCAACCTTAATGCACTCAGCACAGTCTTTCCTTAGTGGGCATATGGGTTAAACATGAATATTGTATGGATAAGTACATTTTCCCTTAGTACAGCTGTGATTCATACTAATAGTTGGGCACAATAATCTTAGTTTCATATTTGTATATTGTCTCATATAGTCAGACTAATTCAAGTTGGTTGCGTGAATAAGTCAGAC
Source organism: Lissotriton helveticus (assembly GCF_964261635.1). Lineage (NCBI taxonomy): Eukaryota > Metazoa > Chordata > Amphibia > Caudata > Salamandridae > Lissotriton > Lissotriton helveticus. The sequence goes on along the minus strand of NC_136070.1, from coordinate 689,144,605 downwards.
TGATATTTTGGCTTAAATTCCACATACATTCAGAATCGTAACAACTTTATATTTTGGGATCAATCCAATGCATTGGGATAAACCTTTCAAACTAAAATTGGCTAGTTAATATGTCCAGTTACCAAAAATAAATTTAGAAACTGAGAGAACTCTTCCACCCTGTGTATAAAATAATTTTGTTACATGTTTATTTGTTTAAACAGTTTATGTTCTAGGTCGGGGAAAAGTCATTTAAGCTATGTAAAACAGGCATCGTTTTATTTATGTAAGATTCTACCAATATCCAGAAACATTTTATGCCCATAATTTAGCAAATTATTTTCTGATTTCAATAAATATTTCATACCATTTTGTGAAATGCAGCCACTGTGAAAAAACTATTCATGCCAAAAGGTTATTTTAACTTTATTCTATTTTAAGGGAAAAAAATACACCGATAAGTCTGCATTCCGCATTCAGAAATATTTTATTAGAATATCTGGGAGCAAATTCGAGACTATTTCCTGATGACATTTTGTCAAAATCCCTGCTATTTTTTAAAAGATAATTGGTGCCTGGTATTTCTTAAAACTGTATCCAGTTTGCTTATGTATCACATGTTTGTGTTGAGACAAGTAGATCCTCTTTAAAGGACATACATTAAGACGGAACCATTATCTAGAATCACATGCTGTTATTCGTGAAGAATTACATGGTATTTGTACAAAGATATTATTTTGAAGTTATCATATTTTTCATATCTGCCAATATACACCACAATATTTTGGGACAAATTTCTTCTTTATGCAAAAATGTTTCTTCCTGATATTTAAGAGGACATCTGTCCACTTTGTACATAATTATATTTTCGTGTAAATCACATTTTTCACACAAATATGTAATTCTAATATTTTGGATCAAATATACTCTGTTTGCAAAAGAGTTTCATGTGTGGCAATAAATATGAAATGTATCTTCTTTTCAGAACAGTTCTGATATGTTGTGCATGTGTTCATGTTTGCATTGCTATTCTATGCTTATAATTGCAGGGGAATTATCATATGCATAAATAAGGTACTGTTCAGTCTGATATTTTGGTTACTTTAGTCCTATTTGTGTTGCGGGTCACTTAGTGATGGAAGTTTTGTCTAGGCAGTTAGCTGTTTTAATACACTTATGCAAAAACACAAACTCAGAACCTGTCATTGCTCTGTGTAGAGACACGCAAACTCTGGGTGAGAATAAAATATATGTATATGTATTTCAACATAATGCAATGAAATAGTTCTTCTGATACCCCGGTTTCCCAAGAAACATTATCAAATGAAAACATTAAAACCAATTAGATTAAAACATAGTTTGCTCCGTAACCTAAAAATAATGTTCAACAGTTGAATTATTTGGGTATAGTGGTTATACGTCCTCCTGTTATGAAATAAAATGAAATGAAATAGAGATTTTGTAAAGCGCATCTATGCCGATGTGTCTTAGCGCTGGAGCTGTCATAGCCTGAGCAGAGGGGGTAGACTGAGGTTAGGAATTGGGCGTGAACAACCGAGTTTTCCGCGCCTTCCTGAACAGTTGGCTGTTGGTTTGGCATCTCAGGTTGAGTGGCAGAATATTCCACAGTTTAGGGGCCAGATGGAAGAAGCTTCTTTTACCGAACTTTACGGTCTTCACCCTGGGAATGACCAACAAAGAGGCAGTCGATGATCGGAGACTGCGTTGTGGGATGTGCCATATGATTCGATTGTTGAAGTATGCAGTTCCTGTCCCATTAAGGGTCTTGTGGACAATGCACAAGGACTTAAATTGTACCCTCGCCTGGACCGGCAACCAGTGCAGCTCTCGGAACCCTTTGGACACTGACCTCAATTTGTATATTTTAAGTAACAGTCGTGCTGCTGCATTTTGAAGTGATTGAATTTTCCGTATGCCCCTTAATTTGCACCTAAATAAAGGGCATTACAGTAGTCAATCCTTGATAGCATAAGGGTCACAATTACTGTTTTCCTTAGATCCATAGGGATAAACGGTTGGATTTTTCTTATAGTCCTCAGTTCAGTGATTTTTCCAAAATGTAGCACATCTGTTTTATCGGTGTTTAATTTCAAGCAGTTGTCGCGCATCCAACTGATTATGTGGACCATACAGTTGTTAAATTCTTTTGCCATGTCACTAGGATTTGATGATAATGACACCACTATTTGTGTGTCATTTGCATAACAGACAGCGGTGAAACCGTGGGAGCGTACGAGTTTAGCAAGAGGGGCACCATAACCATTGAACAGGGCTGGGGATAACGAAGATCCCTGGGGCAGTTCGCATGACGGGCATTAGGATGTGATTTGTGTCCCCCCATCATAACAGTTTGTTTTCTGTTTGCTAAAAATGATCTTAATATCTTGGAGGCTGCACCTGTGATTCCCATTTTGGATCGGCGCCGAATAAGCACTTGATGGTTTACCGTGTTGAATGCGGCTGAGAGGTCTAACAAGATAAGTATTGCCTTCCCTCCTCCATCCAACTGAATGCGAATCTCCTTGGTGGCTACAATGTGGGCTGACTCCAGGCTGTGTAGAGGCCGAAATCCATATTGTTCCGGGTCCATTTTATCATTTGACTCCAATCAGTCAAGTAAATATTCGTTGAGTCCTTTTTCCAAAATTTTAAAAGGAAACGGCAAACAGGAAATTGGCTGATAATTTTTTACCTTAGAGGGTTAAATGTTTTTTCAAGGTGGCCGTACCAGTGATTTTTTCCAGATGCTTGGGAAAGATCCGGCATTTAAAATATTATTTAGAAGAGGTACTAAGTGGCCAGCTATGGTACTTGGTACCAAGTGGAGAACCATATCCGGGCAGGGGTCCAAGGCGGAGGCAAACATCCATTACAACGCAACTAAAACAACGCACTACCATTACAACGAAACTTTTACAATGCAGGATCCATTACAACGCATGCCATTACAACGCAGCTGCTATTACAACGCATGCCATTACAACGTAAGTATGGGTAAGTATTTAATTAAATTGTAACCCCTACCCCATCCAACACTTACCCTACTATTACACCCCCCTGGAGTTAGAATAGTAATTTTAACCCCTACACTATCCAACACTTACCCTACTATTACACCCCCCTAGAGTTAGAATAGTAATTTTAACCCCTACACTATAATTCCCATTAATTAAAAAAATATATATACTTACCCATACTTACGTTGTAATGGCATGCATTGTAATAGCAGCTGCGTTGTAATTGCATGCGTTGTAATGGATCCTGCGTTGTAAAAGTTTCGTTGTAATGGTATGCGTTGTGAATGTATGCGTTGTAACGTCATACATCCAATGGGGATCTTGACTTGGTAGACAAGATAAGTTTATCCACTCCCTTGGGCGTGAGGCGGTTGAAATAGTCTAGGTGAGCTTGCGTAGTCGCTTTGCCATTCTCCAGGTCACCAATTACGTCTAGGCTATCCGCAGTGTGAGAAGTTGGCCTGGCATATGCCGTCCACTATTCTAGTGGGCACCTTGCACCAGTCCAAACGACCTCTTATTGATGGTAGGTTAAAGACAACCTTATAGAAAGCTATCCTAGTGGTAGCTGTGGAGAGCAGCCTTCAGACTAAGTCTTGAAAGAATGTAAAGCAGCTTGTTTTACCAGTCTATAATCTCATGAAATGATCAAATGAAAGGAGAACCACACCAGGTATATATATAAAATATATGTATTTATTCTAAACACATCCCTCTAGTCTCTTTATGAGGCTAGAGGCAAAAGTACATTCAGTAAACTTATTTAGCACACAGTAAATTAGCACAATATATGATTAGCCCTAGGGACGTCACAAACCATATACTAAGAAAGTGGTATAAGAACCACGACTGACATAGATACAAGGCCTAGAGCCTTCAGAACCGCTGGGGCCACCAGGAACCACCCAAGATAGTGACACAGGGGACCCACGGGGGACGCGTGCAGTGTCTAAACACAGCCGTGAATCACCATTAACTTCTATGGGGAAAGTCGCGGTTGGAAAATTACAGATTTAAGACACTTAGAAGAGGACTAGGAACAAACCCCTTTAGAACTAGGAGGTTCTAGATTCATCACCCAGGGGAGTACCAGAGTACTCAATTTACCTCACCCAGGGAAGCCGGGTGCATAGGTGTCTTTTCGTGTCGGGTTTCGTCGTCGATTTCAATGGAGAGTTGCTGCAAAGTGCTGCTGGCGTCCAGGTAAAAAGTGTCCGGGTGGATCGAAGGGTGGATCGTAGATATGAAGAACCTGAAAGCAGAGGTGAGAGAGTCTGAGTCACTAGCCAGTGAACAGGAAGGCGAGGAGAAGATTCCAACCAATGGCGGGTGATTTCAGGTGAAGAAGGTGAAGCTTGACTCTTCAGCCACGAGGACCAGGAGGTGTCGTTGATGACCAGGTGCTGGATTCGAGCTGCCCCACAAAGGATGTTGAGTGCTGTGGTGTCGGTATCTAGATTGGACCCAACAAGCCATGGCAACAGCAACCCACACAGAAAACAAAGATTGGCTTTGGTTCAGACCAGCAAGGTCTAAGGGACTCACCCTTTGGAGGGGAGACAGGGCACATCTGGAGCAACCAGGAAAGCCCAAGAAACAGAAGAGTTACCTTCATGGGGACCCACCAGTTGACGGACCAGGGATTGCAAAGGAGCCTCAAGCAGGAATGCTAGAAGCGAGCCCATGGAACACTCGTGGAGTGTAGGCCCACCATCTACAGTGCAAATAGTGCTGGGGGCTCGGACTATAAGTAGCCCAATGCACAACTTCAGGAAAGATGGGGAAGTTCATGCCAAGTCTCAGTTACTGTGGTTAACATTAAAGGGCTTGAAACATGTTCTTCTTTTCTGTCCCGATTTATGGATGCAAGATTTCTGGCACAGTATTTTGCAATGAAATCGACATACCTATTGCCTCTAGTGATGTAGTCATCTCCTTTCTTGTGTGTAGCACATTTTACCACTGCAATTTTATCAGGCAACTGAATAGCATCAATCAACATTTTCACGAATTCAGCATTTCTGATGGGGGATCCTGCAGAAGTTAAATAACCTCTTTGGGACCACAATTGCCCGTTGTCATGGACAACCCAAAATCCATAGTGACTGTCAGTCACTATGGTAACTTATTTATTTTCCTAGTTCACATGCTCGAATCAAAGCAATCAATTCTGCTATTTGAGCAGAATGAATTCCTTTCAGACAAGATGCTTCCAGGACATCTGCCACTGTACACACAGCATATGCAGCACTCAAAGCACCCTCCTCTGTTCTCAAGCAAAAAGCATCAACAAACATCACATAATCAGATTCAGGCAACGGTTCATCCTTGATTTCAGGTATTGGTTTGGTACAGTACTCAAGAACATCTAAACATTTGTGATCAACCTCATTTTTAAATTCAGCTTCCATCGCATCAGGTAACAGTGTAGATGGATTTATATTCACACATCGTGAAATTGTCACATTATCTGCACCTAGAATTATTTTCTCATATTTTGTCATTCTGTTGTTAGTAAGGTACTGTGTTTTTGTCCTACTGAGGAGAATCTCCACAGAATGAGGTACATATACCCTCACAGGAAATCCCATCACTATTCCTTCACTCTGTTCCAAACTCACACTTGTAGCTGCTACTGCTTTCAGACAACCTGGCAAGGCTTTTGCAACTGGATCCAAAACAGCTGAGAAATACGCAATTGGTTTCCTCAGTTTTCCTTTTCTATGAATTAGTACTGACAATGCACATCCTTCTCGCTCACTGCAATACAGCTCAAACTCTTTTTTATAATCAGGCATTCCTAAAGCTGGAGCTTCACATAAACTAGTTTTTAGCTGTTCAAACGCTTCCATTTCAGTCTTATTCAGTACAATAGGGTCTCTGATGTCTGCTTTGGTTAGTCTCTGCAAGGGTTTTGCTATTAGTGAAAATCCACTAATCCACTGTCTACAGTAACCCACCATTCCTAAAAACATTCTAACTTGTCTTTGTATTTTTGGTGGTTGCATTCCTTGTATCATTTTGATTCTTTCTGCAGTGACTTGCCTAGTTCCTTTAGCAATCTTATGACCTAAGTATTGCCACTAACAGATCATCAACATATTGAACCAATACAGACTCTCCAGGCATGCTCAAACTTTCTAATGACTTCTTTAAAATCTGCCGAGTCAGAGGCAGTGTGGGTATCCACACTGCAGAGTCCAAGGCAGTGTGGGTAGGTCAGAGATCTCCACACAGGTCTTCAAAACCTCTACTTATATGGGAGTACAAACCTGATGTGTGGACTGCCGGGTACTGTTGATGCCTGGAATCTTGACACTATTAGGTAGATCCAGTTCATCACAGGTACATGGACACTTTTTGAAATGTTTTCATTGTGTTACAGATGAACCTTTAAACATATATACAATTTGTTTAGTGTAGATAGTTCATTCCCTTATGCTCCTGAAGATTTGCGAGTCAATTGACGCACACGCGAGAAACATGTTGACCGTTATCACTAATTCTCAATAACTGACACATTAATAAGGGACATTATACCCTAATAAGTGCCGGTTACACTGCTTGTAATTGAGGCTGGAGACCCACCAGAATAAAAATATTTTCAGGTACTCCCAGCCCCATTTTAGACTCACCACTACATCTACACTTTTCTGGCCCCATACCCGCACTTCACAATACGGCTGTTGGATAAAAGATCTCCGATAAAGTGCCCCTCTTTGAGGTGAGCCCGTTGGGTATTGCACCGCCGACCCGACAAGGAGCAGCCCATATGATGAAGCATGACACCTGCAAAGGTGTGTGAGGGCATTAAAATCCAACAAATGGATTTCCCTCTGTAAATCCTAGAGAGACACAGTGGGCCCTAGTTCTCGAGTGACTTTCACAATCTCTACCTGAGGAATAGCACTACATTCCTTTCTTGACGTTTTGCTGAGTAACTACCTGCTGCTGTTGCGATGGTTGTTGAATCACCTCATTCTGCACCTGCAGATTCAATTATGTATTTTTTGAATTAACTCTTGGTGGACCCTTACACTCTTTCTTCCAATGCCCTATCCTGCCGCAATTATGACAAGGATACTTTTTCTTAAGCTCCTCTATGTTCCCTACTAATTTAGATTTATTGGAATTTCCCTTAATTTTTCCTTGACTCCCATCTGTACTTTTGTTTTCCATTTGTGCCACTTGATGTTCTGATACCTTCACTTGTGCCCACATGGCTTTCTCTTTGAGATTTTTCTGCTTAACTTCAATTTCATCACTACAGTATTTTGCAGGTCTCAATACCTCATCTACAGAACATGATTGCCATCCCATCAAATTAGGCTTAATCATGTCTCCTATTTCTGGTCTTAATCCAAACACAAATCGATTCACAAAATGACTCATATCTTTTTAATTTAGTTCCTCATATCCACCATATTGCTTAAACCCTAACAACAGTCTTTCATAAAATACATGTACAGATTCTTTCGATTCTTGCAAAGTCCTGTCAATTTTGACCCAATCTGTCTCTTTTGGTGGAATTTTGTTTTTCAAAAACACTATCACGTGTTCATATTTTCCCATCACTTCAGGCGAAGGAGCACCTGTCACTTTGTCTCGAGGATATTCAGTTTTCGGCCAGTTCACTGTTATTTTGCACTCAGACCATAGGTCTGCTGGTACTACTATGCCAAATAATCCATCTAGATATTCCCATAGTACCTTTGAAACCGTTACAAATCGATCCACCTGTTGATACCATTCTACTGGTTTTTCTCTTAATCTGGGGAAATCCTTAGTAAATGATAATATGTCCTGTCTAGTCCAAGGAACATGTACATATCCTCCTCCCGGTATTTCTCTCATAGGAAATTCATTTACTACTGTCTCTTTTTCTCTCACAGGAAACACTAATGTAGATTTATCACTCGCTTCTTCTCTTTTCTTTGCCCATTTTGCTTTCCATTTATCCACATCTCCCCATCTCTTAGTAAAACAATTAGCTCCTTTATTTGGGTTAATCTTCCTGCAGTATTCATATTTTCAATGTCCTTTTCTGTAAAATCTACTCTCTAGGGTTTCTGTAATGTTTTATTCTTCACAAAATCTATATCTAATTCACTTGCTAATCCTTCCAATTGGTCATGTATAGATGTTGCTTTCCACGTAATACTTTTACACATGATATGTTTTTAGCCTACCTGTTCCAATTGTTCCAATAATTAATTCTTCCATATCAACTTTTAGTCTAGCCACATCTAATACTTTAGGTTCATGTTCTTTTACTTTCAGAGTTTTAGGCCAATCACTTAATTCTTGTTCTGATGGTCCTACTGGGCTTTGTGTTAAATCTATTTTCTCTACATTTCTTTCGGGTGTCACAGAATCAGATTCTGCTCCTGTTGGAAACTTGTATGGTAGGCTCTGATTAAAAGTCAAGTCAGGCGGTATTATGTTACTTGTTCGCCTAATTTCAGACAAATCTGGATACATCTTTTCTCTTACTTTTTGCAAACTCTGGTTTAAAGGAATCGTCAAAGTTGGTTCTTTTATTTTCTGATTTTCGAACACTGGAATTACAGGACCTATTGTTACTGGGACTGGTACAGCTTCTATATTTTTAGTAATTTCCTGTATCCTTTCGGTTAATTAATTTGTAGAACGTATATATTCAGAAGTACTTTGGTGTTCTTCAATTCGTCTCTCTACTCTTGCTACACTTCTTCTGATGTCATCATTTTGCTTAGGAGTACCGGTAATTCTAGTTTCTACCACTGGGGTGTTTGAATCATATCTCATGTCTACCCTTTCTGGAAGGTCTCTAAAATTTTAAAATCGTTTTGGGGTTTCCGCAAATCTATCCTCTACTGGTGGAGCATTTGGAGTGGTCCATATAGAACCCGATGATATGGTGGTGGTCTCCTATTTAATATCTCCTCCAACACCGTATCCTCTGATTCACCACCTCCATCATTTTTCTTCCTGATTCCACATTATTCCTTTTCTCTGTGCATTTTCGCCCTTCTATTTCGTCTGCCAATCTAACTGGGTACATTCCATCACACATATCAGCATTTCTCCAACTTTGCATTCTACTTTCATGTGTTTCTCCCCATAATCCATGTAATCTACCTCTTGGTACTCGATGATTTTCCAACCTCTCTCGCTCTAACTCGTGCATCTCATCTTCCCACTCAACTAGTGCTTCAAATTGAGTAGGTCTAGGTCTTTTCTCTCAAATTTCGCAAAACTGCCAGACTAAAAGATCCTACTTCTGGAAATGCTAGCGCACCATCATTATTGGTATATCTAGCCCAATTTTCTAGCCAAATGCATGTATGATAGCCATATTTCGATAACATGTAAGAAGCAGGCGTTTTTGGCGGAGGGAGTAATTTTCTCTCTCTTGATACTATCGCCTTGCCTTTCTTGAATATATTTTTCAATTTCTTAAACCATGAAGGTTTCTCCTTTTCTTCTCCGTAATAAAACTCAATTTTTCTGATAATCTCCCGTCTTTCAAAAGATTGCGCACTCTTCCAGATACTGCTTTGTAACACCAGCCTATCACAGCGCGGTTCACACTATCGCACCAATTAGAACAAGATACGTTATCTTAGTGCTTCACCAATAGTCTCGCTGCTTTACTGATGCACCAATCAGCCCTTACTTTGACTTGGTCACAAGGACCAATCCCTCCGCTCTGCTCCGGCTTCTGCAGCTTCGACTGACCCCTCCTTTACAAGGTTTATCGAGAAGCCGTATTTACACTTTTATACAACTGAATCGGTTAGTAACTACATAAAACAACTCCATTCGACTCTTCGCTAAACCAAAGTGATAGTTTTCTCAAACGCACAAGTATTCTGTATTACGAGTAAACAGCGCTTACCTCTTCTCTACCACAGAATTTTAAACTCGCCGATAAAGTAGCACATCCCTCTACCTTACCCTTCTCTCAAGCTCGGGTTAAGCTCTATTACTCTCCCAGCAGTAAGTTTTAAATAGGATACACAATGATCCCTGTACTTGAAGGCTAAGATTTTGTAGACTGTACATTTATCCTTTCACACGTAAAGTCCCTAAACTTGTGATATACGACGATACCACTACTTTTTGAAACAGACTATGCGAGGTGCGACTTCACTTGCCACACTTCCTCTGCCTGCAGACAGAGTTACCAGCTTCCCACACTTTCCGGAAGCCTTTTCCAGACTACATATAACATAATACAAACTCAACAGATGTTAGTCATAATTCTGTACATCAAATCCTGTATACATCGCTTTATACATTATCCTAGCTAATTCTATAGCAACCAATGCTCTGCTACCAAGTTAATTACTGATGCAGCACTACTCGGCCAAATCTTTCAGAGTCTTGAGTTTCACTTTTTTGAAAAACTTAGGGTCTCCAAACTTATATAAATAACCAAACTCATGATAACCTGATATCTTCAGCATTATTTTAAAAAGTTCGCCGATCTGAGAATGAACAAGAGAACACCACCTCCATCATTTTTCTTCCTGATTCCACATTATTCCTTTTCTCTGTGCATTTTCGCCCTTCTATTTCGTCTGCCAATCTAACTGGGTACATTCCATCACACATATCAGCATTTCTCCAACTTTGCATTCTACTTTCATGTGTTTCTCCCCATAATCCATGTAATCTACCTCTTGGTACTCGATGATTTTCCAACCTCTCTCGCTCTAACTCGTGCATCTCATCTTCCCACTCAACTAGTGCTTCAAATTGAGTAGGTCTAGGTCTTTTCTCTCAAATTTCGCAAAACTGCCAGACTAAAAGATCCTACTTCTGGAAATGCTAGCGCACCATCATTATTGGTATATCTAGCCCAATTTTCTAGCCAAATGCATGTATGATAGCCATATTTCGATAACATGTAAGAAGCAGGCGTTTTTGGCGGAGGGAGTAATTTTCTCTCTCTTGATACTATCGCCTTGCCTTTCTTGAATATATTTTTCAATTTCTTAAACCATGAAGGTTTCTCCTTTTCTTCTCCGTAATAAAACTCAATTTTTCTGATAATCTCCCGTCTTTCAAAAGATTGCGCACTCTTCCAGATACTGCTTTGTAACACCAGCCTATCACAGCGCGGTTCACACTATCGCACCAATTAGAACAAGATACGTTATCTTAGTGCTTCACCAATAGTCTCGCTGCTTTACTGATGCACCAATCAGCCCTTACTTTGACTTGGTCACAAGGACCAATCCCTCCGCTCTGCTCCGGCTTCTGCAGCTTCGACTGACCCCTCCTTTACAAGGTTTATCGAGAAGCCGTATTTACACTTTTATACAACTGAATCGGTTAGTAACTACATAAAACAACTCCATTCGACTCTTCGCTAAACCAAAGTGATAGTTTTCTCAAACGCACAAGTATTCTGTATTACCAGTAAACAGCGCTTACCTCTTCTCTACCACAGAATTTTAAACTCGCCGATAAAGTAGCACATCCCTCTACCTTACCCTTCTCTCAAGCTCGGGTTAAGCTCTATTACTCTCCCAGCAGTAAGTTTTAAATAGGATACACAATGATCCCTGTACTTGAAGGCTAAGATTTTGTAGACTGTACATTTATCCTTTCACACGTAAAGTCCCTAAACTTGTGATATACGACGATACCACTACTTTTTGAAACAGACTATGCGAGGTGCGACTTCACTTGCCACACTTCCTCTGCCTGCAGACGGAGTTACCAGCTTCCCACACTTTCCGGAAGCCTTTTCCAGACTACATATAACATAATACAAACTCAACAGATGTTAGTCATAATTCTGTACATCAAATCCTGTATACATCGCTTTATACATTATCCTAGCTAATTCTATAGCAACCAATGCTCTGCTACCAAGTTAATTACTGATGCAGCACTACTCCGGAAATAACTTCTAAAACCTCATCACCTTTCCCTGAAGTAATAATCATGCATTTACTCATCAATGAGGCCCATAACACTGCGAGTCACTCATACACACTTTCTCTCTACTTCATTGATTGGTGTGAATCAAAGGAGAGCTGCTGGATCATAGCGGAGTGTCTAAATTAAGCTAAATATTTATAATATGTACATCTGCAGTTTAAATTGTTTTTACCATGGTTCTATCAATGAGACAATTTATTCAGACACACCACCATTATTTGTCAATGGATCTGCTAGTAAAAAATTAGGCTAAGGATGAACAAGACCAGCTTAATTCTTCATTTATCTAATTTTTATTTAAAGAAAATCTTCTAGCATGACCTGTATTTATTCATTTATAAATCTGTTTAATACAAAATAGATTTGAGGAAAAGAAAGAATTTTAACTCATAAGTTTATATTTCATTTAATTTCAAAGCTCAGAAATAAGCACATTATTATTGAGATTATAGGACATGGATATTAGCAAAAGACATAATAGTTCCCAAAGTTCATCTCCCTATTCTCTCTAGCTATTAACCTCATCTCAAGACTCCGTATTCATTCAAGTAAAGTTAAAGTTCAGAACAATTTGAAAGTTCTCACGCCTCAGGAAAATTCAGCATTCCAACAGCATTTCAGAATACACAGATGGATATCGAAGAAGAGAGTTTTTTTCTTAAGTCCGGACATATTCTTTTATACCCTTTTTCACTACTTAATCTATCTACTAAAGTAACTATCAGTGTCTTTTTTTTTTTTTTTTCTTTTTCTTTTTTTTTTTTATCCTCATTTGCCGTCTTGCCGCCCATATCCTTAATCCTTTCCAACCTCTGGGCTGTTGTTGTCTCTTAGGCTGGTCTAGAGTAATGGGGCGTAGACAACACATATTTTTGAGTCTGATCCCCTCTCGAGACTCCTCCTTGACCACCTGACCCAAGATGTGTGTCTTCCACCATCTCTATTCCTCGATATCGAATCCAAATTCCAGCGAGACAGGCTCGGGCTTAATCATTGGATTTTTAACATAACTATAACTTTAACCAAAATTTTGCAGGAAGGGTATCCAAAAACCTCTATTTCTTTTAGAACAATCTAACATATCTAACTTTGCTATGTATCTCATAGCTAATACCCAGTCCAATAAGGTAGGACTGAGTGGTGAAACCCATAGTTTACATATCTCACGACGTGCTAATAACATAGCATAAAAAATAAGTCTAACATTGTTACCCAAAGCTCTATTTTGTAAGTCATATCTCCCAGAAATAATTAATTCAGGGCTTACCTCAATGGGTTGGCTCAATGATTTGGAGAGGGAGTTACTCACGTCAATCCAAAATTGTTTGATATTCGGGCATGATACGAACATGTGTAAGTCATCGACATTTGGGGCTTTACATTTTGGACATTCCACCAATCCTCCTTCTTTAAATTTAGAAAGCCTGTACGGGGACCAGTATGCCCTGTGGATAGTAAATAAAACATTTCGCCTTAGATTGGCAGGTTTAACAATTCTATATAGCATGCTCATAGTTACTTGCCATTGGTCTTCTGTAGCAATCCTTGGCAAGCTATTCTTCCACAGGGTCTCAGGTAGATCAAATATCCCATCCTCCATTTCCAATATTCGCCAATACCAGCAAGCAACCTCCTTCTTAAAAGCCGTTAACTCCAGTTTTAATTCAAAATCGTTTTCCTGTCCAATCCCTGATCCTGCATGGTTTGCCCAACTTTGAATCTGCAAGTACTTGTATTTTGAGAAAACTGGGCCCCAGTTTTGTTGACATAAACTCCAGGGAATCAGTTTTCCATCCTGAAATAAATCTCTCCATCTTTGTAGGGCTGGCTCCTTTGTCAAATTTAAAGCTAACGCATCTCTTGTCCAGGTCGGAGCTCCCGGCGATTCCCATATCGGAGCCATATAACTGAGATAAGGGATCTTAGTTGTTTTTCTTATTTTATACCAAGTCTCGGCCAAATCTTTCAGAGTCTTGAGTTTCACTTTTTTGAAAAACTTAGGGTCTCCAAACTTATATAAATAACCAAACTCATGATAACCTGATATCTTCAGCATTATTTTAAAAAGTTCGCCGATCTGAGAATGAACAAGAGAACCCAACCACATCCTGCAATTTTTCAAACAAAAAGCCCATGCATATATTTGTAAATCAGGAGCCGCCAATCCTCCTTTATTTATACTTCTTCGTATTTTCCTCCATGAAATTCGAGAGGTTTTTGATGCCCAAATAAATGAAGTTATCATACTTTGTATTTTTACCAACCATTCCTTTTTAAAACACAGCGGAATAGCTTCAAACAAAAAAGTAATTTTTGGTATGATCACCATCTTTACAAGATTAGATCTCCCATATATTGACAAAGGTATGTTCATCCAGCCCTTTAGCATATCACCAACCTCTTTTTTTACTCTGTCCAGATTAGTTTTAGCCAAGTCCTCAGTCTTCTGTGTGATCCTAACTCCAAGATATCTCATTTCTGCTGTAGTTTTTACTCCTCTTGTGTTAAGATTCCAGGTCATTATTTCGGTCTTTTCTTGGTTTAGCTGGTAACCAGAAATCCTACCAAAATCCTTTGTTATCTTTACTAGATTTTCCAAAGAGCTAACTAAACTAGTAGAATAAACAATAATGTCGTCCGCATATAAACCTAATTTCCTTGACCAGTTCATCACAGCAAAAGGGGGTATCGCTTCTGAAGCCCTGATTTTACAGGCTAAGGGTTCTATATATATATTGAAAAGTAAAGGTGATAAGGGGCATCCTTGCCGGGTGCCCCGCATTACCCTAATAGCGGATGTAAGAGTGCCATTTATAAGTACACGTGAAGTCGGAGCACAATATAGTGAAAAAATAGATTGTGTAAATCTATCTCCTAAATTAAGATGTTGCAAAAGAGTTTTTAAATAAACAAAATTAACACGATCAAAAGCCTTGGCAGCATCTAATGCTATCACTGCCAAGGGATAATCATACTTGGAAGCTAAATCTATCATGCCTATCAGAGAGTGGGTAAGGTCTTTTAAATACCTCTTTTTAACAAAACCTCTTTGATCTTCATGTATCAATTTATGGATGATTTTACTAAGCCTGTCAGCCAAAATTTTTGTGAAAAATTTATAGTCGCAATTTAAAAGCGAAATCGGCCTGTACGCATCCATATTTTTGGGAGATTTCCCTGGTTTGAGTATTAAAACAATGTTTGCCTCATTCCAAGAGCTTGGGATTTTCTCTTCCCCCCTAAATATTTTATTATATAAGTGACAAAGAGTGGGGACCAACGTATTATCAAAAGCTTTGTAGACTTCTGCGGGTAGACCATCCGGTCCAGGGGCTTTTCCCCTTTTGCTGTCCTTGATAACTTTCATCAGCTCCTCTTGAGTAATTTCCTTATTAAGCCCTAACATGTCCCCATCTGAAAGTGGTTTTATTAAAGATAGCCAGGTCTCCATCTCAACCCTATCCGGACAAAGATCTTCTGCATAAACATTCGTGAAATATTCCTGAAATGCTTTAACAATCAATTTATTTTCTGTTATAGTGTGATCTATGCCTGGTTTCTTGATCTCTTTAATATGATTCCGTACAACATCTTTCTTGGCTTTCCAAGCTAATAACTTGCCACATCCCTCTCCATATGAAAAATGTGCCAGCTGACTGGCTTCCCATCTCTCTTTAACTCTCTGTGCAAGTAACGCAGTAAGCTGAACCTTTAATTCCAAAAATGTTCTCTCCCAAGGGCCATCTAAGGTAGTCGCATCCTGGGAAGTCCGATTCATTTCGCACTCTCGAATCTCTTTTTCTAACTTTGAAACCTGACTATAATACAGTCTTCGCCTTTTCGCACCCTGAGCTCCCATTCTACCTCTCATAAATGCCTTACACGTTTCCCACACTATATCATCCTTAGCTGAGCCTACATTTACTTCTAAAAATACTTGTATCTCTTCTTTGAGAATCTCTAAGATTTCTGGGTCACCTCAAATTGTCCGATCTAATCTCCAAACTGAGGTAACTTCTTCTCCTTCCAAACTCAAATTTAAACTCACCCCAGAGTGGTCTGATAGATGCGCCCCTACATGATCTACCCCTGTAACTCTCCCTTTCAATCTATTATCAACCAAAAAAAAAAATCTATCCGTGATTTGTGTTTATATTTTTTGTTATGAAAAGTAAATCCTAACAGTTGTGGAAATTTACATCTCCAAATATCACAAAGTCCAAGTTGCCCCATCATTGACTTAACTTTGGCAGTCATTTTAGTGTTCATTATTGCTCTATTGTTACCCGCTCTATCCATCTTCCCATCCAATACTGTGTTAAAATCCCCTGCCATAATTACCTTACCAGGAAAATCTAATAACTCCAATTCAACTTTCTCTAAGACTGTGGGATCATCTATATTCGGACCGTAGTAACCCACCACTGTCAACACTTCACTCGAAAGTCTCAAACTACAAATCACCCATCTTCCTCTACTGTCTACTACACTTTTTTCGACTACTATGTCAGATCCTTTTCTTATCAAAATAGCCACCCCCTTCGTAACCAGATCTTGGGATGTAAAAAAAGCGCTTGCAATCCATTTTTGAGTGGTAAATATCTCTTTACTTTCCTTTTGTGTTAAATGTGTTTCTTGCAAGATGATGATCTGTGCGGATGAGTCTTCTAAGTATTTCAGAATCAGCTGTCTTCTAGATTTGACTCGGAGCCCATTAACGTTCCATGTGAGGAACCTTAATTCCTTATCTCTGGCCCCACTCATCATACTCATCGTGCTTGCCATATGCTGCCCATCTTTTCTTCCTGTTTAAGTCACAGCAAGACTGATCATGAGGAATATTTTTTATATTTTTCTCCCTTACCCCTATCCCACCCCATCCCCTACACTCACTTCCCACCCTGGAAAACCCAACCATTACTCCCATGGCCTAGGCCTGTGGATGTCTTAGTGGTGGTATCTCTTATTTTTACAAATTGTTATGGCCGATATTCCTATTTCTTTACATCGTGAATAACATCCAAGAAAGCATCAACCTCGTCCACAGTACGGAAATTATACATTTTGTTATGCCACATAACTTTTAGAAAGGCGGGAAATTTTAATTGAGCCGTGGCTCCAATCTCCCTTAGTGGTGTCAATCGCTTTCCCATCTCCCATTGCCTATTTGCTGTGGCCGGTGACAGATCTGACCTAATGTCAACTGGTACTCCATCTATTACAATAGATTTTTTTTTTAAAGCCAGTGACAGAATTTTTTCTTTTAATGAGTAGGTCGCAAAATTAATCAAAATTTTCCTTGGCTTAGCCCGGTCAGGATTCAACCTAAAAGGATCTCGATGTATTCGTTGTATATCACGGGCCAAACTTTCCTCCTCTTCTTCTAGTGCTAGCTCTTTCTTCAGTAACTGCACTACGAAAGTCTTTATGTCTGTCCCTTCTTTTCCTTCTGGAAGCTTAAGAATTTTTAGATTATTACGCCTTTGCATATTTTCAAGCCTTTCTAACCTATCATCCATTTGCCTATCTTGAGAATATAAAGTCTCTATCTCCTTTCGATTATCCTGAACTCTTCCCTGCACAGTTTTCATTGCAGATTCCATCTCTCCTGCACGTATCGTTAGTTTATCTATCTTATCCTCTAGCAGGACACATGTAGCACTAATGCGCTCTTGATTCTTTCTAGAGGCTTCGAATCCTAAATGGATATCTTGTTCAAGTTTTCTTAAAAGTTCCATGACAGAGACATCTGTTGAGGCAAAACTCTCTTGCTGTCTTAAAGTCGACTCAGCTTTATTCATAGAATTTTCTTCTCTCCTTGTAAATATATCTTCTTCCGCCTTATCTTCCATAGCATCAATAGGTGAGCTTTCAGCTGATTCACTTAATATAACTGGTATGTTAGATTGAACTATCTGCTCCGTAGGTGGCTCTACATCACAACTTCCTCCCTTGTCCCCCTCCATCTCTATATCCAAATCCAAAACCTGAAATGGGTTAGGTGTTGAAAGAGCTGACCAATCTTGTTCACGTTCTTCCATATACTCAGACTCTACTACCTTGCCAGCCCTATTTTGGGAGACAGAATCCGGTTTCAGCACCAACACTTTTGGAACTGGCTTAAAATATAGGTTAAGTGAGGGAGCTACAGGGGTCTTAAACACAGCCTTCTCTTTCTTTTGTCTTTTTTTCTTTCCCCCCTTTGACGGTGAGATCTTAAGTTTATATGTTGTAGAACTAGGGAAAGCACTTTCCTCTGACTCAATATTATTTGATTGTTCCACTTGTGTATTAACACTTTTACTTATCCCCACAAGACTTTCTTTGTCCCACTTCTTGCTCCTCAGTTGATATCCTGTGGGCTTATCTCCCTCCTTCCCCCTCTTGCTTACTTGTCTTGCAACAGTCCGCTGCGATACACTCTTAAGCTCGAGGCTGCTCGTAGCCGCTTCCAGCCCTCGGCCCCTTCCTCCACTTGTTGGAGTGCCGATTTTTGCAAGCACTCGGCGGCCTCTGCAGACACCCAGCGCCGCTCGCTCCCAACTCCCAGCCGGCAGGTAACGCGACTCCGCCCCCTCAATCTCAATCTCGGCGGGTTGTTGCTCTGCGTTCTCCGCCATCCGCCGCTGCCGCTGCTGCAGGTCTCCCGTGTTCAGCCGGCAAACGGCTTCCAATATCCTCCGATAGCTCGCCGTGATTCCCACAAGGTAAGCGCTCGCAAGGTACAAGCGCCAGCAGTCGATAATCGGCCTCACGCATTAGACTGACACCACCACTATCCCGACATCCGCGACCCGCTGATTAGCCGGCCGCCATGTTTTCCCCCGACCACTATCAGTGTCTTTTAACATTTCTGATTGGTCAATCCGAGGGGTGGATGAGCATAACCTCATCATCTTATTGTTTAATTTCCGCATGATCAGCTCAATGAAAATGGTCTTTGCAAAAATTATATTCGCTTCGCTCATGTCCTTTAACTTGTAATTTTTGCCTTCTTTCCCACGTCTCTCAGCACGGATGTCCATTTTGTTGGCACTCAGCTGGACTTTCAGGGCACACTGTCCTTGACCCAATCTACACAGTCACAGGCAGCTCATATTCATTTGCAGTTCATTTCACCATGCGCATGCGTACTGTATTTTAATCTCGGAGTCACAGAAACGTCCATTTTTTTTTACGCCTCGTAGGCCAGAACGGGAACTATTATAGAAACAAATACAATCAAACGTTAATTGTTGAATTATAACCCTTCTGTTTACCTCCCCTTACTAAGGTCAGGGCCGTTTCTAGGTGTTTTGCCGCCCTAGCGAGAATTGAAAATGCCGCCCCCTCCCTTTTACTACCATCACTGTGTTCCCCTGGTATGAAGGAACTTGAAGGATAACATTAATCTACAGGAGTTCCAAGGAAAGGGGGGGACTAAGGGCCAATTTTGACTAGGTACAGCATACAAGCCCAAATGCAATCCAAAACAAAGTGGTATGCCGTTCCTACTGTGTGGTACAGGTGAGTAGTAAATGAAGCAAGCACTCGTAGTGTGCTCACTATGGCAGGAGAAAGATATCCTCCTTTTAGAAAGGGACCCTCACAGACCCAATAAGATAAGGTGTCTTGCTTCATCATTGGGTCTGCTCCTCGTCGGGTAGGCGCTGCAATACCCGATCGGCTCCCTTGATGGGGCCTTTTAGCGGAGATCTTTTTTCCTGGCCGTTGGGTGCAGTGCGAGCGAGGGTCGTAGTGAGTGTAGATGTGGAAAATTGTGAGGTTAAAACAGGAGTTAGGGATCCACTCAGAACTATTTTAATGAATGTGGCCCCTATCCTGATTAAAAACAATAGTGTGCATGCCCCTGCTCTAAGGTTACAGGGTATTGCGCTTTGAAATTAGACTAACATGTTTCTTGCCCTATGTCAAATGGACAGCAATTCTTCAGGGACTATGCAAGATCTATCTACACATTTGGTGGTGGTCTAGAATGTCAAACTCAAGTGACCACCGATACAACATCCTAAAAAGTGGTACCTGTAGATCTACAATATCACCTGTAAAGGAGAAAAACTCAAACTGATTACTACGTCATTATCCAACAGTTTACAGTGTATATACATTAGTGCAGCACTCCAAACAAAGTGCATGGAAGCATGCATCACACTAAAGTGTCTGTGCTTATGTGCGAGGAATATAAATCTAAAACAACATATATAGCTGGGAATGCTGTGTGTGTACTCACATGTTTAAGAACTCACCCAGTTTCGGTCTGCAGTGTGTAGCAACGTGTACCGGCAAATGTACACACTGGATTGTACAGTGTCCTAATAAAAAGACAGTAAATGGAAGCAGGAGATCAAATAAAGAAATAAACTCATGAGTATTCAGGGTATAATAGCCTGTAGGCAGTTACTCAAGTCTGACTGGAGTGAGGGATGGCCCGTATTGGTATTGACCCTCTTTCCCAAATAATCAGCAACTTAGAAAGTGGATGCAAGTGTCCCCTGCATATATCTGCCACGAGGTCCAAAGGGGGGGGCTCTACACAGTATGCATCCTCAACTCCACCCGGCCCCAGCAATGAGTGTCAGGTAGGGAGGAGCAGGCACACCACAGAACCGACACCAAAACTCACACGGAGCTTCAAATAGCACATAGGTCATCGCATAAATAAACGCTCCCACAAAAGAGTCCATGTGCGTCACTGGCCAGGACTAGCACACTTCTGTTCCCGTCCAGGTATAACCAGTAGTCCATCATGCTTGATGTCTCCTAATAAAGTGTCATGTTAGACGGGGTAGGGTAAAGAAGTTCACCGCCCACCACAGCTAACCAAACGGCGCCCTCTTTCAGGTGCCGTTAACCCACCAGATACTATGTCGAGTTGAAGGGATTAGGGCCATCCCGCAACGGTTAAAAACAGCCCAAGCGTTGTGTACTTACGTAGTGTACTCTGTGTCTGCTACGGGTCACCTACCCCACACCTTGCCGGTCCCGGATGATCTCAGCTCGTACTCGGAGTTGCGTAGTTATACCTCCGGTCTGCGATGTTGTGGAGGAGGGACTTCTGGTTACTGGCTACAAGGAGCCAGCGCGCCAACCCAAAACACATTGGGTGCCATCTTGGAAGTACACACTGATCATCCCATGTCGGTTTGTTCATGAGTTACCCTGGTATGCTTAGTTGGGGAGGCAGAACTTCCGTTTTCTGGCTCCAGGGAGCTAGCGTGTTGCCCTTGACAACAGTGGATCCCATATTAGAAGTACGCGCTGTGTGTTCCCTGTATATTAGCTCGTGAGTCATAGTAGTCTTAAGTTCAAAGTACTCGGGAAAGTAAGCCAAATGGATTGTGTTTAAGATTGGATGCTAGGTATCTATTCTTGTTAGTGTCTCACGTGCATCATGGGCAGAGTAATACTCCAATGTGCAGTTCACAAAGGGGGGTCGGGGGTGCACTCATTGAGATGTTATTTTAATAAAGTGCAACTGAGAATGTAATACAGGTCAGAGTGTGTTGTGGGAACATCTCTAGATCTGGTCATGTCCCGGTGCTGGCAATTGAAGATGTTAGATGGTACCTTCACGCATGTCGTGTCCCTTATAAAAGCAGTGGGTGTGAAGATTCCATTTTATCAAGGAGGAGATGCCCCATTCTCCATATCAGGTTGGAAGGCTAGAGAAATCAGATGTGGTTGATTGGTTACATGGTGTAACATGATCTCTGGTGATCAAGTCAACAGGCTCCAAGGGATCTCTTTGTTCAATCCCTCCTTGTCAGAGGCTAGTCTCGGTACCCATCTCTGTTCGATGCGGAACAGTGAGTTCTTGTTTATACCAGGGTGTGCTTCAAGAATGATCCAACTGATTGAGTTGGGTGAATGTTTCTGATGTTCAAAATGTGTTGTCATCTTGGTGTTAGTTTTATGACATCTGAAATTACTCCTGTGTTCTGTGATATGGGTTTTTACCGGCCTCGTGGTCATCCCCACGTATAGGAGTCCACATAGGCAAGTTAATACATAGATACAGTTAGGGGTGTTGAAGTTTGTATGTTTCTTACAATGCCAAGTGACCCCATCTCTTTTGTGACATGGTGCAAGGACTCACTGAACAAGATCCACAGGGGTGGTGTCCTACAACTGGTGGTAGATCCCACAATGACCTTTGTGTATTGATCTGTTGGTTCTTAGGTCTTGTGTGTATGAGCACATCTTTTAGGTTGTTTGTGCGTTTAAACGCAAACGTAGGTACAGGGAACATTAATCTACACCCACATTTTGTTTTTGGGGGGGAAACAAATATTGAGCCAAATGCAGAACGATTGTACTGTTAAATGCTCATATACTACTCCTGTCTTACGTTGGCTTATTCTAGCACCAAATAGTATTCGTGGTTTTCATCTGGAACAAAGGAGTAAACAATGAGAGCTCTAAGAGTAAGTCACACCTACACACATCAACATCTTGGTAAATCAGATCCAAAATAACTCAACCTATACAATGCAAACACCTTGGAATGAATGCTGTGAACTCTTCAGACACATCACACTCTGTTTTCACAATAGCGGACATCTCAGGGAAGGGTATGGTGCCTGAATGAACATCATGGAACAAATATTGCCTGCATTATACATTAGAACATGTCAACAAAAACATCTCCAGGCATAAATATTGTGTTCTGACCGTTTACAAAAATATCTTCCCATTCAAGTTGAAAATAGAAAACCAAACTCATCGTGGCACTAGTTCTGTAGAAAATATTTAGGCCACACTATATGTAAGGAAAGATTTTTGTGAACGCATTTTGACATATAAAGCAGATTTTATCAGAAATAACAAAACTGTCAGTTTATTTAAAAAAAAAAACTTGCCAGCTATAAGCCTAGAAACTCTTTTTGCCCTGTTCACTGTTGGTGTGTTGTTGTGTCGCAGTGAAAGGGAGGGATGATAAATATATGTAATCAAGTTGTGTATGTGATTGCCAATTCATCTGATTGAAAACAATGATGTGCCGTGTATATTTAGAAAACAGGTAAACAGAAATCATGGAGAACTCATTTTGCTAATTACTTTTTGGAGTTTTATAGCTCGTATTTCTAATCCGACTCCAAAGCTATCTATATAAACAGTAAATGCACTACGGAAACTGAAACCTAGAGAACAAATGTTTTCCACTGATTTATTTATCACCTTATATCCGCCTCTCCGCCGTACCAATTAGCATTTTGTACAAAAGTATGCAAATAGCAGCATTGATCAGAAACAGCAGCAATCACCAGCACGGTACATATTCCATCAATTGAGCCTTGGCAAGCTCGTACCTTTCCCTGATGGTTGGCATAATGTGCTGATAGCACTTGGTTATTTGTAATCCTGAAAACATTTTATTTTTGATTTACCATCATTATGAACTCATATTTTTTGCCGCCCTCCCCCTTTTGCCGCCCTAGGCGGCCGCCTAGTCTTGCCTAGTGGTAGAAACGGCCCTGACTAAGGTTTCCCTGTTAGTTATTACCTAGCAGATAAAGCAACATATATGCTTGATTTACTCACCAGTCTTCATGTTTTTGCCACAAATAAACAAACAGAAAGCACAATCATGCCGCTTTTGGTTAGTTTATAGCTGCTGCATTCATTTTTAGACATAACAACATCACTTAGTTCTTCGATTATTGTTGCAACATACGCAAATTAGTTTCCCACGTGTTCTTGTGTGTGCATTCTATTCTATGTTGATTAATTTTCAAAACCACTCAATTAGTTCATGTTACTGTTATGAGAAAGTGACTTCATGAGGTGTATACAAAATTTTGGTTTTCCACCTCACTCCATCAGATGCAACAGAACTCTCTTTTGGCGATGCAAAAAAATAGATAGTGAAAACTGGAAAAAGTCTTGATTGTTTTTAATCAATCAATCAGGGATTTATAAAGTTCGGCAAATCACATGTAAGGGCCTAAAGAGGCTGGAGTAGCTAACTGCCTCATGGCTATGTGTTCATTCAAACAGCCAGGTCTTGAGTCCTTTCCTGAATTCCCGGAACGATGGGGTGATCCTGAGGTGCAGGGGAAGGTAGTTCCAAGCTTTGGTCACCATGTGTGAGAAGGAGTGTCGTTCACTGTTGCTTCGGCGGATCTCGGTCTGCGAGGAAGAGGGAGGCAGATCGTAGGTGTCTGGTTGATTGGTGGAAGGGAGTGCGTTTGTTGATGTATGATGGCTTTGTATGCGTGGATGAACATCTTGACTTGACCTCATTCCTGAATCGGGAGCCAGTGCAACTTCTTGAGGTGAGGTGTGATGTAGGCCCATCTGAGGAGGTGGAGGATATGTTTTGTATTGTCTGTAGTCTCTTCAGGAGCTGTGAGGTGATTCCTATGTAGAAGTGTGTTCCCATAGTCCAGCCTGCTGGTGACGAAGGCCTCTGTGACGGTCTTTCTGATGTTGACTGGGTGCCATGTCAAGGTCTTGTGGAAGCAGGCAAACGAGATTGCGTTTATCTGTTTCCTCATTGATTGCTTGCTGTGCAATAAGTTGCAACTTATATTTTGAGCAATCTTTTTCTTTTGAAGGGGTGGGAGTACGCTGTTTTATCTTCAGGGTGTTGGTAATTGTCCCCAGAGTAGAACCCTTTGATAATTTAAGCACTAGCACAGACTGTAGCTACTTAAAACCTCTTTTGCTAAGGAGTGATGTCTAGGGTCACCTATGTGTCTTGAAAGTTTGAATGAGGTAATTCTTATTGTGTAAACTGAGACATATACTCCAAATTTATATTAGTGTAGTATATAGAATTAGATCCTTATGGCAGCTACCATAGTATATGGTGCTAGACCCTTATTGTTTAGCTAAATCAAAGAATGATGAGGAAGAGGAAGTGATAATATCCGTCACACGACTAACGGTTTGCATAATTTCCACAGACCACTGACCTTGTCATTCTGTAGAGGGGCACGAGTTGCACACAGCATTGATGAGAATTGTTCCTTTGGTGAATATCTCTCTTGTAGCAGAACATATGTTATCGGGGTGGGGAGTACATATTCTATGATCCTAATTCCTCTATTAGTAATACTGATATTTATGGTGTGACTCAATTGAGAATGAGTCAACATCATGCTGCTTATTTTAACTCCGAAGTGACTGCATGAGATGGGGGTTGGAAACTCTCAGCAGCAATTACTCCTTATGATACCAGAACTGCTGCTGGTTAGTGAGAGTACAAGAGAGCATTGGGATAAAGCATGAAGGTCATCAGTGCTGTGGGTCCTCTAAGGATATCATTGAGCAAAGCCAAGCGGTGTAGCTCTGCACATGTTCCACATTACTGCTGCTGATTCGAGATGAGTTCAGAATGTTAGTTATATCTAGTACACATTTCTGTGCATGTAAGAATGTAACACTTGTGTGAGGTTGGAGGACATTTTTGTGGCGGGCGAACTCCTGCTCAACATCAAGTGGGGGAGATATCAACACCCTCACTGGGGAATCCAGAGCTCAGCACTGGGTATCCAGAAGCATCTTCTGGGCATACCATGCTTTCTATCCCATACTAATCTTTGAATTCCTATTTCTGTATGTGCAAAGATTTACTTCTGCCATTTCTTGTCTTGCCTAAATTGCGTGAAAATCCAGATCCATGTTTTCCTTAAAGAGGTGTCATTTCTAACCTTTCAAGTGCAGTATCCTTTTAAAGGTGTCTTTCCTATGTTGCTTAGAGCTATGACGTTTCAGGCAGTGTGTGCATCTAAATAGCTTTTGGTGTTATTAATTAGATATTGCTATCATCAGTGTAAAAAAACAATTCAGAAAATGGTTGTGTCAGTTAGGTCACAGCTTATTGAGTTTTAGGAAAACCAACTTGAAAAGAATGTTATCTATATCAAAGATACGCGTTGTTAAGGAAAACTGTGCAAGTTAAGCAAGTTGTTTAGACAATTCAGGCTGAAATCAGGACTGGAAAACGATCTCTCTTTTAGGATACATTTGTTAGGTTAAGATGCTGATCCAAGAGTTAAAAGTCAATCTTTTTAGACTGAGCTCTTTTGTAAAATCATAAGAAAGGACATCTGCTTTTGATATGTTATCTTCTTTTAATTTCACCCCTTGTTCCTTTTTTTTTTAGGTGAACTGCTGTCCGGTAACAACTTCATTGACGCCCTTTGCCTACCTCGACCCAGGCAGAGGGTTGATGCTTCGCTCAGTTGAAATGAATCAAGAATGTCGCTGCGGACCATGAATTTCCACCAACCCCGTCAGGAAAACATCTGTCTTGCAGGAAAGGAGAGAAAGGGAGAGAGAAAAGGGTGATGATCATCATCCGTCTAACTTTCCGCGTCCCAGGATCACACATTTTGGACTTCCTACCTGGATCTTATTTCAAGGACTGTGTAATATATTTGCTTTTTAAATATGGAGTGTTGGAGCGGGTCTGGACTTTTGACCTGATCTTCCAATGCAAATTGGATGAATTATGTTCATTTGGACCTGTTACACTAAGGACCTTCAGCGAATAGATCTTCCATAATCGTGTCTGAAGCCCTACATTCGTTGGGAGCAAGTGTAGACCAGGGAGTGTTGCACTGTTCCACTTGTTGGACTATTTTCTTCAACTTCTACACATAGAAAGACTTGTCAGGCAAGGAATTCTTTTTAGGACAATCAACAAATTAACACGTTTCAAACTTGGCTTTTTTGTTTTATATAAAGGTCCATGTTTTATATCATTCAATTATATTCTTTGTTGCTGACGTTTTGTCTGTTGGTTGTATCAGTGTAAAAGCGCTAAAACAAAAATCTAGTTTTGGCCCTTTAATGTAAATAGGCATTTTCATCTACCTGATCTTTACAAAGTATCAAACGCATTATGGTCTACTTGCAAAGACACCTTCTGATTTAGTTCAGCCCCATAAGTCATCCTCCATAGTATTTTTTTATTAAAAAAACAAAACTACTGCTCAACTAAGGTTTGTTCATATTTGTATCTTTTATTTTTATATGTATAGGTCACTCCATTATGGTGCTGAGAGAGAAATGACACCTGTTCTCCATTTTATTTTTTAGTGGGATGTACACTTCAATTTACAGGCTGTAAATGGCTTGAGATGATTCCTGTTAGATCTTTTTCATGTACATTGTTAATTACTTCAGTGGAGGATGATATACTTCACTTAACTCTGTATCATAATATCCTGCAAGCCATGAGCCGGTCTGAATACACTGAAGAGTCCAGATCTGTTTTTAATTCTATAGAGCCCTGCATCTCTCAGCACTTCAACTCTTGACACTACATAGCATAGTTACTCAGAATTCTCAGCAGTCAGTGACATGCCACGCACATTTACCTTATGGAATGCTCTCAGGGCCATGGCGAATGAGGCAGAAACGGATTTCTTCCTGCACTTCCTAACCAAAGAAATAGCAATGTCTGGAATAACCATGACTTGCATGTCTTAGCTCGGAAGATGCAGGTTTCAAAAGAAATTATCAGGTGTCTGAAGAAACTCAGTCTGATCCATGTGAAAGTATCGGTAATTATTGCCCATATGTAGAGCGTGTGGCCTTTTGTAGGTGCTCTTTAGGTATTTGTTCAGTGAGCATCATTGCTGTTCTAAGCCAGGCGGCAATAAAAAGAGAAGTGTCACAAGGAGGAAGAGTAACTCACTATCCCCATAGAACTCCCTCAATGCAAATACATCTCCAGTCCTCTCGAACAGGATCTGATCCATAGGTATCAGTCTTCTACAACCACAGACTCCATGACCTGCCATAAGAATGTTCACAGGAAGTAGTAAATAAAAAACAATAGGGGTCATGTGGAGCTTGTTGGGACAGGCGAACTTCGATAAATGAACTTTTCTCCCACCCTATCAAGCTCAGGATTGCCATACTTCATTTGAAGGTGAAGGAATAGCAGTTGGCTTTCAGTGAGGAATTTGCTGCTAGCTCTGCCGGCTGACAGTCGAGGCCGCGAATGATCTGCCACAGGGTCACAACCTTTGACGCATCGGTAGGTCCATACTGCTTAGGACAGCCCTCTCAACCTATATTTGCCGTCTTTGGGCATGCCATGGAGGCATGGCAGTGTGCAGCAGGTGAAAAACAGGTTTGACTCTTCGACTCACCTTAGCAACAAAACACGTGCAAACTATCAGCAAAGAACGAGCAGCTCATGACCTCAGCTCCTACTGAGTTCAATAGTGAGGGGCCTTCCAATCTGGTTATATAACATCTTCTAATGAGAGCAACCCTTAATGCACTCAGCACAGTCTTTCCTTAGTGGGCATATGGGTTAAACATGAATATTGTATGGATAAGTACATTTTCCCTTAGTACAGCTGTGATTCATACTAATAGTTGGGCACAATAATCTTAGTTTCATATATGTATATTGTCTAATATAGTCAGACTAATTCAAGTTGGTTGCGTGAATAAGTCAGACTGATATTTTGGCTTAAATTCCATATACATTCAGAATCGTAACAACTTTATATTTTGGAATCAATCCAATGCATTGGGATAAACCTTTCAAACTAAAATTGGCTAGTTAATATGTCCAGTTACCAAAAATAAATTTAGAAACTGAGAGAACTCTTCCACCCTGTGTATAAAATAATTTTGTTACATGTTTATTTGTTTAAACAGTTTATGCTCTAGGTCGGGGAAAAGTCATTTAAGCTATGTAAAACAGGCATCGTTTTATTTATGTAAGATTCTACCAATATCCAGAAACATTTTATGCCCATAATTTAGCAAATTATTTTCTGATTTCAATAAATATTTCATACCATTTTGTGAAATGCAGCCACTGTGAAAAAACTATTCATGCCAAAAGGTTATTTTAACTTTATTCTATTTTAAGGGAAAAAAATACACCGATAAGTCTGCATTCCGCATTCAGAAATATTTTATTAGAATATCTGGGAGCAAATTCGAGACTATTTCCTGATGACATTTTGTCAAAAGCCCTGCTATTTTTTAAAAGATAATTGGTGCCTGGTATTTCTTAAAACGGTATCCAGTTTGCATATGTATCACATGTTTGTGTTGAGACAAGTAGATCCTCTTTAAAGGACATACATTAAGACGGAACCATTATCTAGAATCACATGCTGTTATTCGTGAAGAATTACATGGTATTTGTACAAAGATATTATTTTGAAGTTATCATATTTTTCATATCTGCCAATATACACCACAATATTTTGGGACAAATTTCTTCTTTATGCAAAAATGTTTCTTCCTGATATTTAAGAGGACATCTGTCCACTTTGTACATAATTATATTTTCGTGTAAATCACATTTTTCACACAAATATGTAATTCTAATATTTTGGATCAAATATACTCTGTTTGCAAAAGAGTTTCATGTGTGGCAATAAATATGAAATGTATCTTCTTTTCAGAACAGTTCTGATATGTTGTGCATGTGTTCATGTTTGCATTGCTATTCTATGCTTATAATTGCAGGGGAATTACCATATGCATAAATAAGGTACTGTTCAGTCTGATATTTTGGTTACTTTAGTCCTATTTGTGTTGCGGGTCACTTAGTGATGGAAGTTTTGTCTAGGCAGTTAGCTGTTTTAATACACTTATGCAAAAACACAAACTCAGAACCTGTCATTGCTCTGTGTAGAGACACGCAAACTCTGGGTGAGAATAAAATATATGTATATGTATTTCAACATAATGCAATGAAATAGTTCTTCTGATACCCCGGTTTCCCAAGAAACATTATCAAATGAAAACATTAAAACCAATTAGATTAAAACATAGTTTGCTCCGTAACCTAAAAATAATGTTCAACAGTTGAATTATTTGGGTATAGTGGTTATACGTCCTCCTGTTATGAAATAAAATGAAATGAAATAGAGATTTTGTAAAGCGCATCTATGCCGATGTGTCTTAGCGCTGGAGCTGTCATAGCCTGAGCAGAGGGGGTAGACTGAGGTTAGGAATTGGGCGTGAACAACCGAGTTTTCCGCGCCTTCCTGAACAGTTGGCTGTTGGTTTGGCATCTCAGGTTGAGTGGCAGAATATTCCACAGTTTAGGGGCCAGATGGAAGAAGCTTCTTTTACCGAACTTTACGGTCTTCACCCTGGGAATGACCAACAAAGAGGCAGTCGATGATCGGAGACTGCGTTGTGGGATGTGCCATATGATTCGATTGTTGAAGTATGCAGTTCCTGTCCCATTAAGGGTCTTGTGGACAATGCACAAGGACTTAAATTGTACCCTCGCCTGGACCGGCAACCAGTGCAGCTCTCGGAACCCTTTGGACACTGACCTCAATTTGTATATTTTAAGTAACAGTCGTGCTGCTGCATTTTGAAGTGATTGAATTTTCCGTATGCCCCTTAATTTGCACCTAAATAAAGGGCATTACAGTAGTCAATCCTTGATAGCATAAGGGTCACAATTACTGTTTTCCTTAGATCCATAAGGATAAACGGTTGGATTTTTCTTATAGTCCTCAGTTCAGTGATTTTTCCAAAATGTAGCACATCTGTTTTATCGGTGTTTAATTTCAAGCAGTTGTCGCGCATCCAACTGATTATGTGGACCATACAGTTGTTAAATTCTTTTGCCATGTCACTAGGATTTGATGATAATGACACCACTATTTGTGTGTCATTTGCATAACAGACAGCGGTGAAACCGTGGGAGCGTACGAGTTTAGCAAGAGGGGCACCATAACCATTGAACAGGGCTGGGGATAACGAAGATCCCTGGGGCAGTTCGCATGACGGGCATTAGGATGTGATTTGTGTCCCCCCATCATAACAGTTTGTTTTCTGTTTGCTAAAAATGATCTTAATATCTTGGAGGCTGCACCTGTGATTCCCATTTTGGATCGGCGCCGAATAAGCACTTGATGGTTTACCGTGTTGAATGCGGCTGAGAGGTCTAACAAGATAAGTATTGCCTTCCCTCCTCCATCCAACTGAATGCGAATCTCCTTGGTGGCTACAATGTGGGCTGACTCCAGGCTGTGTAGAGGCCGAAATCCATATTGTTCCGGGTCCATTTTATCATTTGACTCCAATCAGTCAAGTAAATATTCGTTGAGTCCTTTTTCCAAAATTTTAAAAGGAAACGGCAAACAGGAAATTGGCTGATAATTTTTTACCTTAGAGGGTTAAATGTTTTTTCAAGGTGGCCGTACCAGTGATTTTTTCCAGATGCTTGGGAAAGATCCGGCATTTAAAATATTATTTAGAAGAGGTACTAAGTGGCCAGCTATGGTACTTGGTACCAAGTGGAGAACCATATCCGGGCAGGGGTCCAAGGCGGAGGCAAACATCCATTACAACGCAACTAAAACAACGCACTACCATTACAACGAAACTTTTAGAATGCAGGATCCATTACAACGCATGCCATTACAACGCAGCTGCTATTACAACGCATGCCATTACAACGTAAGTATGGGTAAGTATTTAATTAAATTGTAACCCCTACCCCATCCAACACTTACCCTACTATTACACCCCCCTGGAGTTAGAATAGTAATTTTAACCCCTACACTATCCAACACTTACCCTACTATTACACCCCCCTAGAGTTAGAATAGTAATTTTAACCCCTACACTATAATTCCCATTAATTAAAAAAATATATATACTTACCCATACTTACGTTGTAATGGCATGCATTGTAATAGCAGCTGCGTTGTAATTGCATGCGTTGTAATGGATCCTGCGTTGTAAAAGTTTCGTTGTAATGGTATGCGTTGTGAATGTATGCGTTGTAACGTCATACATCCAATGGGGATCTTGACTTGGTAGACAAGATAAGTTTATCCACTCCCTTGGGCGTGAGGCGGTTGAAATAGTCTAGGTGAGCTTGCGTAGTCGCTTTGCCATTCTCCAGGTCACCAATTACGTCTAGGCTATCCGCAGTGTGAGAAGTTGGCCTGGCATATGCCGTCCACTATTCTAGTGGGCACCTTGCACCAGTCCAAACGACCTCTTATTGATGGTAGGTTAAAGACAACCTTATAGAAAGCTATCCTAGTGGTAGCTGTGGAGAGCAGCCTTCAGACTAAGTCTTGAAAGAATGTAAAGCAGCTTGTTTTACCAGTCTATAATCTCATGAAATGATCAAATGAAAGGAGAACCACACCAGGTATATATATAAAATATATGTATTTATTCTAAACACATCCCTCTAGTCTCTTTATGAGGCTAGAGGCAAAAGTACATTCAGTAAACTTATTTAGCACACAGTAAATTAGCACAATATATGATTAGCCCTAGGGACGTCACAAACCATATACTAAGAAAGTGGTATAAGAACCACGACTGACATAGATACAAGGCCTAGAGCCTTCAGAACCGCTGGGGCCACCAGGAACCACCCAAGATAGTGACACAGGGGACCCACGGGGGACGCGTGCAGTGTCTAAACACAGCCGTGAATCACCATTAACTTCTATGGGGAAAGTCGCGGTTGGAAAATTACAGATTTAAGACACTTAGAAGAGGACTAGGAACAAACCCCTTTAGAACTAGGAGGTTCTAGATTCATCACCCAGGGGAGTACCAGAGTACTCAATTTACCTCACCCAGGGAAGCCGGGTGCATAGGTGTCTTTTCGTGTCGGGTTTCGTCGTCGATTTCAATGGAGAGTTGCTGCAAAGTGCTGCTGGCGTCCAGGTAAAAAGTGTCCGGGTGGATCGAAGGGTGGATCGTAGATATGAAGAACCTGAAAGCAGAGGTGAGAGAGTCTGGGTCACTAGCCAGTGAACAGGAAGGCGAGGAGAAGATTCCAACCAATGGCGGGTGATTTCAGGTGAAGAAGGTGAAGCTTGACTCTTCAGCCACGAGGACCAGGAGGTGTCGTTGATGACCAGGTGCTGGATTCGAGCTGCCCCACAAAGGATGTTGAGTGCTGTGGTGTCGGTATCTAGATTGGACCCAACAAGCCTTGGCAACAGCAACCCACACAGAAAACAAAGATTGGCTTTGGTTCAGACCAGCAAGGTCTAAGGGACTCACCCTTTGGAGGGGAGACAGGGCACATCTGGAGCAACCAGGAAAGACCAAGAAACAGAAGAGTTACCTTCATGGGGACCCACCAGTTGACGGACCAGGGATTGCAAAGGAGCCTCAAGCAGGAATGCTAGAAGCGAGCCCATGGAACACTCGTGGAGTGTAGGCCCACCATCTACAGTGCAAATAGTGCTGGGGGCTCGGACTATAAGTAGCCCAATGCACAACTTCAGGAAAGATGGGGAAGTTCATGCACTAGCAAATGTGCACGGTGTCCAGGGGTTCCGGTTCCACATCACCCGTGAGGGCTGCGGGTCTCAGCTTTGCTGGGATCTTGTGTCAGTCTCAGAGAACTCTGGAAGTCTGGGTCATGTATCGCAAATCCATCAGGATCCGGTGGGAGCCTTGGAAATGCAGACCAGCAAGATGCTTCTTTGGTGCCTGTTTGAACAGGGAAGTCACTCCTTGACCCCAAGGGAGATTCTTCCATCTTCTAGTCGAAATAGAATGTCGAAGTTCCAGGATATATGTTGAAGAGTTTCGGTCAGGTATAATGTAAAGTCCTAAGGACTGGGTTCCTACACTCATACTAAGTTTAGGGATGGACTTTCTCTAGGGTCCCACCTATGGGAGGACCCAAGGTGGGGGTGGTTACACCCCTTTCCCTTTGTCCAGTTTCATGCCAGAGCAGGGGCTGAGTGCCCCTGCAACCAGTTCGAACTGGGGTATGCACAGGGACACCAAGTGTGCCCCCAGCACTGTCTGAAAAGCATTCTATGAATGCACCCACCCAGCCCCAATACACTAAAGCCTGTCTGGGAGGTGGTTACACCTCCCTGTGACAGGCAACCTATTGTCGAGGCCTCCCCTGCCGGAGTTTCATCCAGCAGCAGGAGGTCAGACCCGTGTCTGTGGCTGTGGCATCCATTTTGTGATGCCAGGGCTCTTTTAGACTACTACCGTTTAAATAAATGTGCACATGTCTTCTCCCTCTAGAAGGGTGGAATTCTACCTCTGCCGCCAGGACTGGCGGGGGGGGGGGCAGGATTCCAAAGTGTTTGACACCAAACACGACATGTTTCCATGCAGCCATTCCAAAGATAGCATTTACCACGAGGTAATAATGCACTTAAGAGTATATGGTCTGGGTGCATCACAGAACAGCCTCAGAGAATAGATTCCGAAAGCTGCAGATGGTCTCCGCTCATGCTTGGGCACCGTCTCACACAAAACCAAGCACTCTGCCTTCAGGATTGATAAGGACTGACTTATAGGTTTATATGTGTCAGTGATATACGGTAGATATCTTAGTAAGGGGTGTATGCATGCACCACCTTACCCAGACCTGTGGTGCCATTTTGGAAGGCTTCCCAGGGGTGGCATAATACATGCTTCAGCCCCTGGTAGGCCTCTGGGGTACCTATGCCCTTAGTACCTAAGGTACCATATACTGGTGTGCACGGTGTCCAGGGGTTCCGGTTCCACATCACCCGTGAGAGCTGCGGGTCTCAGCTTTGCTGGGATCTTGTGTCAGCCTCAGAGAAGTCTGGAAGTCTGGGTCCTGTGTCGCAAATCCATCAGGATCCGGTGGGAGCCTTGGAAATGCAGACCGGCAAGATGCTTCTTTGGTGCCTGTTTGAACAGGGGAGTCACTCCATGACCCCAAGGGAGATTCTTCCATCTTCTAGTCGAAATATAATGTCGAAGTTCCAGGATATATGTTGAAGAGTTTCGGTCAGGTATAATCTAAAGTCCTAAGGACTGGGTTCCTACACTCATACTAAGTTTAGGGATGGACTTACTCTAGGGTCCCACCTATGGGAGGACCCAAGGTGGGGGTGGTTACACCCCTTTCCCTTTGTCCAGTTTCATGCCAGAGCAGGGGCTGAGTGCCCCTGCAACCAGTTTGAACTGGGGTATGCACAGGGACACCAAGTGTGCCCCCAGCACTGTCTGAAAAGCATTCTATGAATGCACCCACCCAGCCCCAATACACTAAAGCCTGTCTGGGAGGTGTTTACACCTCCCTGTGACAGGCAACCTATTGTCCAGGCCTCGACTGCCGGAGTTTCGTCCAGCAGCAGGAGGTCAGACCCGTGTCTGTGGCTGTGGCATCCATTTTGTGATGCCAGGGCTCTTTTAAACTACTACCGTTTAAATAAGTGTGCACATGTCTTCTCCCTCTAGAAGGGTGGAATTCTACCTCCGCCGCCAGGACTGGCAGGGGGGGTAGGAATCCAAAGTGTTTGACACCAAACGTGACATGTTTCCATGCAGCCATTCCAAAGATAGCATTTACCACGAGGTAATAATGCACTTAAGAGTATATGGTCTGGGTGCATCACAGAACAGCCTCAGAGAATAGATTCCGAAAGCTGCAGAGGGGCTCCGCTCATGCTTGGGCACCGTCTCACACAAAACCAAGCACTCTGCCTTCAGGATTGATAAGGACTGACTTATAGGTTTATATGTGTTAGTGATATACGGTAGATATCTTAGTAAGGGGTGTATGCATGCACCACCTTAGCCAGACCTGTGGTGTTATTTTGGAAGGCTTCCCAGGGGTGGCATAATACATGCTTCAGCCCCTGGTAGGCCTCTGGGGTACCTATGCCCTTAGTACCTAAGGTACCATATACTAGGGACTCACAAGGGTAACCCAGTAACCAATCTGGAGTGTACCCAAAGTGCATGCAATCAATTTAGATAGGAGGCAGCTAGGCTGGGGTCCTGGTTAGCAGAGCCCCAGCCAGACTAAAGTCAAAAAACAGTGAAACACCAGCAAAAAGTGGGGGTAACCATAGTAGGCAGATACTACTCTCCTACACACAGTTTGATGATTAGAAAATTTGTCGAAGACACTTTTCACTTTGCTGAAAAGGAAGTCAGCTAATTTATTGCAAAAATCAGCATTGGCAGTGTGCTGTTTGCTCTCGTCTAATTTGGATAGAGTTGTGACTGTTTTGAAGACCTTTCTGGCTTAATTTTCTGCCAAATTGATTTTCTCAGTGAAAAAGTATGATTTTGCCGGGATGATAGCTGACGGTTACTTCATATGGTTACGTTTCTGTTTTTTCGGGCACGAGCTTGGTAACCGCTGACTCGTTCCAGCTATCAAAGTTGCGAGCTGCAGAATTAGGGTCAGTTCTTGGAGAGGGTGTGTTTAAACATAGGGCCTGGTCCAATTCCAGAGTGTATAGCTTATGCCAAGAGCGATTTGAAGTTGAGTTATTGTTATTGTCTATTTTTTTTAATAGAAGAAAAAACAAGAGGAAAAATAGCCATATCGGATATCATACAACAAAGCGCATTACAGCGGTGAACGAGCAAATAGACAAAGGAGGTACATATCAATTAAAAGGCATCTGACGCGTCAACACTGCAGGTACAGAGCAGGAGCAAAACATTACATTGTGCAACCCGAACGGTCAAAGTCTTCAGGGCCAGCCCATCTACAAAGCAGGATAATTAAAATCAAATACTAGACACCCGAATATGAGGAACAGAACAACTCAGGATAATACGCCGCATCTCTTGTGAAAAGGGAAAAAGGGAAAGAAGAAAAGGCCATAGAATATAAGATAAAGGAAAAACAAACGAAAAAAAACTCCACCCTGCACCCCTGCAGATGGCTACGGCCTAACCCCACTAGCAGCGTGCCTGTCGCCAAATAAACTAAGCCCTAAAGGTAGGGAAAAAGTGGAGGAGGAAATGCTATACAGGCTCCCGGTCTCCTCTCCCCGCGCCCGAAGCGAATGACCCCTACCTTCATACAAAACGGTGTAGAAGAAAATAAGTAGACAAACAGATAGGGGAAGTCATAAAAAACCCCGCCCAACTCCCGTAGCAATAGAGGCAGCTAGTCCCGTATCAAATGAAGTCATTGTATCGAACCCAGACAGTCAAACTCATCCCTGGCCCTTCCGATCCATCGTACGAACACCATCCAGTAGAACCACCATATTAGCAAGAGAGTCAAATCGTTTTGGTAAGACGAAACCAATACAGTCAGAAAGGGTCAATAAAGTGAAGTCTCGAAGTCCACCAACCATACGGAGGTAAATCCAAAAAGTACTGAAGGAAGATTCCAAGAATAAAAGAACAAAGGGGTCCATCATGGGCGGTGGCACTGTTGATTGTGCTAAATGTTCAGAAGGTCCAATCTCGTACAATTGTGCTCGTGTGTCGACAAATGGCACCAGTTCTAGTTTCTGTTCGGGGTCCTCGTTTCGGGTCAAACCGAGCGTCGCGGGAAACACCTCTTGTTTCAGATCTGGCAAAGGGCCGGAGTCCGGTCTCGAACACACAGTCTCAATCGTTACGGTCAGTTTGTGGAAGATGACCTCCATTTGCGAATGCAGAGCCCCGATGGCGGCCATTATGGTATTCAGTGACGGCACACACTCCGGCCGCTCCATCTCCACTAGCCCGA
This sequence comes from Lissotriton helveticus, assembly GCF_964261635.1. NCBI lineage: Eukaryota > Metazoa > Chordata > Amphibia > Caudata > Salamandridae > Lissotriton > Lissotriton helveticus. Next base: position 689,107,237 of record NC_136070.1, on the reverse strand, counting down.
TAACAAAGCAGATCCTTAACCCCGGAGGCCGGCTACTCCGGAGAAATAGACAGGAGCGGGGCGGGCGGTAACAATGGGCGACTTGATGATTCAGCGACTTTTACACCGCGGCCGCGATCGAGGATCCCACCCGTAGACCCCGGGACGGGCAGCAGGGTCCCCGGGACCTGGACCCCCACCCACAGCCGCAAACACTTCTTGTCGCCGTCCTTTCAATATCAACCGGAACCCAGGACCACCATCAGGATCGACCAGGATAAATTTCACTTCGGCAAGACCGGACTCCGCCCAGATCCCGCGGCCGATGTTATTCAACTGAAACCCGGCTGGGTCAGTACTCAGGGCCCCGGCTCACACTCTGGGATAGGCCGAAGATGAAAGATGGTGTAACTTGGTCAATCGAGTCGGTAAATACTCCGGGATTGCACCCCTAGACTCAGCAACGATTCAGACACACGGGAGTCGGGCGCGAGTTCAGGATTAATTACAGGATATATCCGCCGACGACGGAGGTCGACGGAGCCGGGAGCTTATGCGGCCATCTTGGTTGCTAGCGTAGCTCCTCCCCCGTGATTGTCTATTTTAGAAAACTCTCCTGGGATACTTCGCTCAAAAGATACAGCACTGTGGTCTGTTCAGGCCATAGGCAGGGCTTTACGGAAGGAGATCAATGCATGGCTGTTGAAGACACCATCAAGAGTGTGGGTATCAATGTGTGTTGGCTGTTAGTGCACAATGCGCTATTCCCTTGCCCAATTCAATTTCAAGAGCTTTATTTGGCGAGTAAATACTGCCGTAAAAGTACATATGATTAAAAAGCAATTTAAGCAACATGATACATAGAACGATAAAATCCTTTAAGATGTCATCACATGACAATCATAGACTCTCAACAGAATCTAACACAAAACATTTCCTTAGGTGAATAGCTTTTAACACTAAAACACACAAATTGATCGTTTAGTGCAAGCAGAAATGTCAGTGCATCATTATAGTTTCTTGTATTCTGCATTATAAAAAATGGTTTCAAATATTGACATTGCAGCTTCTTATAAAACCTACAAAATAAAATAAAATAAAGTGCTGTGTGCTTTGCTTACTCATTCCATCACAGGGACAAGGAGTATTTTCAGTGTTTTAGGCATTCATCTTCGGAAATGCAACCAATTTGGTGCACCATACCACTTCTAAATCTAGTTAGGCCATACCGGTGTTGGCTGTTTTTAACACACATCAAATACTCCTGACATCTCTCCCTTTCCTCCAAGGACATACACATAGCAACCATCGTTTTCTCTGATTCACCCACTGTCAAATGAAACACAGACTTGAACGTGGAAACCATATAAGCCAGCCATGGGATGCGAAAGGCATAATCCAATTTTAAACAATCAAGTATAATCAGTTTGGTAAAGCTAGTTTCTTCTTTATGTTATGTTATGTCAATGTATTTTCTAAAGCGCTCAACTCACCCTGGGGCATCACGGTGCTGCCTAGAACTAGTAACCTGATGAATTGAAAGGACCAGAGAAATCATAGGAAGCAGTTAGAATAAAAAGGCTTTCAACTGTTTCCTAAAAATACAGTAACTGGAGATTTTTCACAGGACTAGGGGGAGTTCATTCCAATATCTTGGCGCAAGATACGAAAAGGCTCTATTCCATGTGCGAGTCAGGCGAATTCGGAGAACCTGGAGGAGGCCTAGTATGCTGGATCTGAGTTTCCTGCAGGGAGAGTATTTTACGAGTTTTTTTGTAAGTAGAGTGGACCTCTATCTTTCAGAGCGTTGTAGGTTAGACTAGAATGAGTGCCCTGTCTTTGTGCACCAATTCTTCTATGTCCAAGTGCGTGTTCTTGCGTGAGTGAGGGTTGTCAGCAGTGTCCAGCACAGCAGATATATACTTGGAAACCTGTCAAGCCCTGCATTACCACACTCTGCCCGAGTGGCGGCTGCCACAATAAAGAGGTGGTGGGGTGGGTGGAGTGGGTGCGGGGGAGCACGGAAGGGGGAGCACGCATGGGCGGCGGTTAATACAAAATTAAAAATGAGACACTCACCTGGAGCTGCCGCCCGCGTCCCGCGTTGTGCTCGGCCTCATCCTTCCAGGTCCCAGCAAGCACTGGAGCAGGGTCACGGGCTGCGTGCAATCCCCACATAGCTCTCATGTGAGAGCAGCACATGGATTGGTCTGAGCGGCTGTTCAATGCAGGCAGGCTGGAGAAACCAAAGTGCACACGTGTGTTTTGGTCAACATGAGGCGGCCGACCAAATACATATGCACACTTAGGGAGTGCACATAGCACTCCTCCCTGTGCAAGCTGGCTCAGAGCCGGCAAATGAAAAATAAAACAATTATATTGTTTTATTTTTCATTTGCTGGCTCTGAACCAGGCAGTGAGGTGATGCCCCTCCGCCATTGCGGAGGAGCTGCTGCTGCTCTGCCCATGAAGTGCACGTGAAAAAGTTTGCTTGTAACAATTGCTTGGCGACTCTAGTGTTTCAACACGATTGTGTTTTAATTTTTGGAGGCCTTTTTCTCTTGGATTAAAGGACGGGCTCTTGTAGGGGTAGAGGTGGGTGAACCAACAATTTAACAAGGAGAGCCCATTCAGAGCCGAACCAGAAAGCCTGGCTTGGCCTTAAAAGCCAGTGCATAAGTCGACCATTGAAAACATTAACAGTGAAATAAAAGTGTATTCTCTAACACGTGGAAGGATTTCACCTTTGTGCATTAGCTTATATCACAGCATTGAGAGGAGTTTGTGCTCCCACCGTTACGACAATACCATTGGTGAACTAGGAAACAAGTCACTTTTCATTTGTACATTATATATGGCCTATTTTTTCATGATGAAGCAACATTTTAGTGTAGTAAATCTAACACAAAATGTGAATGTACAGCACGCATCCTGAAATTGTGCACTTGAAAATACTATCATATGTGCTAAAGAAGAAAAGGGAGGCTTGGTGAGGTAAAATATTTTCTTTCTCTCCTGTATTATAACAAAGGTCACTATTTTGTCTTTATTCTTTGCACATGAGATTAGAGTTTGTTTGGCAGTCAGACGCACCACCGAAGTTCAGTTCATTTTGGGTTTGAGGGTGCAAGGGGACCTGGAACTGAGTTAGAGTCAGGCATCCTGGCTCGGCATTTCAGCAGCTTACCCACCTCCAGAAAGAGGGAATCAGACGTTACAGCAGGTAAGGAGCTTTGAGGCAAAGCTGTGCCATCAAGGAGGGGCTGGGTGATGTCTGCTACGTGGCAATGAGACAAGAGGGTTAACCATTGATAACATTTCCCAAAAATGTTAAGGAAAATAGCTAGTGCAAGTCATATATGATTTAGGGTTTGTACCATGAGAAGACCACTTTAATATTAAATGTACTCTTTTGTACGTAAAAGGAATACGCAAAATATACCTGATAGGTTTCAGTTTTCCATGCCCCGCCCACTGCATACATTATGTTTATGAGTTAGCAGAATGTGTCTAACTAATGATATATCCATTTATGCATTTGCATTTATATTCTTTCTATATCATTTATGCTTGTGACATTATTTCAGTTTTCTTAGCTTAGCCTGTGTGCCACCATTTTGAAGCATTTCTCTCTGCGTGCGAGTTGCACTTGCTCATTCCCCCTCCCGTAGGAATAGGAATATTCCACATGTCAGCGATTTTTTGCTCCTTGGCTTATTGTAGCTGAAACTACTAGCGAAACCCTCTTATCAAACTGTTCTCATGTGCTGGAGATGCTAAAGCCTGGCTCCGTGTCCTTGGGAGGTGATAACAGAATGTTGCCATTGCAGGTGCAGATGCCTCTTGTATGAGGCCATTGTTCACCCTCTCTGGGGTCCAGTACTTTTTCACTATGGGCGTGTTTTTCTCTGCTTTTCGTATTATAATGTGTTACTGTGATGATATGAGTCAGTCCTCTGGGCGCACTCTTAGGGATGAGGTCGGACAGGGCCCTCTCATATGGGAGTTTGAGGCCTAATAAAGTTGCTTGTTTTATTCTTCTCCACTGTCCGGCTGACTTATTATTGGATAACTATAGGTGAGTGCGGTAAGTCACTCGTGTGGATTTGAGCCACGCTTATCAGATGGCGCCCGAACAGGAACTCCGCGATTAGGACCTTTCTCACCCGTAAGTGGGTAGCAGAAGGCGGGGGACCCTCTGGTCGGCACGGTGGGTCCGGGTACCCATTTTGATGCCGAGCTTGGTTCTCGCAGCGCTGCCCCACCCTGCTGATTGGGAGAGGTCCCGGTCCATGATCCTACGCCGGAGTCCGGAAGGCGGAACTTTGGAGCTGACTGTTGCTTGAGGGAGCCGGAGTGCTCCGAGGGACCGGTGTGTCTCTAGTGAGAGGAGGAGCCGGCGTGCTCCTGGGGCTAGTGTGCTCCGGGGAACTCAGAGTGCGAGTGGTGCTCTGACAGACTTGGCGGAGATTGGGTGAACGTTGGTTTGTAGTCATCCTGTGGTATATAAATAAATAATACCGGATCTATTTTTGACTGGATATAGTAATAACAGATAGCTCAATAAATAAGAGTCAAGATTCGAGGTAGTAGGAGTTTTGCAGGTTTAATACAGCATAAAGGACAGGAACAGGACAACCTGCACAGGAATAGGATGGCAGCGCTGCACGGGCAAGATCTGGGATGGCTAGCAACTTTTAATAACAGTGCACAAGCATATATACTAAAACAATTTCATTACAGTACATACAATAGGCGGAGCAGTGGGTGGGGCCTGTAACAGTCGCGAAAGATAAGGGTGAAAGTAGGTGTAACAGGAGGCGTGTACATAGACGTGTGATGTAAACGTAACAGAATATGTCATAAATGGGGCGGAAACATGGAGGGGGCTACCTAAGGAGCCGGGACCTCTAACCTAGTGGTGCGCGTAAACTGACAATGACGTGTTACTGGGAGAAGCTGGGGGCTATGACTTCTGCACTAGGAGCAGAGACTGAAGTCTGGAGAGTCAGGGCGACATGTACCTAAACACTATCTAGTATCTGATGTTTAGAGAACATGTTGATATAAACTAAAAGTTATCGGGGTAAAGGCTAACAGACTCTAAGACTGGTGCATGCATTATTCTACATGTAGTGCGTATTGAAGAATATTAATTGACCATAAATACAGTATTTCTCTTACATGGAGACGTAAAGGCTAGACCATGACGGAAACTATTGATGCGATTCAGTAGCTAAGGAATGCAGAGAAGGAGGGCTGGACTGATAACTAGAATCATAACATACTTTTGGCAGACTAGCAGGCAGAGCCAGGCTGGGCCGGGCACTGTGAGACAGGAAGTAAGTGAAGGGTCAGGAATACAGGTGGGGGCTGTATCGCTCCTCAGCGAGGGCTCAGGAGACAGGAGCTGAATCTGGTATCCGGGCCCTTTTGAGGCCTAGAAACGGGGACTTTTCAATGAAATAACGTGCACACTGAGAAACGTGGCAACGTAACTTTACATAGGCCTGATACTCGTAGCTTTCACGAGAACTGTAAACTGGCATACTAGAGATGGACACAACTGTAATTGCGTCTTTAATCAAACATGGGGGATACATATGCATATTAATCATGCATATGCAACATAAGATGGGGAACACGTAGGGACACAGAACATGGCAAAATTTACTTTTCCACATTCCCTCCTTGTCACTACGTTTCCATCAGGAAACATCAATATTCATGATACCATCTACTATTTCATACAGTATCATTTGCTCGTCTCGAATTTTCTTGGAACTGGATTTAGAACGGGACTCGGGACTAGGAATACAAGAGGTAGCACAAATGCCGCAAATCGCAGGGCCACATTGTATACAGAGGCAGCAACTGAATATGATCGCTACTGCAATACCTAGAAAGGACAACACTTTCCATCCCCAGGCGGAAATTATATTCCAGAACCAACCGGACCATGTCCAGGTGCCTGGATTTTGGTGTATCAGATGGGCAATTTTATGGAGTCTGGTTATAGCTGAATAAACAGACGGCGCGTTATTAGGAATGAAAATGCAGCAACTAGATCCGATGACTCTACATGCCCCGCCCCTATCGGCCAGTATGACGTCAAGGACGAGACGATTTTGCAAAACTACAAATCTCATAGCAGATTGCTCTTCGGTTAAGTTACCTAGAGCAGAGGCAGTCTCATTCACTACTGCTTCAAGGGTTCTGGTTAACCTACGGATTAGCTTACTATTCTGGATAGGTCCTATAAAGAAGAAGAATCCTCTATTAAAGTCTGTATACTGTTCTAGAGCAGTTTCAGTTTGGTCGACAATTGGGGACTCGATCTCCCTTCTATGTCTGACGTGTACTAGATGTGTGTTTCTATGATAATCGGATGGGGCTAGGAAAACTAGTGGCAGTAGGAATGCAATGTAACAGGTTCCCTCCCAATCGAGGGGCAGACGAACATATGCGGTCTGACCACAAACAAAATAAGAATGACGTGAAGCTTTGAAAATAGATTTCCCACTGTCACTATACTTGACAATAGTAGTACAATCACTATGTCCTACATGTACGGAACCATTATTTCTGACACATAATTCACCTTTGACTGGTAATACTGACATAGCAGGTAAGTCTGGAGTAGTATCAGACTGAACATTCAGGACCATGAAATTCGAAGAATAATTACCCAAATTATAAACTTCATTTTCTAGATCTAACCCTGTTCTGTGGGGAAGACCTTGCTTGTCTGGAAAACATGTACTGTTCAGAAAGGACATATCATTTGAGGATGACGTTAACGTGGACCATGCTCCACATGAACCGTTATGTGAAAATGGATAAGGAAACAGTGGCAGAACTCCCTTCGGTGTCTGGAAAGGGGGGAGTCGACCACACACCCAACAATTAGTGGCATTACTGGTCTGGTGTGAATAGTGTAACATTCTGATGAAGGTATTATTACGCATAGCAAGACGATAGGATAGCTCGTGAGGAGGCAGATCACTAAATGTGTGCTCTACTGTAACATTAGAAGACTTATTTACATGAGAAATTGGAAAGCATAGGTGCAATGCATAACTCGTGCAGGTAATCATAAGGCTGAGATATAGCAGAAAACATAAAATAATAATGCAACTTTTAGAGTTCTCACTAACTCTCTCTCTATGGGGGTCTATTTTATACATGTCAGAAACCGGTCTAACCGTTTCACCTAGGGGAGGACTTAGACAATCAAACTGGCTGACTTATTTTACTAGACCTTAATTTCAACTTATACTCCTGCTGCGGAGTTTTCTCTAACAGGGGAGGCTTTGAATCAATGTCTTTTGCGGGACAGTCCTTGAGAATAGTACTTTGGCAGTCTTTAAAATCCTCGGAAATGTTCTTGGAAACAGTCTTTAGTCCATAAAACTTCTTTACATGCGACAAATGCACCCAGCCCTTCCTGCCTTCCAGCTTGACGGCAGTACGGGTGGCCAGGAGAACTTGCTTGGGCTCCTTCCAGCGGGGCTCCAGCGGACTTGAACGATCAAAGTTCCTTACGAGAACCAGGGTACCAGGAACGATTTCATGCGGTGCCACCTCGGTATTGTCTGGAAATGCGGCGGCAACCTGTGAACGACAAGAGTGTAGGGCAGACATCAAGGAAGCTAGGTAATCTGTCAGCATATTACTTGAAACATCTGTAATACTTCGGGGTCTAGGTGTACCCCACATATTAGGGGGGCGGCCGAATACGACCTCGTACGGGGACAGACCTGATCTGGAATGTGCGACCATGCGCATATAAAACAGAGCGACTGGCAGAGCAACTAACCAGTCTACACCTTTTTCTTGACAGACTTTAGCAATGCGTATTTTCAGGGTCTGGTTATGTCTCTCTACTAGACCGGCTGCTTCAGGATGGCGTACACAATGGAACTTCCACTGGTACCCTAACAGAAGGGAAACGTTCTTCATGAGTTCAGATGAGAATGGCTGGCCGTTATCAGAATACACGACCCTAGGGAGTCCATAGCGGGGGAAGAATTCACGAACCAACTGCTTGGCAGTGGTCGCGGCTGTGTAATCTGGGACTGGATATGCTTCTGTCCACCTGGACAAAGCGCATACAACTACAAGGACATACTTGAAACCTCGACATCGCTCCATCTGAATATAATCCATCTGGAGGACTTCAAAAGGGTGGTCAGGGGGCTGGAAACCACCTTGTTCCACCGGGACACTTTTACCTGGATTAAACTGGCAACATATCATACAGGTACGGACTTTCTGCTTGGCTGCAGCTCGTAAATGCTTGTTAAACCAAATGTTCTGGATACTGTCTAACATAGCTTTTTCTCCTAAATGTGCTGGACTATGTGCGGTATTGATAATGACTTGAACCATAGAGTCGGGGAGAAACCATGTGGCTTTTCCTTTCGTCAACCATCCTTGATCTGTCTGGACCCCTCCTTGTTCGGACCACTTCTTGATTTCATCGGGAGTAGCATGTGACTGGATATCTATGACATCTTGAGTGGGGTCCTTAACTGTCATACAGGTAGTCTGTTCTGGAGTATGTGTCTGTGTCGGATTAACTGACATGTCTGGAGTCTGTGCTGTAAGTTTGGCTGTTCGATCTGCTAGATCATTACCTTGAGAAATAATGTCAGTAACTTTCGTATGTGCTTTGCATTTCATGATGGCAATAGATGTTGGTAAATGTATGGCATCTAACAGAGCTTGAATAAGGAGACCATGCTGAATCTTGGTTCCATGAGAAGTCATGAAACCTCTCTCCTGCCAGAGCACTCCAAAGTCGTGTACAACTCCGAATGCGTAACGTGAATCTGTGTAAATATTAACTTTCAGGTTCTTAGCGTGTATGCAGGCTTGGGTCAGAGCAACTAGCTCTGCTGCTTGAGCAGACAGGGTGTCAATACGGTGTGTTTCTATAACTTCAGTGTCAGTAGTCACTGCATACGCGGCTACTAGATCTCCTGTACTTGTTCTCATACATGAACCATCCACGTAAAGTGTCAGGTCAGGATCTGGTAATGGAATATCTGTCAGATCTTGTCTTGGCTTAGTCATAGTGTTAACTACTTCCACACAGTCGTGTGTGGCAGGATTCGAATTAACTGATGGTAACAGTGTAGCAGGATTTAGAACGTTGCAGCGTCTGATTTCTATGTGTGGCTGGAACAGTGTCAGTTCATAACCTGTTAAACGTGCAATTGTCAAGTGCTGAGTCTGTGTTCGGTTTAAAAGAACTTCCACGGAGTGTGGAACTTGTACTGTCAAGGAATGTCCTAATACTATAGAGTCACTTTGTCTGATAGCTAGTGCTGTGGCTGCAACTGACTTGAGGCACGCAGGCAGAGCCTGGGCTACTGGATCTAATGTGCTCGAAAAATAAGCACAAGGCTTGTATTGTCCTGCTTGATCTTGTGTAAGAACAGATAATGCTGTACCATTACGTTCTGTAACAAAAAGTGTAAAAGGCTTACTGTAGTTCGGTGTAGCTAGAACAGGAGCTTGGCATAAAGCTTTCTTTAACTCATTGAAACTAAGTGTATGTTCAGATGTCCAAGGGAGGACAGTCGATACGGCTGCCTCCTGTGTCGTTAACTGTATCAGTGGCTTGGCTAGAAATGCATACTGAGGAATCCATTGTCTGCAATAAGAAGTAAGGCCGATAAAAGCACGTACCTCCTTCTGGGTCTTGGGCTGAGGAAGACTCGCTATTAACTGGATACGATCTGGTGTCAACTGCCTACCCCACTTGGACAGTAAGTGGCCTAAGTAGATCACTTGCTGGACACAGAATTGAAGCTTCGAAGGGGACACCTTGTGCCCCATCTCGGCAAGGAAATACAAGACTGTAAGTGATGCTCGCTCGCAAGCACGTTCAGAACGGGCTGTGATCAGTAGATCATCAACATACTGGAGCAGGGCCGTGTCAGCTGGCATGTGAATGTTGTCTAGTTGTCTCTTAAGTGCTTGACTGTAAATACTAGGACTTTCTGTGAAACCTTGAGGAGCTCGTGTGAATTGGTAGCTCCTTCCATTTAAACAGAATCCAAAAAGAAACTGGCTGTCTGGATGAATGGGGACACTGAAAAATGCATTCTTGAGGTCTATGACTGTGAAAAATGTAGCTTCAGAATCAATGGCTGTCAATAGGGAAGAGATATCTGGGACAACTGGGTACTGGGGAATAATACATTTATTGAGTTCTCGAAGGTCAATCACTAATCGATATACTGGGGGTGCATTTGGATCAGTACGCTTCATGACTGGAATGATAGGAGAATTACATATATTGGAGTCAGTTTCTACAACTACTCCTTGAGCCATGAGCTCGTCAATAATTTTGGATAAGGCTGCTACAGCCTCAGGTGGCAATCTGTACTGTCTGATTCGTGGCAGGACTATACCTTGCTTGAGAGTCACACGATGGGGTGTGATTTGCATGAAGCCAACATCAGTTGGACCTCGCGCCCATAGATGCTGCGGAACAGTAGACAATCTTGGATCAAAATCTCGTAATACATAGTGACCTTTGAAGTCACGTAAAAACAAACGTATTCCTTCTGGGGAGCAGCAAATAACTGCACCTAATTCTTTCAGTGTCTTAATGCCTAACAAATTTTCTGGACATGACTTAGTAAGTAACAGATCAGTAGTTCGGGACAATGGACCTACTTCTAGAGTAACTGGTTTTGATATCTCGTTTACAATAGGCTTTCCTGAAAATCCAAGGGAAACATTTCTAGAGCCTGAGAGCGGAGCCCCTGGAACTTCGGCGTGACTTATGGTAGTCCTACTTGCCCCTGTATCAATCAGAAACTTTCTGTCTTTCCCTAGTACTTGACTATGAACATAGGGACCTTCTTGATCTACAGGAATCTCGATGAGAGGCAAGCCTACCTCCCTCTCTAGGCTGTTTCATGAATACTGTTGATACTCTGGATACTCAGACTGGGCATACTGGTACATTTGCTGTGTAACATGCTGTGTTGCAGCAATAGGCTGCGGTGCTGGAACTGTCTGTTGTGCATTCTGTGGCTGAGAAGTCTGTAAAACTTGTTCTTGTCTAGGCGGACGTGATCTTTCTTTAGTCTTACCAGTAGCTATATTATGTTTCAGAACTGCACACTCATTTATGAAATGACCTGGCTGTTTACAATAATTGCATGTCCCTTTAACGGGAGCTGCAGGGTGACTGGCTTGATTCGTACCCTTCTTCTGACTGTCTTGAGGAATAGATTGTGCAACTAGTACTTTCATTTTCGTGTCTTTCATACGTCTTCTCTCGTGTTCTTGCTCTTCTCTGATTCTATTCTGGTGGTACTGGAGCATCTGTAACATCTGGGACGGGGTACTAGCTTGCCATGTACTTTCGACTTTCAAAACTCGATTCTTAACTTGTGGACTTGAATTCTCGACTAATTTAGTAACAAAAAGATGAGGGTATGACTCGCTACTCGTCTTCAATCCACTGTTTATAATGAAACATTTTTCAAATCTAGAATAAAAATCACTAGTGTCTTCATCTTGTTTCTGTTTACAGGCTGAGATTGCATCCCAGTCTTCCTTTTTAGTGGCTAACAATCTAGGTAAAACTTGTATTAATAATTCTGGTAATTCTTTACATTTCTCTCCAAGACCAGTACCTGGTACTCGTATCTTATCTTCAGCTTCTAGAACTGCCCAATCGATCTTTTTCTCTCCCACCTCCCATTCCTTTTCCTTGAGTTTTTCGTATACCCCGGCGGGCAACAGGACCTTTAGCATTTTAATAATATCTGGATACGTATATTCTCCCATACGGAGCATGTCCTTTAATTCTCGGTGGAACCCTGCTGGATCTTTGTCATGACAAGGAATTAATTTCTTCATCTCTAAGAGTTCCATCTTTGTAATCGGGGTGTAAACAAATACTCGTTGCATTTCACCATCTGCTGTCCTGACTGGGTGTACTTCTCGTAGCGGATTCTGTCTATCTATGTAAAACGGTTTACTTTCTGGAGGTGAGACATGAACAAAATGCGGGTTTAAAAACATACTATATTTGTGGCGCTGTTCTAGAATGACACTAACTAAATCGGTACCTAAACCTTTCCATCTATACTGGAGTAACTCGTTCAGGACATCATGTAACGGACCTGGATCAGAATGTTGACCCTCATATAATGTAATGAGGTGCTGGATCATATACATACCCACCAGTCGTTGCTCGGCTGGGGGCAATTTCAGAAACATTTGTGCCACTATTTCGTCTGGAAAAGTGGTAGAATCAGTAATCCATCGGACTGCTGATCGGACTAGTTCTTGTTCATGCATAGTACTTAACTCACTATAACCGATTCGTGATTTCAAAATGTGATCGGTAGCTTGAAATACTTGTTCCAGAGAACCTTGTTCCGGTGCTGGATGATGAAAGATTTTCTTGTGTTCTAGGCGTAAATGGTGATCTGGAAATCTAGATTTTCCTACATACGCTATTCTGGCGGGATTCTCGTCCTCTACCTCTTCAGTAAAAGAGTCATTCTCTTTCTCGCTTACTTGTGCTGTTTTACGTTGTTCGTGTAACCTTATTATTTCCTTACGAATTCTCTTGTACATACTCTCTATACTACTGATGGTTCTGTGCTTACCCTCGGCTATATTATCACTCCACCTTGTCAGGGTTCTCATTTCGGCCGGATCTTTGGTCGGATAATCTTGTTCCCTTATTAAACAATTAATCAGAAACTTTAATATCATGAGCTGGATCTCAGCTTTCCTTTGAGACATGGCTTCGCCAATACTTTCTGGATCATCCCCTGTACGGATGAAACGATATATTCTGTCTAGATCTTCTTTCATATCCGGTAGGGTGTCCAAATACCCGGTCACCCGTCTTACACGTATGGAGTATATAACCGTACTATCATCGCCTGTGACTGGATCATAGCGGCATTCAGTAAGAGCTCGTCGGATTTCTGCAACGGACTTATATTTGGGCGTACGCTGTAACGCACGTTCATGTAACTCGACTAACGTTACACGTTGGTGTGGCGGCGGGGTACCAGGAGGACCTCCTCCTGCGGCCCCTAAACTAGAATCGTCGACTGATACTCTTCGTGCTGGCAGAGTGACTGATGTGGCGGGAAGTTGTACTATGGGCTGGACCGGGGGTACCGTAGCAGGTACTGCAAAAGGTGCCCCGGTGACTGGAGGAGCAGGATTTACATTATTTACAGGAACTGGCGGAACAGGATTTGCATATTCTGGGACTGTGTCGTCCAAATAGGATGAGATGAAAATATCAGCTGCGGTCGGTTTGTGACGTAGCTTGGTCGGAACTAATGGTGGCGGAAAATTACTGGATGCCTCCGGGGTTGCTTCTGGCAAGCCCTCGGCAAGAAGAGGATACATACCCTTAATAAGGGCATTCCTCTGTCTGTCTGACTGTTCGGTTTTAACTCGTTCACCTATCTCGATTAGTTCCCTTTCTTGGGCTCTTTCTAAGGATTCTCTACTTAACTCTGACTTTCTGATTTCTTTTTCGGTTCTTTTATGCGATTCTTTGCGCCATAACTCGATGGCATCTTTCTGTGACTGTCTGGCTTTCTTTTTCCATAATGCTTCTTCTACTCGCATGATGCACTCGGCATCCCACGTACCTGATACGGGCCATCTATACTTTTCTTCTAACTCTTTGGTGTACTCCACCCATAAATCTAGATACAATATGGCACTTATGCCATGCTTTTGATACATAAAATGACCTGGACTGTCCCTAGGCGGGACAGGAACTGCTTCTTCTAACAGACCTTTTCTAGTTCTTAACTGACGTAGTTTGGAAAACAACGGCATGACTGGACTGTAATCTAGACACAATACAATACACAATGAACACGATAATTACACCACTTCCATACCACGACATTAAAATACATGAATGACATTTAGAATAACAGTTCTGACAAAATACTACCTGGAATACTGAAAACAGAATACATGAATCTCTCGAGAACAGAACGGACTAGAACAGAAACTAGATGCACTGCTAAAACAGTACGAAACTTACCGGTCTCATAAAGAGACACGTCAGGACCCGCATCCACCTGAGTGGACACTTCGTGTTGGGTCTGTGTACCACCAAACCCACGGACCAGAGTCAATTAGATTGACCCTGTCTAGATACTACCCCAGCAACGGCACTCACCGGGCAGCAAGAACGGAAGGCCTCGGACTGGACTGGACTGCTTCGACGCCGGACGAACACGAACTTCGGACTTCTGTTACGGGTGGGCCTCCGGATACCTCGGACCTTGGACTCTCGGCTTGGGCTCTGGTCGGGACTCGCCGCGTTCCTCCACCGCCTCGTCTGGATGCTGGACCGCAACCTCCGTCTCCTCCGTGGGCCTGAGGGATACTTGAAGCAGAAATATCTGCACGTGCACGGTATGGTTCCGTCACGGCTGCAGAGGATCAGGGGGCTTGCGTGGCTTCACCGGCGCGTGGGGAAAGGGCAAGTCCCTGTTCGGGCGCCATTATGTGGTATATAAATAAATAATACCGGATCTATTTTTGACTGGATATAGTAATAACAGATAGCTCAATAAATAAGAGTCAAGATTCGAGGTAGTAGGAGTTTTGCAGGTTTAATACAGCATAAAGGACAGGAACAGAACAACCTGCACAGGAATAGGATGGCAGCGCTGCACGGGCAAGATCTGGGATGGCTAGCAACTTTTAATAACAGTGCACAAGCATATATACTAAAACAATTTCATTACAGTACATACAATAGGCGGAGCAGTGGGTGGGGCCTGTAACAGTCGCGAAAGATAAGGGTGAAAGTAGGTGTAACAGGAGGCGTGTACATAGACGTGTGATGTAAACGTAACAGAATATGTCATAAATGGGGCGGAAACATGGAGGGGGCTACCTAAGGAGCCGGGACCTCTAACCTAGTGGTGCGCGTAAACTGACAATGACGTGTTACTGGGAGAAGCTGGGGGCTATGACTTCTGCACTAGGAGCAGAGACTGAAGTCTGGAGAGTCAGGGCGACATGTACCTAAACACTATCTAGTATCTGATGTTTAGAGAACATGTTGATATAAACTAAAAGTTATCGGGGTAAAGGCTAACAGACTCTAAGACTGGTGCATGCATTATTCTACATGTAGTGCGTATTGAAGAATATTAATTGACCATAAATACAGTATTTCTCTTACATGGAGACGTAAAGGCTAGACCATGACGGAAACTATTGATGCGATTCAGTAGCTAAGGAATGCAGAGAAGGAGGGCTGGACTGATAACTAGAATCATAACATACTTTTGGCAGACTAGCAGGCAGAGCCAGGCTGGGCCGGGCACTGTGAGACAGGAAGTAAGTGAAGGGTCAGGAATACAGGTGGGGCTGTATCGCTCCTCAGCGAGGGCTCAGGAGACAGGAGCTGAATCTGGTATCCGGGCCCTTTTGAGGCCTAGAAACGGGGACTTTTCAATGAAATAACGTGCACACTGAGAAACGTGGCAACGTAACTTTACATAGGCCTGATACTCGTAGCTTTCACGAGAACTGTAAACTGGCATACTAGAGATGGACACAACTGTAATTGCGTCTTTAATCAAACATGGGGGATACATATGCATATTAATCATGCATATGCAACATAAGATGGGGAACACGTAGGGACACAGAACATGGCAAAATTTACTTTTCCACAATCCGACTGGGTGATACTGCGGTCGATGTGTGGCTTGCTGCGGAAGGATTCCGAGACTCATCCGAACCCCTAGGGTGGCGGCTCGTGGAGAATAAGTGCCGGGTCCCAGGCGGTGTAGTGCATGCCGATTCGTAGTGTTGCCCGGGAGACGGATGTGTTCTCCAATCTCGGAATAGCAGGTGTGCTTTTCGGTCTGCGGTGAGGGTCCAGGTTCCCCAGGACTTGGTCGACGGGCCTTGTCCCATTCTGGTGACACGTGTTTTGGCGGGGATTCAACGTTGTGTATATTAAGTAGTGTTTGTGTGGTTTATTGGGGGGAGTGAGAGAGTGTGAGTTTTGTGTTGGTGTGTGATTGCGTGAGCAGAAATGCCGTGTTTCAGTAAATTGCGGTGTCTAGGGTGCTGCGGTGGTGTCTCGGACACTAGATTGGCCGAGAGCCAACCTGCCCCGAAGGAGGGCTCTCCAAATTTTTAAATGTATGTTAAGCACGGCTTGCCTCTGATTTTGTTTTCTACGTTGTGGCATAGATATACAAAGGGTAATGTGGACTTACAGTGGCCTTTGCTTGGCTCTTTTGATGGAGCGAAATTAGATTATTTACAAGATAGACTGTTTGCTAGGCGCAGTCGCCAGAGTATGTTCGATTCTTTGCGGATGTGGCAGAAGGAGGTGAGGGAGTGACAGATGAGGGAGGAGAAGGTGGCTCAGAAGAGAGCGGCACAAACTATGGCGCAGAAGGCCAGGGAACACACTAAGAAAGAGAATGAGCTGTGGATTGAGCGCGCAGATAGACGTTTCAGGCTATTGGATAATAAAAGCTATGTAGTGAGAGAAGATGACCAAGATGAGATGGAGGACATTTTGAACGCTCGACCCCCTCCCCCATATGCTCCGCAGTCATTGTACCCTGTGTTAACGGATTCCGCCTCCTCAGCGGTGGTTTCGGTTCCCCAAACAGGTGCCCCTCCCACATCCGGTACACCTGCTTCCTCTGTGATTGAACAAACTCTCCCCTCTGTCACCACACCCTTGATCTCTCTCTTTGCAACGAGCCCGAGCCCACCTGCCCCTTCTGTGCTCTCTCCGGTGTTCCCCGTTGATTCTGCTATTCCCACTGTTTCTGCCAGTACTACCCCTCGGAGCGCGTTCCTGACCCCGACCCGAGGAGAGGGAGGTGGGCTGTTTACTCAGGTACGGAAGTTGCTTACGCGTTCTGCTGTTGGGCTAGATGAAAAGACACTGGTAGCTAATCAAGCTTGTCAATGGGCCAGGAATAATATTTATTCATTGGAAGACATTTGGTCTACGATGAAAGATTATGAGCCTTTGATGCAGCAGCATGCTTTATGGCACATGTCGACGACATTGATAGCGTTGTGGTAACAGGGATATGGTGGAGAGGCACCGGCGATTCTTCGCGACATTAAGAATAAAGCCTATAGGGCTAACACTGGAATGAAGGATGTGTTACACAGTCTGAGGTCTTTGTTAGAATATAGAAATGAACTACCATCAGCGGGGAACCCCAATTTTCCCGGAATACACCCACTGCGGGAAGTACACCCTATTTTTCATCCTGAGGTACCTGAAGTGGTAGATCCAACGTCAAATACTGTTACCCGAGCTCGTGTCGACGCTCATTTCCAAGAACAATGGGTATATACGCCCTGGAAAAGGAGCGAGGTACTTGCCTTAAAGGCTCAGTTACCCGACTCGAGGAAAAATCCGACAGCTTATTACAAGGAGTTAACAGAAGCTGCTTCCTCGACGGTCATGACTCTAGCAGATATCGAATTGTTTTTTGCGTTATTGTTCCGGTGGATGTATGGAGACAGGTAAAGGGTTCAGATCATGCAGAGGAGCTGGGTGGTACCTGGGAGGCATTCAAAGATTGGGACCAGGAGCGAAAGCCAGGGGAGAAGCCGAAGGCTGAGATTCTAGCATTACCAGGGCGTATAATAAAATATATGCACTCACTTATCCCTCCTAAAAAGGTGGATTGGGATAAGTTGACTGCATGTAGACAGAAAAAGGACGAGGCAGTTTCGGATTTCTTTACTCGTTTTGAGGAGACTTTCATGGATTTCAGTGGTCAGGATATTTCCCAAGATGGGGGTTTGCGACTTTTCATTAACAGATTCGTAACGAATCTGTTGCCGGAAATATCAGCTCGATTGCAGGCATCGGAGAGTACGTGGACGACGTCCACTCCCTCCAGAATTCTGAGCATGGCCCAGTATTACGAGCATAGGGAGAATGAGAATAAGGACAGGCAAGAGAAGAAGGCCAAGGATTTGAAGACGAGGGTGTTACTGCAGCAGGTGGCGAAGGGTCGGGGACGTGGAGCCCCGCCCCCGGTAGCTGGTCGAGGAGGAAGTAGTTACGGAAGGGGAGAGAAAAGGGAGCGCTTGGGACAGAACCAGTGCGCCAACTGTAAACAGGAGGGGCACTGGTGGAAAGACTGTCCGGAACTTCGGTCCGCTGCCGGGCCAGGCAGAAGACGGGGTCGGGGTGAACATGGCAGGAATGGTAGGCAGTCCGACGAAGGTAGGAGACCGGGAGGGAATTACTTCGACTGGGGAAGGGATAGACAACACTTCCAGACAGAAGGTGACAATGGTAGAGATAGACAGTACTACAACGATGCATATGCTATGGATGACCTGACCGGATTTTCTTATAACTAGGACAGCGTAGGACAGAGCATGGGACCGGTTTCTGTTGATATTGATCAACGTGGACCTTATGTGACCGCAGACTTGTCGGGATCCCCTCAGAAATTTTTAGTGGATACGGGTGCTACAAAAAGTTCGGTGGCACGTTCTCAGGTCCCAGGGGCGGCTCTGTCTGGCAAAAATAATATCTCCATCGGGTTTTCAGGTACTCCGGTGGTTAGCCCCATTTCTAAACCTCTTGCACTTACGATCGGTCCTTTCACTGTTGACTCTCCTTTCCTTTTGACTTCAAATTGTGGTGAGAATTTGTTGGGTTTGGACTTGCTAAAAAGATTAAATGCCACGATTTACTGTTCCCCAGACGGTGTGTACCTCACGTTGGGTCCTTCTGTCTCACGCGTGAAGCAGTGTTTTTCGAAAGATGAGCCCCTCCAGGCTGAGTTTGTGGGGAAACCTGAGAGTCTGTGGGCTAACAGTGATACTGATGTGGGAAAAATTGACATTGCCCCAGTGTCGATAAAGGTTAAGGTGGGTGCTAAACTACCTCGGATACCCCAGTACAAAATATCTAGGGATGGAGAGAGGGCTTTGTTGCAAACAATACAGGATTTGATCCGGTCAGGGGTAGTGGAGGAGACGGATTCTAACAGTTGCAATAGTCCTATTCTTCCAATCCTTAAGAGGCCCTCCTCTGATGCCAGCAAGGGTACACCTGATGTCTATCGCTTTGTGATTGATTTACGCCACAATAACAAGGTGGTTGAGCCTAAGTATCCGGTGGTCTCTGATATCACCACGATTTTGACAATGATACCTCCCTCGGCTAAGTATTTTTCTGTGCTGGATCTTAAGAACGCTTTCTTTAGTATCCCTGTGCATCCAGATAGCCGTTATCTCTTCGGATTCTCATTGGCTGGCCGAAGTTTTAGATTTTGTAGAATTCCTCAAGGTTATACGGAAAGTCCAAGCATTTATAGTCAAGCTTTGAAGGCACAGTTAGATGATTTAGAACTCTCACAGGGTAACGTCTTAGTGCAATACGTGGACGACATCCTCATTGCCTCAGACACTGAGGACGGGTGCCGAGACTCTACTGTTAAATTGTTACACCATTTGGCTCGCAAGGGGCACAAGGTGTCCCTTCCTAAATCCCAATACTGCCGACAGGAGGTTACCTACCTAGGTCATCTCCTATCGAAGGAGAGGAGGAGGCTGACACCGGAGCGCATTAAGGCGATAACTAACATGGCTGTACCTAACACGGAGCGAGAGGTGCGCGCATTTTTGGGCATAACTTCGTATTGTCGCCAGTGGATACCTAATTACGCCTTACTAACAAAACCCCTTTTGTATCTGACTACTAAAGAAGTGCGCGAACCCCTACCTTGGACTCCAGCATGTCAAGAAGCGTTTGAGTTATTAAAAACTGCTTTGTGTTCTGCACCTGTTTTGGGAACACCTGATTACCAGAAGCCTTTTGTTCTTTATGTGCACGAGGCTGAAGGTTGCGCGCTGTCTGTCCTAACTCAGTGTTTCGGGGGGAAACAGAGACCTTGCGCTTACTTCTCTGCTATGCTTGAAAACGTGGCGAGAGCATTGCCGAGCTGTCTAAGGGCTACAGCGGCTGCTGCGGTCTCAATTAGACAATCGGCAGGGCTCGTACTGGGTTCAGCTCTCACAGTAATGGTACCGCATGCTGTGGATATTTTATTGAACAGGACACAGACGCAGCACTTAACTAGTGCTCGTCTAACTGGTTATGAGATGACATTATTTGCACCCCATGTTACGATCAAAAGATGTGCCACTTTGAACCCAGCTACGCTATTACCCATCCCTTCAGATGAGAAGGACAATGAGGTCCATGATTGTTTGTTTCGGACAGAAGAAGAAACGAAGGGAAGAATAGACTTGACGGACAATCCCCTTGATGATCCCGATGGGGAACTGTACGTTGATGGTTCCTGTTTTAAATTAGCAGATGGTACCACAACGGCAGCATACGCAGTCACGACTTTGAAAACAGTGGTGGAGACTTCTAGGGTTCCGTACAACTCAGCCCAAGCTGCAGAGATAATAGCATTGATGCGAGCGTGTGAATTGAGTGAAGGACTGGATGTGAACATTTACACTGACAGCCAATATGCTTTTGGCGTGGCTCATAGTTATGGGAGACTGTGGGCAGAGAGGGGATTTTTGACATCACATGGAGAGAAGATTCAGAATGGCCCATTGATATTACGACTGTTGACAGCCTTGACACTTCCTAAACGATTAGCTGTGATTAAGTGTAGCGCACACAAAGCGGTGGTAGATGATGTGGGGCGGGGAAATGCATTTGCAGACCAAACAGCTAAAGAGACCGCTAGGACAAAACTCCCACAAATGTTTGTGGCAGGACCAGCTAGGTGGGTACCGGACGTTGACATGTTTGCAAACACTGTACAGAGTGTGCGGAACATACAAGAAAAGGCGACTGAGGAGGAATTGAAACAATGGAAGGATGGAGGGGGGCGGTTGGACCCGGATGAGTGTTGGACGGATGTGTCAGACAAAAGACGATGGTTACTCCCGAATGCATATGTCCTCCCAGTAGTGACCATGGCTCACGGACCAGCTCACATTAGTGCAAAGGGGATATGCAAATTATTAGATCCAGTGTGGAGCAATAAGAACATCTCCAAGGTGGCAACACATTTGGTGCAGCAGTGCATGGTTTGTTTAAGGCATAATCCTGGGAAGGGAACACCCGTTCCTGTAGGTAATTTTGCCCCTCCATCCTATCCTTTTGAGGTGATACAAATGGACTACATTGAAATGGAAAGGGTAAACAACTTCAAGTACGTCCTTGTGGTGGTATGCTCATTTAGTAGATGGGTGGAGGCTTTTCCAACTAAAGACTGTACAGCCATCTCGACAGCTAAGATGCTGATTAAGGAGTATTTTTCGAGGTATGGTTTGCCTCGGGTGATCTGGAGTGACAATGGCACATCCTTTAATGCTGAATTGATGTAGCACATCTGTAAAGGATTGCAAATCTCTCAAAAATTCCACGCAGCCCAACATCCTCAGGCTGCGGGTTTGGTTGAAAGATTTAATGGTATGTTAAAGCTCAAAATGGCCAAGATACAGGAAAGTACAGGGTTGCGCTGGCCAGACGCAATTCCCCTTGCCTTACTTTCCACCAGAGTGACAGTAAATTCCAAGACAGGTGTTTCCCCCCCACGAAGATATATTTGGCAGGCCCGCCAACGTGTGGGGTGTTCCTAGACCTAAATGTTTCTCAGAAATTGAATATCCTTTGTTGATAGATTATCTGTATGCCTTGACTAAAGATCTTCGTTCTATTCATCAGCAGGTAGCAGACACCCTGAAGCCGTTTCCTGAGGGGCCCGGACACGGCATCAACCCAGGGGACTGGGTCGTCATCAAAAGGTATCAACGGAAGTCCTGTTTGGAGCCTAGATGGTCGGAGCCAAGGCAGGTGCTCCTCACCACCCGCACCGCACTTCGAGTGGAGGGTCGGAAGGCGTGGACCCATGCCTCACATGTAAAAAAAGTACCTCTCCCACTGCCTTATGATGAATGGGTGAGAGGTGGTGTTGCAGATCACGAGACCGAAACAGTTCCTCGTTATATCCCTTTCTCGGATGCTTTACTGACGAGTGAGAACAAAGTGAGAGCGAACGGAGGCCAGCCCTGAGTGCAAGCAGCGAGGCCTCTCTTGGTCACAGTGAGCAAACACCAGAAGCTACCTCTCCTGCTATTGATTCCCCCATTCTGTTCACAGATCCTGAAGTGCGAGGGAGCACTCGTTATAACTTGCGGCCCAGAAAAGGGAGGCAAAAGCACTGAGCACCAGAAGAAGGGACCAGAAGACAAGGCTGAACGGGTTAGCCTAGTGATAGGGATGGACTGCTGCAAGAGCCCTGGTGCGCTATCGAGACATTGTTGAACGAGACACTAGAGTTGTGTTTGGGCCCAGGTTTAGTGCTCGTGAGTTGCTGCAGTTGTGCGACTCCATCGAGGGATTAGGGACTACGAGACTGCAAGCCTACCTGTGAGGCTTTAACGGACACAGGGAGAAGATCCCTTTTAAGGGTGAAGAACCCCTCTGGCCGGTTTTAGAGTGTCTGGAACTTTTTAGAGTGCCCCCTTAGTTTACGTTTGGACATTTTGATTAGGTGAAATGTACCCTTTTGGCCGTCCTATTCCAGAGGAGGAGCAGCCTTTTGCTGCTCCTCGCAGATCAGAACCAGATTCACCATGGCATGCCCTGCCTCGAAAAGGAAAAATAGTGGTTATTGTGGTATTCATCATTATATTTTTGATCATTCTTGGAATACTGTTCTTTCTGGATGAAGCTTATCCTGTCCACAAGCTGGTCCCCACTCCTTCTCCCTTGCCAGAGCATTATATGATTACTGTTGATTATGGTGAACAATGCATGAGGAAGGGTTATCGTGATAATGTTTTCATTAAGACTTTACATCATGCCCATGCCGTATATAATGTGACAGATTGCTGGGTCTGTGGGTTGTTTCCTTCCGCTGCATATAAGAAGGACAGGTTACTGGCACTTCCCTTGACACCTGTGAATAGCTGCGTGGGTTGGTACACCTTGATTGGGATGGTGAAGTTCTTTCAACAGCCTGACTTCCTGACTCCCCGACTCCCTGGTACTGGGTCAACGTTGTTAATGCGAGTACACCCTTTGCCCCCCTCATCTCTTGGACGGCTGTTTACTGACGGACGTTTTGATCAAACATTCTTAGAAACTTGCTTGAAGAAGGTAGAACGATTTGTGACGCCTAATGACACTGACAAAGTGAGGGAAAGTTTTCTGCAACTGAACTCTTCCTTAGCCTACAGACACCCTCCTGCGGCCAACAGTAGTGGTCATTCTCTGGTACCCCTAGCAACTGTTGGGCCCTTACCTTATTTTTGTATTCAGGGAAGAGGTCCTGTTAAAGTGGGTGACAGCTTCTGCAATGTGACTGCCTCACTTCGCCTGCCCCTCAGTCCTTCACTGGTTACTCCTCCGAATATCTATTTTGTATGTGGGGGTAATGGGTATTTGTGGTTACCTGAGGGTTGGGGTGGGACATGTTACTTAGCATATTTGCTCCCACCTGTTTATGTGGCACCTTCAGACTATCATAAAACTCACTGGAGGTTTGCCATTATGCCAGGACAGCATAAAAGGAGGGACCTCCAGGTTGAGGACGTAGATCAGACCGACACCTCTGGGCAGCAATTCACGGATTTCTCTAAGGGCTTATTACCATTCTGGGGTCCTATATTTAACAGTAGGGCCATTAGACGTCTCTCGAGGGTAATGGAAAAGGTGGTGAATACAGAGGCTGATATTGCAGCCAATATGTCTCTTGAGATGCAGGCTATGAGATTATTTACGATACAGAACAGGATGGTGCTTGACGTCATCCTTGCAGATAGGGGTGGAGCCTGTCGCGTCATCGGGACGTCTTGCTGTGTGTACGCCCCGACGGTTAATTTAGCTGTACAGAAGCTCCATAGGTTAGCGGCCGAACTCCATCAGGACACGGGTACCTGGTCACTACAGACATGGATGTGGGGCAACTTCTCTTCCTGGGGTTGAAAAATTCTGATGGGTGTTGTAGGGGTAATTGGTATACTATTGACCTGCTGTCTTTGTGTTTATTGCCTCCCCCCCTGCTGTTCTATGTGTGCCAGCAATATACGAGTTTCCAAAAGACCAACTAGACAATACCCTGTTTCCAATGATGTTGAGCTTCATGATATTCACTGGTTAATGCTTATTGATGATGATGTTTTTGATTAGGCATAGTGCCCCGGCCCTTAGAATTTGATGTAAGGGCCCTCCTTTTGGTTAATAAAGTTAGCCACAGTCTGCTAAAAGGAGGGTCTGATAGGTTTCAGTTTTCCATGCCCCGCCCACTGCATACATTATGTTTATGAGTTAGCAGAATGTGTCTAACTAATGATATATTCCTTTATGCATTTGCGTTTATATTCTTTCTATATCATTTATGCTTGTGACATTATTTCAGTTTTCTTAGCTTAGCCTGTGTGCCACCATTTTGAAGCATTTCTCTCTGCGTGCGAGTTGCACTTGCTCATTCCCCCTCCCGTAGGAATAGGAATATTCCACATGTCAGCAATTTTTTGCTCCTTGGCTTATTGTAGCTGAAACTACTAGCGAAACCCTCTTATCAAACTGTTCTCATGTGCTGGAGATGCTAAAGCCTGGCTCCGTGTCCTTGGGAGGTGATAACAGAATGTTGCCATTGCAGGTGCAGATGCCTCTTGTATGAGGCCATTGTTCACCCTCTCTGGGGTCCAGTACTTTTCCACTATGGGCGTGTTTTTCTCTGCTTTTCGTATTATAATGTGTTACTGTGATGATATGAGTCAGTCCTCTCGGCGCACTCTTAGGGGTGAGGTCGGACAGGGCCCTCTCATATGGGAGTTTGAGGCCTAATAAAATTGCTTGTTTTATTCTTCTCCACTGTCCGGCTGACTTATTATTGGATAACTATAGGTGAGTGCGGTAAGTCACTCGGGTGGATTTGAGCCACGCTTATCATACCAGAAATGCATTAGTACTGTTATGCACATCTGCACACCAATTAAATCTCAATCAAATTAAATGTATGCCCCTGGGAGGTTCCCTTAGCACTGCCCTTAGCACTGTCCCCAGACCCCACCACCTAGTACACATCTCAATTTGGTGAGAACCTGCATTTAGTTTTTTCCATTTAAAGCACTGGACTTGAGGCGCCTCTGCCATTTATCTGCGCCAGTAGCAGGCTCCGAATAAAAATGTTGGGTCGCTACTGGACTAGCCCAGTGGCAGAAACACAGGCCCCCGCAGCCCCCCAGTGTGGGGGGGGGGGTCAAACTTCAGGGTCCCCCCTCAGCACAGTACCCTGGCCGGAGAGCTCCTGATTCTGTCCGGAGGGGGGGCCTCCACGTACCTTGCAGGGGGGCCCACTCAAGTTTTGTTACGCCACTAGTGAGAAAGTGAAGCTTGCACTGCACAGCTGATGCCCAGCTGTACCTTTTTTGTGAGGGCTACTTGCACTGTTGATGGTGTACTCTGCCCTTTCTGGGTCGGTGAGGTTTGCACTTCTGCTGCTGTGATGTACCTATTTTGTGAGGACAGGATGCCAAAACTCCGGAGAGTGGGCTATACCTATTTTATGAAAGAACAAAGCTTGCACACAAGATGCTGTGTTGTACGTGTTCTGTAAAGGAGGGAAAATTGCGCTGTTTCTGCTCGACTGTACCTGTTAAATAAGGACACTTACACCGGTGATGGTGTGCTGTACCAATTATGTGACGTGGGTAAAATTGAAATTGCCCTTCCACTGTCTCAGAAGCTTTAGGCACACATGATATGCTTTACCTGCCTGTTGGTGTTCTGGGTATGGGTTCTAAGCAGATGACCTTGACTGTGAGCATGGAGTGTGTGTTCACATCTTCATTGAAGATTTGCAGCACTGGACTCATGCCACATTTCTCAGAGAAAAATACTGGACATTTGTGCATGTTTTGGGGCTCTGGAAGGGCCATGTGATGGTACTTAAATATCAGTGTAGTTATAACTCTTAGTATTAGTTTTTAACATATCAGTATGCCTTTATTGACACTAAAATATTTTCAAACCATCAGCTCTAAAATACTTTTGACATGTTTTCATATTGTAGTTTTTGCTTTAAACTTATATTTCAATCAAGTTTATTCATGATTTAGCAGGAAACCACTGGCCAGGTCAATCTGTGAGAACAGTTTCAGACCTCATAAACTAGCTTGAAGGGTGAATGTGCCTGCCTCAGAGCACATGTAATATTGGATATCAGATTTGTATTGTAAGTGAGATAGCTCTGTTAGTTATTTTGTTTGCTACAGAGATCCTTGCATATTATGTGGGTCACAAGTTACAATGATAGTAAAATAACTAGGCAATTTATGCACCCACCCAATCGCATGTAACAATCAAGGCATTAACTAAATCCTGTAGGGTTCTCCTCAATCTTTCATTCTAGTAAGGCATACAATTTTGGTTTAGTTGAGTATTTATAAACACCATCAAGCGGTGAAAAAAATCAGTTTGTACAATATGATATAAATGGTTAGTATTAGTGCAAGCACACATACATGTTTCTCCTGTGCACCTGGCCAGGTTCCTTGCCTTGCTTACCTGCACCATTTATGTGGTTCCCTCTGGTCAGGCCCTTCGGTTGTGGGGTGGGGTGAAGAAGGGACAATCTAATCACATTGCTGTGGCACAGAGGGCAGGCCTGCGAAGGGTCGGTTATGGGTCTGATTAATTTCTGACATCCGTAGATAAGATTGGACCACTTGTGTGGAGTTCTGAACTTTTTCTCACTTGCACCCTTCCTTTTGCCTCTAGCCAAGAGGCCCTTTTCATCTGTTGCGAAGACAGTAGTGGTGCTTTGTCTTGTACCCAGTGTCACCAATCTTCTTCCCACCTTATCTGCCCTTCCTATCATCATATCCCTTCAAGTCGTGCTCCTGAAACCACCAGCGCATATTAAGCACTGACCCTACAGCATCAGTGCACATAAGACAACTCCTGCCATCGTCATGCACACAAAACATTTCCAAGGCATACAGTTGGCTAAGCTTTTGCTATTTCAACATCACATCCAGAATGTAAAGACGAGTCTGTAAGCATTGAAGAAAGTCTTATTAAGCTACCAACACATGGCCTCACTCATCGGGGGTCTCAATGTTTTTAAGGACTTATCTGCAGAGCAGCAAATAGAGCACCCTTTCACAAACCTTTCTACATCTACACCCCAGGCCCCCAAAAGATGCCCTTAACAATCAACCTGATTTTATGGACATTTATCGTTTTAGAGAACAGGAGCAGTTTAGAACATTAAACTTTGCTCACAGACGGACTCAATGCCATTTACTTCCCGGTCCAATTGTTAAATTTTCAAAATTCGTCAATACACCACATTGCATTTCATCTTGTAAGTATCAACAGGAAAAATTAAAAAATGAGTGAGAGGTCAGAAAGTACCTCACGTAAGCATCACCAAGGGAGCTGCTGGTTGTTACTCACCAGTTTGCCCACGTTATCATATCATAAAACAATTGGACCAGGAGGTAAATGGCATTTAGTCCGTCCCGTGAGCAACAGTTAATGTTCTAAACTGCTCCTGTTCTCCAAAAAGATAAATGTTCATAACTAATCAGGTCTTTTGGGGTTCATAATTTTCTATTGCCTTTTAACATCAAATGTTTGATGTATAACCAAACTCTGTTACCAATTTGATGAAGAGGTTCTGTGGAGCGCTTTTTATCAGCATAAAGTTTAATCCTACGTTGTGCTAACTCAAGATGTTCTTTAGCAGATTTTAGAATGAACTGTAGGTTCATGTTATGCTCCTGCACTGAGGGTGATTGGAGGTTTCTGGCCATTCAAATGGAAAATGTTGGGGATTTGTGCAATAAAAAGGGGAATAGCCCATGGTAGCTTGTTCTGAATTATTGTAAACAAACTCGGCCAACCACAAATGCTTGCTTCAATCTTCAGTATTAGTGATTGCTAAACACCTAAGATACTGTTCTAACATTTGATTTAGGCTGGAACTACAACTCCCGCCAGGCTGTGCGGCGGGGACGACCAGCACTTCGCGCCACCCGGCGCATAAGACCAGCGTCACCCCCGCGTCGCGGGAGCGCGCGGGAGCGCCCGGGGCTAAGCCCGGGCAAAGGGCGGGCCCTCTACGGCCCTCAAAGGCCAGAGGAGGCTGGGCTGGGCCATTCACCCTGCCCAAATACATTGCTGTGCTTTGCTTCCTACATCGTTTCTGGTTATACTGTGGTAAGACGCTTTCATATCCTCTTACAGCATAGTTGCCCCATTATTTGGCTGGGACTCTCTGTTTGACGGTTTAATAAATAACTGTCCCTAATTATACCATGGAGATGCGTGAAACCAGAAGTATGGTAGCAGCAGGGGGGAAGAAATTACGAGGTACCCTGGATGATTTTATTGTCAGAACTAACACATTGATTGATGAGGGGATCTTACTGATGGAAAGAAGGGTTTCACTGGACTTGGAACACGCCAAGAGGTCCTCTTTGGGCCTTATTGCCAATGCACGGAGCCCAATTAGAGGAGAGAATGACATTCTGCACCCAGAGGGGACAAGCACAGCGGTTTTGTTACCTCCCCCTGTTACACATACCCCAATCATCACTCAGGCTCCCTCACCTATCAAAGCATCTACTAGGGTATTGATCCATACATCCGTGACCC
The DNA here is from genome assembly GCF_964261635.1 of Lissotriton helveticus. Taxonomy (NCBI): domain Eukaryota; kingdom Metazoa; phylum Chordata; class Amphibia; order Caudata; family Salamandridae; genus Lissotriton; species Lissotriton helveticus. The sequence goes on along the minus strand of NC_136070.1, from coordinate 689,078,562 downwards.
CTAAAGATAAAGATGTGGTGATACAGGGATTAAAGGAAGGGGCTATACCCAAACAAAGGATTATTCAAATTACACACACTAATGTAGGTGGTAAAGATTTATTATCAGATACAAGTAATGCACCTCCTATTAATGATAATGTCTACTTACAAGGAGATGATCGTTTGCCCCCCAACATTGTGCGCTTATCCCTTCCGGACGATACTGTCCTGGATGACTCGATGGCTGATCTAATTTCTAATACCTCTGGGAATATTGCGGTTGAGGCTAGCCCTAACGCTAGTAGGGCAAGAGAGAGCACCATGTTATATCTATTGGAAACCTCAATGAAAACCCTATTAACCCCAGTGTTAGAACTTCTGAAGGAGCTGGAGAAACAAATACAGGATTTGAAAAAAGACACAAAAACCCAGCTTGACAATTTGGCCAGACAAGTATTTACCTCGAGTGACCCTAAGTCTAAAGTTACAGTCACTACATCAAAAAAACCTGCATCAACACCGATAAATAGTCTCCTAAATAATGTTACTCTAAGTACAACGAACCCCGATAATGGAAAACTTTCGAATAACCAACCCTTACAAAGTGTAACAACATCTAAAACTCCAGTTGCTACTGACAAAGAGGCACTAACTCTACAAACTCCTAACCTATTACAGGAAAAAGGCCAACTACCTAAAAGGGAGGTGCGCAGAAACATACACTTACCTCCAAAAGCCTCACCGTATGTGGTGATTCTTACTGGAGTGCCTGAATTGGACTTACAACTAAGTGAAAAGAATGAGGCACTTGTAAATAAGACTATCCACTGGTTGAATAATAACTACCCCCTCCCACCAGCCATTAGAAGTAATATTCTAATGGCTGAAAGGGCACCATGGATTGGGCATAATAAAAAAAGGGTTCAGGGCGACTGTGTGGCAATAACCTTTGAGAACCCACACACCGCCGAATATATCATAACGAGGGCCCCAAGAAATAATGGTCTCCCTATCGTGCCCAGGCCATTAGCTTATTTCTACCCTGTGGGGGAACATCCTGATAATAGATGGAGCTGGACCAGGGATAACAGATACCAAAGACCCAGAAAGGGAGCGGTCTTTGATAGGAATCCAAATAACACAGAATGGGGAGGAGGAACTCAAGATGGTTGGAATGTAGTGAAACACAGGGGGAGGACTCCTCATTTTCACTCACAAAGGTATGATCCAGGCTGGCATTTATTTATTTATTTATTTTTTGCATTTATAATGCGTGCAGATACCCACAAAGGGTTTCCCGGCGCCAGGACTGAGAGACCGACAGCACAGAAAGCAACACGGTCAAAGACCACAATTATTTATTAAAAAGCCAGGTTTTAACGCTTTTCTTAAAACTGGCAAAGTTTTCCTCCTTTCGTAGAGCTGAGGGAAGGGAGTTCCAAAGGACTGGTCCTAGATGGGAAAAGGATTTCCCTCCCACTCGGGCCAGTTTAAATCTAGGAACCACAAAATTTGCTCCATTTGAAGAACGGAGGTTGCGTGCAGGAGCGTAGGGCCTAACTAGTTTTTGCAGATACTTTGGTGCAGTTCCTGCCTTGATCTTAAACATATAGGTCAAAGCTTTAAACCGGACCCGGTTCTCAACCCTGAGCCAATGCAGGTCCTTAAGATGCTTCGAAATCCTTGCTGTCCTGGGGATTTTACAGAGCAGCCTGGCTGCGGAGTTCTGGACAAGCTGAAGCCGCCTGATCACGGCTAAGTTGGAACCCAGGTATAAGATGTTACCGTAGTCAAGCCTAGATGTAATAAGTGCATTGACTACGGTCTTCTGGGTATCCACAGGCAGCATCCAGATAATCTTCCGCAGCCATTTAAGGATGGTGAAGCAAGTGCCAGCCACTTTATTGACCTGCTGTTTCATCGATAGTGAATCATCGATGCACACCCCTAAATTTCTGACCTGGGTAGCCGGGATAGGAAAGGCGCCCAAGGATGGCGGCCAATGGATATCTTACCACAGATCTCTGTTTTTGCCTAGGAGAAGGATCTCCGTCTTCTCCCCGTTGAGCTTCAGCTGGTTCGTTGACATCCAGCTGAAGACTTCGTGAAGACCTAGTTTCAGCGCAGAGGGGGATGAAGGCTCTGAGTTGGTAAGAGAAAAAATAATCTGCGAATCATCCGCATAGGTCATGAGTTCTAGACCTACTCGCTCTGCTAGATCGGCAAGAGGGCGGAGATATAGGTTAAAAAATAGCGGACTCAGAATTGAGCCCTGAGGCACGCCATGGGGTGAGAAAAAGGTGTCTGACTGAGCCTGAGAGGACGAGATCTGAAACGTCCGGTTGCTCAGATGGGACCTGATCCAGTCCAGCGCTGTCCCTCCGACACCATCCTCACTCAGCCTGGTAAGCAGTCTGTTGTGTGAGATGGTGTCCAAGGCCGCGCTTAGGTCAAGCAGGACAAGCGCAACCGTTTGCCCATCGTCCAAGAGCCCCCTGATCTTCTCGGTGACTCCCAGGAGGGCGGACTCGGTGGAATGGCCCGCCCTAAAACCTGACTGGGAGAAATGGAGTAAGTTATTATTCTCCGTGTACGTTGAAAGTACACCGTGAATGTGCTTCTCCAAGATTTTTGAGAAAGCAGGCAACAGGGATATAGGGCGATAGTTGGCCAGCACCTCAGGATCAGCAGACGGCTTCTTCAACAGAGGGCTGACCATGGCGTGCTTCCAGGACGATGGGACTGTTGCCAGATGAATAGAGGCATTTAATGTCTCAGAAATGATCCTCAGAGCAGAGTCATCAAGTTGGCTCAGAATGCTAATAGGAAGAGGGTCACAAGGAGAGCCTGACTTAATGGAAATAGCCAAGGATTTCAGGGTGTCCAAAGAGATGGATGGCCAAGAGTCAAGCCGGTATCCTATTGTGCTTACTGGAGACGGAACTTCTCTGCCATCACTCACCGGGGGATTTATGCTGGCAATAATGGTCTCAATCTTTTCCACAAAAAAGGTGGCAAGATCTTGACATTTTTGAGTGGTAAGGGGGCGTACAGCCGCCATAGAATTTGCTCCGGCTAGTTCCTTGACTGTATTAAAAAGAGTCCGCGCTTTATTGGCAGCAGTGTTTATGGTCTCTGTTACATAAGAGGCTTTGGCTCTTGTGCAGGCCGAGTGATAAAGATTTCTGGCCTTACTGTATGTTTCTTTTTTTAGAGGATCGTAGTTTTTGCGCCATTTCCGCTCGAGTGCCTTACACTTAGTTTTTTCTAATTTAAGTTCTTCAGTGTACCAAGGCGCCGGTGGGCGGTGAACATTCCCTCTACACCTGGCAGCAGGCAGACAAGTGTCAACTGCTCTCTCCAGCCAAATGTGAGTTTCCAGCGCATTTTTTTCCATGTCACCATCCAAAATAGGGGGGGATATCTTTAATGCTTTCTGTAATTCAGTCAGGTCCAGCCTTTTCCAGTTTCTCATGAGGATCGGAGGCCGGGTGGAGCGTGACTGCTTAGGTTCTCTAAGGGTAATACTAAAAAGAGTTAAAAAATGGTCAGACCAACAGATAGGGTCAGTTTTTAGCCATTTTAGCTCCTGTATGTTGGATATAATGGGGTCCAACAAATGCCCAGCTTTGTGAGTAGGGCCCTCATTTCGCAGTAACATATTCAAAGTAGTAAAATCCTCCAAGAGGTTGACAGCTATGCTATTTGATCTGTCCTCCAAATGGAGATTTAAATCCCCCAATATAGTCAGGTTTTGGGCATTCAGAAAGTAAGGCGAAATGAAATTAACCAAATTCGCAGCCCAAACACTACTGTTTCCAGGAGGGCGATAAATTAAAAAACCAGAAAACATAAAATTTGGGTTCAGTGAAATTTTAAAAAATGCTGCTTCGCATCCGGGAATGTTAACCATTTCAAGATCACAGTTAAACTCCCTGTTAAAAATCACAGTAATACCCCCTCCTACCTGTCTTTCTCTATCAACTCTAGCAATAGCATAGTTAGAGGGCAAGGCGGCGGCTACATCGGGACCTGCACTATCATGCAGCCAGGTCTCCGTTAAAAATACCGCACAAGGATTTTCTTCAGCTAAGAGATGGTATATATCAGCTTTATGTTGGGGCAGAGATCTGCAATTGACAGTGTAAAAAGTGAAAATGCAGGGGTTTTGAACGGGGGATTGAGTAGGTAACTTACGATTGTGTGAGACCTCTGGATAGGGCTGAACATTAGATAGGGCAAAAGCACAATGAGGACATGCTTGTGTACCCGTTAGGAAAGGCTTTAGGACGGAACATTTACTGTTGCTACTAGGGCGCATAGCCCTTAGCTGATCCGCAGAAATCATACCTGTAGCAGCCTTTCGTGCTCGTGACCCGGCCTGGACGGGCACAGACGGGCTGGTCTTAGGCTCGTCTTCGGCGCAGTCAGAGGCGCCTACCCTGCGCGCCATCGCTGCACGCTGGGGCCGCCGAGTGGCTAAATACCCTCCAGGAAGCGGAGGTCTAGAGCGCTAACCGCTCGACGCTCCGTGAGGTGCCGCCCCTGTCCCGCCCTTGACAACCGCGATTGGCTGGAGTGCCGGTTGCCTTTGAACTAGGCGGAAACAGTCCTCGGGTGACAATTGAGGATCGCTGGTGAGTGCGGGTAAGTGCTCAAATTTGTCAGAGTGCAAATAAAAACAACATACAGTCACTACATCAGTTTAAATTACGTATTAAAATTGGAGCTTCAGCTCAAGTGCACAGCGCAAAATGCGTTTAAAACAATTGACAGCCTCTGAAAAATGAGCTGCTTTCAAAGTGTTCAAAGCTCGGCGCCCAGCGGGGAGTAGCTGCCACCAACTCTTACCGCGGGCACGCCGGCCTCCTCGCAGCCTAAATACCCTCCAGGAAGCGGAGGTCTAGAGCGCTAACCGCTCGACGCTCCGTGAGGTGCCGCCCCTGTCCCGCCCTTGACAACCGCGATTGGCTGGAGTGCCGGTTGCCTTTGAACTAGGCGGAAACAGTCCTCCGGTGACAATTGAGGATCGCTGGTGAGTGCGGGTAAGTGCTCAAATTTGTCAGAGTGCAAATAAAAACAACATACAGTCACTACATCAGTTTAAATTGCGTATTAAAATTGGAGCTTCAGCTCAAGTGCACAGCGCAAAATGCGTTTAAAACAATTGACAGCCTCTGAAAAACGAGCTGCTTTCAAAGTGTTCAAAGCTCGGCGCCCAGCAGGGAGTAGCTGCCACCAACTCTTACCGCGGGCACGCCGGCCTCCTCGCAGCCTAAATACCCTCCAGGAAGCGGAGGTCTAGAGCGCTAACCGCTCGACGCTCCGTGAGGTGCCGCCCCTGTCCCGCCCTTGACAACCGCGATTGGCTGGAGTGCCGGTTGCCTTTGAACTAGGCGGAAACAGTCCTCGGGTGACAATTGAGGATCGCTGGTGAGTGCGGGTAAGTGCTCAAATTTGTCAGAGTGCAAATAAAAACAACATACAGTCACTACATCAGTTTAAATTGCGTATTAAAATTGGAGCTTCAGCTCAAGTGCACAGCGCAAAATGCGTTTAAAACAATTGACAGCCTCTGAAAAACGAGCTGCTTTCAAAGTGTTCAAAGCTCGGCGCCCAGCGGGAAGTAGCTGCCACCAACTCTTACGGCATGGCAATCAACAATTTCCTCCAATCACGCCGTCTTATAACCGGTTTGACTGCTTGGAAATGGTGGATTGACTCGCTGAGCCAATAGAGGTACTTAAGACCCCCATGCCTGTAAATCCTGGGCTGATTAATCTAACACGGAACGAGGTGATACACGAAAATCGAGCTGTGGCAGATATAACAGAAGGGAATCAGGGTGGTCAAGCTGGGGATAATGCAGATGCGTCACTTATAGAAGATCTTTGTAAGGTGGTTTTCTGGAACGTGGCAGGCCTAACACAAAAAATCCTCAATCCATCTTGGGTTGAACTAATCTTTGGTGTAGATTTAATATCACTACAAGAAACCTGGGCAACCACGCCGATACACCTAAATGGTTATAAAACATATTTTACCTCTGCGGTGGCGGGCTCTTTTGGTAGACCCAAGGGTGGAATGACTACGTATATTTCAAACCTGCTAGTTTATGACAAGATTTTCTTTTCTCCTGGATCCAGTTACTACCAGAAAATAGTGATAGATGTAAGGCAGGGTCCAAGAATTGTGTTGCTAAACTTTTATAATAACTTTATAAATAGCATGATTAAGGATGTACTCGCTGCAATGACCGTGGATATACAGTCTGAAATTGATAAAAAAAGGGGCGAAGTAATGATAATATGGGGGGTGATTTTAACTGCACATTGTGTAAAAAGGGCCATAAGGGTATGTGTGGCCTGATGTTAGAACAGGACATTAACTTGACGCACTTTGAACATACCCTACTTGGTGACTCACTAAATGAGATGCTTTTTAATTTTGACTTTGGATTTATAAATGAGTTAGCCAACCACACAATGCCATTTGTACCAACTTTTGTGGGATGGGGGGCTTTGACAACTATTGATTTTATTCTCTGTACAAATAGCTCTGCCGGAAGATCGATTAGCTCTAGGATAATGGACTTACCCTTGAGTGACCACCTCCCACAGGTATTTTTAATGGAGAACCTATTCGCCACACCCAACAATGTAGTAACTTTTAAGTATATGGCGCAGGATGTGACGCTGGGTTCAAAAAATGGCTATTTTCTTAAATGGAGTAAAGTGGTCCCGTATGATTTTTTGTCCAGATTGATGGGTAAATGTTCGGATAGCTTCTCGATTTGCCTGAACGAACATGCGGAGAGTAATGACATTTTATTTCATTTTAATATTATTGCTACTACAGTCAAGGAGGTTTTGTGGGTTACAAGAAAAAATTCCCTAAAGTCAAATAGGAAATGGTTTGACAAAACGTGCACCAAAGCCTTAACAAAGCTTAGACATGCAATTCATAAAAGACCTCGGGATGTAATCTTAATCAGAGCATTGAGGAGGGACTACAATACAGCGTTGAAGGAAAGGAAAGATTTGATTAAAAAGGATGCTTGGGACGAATTATGTCTAGCGTCACAATCAAAAGATCAGGCCGCCTTTTGGAAGGTCATAAACACTCCACTCCTCTACGATATAAAAGCACGCATGGAGATCGCGGTGTCAGAAGATGAGTGGGTGACTCATTTTTCCTCCCTCTATAGGGCTGTTGAAACAGTGCCCGATAAAGGTTGCGACCCTATGCTGGATCCACCTAAAGCATTGGCTGTAACTTTCCCCGAAGTTCTTGCAAGCCTGAAGGCGACTAAGGGTGGCAAGGCGGCAGGACCGGATGGGATACCTGCCGACCTTTTTAAGGCCAACACTGACTTGTGGGGGCCCCTGTTAGTACAGCTTTTTAATGTTGCCTTGGCAAAAGGCCTAATCCCTACCTGGTTTACATCAATAATAGTCCCGATATTTAAGAAAGGTGATAGGCTGAATTGCACATGTTATAGGCCAATCTCCTTATTGGTTTCTTCCGTAAAAATTCTTGGGAGAGTGGTTTTAGTTAAGTTGCAAAGCTGGGCAGAAGAAAATGGGGTGCTAAGTGACTTTCAATATGGGTTCCAGAGGGGTTTAGGGACCATAGAGCAAGGTTTAAATTTGTTTATCCTCCAACAGAAGTATATAAGGGTAAAGAAACAACGCTTATACCTTACTTTTGTTGACTTATCGTCAGCCTTCGATTGTGTGTCACACAATAAATTGTGGGTAATTATGGCTGATTTGGGGGTAGACAATGCTATTATATGCTTCCTAAGAGAACTGTACTCCGGGGCTACTGCAACTGTCCGGTATGGGAAGGATGGAGAGTGTAGCAGACACTTTGGAATTGGACGTGGTGTACGCCAAGGGTGCGTTCTAGCACCTTTTTTATTTTTGCTATATACAAACGGCCTGGAGCGCCGCCTCGTGCAGGAGGGCAGGGACATGCCTATGGTGGGGGGAAGGCCCGTCCCTGCCCTGCTGTACGCCGACGACGCAGTCCTGATGGCACGCACCCCAATGGCTCTTCAAACTTTGGTCACTTCTTTCAATAGCTTCATGCTTGGTCTGGACTTAAAAATTAATTGCTCCAAAACATTGTCTATGTATTGTGGGACAAGAACAACCAGGCATTTGAAGCCAATATTTATAAATTCCAATCCTTTAGAGAAGACTGCAACTTTCCCATATCTGGGCATTCTGTTTCATGAAAATGGCTCATGGACGCCAGCAATCAATGCCAGAACACTGTTATTTTCTAAAACCATCATGGCTCTTCAGTGTTTTATGAAAAAGTTAGGAAAAAAACCCATAAAGGAAATTTTAACTATTTATAATGCTACTTGTATATCCGTACCTATTTATGGCTCAGGATTGTGGGGATATATGAATGTTAGCTCAATTCAAATCATGGAAAATAAGTTTTTACGCCACATGCTGTCCGTACCTGAGAGCACTGCGACCCATATATGTCACGCTGAATTGGATGTGGTCTATGTGACTGATATAATAATGATTCAGCCTATTCTACTCTGGCACAGGGTTTGGACAAATGAAGAATGCGTGGTTAACCGGGCTATTTTAAAGGACATTCTTGTACTGGACAATTTAAACAACTTTAAATGGATATGTTATGTCAGAAACTTCCTTGAAGAACTAAGCTGTGCCCAATACTTCAAGGACCCATCTTCAATGGCTCATATATCCAGAAGAAGCCTAAAAAATGTGTGTATTGCTCACCTCAGGGCCAAAAGACAAATGGAGGAGGTGAAAAAAAGACTGTTTCTGCTCATCAACTAATTATTATAAATGGAGAGAAATTACAGCCCTATTTATCATTATATATGTCGAATCATGAACGTTTCCTTTTGACGCGGTTCAGATTTAATATCCTTTTCAGGCTATTATCTTTCCCTGTGATGAATTGTTGGGCGAAAGAACTATGCCTTTGCCCATGTGATGATGTTTCCCCACAATCCGATATGCATATTTTATTCTTTTGTAAATTTTATCTATTGTATAGAAGAAAACTTATCATCCCCATTCTCAAAGAGTTAAATGTTTATAGATGCTGCTTAGCGTTTTTAGAGTGTCAGAAAATGGAAACTGTTTTTATGGTAGCATCTCTTGCTGAATTTTTTAAACTTGTTTTTAATTGTCGTAAATCAATCCAAATCAATTAATTCTTCTTATTTTGTATACATGTATTTACTTGGGTGTCTCTTTATGTGTTTCCTTTATCACCTGACCCATGTAAACTGTACTTTTTCATGCTACTTTCATGGTTATTCTCTGTTTTTAACCGAATAAAGTACTTTGAACTGAACTGAACTGATTTAGGCTATCTGTTTTACTGTCAGTTTCTGGGTGAAAGCTAGTAGATAAGCCAGCATCTATTTTTATCACTGAACATAACTTTTGCCAAAAATGCTAAGTGAATTGGGTGCCTTGATCAGTTATGATCACACTAGGAATGCATTGTAATCAGATATCATTTTGTGAGAAAGTATTGAAATACCCCTTTTGATTAGGTGATCTACCAGTACTAGAATGACCGTGTTTCCTTGACTACAAGGCATTTCTACGATAAAATCAATGGAGCTAGGATACCACGGGTTAGGTTGAAAGGAGCATATCAACCCTGTGATTATTTGCGCTTTACTTTATCTTGAGCAAAAACTGCACACGTTGTGATATGTTTCTTAATATAGGATTAAAAAACAAAAATCTTTTTATTAACATGCTCAGTGTTAAGCAATTCACTTATGTTACATTGAAGCATAGTACAAGTTACAAGTATTCAATTTACATTTCATAATAGACATACATCTAGACATAAGACATCAGTTTCAGTCACCCCCCCACATATCCCTGTTGTGTGTGTAGGTCGTTAGGTCGTTACCTGCCTCAGTATGTACGCCAGGTCTCCCAGATTTTCTCCCATTTCTTCGAGCACCCTCTGCTCTGATAGACCGTATGTTCTGCTTGCTGACACCAGTCGAGGTCTGCAATCCATTGTGACACCTCAGGTGGGGCCACTGCCCCCCAGTGTTAATACCCCAGCAATTAATACTGGAATTTAGTATGGGACACAAAAAATATTATTGAGCAGTAGCTATAGATTTCTGCATTACCCCATATCAGAATCATGTACCCAGGCTAAAACTTGACATTGCAAATCATGATTTTGGACATACAGATTACCATGATTATATAATAGCCCATCTCTCTCTTCTTTAACCACATCTCCTTATCACGCACTCTGTTAGTTTTGTTAAAAAGCCATGAGTGTTGTCTATGAGCATCACCTTATTACAAACCATTCCTTGTTATGGGAAAACTAATGATGGTTCATAAATTGGCATACCTACACGGCAGGAGCAGGCAAGCACCGATTAGGAGGAGCACACCCTTGGAGTAAGTGTGATAACAGGGGGTCTCTCCTTGCCGACCGCCAGTTTTAACATGACTTAGAGGTAAACTCGTAAATCCATGAATGTTCTAGAGCATGGGTACTCACAAACTTTCTCTCGCAGGCCAAATTTACAGTGTGGTTTGTGTCCGAGGGCTGCACCAGTGAGGGCGGGGTTCGTGGGGGAGGGGGCGGGGCTAGAACAACAAAAAAGACTGACCACTCCCTCACTTTCCCTGTCTCCCTTTCCCTCTCTCTCTCCCTCCCTCTCCCTTTCCGTCCCTCTCCCTCACTCTGTCCCCCTCACTCTGTCTCCCTTTCCCTCCCTCACTCTGTCTCCCTTTCCCTCCCTCACTCTCCCTCTGTCTCATTCTCCCTCCCTCACTCTTCCTCTGTCTCCCTTGCCCTCCCACTCTCCATCTGTCTCCCTTTCCCTCCCTCACTCTCTCTCTGTCTCCCTTTCCCTCTCTCGCTCTCCCTTTGTCACCCTTTCCCTCCCACACTCTTCCTCTCCCTCTCCCTCCCTTTCCTTCCCTCCCTCTCCCTCCCTCCCTCTCCCTCTTCCTCCCTTTCCCTCCCCTTCTGTCTCCCTCCCCCTTCCTCTCCCTCCCTCCCTCTCCCTCTGTCTCCCTTCCCCCCTCACTCTCCCTCCCGCTCCCTCTGTCTCCCTTTCCCTCTGTCTCCCTTTCCCTCCCTCACTCTCCCTCTGTCTCCCTTTCCCTCCCTCACTCTGCCTCCCTTTCCCTCCCTCCCTCTCCCTCTCTCTCCCTCCCCCTCCCTCCCCCTCCCTTTCCCTCCCGCCCTCTCCCTCCCTTTCCCTCCCTCACTCACCCTCTGTCTCCCTTTCCCTCCCTCACTCTCCCTCTGTCTCCCTTTCCCTCGCTCTCCCTCTCCCTTTCCCTCCATCACTCTCCATATGTCTCCCTTTCCCTCCCTCACTCTCCCTCTGTCTCTCTTTCCCTTCCTAACTCTCCCTTTGTTTCCCTTTCCCTCCCTCACTCTCCCTCCCTTTCCTTCCCTTCCTCTCCCTCCCCTCTCTCCCCCTCCCTCTCCCTCCCTTTCCCTCCCTCACTTTCTCCCTCTCCCTCTGTGTCCCTCCCTTTCCCTCCCTTCCCCTTCCCCTCTCCTTCCCTTTCCCTCCCTACCTCTCTCTCCCTCTCTTTCCCTCCCTCCCTCTCCCTCTGTCTCCCTTTCCCTCCCTCCCTCTCCCTGTCTCCCTTTCCCCCTCCCTTCCTCTCCCTCTGTCTCCCTTTCCCTCCCTGCCTCTCCCTCTGTCTCCCTTTACTTCCCTCCCTCTCCCTCTCTCCCTCCTCCCTCCCTTTCCCTCCCCCCTCTCCCTCTGTCTCCCTCCCCCTCTCCCTTCCTTTCCCTCCCTCACTCTTCCTCCCTCTCCCTCTGTCTCCCTTTCCCTCCCTCACTCTGTTACTGTCTCCCTTTCCCTCCCTCACTCTCCCTCTGTCTCCCTTTCCCTCCCTTTGCCTCCTTCACTCTGCCTCCCTTTCCCTCCCTCCCTCCCTCCCTCTCCCTCCCCCTCTCTCTCTCCATTTCCCTTCCTCACTCTCCCTCTGTCTCCCTTTCCCTCCTTCACTCTGTCTCCCTCACTCTCCCTCACTCTGTCTCCCTTTCCCTCCCTCACTCTCCCTCTGTCTCCCTTTCCCTCCCTCACTCTGCCTCCCTTTCCCTCCCTACCTCTCTCTCCCTCTCTTTCCCTCCCTCCCTCTCCCTCTGTCTCCCTTTCCGTCCCTCCCTCTCCCTGTCTCCCTTTCCCTCCCTCCCTTCCTCTCCCTCTGTCTCCCTCCCTTTCCCTCCCTCCCTCTCCATCATCTCACCCTGCCTGTGTGTGCCTGAGCTGAGACAGCTTCCGGGCACTCACACACAGAGCTGCACCTGAGCACTTCACAGGTCTTTAAAAGACCATTCGCCTGTTAATGAGGCTGTGTTGTATTTCACCCTTTAGCGCTGCAGCTCCACTCTGACTATGGCTGGCCCCCACAGAGAAGCAGAGTCTCCGAGTGACACTGGTAGACGTCTGAAAGGTCCGCGGGCCGCCAAGGAAGGCTTGCTGGGCCGCTAGCCGCCCGCGGGCCGGTCTATGAGTACCCGTGTTCTAGAGGAAGTTCCTTTACGTATGGATAGGGGTTTCTGACACCCATGAACCTCGAACGGAGGTTAGAGCACTACATAATACACTGGGACCAGTAGAGTGCTGAAGAAGGCAGGCGTGACCCCAAGCACTGGGCAGAGACACACAGCCGAAACATGTCGACTACCTGGCAGTAAGTAGGGGTGTAAGGAGCACATTATATCTCCCTATCACCACCATACTTCACATTTTTAATCCTGGCCAGGGGATCTAGGAATAAAGTTTAAGTATAGAGATACCTCTGAGCTAGTTTTAAACTCACACCACACTGCACTTTCACTTCCGGAATTCCCAGTCACTATTGAAAGCATTGTTTTCTCTCTTTTATGTTGTGTTTGTCTTCCCCTACCCTATTGCTCCATCCCAGGTGTTGGCTGCACTGGGGTGTATTGTAAGCAGCCCTATGATGAAGCATGTCACACACCTGTGTGAGTGAGGGCAGTATTAGGACACACAGCATGCGCCACCACTGGACCACCACACCACGATTTACACTCCCTACTCCTTTTGGTCCGTATAGGTTCATACATTGGATCTTGTCCGTTTTCTAATGAAGTGACATGAGATCTTGAAAGGGCATCTGCCTTCTCATCCTGAGGTCATGGACAGTATTTTATGACAAAGTCAAAATCCAACAAAAATAAGGACCATCAAACCTGCAGAAAAAGTAAGAGCCCAGGCTGATTTAAAAAATATAAATTCCAGTTGTCGGAATACATTTCAATGGTATGTCTGACCCCAAATAGATAAAGGCGCCATTCTTTGAATGCACGTTTTATCACCATTACCTCTTTGTCTGTGATACTATAGTTTAATTCACATGGGGTAAATGTTTGAAAATAATAGGCCACTGGATGCATCTGACTGGTATCCGGGTGACACTGGGAGAAAACCCCTCCCATGAGTAAAATGAAGTGTCTGCTCCAAGTATGAATGGGAAGTGACGGGTGTGAATGAATTGTTATTTCAGGGTTTGAAATGCTTGTTCTGATTCTCCTGTCCATGTAAATGTAGCTCCTTTTTTCAAGTGGCAAGTGATGGGTTAAACGATGTGTGAAAAGTCTTTAATGAAATGCCTGTAAAAATTGGCAAATCCTAGAAGGCTTTAAAGAGCTTTTACATTTAATGGAGACTTCCATTGAGTTAAACCAGACACCTTTTTTGTCAACCAATCTAATGCCATCAGGATTTATGATATACCCTAAGAACTCGATTTCTGAGATGTGAAATTGGGTTTTTTCAAGTTTTGCAAACAGTTGATAATCCCTCAATCGACCCTTCACATGACCAATATGTTCCTTAATATTATCTGAGTTTTTAAAAATGTTGTCAGTATAGTTGATGCAAAATATGTCTAAGTATCCTCGCAGTATTTCGTCAATGAAATAGTGGAAGGCTGTCTGGGCATGGCAGAGTCCAAAAGGCATGACCTGAAACTCGAACAGGCCAAATTTGGTCCTAAACCTGGTCTACCATTTATTGCTCTGTCGGACTCTAATAAGAATAGTAAGTGCCCCGGAGATCCAAATTTGTACAAATCACCAGCCCTCTCAAGTAATCCAGTAACACTTGTATTAAAGGAGAGAATACCTATTTTCTTCTGTCACCCGATCTAATAATGCTCAATAGTCTATACATAGGGGGTTCTCCCCTCCCTTCTTAGGCACAAAGAAGAGAGGGGAGAACGCTGGCCACTGAGAGGTTTGGATAAACCCTGTTGCTAAGTTCTCATCTAGTTACTCTTGCAAATGTTGGGGTTCGAGCATAGTTCCTGCTGCATGGAAGTGCTGCCCCAGGGACTGGATCTATCCTGCAATCCTACTGTCATACTGTTGTGGGCAACTGACAGACTTTTGTTTAGCAAACACTTCCTGATAATCTTTATACCATTCCGGAAGAGTATTAATAAAAAAATCTGTGATTCAGCACTTCTGTAAATTAGGTATTTGGCTGAGTTCTCTTGATTTGGATCTTGAAGTACTAATTCTTTTATACAATGTTTCTTACAAAAATCCGACTTCATTAGTACTGACTGTGCTGCCCACTGAACTGAGGGGCTGTGGAGTTTTAGCCAAGGCATTCCCAATATGAGCTTACATTTTGGTGCATCAATGAGATAAAATCTAATGTGTTCAAAATGATTCTCATTATGAGCTGCAGAACTTTGTTGGGTATTGGCCAACACAACACCCACAATGCTAAGGAGTAACTCAGCTTGAAGTATGTAGTAATAACTTATTGGTAATTTGCTGTCATTAGGACATTTATGGTCTTACATATTTGTTTTTTAAATGTTTGTAATATTTTGGGATATAATAACAGAATTGAGTCCGCATTTACGATAAGTGTACAATAAGAATATAGGTATTTTTTCGATTCTACTGTAGATTATGGGATAAATGAACTCAACTCAATTTTGAAATGAATATAACTTGCCTATTCAAAGATTAAACCTGAAGATATGTAGCCAAGATGGCTTCAATAGTGTACACTGGTTCTTAGACTGGTCCTTGGACTGACTGGTTTAGAATTAGTCTTGAGCGGCGGCTGCGTAATGTAAGTACATATCGGTCTATGGAAGCATTGAGAATTAAAGAACAGAAAAGTAAGTAAGGGTTATCTTTGGGCTGTATAAGTGGACATTCTTTCATATTACTGATACACTTACCTTAGATTGCTTTATTTGCAGAGCAATTACAAGGTTTTCACCCATATTACCTATGAGTACATTATATAATGGAACTCTGGGCTTACACTCTTTTGGATTTACTTATCACAGGTCGAAGTTTCATATTTGCCTCTAATTTTTGTCTTTTTATCTGCATCAATATTAGATCTCATTTGTTGGGATTTGAGATCATGTGATTCAAGATGCTTTTCAATCATTCAGATTTGGCTTATGGCTTTATTGAATGTAACTAGGAATAATCAGGTGATGGTTTTTGGTTTTGCAAATATGTTGACCACTGATTCTTCAGCTATATTGCTTTGTGGCTGACCTTGATTCAGAATTTTGATTCACTGGGCGTGATTCTTTCCACACTATCTGTGTATATTATATTATCATTAATTCATAATTTGTTCTTAGATGTTGTTTTTGATGACTTTAGGACACATAGAGCCAACAGTGCTACATAACTCAACACTTTGTCCTGGGGATGATCTCATGTACTTTTCAGACATATAGAGACTGAAATTTAGACTAATTTGCCACCACAACCACATAAATCACTCTATGGACTGATGAGATTCTTCTGCTTTGAAGATATATTTCTTAAATCAGGGGAGGACAATACGGTTGGGTGGTTTCCCAAGTTGTCTAGGATTACCACTGGAATTAAGAAAAAAATGTTTTGTGCTTTGACTTTGACAGTGGGGAAGTGCGTTTTATCTGACCCATGTGATTGATATGCTGTATGATTAATACAATTCAGGTTACTATACATAGAAGTACGTCTAGCTGCAATCTTTACTTAATAAACCACTTTTTAGGTCGAGGACCTAAAGGCTGCGCTTGCGCAGTCTGGGGTCGGAGATTTAATGTTTCTTAGTAGTGCGGTTTAACCTGCCTCCCTGCCCCGTCTCTCCTCCATTGGCTGGCTTCCTAAACGGAGGCAGCCATTGGAGGAGAGATGCGTCACTTTAATTTAACCCCGTCTCTTTCGGATTCGGGGGCGTAAGTTTTGCTGTTCTTTAGACAGTGACGTAGTCTGTCACTCAGAACCACAAAACCACGCCACCGATTCCGAAAAATGTGGAAGCTTGCGGCCGCCATTTTTTCTTCACCCGCAGTGAAGGTGAGCCGTTCCTCATTGTTCCTTGTTGTGTTTGTGTCCTTGTGTCCGTCGCCCCCTTGCCCCCTCCTTCCATCCCCTCTCGTGTTGCTGTTTTCTGTGCATCCCGGCTCTCCCGGTGACCCGCAATGTGACCCTCGGCACGAGATGCGGCGCTGGAAGACCCGTGCAGAAGGCGGAGGCAGTCCGAGCCTTGCCCCCTCCTTCCGTCCCCTCTTGTGTTGCTGTTTTCTGTGCATCCCGGCTCTCCCGGTGACCCGCAATGTGACCCTCGGCACGACAACTATGGCGGAGGTAAGGCATAAAGTGCAGGGCAGGGAGGCCGGAGAAACCACCACTATGGCAAACTTAATCAAAACAGCCGTTCCTCGTTGTGCTTGTGTCCTTGTGTCGGTCCCCCCCTTGCCCCCTCCTTCTGTCCCCTCTCGTGTTGCTGTTTTCTGTGCATCCTGGCTCTCCCGGTGACCCGCAATGTGACCCTCGGCACGACAACTATGGCAGAGGTAAGGCATAAAGTGCAGGGCAGGGAGGCCGGAGAAACCACCACTACGGCAAACTTAATCAAAACAGCCGTTCCTTGTTGTGCTTGTGTCCTTGTGTCCGTCCCCCCCTTGCCCCCTCCTTCCGTCCCCGTCTCGTGTTGCTGTTTTCTGTGCATCCCGGCTCTCCCGGTGACCCGCAATGTGACTCTCGGCACGACAACTATGGCGGAGGTAAGGCATAAAGTGCAGAGCAGGGAGGCCGGAGAAACCACCACTACGGCAAACGGAATCAAAACAGCCGATCCTCGTTGTGCTTGTGTCCTTGTGTCCGTCCCCCCCTTGCCCCCTCCTTCCGTCCCCTCTTGTGTTGCTGTTTTCTGTGCATCCCGGCTATCCCCAATTAAGATATACATGTAAGGAATTGAACACATTAACCAGACATATGGTTTAGGTATACATCTCCCAGACCGTAAAATAAAGTAAAATGGCACAACCATTTCTTTGCACCAACCTTTATATTCACAAGTTTGCCATATTCTGAACAGCCGGCCTGTAAATTGCATCCACGAACGGCAGGAGAAACATCCCCGTATTTATTAAAGGTCCCTCGCGTCTTAGCTACATGACGCGTTTCTGGTCCGCTAGAGTGGCGATTGAAGTAGAGATAGGACGTGGGATCCTATAGTTGTTGTTCTATGCCCGATTGGCAACTGCCATGATGAAATAGAAATAGGATATGGAATCCTATAATTAGCGTTCTATGCACGATTATCAGCTGTCCTATTGAAATAAAAACAGGATCCTAAAGTCTGTATTTTGTACCCAATTAGCAACCGCCATAGTGGAATATTGATGTATCTTATCCCAGCAGGCAGCAGCTGCCGGTGCAGGGCAGGGAGGCCGGAGAAACCACCACTACGGCAAACTTAATCAAAACAACGTGATAGGGATGCGCCACATCCTCCTCTCTTCTGCCTTTCGCCCATGCCCTTACTTCCCTCATCATTTCTCTCCTCTTTTCCCCCTCGCGTATCTCTTTCTCTCCACGCGCTCTCCTTTCTCTGTTGCACGGACCTCCCTCCCCCTGTTTATTCTCCCTGCTCCTAGGCCCGCTCCCCCTGGTTTCACCCTGCCCGGCCGCATCTGCCTCTTCTCAGCGTTGTAGATAGTTGGAGATTAAGTGATTTGTCCAGAATCACATATGTTGTGCAGATGCCGAGCTGGTTCCCCAGCTCCAAAGTCGCGAGATCTGGCCGTTGCGCCACATCCTCCTCTCTTCTATCTTTCGCCTCGCACATGCCCTTACTTCCCTCATCATTTCTCTCCTCTTTTCCCCCTCGCGTATCTCTTTCTCTCCGCGTGCTCTCCTTTCTCCGTTGCACGGCCTTCCCTCCCCCTGTTTATTCTCCCTGCTCATAGGCCCGCTCCCCCTGGTTCCACCCTGCCCGGCCGCATCTGCCTCTTCTCAGCGCCGTAGATAGTTGGAGATTAAGTGATTTGTCCAGAATCACATATGTTGTGCAGACGCCGAGCTGGTTCCCCAGCTCCAAAATCGCGAGCTCTGGCCGTTGCACCACACCCTCCTCTCTTCTGCCTTTCGCCTCGCCCTTGCCCTTACTTCCCTCATCATTTCTCTCCTCTTTTCCCCCTCGCGTATCTCTCCCTCTCCACGCGCTCTCCTTTCTCCGTGCACGGCCCTCCCTCCCCTGTTTATTCTCCCTGCTCCTAGGCCCGCTCCCCCTGGTTCCACCCTGCTCGGCCGCATCTGCCTCCAGGGTTGTGCGAGGAGGTCATCAATCTTAGGGCGGACATTTGAGGGGGGCGCTTTCTGGATCTTGAGCCTGAAATACTCGCTATAAGGTACGGATCATCCAGGATGGAACAGTAATGCGAATCTTAAAATGTGACCGATATTTGATGAGCCCCACAAAGTGGAACTCTCTCACTACCTCACTCTCTATCTCACTACCTCACAACTTCACTCTCTCTCTCTAACTCACTACCTCACTCTCGCGCTATCTCACTACCTCACTCTCTCTCTTTCTATCTCACTAACTCACTTTCACTCTCTTTCACTACCTCACTCTCTCTCTATCTCACTACATCACAACCTCACTCTCTGTTTCTATCTCACTACCTCAGAACATCCATCTCCCTTACTACCTCACTCTTTCACTACCTCACTCTCTCAGTCTCTCACTACCTCACTCTCTATCTACCTCACTCTCTATCTACCTCACTCTTTCTCTCACTACCTCACTCTCTCTCTATTTCACTACCTCACTCTCTCTCTATCTCACTACCTCACTCTCTCTCTATCTCACTACCTCACTCTCTCTCTGCTAATGCAATAGGTCTCGCATATGCAAGCAATTAAGCTATTGCCAATATAAATGACAATGCCATTTATTTAGGGATACAAAAAAAAATAAAAAATAATGAGCAATGCCAATAGCTCTACCTATAATATTGCAGAGACCATTGCATTGTAAATGCTTGTTACATTATGTGGAAGGGAATGGATATACAGTTACCATATCCCTAAAGTAAGCAACTGAGTTGCAAATATTTCCTTCAGGAGACACCTTGTTTGGTTACTTGATTGCAGTAAGGCACGCAGGGAGTGCTACAAAAATGTTAACAGTTACCCTTTGGAACTTTTACCCTATTAGTTAGAGAGGGACCAGGAGTCATATCCATCCACAGGCTGGTGTACAGGGTAAATGCGGTACTGAAAAGACTTTCTGCACCTGTGGAAGACCAGAAGAGAACTGGACATGCTTTCTGTGCTCTGACAAGATCCTAGAAGACTTGACCTGCTCTCCCTCTTGCACCCTGGACAAGGAAGGGGGCTACAAGGGCCATAAGACAGATCTTCTTATCAAGATGTAAGCTACAGAAGCTACAAAAGGCCATTCCTGCAACTCCCCAGCTGACCTGTTCTAACTGGACCTGTACTGGAACCTGCTGCTGACCTCTGCTGGAGCGTGTCTTGACCCCAAAGTGCTCTTGTCGAGGTCCTAGACCCTTGGATGTTGTCAAACTGTACTCCTAACTTTTTACGAAAGACTCCCAAAGGTCGGGGACCAACCTGCCAAGCTTATCCTACAAAGGTGCATTGCTCCCCTGGAGGAATCAGAGCTACAAAACGGTGACTAAATCCAAAGGTAGAAATCTTCACCAAGAAAAGGTGCCAAAAGTATCTGGCATGGGCGCAAAATTTAAATTGCTCACGATCTGAGTTTTCCCACTATAAGTCAGCAGCTTCACTGGGACCTCATCCAGTGGCTATCCAACTTCATGGAGCCCTCTTCATCACACGATGCTGCCTTGCAACGGTGAGAACTTTTGACTTCCCTTTCAGTAACTAAGGGGCATATTTAAAGAAAGTCACCTTGTTGAGCTGCATGCCAGGCAAAGGATAGGAGTGCACTGTATTTAAAAGAATAAGTGTATCCCTGCCTTTGTTCCTGCGCTGGTGATGTTTTGGCTGACTAGCGCAAAAGCAGGCACCCTTGCAGCATGGTGCATGCGGGATTGTTTTTGGGCAGTAAGAGGCACCTCCATTCACAAAACAGTCCTGAGAGGCATATTCCTCTTTCTATGTGTGCAGAATGCAGCACACATAGAAAGAGGAAGTAACGAGGAGAAATAAAGATATTTCTCCTCGTTACGTCTCCCATGAGAAGGCGTATCTTTTTGGCGTATTCCCAGGCCTACCACTTTTGTTAAATCTGGGAATGCATCAAAATCCATGGAAGTTGCATGGGAACACCCCGCAATACCGATGGAATGCCTTCACAGGCAAGAGCAACACAGTGCAGCGATTTGCAATACGTTACATCGCTCCAGATGTATTAAGCCACTCAAGGCCACGCAAGGAGGCCTTGCATAGCTTCTTAAAACACATTTTGGACTTGTGTGTCACTCTTGCACCACATTGCATGGTGCAAGAGTGATGCAACACTTCTCATAAATATGTCCCTAAGTCTGAAAGTAAAACTTTTGACGAGGTTGCACCTGGTGTCTGTATTTAACCTACGCTCCATCACAGTTGGTCTTAACTTGCACCTAGGTAGTAGTCAGATGCACAACAAGAAGTGGAGTTACTGTTACTACCAGAAAGCAGCGAAAAAAGCAGAAGAATTGGAGCACAAAGAAGGGGGAATCCAATTTATTATTTCTTTATGCCCTCACACATCCCTGAGGATGTCATGCTTCATTATGGGGAATGCTCCACATAGGGCCAATACTGCGATGCCCTACGGGCCTCACGAAGGGTTGCTTTAGCAGAGATTTCTTTGTTTGACATTTGATGAGAAGTGTCTGTGTGAGGTGTCGTAGATATGTAGGGTAGGTGGAATTTGTATGGTTAAGTGAAGGGATGCTAAAACTCCCTAAGAGATACCAGACTGGATTTTAATTTGATGGTTCTCTTGGCAGGATTAAAAAAACAGAATAAGGTTGTGCCACTGTAGGGGCATTATGTACCCAAGTAGCCTCAATTTATGAGTGTGGTCAGGTCGATATGTTTCACACCCAATTGCCCAAAAAGGATCCGCAACACTTCTTCAGGACCTAAAAAAAAGGGTATAACCCTACCCCCATACCTAAGAAGTAATATGCAATGTATGTATTCCCCTAAAAGAAGATATCTTGTTCAAAGAGAGGTAAAAAATGATTGTCCAACCGTTTAGATGGATCATCATGCCCATAGGTCAAAAAGCAAAGGGTACTGCACAGCTGCTAAGTGGCCTGCCCTCCTCTGCTCGCCTGGATTGAGGGAGTCAGATACAACCAGATGACTGGGGTTGGCCGTTGGTGCTTTTTGGTGCTGTTTTTATATTTAAATTTGAAAAATGTACAAATGTGGTTTCCCTTAATAGATTATGGTCACGTTGGTCTAATTTTATACATTAAAATGTTCTATATTTTTCTAAATTGATTTCTTATTTTTCTTGTGCTGTGTTTTGACTTTATTGCTATTTTGGTACACTGTACATACCTTACATATTGCCTCTAAGCCAACCCTGTCTGCCCTGTGCCATAGCAACCGGTGTGTCGGATAGAGGCGAAACAGCAGGATCTAGTTCAGCTCCAATTGCATCCTATTTGGCAGCTAATCTTTGGAACTCCCTGCCTCCGCCATTAAGATTGACCAATGAATAAACCAGATTCAGGAAACTTCTCAAAACCCACCTCTTTTGAAGATCTCCTATTGCGCTAGCTGGAGGAAGGACATGACTTTAGCTTTGGGAAACCCGTTGGGTAGCAAAGCGCTTTACAAATGCCCAGCATAGCATTGCCACGGGTCAGCTGGGTAGCTACACGAAAAGGTTGCTTGTAGCTGTTGTGTCCCTGTAGCTTTAACAGGAGGTCAGTCTTGAGAACCCAGGGAGTCTACTTTTTTCTTCTGAGTACTAGAGAGAGCAGGTCTGGTCCTTCAGGGATTTTCTCAAGTTGCAGACATCAGGTTCAGTCCTTTTATGATCTTCCACAGGTTCCAGGAGTGTTCTGAATTGGATGCATGGACTCCTGGGCATGCCCAAACCAATGGGGTAAACCCTACCTTTTGGGCTTTTTCAAAATGATGGAACTCCTTGGCCCCACGAAAATATAGCTCTGAGGGTTCGGGTGTGTGTGGTGAGTGTACTATTGTAATCCTAGTGGCCTTCCACATCTAAGATTTAAATCCAGTTTGAAGCAGTCACTGTACCCTCAATAAGCCCCAAGACAGAAGTCTGACAGAACAAAGGATGGGTTCCCAGCACCTGACAACAACTACAGAAGAATTATTTTAGCATCCTATTTACCTTCTTTTCAAGTGATTCCTCTGTGTAATATGTAAACCCCTGCAGACCTGTCCAACAGGATTTCAAACTCCAGCAGGATTTAACACTGTTAAGTTAAAAAAGATCAAAAAAGAGGCCCGCTATTATTGGAGCCTGCCTGGCTTGGCAAAGGAAGGGCCCTTGTAAAACAACAAAAGAGTGTCGTGAGAGAAGTGTGTAAGCACTAGACACAGAGAATAAATCTCCCTGAAGAAGTCACAGTGGAAATCAGCTGGTTTTTTTTAGGAAGCCCTCCCTCACCACCCTGGGTGGTGACATGCTTCATCATCGGGCCCACCAGGAGAAGCCGAATGCCTCCCTGGTGTGCTACAACGCCAGATTACTGCGGAGCAGGTTCTTTGTGGCAAAAGTGTCAAAAAGAAATGTGAATTAAAAATGTCAGAAACTGTACCATACAGAATTTTTTTTATTCAATGGTCAGTTTGACATAAGTAAAATATGTGTGGGAAACTTACCAGTTAATGACTCGGTTGTTTCCACTTAAAGTGGGGTCAACATGTTTCTGCCCGTCTATGTGTCATTTACTGGGCTTTCATAAGGACCGTCAGGTGGTGTACCTCGGCGGTATGGGCGCGCTAAGGCCCACCCTTACCAGAGGATGTGAAAGTTAAAAACAAGTGTGTAAAATAAAGTGCAAAAACCAAACAAAAGTGATGGGAAACCTTCAATTTGAGGTCCCTGTACTGTCTGAAAGAAAAGGACATACATACACAAAAGACAAACAACACACAGTTAGTGCGATCCAACTCAAGGGTTTTTTGCAGCGTAAAAACTCTGTGTGGACGTGCTTGAGACTACTGAGAAGGTGATCATGGTGCCATAAACGCTATTTTAGTGCAAGAAAACGCCGTCCTATAGGTGGAAACAGCGTAGAAACATGCACTATGTCACGTAGAAATGGCCGTTGGACAGATCGGCCGGTAACACAACACTCGTGGTTAGGCAATCAAACTACCCCGAAAATGGGGCAAAAGGTGATGTAAAGTATGGCGTCAAAAAAGAAATAATTGACAAATACTGGACAGGGTTCTCACTTGTAATGCACAAGATCCACACCTCATGGGTCTCGGGAGGGGGGGAAAGCGACAATGGCACACCCTGTGGAGGGATAACAAGAAAGGCGAAAAACGGAGTTGAAACAAAGGAAAGAGTGTGCGCAGATTACTTATCTGATTGGAAGTGAGGGTGGTCTGGAGATCTTACGCCCGCAACGCCTGCCACCCGTTTTGCACCTAGCGTCTCCTGCTACCGGACCCCGTGGATATGGGGCAGTGGTGGAAGAAAGCTAAAGTGTGGTGCTGACAGGGGCGGTGGCTGCTGGTCCAGGCGGAATAGCCAATCCCTGGAAGGACTGCAAGTGAGGCTTGGGAGAGGCAGCCAATCAGGTTACAGCATCACGGTGAGGCTTGGATAGTGAGCATGTGAGTCATAGGGACCTATCAGAGAGTCCGGCCAAGAAGAGGCTTGGAACTCAGGATGGAAATGAACTTCATTACCTAATAGCCAATCCCTGGAAGGACTGAAAGTGAGGCTTGGGAGAGGCAGCCAATCAGGTTACAGCATCACTGTGAGGCTTGAATAGTGAGCATGTGAGTCATAGGGACCTATCAGAGAGTCCGGACAAGAAGAGGCTTGGAACTCAGGATGGAAATGAACTTCATTACCTAATAGCCAATCCCTGGAAGGACTGAAAGTGAGGCTTGGGAGAGGCAGCCAATCAGGTTACAGCATCACTGTGAGGCTTGGATAGTGAGCATGTGAGTCATAGGGACCTATCAGAGAGTCCGGCCAAGAAGAGGCTTGGAACTCAGGATGGAAATGAACTTCATTAACTTTATTTAATCGAAAAAAACTACATTCGTTTTTGTGATCAGTTTTTTTGGATCGGGAGAGCGATATAATTAGATGCTTTATTGACTGGTAAAGGTGGAATTACACAGCGCCATACTACAGGAGCAAAAAGTGGAACTGGCAAAAAAGTAATTCAAATATTAAAAACGAAATGTTCAGTCTTGAGTAAGGATGCCCCAATAATAGGCAAAGGTAAGCAAGGTTACTGATTAGCGAATTGCAGGGCAAAGCGTTCAGTGTTTTGTAAAATTCCCTCTGTAACAAAGAAGGGCAAGCGAGGTGGTTGTGTAGCCCATCCCAATTGTTACCGCTTCAGTACTGAGCTCCAGGGAATTTGATAGTTAAGGCCATCGCGATGGGTACCCAATCTATAGACCCAGCGTTGTTCCTTTTCAAAAAGGAGGCTGGCAGTGTTTTTTTCGGTTGCGATTTGTTCTATGATGGTCCAATGTAAATCATTTGGAGTGTGATTATTTTAGAGAAAATGCTCACTCATCCTTGTTGTGATCTTGCGACATCTGATGTTGCTGCGATGCTCGCAGATTCGTTGTTTTACCTTGCGAGTGGTCATGCCCACATATCTTTTTAGACAGGGGCACGTGATCAAGTAAACAACGTTGGTGGAATTACAGTTAGTGTGTGTCCTTTGTGTCCAAGTCTTGCCTGGTTCTAAGGAGAGTTCTTTAGTGTGTGTGGTCAAGTGACACACACTGCAGTTGTAACAGGGATAGTGCCCGACAATAGGTGGTAGACCCCACACGTTTGTGACGGATCTCTCAACGTGGGAGTTTGACACTGGTCCTTTCGGACGCGTGTGCACCAAGGAGTCTTTTAGACTTCTGCCTTTTTTGAACGAAAAGAGAGGTTTTTCCCCAGGTCCTCTTGTTGCTTGTCACTATCTTCCAGTGTTTGTTGATGGAATTTTTCATGGCGTCAGATAAACAACTATAAGTTGTCACACAGGTAAGGGGAATCTCTGCTGGTTCCCTGATGTTATCCTCCGGAAGTGCTTCACGTGGTTGGTTCCTGGCACATTTATTTCCTTTCTCCAGGATTTTATTGGGATAGCCTATTGCTCTGAGTTTGTTTGTAAGATCCCCAGCTTGTATTTTGTAGTCTTTGATATCGCTACAGTTCCTGCGTATCCGAAGGTACTGCCCGTAGGGCAGGTTTTCTCTGAGGGGTCTAGGGTGATGACTGGAGAACTCAAGAAGGTTGTTCTTTGCAGATGGTTTATAATGAGTTCTAGTTGTTAGAAGCGTTCTTTGTACTGTGATCACCACATCAAAAAATACCACTGACTGTTTACTTGAGCAGTGTGTAAATTTCAGGTAAGGATCAAGGGTATTGATCCACCTGAAGAACTCTTCGAGTTCTCTCTCGTCCCCTTTCCAGATAAGGATGATGTCATCGATATACCTCCTCCATAATCCTATGGAGGAGATAAAGGGATTATTAGTGGGCAGTATATGTTTAGTCTCAAAATTGTAGACATACAGCCCCGCTACACTAGGAGCAAAGGTACTGCCCATGGAAGTTCCAGTAGACTGAAGAAAAAGCTTTCCTTGGTACTCGAAGTAATTTTCTTTCAGAGCCATGGTCGCACATTGCAGTATGAATTCTTTGGGCGTTTGGTATTCCCAGGGATAGAGCCTAAAGCTGTTCCTATGACTCTAAGGGTGTCGTCCTGTGGGATACTCGTGTAAAGGTTCTCGATGTCAAGAGTAGCCAGGGTGATGGAACCTTCAGGGAAGGTGATTTGTTCTAGTAATTGTAGGAGGTTTTTTGTGTCTCTCAGGTACGTGGATGTATTTTGTATGACTGGTTTAAGGCAGTGATCACAAAAAGTGGAACGAGGTTCGAGCACAGAGCCGATACCCGACACAATAGGTCTGCCCGGTGGAGGAGTTTTGTTTTTGTGCGTTTTGGGCAGAGTATAGAAATATGGGATTGTACTGCCTCCTGCCGTGAGATATGCCGCCTCGTGTCTGGAAATCTGGTCGTTCTCTTCTGCATCCTTGACCATGTTATGGATGCGTTCTTTCAGTTCTGGGGTAGGGTCTATAGAGAGCGGGGTGTAGTTGGTTCTATTATCCAGGAGATCCCGACACATTTTGTCATAATCCTGGGTGTTCTGGATCACCAAGCCACCGCCCTTATCCGCTGGTTTAATTGGTATTGATTTGTCATTTTTAAGGTCTTCGAGTGCCTGGTACTCTGAAGTTGAGAAATTCCTAAAGGGAGTAGGTGTGGGTAAAGTTTCCATGTCATTAAATACTGCCTGTTCAAATGCTGTTATTTCGGCAGGGACTGTGTGTGGAGGTGGAACAAACGTTGATTTCAATCTTAAGTTGGTATCTGCGCTAGGTGTAATGTCATTTGTTGAGTCCACAGTAGACTCAAAGAAAGCCTTGAGTTTTAATTTCCTGAAGAACTCTGATAGTTCACAATGGAGTTTGAACTTATCAGGTCTCGCAGTTGGTACGAATCCTAGGCCTTTCTCTAGTACTTTGGTTTGCGACGGGCTCAGGGTTTTTTCAGAGAGATTGGTTATTAGACTCCCTGCGCACTCGTGCCCGGTGCTGATGACTTGCTCCTGGTATGGTTCCCCACAGGATCCTCCACTTCCCAGGTTACTTGGCTGTTGCCTCTTCTCCTTCCTCTTCCCCTCCCGCCTCTCTCTAAAAAAGGCATTTGATGTTGATTTTAGGGATATTGGGGCCGCATAAATGGGTTCCAGCCCATCATTGGAAATGGTGGCTGTGGTTGGAAGAAAAGGGGGGGGAGGAGGGCCATTGTTGGGTGCCCCATATTGTGGCCATCTCTGTTGTTGGTTTTGGTAGTTTGATCTACCTCTGCCTCCTCGTCGCCCTCTCTGTTTTCGGCCATAGTTGCTAGATGTACTGCTGTTTGAGGAGTTACTATCTGAATCGTCTGATCTTTTAGCGTCTCTGCGTGGAGCAGTGTAGTCCGGATCTGAGTAGGGATACACTTGTTTGTATTCAAATTACTTAAGGTCTTTTTGAAATTTTGTGACCTTTGCTTGCATCAGTGAATCCTTGTATTCAGTAAGCTCGTTATTAATTTCCTCAAGTTTCTTTTTATAGCTGGTAAGGGTTGTCTTGAAGTGTGACTCTGTCTGTTGGATTTCCACCATAAGCGCTTCGGATAGGCATAATGCCGTCTTTATGATTAAAACCAACCAATCACGCGTACAATGCCATGCGATCATGGCCCATTCTTTACGGAATGTGGCGTCATTCAGAAAGATTTGCGGGGCATTTGTAACCAGCAGAGCAGTGTTGGTTGATAGGTATTGTTTTAAAATGGTTCCATGTAGGATTGTTCTAATCCGTTCACGTTTTTGCTCCGTCAGTTTTTCCCATTCCGAAGTGTGGGAAATGGCTTGTGATATTGCTGGATCAGCAAAAAGATTTGGATCTGCAAGTAGTGCATCTACCTCTTCCTCTGAGTATGTAAGTCCGAAGTTCACCATGTTTGACAGTTGGAAGGGAGTGAAAAAATAAGAATAAAGGTAACTCTCACAGCTATCCGCTGCTTAATCAGTAATAACAAATTGAGAGAGAGGGAAAAGGGCACTCTTGGTCCCCCTGTTAAATCTTGTAAAACAACAAAAGAGTGTTGTGAGAGAAGTGCGTAAGCACTAGACACAGAGAATAAATCTCCCTGAAGAAGTCACAGTGGAAATCAGCGTTTTTTTTTTAGGAAGCCCTCACTCACCACCCTGGGTGGTGACATGCTTCATCATCGGGCCCACCAGGAGAAGCCGAATGCCTCCCTGGTGTGCTACAACGCCAGATTACTGCGGAGCAGGTTCTTTGTGGCAAAAGTGTCAAAAAGAAATGCGAATTAAAAATGTCAGAAACTGTACCATACAGAATTTTTTTTATTCAATGGTCAGTTTGACATAAGTAAAATATGTGTGGGAAACTTACCAGTTAATGACTCGGTTGTTTCCACTTAAAGTGGGGTCAACATGTTTCTGCCCGTCTATGTGTCATTTACTGGGCTTTCATCAGGACCGTCAGGTGGTGTACCTCGGTGGTATGGGCGCGCTAAGGCCCACCCTTACCAGAGGACGTGAAAGTTAAAAACAAGTGTGTAAAATAAAGTGAAAAAACCAAACAAAAGTGATGGGAAACCTTCAATTTGAGGTCCCTGTACTGTCTGAAAGAAAAGGACATACATACACAAAAGACAAACAACACACAGTTAGTGCGATCCATACCAAGGGTTTTTTGCAGCGTAAAAACTCTGTGTGGACATGCTTGAGACTACTGAGAAGGTGATCATGGTGCCATAAACGCTATTTTAGTGCAAGAAAACGCCGTCCTATAGGTGGGAACAGCGTAGAAACATGCACTATGTCACGTAGAAATGGCCGTTGGACAGATCCGCCGGTAACACAACACTCGTGGTTAGGCGATCAAACTACCCCGAAAATGGGGCAAAAGGTGATGTAAAGTATGGCGTCAAAAAAGAAATAATTGACAAATACTGGACAGGGTTCTCACTTGTAATGCACAAGATCCACACCCCATTGGTCTCGGGAGGGGGGGGAGTGACAATGGCGCACCCTGTGGAGGGATAACAAGAAAGGCGAAAAACTGAGTTAAAACAAAGGAAAGAGTGTGCGCAGATTACTTATCTGATTGGAAGTGAGGGTGGTCTGGAGATCTTACGCCCGCAACGCCTGCCACCCGTTTTGCACCTAGCGTCTCCTGCTACCGGACCCCGTGGATATGGGGCATTGGTGGAAGAAAGCTAAAGTGTGGTGCTGACAGGGGCGGCGGCTGCTGGTCCAGGCGGAATAGCCAATCCCTGGAAGGACTGAAAGTGAGGCTTGGGAGAGGCAGCCAATCAGGTTACAGCATCACTGTGAGGCATGGATAGTGAGCATGTGAGTCATAGGGACCTATCAGAGAGTCCGGCCAAGAAGAGGCTTGGAACTCAGGATGGAAATGAACTTCATTACCTAATAGCCAATCCCTGGAAGGACTGAAAGTGAGGCTTGGGAGAGGCAGCCAATCAGGTTACAGCATCACTGTGAGGCTTGGATAGTGAGCATGTGAGTCATAGGGACCTATCAGAGAGTCCGGCCAAGAAGAGGCTTGCTCACATGCTCTCCAGACCACCCTCACTTCCAATCAGATAAGTAATCTGCGCACACTCTTTCCTTTGTTTTAACTCTGTTTTTCGCCTTTCTTGTTATCCCTCCACAGGGTGTGCCATTGTCGCTTCCCCCCCCTCCCGAGACCCATGGGGTGTGGATCTTGTGCATTACAAGTGAGAACCCTGTCCAGTATTTGTCAATTATTTCTTTTTCGACGCCATACTTTACATCACCTTTTGCCCCATTTTCGGGGTAGTTTGATCGCCTAACCACGAGTGTTGTGTTACCGGCCGATCTGTCCAACGGCCATTTATACGTGACATAGTGCATGTTTCTACGCTGTTCCCACGTATAGGACGGCGTTTTCTTGCACTAAAATAGCGTTTATGGCACCATGATCACCTTCTCAGTAGTCTCAAGCACGTCCACACAGAGTTTTTACGCTGCAAAAAACCCTTGAGATGAATCGCACTAACTGTGTGTTGTTTGTCTTTTGTGTATGTATGTCCTTTTCTTTCAGACAGTACAGGGACCTCAAATTGAAGGTTTCCCATCACTTTTGTTTGGTTTTTGCACTTTATTTTACACACTTGTTTTTAACTTTCACGTCCTCTGGTAAGGGTGGGCCTTAGCACGCCCATACCGCCGAGGTACACCACCTGACGGTCCTGATGAAAGCCCAGTAAATGACACATAGACGGGCAGAAACACGTTGACCCCACTTTAAGTGGAAACAACCGAGTCATTAACTGGTAAGTTTCCCACACATATTTTACATATGTCAAACTGACCATTGAATAAAAAAATTTCTGTATGGTACAGTTTCTGACATTTTTAATTCACATTTCTTTTTGACACTTTTGCCACAAAGAACCTTCTCCGCAGTAATCTGGCGTTGTAGCACACCAGGGAGGCATTCGGCTTCTCCTGGTGGGCCCGATGATGAAGCATGTCACCACCCAGGGTGGTGAGGGAGGGCTTCCTAAAAAAAAACAGCTGATTTCCACTGTGACTTCTTCAGGGAGATTTATTCTCTGTGTCTAGTGCTTACACACTTCTCTCACGACACTCTTTTGTTGTTTTACAAGATTTAACAGGGGGACCAAGAGTGCCCTTTTCCCTCTCTCTCAATTTGTTATTACAAAGGAAGGGCCCTGTCAAGTGTCATCTAACATTTATTTGCCTGAGACAAGATGGGGCTCTTTGAAGTTAATCCATTTTCTAGGCCCAACCCCACTGGTCATCCCGTCAAGGGAGCAACAACACCTCCCCACCTTAAGGCCACAGTCAGGCTACATTGGTAAGCCGGGAGCCATGTTTTACACTGTAACTGTAGTAAATGACACAATAGGTGCTGCAGTCTACTGGAGGCATTAAACTTACAGGGCCTGGGTACATCTTGTACCATATACTAGGAATGTATAGGTAAATTAAATATTTCAATTAGGAATATGCTAATTCCACTATGTTTAAAAGTGGAGCACAGGCACTATCCTACTGGATAGCAGTGATAGAGTGCAAAGAATTCTAAAACAAGCAAAATTATTGGGTCCAGCAAAAGGTAAAAAATCCAGGGTGACCATGCAGAAGAGGCAAATTTCCTACACTCATAAGTTATACATGAGCAATGCATGTGACACATCCTATCTGGTAGAACAGAAGGCGGAGTGTTTAGGAGTCAGTTGTTTTTGGGTTTGTGTAATCCATTTGGATGCCTTAGTGTTAAATACAGAGTTAGTAAGTAGAGCTGGGGAGATTTCGCTGAAGCCAATAGTGCATCTCCGCACAAAGTGTATGTAAACCAATGTAATAATGAGCTAATTTATTATTATGACATTATACTAACAGCCTTGAAAACCCTAGGCCGCCAGACCACACAGAGAAAAACAAGTGTTGGCTGTTTTGAACTGCTTGAACATGTAACACCAAGCATAGGACCAGCAATGTACAAAAGAAGAATAAGTAACATCCTCTAAACATTAAAACCTATAACCAACCTCTATTTTTACCATCTGCATTCTACTCATATTTGTGTATTTAGTATGTAAACTTTACCATAAATGTAATGTATATGTAATTTGAAAAGCTTGCATGTTGAATCTTGTCTAAACCCTATTAAGATGAGTCCTGCATTGGGGCCAGTAAACTGTAGTAAGTGATGCCCAAGTGTGATCTTACATCAAACCACAGCCTGGCTGCTGCATGATGAATCTTCGGTCTCATCTTCTTAAAATATTTTGGGGAGCCAAATTTATACAACAACCCCCTGCAGTTCTTTAACTGACTAGCCCAACAATACAGCTGTAAATCTTAGAGGGCCAATCCTTCCTTCAATACCTTCTTCCTGAGCTTTCGCCAGGATATTCTGACCGCTTTAGGACTTCAGATAAAGCTGCTAATATCCCCCTGAAATTTTTTCAAGACTTGCTTGTGATGAGTTAGAGGGATATTATCAAACAAAAGCATACATTTAAGCAGAATCATCATCTTAATTAGATTATTTCACCTGGAAATTGTTAGAAGCAGATTCTTCAATGTCTCCATCCTACTGTTACAATCATAATTACTCTATTCAAGTTGGACTCTGTGAGTTTCCCCTGATCTTTCACCAGGTTAATGTCCAAATATCTGATGGAGATTTTCTTTTCGTAACCCTTAGAGAGACAATTCCATACCATTATGTCTGTCTTGTCTAGGTTCCTTTGGTAGCCTGAAAGTTTGCCAAAAATGGTCACTTCCTGTTGTATTGCAGTCTTATTTGATTAGATGTATAGAAAATTAGGTCATCAGCATACAGACCTATTTTTTTCTCCATGCCCTTGCCTGAGAAGGGAAATATACTTTTATTTTGCCTGTGACACTGGGCAAAAGACTCTTTATACAGGTCAAAAAGCAGAGGGGACAACGGGCACCCTTGTCTCATTCCTATATCAATCCTCACATAATCTGTCATACAATCATTCACTTGAATCCTAGCTTGTGGAGAGTTGTAAATGATCTCTATTACCCTACAAAAGATGGAGCCCACCACTAGATGTATCAATACTTAACCTAAATATATCCATCCCACTTGGTCAAAAGCTTCTGCTGTGTCTATTGTGATCACCACTAACGGCAGGGTCTCTGCACTTGCCATGTCTATTACCCCCCATTAAAGTGTGTGTGAGTTCATGAAAATACCTCCCGACATAAACCTCTTTTGATCGTCATGCAACAATATGTGCATCTGATTCGCTAGTCTCTTTGCCATAACAGTTGCAGAGACCGTGTAGTCACCATTTAATAGCGATATAGGCCATGACTCACACCTGTTTGAAAGTTTCAGAATTAAATAAACTGTAGAGTCCCACCAAGACTACAGCAAACCTACTTCCCCTTCTAAAATATTATTAAATAAGCCTTTCCAATAACAGATAATAGTCCCCCCAGGGCCTTATATTCTTCTATAGGAAGACCACCAGGTCCTGGTGATTTGACTTTTTGGGCGTATCTAAAGCCTCAATTAGTTCTGCTTCATCTATCTCTCTGCAAAGTGCTTTCTGTTCTTAAATACCAAGCGTACTCAGATTTTTGCTTTCCAACCACTGTGCCACTTAAACTGAATCTGGCTTAACACTTGTCTGATGCAAGTCACTGAAACAGCGGTGTACAGCAGCCCCAATAGCCTGAGACGACTGCATGACCTTCCCCGTTGTGCTCTTCCAGATTTCTATTATCCAATTTCTACTTCGGGCGCCCCTTGCTTTGCCAACTATTTTACCACAATTTTGAACCATACTCAAAAAGCTATTTTACTAGCTTTCCACATCTTTTTAATAAGGCTCTCTAACTCCAATTTCAGACTTTCCTGGCAATCCACTAAGGCTTCTTTCTTACCTTTCCTGTCCCTCTCCTCTAGTCTGGCCTCTCTGAGCCGATCCTGTAAAAGACATATCTTCCCTTCTATTTTAGAAACCACCTTCTTCCTTTCCCTGTTCCTCTGGTAGCTTAGACTTATCAACTGTCCCGTTAAATATGCCTTGTATGCATCCCAGACTACCTGCAACCCTTCTGTCCCATTATTCAGAGCAAAAAAAAGTTTAGGGCTTCTTTTAAGTTCCTCTACAATATGGTCTTCTAAAAAAAAGGCTAGATCACATGCCCACCTTCCAGGCCACTTCTTTACACTAATCTTGAGCTTTAGATAGGCTGCTGTATGATCAGGTAGGTGAAAGGGTTAGTGTTCTACCTTGCAACCATTCTCCAGCTCTTCTTGTCAAATAGGAAATAATCTGGCCTTGAAAAATGGAGGAGCTTCTTCCAATAAAACGTGTATCCCTCAATACGCCCCCTCCTTGCTTCTACCTTACATCACACAGTCCTAATTAACTCATCACAAAAGATAGGTAACTTGCGACTTCAGAGAACTCACTACATTTCTTCTAGTGGCCCTATCCAAGGTATTATCCAAAGGGATATTAAAGGCTCCTCCCAAAATCAAAGGACAATTAAATTCCATGACTTTCATAAAGATTTTCTTCAGGGGATTTGGATCATAATACCCAACACAAGCAAATATCTTGCCCTTGACCATAACTATCACCCACCTGCCTCCTGAGTACTCCCAGTGATCCAAAATTTCAGCACCCACATGTTTCCTTATAATAATTGCCACTCCCCGTGCACAGCAATCTTGTGTTGTACCAAACCCTTGATCAATCAGAGCATACCGCCTACATAGCACTGCTAACTCACCCCTCAATGGATGCGTCTTCTGAAGCATAATTATTGCCACACCAAGCATGCTTTTGAAAAGATTGCATTACAAGCTGCTGTTTCCTACTTCCCCCTAAACTATTAACATTCCAAGTCATGAATGACATAAAGCAAGCAGGGCCGCCATCTTTATCATTCACCTAAAATGAAAAGGTCTCGACCTTCTCCTATATTGCTTAGTAGTGATATGAGGACTATATATTTTAACTCTTCTTCCCTATGCTACCCACCCAGTGTAATTCAACCCAAACCTCTCTTCCCCCTTACCCCATTCTCCCTCTGGGGAACCCTCCCATCTTCCAAACTGACATTCCTCCTGTCGCCTTGTGAGCTGTGGTTCGGGGCATAAACTTCAGAAACCTCTCTGACTTTTACAGAACAGACCTCCTGTTTTAAACACATGATAAACTGATCCTCTGGCTCTCTAAAGTTGCCATAGTGATATTGTGCATGACAAAATTGCAGGAACAGATACTCTTGCTATTGTCCCCAAAGCTTTCAGATTCTCTATCTGTTTACCCAGTTCTCATTGCCATTCCTGCATCTCTTTTGAAATGTCTGACTTGTTACTAAAAGTCTGACCCTTTGCTCTCAAGACTCCCATTTTCAAGGCAACCCCAAAGATTTTTTTCTCGTTGTGTACGACAAAAACATTTACAAAAATCCTTCTGGGTTTTTCACACACTGCATTGATCCTAACGGAGTCTCAATGCACTCTCTGAATTTCCTTTGATCGGTCCCTCCACTCCATTCTATCCCCGAATTGGTAGACATTACTGTTTCGCTGTGTAGATTAATTACAAAAGATTTTATGTCACTCGCCTCTGCCCCCTCATCGACATTTAATATCCAGAGTTTGTTCCTCCTTGCCCTGTTTTCCAGTCTTTCCATTTTCTCCAAAATGTCTTTCTTCCTCTGCCTCAACTGTTTGACTTCCACACATGCTCTCACTTAAATGAGCCTTAACTCCTGTACAACTTTCTCTAGGGCCTCAGTCCGCTCTGCCATGGAATTTTCTCAAAATTCACACATGTATTCTGAATACCCTTCTGACTCACTTCTAAATTTTCAAAACCCTTTCTCATCTCTACTGACAGATTTAATAAGCCTTCATAAATTCCCTTCTCTCCACTCAGATTTGCTGTCTGACTTACACCTGCTAGGTCTTTCCCAGAATTATTCCTCAGTGTAGCAGTATCACAAGTCTAACAGGGCTATCCTCCTTTTGCACTCTACTCCCCGTATCCTCTACCAGCACTCTTTGGGAAATTGTTGAGGACTCCATTAATGCTGTATATCATTTATTGGTCTTTAGACCCACCAGACCTTCCTGCTCTCCTGATAGGGGCCCCAGCTTACCCTGACCCCCCTTTACTCCACTGTACACACTGTCCTGGTGAGTGCCTCTTTTGGTTGTCCTTTAATCCTAATACAGATTTCTTTTGCATGGGTGTGTGGCCCCCTACAAATGAGGGAATGCCTTTGCCTCTGCGCCTGCACCGTAATATAGATGTGGGCGCAGAGCCAAAGAAGCTGGTATGAAGCGCACTGACTGTGCACCATCAGTGCACCCCTGATGGCAGCCCTCTGGAAAGGGGAAAGGAGGTCCTATGGACCCCCCAGACATCCCCTTGCAGGCAGATGCAATCACTCACTGCACTCTCCTCCAAGCGCATATCAAATCCCTCTTTGCTGGTGGGTTGCCCGCTGCACAGAGAAACATGGACTAGCGCGAGTTTGTGGCTGCCCTGAGGGTAGAGCATTCCATATGATAGGGCGCACCTTTCCAATTTGCACCTGGTGCACCTGTTTAAAGTTGAGCTGTGGCGCAAACAGGAGAAGTGAGCCTTTTAGGGCTCCATATGTTCTGCCAGCCAAATTACAAGTCTGCTTACTTTCTCTTGAGGAAGCTAAGCCTGAAAAAGTTCTACTGCTCAATGTGCCATGCCTACTTTCCTCTGCCCCCTCTTCCTGACCGCAATCTGTAGCCATCCACTATTATACTACACCACCCTTGTTTGCCCTCCCTGAGGGCCTCTCCCGCTCCTTCCTCCTCTGCAGTAGCACTTTCTATCCGGGCAGAAGCTATTCCTGTACTAAAGCAGCTTTTTATAATTTCCAAGGTCCTTGTGCCCCCTGCCTTGAATAAAGGGCTGCTCTGTTCTGCTTTCCTGCCCCAAGTCTGTCATCCTAGCCATGAATTCCCCTACACGAGAACAGGAGCAGCCTGTGCAAGTAAGAGCGGTAGGGCAGTAGGTCGGGGGATTTGGATAGTAGACCACAAGGGAAAATTAAATAAATACTTAGTTTTCCCTTGTCGTCTGTCGAAGTCCCCTCTCACCTAGGCCCACCGTTCTTACCTGTGTGGGCCACGGCTGCACGAGAACTATCCTCCAGCACACCCCTTCCAGCTGCTTCTATCAGCCTGCAGCATTGGTTGTGCTTGTGCTAACTCTACTACGCGTGCTTTGCTATTGAGCTACTCTTACCCTTCGGAGCTCACCAGCTGCTAGGGAACAAATCCCACAATTATCTGGCATGGGAACTAGACAGTAAAATACCGCCTTTTTTGTTTTATAGTTTCTCTTGTCACTCCTACGGCATACTGACATGAAACACTCATCTAAATGGATGCCTGCATTTTCATGCTGCTCCCCTCACCGCGCACTCCTGACCAGCTACCCCCCCCCCGTCAACTACCATGAGCCCACCATGGGACAACATGTAACTAACTGGTTGTGGTGAACAAACATGCAATGTGGTCTTTCGTGAACAATTAGTAAAAGATTCAACTACAATTCAGGTCCTCCAGAGTTAAATTGAGTTGACTTAGCCTTTTGATCGCATGTACCATCGGCGCACCCCTAACTACCTCAGATGGTTAGGCATTGAGAGCATCATCATACTCTTCCATTGTATCTGAAGAGTGCATTTCAGTCTCTAAAGTCTGTTCATTCTGTCTATTCTTCGTATTAAAAACAGGAAAGGCTAAGTATTATACCTATAACTATTGTAATTTCTTAAGTCTTTTTGCTACAGACAATCATGACCCTGACTATAATTCCATTAATAACGTAACACTTGTGAAGTTGCATAGTACTTTCAATAATAGGACTTTACATTTGAGTTAGGCAGCATATTAGATGATTTTGGCCTAAAGCCGCAAGCAGCCTACAAAAGGCCCACTGATTATATGCATCTTCATACAGAATCAAATGTTATGCTTCAATTAGCTCTGTGGGGCCTATTTCTGCTAAAAGAAAAAGCTGAATAACTCTATTGTTTTTACACCAGGTAATGAGAAATGTGTTACATTTGAAGATCTTAAAACTGTGACTTACGAAAACACACACAGCTGGAGTGTGATCTGAAACAAACAGTACATGCACTTAACATTACCTGTATGATGTATTTTTAAACTTTTTTTGCCACTTAAACAGTTTAAAATATTTAAGGTCGTGTAATGGCATATTTCTAACACATGTTCTTCTACAGTGGTAGAAACACAATGGATTATTCAGAAATATATATTAAAAACAGATTTATGAATTATACAAATTATTGTAAACTGTAAAGAACGTGTTAAAATGTAAAAAGTATTATTTTAAAAACTGTAGAATGAATATTCAAAGGTGTAGAGAGAGCATACATAGTTATTTGTCTAAAAAAGTGCATTCATCGTAAAACGTTTAAAGAACATCTTTTGAGAAAAGGTGTCAGAAAATCTGAAAAGAATATTGCTATATTCCTTTTCAAATCATGTATGCAATATTTGAAAATAATGTTAACCTTTCAGAAAATGATATATAGCTTTCGTTATGAAAGTAGAGTGCAAGAAGAATTATAGGCAACATTTTTTCAAGAAGTGAAGACAAATGTTAACATTTGTGATTAGCAATTAAAAAAGATCAAAACACATTACTTAAGCAAAGCACACTACCGCATTTTTAAAATAGTATAGTTTTTTTAATGAGCAAATATTTATTTTAAAGTGTACAAAATTCTTTTTAAAAAGTGATTACAAGTCTTTTGAAAAAAAGGATAGTGATTTTTTTATGAGCTCACAATGTTGTTTAAACCACAGAGAGAAATGTCCAAAAGTGTTCTGAATACTTTAAATAAAATTGCACAGAAATTGCTTTAAAATTAACTGAAATGCATTCAAACAGTGCATAGAGACATTTCAAAAATCATCCACAAATATTTCCGAAAAGTACAGGAAATTATTTACAGTACCAATAAAAGTATCATTAGATGTTTGCAGAAACATGTTTTAAAAGTGCAGGCAAGCATTAAAAAGTGAATAGAATTATTTACAGAGAAACACAATACCATATATGCTTTAAAAACGGTGCACAGAATCATTTACAAAAAATGCAGGAATACTATTCGAATGGTGAGCCAAATTCCATTTTCAAAACTACATCAAATTACCAAAGAGTAGTAGGTGTGTCTTTCAACAACAGTCTCCATTTTGTGCCACTGCGTCACCGTGGAGTAGAAGGGATAGAGGAAAGCATAAAAAACGTGCCTGTACACTGCCAGACGATATCAGTTCTTGGACAAGACCTAGACATCTGAGTGTACTTGTTGTGGAAGACAGACTGTTTCAAGGTGATGGGTTCAGGTCTACCTCTGTTGGGTTGGGCCTGGATCCCACAATGAAGGGTCCACGGTGCTCCTGTGGTTTTGGGAGAGTTGTTGACACGATGAATATGTGTGAGCACAGTCTCCTGAGGAACACATGCTAAATGACGGCTTCCAGGGTAGAGGCGGCACTCTCCACAGCTTGGATGGCGATGGTGAGATGCTTGTGCACTTCTTTCCACGCAGGTGAGGTGCACGGAGTGCTGCTAGCTTTAGCATATGCATCCGCCAGGCCAGGAAAAGTGTTGACACCAGAGTTTTTTGAGGCCCAGAGTACGTGACTGCAAGAGAAATAATGGCTGGAGTATCCACATTCGTGTCATCAGAAAAATCTCAATGCATCTTATTTTTTTAAGTCAATTGCACCTAGTTGAAATACAGAGATAGGTGCGAGAAAGTGGAATTCAGACTATAGCCGGAAATGCATGCCCTTCAACCATTGATTGAGATTAGGCGGGGGAACTATTTTAGAAGAAGTGATGTTTCTGAGGAGCTGTGGGCTTTAATGGGACAGAGGCATTTTATTTTGTGAGAGATTTGAAGAAGAGAATATGGTCGATTTAAGAGAGCTAATGAAAGCACCACGCTTTCAAGTGTTTATATAAGTGAGATACAATCATTTACCATGGCTTCTGTGCTAAACATAGAATGAACTGTAAAACATCACAAATGACTGAACTGCCTAAAGAAGAGTTACAAAAAGAAAGAAGCACCCATAGCTTCACTCCTCATATTATTTCTAATGGCAAAGAAGAACTCCAGTAAACAATGAACATTTCCAAATATGAGGAATCAGAATTATTGAGATCAAAGACAGTATAAACTGATTAGAGCTCCAACTGTGATTAGTTTTATGAAGGACTGGCTCATTCCTCCAGCTAAGTTCAAACCATGTGGGATGGAGGGACCCAGATAAATAGTGCATATTGACCCTAGTAAGCAGAGTTTTAAAATATAATGATTTATGATTAAAATGGTGGAAACATTATTAATATGATAATTTGATTCGGGTTCCTGACTTAATTGCTATATATGATTTTTTCCCAATTTTGTATTTTTCTTAGATTATAACATGCTTTCATTCTAATTTTTCTTTCAATTGCAATAGATGAACTGCTCTAATTAATGACTAAGCAAGACATGTTTGAATTTTTTTTTTAAAACATGTTGGAAATGTAATCAAAATGGTAGACAGACTTGCCCTACTAGTAATATTTTAGACTTTGAACGAAATGAGTGGCCTGCTGCAATTTTATGGCAGGACCGGAGGTTCTAATTATGATTCTCAATCTTTACTGCCAAATAAAAGAGCAGCCAATGAAAAAAAAGTAAACATTGATTAAACTACATGTATCATTAGACTTTGAACCACTCCTCCTAAAACCCATCAAAAGACAGTCATTAACCCTTACAAAACAGTGAGGCACCATCTTCCTGTCTCTTTCTTTGCTGCTCCGCAGTCAAGATAAGTGCTTCTCTATTTTCTACAAGTCTCAGTGATTACCTTGTTATGCAAATGCTTTCCCTTGCAGTGTAATGTGCTTGCAGCACTTGAACTTACTGTGTGTTTCGCTTTATTGACCTGTGTACTTAAGTTCCCCAGGCGCTCTGTGCCGATTCTCCACTCACTGCCGCTCCGCAGTTTACTCCTTTTCCACCCGGTACTGTGCGTGTTGCAGCGCTGTTTTCCCCCGTTTTAATTTTTATTCTTGTTTTATTCTTATTTATTTAATTTCTCTCTTGTAATTGCGCTGGGCGGCTGCACCTAGGCGGCTGGCAGGCCTTCAGTAGCGTGCCCTCGTTCAGCTGCATTGCTTGTGGCAGGCCCTCCTGGGAACGAGGTCGCGTAAGTAGTCCAATTGGGCTACACATGCGCACCTCTTCTGAAGAGTGCCAGAGAGTCTTTCTTTCGCTCAACAGATTCGATCGGATATCGCTGGAGTCGCCTCCCTGAGCTGTAACGATAGGGGCCCCATTTTGAAGAATCCAGTCAGCGGTGGTGGAGGCCTTTTTCTGTCTTTTTACATTTGTGTTTTAAAAATATTGTAGGGTGTACTGAAGCTATTTTTCTTGAAGGCTACAAATGAAATGCTCCCTGTCTAAGTCCTTCCTGTATAAGGTGGCGACCACAGGGGATTCTCTGCAACCAGCTTGCGTTCCTTCTTGACATCCAGTTTCTGTTATGAACAGGGCTGCAATAATTTGACTTCTCTTTGGGGATTTTGAGTGAGGTGCTTGTTCCCTCTCGTGATTATGTCTGACTATGAGGTATTTACCAGAGTCTAGCTGTTTATGGCCCTGAGGAAGATGAAGACTACTGGTATGATGAGGGCATGGAGGCAATTATAGATAAATATGTCCAGAGAGCGCAAGATAAGGCTCTCACCTCTGCACTTCAGCCCATATCCCAACGTTTGGACGAAATTGTTAGACAAGCCACCCCACCCTCCTCTGGGGAAACCCCTCCTTCTTCCCCACCATGGCCACACTCCAAGGTAAGTTCCAAAGTGACTCAAGGGGCCTTACCAGACCACGCTTACAGTGCAGGTTCACTTCCACCCCCACCCTTTCCCCAGGCTCCGATCACTGACACTGACACTGATACTTCTCCTCTCAAGATTCGCAGGTTCGCAAATGTTCCGGGAAGCACAAGCTCCATCTCTTCTGCCTTTGTGTCCCCTTTCACCTTTGACACTCCAGACATTGTTCACCCTCAGTCTTCCGATTGGACCATTGCTCCTGTGGTGGCCGATTATATGCAGTTGAACCTGCACAAAGGTTTTGACAAAGAGGTTCGGTCACTTTGCGGTCCAAATTCCACCGGCTTGACTTACCTCACAAGACTGCCCTCTCCACGGACATTGACATATCCATGCAGACCTTTCTTAAAACCACAATAAAGATCCAAGGAAGAGCATTGCTAGAGCACTAAGTGCATGCCAAGACAAACTCCTTGATGTTTCTGGCCCATTAGACAAAATCTTAGAGTTGGCCCTACAAGCCCAAGAGACAGGGGCTCCTGTTCACCCGGATGTGTTTACAGGTTGGACTCAGAAGGTAATATGCATCTTCGGCAGCACCAATTACACGTGGGTTTCAGAATGCCGCATGTCTGTGCTTCTTTCAATTGACCCACAATTGGTGGAACTGGCTACTGCAGAACCCCCTATCAGGATTCTCCCTCCTCTCATTTGTTCCCAACACGACAAGTCTTTTATAGACTCTGAACTTCAAGAACTTTTATCAAAACAGACAATTGCGCTGACGTCCCCTCACCCAAGGGGCTTCTGCAGCAACGTGTTTCTGATACAAAAGAAAGGTGGGAGTCAAAGGTTAGTGAATATGAAACATTTAATCGCTTTTGTGATTTACAGTCACTTCAAGATGGAGGGCATCCAGCTACTGAGGCTCTTCTTAGGGAATGAGATTGGATGGTTCGCCTTGATCTCAAGGATGCCTATCTATCAGTCACCATTTAGCCCTCTCATCATCGGTACCTGCAGTTCTGCTGGAAAGGCTTATGGTACAAGTACCAATCTCTCCCATTCGGCCTATCCTCGGCCTGAGGGCATTCACCAAACTTCTGAAGCCAGTGGTTGTCCGCTTAAGGGAGCTGGGAGGGTCTGCATGATCATCTATCTGGACGACATGCTCCTATTAACTCAAGACCACTCTCTTCCGCTAACTCATTTGTCTTGGACAATGTCACTTCTTCAAGACCTGGAAATTGTAATAAATATCAAAAAGTCCATGATTACTCCATCACAGCAAGTGGAATTCCTGGGTTTCAGGTGGATTCCCCCAAAGCGCAATTGCTTCTTCTGCCCTTGAAAATAAAGTCCATCAAGAGGGAACTGAGATTGACTCTGTCGAAACAGAAGGTGTCTTTGAGATCCCTGGTGACTACTTGCAACTGGGTTTCAGTTACGACCACCTGATTCCTTTGTCCACCGAAGCCCAGCAAGAACTTCAGTGTTGGCTCCTCTATATGGAGGACGTGAAATGGTAAAGCTATTTTGAGTCTCCCTAAACGTTGTTATCAAGTCAGACGACAGTTGTTGGTGATGGGGTGCACGTTGCATAGAATTTTCTACAGGCGGTCGTTGGTCAGCCGAAGAATTACAACTTCATATGAAATGCCTGGAACCCCTCTTTTGGCATAAAACCAGTCTCCGCATCAAGAGCAACTGTTGGGTTCTCCTGCGGATGGACAACATCTCAGCAGTTTGTTACATCAACCGCTTTGGGGTACGAGATCGCACCGGCTGGCCAACATATCCTGGGAATTCTGTAACTTCTGCCTTGCACAAAATATTACGGTTTTGGCAGAATTCCTCCCTAGCAAGGACAATCTAGTAGCAGATTGGAATTCCAGATTCCTGAGGGACTACAGTGACTGGAAACTCCATCCTCACATCTTTCAGGAGATGATATCTGCTTGGGTCCGTGTCAAGTGGACCTGTTGGCTTCCTGTCTCAATGCTCAACTGAAACGGTTCCACAGTTGGGGTCCGGATCCAATGGCTACGGGGATGGATGCCTTACTTCAATCTTGGAAGGATCAGGTGAATTATGCTTTCCCACCATTTTGCCATGATTCAGAGGGTGGCGGCTCAAGTCAGACGTCAATTGGCGACCCTGTTACTGGTCACCCCTCTGTAGAAGACACAATTGTCATTTTCTGACACTTTTGGAATTATATGTAGCTCTTTTGATTCTTTTGATTCTTTTTCCTATCTTCTCTCTTTTACTCCTGGACCCAGTGGGCTCGTCGCAGCATCTGATTCATCAAGCCCAGTTAACCCTCATGGTTTGGAAGATATCAGGAGACATGACCAGATTGTAGACCTTTCTGTGGCAGCTACCGAGTTTATACATCAAGCTTGGGCTCCTTCCACCTGTAAACAATACTCTTCTGCATGGAAACATTGGGTGGACTGATGGGAGG